>NC_059428.1:13037054-14239567 GCF_021028975.2 Sphaerodactylus townsendi | reverse complement strand
GTCAGCCAGCACAGCTCTGCTTCATTAACTAATTGGGGGGGGGGGGGGGGGAACTGAAGTCAGAGCTTCCAAATTGGTGGAAAACAGAGAGCCCAGTTTACAAAGAAGATCTCTTCAGCAGGGCTGCGCCACAGTTTGTTTATTTATATCTTAAGCGTGACCTTGTGGGATTAACCAAACACTGATTAGCCAACAGTTTGTGGAGAGCAGCTGCCGTCTGTTCCTTGCTTGGAGATCCGCAGACTGTAATTCCACCAGGGCCAAGACTGTTTTACTTTTGGGGGGCTGTTTTTGAGTAACCGGAGCCCGGCCCCACAATCCACAGACATGAAGGATTAGAAACACATTTGAATGGGGGGGGGGGGGAGGACGCATTCCAGGCTCTTGGTCGTTGGATAAAGGATTTTGTATGCTTTCCCATCCTATCTGTAATCGCAGTTTAGGATTATGAGTAACGGCACACCCAGTCTCGCAGGACTGTGCACTTCTCCAAACCACTTCTTAACGCAGGCTGAGTCAGAGCATCCACTGTGCTCCCTTCTCCCCCTACACTTATTCAGTCTTTAAGGGGACCAAAATCTCTTGAAAAGTTTATTTGACGGAGTGGCTTCCAATGTAAATGCAGTTCACTGGGTGAATTGCAGAAGAAAGGTTAATCCCTGGCTCCGCCTAGAGGATCAAGGAGTATACAACAGTTAAGAACATAAGAACAAGCCAGCTGGATCAGACCAGAGTCCATCTAGTCCAGCTCTCTGCTACTCGCAGTGGCCCACCAGGCCTTTGGGAGTTCACGTGCAGGAGGTGAAAGCAATGGCCTTCTGCTGCTGCTGCTGCTCCTGAGCACCTGGTCTGCTAAGGCATTTGCAATCTCAGCTCAAAGAGGTTCAAGATTGGTAGCCATAAATCGACTTCTCCTCCATAAATCTGTCCAAGCCCCTTTTAAAGCTATCCATGTTAGTGGCCATCACCCCCTCCTGCTGGCAGCGATGAAACACCAATGCATGTTGCATGAAGAAAATAGCCGAGAGGGTGAAGAAAGTTCCATTACCCTCATCCCAAAAATTATTTCATCGGAATATCCCTACCCCACCCCGGTGAGCAGCTGGTCCTTTTGTCAATGAAGCGCACTAGGCATCCCCCTCTTTGGAATAAATGACCCTAAAAGTACGCATACATCCCCAGGTGCTCACCAGACAGAATTAATTTAGTTTAACATGGATTTGCTTGAGGTTTTTGCCCTCTAACTTTGCATTAAAATTGCGCAAGGTAGCTTCTAGAAGGAGGAGCAGCATGGCGAACAGGTTAAAATTAGCTTTTTCCTCTCACGCGGGTCTGGGAGGTTTGAGGCACCAGTTAGAACAGATGGCCTGGCAAACTGGCAGAATGGCCATTCAGTAAAATAAAGACATTTCTTGGTTGGGCTGGGTACCTGGCTGTGGCGGGGGGTAAAGAATGGCGGGAAAACTTGCAATGGCTACTTTTACCGGAAAGAGGCTTTCCTATGCCGTCATAGCTGTGGTACCCCAGGGTTGAACACGACTGAAGGGGAAACTTTACTTTAGTTCCCGGGGGGGGGGGGGGGGAGTGAACCTACCAATATCTAAATAATTTGTAAAAACGCTTAAAATCACTGAGACCCATTATGGTGTAGTGGTTTAGTGTGGTGGACTCTAATCTGGAGAACTTGATTTGAATCCCCACTCCTGTATATGAGTGCAGAGTCTTATCTGGTGACCCAGGTTTGTTTCCACACTCCTGCACATGAAGCCTGCTGCATGTCCTTGGGCCAGTCACAGTTCTCTCAGAACTCTCTCAACCCCACCTATCTCACAAGGGGTCTGTTGTGGGGAGAAGAAGGGTAGGCGTTTGTATGCCGCTGGTGTCATCTTTAACTTGAAAAAAGTATACATATTCATATTTATTTAATGCTCGTAGACAATCATGATCAAAAGGGGGGTGGTACATTTATACATAGATAATATCTGAAATTCATATATAAAAAGTTCAATAAAAAATTTCCTGTACTGTTTTATAAAATTTACATAACATTATAAATATAGGTGATGGTACAATTAAATTTTAAGAAATAGCGCCATTAAATTCCTTAGACAGAATTTTCACGACTGTCAAAGTCACACTTTGATCTATGGCCCCTTCCGCACATGCAAAATAATGCACTTTCAATCCACTTTCAATCCACTTTGCAGCTGGATTTTACTGTGCAGAATAACAAAATCCACTTGCAAACAGTTGTGAAAGTGGATTGGAAGTGTGTTATTCTGCATGTGCGGAAGGGGCCTATCTGCTAATAACTTGGCTCTGTTTTACAGCAGGGCTCCACTTTTGGCTGTGTCTAATAAGATCAGCCATCTGAGTTATTTCTCTCCAGTATATGTTGAGCAGAGTTCTATTATGTAAGATCACGTTCTCTGTACTCTAGCCTAGCCTCTTGTTATAGAATGACATTTTAAAAAAATCATCGCATTTCTAGCCCACCTTTCGTAAAAGGGTTCAGGGCAGCTTTTCGTGAAACCCGTCTCATTTTTATCCCACCCAGGAACGGCTTCTGTCGCAGTCGCTGGCATCTTGGCAGCCTTGAGGATCACCAAGAACAAGCTGTCGGACCATAAATTTGTTTTCCAAGGAGCTGGAGAAGTAGGTTTCATGTCCTATCGTTGGGAAGGACAGGCAAATATCACTGAATCTGATGCTTATCCCCACCTACCTCACAGGGTGTTTGTTGTGAGGGGGGAAGGGCAAGGAGATTGTAAGCCCCTTTGAGTCTCCTACAGGAGAGAAAGGGGGGATATAAATCCAAACTCTTCTTCTTCTTCTTCTTAGTCCATCAAGATAAGCTCTAAACCTCCTGTTATTCCAGCCAAGAGGGAAAGATCTGCTGTCACCCAGGGACGTCTCTGCGTGCAAAAGATGCCTTGCGTCCCTGAATTGTAGTCCTCTCCTGTTTTGAAATGTCCCTTCCTGCAGTTTGGCTGTCTGAGGGGACTTGGATCTTCTGCTTCCTCTGACTGGACTAATGGATCCCTGGTTGTGTTTTCAGGCGGCCTTAGGCATCGCTCACCTGATTGTTATGGCCCTGGAAAAGGAAGGCATTCCAAGGGAAGAGGCTATCAAAAAAATCTGGATGGTAGACTCCAAGGGACTCATTGTCAAGGTACTGCTGCATGTATGGGTCTCAATTTCTACAGAGCTGTGCCTGTAGAAATTCCTTCAGTTTGCACTATAGCAAAGGCTAGTATAACATTTTAAGACAGTTAGGGAAATATTTTGATAACACTGTAGCAAACTTCCAAATGGTAACTGCAGTAAAACAGGTGGCCATTTATACACTTGTGGGCTGCCTCACATTGAGTTCTCCTGCTATTCTGATCAGATTCTCTGATGTGCGCTGATAAGTTTTCCCCACTTCCAAACTCGCTGCACTGCAGATCAGAGAATCCCCTTAATTTCTGAAAAGAAGCAACATACAAAGGAGATGCCACATGCTAATCCTATGCAGTGGCGTAGGAGGTTAAGAGCTCGTGTATCTAATCTGGAGGAACCGGGTTTGATTCCCAGCTCTGCCGCCTGAGCTGTGGAGTCTTATCTGGGGAATTCAGATTAGCCTGTGCACTCCCACACACACCAGCTGGGTGACCTTGGGCTAGTCACAGCTTCTCGGAGCTCTCTCAGCCCCACCCACCCCACAGGGTGTTTGTTGTGAGGGGGGAAGGGCAAGGAGATTGTAAACCCCTTTGAGTCTCCTGCAGGAGAGAAAGGGGGGATGTAAATCCAAACTCCTCTTCTTCTTCTCTTCTACTTCTGCATATATGGGTCTCAATTATCCTTCAGAGCTGTGCCTGTAGAAATTCCTTCAGTTTGCATTATAGCAAAGGCTAGTATAACATTTTAAGACAGTTAGGGAAATATTTTGATAACACTGTAGCAAACTTCCAAATGGTAACTACAGTAAAGCATGTGACCATTTATACACTTGTGGGCTGCCTCACATTGAGTTCTCCTGCTATTCTGATCAGATTCTCTGATGTGCGCTGGTAAGTTTTCCCCACTTCCAAACTCGCTGCACTGCAGATCAGAGAATCCCCTTAATTTCCGAAAAGAAGCAACGTACAAAGGAGATGCCACATGTTAATCTCTCTTTGGGTTTTCTCACTCCTGCCCACCTTCCCCCACTTCTTGCTCTCCATTTGAGATTGATCAGAAGGGTTTTTTAATTAATTTATTTAACACTAAAGGTGTAGTAATGGAGTGATGGATCCTGACAGCACAATAACACAGGAGAAAAGACAGCCAATGACAGCAGCTAAAAAAAGGTGGCAGGCGACAGAGACAAGGAAGTGGTGGGCAGGCAGTAGTTCCACCATTATGTTATAAAGCAGACCTGGGCATTATACGGCCCACGGGCCACATCCGGCCCACTGGATGACCCTGACTGGCCCCCCTGCCGTGCTGGGGAGCGCCTTTGAAAGCCCCGCAGAAGCCAGTTGCCTTGGCTGCCGGCTTCTGTGGGGCTTTCAAAAGCGCCTCGCCCCCCTGCCTTTTGGCCCGGCCCTCCACAATATTTTCTGTTTCTTATGCGGCCCCATGGAAAAAATAATTGCCCACCCCTGTTATAGAGCCATCGGGGGGGTGGGAGGTTTAAACATTTTAACAGCAAAGATCTATTGCTGGAGGAATGGACTCTTTAAATCCAGTGAAATAATGCTAGACAAAAGATGGGAAACAAAAAAAAGGTCCAAAAAGTACTTGCCTGCATTTTGTGTTTCTCGCAGGGCAGGAGTCACCTGAACCACGAGAAGGAGACGTTTGCCCACGACCACCCCAGCGTGAAAACCCTCGGAGAAGTGGTGCAGAAAATCAAACCGACAGCTCTGATTGGTAACTGTCCTTTCCTTCATTATCATTCTTGCGCCTTCCCTGTGATCCTTAGGCATGCTTTGGTTCAGTGACCGAACTTCTGGCTTGCATGCAGGAAGTCCCCGGTTCAATCCCCAACATCTCCAGTTAAAATGGTCAGGTGGTAGCTGATGCAGGAAGTCCCTGTTAGAAACTCTGGAGAGCCGTTCGCTAGTTAGATTGTTTCAGGTGAGTAGCTGTATTAGAAGAAGAAGAGTTTGGATCTATACCCTACTTTTTTCTCCTGTAAGGAGACTCAAGGTGGCTTACAAGCTCCTTTCCCTTCCTCTTTCCACAACAGACACCTTAAGAACATAAGAACAAGCCAGCTGGATCAGACCAGAGTCCATCTAGTCCAGCTCTCTGCTACTCGCAGTGGCCCACCAGGTGCCTTTGGGAGCTCACATGCAGGAGGTGAAAGCAATGGCCTTCTGCTGCTGTTGCTCCCGATCACCTGGTCTGTTAAGGCATTTGCAATCTCAGATCAAAGAGGATCAAGATTGGTAGCCATAAATTGACTTCTCCTCCATAAATCTGTCCAAGCCCCTTTTAAAGCTATCCAGGTTAGTGGCCATCACCACCTCCTGTGGCAGCATATTCCAAACACCAATCACACGTTGCGTGAAGAAGTGTTTCCTTTTATTAGTCCTAATTCTTCCCCCCAGCATTTTCAATGGATGCCCCCTGGTTCTAGTATTGTGAGAAAGAGAGAAAAATTTCTCTCTGTCAACATTTTCTACCCCATGCATAATTTTATAGACTTCAATCATATCCCCCCTCAGCCGTCTCCTCTCCAAACTAAAGAGTCCTTGTGAGGGGCTGAGAGTGTTCAGAGAAAGCTGTGACTAGCCCAAGGTCACACAGCAGGAATGTAGGAGTGCAGAAACACATCTGGTTCACCAGATAAGCCTCTGCCACTCAGGTGGAGCAATGGGGAATCAAACCTGGTTCTCCAGATTGGAATCCACCTGCTCTTAACCACTACACCACGCCGGCTCTCTTAATATGTAGTAGTACAGCAAGCCTGGAGTCCAAATACCCAGATATGAGGTAGAGCAAAGTGTACCTTAGCTCATAAAAGCTTATATGTTGGGAAATCGGGTTGGTCTTTAAGAAGCTACCAGACTCAGATTTTGTTCTGTTTGTCGGAGCAGACGACTGTGAATAGACCGAGGGTCAAAATAAAGCAGCCTCGTTCTGTTCCTGACAGTGGCAAAATGTTCAGTTCATTTTTCTGAAGAAGAAGAAGAGTTTGGATTTATATCCCCCCTTTCTCTCCTGTAGGAGACTCAAAGGGGCTTACAATCTCCTTGCCCTTCCCCCCTCACAACAAACACCCTGTGAGGTGGGTGGGGCTGAGAGAGCTCCGAGAAGCTGTGACTAGCCCAAGGTCACCCAGCTGGCAAGTGTGGGAGTGTACAGGCTAATCTGAATTCCCCAGATAAGCCTCCACAGCTCAGGCGGCAGAGCTGGGAATCAAACCCGGTTCCTTCAGATTAGATACACGAGCTCTTAACCTCCTATGCCACTGCTGCTCAGAGTACAAATTTCCTCATTCAGCTCAGAGTACAAATTTCCTCCTTCAGCTGAGGTTCTGGTGACCCATCCAATCATTACCGCCAAGACCAAGCAAACATCGGCAGGGAGAGGTCCCAGGAGTAGCGGTCAGAGTAGCAGACTAGAACCTGGGGCAGTTGCGTTCGGATCTCTGCTGTGCCAGGAAAGCTTGCCAGTTGACCTAGGATCTGTCAAAAATTGCTCAACCTCATCGGGTTCTCGTTGTGAGGATAAGACAGAGGAAGGGGGAATGATACGAGATGTCGGATTGCTCAAGGCCGTTATAGAAGCTGTTCTCTTGCAAACAGAAGATAGACTTCGACCATTTTGTCTACTTTGAATTGGAACAGGTGTCGCTGCCATTGGAGGAGCGTTCACCGACCAGATTTTGAAGGACATGGCAACGTTCAACAAGCGGCCCATCATTTTTGCTCTGAGTAACCCCACAAGCAAAGCGGAGTGCACCGCGGAGCAGTGCTACCACTTGACAGAGGTAAGGAAGGTGATATCCAATATGTGCCTCTTTCTGGTTCCACAGCTACAAAGACCTGCAAGTTGCTTCATACTCCCCTTAGTTTCTTATCACTCAGTTCTAATTTGCTGATATCTCCTTTGCCGTCAATATTCATGGCACAGAGATGGCAGAGAGATGGGTCCCAACCAGTGGTGGGATCCAAAAATTTTAGTAACAGGTTCCCATGGGGGTGGGATTCAAACTGTGGCGTAGCGCCAATGGGGCTTGGCGGAGCATGACAGGGCGTACGTGGGCATTCCTGGCTGGCTGGCAAGGACGCCGGGCCAACCGTCCTGGGTGGAAATCCACGCATGCAGGCTAGGCTGCCACGCATGCCGGTGCACCTCCTGCTAGACTGCTTCAAGTTCTCCGCGCTACTGCTGAGAGGAGGGGCGTAACTAAGGCAAAAATCACGTGGCAAAATCACCAATTAGTAACCCCCTCTCGGCACACACAAATAATTAGTAACCTACTCTCGGGAACCTGTGAGAACCTGCTGGATCCCACCTCTGGTCCAAACCCCAAGGAGCTTATAATGTAAATTTGAACAATGGGAAAGGCTTACAGAGAGGCACGGGATTGTGGAAATGAGCAAAGAAGTGGTTGAAGAGTTTGGATTTATATCTACCCTTTCTCTCCTGTAAGGAGACTCAAAGGGGCTTACAATCTCCTTTCCCTTCCCCCCTCACAACAAACACCCTGTGAGGTGGGTGGGGCTGAGAGAGCACAGAAGAACTGTGACTAGCCCAAGGTCACCCAGCTGGCATGTGTTAGAGTGCACAGACTAATCTGAATTCCCCAGATAAGCCTCCACAGCTCAAGTGGCAGAGCGGGGAATCAAACCCGGTTCCTCCAGATTAGAATGAACCTGCTCTTAACCAACACACCAGTGCTGCTCCTGCACTATGGGATCCACATGAGCACAACCAAAACCCTTTCTGCACAAATCCTTGAGAACGTTTCTACATCCTTTTCCACTGAAAGAACTAAGTGCAGTCAGCCGTGGTTTGGTGGAAGTGTCATTAGCGTGGTTAATTCTGAATACGGAATTGGGGGAAGGGGAGGACAAGGCAGGCATTAGGACCCCGCGGAGCAGTCTGCTACAAATAATGTCCAGGAAGAAGTGGCGGATGGATTTACAATTCTACTTACATCTTTCGGTGGGGGGAAAAGTATAAAATGTTATCAGTCCCCAACCCCCTTTGCAACAATTTGTGTCCGCATTCATCTTCTTCAAACGATTCCAGGCCACCATTTTGTGATTTTTGCCTTTTATTTTGAGTTTGTCGTGTGGAATTGCTGCTTCAGTGCTTCACAGCGGGGTGCTGCAATTCTCTGCACTTTCTACACTACCTCCTTCAAAATTATCCCCCCAAAACTGAAGAAACTCTGCCAAATGCTCCAAAAACAGGCGAGCGGCAAGGAGTGAGCTCACAAAATGGCGCCGATCAGGAAGTATAGGGAAGGTACAGAGGCATGGGAGACATCTTAAAGGGACCTCTCACGCAAAGGAAGACTTTTCAAAGACGTTTCAGCCGGAGAATCGTTTTAAAAGTGGATTCATTTAAAATATTTTGAGGCTGCAAATAAAACGTTTTGGGGTGAAAATAATGCAGGACTCCACAGAGGCACTTTTTATTTCCTGCCTTGAAACTTTTTGTTTATTTATGTATTTATTTATTGAATTTATACCCCACCCATCCCCGAAGGGCTCAGGGTGGCTAAACAACAATAAAATAGGATACATTTAAAAGCACAATAAATATTTTAAAAGACATCAAAACAACAACTTCAGCAATATCATTCATGATGGCGACTTAACCCCGACTATCCCCTGGGAGGCCAGTAATAATAGATGTTAGTAGATGTTAGCCCAGCCAGCTCTTTAAAAAATGCCCGGTGGAAGAGCTCCATCTTACAGACTCTGCAGAAAGAACTCAGATCGTGCAGGGCCCTGATCTCGCTTTGGAGCCCATTTCACCGGGGGGGGTGTGTGTGTGTGGGCAGGACCGAAAAGGCCCCGGCCCTTGTTGAGGTCAGCCAGACATTCTTCAGGCCGGGGATTACCAGCAGATTCTCCTCTGAAGAACGGAGGGACCTGATTGGGTGATACGGGGAAAGGCGGTCCCTAAGGTATGTGGTTTTAAAGTGTCAGTGCAGAAAGGGCCCAAGTTAGTTGAGGAGCCGTTTCATTAGGTACAGCTTCTGTTTACTTAGTACATTTTTACCAACCCTTCCTCCTGGGAGCTTAGGGTGACATCCTCTCTGTCATTTTATCCTCATGTGAGGTATGTTAGGCTGAGGAAGTCTGACCAGTCCAGAGTCACCCAGGAAGCTTATTTAGCAAAGATTTGCTTGCCACGGAGAGAGTGGAAAGTGAAAGCGGGGCTGGAGGAAATACTTCTGTACAAGAAAACTCGTTGCAGCAGACATTCGCCTCCACCACGCAGCAAATACTTTGTGCGTAATCGGCCTTTAAGAGCTATACCATGCCGGTTCTGGAGTGAAAAAGACGCTGTATGTTTACAGACAGGCAGAGTTTGAAATGGAGAGTTAGGTACCAGGTTTCATAAGTCCACCCCAATCCATTTATAACTTGATGCATTTTGATCTCATGTTCTTCTTGCTTCCATGATATTACAAAAGCATTGAACAGTGTGGCCGGATCACCTGAGTCCAGGTAATGAGAGAGCTGGCAAATCGGATGCAATTGAGAGAAAATGCTCATGGGCACTGTGCCAGCCTGCCGAACTCTTAACCTACTGTGAAAAAGCCAATGTCATTTCTTCTAGGTCTAGGACAAATGGATTCATACACACAATACACACACATGACTCACTAAAAAAAGTCTTCCTGATGCAAGCTGAATCTTCCTTGTTCTGCTGACAGGGCCGCGGTATATTTGCAAGTGGGAGCCCGTTCCCGAAAGTGACCCTGCCAAATGGGCAGACCTTCTTTCCTGGGCAAGGCAACAACGCCTACATCTTCCCCGGCGTCGCTCTGGGAGTCATCGCCTGTGGAGTCCGACACATCTCGGACGACATCTTTCTCCTCACCGCACAGGTTTGGGATTTTATATTCAGTGGCAGATTTTAGTGTGTAGTGAGTGGACATTGTCAACAACTGTGGTGTCTCAATGTCCTAGCAGTTCTTCCCAGAACACCTACTTGGTGCTTTCTCCCTTTTTCCCTTCCAATCTGAATCCAAAATCTTCTGTAAAAAGAGAGATCAGCTTAAATTCTAAGAGGCCATTTCACATGCTGCGCAAAGGCAAACCCAGGTTTATCATGGACCCAGGTTTATAAACCCAGGTTTATCACTTGTTAGAAAACTGTAGACAATCGGAGGGCAATTATACACTGCTGTTCTGGCCTGTGCTGAAGTGTGATTCTTTTCAGGGCAGAGCTTCTGTTATGGACGCCTTTTCCCCCCTCTCACACTCACTGCGCAGCAGATCTCATAATTATCGCTGTTTGTGAGAATGGGCAAAGAGTGGCCTTCTCCCCTGCTTTGCAGAAAAGATAAAATAAATAGCCCTGCATTGTTCTTTACTTAGAGTTTTTTGGCTCTGCCCTGCCTCTCTGATTCTACTTCCACCCTCCCCAATGATCCAGAGAGCTTTTAAAACTTTATTTCAACTTCAAGTATTTGTACCATATTAAATCTGTTGAAATAATAATAGATCTAATACAGGAATGCAGAAATACAAAGGAATATTGAAATAACAAGCCTCTCATTCCTCCCACAGCAACAGCAGCAGCTGTATATGTGTGTGTGGGTGCAGAATATCAGTTCAAGGACATGATCCCCTTCTTCAGCTGAGTGTATTCCAGGAAATTGCTTTGCCTCTTTCATTTGAGGAGGATTATTTTTGGAAAGGGGTTACAATATTGACACAATAGCAATTTAAAGGGCTTTAACAAAGTCAGCAATCTGGTAGCTACCAGGTGTGATGAGATGTGTGTCTTTAAGAGTGAGTTGATGGGCGGAGTTAAGAGAACCAGGAAAAGCAGTTAGAATTGAGAACACAGAAAGTTCAGCAGGCAAGCCTGCATCAAGCAGTGGGGTGCATCCTTGCATATAGACAGAGAAAACATGAGGATCCCCCACTACAGCTCCACTGCACAGCAAACAACCCCGAGGAAAGCATTCCATGGATTAGGGGCCAAAACTCCCTATGGCATTCACACTTTCTGTGTTGATGTTTAAAACTTCTTAGAAGGATACCTAAAATGTACACCTGTGAAGTAGCCCTCAGTTAAGGACAGGAGTTCTTATGTGAGGAGGGAGTCAAGATGTAACTGTGAATTTCACTGTAAAAAGATCAGCAAGAAATGGGAATACAGTGGTTAAGTGACAACGGTGCTAAAGAGTTTGAATGCGGAAGGTTTCAGAGTTATCCTACAAGCAGGGCCTGATACACATTCTTCCCAAAGAGAACCTTGATACTTCAGAAGGGCATCATCAATCAAGACGCTTTCTTTTCTCCCCACCTCTAGTCAATTGCTGAAGAGGTCACCAAAGAGAACCTTGCTGAAGGAAGATTGTATCCCCCATTGAGCACCATCCGAGATGTCTCCTTCAAAATTGCCGTTAAAGTAAGGATTCTTGGTTTTGGTAACCATTGTTAACAGACGTGTTCATAGAATCATAGAATCAGAAGGAGATGTAGAGGTGTGGTGTAGGGTTAGGGTTAAGTGGATTCTAATCTGGAGAACTGGGTTTGATTCCCCACTCCTCCACCTAAGTGGCAGAGGTTTATCTGGTGAATCGGATGTGTTTCCAAACTCCTATATTCCTGCTGGGTGACCTTGGGCTAGTCACAGTTCTTCGGAACTCTCCCAGCCCCACCTACCTCACAGCATGTATGTTGTGGGGAGAGGAAGGGAAAGGATTTTGTAAGCCACCTTGAGTCTCCTTACAGCAGAGAAAGGTGGGGTATAAATCCAAACTACTACTGCTCCTTCTTCTCACTTTATCTGGTGGGTATTGTAATTCCAAGAATCCATAATGCAGATCTTTCAGATTTGAGTCCTGTCCATGGAACTAAAGCAAAGGCAGTTACCCGAGGTAAGAAATCATGAGCTGAACTTGGAGCGGTAGCTGAAAGCATGCTGTTATGTACAGCAGTCAGTGGCTTTCCAGAGTGCTTAAATTTATTTTTTTTATCAGAGCCATTTATTTTTATCAGAGCCATCCTAATTTTATATTTATATTGTATTTTAATTGATTGTGCTCTTTATATTGTTCACCGCCCTGAGCCCTCCGGGGGAGGGCGGTCTATAAACCTAATTAATTAATTAATTAATTAATTAACTAATTAATTAATTAATTAATAGATAAATAAATAAATAAATATAAGCCAATGGCTGTACACTGCTATCCAGAAAACGGACCAAATAACACAACAGGCCAGTTGTTTGAACAGCTACATAACTACATGATGGAGAAAGGAGGGCAATTAGAAATGTGCATTTGGTAAAGCTGAAACAAACAAACAAACAAAAAAGGCTTTTTAAGCTGTAGCTAAAAGGCCCAAAATAAGTGTTCCATGAGTAACAGGCCCTTGGTTTCTTGTTACCAAAGCAGACTAGCTATTCTAGAAGCTTCTATAGCCCAGATTAAGCCCTGGAATGCTGGAGGAAAAGGTTCTCCAGTAACAAGGTCTCCGGGAAACTATATTTCTCTTGGGAGTCTTGAGTATCTTCTGTGCCACTGAAATCTTTCTCACGATGGCCGTACTGGGAGTTGCTAGGATCCTCTCATCCCTGCCAGGAGGGAGGGGAAGAAGTGGCTGCAGTGTAGAGAGGGATGGAGGTGAGGCCTGGGCTAAACTGGACCATGATTCAAAGAGGTTTGGGTTCAGCTCATAATTAGGCCCGACATTCCGACCTAGTCAAGTTCATCCTCCAAACTCCCCAGTTTCAAATTCATGTCGAATTACAAGTCTAAGCCCAGGGCTCTTGAAAGACAACAGGTATATTTAGAATATATAATCCTGTCAAGCAAAGTAACGAGCAGAAATGTGGATTGTATCTTTCAATAGTTATCTTTCAAAAGACCAGCCGTTTTACCTCAGAAGTTCGTAAACATAAGGAGAACTTTACTTTAACTGAGAGAGAAAACATATACAGTATATACATATCAACAAAGTATCACATATATATAGTTGCATGCATGGCTCATAGTTTGTTACAGTTTGGTTGCGATACAATATCTTTGTCAGAGCATATTTACATAGTATTTGGTTTACATCCGTACAGAGAACATCACTTTTTGCTTAGTCAGGCAGGCAGGCAGGCAGTGAGGCAGTGAGGGAACAGAACACTACCAACGGTTTTTAACTGTCACCTTTAGAATGTTCATGCAGCTTCCCAGAATTCCCTGCTGCTTCTGCTGCCACTGCATGCAAACAAGGCTGAATATTCCAACAACCACTGTCTTCTCCATCTCGTTTCAGATAGTTGACTATGCCTACAAACACGACTTGGCCTCCTGGTACCCAGAACCGGACGACAAAGAAGCCTTTGTTAGATCCCTCATTTACAGCCCTGATTACGACTCCTTTGCTATCGATAATTACAGGTGGCCCCAAGAAGCCATGGAGACTCAAAACATCTAAGGTTCTTTCCCCTTCCCCTTCGTCTTAAAGAAACTCTTCCGACGCTCACGTTTTGACCAGCGTGGGTGTAGACGAATCTTCAAGATTATAGACATAAACGGAGGGGTGAGCAAGAGCCCATCTTTCCTTTGCGTAGCTGCCTTTTTACCGATATGAGCCGGAGAACAGCACAAAATTGAACGGGGCCATTTGCTTTCCAAGGTAATGGAAAGACAGGCCTGGGCGTTGGGGGATCCCATTTTCAGCTTAAGCACTCCCACAAGTACTCTGCACTTCCGAAGAAGTTTTCCTTTACCCTTCCACCAGCCTGTCTCCCTCTCCAAAGGGACCACAGGCTGCCGAGCCCCTGCAAGTCTCCAGAAATATTGGGAAACCCCACGACCGATTGGCTGTGTAACAACACGTGACGACGTCTGCCGTTGTAGTCTGAAAGAAAGCAAGGCGAAATGCAGATGGTGCAGTGGGAAAGGAAAATGTATTAACCATTATGTGATTAAATGTATTAAAGTGCTAGTTTTCTTTTACTAGCCTCATAGTCAATTTTTACTTTCCCACTGCAGTACTGGCATTTGGCCTTTCACCTGGTGCAGCCCTCTGGTTTTTCCTGGAACTGTTGCCTAAGCCAGGGAATGAAGCATCCTGAGCAGCAGTGGCATAGGAGGTTAAGAGCTCGTGTATCTAATCTGGAGGAACCGGATTTGATTCCCAGCTCTGCCGCCTGAGCTGCGGAGGCTTATCTGGGGAATTCAGATTAGCCTGTGCACTCCCACACACGCCAGCTGGGTGACCTTGGGCTAGTCACACCTTCTCGGAGCTCTCTCAGCCCCACCCACCTCACAGGGTGTTTGTTGTGAGGGGAAAAAGGGCAAGGAGATTGTAAGCCTCTTTGAGTCTCCTGCAGGAGAGAAAGGGGGGATATAAATCCAACTCTTCTTCTTCTTCTTCTTCTTCTTCTTCTTCTTCTTCATCCTTGCTGGGGATTTTGCAATGGTTCACACCTGTCGTAGCAAATTTAGTGCTTCTTGGGTGACAGATGCACTGTGCAATCGCCACACCATGGATATTTGTAGGGTTTGCCTGGACTGGGGGGGGGGGGGGGCTGCCCTCCCACGAGTCCTGGGCTGTTGACCGCGGAGGGCCGGATGTCTGGCTCCTCGCTGGGTTTGTTTCCACCCCAGATGCTGGCAGTTTCGGTCGCCACTGGTCGGGCCACTCCGGCTGCTCTGATGACGTAACATCAGCTACCGGTGTCCACCAGGCCCTCTTGAACATATATCCCTTCTATGGCGAAGCCCAGGTATGGGCTGGAGCTCCCCGATAGGCGCCCCCACCGCTGCTATGCTGGTGGTGTGGACTGCCCCATGTTACTGCTGGGCCTGTAGCCTTATTGGGTCGGCAGCTGGCAAACGATGGGGCAAGAGAACTTCAACTGAGCGCAGCTGGCTCCGCAGGCAATTCCTGTGGGATGTTTTGTCCAGACCTGGAGATGTATGGGTCCCTTGCGCGGAGTCGGACACTGGGACGGCGCGAACAGTCCCTGTTCAGCGGGCAGAGGCATGGCAACACTAGCCCAATAGTCCCAGTAGGGATGGGCTCGCCACTGGGTTGGGGCGACAAGAACCCCGTGGGGGAACTTCTTAAAGGAGATAATAAGTGCATGCAGCGAAAGATGCCACGAGAGGGGGGGGGGTGGTTCTGGCAGGGCCTTGGTGTTTGGTCTGCTCTAGTACTCTCCTCCTTGAACCTGGTTGGGGAGAGATGCCCGGCGGGAGTTTCCCATCGGCAAAGTCAAGCTTTCTCCAGTGGAAGCCCTTCTGGCATCAGGGCACCGGGTCTTGGGCTGCCTCCTGGGGACCTCCTCCATCGGGTTGCAGGCCCCCCCTCACTGGCTGCCTGCACCCCGAAGTGTCCCGGACCCGCCGTGAAGCAAGCAACTCTGGGCTGTCCCCCGGTGGTGGAGAGTGCCGCGGCGAGGGAGGTTAGCTTGGTGAGCCGGGACCATGTCCCGGCAAGCTTTAAGCATGTCGCCAGTTCAGGATCCTTGCCTGCTGCACCTTCAGTGCGGAGGCATGCCTCTCTTTAGCGAAGCGCATGAGGAGCCTCCGCTCTGGCCCCTTCGCTTACCTGCCTTTGAGAGCTTCCTGAAGCCTGGGTTCACAACCGGCGTAGGGCTCTGGGTTTTCGGCCGGATGGTGGAGAAACTTGGGTTGGCTGGCCGGCATTGGGGACTTTGATAAATGCCTTATAGGCGCACTCAGAGGCGCAATCGTAAGGGTGACTTCTGGTGGTACAATCTGATCGCTGGGTTTGGCGAAGCATCGGCCGTAGTTGAGTTGCTGTGTAGGCTACCAGAGGCGGCTCCCCTGCTGGATGCATTGGTTGGCGAACTCGCTCTAGATCACAAATTGTGCAGGGCCTGAGCATGCTAAAGGTGGTCTTCCAGTCGCCCGGCAACCATAGGGTGATTCCCTTCAAGGGATTGCCTCCAGTACGCCTCACGTAATAGTATCCCACCGCCCGCATGGCTTTGGCGGATTCGGTGGAGGAGGCCAGCTCATAAGGTACTGAACCATCCATGCCATCCCTCCCGCTGCATCTGTGAAGTGGACGGGCACAACGCGGATATCGGCATCGCTCTCTCCCGCCAGGGTTTCCTTCTTAGCAGATCGCGATTAATATGCCTATGGTTTTGAAACCCGCATTACGTATTGGACGGAGGTGCGGTGGCTTCGGAAAATGAAGGCGGAGCAGTGGGGAGGGGGGCTACGGTCACGGGAGAATTTGAAGGAGGCGGAGCAGGAGCAGTAGCGGAAGGAGGACAGGAAGGCCCAATTTAGTGGATGAGAAAATTCCGGGCTGAAATTGAAGGTGAAAGATCGAAGGGAGGGCGCCCATAGCAAGGGAGCCATGGGTCTGCAGGCTGGATGGCTTACATAGCACCTGTTCCACGCTGGGGCAGTGACATCGGGCGCGCCATGCAGGCTCTGCAGCGCTAAGAGTGCCTGATGTTTTCCCCTAATCCTTGGTGATTCACCGTCTCCCTCGGGTACCATGGCCACCTGAGCTTCAATCTCTCAACCAGTTTGCGAGGCTCCCTCTTTACGGAGACTCCTGGCCGTGATTTCGCTAACGCCAGCTCAACGCAAGGTTTGTCATAAGCCCTGCTTTTGCAAGCTCCCATACCACCGTGTTCCGCTGGACGAGTCCTAGGACGCGAAGTTCTCTGGATGCGCTCGATCCAGAGGACAGGCGACACCAAACGGTGGTCCCTGGATGCGCCATCCAGCGACTTCGGGTACCGCTGCCCCTTTCCCAGCGACGGTGAGCAGGGTGAGGTCTGAGATTCCTCTGGTTTCGCACCAGCTTCAGGTCGCTGTCAGCGCAAGAACGGTGACGGTGACGCTGGAGATAACATCTGGTGGAGATCGCCAGCAGCTGGAGCTGGAGGTCCTGTTCCTGGCGAAGTCTCCGCTGGTTCCTGGGGTAACTTTATTGTGATTCTCATGGGGCGCAGTAGAGGGCGGGACGGGAGAGTCCGGGAGAGCGGGAGAGCTGAGAGCCGGGAGATCATCATGTGATGCATGACCTCACCCGGGCTGCTACTGCATGGAGAAGAGCGTAAGCGCCTGGGCCTAACTCCTCACCTGGGGCAGACTCACGGTCCCTTTGTCTGGGACGCCCGTGACTGAGCCAGGATAGTTCAAGACCCGTGACTCATATGGGGCTGAGGAGTAAAAGCGGTGCACTAGAAGGTCAGAGGGTCCGCTGGTCTCTCCAACGCTCTACTCACGGGTGCTGCTGGGTCAGTAGCAATACTACAACGTGTGAGGTGTGGGTGTAGTGGTTATATAAGTGGATTCTAATCTGGAGAACTGGGTTTGATTCCCCACTCCTCCACCTGCCAGAGGTTTATCTGGTGAATCAGATGTGTTTCCACATACCTATATTCCTGCTGGGTGACCTTGAGCTAGTCACAGTTCTTCGGAACTCTCTCGGCCCCACCTACCTCACAGAATGTATGTTGTGGGGAGAGGAAGGGAAAGGATTTTGTAAGCCACCTTGAGTTTCCTTACAGGAGAGAAAGGTGGGGTATAAATCCAAACTCCTCCTCCTTCTTACTTTATCTGGTGGGTATTGTAATCCCAAGAATCCATAATGCAAATATTTCAGATTTGAGTCCTGTCCAAGGAACTAAAAGAAAGGCAGTTACCCTAGCTGTAGGCAAGAAATCATGAGCTGAACTTGGAGTGGTAGCTGAAAGCATGCTGTTATGTATAGCAGTCAGTGACTTTCCAGAATGCTTAAATATAAGCCAATGGCTGTACACTGCTATCCAGAAAATAGACCAAATAACACAACAGGCCAGTTGTTTGAACAGCTACATAACTACATGATGGAGAAAGGAGGGTAATTAGAAATGTGCATTTGGTAAAGCTGAAACAAACAAACAAAAAAGGCTTTTTAAGCTGTAGCTAAAAGGCCCAAAATAAGTGTTCCATGAGTAACAGGCCCTTGGTTTCTTGTTACCAAAGCAGACTAGCTATTCTAGAAGCTTCTATGGCCCAGATTAAGCCCTGGAATGCTGGAGGAAAAGGTTCTCCAGTAACAAGGTCCCCAGGAAACTATATTTCTCTTGGGGGTCTTGAGTATCTGCTGTGCCACTGAAATCTTTCTCACGATGGCCGTACTGGGAGTTGCTAGGATCCTCTCATCCCTGCCATGAGGGAGGGGAAGAAGTGGCTGCAGTGTAGAGAGGGATGGAGGTGAGGCCTGGGCTAAACTGGACCATGATTCAAAGAGGTTTGGGTTCAGCTCATAATTAGGCCCGACATTCCAACCTAGTCAAGTTCATCCTCCAAACTCCCCAGTTTCAAACTCATGTCAAATTATGAGTCTAAGCCCAGGGCTCTTGAAGGGCAACAGGTATATTTAAAATATATAATCCTGCCAAGCAAAGTAACGAGCAGAAATGTGGATTGTGCGGCACGTCGAATTAGAATAGTTATCTTTCAAAAGACCAGCCATTTTACCTCAGAAGTTCATAAACATGAGGAGAACTTTAACTGAGAGAGAAAACATATACAGTATATACATATCAACAAAGTATCACATATATATAGTTGCATGCATGGCTCATCGTTTGTTACAGTTTGGTTGCGATACAATATCTTTGTCAGAGCATATTTACATAGTATTTGGTTTACATCAGTACAGAGAACATCTCTTCTTGCTTAGTCAGGCAGGCAGGCAGGCAGTGAGGCAGTGAGGGAACAGAACACTACCAACGGTTTTTAACTGTCAGCTTTAGAATGTTCATGCAGCTTCCCAGAATTCCCTGCTGCTTCTGCTGCCACTGCATGCAAACAAGGCTGAATATTCCAACAACCACTGTCTTCTCCATCTCGTTTCAGATAGTTGACTATGCCTACAAACACGACTTGGCCTCCTGGTACCCAGAACCGGACGACAAAGAAGCCTTTGTTAGATCCCTCATTTACAGCCCAGCCCTGATTACTTACCTCTTTGCTATCGATATAATTACAGGTGGCCCCAAAGAAGCCATGGAGACTCAAAACATCTACAGGTTCTTTCCCCTTCCCTTCTGGCCTTTAAAGAAACTCTTCCGACGGTTTCACGCTTCTTTGACCAGCGCGGGTGTAGGACGAATCTTCAAGATTATAGACATAAACGGAGGGGTGAGCAAGAGCCCATCTTTCCTTTGCGTGAAGCTGCCTCTTTACTACCGAGCGATATGAGCCGAGGAGAACAGCACAAAATTGAACAGGGGCCATTTGCTTTCCAAGGTAATGGAAAGACAGGCCTGGGCGTTGGGGGATCCCATTTTCAGCTTAAGCACTCCCAGCAAGTACTCTGCACTTCCGAAGAAGTTTTCCTTTACCCTTCCACCAGCCTGTCTTCCTCTCCAAAGGGGCCACAGGCTGCCGAGCCCCTGCCGTCTCCAGAAATACTGGGAAACCCCTCGACCGATTGGCTGTGTAACAACACGTGACAATGTCTGCCGTTATAGTCTGAAAGGCGAAATGCAGATGGTGCAGTGGGAAAGGAAAATTTATTAACCATTATGTGATTAAATGTGTTAAAGTGCTAGTTTTCTTTTACTAGCCTCATCGTCAATTTTTACTTTCCCACTGCAGTACAGGCGTTTGGCCTTTCACCTGGTGCAGCCCTCTGGTTTTTCCTGGGACTGTCGCCTAAGCCAGGGAACGAAGCATCCTTGCTGGGGATTTTGCAATGGTTCACACCTGTCATAGCAAATTTAGTGCTTCTTGGGTGACAAATGCACTGTGCAATCTCCAGACCATGCATATTTGTAGGGTTTGCCTGGATTTGGGGTGGGGGGTGGGGGGGGGGGCGGACAGCACTCCACCATGCTGTGTTTTATAGCAGGGTTTCAGATAAGTTTCTTACCTACAGTAGCAATCTAGCTATCCAAACCATCGTTATCATTCTAAATTACTGGTGTTCGCTGCACTTAGTTTATACTTCCAGTTTGTCATAAACTTAGGGGAGTCCTGTCTGATTTATATCCCCCAGTGTTTATCGGAGCTGGCAAGGTGCTCAAAGAATTATGTATAGAGCTCCACAAACTCACACCACGCATTCATCCAGGATAGCAGTTTGGGTGTGTGCAAATAGCACTCCTGATTTTATTATTTATTATTCATTACATTGTGAGACACTTTTCCCCATGAGGGCTCAGGGCAACGCACAACATAAAAACATAATGAATATGTTACAATCACATAAAAATTCGTATAATGAATAATACGGCACCATAACCATTTAAGGGGGGGACTGACAAAAACGATGCGCACAAACTCTGGACAGGAAAGGAAGGAAAGGGAAGACATTGTATTATCAAAGGATTTTTCTGACGCACTTGAATTATCGAAGACTTATTCTGAAGCACTGTATTAGTGAAGGCTTTCACGGGCAGAATCAACCGATTGTTGTGGGTTTTCCATGTTATGTGGCCATGGCCTAGTAGTTTTTGATCCTAATGTTTCGCCTGCATCTATGGCTGGTATCTTCAGAGGCATGTCACAGTGAGATGTGCCATGGAGAGAAACTCATCTTACCATGACATGCCTCTGACATACCAGCCATGGATGCGGGTGAAACTTTGGTAGCAAAAACTGCTAGATCTTGGCACCCAGCCTGGAAAACCCACAACAGGCAGTTTCTGAAGCATTCTTGATTCAGATAATTTTAGACGTTCGTTAGGTCATCTGAATACATGCAGGGAGGAGGGGGGCATGGCTCAATAGTGGAGTGCTTGGCATGCAGGAGGCTCCAAGTTCTATCCCCAGTAACTCCAGTTGAAAAGATTGGGTAGTAAGTGGCGTGAAAGATTTCTGCCTGAGACGTGGGAGAATCGTTGAATGGCCTACTACGCTGTCCTTGATGGACCAAGATCTCACACAGTATTAGGCAGCCTCAAGAGCAAAAAAAAAATGTGCTGTTTACTTGAATCTGGTTTTTAAAAATACAGGTGGTATTTATAATAAAATGTTCAGTTGGAACTAGTGATCCATCGGTGAAACTTGATGATGGTCATATGATGATGGAAGCCACGTGAACAAAGAATGTTGTGGGCGAGATGGCAGCAGTGAGAGGAGAAATTGCCCCTCCCAGAGGTGTAGCGAGGGGAATGGTGCCCTGGGCTAAAGGAGCAGCCTGGCAGGAAGGGGCTGAGGGGAGGGGTATGGCCAGCTGGTGTGCACCCAGGGACATGTGACCCCACGTGTCCCCATGAGCTCTCTGCCCCCGGCCCCTCCTCCTTCTTCCATCACTAGACCAGCATTACCAGAAGAAGGAGCAACTGCAGACACGGCTGTTGGTCCACTTTGGTTCTGTGATCCCAGGAATCAACTCCCTGGGAGTCAGAAAGGACAGCTGGGCGAAAGCAAACATGAAAAAAACAACCCACAAATGGATTGCTGGATCCTGCCAATCAATTTCAGTTTCAGGATACTGAAGAGCAAACTCCCTGCAATTCTCGTTACAATTGGGTTAAATTCTACCCTGTTTCCCCGAATATAAGACATCCCCTGAAAATAAGACGTAGTAGAGGTTTTGCTGAAGTGTGAAATATAAGGCATCCCCCGAAAGTAAGACGTAGCCAAGTTTTTGTTTGGAAGCATGCCCGACGAACAGAACACAGAAAAATAAGACATCCCCTGAAAATAAGACATCCCCTGAAAATAAGACATAGCGCATCTTTGGGAGCAAAAATTAATATAAGACACTGTCTTATTTTCGGGGAAACACGGTAGCAGCATCTGTGAAAGTGCAGGAGGGAGTCTTTTTTTTATTACGCACATTTATTACGCACATTTTTGTTGTGTTGTGTGGGTTTGCTATTTTTTGAGTTCTCACGCAGCAACGAGAGTGCGAAGGAAGGCAGCCGATGGCAGATGTTACAAAGTTTGGGATAGCAAAAGCCTTCGAAAACACATTCAGTTTATGCATTTTCCTCCCTGCCTGCAAGATTAATAGTTGCCTTGGATGACATGCAAAATTATGTAAATGGTTGGGATTTGTTTGTTTGTTTGCTCCGGACTCTCTGTGTATGAAATTGATATGCCAGAAATCAGTTACAGTAGACTGCATGAGCAAGTGGGCTAGTTAACATTCTTGAGGATTGGAGCCTTCTGTAAAGTTTTTTGACAGGGTGCAGTTATGTCCTAGTCCAGTGGTGGCGAACCTATGGCCAGAGGTGGCACTCAGAATCCTCTCTGTGGGCAGGCGCGCACAGAGTTCGTCATGTGGAGGGGTGGGGCGCGAAGAACTAAAACGCGATCCTTTACCTGGGAGTAAGCTTGGCTGCTGGCAATGGGGCTTGCTTCTGAGTAAACCCTCCTAGGGTCGTGATTCACCCATTCGAAGCATTGCACGGTTGCTTCACCAAGCTTACTCCCGAGTAACGCGCGCCTCAAAGCCAACCGTTTTTTTCTAAACTAGAACCTCGGTATTCGGTTAAATTGCTGTGTTAGCACTTTGTGAAAAATAAGTGGGTTTTGGGTTGCAATTTGGGCACTCGGTTTCGAAAAGGTTCACCATCACTGTCATAGTCTAAAATGTATTCAGACATATGACTGACATTGTAATCTGAAGGACCGCAGTTTTTTCTTACTGCCGCTTAGTTTTCTGGATAAAAGGCAACTCCCAAAGTATTTATTGCAGTGGTGGGATCCAAAAATTTTAGTAACAGGTTCCCATGGTGGTGGGATTCAAACTGTGGCGTAGCGCCAATGGGGCCAAAGGGCACTCTGGGGCGGCATTCCTGGCTGGGCTGTGGCAAGGACGCAGCCGCCAAGCTGCCGGTCCTTGGCAAGGGAACTAATGCACGCAGGCGCAGGCTGCCACGCACGCCGGTGCACCTCCTGCTAGACTGCTTCAAGTTCTGCGCGCTACTGCTGAGAGGAGGGGCGCAACTAAGGCAAAAATCACGTGGCAAAATCACCAATTAGTAACCCCTTCTCAGCACACACAAATAATTAGTAACCTACTCTCGGGAACCTGTGAGAACCTGCTGGATCCCACCTCTGATTTATTGACTTCATTTATACTCTCCTCAGTGGCTTACATGGTTCCCCAGGCCTACATTTATCCTTACAACAAGTCTGTGAGGTAGGTTATGCCAAGAATTTATTACTGGTCCGGAGTCACCCAGCGAGCTTCCATAGCAGAGTTGGGATTCAAACCTTCACATCCCATATGCTAGTCTTATATTCTAACCATTATATCACACTGCCCCCAAAGTGTGAGCATATATGCAAAATGTGAACTCTAAGGGCCTTTCCCTAGGCCAAATGTAGTCAGTCAGGCTACATTTAATACTGCTAATCCGTTCATCCACACAGACATTCAAAGACTATTGCAAAATCAGCATTCGCCATGAATATGTGATTGCATTAAACCAAATTCCACCAGTGACTTTTATCCTCTTTATTGCTGTGTATGTGGTAAATTGCTGACTCCATAATTTCATGATCGTGGAACCACAGGAGAATGCCATTTATCCAATTCTGCCAGTAAAAAAGTTTCCATCATTAATAAGGTTATTAATTCGTTCCAACAGAGAGTTGGACCAGACATTTCTACCTCGTATCCTTATAGATCATAGGTATCAAACTCGCGGTCCTCCAGATGTTATGGACTACAGTTCCCATCATCCCCTGCCAGCATGATGCTGCCAGCATGATGCTGGCAGGGGATGATGGGAACTGTAGTCCATAACATCTGGAGGGCTGTGACACCTGTGTTATAGATAAAGACACACCAATAATATTTGTAGGGAGTGCACCAGATGCCTGGGATACTAACTACTACCTGTATAGAGCTGTTTTGTTTTCTTTTTAATTGGATTTTCAGTTCAGGAAATCACATTCACAGTTCCCTTCTCAGATGCCAGTTCTCCCGTTGGCAAATGTCCTCTGGGCAGAAGGGTTCTGCTGCCACAGAAATAATAAAGGCAGCGAAGTGGAGATAGAGTCAAACTGTAGGCTGTAAAAGAAAAAAAAACCATCCATTTCCTTCTTCATGAACTCGAAAGCAGTCTGCGACCGATGAAATGGGAAAAATTGACAGCAAGCATCAGTTGCGTCATGATGAAGCTGACAAGCAAATCCTCACTGAAATTGTTTCTTGACAGGATACATGCTGGTGTTTCTTAAGTTTTGAGCAGTACTTATGGCCTGCTGCAGACTGAGGGAGCCAAAGGCAGTGGTGGAGGTGGTGGGACCCTACGCTGGCGGAATTTTGCCCCACCCCCCAGGTCATTCACCCTGGCGGGGGGTCAAATCCACCTGTGGGCAGCCAACATGGCCTCCTGGGACAATGCTGGCACAGTGGGGCGTTCTGGAGGCATGTTGAGGGAGCCAATGCTAGTCAGTTTCCACCCTGACACTGCCTCCTGGGACACTGGCACCTTTTGGGTGGCGCAAGCCAACGGGAGGGGGCTTTTGGCAGCAGCGAGGCTTTGTTTTTTGCCTTCCCTGCCGGTGAAAAGCCCTCTGGAGTTGGCAGGGCGCCGCCGTCCCTGATCACTCCAGGGCTCTGGATTGAGCTATTAGCAACTGTATATGCAGTGGCGTAGGAGGTTAAGAGCTCGTGTATCTAATCTGGAGGAACCGGGTTTGATTCCCAGCTCTGCCGCCTGAGCTGTGGAGGCTTATCTGGGGAATTCAGATTAGCCTGTGCACTCCCACACACGCCAGCTGGGTGACCTTGGGCTAATCACAGCTTCTCGGAGCTCTCTCAGCCCCACCTACCTCACAGGGTGTTTGTTGTGAGGGGGGAAGGGCAAGGAGATTGCAAGCCCCTTTGAGTCTCCTGCAGGAGAGAAAGGGGGGATATAAATCCAAACTCCTCCTCCTCCTCCTCCTCTTCTTCTTCTTCTTCTTCTTCTTCTTCTTCTTCTTCTTCTTCTTCTTCTTCTTCCTCCTCCTCTTCTTGGCATTTCAGAAAGTCAGTAATTTTTTACAAATAACCTGCCTGTGAACTATGAAACCTGATACTAATTCCAGCTTCAAGAAGGGCTCCCCACCCCGTTCCTGGCATACCTACTTGAAAGCCCCAAGAGTCATGCCGGTATGAGAATGGAAATGATCCGAACAACAATACCGCATTTCTGATATTTAATACAACCAATCTATAGCTACGCCCATCGGTTTGTGGCAAACAAATGTGACTGAGTTCTCAGTGGGAGTCTTTGCTGTCTAGGTCCTCTAGGACTATTATTTGGTTACTCACAACCTGTCGTGAAGTCTGTCTAAAATAATTGCATTTCCCTGACCCATATATGTTCAACTGTGTCTTTGCAGTACCTTATTATCAGCGGTGAGCATGAAAGGTATTTGCTTTGCAAAAGTGGGTCTTGGTCATCAGTCGTGTAACAGCACAAATTCACCAAACCTAGATCTTTCAAGATTACCCCAGATAAGAACATAAGAAAGATCAGACCAGAGTCCATCTAGTCCAGCACTCTGCTACTTGCAGTGGCCCACCAGATGCCTTCGGGAGCTCACATAGAGGATGTGAAAGCAGTGGCCTTCTGCTGCTGCTGCTCCCAAGCAATTGGTCTGCTAAGGCATTTGCAATCTCAGATCAAGGAGGATCAAGATTGGTAGCCATAGATCGACTTCTCCTCCATAAATCTGTCCAAGCCCCTTTTCAAGCTATCCAGGTTAGTGGCCATCAACCAGATCACTGTGGCTTGTGGAAATATCATAACCTCAGAGTCAGGGTTAGTTGTGTTATCTTGCTCATCTGAGCAGCAACCCACTGAAAGGGAAAATGGCGGTCGGAGGAAGAAGACTTGTTCTTCCGCTTGTCTACATGAGCCCTTTCAGTTGTTATATTATCGGTTCTCCAATCTTGCACAACCATAGACAGTGCCATACCCACTAGTCTTTCGATACATGCAGTCAGCGTTTTGTGTGAAAAGGGCAACATACATATTGACTACACATGAGCCCAAACCCTCAAGTAATCTGGGCTTCTGGGCTTATAAACCAAAAGTGAAGAACATATCTCTGGTTCACTCAAAATGGTGTCTGCGCATCTTGCGTGGCTCACACATCTTGCGTGGCTCACCGAAATGTTAAAGACTGACAAGGGCTCTGGTTTCAATATTTCCACAGCGCTGGGACAGAACCACTGTTCTCTGACAGCTAGGTCTGTGAAGGAAACATGAATCGTATGCATTTTGCTTCCATGCGCAGCTGAGTTGATTCTCTTTTGTTGCTCAAGCATGACTTGGCTGCAGTCACCGTTCACCTCTGGGCTACAGTGAGTTTTTTTCCCTTTAACATTTACCTCAGTGGAAGTAGAAAGATTTATTAGTCCGAACCATAAATCATTCATCCCACGTACTGTTGACTACGTCATACATTGCTTTGTTCTTGTGCCTTTAACAGCAGCCAGACATTCAACAATTAAATAATTGAACTTTTCTGCCATATTTTGATCTCCCTGCCAGGAAAATCTTTCCTTGTTCAGCACTAGGAAAGAAACACAGCCCTAAAATCACTCTCTGCAATTTAAAAAAAAATGGAGGTAAAGCTCACAATCACATTAACCTTTATTGGCATTAGGTATTAGACAGTGGTTATACACTATTATTAAATTGTTAAGTTTAAAATCATATATTACATCGATGGATTTTGCTTTCCAACTTGACAGTTCATTTATAAAGATATAAAACGGATTAAAAGGGTTTAGCCATTCAATTCTAAGACAAATTTGTAAAACAGATACCATATGACTAGATTTAAGATTCAACGCCAGGAAATATCTGGCACTTCCCGATTTAGTGCTATTTGCTAAAAGGATATATCCACTCCTCAGGCTCTGGAGAATTACTAGTTAAAACAACAGGATAATTAGATTTTCATAATATTGAAATAAATAAATAAATAACATTGAGCCTTTACATATACATTTTATAATAAACCCGAAGTGCCATGGCTGAAGAATATTACTCCTTTAAATATAGTTTATATTTGCATAATAACTGGTTTCATTCAACTTTGCGTTCAGTATCTTTGGCTAAGAAAAATTATCATATTATTGAATTTCAATACAAAAAGTTCCATTCATAAAGTTACACATCTCTTAGGTACATGACCTCCAACAAATAGCTGGCTAATCTCCCAAGCATATCAGGATCATTACTATTTAGTGATTTTATGGAGGTAAAGCTCCATCTTCTGGAACTATAGTATATCTCTAGTTGGCTTCATAATGAACTAAGTGCCTGCTTAAACTGAGCCACTCATTCTCCTCTACCAGGGCCAAACTAAATTTGATGGTGTCCTCACGGCCGGCACGAACATGCGGTTGCCACTTGAACATCATTTGAAAATGCTATGGGGTGCGCCTGACTCCATCCCCCCACAAAATGAAGTGCTGAAACGGATGCACACCACAAGCATTTCAATCCCTGAAAAGACATGACACGGGATCGAGGGGGACAAGACTGCTGCCCCCATGGTGTTTTTAAATGACTTTCAAAATGGCAGCAACGTGCTCACAGTAGTCCTGAGGATGTCGTGGCGTCAAATTTGGTCTGGAGCGAGCAGATAGTTGAGTTCAGTGGACACCATTGAGAGACTAGCGCGTGCATATGTGTGTTTTTATGCCGTAGCTGTAGTGGTTAAGAGCAGGTGACTAATCTGGAGAACCAGGTTTAATTCCCCACTCCATCTGAGTGGCGGACTCTTATCTGGTGAACTAGATTTGTTTCCCCATTCCTCCACATGAAGCCTGCTGGAGTTCCACATTGTTTTCCTCCCTTTGAGGTCCAAAAATATTTTATTTCCAGCCTGGAAGCTTTTTTTATTTGAAAACCCTTTTACAATTATTCATTCGTATGAAACGTTTTCAAAATGTTTTCCCCAGCTGCGCAGGCATATTTAAAACATTTTATCTTTCCAGCTGTGTTTTCCATGCCTCCATGCCGTCACTGAACTTTCCCCTCGCATCTCTGAGCTCACTCTGCCCCCCCTCTTCCTCTTTATTTTTTGTCAGTTTTGTGCTTTTTATTTAATTTTTGGTTAAATCTTCGACGTTTCGACTACACACAGCAACAGAGAATCATGCATCAAGTCTTCAAAGCATAGATTCTACAATTAACCAAAAAAAGAGAGAGAGAAATGGCAGCTGTGAAACGTTTCGAGAGGTGACTGCAGACAAACCGGGGGGATCAAAAACGTTTTGCAAATGTTCTGCAAATGTTTTAGGTGTCTTGTGCAAAAAGGACCCAGATCTTAAAACAGCATCCTTCTGTGTAGATGTGCGGAAGGTTGGTATCTTTCAGCTGTTAACAAAGGGAGCATTGCCGTGATAACCACAAGAGAACCTGCAGGCCCCTTTTAAGAGCTGGAGTCAGAAGGTTTCCCAAATAACACCCTTTCTAGCTGCTACCCAGAGCCTTGTGATCCAAGAAGACATAACTGAACATCACAATCAATCATTTCATATTTTTCCAGTGGTGGGATCCAAAAATTTTAGTAACGGGTTCCCATGGTGGTGGGATTTAAACTGTGGCGTAGCGCCAACGGGGCTGGGCAGGGCATGACGGGAGCATGGCCGGGCATTCTGGGGTGGGGCATTCCTGGGCGGGGCTGTGGCAAGGACGCAGCCGCTGCGCCGGTCCTTGGGCGGGAAACGAATGCACGCAGACGCAGGCTGCCACACACGCCGGTGCACCTCCTGCTCGACTGCTTCAAGTTCTGCGCGCTACTGCTGAGAGGAGGGGCGTAACTAAGGCAAAAATCACGTGGCAAAATCACCAATTAGTAACCCCCTCTCAGCACACACAAATAACTAGTAACCTACTCTCGGGAACCTGTGAGAACCTGCTGGATCCCACCTCTGTATTTTTCCTGAGTGGTCTTGACAGATGGCGTTTGCAACAGCGTAGGTTTTGCAAAGTCTGACCACAGTGAATGTATTGGCTGTTTTTTTACTGACTGGGGTAAAGGACACAAATGTCTGTAACACAATAGCACTGTGTACTTAGTATGTCTTTTTAGACTTGTTTGTGTGTGTAAATAAGTCTATTAAAATTCTGATGATAAAAATGCAATTATATTTTTTAAATGTTTATACCTTGGTTTCTTCCCTAATAGGGACTCGAAAAGACTTACAACAGCATTACGATCCCTTCATTTTAACCTGGTGATCCGCAAAGACATATCTGGACATCGCACAGGCATAGCTGCAACAGGGACATGTGGGGACATTTGCTCTGGGTGGCCCTTATTGCGTCACATGGGAGTGGAAAATTGCCCCCCACACTTCCGGGAAGGAACATAAGAACATAAGAACTAGCCTGCTGGATCAGACCAGAGTCCATCTAGTCCAGCATTCTGCTACTCGCAGTGGCCCACCAGGTGCCTTTGGGAGCTTACATGCAGGAGGTGAAAGCAATGGCCTTCTGCTGCTGCTGCTGCTCCTGAGCACCTGGTCTGCTAAGGCATTTGCAATCTGAGATCAAGGAGGATCAAGATTGGTAGCCATAGATTGACTTCTCCTCCATAAATCTGTCCAAGCCCTTTTTAAAGCTATCCAGGTTAGTGGCCATCACCACCTCCTGTGGCAGCATATTCCAAACACCAATCACACGCTATGGAAGAAGTGTTTCCTTTTATTAGTCCTAATTCCCCCCAGCATTTTCAATGTATGCCCCTGGTTCTAGTATTAGGAGAAGAGAGAAAAATTTCTCTCTGTCAACATTTTCTACCCCATGCATAATTTTATAGGCTTCAATCATATCCCCTCCCTCAGACGTTCCCTCTCCAAACTAAAGAGTCCCAAACGCTGCAGCCTCTCCTCATAAGGAAGGTGCTCCAACTCTTCAATCATCCTCGCTCAAGGTTCTCTCTCTGCACTTTTTTTTTTCTATCTCTTCGATATCCTTTTTTGAGATGTGGCTACCAGAACTGAACACAGTACTCCAAGGCGCGGTCGCATGCACTACTGCTTTTATACAAGGGCATGACAACCCTTGCAGTTTTTTTATCAACTCCTTTCCTAATCTTCCCCAGCATAGGGTTGGCCTTTTTTCACAGCTGCCATGCATTGAGTTGACATTCCCATGGAACTATCAACTAAGACTTCAAATCCCTTTCCTGGTCTGTGACTGATAGCACTGACCCCTGTAGCGCAGTATGTGAAGTTTGGATTTTTTGCCCCTATGTGCATCACTTTACATTTAGCTACATTGAACTGCATTTGCCATTTCTAGCCCACTCACCTAATTTATCAAGGTCCACTTGGAGCTCTTCGCAATCTTTTGTGGTTCTTACCACCCTACATAATTTGGTATCATCTGCAAACTTAGCCACCACACTACCCACCCCTACTTCCAGGTCATTTATGAATAAGTTAAAGAGCACTGGTCCCAAAACGCACCCATAGAGACCCCCTTTCCCTACATCTCTCCATTGTGAGAACTTCCCATTTATACCCACCCTTTGTTTCCTGTTCCTCAACCAGTTTTACTCCATAGGAGGTCTCCCCTCTTATTCCTTCATTGCTCAGTTTTCTCAACAGTCTCTGGTGAGGAACTTTGTCAAAAGCCTTTTGGAAATCCAAGTAGACAAGGTCCACTGGTTCCCCCTTATCCACATGTCTGTTTACACCCTCAAAGAACTCTAGTAAGTTTGTAAAGACAGGACTTTGCCTCTACAAAAGCCATGCTGACTCTTCCTCAGCAGGTCTTGCTTTTCTACATGTTTAATAATTTTATCTTTAATGATAGATTCTACTAATTTACCAGGAACAGATGTCAAACTGACTGGCCTGTAATTTCCTGGGTCCCCTAGACCCTTTCTTAAAGATTGGTGTGACATTGGCCATCTTCCAGTCTTCAGGGATGGAGGCAGATTTCAGGGATAAGTTGCATATTAATGTGAGAACATCAGCAATTTCATGTTTGAGCTCTTTAAGAACTCTTTGGATGAATGCAATCTGGGCCAGGGATTTGGTAGCATTTAGTTTATCAATGGCTGCCAGAACTTCTTCCTTGTCTACCACTATCTTCGCTTAGTTCCTCGGATTCACCTCCTAAGAAGCTTGGTTCAGGTGCAGGAATGTTCCTCACCTCCTCTTGGGTGAAGACAGATGCAAAGAATTCATTCAGCTTCTCTGCAATCTCCCTGTCATCTTTTAGCACACCTTTTGTTCCTTCATCATCTAACGGGCCTACTGCTTCCCTAGCTGGCATCCTGCTTTGATGTACTTTGAAGAACTGTTTGTTGCTAGTTTTGATGTTCGCAGCCATGCTCCTCATAATCCTTTTTTTTTGCCTCCCTTACAGCTAACTTGCTTCTCTTTGCCACCATTTGTGTTCTCTCTGGTATTCTTCATCAGTTAAGTTGGACTTCCATTTTCTAAAAGACATCTTTTTTTTCCTAATAATTTCCTCAACCTCCCTTGTTAACCATGGTGGCTTTCTTTTGACTGGGCTGCCTTTCCTAACCTCCAAGGAACACATTCCAGCTGAGCTTTTAAGACTGTGTTTTTTAAATAACCTCCAAGCACCTTGGACATTTTTGACTCTCTTGATTTTCCCTTTCAGCTTCCTGCGCACTATCCCCCCTCATCTTTGAGAAATTTCCCTTTCTGAAGGCGAATGTAATTACATTAATAGTTGTCACTTGTTCGCATGCAGAGATACTGAATCTGACAGCATTGTGGTTGCTGTTCCCTATAGGCTCAACAACACTGACTTCCCGCACCAGGTCCTGGGTCCCACATAGAATTAGATCTAGGATCACCTCTCCCCTGGTTGGTTCCACAACCATCTGCTCTAAGCCACAGTCATTTAGCATATCCAGGAATGTTCTCTCCTTACTATGACCTGAACATGCATTTTTCCAGTTTATGTGGGGATAGTTAAAATCGCCCATTACCACTATGTTTTTGCTTTTGTTGGCCTCTCTAATTTCTTTTTCCATCTCAGAATCCTTTTGTGCACTTTGGTCAGGGGGACGATAATATATTCCTACTGTTAAACTATGCTTCACCCCTGGTATTGATATCCACAGTGCTTCTGTAGAGGAATCAGCTCCCCCTGCATAGTCTATTTTATGTGACACTATGCTCTCTTTGATGTAGAGGGCCACCCCACCCCCAATTGGCCCTGTCCTATCCTTCCTGTAGAGCCTGTAACCTGGGATAACAGCATCCCACTGGTTCTCCTCATTCCACCATGTCTCTGTGATACCCACTATATCAATGTCCTCCTTCAAAACTCTGTACTCCAGCTCCCCCATTTTAGGTCGATGTTCCCTACTATTAGCATAGAGACACTTGTATACTCTGTCTCTGTCCCTAACCTGGGATTTATGTGTTTTGCCCTCTAGCCTTTTGTAGACACTATCACTTATCACATTGCTATGCTCCTCGCTTGTATGTGGTTGATTTAGAAAAACCTCCCTCTCTGTCTGCATCCCCATGGACTCTGTATTCCGAACCGAAGTCACCTCAGCTCCTGTCGGCTTTCCCCCAAAAGGAGGAGGGGCATGGCTGAGCCTGGGCCCGACGTGTGCACGCTGCCTGGGACGAGGACTGCACCCGTTGGCCAGCCTGGTGGGACGAGGACTGCACCCGTTGGCCGCCCTGGAGAGCGTTCCCCAGGCCGGCCGATGTCATGCCCAAACCCAGCCACACGCCTCCTCCTTCCCCCCTCCCCCCCAGGCCCAGCCACCAACTAAGGTAACTTGGGAGTGGGTGGGGCAGGGAGGCCATGGGGGGGGTGGAACATTTGGAATCTGCCCCAGGTTCCATTTTCCATAGCAATGCCACTGGGACATCGTGATCACAACGACCCTGTGAGGTAGGTTAGGTTGCAACTAACTGCTTGGTCCAAAGTCAGCTGGCAAGCTTTCTTGACTGAATGAGGAGTTGAACTGGGTTTCCCAGATTCTAGTCCAACATTGTATTTCCTACACCATGCTGCCACTTATGTCCGCTTCCAATGATCCTGTGCCTGTCGACCATCTTTGCACCAGCTTTTTTCAATGAATATATTGTTTAAAATTATTTTTTTAATATGCAGCCAGCTTACTTTCAGTCTTGCAGTGAAGATCCCTGTGCTTTGATGGCAGCTGCTGATGTTTTTAAAGAGCTGCACATTTTTAAAGAGCTGCATAGCCAATCAGATCTCCAGTAGCCAATCAGAAGCCTTGCTGGAAGGAAGTCCCGTCTGGCCCTGCCTACTTCCTGAAAACACTTGATGCCCAGAGAGGAATAAGCTGGCACCATGGTGCCCATATTGGGAACCGCTGCTCTGTGAACTGCTCCATTCCCTTCCCCGTAGCCACAAATCCCAGCTAGGTGACTTTGGGCAGTTACTCTCTTGCCTTAACCGACCTCACAGGGTCGTGGTGATACTAAAAGCAAGATGTGTGCTTAGTTCTGAGTTCCTTAGTTTTAAAAAATTGGAATGAATGAACCTGGACTTGCAAGCCTACAGCCCCTTCCGCACGTGCAGACTAATGCCCATTCAATCCACTTTTCACAATCGTTTGAAAGTGGATTTTGCTATTCCGCACAGTAATATCCAGCTTCAAAGTGGATTGAACGTGCATTATTCTGCACGTGCGGAAGGGGCCTGTTAGGGGATTACGCTTCTTTAGAAAGAGACGGCTAATATGTTTCTGCAGCCAGTTGGCACAAGCGACTGGATTTGTGCCTAATTAACCCATTTCTCTTCTTGCTGTGACTTTTTTTTTGGTCTGGAATTCCTGCACTCCCCGTCCCCTCCCTCTGTTAAGAGGCACGTCGTTTCTCTTTTCACGCCACTGTTTTCAAGCCCGGTCAACCCCTCTAGCTGGCCAGCTGCCGGCCGGGCCCGTTTCCAGGCTTTGCATTCAAGGAGCAGACAGCGCGGGCTGTTTTGCAGGATTGTGGAATGTTGTGATCGGTTTTCAATACAGGCCCATAAGGCTCTTTGTTTACTTCATGGCTCCCAATACCGGGAGGGCCACGCCACACAGCACGGGGTGGGATGAGAGAAGGAATGATAATAAGCAAACTGATTATGGATTGCAGATTAATTCTGGTCTTTGGATCTGCTCATTTCACCCCCTAAGAATGCATAAAGATTCCCCCATGCAATATCTATCTACCCTACCCCCAAAAATAAGTCCTAGCATGATTTTTTGGGATTTTTGGAGGATACTTGAAATATAAGCCCTACTCCAAAAATAAGCCCTAGTGATAGATTCCCTGGCGCAGCTGATCTGGTCACGTGGGGGGCACAAAATCATGGAAAAAAGATAAGACATCCCCTGAAAATAAGCCCAAACACATTTTTTGGAGCAAAAATTAATATAAGACCCTGTCTTATTTTCGGGGAAACACGGTATCTATCTATCTATCTATCTATCTATCTATCTATCTATCTATCTATCTATCTATCTATCTATCTATCTATCTATCTATCTATCTATCTATCTATCTATCTATCTATCTCTATGATACACACACACACATATTTCCTATATGCACACACATACCGCACATGATGGATCTATCCAAAGATTTCTGCTTGTTCCTTCCTGAGAAGGGGCAGGTGAGACGGATTGGATAGGCTCCATGTGGGTTTAATGTGGGAAGTCGTGGGAAGTTGACTGCCCGGGTAGTAGAGTTCAGAAGGTAGCTTGTTTCCATCTGTTTTCAAGAGGCTGGCCACCTCCAGTTGGTGGCTGGAGATCTGTGTTTGCAACTGATCTTCATGAACTAAATGAGCCCCCACCTTCCAGAATGCTAAGGCAGCCATATAAGTCTCCCAACATATCTCCAACAACTCCTTTGTTGTTTTAGAATCTGCTACTACAGAGGGTGCTTCTCCACCTCAAATTGACCCAGCAAGAAAGACGCATCAAGGCCCTTGTAATCCATTGCTCAGCGAACAAGCAGGTAACAGAGCTAGACTGGAAACATCAAAGAACATCCTAAACCAGCCCATGCTAATATGCTCTGCTGCCCCGGCTCTAAAATCTTTAGCTTGCAACGAAGCAAACAAGGGTGAAAACACTATAGCTCTTGACAACCAGACTTCGGGGTCAATAAACAACTGATCTTCAGGTTCCACCTGGAGAAAATGGCCATTTTGGAAGGTGACTTCTATGGCATTACACCCCATTCAAGCCCCTCCCCAAACCCCATCTTCAGGCTCCATCCCCCCCCCCCCCAAATGTCCAGGTGTTTCCTAACCTGGAGCTGCCAACCCTAGTCTCAGCAGTTAAGGTGAAACCAGCCGCAGTACGTGCCTTAAGGACAAAGGACGGGTGATAAATTTTTACCTGTCAGTAGAAATAACTGTCCTATGCATGCAGCAAGGATAACCACACAACCAAAACTGGTTCATCGGCACCTTATTTAAAAATCTTTTGGCTTGAAGGAAAGGCAAAAGACATTCATTAAGTGGGCCTTCACATAATTTGCATACAAGGATAATACGTAGCATCGAAAGGTCAGCCTGACCCGCAAGGGTATATATAGCCTCTCATCTATTTTTCACTGTTGGCTTCATTTACAAGTATGATTGTCAAAAGTTGATTCTTATTCTCTTTGAATTGTTCACCACCATGATGGCTCAAATGGGGGGGGGGGGGAGGTAGCATATAAATATTTAAAATAAATAAATAAAAAGTCTGTTTCTATAGAACAGGGGTCCTCAAACTGTGGCCCTCCAGATGTACATAGACTACAATTCCCATGAGCCCTACCACTTGGCCATGCTGGCAGGGGCTGATGGGAATTGTAGTCCATGAACATCTGGAGGGCCATAGTTTGAAGACCCCTGCTATAGAATAACAGTCTACCAATAAGATAAGGCACTGGTGTCAAACTCGCGGCCCTCCAGATGTTATGGACTACAGTTCCCAGCATCCCCTGCCAGCATGATGCCGGCAGGGGATGATGGGAACTATAGTCCATAACATCTGGAGGGCCGCGAGTTTGACACCTATGAATAAGGTAACAGAATTCATCTAGGGTTGCCTGTATTCATCTGGGGGTGTTGTCTGGAGAGGGCAGTGTTTGGGAGAGAAAAGAACCTAGAAATGATACAACACGATAGAGTCCACACTTTGAAGTTTTCCTCCAGGGGAACTGAGATCAGATAATTCCAGAATTTAAGATTCCACCTTGAAGATAGCAAGCCTACTTGTCTCCTTTATTAGACCAACCCCTAACCCTCCTCAAAAGCAGTGGTGTAGGAGGTTAAGAGCTTGTGTATCTAATCTGGAGGAACCGGGTTTGATTCCCAGCTCTGCCACCTGAGCTGTGGAGGCTTATCTGGGGAACTCAGATTAGCCTGTGCACTCCCACACACGCCAGCTGGGTGACCTTGGGCTAGTCACTGCTTCTCAGAGCTCTCTCAGCCCCACAGGGTGTTTGTTGTGAGGGGGGAGGGGCAAGGAGATTGTAAGCCCCTTTGAGTCTCCTGCAGGAGAGAAAGGGGGGATATAAATCCAAACTCTTCTTCTTCTTCTTCTTTAAACCATCTGTAATTTAATTTCATATTTAGCACCGAAGCAAACAACAAAGGTCATTCCCAGAGAACTTCCATTTTTTTTAATTCAACATAATTCTCCATAAAAATCTACCAAAAACAGAAGGACAAAAAAAAATCTTAAACCAGAAAGCGGCCAAAATGGCTACGGTGTGTCACAAGGGTCCAAACTGTAAGGACATCGTCCAGTTTTTGCAGGCTGAAAGGAGGCCGGACAGGAAGCAGGCAGGCAAATTTTCTTCAAACTACTAACCGGGCGCCGGGGATATATTTATTGTCGATCCATTCGTTGCCATCCCCGCTGTTGCCCAGACTCCTCTTGCATTGGTAGCAACGGCGAAACCTTGCGCATTGATCGAGTAGAAAGAGCTTGTCCCCGGCCCTGAAGTTTAAAGGGGCGAAAGGTTAAATGACCACAGGAATAAAAATATCAATGATATTTATCTCCCAATCCAGAAGTACCCATGACACCCGACGAGAATGGGGGGAAAGCTGTGGCTCAGTGGCTCTGTTTTGCATGCAAAAGGTGCCAGGTTAGATTCCCATCATTTAGGACTGGCATCCAAAAGCAAACCCCGGGGTCAAGAAGCTTTGGCTTGGTCGGGGGGGAGGGGTTGTGGATTTCCAGCCGCCGGTGTGGGAGGGGGTCACATTGGCGCCGACCTCCTCCGTCCACAGCCTGGGGGTCCACCTGGATTCGTCTCTTTCAATGGAGACCCAGTTGGCCCATATAACCCGGGTTGCATTTTTCCATTTTCGACAGGCCTGACGGTTGGCTCCCTTCCTCTCTAACACTGTCCTAGCCACGGTGATCCATGCAACGGTCACCTCCAGGCTAGACTACTGTAACTCGCTCTACACGGGCCTTCCCTTGCGTTTGATCCGTAAATTAAAACTGGTCCAACATGCGGCGGCTCGTCTGCTCACAGGGGGCGCCTTTCGAGAGCATATTCAACCTGTGTTGCGCCACCTGCATTGGCTCCCAGTTGAATTCCGAATCATCTTCAAGGTGTGGGTGTTGACCTTTAAGGCCTGGCGCGGCCTGGGACCCTCGTACCTTCGGAACCCCATTACCCCATATGTCCCAACTCGACCTCTGCGCTCAGCAGAGGCCAACTTACTGGAGGTCCCCGGCCCGTCAATGATGCAGCTGACCTCCACTCGAGCCAGTGCCTTTATGGCTCTGGCACTGGCCTGGTGGAACACTCTCCCTCCAGCTGTCCGGGCCCTGCGGGACCTTGGGGATTTCCTCAGGGCCTGTAAGACTGAGTTGTTCCACCGGGCCTTTGGAGAGACCGGCCGCTGAAGGTACCCCAGCCTCCCTCCTCCCCATGGGCCCAATACCATCAGGACCCATATTTTTCATTAGGAGGGCTTCGTAAGGGATCCGTGGGGCGATGTTTTAAGATGACTGTTGTTTTAAACTATATGTATGTTTTTAGTTGATGTTTTATTGTACACCGCCCTGAGCCCTCTGGGGATAGGGCAGTATATTAAATTAAATTAATAATAACAACAACAACAACAACAACAACAACAACAACAACAACAACAACAACAATAATAATATAGGGGGGGCTCTTCACTGTTCTTTACCGCTGAAAGAGTTTCTCTTCATAGTCCCGTTGCCTTTTCAGCCCTGCGCTCTTCCTCCAATCCTCCTTCATCGCTAAATTCATCTGGAAGATTTTCTCAAGCCGGGCTCCTTTTTCAGCAATCCACCTAGAAAAAGATTTGGGGGAGACGGGGAGAAGTTCAGATTCTGGCCGGCATCACTTTCCACAAGTAGATTCTTCCTTGGCACGTTATTTAAGAAAAAAACAGTTATGAGGGGACTCTCAAAGGTAACCATATTTAAGCATCCCATTTGTTCACTCCTCCTTCACTTCTGACACATACTTGTAGTGATGGGATCTTTTCTGCTAATTTGGTCCAAACCGGATAGAGGGCAGATGCGTTTATTTATGTGCCCTGCTTGTGAGATTGGAGGTTTCTTTTATACCAGTGGGGCAGGAATAAACAATGGAAGACATGAACTCTCATTCGTTGTTCACATTTCTATCCCAAATGTCCTCCAAGGCACACAGGGTGGGATCTAGGGATGAGAACATCTCATGAGAATGGCCATTTGACCCCACCAAAATAGAAAGTGATAACAAATCTGGGGTGCTGTGTGGTTTCCGGGCTGTATGGCCGTGTTCTAGCAGCATTCTCTCCTGCATCTGTGGCTCCACACAAACAAAGGATGACAATAAACAATCAAAAGGAACAAAGGCCAGACTACTTCTATTCAGATGCCTTCACCTATTGACCTTGCTATCTCAATTGTTACTCAAATGCTACACATCATTGTTACTCGCTTGCCAGGCCACTCCTATTCAGATGCCCTCACCTATTGACCTTGACTCACAGGTATATATGTCTTAACTTGCTTTCCTACTATCAAGATCCTCTCACCGAAGCATGCCAGCCACAGATGGCAGGCTTAAAGCGAAGCGTCAAGGGAGAGAATAAATGCTGCTAGAACACGGCCATACAGCCCAGAAACCACACAGCACCCCAGTGATTCCAGCCGTGAAAGCCTTCGACAATACATTGATAACTTGGAAAAAATATAAGGGCATTTTAAAGGTGGCCGATGCTCATAAAGAGGAAACAAGCACCTTGTGAGGTAGGGGGGATGAGAGAGTTCAGAGAGAACTGTGACCATCCCAAGATCACCCAGCAGGCTCCATGAGGGGGAGTGGGGAATCAAACCTGGTTATCCAGATTAGAGCCTTAACCACTACACCACGCTGGCTCTCGCAACACAACCCTTTAATCGTTCTACCACACTGCCTCCACCGCGCTTATCTACTCACAGCATCAGAACCAGAGGTGGGATCCAACCAGTTCTCACCACTTCTCTAGATGCCCTCACCCACTTCTCTAGAAGTGGTTAATACTAATTTTTCATTGAGGTGCGAGGAAGGGGATTTAGCTACTAAAGCAACCTCCCCTGCCCAAATGGGGACTGAGGAAGTGCGTGAGTCAAATGTGACAAGCGCCACTGTTTGAACTTCCCCACCTGACCGGAACCTGTTATTAAAATTTTTGGATCCCACCACTGATCAGAACCCAACAGGGAGAAAACTGCTTGGCCAAAACAGATCATAGGGAGTTAAGAGAGCAGAAGGCTCATTTCCCCTCACCTGAGCATGTCTTTTAACATCACACACATACCTTATTTTATACATGAATGAAACAAACTTCTGAACAACAAACGTGATTTCCCTACCCCTACCATATTTCATTGGGCCCATTGATCTGATCTAGGGGTCTGCAACCTGCGGCTCTTCAGATGTTATTTATTTATTTATTGTTTCGATTTATAAACTGCCCTATCCCCTGGGGGCTCTGGGCGGTGTACAACATTCACATATATAATTAATTAAATCGATAACAACAATAAATTACTAAAATCCATTAAAAGCTACTTAAAACCGTGGTTAATAGCACAACAAGGTGCCCTAATCCAATTCAATTAAGATCATCCCAGTAAAAAAGAAAGGAGGCCAGTTCAGGCTCCTTCTAGGAGGATAATAAGGTGGTAAAGTGCATCAGATGGTATGTGCAAAAAAAGCAGGGGAGGAAGGAGAGGGGAGGGGAAGGGGGGCCCCACTCAGCTGACTGGACACTCCAAAGTCCGCCCTCGGGCGGAACAACCTCGGTCTTACAGGCCCCATGGAAACTCACTCTAGGGTCCCAAGAGGGCCCGGACAGGGCTGGAGGAAGAGTGTTCCACCGGTGGCTGGGGCCAGGGCCGTAGAAGGTCCTGGCCTGGGTCTGCAGGAGGCCAGCCGCGATCATCGAGGGGCCAGGGAACCACCAGTAGTCTGGCCTCTGCTGGATCGCAGAGAGGCTTCTAGTAAGAGGGGGCATATGGGGTAATTCGGTCTCTCAGGATACGAGGGTCCCAGGTCGCTGTAGAAGGCCTTGAAGCAGTTAAACCCACACCTTTGAAGATGATCTCGGGAAATTCCACTGGGAGCCAATGCAGCTGGCTTAAATACACAGGTTGGATATGATCACAGAAGGCGCCCCCTGTGAGCAGACGCACCGCTGCATGTTGGACCAGTTTCAGTTTCCGAATCAGGCGCAAGGGAAGGCCCGTGTAGAGCGAGTTACAATAGTCAAGCCTGGAGGTGACCGTTGCATGTATCACAGTGGCCAGGTCTGCCTGAGAGAGGAAGGGGCCATGCTGGCAGGGGCTGATGGGGATTGTAGTCCATGAACATCTGGAGAGCCGCAGGTTGCAGACCCCTGATCTAGATACTATATTCCTAACCATCCCTCGCTTTCATTAGCAGACATTTTCCATGGTATCCAACCCCAGGTGACCTGCATATCTGCTAGAAAGAGCCCAGGTCAGCACAGTAAGTTCAATTCCTACTGTTTCCTTGCCCTCTCGATCATATCTGCTGCCTTCCTCTGATCTATCAGCTGGCTGAGGATCGCGGTCCGCTTGCGATGCGCTGCAGCCTGCAGCTGATGTCTGGAAAACTCCAGAGATCGCTTCCTTCTTTCCTCCATTTTCTCTTCGCTGTCGTACTTCCCGAAGACGGTCTCGCTCGAATTCGGCTCACAGCGGGGCAACTGCACCGGCTTCATCTTGACCTGTGTCCACATCCAGGAGAAAGTTTCAATCAGCAAGTCGCAGCATTGTGCACGAATTTTATGTCAGCAGTGGAACAAAGACGGTGGGAGATGTCCATCCGTGTCTTCCATTTCGTGCGAAGATTGAACATTTCGCCATATGCGTGTGGACTTGGAACCCAATCATGGCTTCTCAGCGTGTGCACACACAGTACATATGACACATATGCAGAGGTGGGATCCAGCAGGTTCTCACCAGTTCCCGAGAGTGGGTTACTAATTATTTGTGTGTGCCGAGAGGGGGTTACTAATTGGGTCCACTTTTCCATCTCCACGCCCTCGCCTCCCCGAGAGGCATCCTGCCTTTGAACGGGAAGATTCCATATAGCAATTGCGACTAATAATGTAACTCCCTGAACTGGGTGAATCCCTTTCAAGTGCTGCAATTCATTGATTCTCAGCCTTTCGTACCTTTTATCTCACCAGTCTCTACCAAAGAACGTGTGTGTTTCACCATTGCTGTGTTCAGATTTGTGAGTTGGGGCATTTTCTATAATGTGATGATGATTTAGCAATGACCTGGTGCAAAAAAATTTTTTGGGGTCAGTGGTGGGGTGGCACTGCCCATGGGGAGGCATCCAACCTAGGTTTTGCTCCAGGAGCTCCTTGCTTCTGCCTCTGCTGCCCTTTGCTGAGGGGGGGGTGGCTACGGTAACCCTGTTACTAAAATTTTTGGATCCCACCACTGCACATAGGTACATTGGAAAGTGTAAGTAGAGCAGTCGTAGAATTGCCTACTGGCCCCACCACCTTGAGGTTGCTCATTCATCAGGCATGGACATAGGTTTCACTCCTATGAATGGGAACACTAGAAAACCATGGTTCCCAATCACAGAGATGGATGTCGCTTCTGCAAGGCAACATTTTCCCATACATCAAGTGAGATATCTGCTAGCTTTGAATACAAATTGGGAGGAAACGGCAAACCTAATGTTTTCTTCCGTTCTTTTACCACTGAGAGAAGAGCCAGCCTTATAAACTAAATACCAACCCTCTGCCCCAATTAACCTGCAGTGGAAACATGCATCAAACAGCTGACTAATTACCCCCCACATCCTAAATTTTTACCTGCAAATCCAGGGCCTTCTTATAAGAATGCATTTCGGCCATCCTGTCCTTGATATACTTTGTTCTTTGGGCAGCTAACCTAGAAAATTAAAAGCACACCTTGTAGAGTGCTCAGCCACTCATTTCTGAGAAAACTGACTTCTGGTTGGTGTGAATACAGGAGGAGTTATCTTATTACTGAATAATCAGTTTGCTGACTGTTTCATACATTTCATCAGTATTTGCCAATAAAAATGCCAAATTAGTTTGCAGCTCAGAGAAGGATATATGTGCTTGGGTGCTGTGTGGTTTCCGGGCTGTATAGCCGTGTTCTCACAGCATTCTCTCCTGACGTTTCGCCTGCATCTGTGGCTGGCATCTTCAGAGGATCTGATCTCATCAGATCCTCTGAAGGCATACCAACCACCATAAATACCAGTAAAATGCTCCACAGTCTAATAAACCCCAGTGATTCCGGCCGTGAAAACCTTCGATAATATATGTGCTTGCTTGCATGAAAACATTCCTTCCTGTTGTGTGAACCTCCTTTGACTGCAGTTTAGAACGAAACAAAAATGCTGACATCTGGACACAAAGTCTTCATGCCGGCATGTTTCTCTGGAACGTAATGGTCACTCGTGTTCCCAAGGGCATCATCAGCCCTTAAAAGGTTGCATTCTTAACACTTTGAGAAGAGACGCATACAGGAACCACCAATCTCAGTTATCATCTTTCAAGTGTAAGACTTACTCTTCGGCTAACTGAACTTGCTCCAGGCGGTCCATGAGTTCCTGATCTTGCTTTCGCCTGGATTCTCTTGTGGTCTTCTGTGCCAATTGTTTCGCCAACTGTTGGGAATATTCCTCTTGCTTTTGTTGAGTGGTTGCACTAGATGGCCTGTGTTCAAAAATGTAGGATCTCTACAAGGCAAAAAATTGCCATGTTAAGTTAGTTGCAATGAACACAAGAAACTGGTTGTTGTGGGTTTTCCAGGCTGTGTGGCCGTGGTCCGGTAGATCTTTTTCCTAACATTTCACCTGCATCTGTGGCCGGTTTCACAGGGAAGTGTGTTACACACTGTGTCAGTGAGAAGGGAATGTTGAGTGGGGTATATATTGCCTACTCCTTTTATGTTCCATCCCAGTCTGAGGACAAAACAGCTCCCTAAAGTAATCAAAATGGACAAGACGACTCCACTTTAGTCAAGCACATGAAGTAAAAATTCTCAATCAGCAGATATACAGGAATAAAATAATAATAAAATAGTTTGTGCAAGCCCAAAGTATACATGTTGAACATGGTAACCATTGACAGTAGACAATTTATGCTAAGTCCGGAGTGTTTTGAAGGCAAGAGACGAACAGAAAGGGGTTTTCCATTGCCTGCCTCTGCCAACCTTGGAATTTCATGTTGGTCTCCCATCCAAGTACTAACCAGGGTAGATCCTGCTTAGCTTCTGAGAGCTGACGGCTATCCTGGCCCATCTAGCTCCAAGCTCTTCCTCCTAATAGTAAGCTAATTCAACACTGGCAGTGGGTGAAAAATGCATTCTCCCTGTTCAAGCCCTGGGTAATAGCACTAAATTTATCAATAAATTCTAATTCAGCAATTTCCCAAACGTCTCCACTGCTGTGTAGATGCAAGAGAGAGAGTGGAACTGAGCATTTTCCCATCTGTGGTAGAAACAAACAATCGGCTCTGCCTGGAAAAAATTGGAGCAGTCGGAATCTTGTGAAGCGCAAGACCTTACGCAAGCTTCTGGAGCTTTTTCATTCTTCCTGCTTCTTAGAGCTTCGGCAACCCCTAGATTAAACGCAGCGATTTCTTGGTCCTGCTCTCTTTTCGCCAAGGCTCTTAACTGTCATGAGAAATGGGAGAGAAAGTCAGTAAATGGGGTGTTGTGGATTTTCCGGGTTGTATGGCCGCGTTCCAGTACCATTTTCTCCTGACGTTTCGCCTGCATCTGTGGCCATACAGTGATTCTGGCCGTGAAAGCCTTCAACAATACAAAGTCAATAAATGTTTCAAAAACTTCAGGCATAAAAGGGTAAATTATTTGGATGAGCAATACAATTCTGCCCTATCCCAGGCTGAGTGGTCGTGTCCGCAGTGTAAGACAACATTCTCTTTAGCGACAGAATGAGTGTTGTGGTCTATGAGGGGAATACTGGGATTTTAAAAATTAATATGTGGATGCCCTTTTCCATTTTTCACCATATAGGTAGCTTTCAGTTCTTGGTTGTATGTCTTTAATGCATTTTTCAGCACCAGGGACCAGTAAGGATGACAATCACTGGAGCCCAGACCGTTTGTGACACCTCAAATAGACCCAATACTCCCCATCTAGCTATTGTAGTCGACCCACGTGGTCAGCGTAAGAACGAGACGAGACGCGGAGATAACATCTGGTGGAGATCGCCAGCAGCGGGAGCCCGGAGGTCCGTGTTCCTAGCGAGTCTCTCGTCTGCCGGTTCCTGGCACCTTTTATTGTTATTCTATCAGTGATAATAGGAGGAGGACGAGGGGAGTTCGGGGAGAGAGGCGGAGGCTGAGTGGAGATCATCATGTGCGATGCATGATCTCTCATCTGGCTTCACGTCTTGAGGAGAAGGAAGGCGTAAGCGTCTGAGACTAATCCTCACCTGGGGGCAAGACCATTGTCCCTGGGCCCGGTGATTAGACCAGGCAGTTCATGACCGGCGTGACTCATGTAGGGGGGGATGAGGAGTGGGGAGTCGCGACCAGCAAGGCCGTAGGTCCGTTGGCGTCCCAACGTTCTACCACGGTGCTGCTGGATCAACGGTGCGGCGGCTCGCTACATCTCCTCGCTTTTTTACATTTTAGAAAGAGGGGGACCGAAGATACTAAAGAAGCGATTCAAAGGGGCCAGCTTGTCTCCTCCGCCCGTCTGGTCAAAGCTGACCAAGCTGCTTAATGTAACATTAGAACTTGGCTGCGGGGTAAGGGGAAATTCGAAGGGGCTTCTTACACACGTTACAGGCAATATTAGACACGCGTGGAAGCGAAACAAAGATCCGATAACGAGGCACACAATTAAATAATGCAGAGCTGTACAATAGCACTCAACCATCCTCCCGGCAGCCAGCTCCAGAGAGCTGACCACCAATGGGGCAAAAACATCATACTTCAGATTAGATACAACTTCTTGCAGCTCACGTACTTTCATATGAATCAATTGGGAATTGTCAGAGAGGTTAAAAGCAACACATAATATTATGTACATTCTCACAACCTTGGTGATGCAACAACAGCAAATTAATCAATAGCGACACGATTATCTAAGGTAAACTGATGAAGTTCCTGCTGCTTTCGGAGGCCAGGGCATCCAGAGCGGTGGAGGTAGAGTTAGTAGATTTCGCCAGGACACAGGCCAAGAGCGACCGATAGTCTTAGTGTTACATGAAACAAGTCCAGGGACTCCCACAAGGGGAGTCGCAAGGGAAACATACTCCGCCTTGGCTAAGAGCAGCTGCGTCGCTCCGGCAAAGGGGAGTCGAGGGGAGGGGCGGAGCGGCACCCGGTACTTGGGCTCCCGAGGTGAAGCCACGGTGCAGAAGCAATGGTGAGGCGAGCAGTAGAGAGTCCCGGCAGGCAGATGAAGGCGGGAATGCAACAGCAACAAATCACGATAACCTACAAAATTAAGGCATGCAATGCTTCAATAATCAGTCGAGGGTCATGGTACTCAACAATTCCCTTGAATTAAACCAATGGGCATAAAGGGGCAAGGCATCAGACGTTGCGTGGAAGCGGCAATTATATACAAGACATGCATGTTTGGCAGATAGGCGACATCATATAAATGAAAACAATAAACATAGCTAAACGGTACATAGGCTAGATGTAAGGAAGGAAGGCAACCCGTGGTTGCATAATTGTCCAATGCATGGCTCTTGCTGTTTGACCTTCTACCAAAGCTACAGAGGCGATGGCGTTTGAGTCCATAGGTTTCTCAAAATGTAGGGAGAGCTACTGATAGTCTTTAGCATTGCAGGTTCGAAGTGACTCTCACGAGCAAGGTTGTGAGAAGAAGGCGTGTTCCAACAATTATTCAAGCGGCTGAAAACGAAAGCGGAGGAGAGTTCCAAGGGTTAATCTATCCAGGAATGTTCCTGGCTGCAATTCCAAGTTTCAGCCAGGGCTGACAGAGAGGGAGAGAGAATGGCGGCTGTAGATGAGGGAGCAGCGACACACAGCGTCAACCTTTGAGCCATAGCTGGCCCAGGCTGCCATTCCCCAGGGGGGGGGCAGCGAGATTCTGCGATCTCCGTGGAAGAATGGAGTACTGGTTCCAGAGAGGAGTCCCTCCCATCTTGGCCCAGGCTGGGGGGTGATCGGGCTCTCTCTCAACAGAGGCGTGAGGGTCCGAGGATCCTCCAGGGAGGCCCAGCTCCATCTCCGGGATAGGGCTGGCCTGGCATGGCAAGCTGGACTCCTGTATAGAAGAGAAAAAAACAAGCGGCAGCTTTTCCCCCAGGGGTTTTACTGAGTGCTAGCTGAGTTAATGGAAAGCTCGAGCCCCTGAGTGGAAGCCCGGGCAATTTTTTGATAGAGAATAGAGAAGAGTACTTTGGATATGGTCTGCTGGATGAGACCTTGATTGGGCAAAGAGGGGGGGGGAACTACTCCCCTTTCTTCCGTTTGTTTTGGCCAAGCTTTAAGTTGAGGCGCAGTTGGCCCATTCCGACTAACCATCACTTGCAACATTCAAGGCGTTAAGAGATACAAGGCAGAGAATTGCCCGAAGGCTTAGGAGAAGGGAGAGGTCATATCCAGGTGGGATGTTTGTTTTGTAAAACAATCCCAATCACCGTCTAAGGTGTGGGTTTTACTGCAAAACAGCTTGAACAGTGCACAATTATAGTCATATCGTATGCATAGCATCCTATAGGGAAAAGATATAGAGAAGATGCAAAGAAAACAGTTCCTGGGCTTGAGGTTTGATCACAGGAGCAAATTGAGAGGGGTTTGCAAAAAACCCGCTATCAGATCCTAGATCTAGAATTGGTAGCGTCAGCCCATTAGAAAGAGGGAGGGTGTGCAGAAAGGAAGGCGGGGGGGGGAAGGGTTTGGAGAGTCGGCTCTACAGCTACACCTCCATTAAGGGGACTTTGGCCGGTTTGGGCTTCGCTTCCTACCTTCACAGCGGAGGCTGTATGTAAGATAGAGTGTGGCTGAGAGACCCCCCCCTTGGCACTGTAATGACCTTTAGCCAGGGAGCGCTCAGCAGAAGAATGTGGGAGCATGAAAATGATTTTGGCTTCATATGTAAACTTGCGCCCGCGCCAATGTGGCGAGTGTAGGCTCAGATAGACCCGAGAAGGAAAAGGTTCTCAAGGAGAGGTTTGAAGAAAAGTTTTGAAGGTTTAAACTAAGATGGAAGCGGCAGAAGCGGAGTCCCATCGTTATTCTGGGAGATTTCTCCCTTGCGAGCTGTGTCCCGTTTAAAGCGGATGCTGTAATGAAGTGAAACCTTTCAAGGCATTGGCACACATAATCAGAAGGAGAAAAACTTTAGTTGAAGCACAAGAGCATAGCTTAGAAGCAATGGAAAAAAATCCCCCCTATGAGGGGAAAACTTTAGAGGTCTCTTGAAAGGGGGCAAGACGCCTGCAAGAACATACATGGGCATACAGAGCACATATATAAAATAGCGAGGGAGGATTGCAACTCTGATTTGAGATTTTGCTCTCTCTGAAGGTGCTGGCTTGATTTTCTTGCTGCCAACAGGAGGACTTTGAGCTTAGGGCTTTGCACAGGCTCAGAGGCTATGAGATCTGGTTTGAACCTTACAGCTGGAGAGGGCCAAGGGGGCTTCTTCTTCACGAAGGACTTTTGAGGCTTAAGGCCATTGTCGCGAGAACTATCTTCCCCTTTCCATGCCTCATTGTCCTGTAGATTGGCTATGGGGGGCATTCTGAGGAGGAGTTCAAAAGCGGCAGTCCTCTTCCGTCAGCATTTCTTTCTGTTGCAGTCCAGTGACTGTGGACTCTGCAGAGATTTTGAAATGGGTGCCATTCACAAGGAGCACTGGTGGAGGCATGAGAGTGACTTTGGAAGCAAGAAAGGGTTAGCAGAGCAGGAGAGTATAGAGCGTAGGAGGGGAGCAAGCTGGCAAGACCAGCCCCATGGTCTCCGTAGGGATGGGATCACTATACTGAGCTGGGGCAGCCCGAAGATCTCATGGGGGAGCTCCGGGGGAAGAGGTTTGAGGAGTCTTGGATCTTGGTTCTGGAGCTGCAGGGAGATGCCGAGGCGTGAGCCTCCCCAGCAGACGTTGAGAGCGCCCGGTCTTGGAGCTTTCCTGGGGTTTTAAGCCCTCTGGGGAGAGAGCCCTCCTCCGTCAGGGTTGTAGGCCCCGCCGCCGGGCAGCCTGCAATTCCTCCGGAGAATGTCCTGGCTTGCCTTAGTTGAGACACTTCGTCTCGGGGCTGTCTCACTTCTTGTGAGAGGCCCCGGCGGCTAGAAGGCTGGCTTTGATGAAGCGAAAGACCCGATATCCTGGCAAGCTTTGAGCATGTTGGCAGCCCAGCTCGGGGTTCCTTCCTAGGCCTGTGATAAGCCTTGCGGCACTCTCGGAGGCGTTCTCCTTGGCAAGGCGCTTAAGGAGTTCGCCCTGGGCCTCCCCTGCGTTGTCAACCTGCCTCTTGAGGGCCTCCTGGAGCCTGTTCACAAACTCAGCATAGAGACTCTTGAGGCTTCTGCAGATGCTAGAAAAACTTTGGGTTGGCTGTCCGGTATTAGGGACTTTCAAAAACGCATTGTAAAGAGAGCATTCAGAAGGCGACCGTGGGGTGGCCACCGGCAGGACAGTATCTGATTGTTGGGGTTACTGGAAGGCATCGAAGCCGTAAAGCTGTCTTGGCCCGGTGTAGGCGCGGGCTGAGGCGGCTGCCCTGCTAAAGCATTGCTGGTGGAACTTCGCTCTCCCAGATCACAAATTGTGCAGGGCTCAGGAGCATCACCCGGAGGTTGTTCTTCGATGCGTCCGGAACCGTGGTGATTCCTCGCGACCCGCCTCTAGCATGCCTCTCACATAGGGCCTGAGTGACTCCCACGTCCCGCGCCGGCTTTGCGGAGCTCGAGTGAGGATATTTATAGCAAAGAGGCGGTGCTTCGACAACCAGCTGATGCGCCACCCTCCCCTCAGTATCTGTGAAATGGGCCGGGGCACAATGCAAGAATCTACGAGCATCGTCTTCCGTCCAGGAGTTTCTTTTCTTCTGCAGATGGAAGTGGCTACAATGCGGCTCTGAGTTTTGAAACCAGCGCCATTCACGATGGCTAATGGCGGAGGAATGCAGTGGCTTCGGGAAAATGAAGAAGCGGAGCAGGGGGAGAGGGCGGCTGAGCGGCGGGAGAGTTTAGAAATGGAGTGGAAGGAGCAAAGGGGGGGGGCAGAAGGAGGACAAAGGCGTCCAATTTAGTGGATAGAAAATTCCGGGGTTGAAAGGGGTTGAAGGTGAAAGATCGAGAAAGGAGGGCGGCCTACAGCAAGGGAATACCATAGGTCTACTGCAGGCTGATGGCGACATAACATTGTCTCCACGTCAGTAGCAGTGACATCGGCTGGCGAGGCTCTGTCGCGAGAGAGTCGCCCGATGTTTTCCCAGTCCTTAAAGATTCCAATGTCCCCCCCTCCCCTGCAGGTACCATGGACACTGAGCTTCAAACTCCTCAACCAATTTAGCGCCCGGCTCCCTTCTCTTCACTGGGGGGACCCTGCCGCATTTTAAGCTAAGCGGCTTTCAGTTAGATCAAGCGTGCTTGTCATAAGCCCTGCTTTTGCAAGCTCCCATACTCACCACCACCCGGTGTTCCGTCCGGACCCGAGAGAGTGTCCTAGAGACAGGCGTGTCTCTGGATGCGCCCGATCCAGAGGACAAGGCCGATACGAAGCAGTGGTCCACTGGATCGCCGATCCAGCGGACTTCGGTTATCATGGCCCTTCCCAGGCTGACGGTGAGCAGGGGTGGAGGTTCGAGGATTCCCGAGGTTGCGGCGCACCAGCTTCATGATGCGACCCGCGTGGTCAGCGTAAGAAGCGAAGGCGAGAAGACGGAGATAACATCTGGTGGAGGGGGATAAGCCAGCAGGCGGGAGGAACCCGGAGGTCCGTGTTCCTAGCGAGTCTCGTCTGCCCGGTTCCTGGCTTTTACCTTTTATTGTTATTCTATCGGCTCCAGTGTAGGAGGGAGGGACGGGGAGTTCCGGAAGGCGGGGAGGCGGGAGATGGGAGGAGATCATCATGTGATGCATGATCTCTCATCTGGCCTACGTCTTGAGGAGGAGGGCGTGGCGTCTGGAGCCTAATCCTCACCTGGGGGCAAGACCATTGTCCCTAAGCCCGGTTGATTGAGCCAGGCAGATTCATGACCCGTGACTCATAAGGATGGGGGATGAGCAGTGGGGAGTGCCCGGGTGCGACCAGCAAGGCCGTAGGTCCGTTGGCGTCCCAACGTTCTACCACGGTGCTGCTGGGTCAGCAGTGCATTACTACAAGCTATCAAGTACATCTTGATCAACCTCCAAGGACATTTTCTGCATAAACATTATCTGGAAGGACAGGATAGATTGTAGGTACCTGAGGAGAACTTTGAGAGGAAGTCTGGTAAAAGGTCTGGAATCCATGCCCTGCGAGGAGAGACTTAGGGAGCTGAGGATGTTTAGTTTGGTGAAGAGAAGGTTAAGAGGTGGCATGATAGCCACGTTGAGATATTTGAAGGGATGTCATGTTGGTAAGGGAGCAAGAACTGAAAGAACTGAAAGGAAGCAAGACACAGTGGACTTTCTTGAAAGCAACCAAGAGAAGACACAGTCTACAGCAGTGATGGTGAACCTATGGCAAGGGTGCCAAAGGTGGCACTCGGAGCCCTCTCTGTGGACACGCACACATAGAGTTCGTCATGTGGGGGTGGAAAATCAGCCCCCCCCACCACACACACACACACCCATCTAGGCTGGCCTGGGCCACTGAGCACGGCGTTAATGCGCGCCGCGGTGATGAAGCAGGGAAGGGACTTAGCTGTGCAGGCTGGAGTGCCACCTGTGCTCCGGGTGCTCGGGTGGCGCTGCTGCCTGGGGGGGACGGGGCAGAGGGGCAGAAGATGCTAGAAGGCACCTGAAGGCGGATCGCTGCGCGTGGGACTTGCTGGATCCTACAGCAGGCTGGCCCCTGCTCGAGCGGGTGGGGCAGAAGAAGAGAGAGCTAACCAGTTTTTTTCTAAACTAAAACCTCGGCATTCAGGTTAAATTGCCGGGTTGGCACTATGCAATAAATAAGTGGGGTTTGGGTTGCAATTTGGGCACTCGGTCTCAAAAAGGTTCGCCATCACTGGTCGACAGCTGCAAACCTGCTCAAGACAAGCAAGTACTCTGACTTAGATAGACCCAAGGGAGGAGTTAGGGTCTTGATTCTCTCCAGTAATAAACCTACTGTAAGAACTGTTGAACCTGGTTTGTGTCTCCCCCACTCTGTCCTAGCCAAGGACAGGGCACCAAAACCAGATTCAGTTGGGGGGCAGAACATCTATCATCTGGAGATCAGAGGTAATCCCAGGAGATCTCCAGTCACCACCTGGAGATTGGCAACCCTAATGTCCATGATAGAAAAGGGTGGGATATAAATATATAGCTACTTCCCAATGCTAATACCTGCTCTTTCCGAAGAGAATCTTCACCTTTCAAAGCTTGATACTTTGCAAGGATCCTTTCCTCCTCTTTCTCTTTCCTCCTGTTCTCTTCCGTCAAGTAAAGAGGGATGTTCCTTTGCGCGCGCTGTAGGCACAGGTAGCACATTTCCTGAAAGCACATAGCACAGGAGACCCAGAGTTTGTGTTGGCAGTGGGAACAGACTGGATAGTTGCCAGGGCTGGCCTTATCATAAGAAAGCGCTTGCTCTCTCAGCCTTTAGGGGCAAAGTTAAAAAGTAGTCAACTTTTGTTTTCTTATGGTATTTTTACAACAATAAGCCATAAGAACATAAGAACTAGCCTGCTGGATCAGACCAGAGTCCATCTAGTCCAGCACTCTGCTACTCACAGTGGCCCACCAGGTGCCTTTGGGAGCTCACGGGCAGGATGTGAAAGCAATGGCCTTCTGCGGCTGTTGCTCCCGAGTACCTGGACTGTTAAGGCATTTGCAATCTCAGATCAAGGAGGATCAAGATTGGTAGCCATGAATCGACTTCTCCTCCATAAATCTGTCCAAGCCCTTTTTAAAGCTATCCAGGTTAGTGGCCATCACCACCTCCTGTGGCAGCATATTCCAAACACCAATCACACGTTGCGTGAAGAAGTGTTTCCTTTTATTAGTCCTAATTCTTCCCCCCAGTATTTTCAATTAATGCCCCTGGTTCTAGTATTGTGAGAAAGAGAGAAAAATTTCTCTCTGTCCACATTTTCTACCCCATGCATAATTTTATAGACTTCAATCATATCCCCCCTCAGACGTCTCCTCTCCAAACTAAAGAGTCCCAAATGCTGCAGCCTCTCCTCATAAGGAAGGTGCGCCAATCCTTCAATCATCCTCATTGCCCTTCTCTGCACTCTTTCTATCTCTTCAATATCCTTTTTGAGATGTGGCGACCAGAACTGAACACAGTACTCCAAGTGTGGTCGCACCACTGCTTTATATAAGGGCATGGCAATCCTTGCAGTTTTATTATTTATTCATTCATTCATTCATTCATTCATTCATTCATTCATTCATTCATTCATTCATTCATTCATTTATTTATTTTACTGCATTTGTATACCGCCCTCCCCGAAGGCTCAGGGCGGTTTCCAACAAAATAAAAATTTAAAACATCATATATATAAGTTAATTAAAATACATAAAATATTAGACTAGAGATGGCTTCAGCTATTCTATTCCCCCTTTTATGAACCCACGGGAGGCCAGATGTTCGCTTTTTATTGCAGTTGATATCATCCCAGCTGGCCAAATGCCTGGCGGAACAGGTCCGTTTTACAGGCCCTGCGGAAACTTTGTAAATCCACATGAGACCCTGATCTCACCTGGAAGCCTGTTCCACCAGGTAGTGAGGGCCAAGAGCCAGTAAAGCCCTGGCCCTTGTAGAGGCCAGCCCGGCGGATAAACCTTGGGGCCAGGGATCACCAGTAGGTCCACCTCCGATGAACGGAGGGGCCTAGAAGGGCGATATAGGGAGAGACAGTCCCTTAGATATGCAGGGCCAAGGCGCGAATGGCTTCAAAGGTCAAAACCAAAACTTTAAACATGACCCGGTACTCGATCGGCAGCCAGTGCAGTTGGTATAGGACTGGACTAATCCGGTCCCTTGCTGTTGCTCCGGAAAGGAGTCTGGCTGCCGCATTCTGTACGAATTCTGTACGAATTATCAACTCCTTTCCTAATTATCCCCAGCATAGTTTGCCAGAGTTAATTTGGGGGTACCGATGTGGATTTTCTGACACAAACATCAAAAGGTTTCAGGCCACCAGTGCTACTTGTGTTCTAATTAGGCCAGAAGCATAGCAAGGGGGGAAACGCCCGGTGAACCAGTGTGCCTCTGCCCCCGTCCCACCCCGGAACGCCCCCATCGCACCCCCGCCGCGCCCTCACCACACCCTTACAGGGGCGTGCACCTGGTGTGTCACGCACAACCACCACCCCGCCTCTTGGAGCTACACCTCTGAGTTAGGCCTTTGTGCCCCTTTGTGTAAACTGTGCCCACCTTTATAAAGCTGATGCTTTCGAAGTGAAATCTTTTGAATGGAAAAAGCCATCAAGGTGCAGTTGACAACGCACAGATGGGATCTGCCATTTCCTGCCTCGGCATAGTGACCCTGGGCTTCCTTGATGGTCTCCCATCCAAATACTAACCAGGGATAACCCTCTTAGCTTTCAGAGCCTGTTGAGGCCGGGGCCCTTGAGCTATCCAGGGGCTTTTCAGCACTCTCGTTTTCTTGCTTCTAACTTCCTGTTTCTTTGGGAGGTTTTCAGTTCCACACATGCTTTGCTCCCTCTACTGGTTGCTTCAATCTCCCACAGGTTAAAGACCAGCATATCTACTTGCAGATTTAAACAGCAGGCTATTATGCTTGATATAAACCAGCATATCAAATCAACCACTAGAGGGAGCAAAACATGAACTGGAAACCTCATCCGACAGGAACTTAAATGTCAGAAAAATGAACATTACTTTCCCTTCCTCTCCCCATAACAGAAACCTTGTGAGGTAGGTGGGGCTGAGAGAGTTCAGAGGGGACTGTGACTAGCCTAAGGTCACCCAACAGACTTCATGCGGAGGAGCGAGGAAACAAATCCAGTTCACTAGATAAGAGTCCACTGCTCATGTGGAGGAGTGGGGAATCAAACCCAGTTCTCCAGATTGGAGTCCACCTGCTCTTAACTACTACACCACGCCGGCTCTGTTAACACTATCCATTAAACAACAGAGGGGGGGGAAAATCCTGAGAAATAAACGCTTTTCTTTTTAAAAAGCCTAGAGCTGAACATTTCAAAATCTTTTCCTGGGCCTTCTAGAGACACGAGCAGCTCCCAACTGCTCCGGTTTAGAACTCCTATTCTGCAAATTTGTCCTCTCTTCTGGTGCCAACAACAGAGAGAGCAGTTGGGTACTTTTTATTCCCTAGAAGACAGCAGGACAGAGGTGGGCCCAGCAGTGCTGATTTGCAAATATGGCCCACGGACTGCCTGCCATCCAGTGGAATGGTCACCCCTGCAGCCACCAATATTCCCACATTTTTAAAAAATATCTTTATTCGATTAAAACAAAAAAAACATATTAACATATAACCAGTGGTGGGATCCAAAAATTTTAGTAACAGGTTCCCATGGTGGTGGGATTCAAACAGTGGCGTAGAACCAATGGAGCTGGGCGGGGCACAATGGGGGTGTGGCCTGGCATTCCGGGGCGGGGCATTCCTAGGCGGGGCTGTGGCAAGGACGCAGCCGTTGCACCGGTCCTTGGGCGGGAAACGAATGCACGCAGGTGCTGGCTGCCACGCACGCCGGTGCACCTCCTGCTGGACTGCTTCAAGTTCTGCGCGCTACTGCTGAGAGGAGGGGCGTAACTAAGGCAAAAATCATGTGGCAAAATCACCAATTAGTAACCCCCTCTCGGCACACACAAATAATTAGTAACCCACTCTCAGGAACCTTGTGAGAACCTGCTGGATCCCACCTCTGCATATAACAAACTTAAACATGTATTTATGGATCTCACATCAACTGAAGAATAATTGAAAAACTCCTATCTTATGTTGGTCTTCTGTCTTCTTTATCATATCTAAATGTGCTTTCTTCTATTCTCTCTGCACTTTTATCCACAAATTATTATCTTAACGACTTCCCCTCCATGGGCTGCCTGCCATCCAGCGGAACGGTCACCCCTGCAGCCACCATTATTCCCACATAAGTTGCTGGAAAATGAAAAAGAGCTACATAGTTATACCTGTCCTGCCCTACCATGATCTTGGCAAAGCGAGGAGGGAATCCGAGGTTGGAAGGCAGGAACGTGGGCTTCTTGTTCTGGCTTTAAATCGGAAACGGGTTCTGCTGTCCTAGAAAACAAAAAATGTGACCAGTGTGAGCGTATGGACCTCTAAAATAGTTTTAAGATAGTCTGACCTGGTGACACATTGGCAGAGAAAACAGCTGCTAAAGCTGCTGATTGGCTGGGAGCTAGGGGTGGCCGTTCTGGGTTGGGAAATAACTGGATAGTTTTGGGGCAGAGCCTGAGAGTGGGTTTGGGAATGAGAAGGCGGACCTTAATCTGGAGAGCCAGGTTTGTTCCCCCTCTCCTCTACACGAAACCTGCTGGGAGACCTTGGACTAGTCACAGTTCTCTCAGGACTCTCTCAGCCCCACGTACCTCACAAGGTACCTGTTGTGGAGGGAGGAAGAGAAAGGAGCTTGTAAGCCACTTTGAGACTCCTCACGATTGAGAAAAGCGGGGTATAAATTCAAACTCTCCTCTCTCTTCCAAGTGAACTGAATAATATCACCTGGTTACAAGTTGTAACAGCCGGAGATCTCCAGTCACCAACTGGAGATTGGTAACCCTACTGGGGGCTATCCATCGGAGAAAGACAGGCACCTTTCTCTCCTATGAGAACAGGAAGAAACCAGAGGTGGGATCCAAAAATTTTAGTAACAGGTTCCCATGGTGGTGGGATTCAAACTGTGGCGTAGCGCCAATGGGGCTGGGCGGGGCACGAGGGGGGCGGGGCATTCCTGGGTGGGGCTGTGGCAAGGACGCAGCTGCTGCGCCGGTCCTTGGGCGGGAAATGAATGCAGGCAGGCCGCCACGCTCGCCGGTGCACCTCCTGCTAGACTGCTTCAAGTTCTGCGCGCTACTGCTGAGAGGAGGGGCGTAACTAAGGCAAAAATCACGTGGCAAAATCACCAATTAGTAACCCCTTCTCGGCACACACAAATAATTAGTAACCTACTCTCGGGAACCTGTGAGAACCTGCTGGATCCCACCTCTGGAAGAAACTTGGGCTAACTACTAAAACAATGCAGATTTTATGATGGGGACATGGACAGGTGGGCAGAGATGGTGAAAGGTGGATGCCCAGAGTTTAGCAGAGGAACACGTACTTGGCACAGAAAAGGTCTCAGTTTCAATTTCTAGCCCAGGCAACCCCAGCCGTTTTGATCCCGCAGACACCTTTGGAATTATGATTCAGTGTGGTAGACAACTGGTAGCCACAGCCACAAAATGGTTGTTATGTAGGGAAGCTGTGGTAGTTTGCCATTGCCTTCCTCTGCAGACTCTTCCTTGGGGTTCTCCCCACCAAGCGCCTAGCTTTCAAGATCTGATGAGCTCAGAGTATGCCTCACCATTCCACATCCTGAGTCTAGTTGGAATTATACATCATTATTTCTGAGAACTTTTCCTGATGTTTCATTCCTCTTTCTCTTGTAACTGAAAGCACCTTTCCAGGAGATATTGACCTATCTCCCCCTGACCCATTTTCCCTCTGAAAACCACCACCTGCAAGTTGCTTTTACTTTCATTGGGAAAAGAGATTTTTAGCAAGCAAAGGAAAAGGAGAAAAGATACTGGCACAATTATTGCAAGAGCAACATCAGCTCTGGTGCCCAGTCGTCCAAAAGAAACTTGACTCCATGATACAACGTTGGGTCTCTCATCACTCGGGGAGGCCAAAGACGCATAAGGAGATCATTTCAATACAGAGAACGCCAAGTGATCAGCGCCAGTAATTGTATCTCCTAGTCTATCTTTGCCTGTCTATAGTGGATGCCATTCGGATGGGCTTCCTTTCAAATGAGGAAGCCTCGAATTTAACTCGGAATTGTCCCCATGGGTCCATCTCCTCCAGTTTCCCCTTCGTCTTACACAAAGGGACCCTTCCAATCAGAATAGAAGGCACTCCTCCATGCCTCTTTATATGCAACTCAGTTTTCTAGCCGCGTATGTCAGTCAGCACACTCCAAGAGGATAATGGCTGGTGTCCCATGCATCCCCAGCTAAGCCCTTAAAACATTTAAAAACTCATTTAGCAGAGAGGACGGTGACAGCTACTTGTCATCCGGAGGCAGGATCAAGTTCACTTGAATGGAGAACAAGAATTCCGCACCACACAAATACAACCAGAGACCAAAAAGAGCAACTGATACAAGAATGGACAATTGCAGGTCAACCACAAAATTCAGAACTGAAAGACGTGGGAAGGGCATTGCCCAAGAAACAATAGAGGAAATCTCAAAAGAAATAAGGAAAAGAAGACAAAACGAGGAGGAGATGCGACAGTTTGCACACAAAACGGAGAAGATGAAAATAATTTCTGCAAATCTGAATGGCCTAAACTCACCCTCTAAGTGCACAAGAATTTTTAAGCATTTTAAAAAGAAAAAAAATGTGTGTACAAGAAACTCATATTTAATAAGAACATGAACATATATTGGCATGTAAAAAGCTAGGGGTATGTGTATGTATCTTCTGCTCAAAATTGTGAAAAGAAGTTGCCAAATCTATATCTATCTATGCACGTATCTATATATAAGTAATTTGAGCTTGGAAGTATTTTGAGAATTAAAAGATCAGAAAAACAGATAAGATATTTGGTACTGAAGATCATTTTGCAGAAGGGCAAACACGTACATTGGCATCAATGTATGCTTCCTATTATGCAAAAGCTGTGTGTGTGTGAGGGGGGGTTAAAGCATTTTTTTCAAGTAGTAATAGATTTCAAGGAAGCAATATTAGATTAGATTTCAAGTATTATTAGATTTTGATCTTTGGAAATACGAATGGAGTTTTAGACCTGAAAAGGACAAATCTAAAAATGTTGAAAAGGGCAAACTCCCTAAAATTTATTTCAGTACATGGAAATGTTACAGCTAAAGAATGCCTGGAGGATATTACATCTACTTCACACGTGTTTCAGACAGACATCACTCTTATACAAGAATTGTACTGTGCTGGATTTCAAAAGCATTAATTACAGGTGTAGAAAAAGTAAAAAATCCTGACAAGGACCTCAGCAGATAATCCAATTGAACGAAATTGGAAAATGGGGGGATGGTAAAAAGAAGGCGGAGAATCATGATTTAGCCAAGAAGGACCCCTTCTTTGGCCTCCAGAGATGTATCAACTGTAACTCAATGAACAGGGTTTGACAGACCATTGATCTGTTAAGAAGCCACAGCAGTACTGCTTAGCACTATCACCACCCCCAAAAAACTACTGGTGTGAAGGAATGAACCAGTAGCACAAGGGGATTGGGTCTTCAGTTCTGCTCAAATGTTGTTTTGCAATATTCCTTCACCTAGGGTGGGAAAGTGTCACGTCAGCTGCATCTAAGTGGTTGTAGGGGCTAAATAATGCTTCTGTGACAGCTAAACTTGAGCAGTATCGAAAAAATTCGGGAAAATTCTGATTCAGATTGATTTGGCTATAAAATTATCTATATGACTGAATTAGCAGAATCCCCTTGGGGGGCTTGGATGTAAAGGGACCCTCTGGGGGTCCACCAGGGCCAGGGCTTTTACGCCTCCACCAGGGCCAGGGCTTTTATGGCCCTGGCCCCTGCCTGGTGGAATGCTCTCCCTCCAGCTGTCCGGGCCCTGCGGGACCTTAATGAGTTCCGCAGGGCCTGTAAGACTGAGCTATTCCACCGGGCCTTTGGGGAGACCAGCTGCTGATGTGGGTGCCCAAAATATTCTGAGAAACACTCTGAGACCCACTGTCCCTCTTTCTAAGAAGAGTTTTAATAGCTGGATGCCATCTATTTTAAATCTGAATTAGTTTTGATAATTGAATGCTGCATTTTAAGTCTTAATTTAATTTTGTATTTCGTTTTTATGGTTTGTTGATGTTGTACACCGCCCTGAGCCCTTCGGGGGAGGGCGGTATAAAAATGAAATAATAAACAAACAAACAAACAAACACTCATGAATCCATTTGAATGCCCGAATCGCAATTTGAATTCGGGCATTCAAATGGATTCGGTTCGGCTTGCATTCGGGGAGCTTGAATTTGGCCTGAATACAAGCCGAATTTGCCTAATTGGGCAATTCGGCTGTTTTGGCAATTCGGCTGTTTTGGCAATTCGGCCATGACCAACCTTCCACAAAGTCAATCACACCATGAAGCTCTCCACTGCCTCCTGAGGACCTGAGATGGATCACATGGGGTTAGACTAGGAAAAGGTTTACAGATGCCCTCAAAGGCACAGTCTCACCTCGGAGGGGATGTTTTGCCAAGGTTCTTCTCAAGCTCGTCTGTCAAACTGACCCCTGCCACTTTGGCTGGGGAAAGGGCTTGGCGGCAGAGGAGGCGCTTCGGTGAAAGGTTTTCTGTACAAAATAGAGAATAGGTTTTGTGAGAAATCCTCAAGGGAAGAGCAACCAATCAAGAGTTTTTGTCTAGCCCAGGGGTAGGGAACCTTTAACACTCAAAGAGCCATTTGGACCCGTTTTCCACAGGAAAAGAAAACACTTGGAGCCGCAAATAATTTTCGACATTTAAAATAAAGATAACACTGTATATATTGGGTTTTTTTTACCTTTTACTCCACTCATTCTAAAATGGATCGCCGCCCTGCCTTCGGCGGCCCCTACTGTGACGGCTTGCTTTGCCCCGCCAGCCCCCTCATAAACGCTCCACCCACCCCGGCTCACTTGCCATAAACACCTGCTTGGCTTGCCAGCCGACTCACTTGCCACGCCCGCTTACCTGCTTGCCCTGCCATACTCCTTGCCGCCAGCTTACCTGCTTGCCCTGCCAGCCAGCTCCTTGCCCGTAGCTTACCTGCTTGCCCCCGATCACTTGCCCGCCAGCTTACCGCCAGCACTTGCCCCTGATCACTTGCCAGCCAGCTTACCTGCTTGCCCTGCCGCCCGTACTTGCCAGCCAGCTTACCTGTCTCATGCCTTGCCAGCCGCTCCATTGCCGGCTTACCTGTACCTTGCCCAGCTCCTTAACTGCTTTGCCTTGGCTCAACGCCGTAACCAACTGCTTGCCCTGCCGCGGCTCAACGCCAGCTTACCTGCTTGCCCGTGCCCCTGTCCGGCTCGCGCCAGCCAGCTTACCTGCTTTTATTGCCCCGATCCTTGCCGCTCGGCACCTGCTTGCCCTGATCACTTGCCGTAAACATAGCGCTGCCGGCCGGCTCGCGCCCATTTCCATCCACCCTTACCTGCTTGCCACCTTGCCAGCCAGCTCGCGCCGCCCGGCTTCCACCTGCTTGCCTTGCCCCACTTGCCGTAACACCTGCCTTGCCCTGCCTTCCGCTCACTTGCCTGCTTACCTGCTTGCCTTACCCACCACATACCTGCTTGCCTGCCGCCCGGCTCACTTGCCCGCCAGCTTACCTGCTTTTCGCCCGGCTCACTTGCCGCCATATACCGCTTGCCCTGCCCATGCCTTCACATGCCGTAAACACCTGCTTCCGGCCTGCCCGCCATGCTCACTTGCCAGCCAGCTTACCTGTTTGCCTTGCCCCGCTCACTTGCCGTACATTACCTGTGCCCTGCCAGGCCAGACCTCTTGCCGGCCGACACCTGCTTGCCCTGCCTGCCCGCTCGCTTGCCGACACCTTGCCCTGCCCGGCTCACTTGCGTACCTGCGCCTGCCGACCGGCTCGCTTGCCCGCCAGCTTACCTGCTTGCCCTGCCGACTCCTTGTAGCCATTACCTTAACGCCCGGCTCCACTGTGCCCACCTGTACCTGTCTTCCGGCCGACTCTTGGCGCTTATTTCGCCATTACGACTCATATGCCCCATCGCCGGCTTACCTGCTTTGCCTTGCCCGACTCATATCTGCCATTTCGACGCTGTCACTTGTCACCCACCCATATTTCGGCGATTAAGCCCGTATTGCCGTGGCTGATTCGGCGCGCCTCGACACCCGATCGTATCGCCTTCATCCCCATATTTCGACTCTGTTTTCATTTCATTATATCGTTGCTGGTTTCTGGACTTGCCGGATCAACGGATATCGATCGGTCGGGTTCCGATTGGTCTAATATCAAATTAGCTCAAAGTTGTGAGGACAATCACCGAACGCGATGCCCTATTGATTGAAGGCGTTCTGGGATGGGGATTGAGATCTGGTGATTGGAATTAACGAGACGGAAGGACGTGGATGCTTTCCCCATGCCTCTGTCTGGATCATCCTGTACTACGTATCTAAAACAGCGCGCTTAATCGGCTGATGATGTCAGATGATTACATAGGCTCAAAGAAGAACTGAGAGTTAGCAATGATATTCTTTACTGAAGCTCTATGCAGGAATTTTGGCCCACAGGAATCCCACACACACTAATATATTCTAGTCTTTATGATCACAATAACCTGCTGATCTTCACCTTGCCCAGTTGCACAAAGACTGAACGCACCTCTCAGATTTAGAACAGAAAGCAAAAAGGTACGTTCAGCTATTGGAAATTCAGGAATTGCTCTGATAAATATATATGTTCTACAAAAGTATTGACTGCTAGGATTGCCAAGCACCGAGGAGTGGCTGGGGATCTCCCCACTACTGCAACGGATCCCCAGGCGACACCTGGAGAAAATGACTGTTTTGGGAAGTGGACTCTGCCGAAGAGAAGGAAATCCCTATAGAGAAGAAGCTGAAGGTCACAACATTCCTCCGTACTGATGGATCCTATTTTCAGTTTCCTTCCTAGATCTGGTTGAAGAGGCTTTTTGGAATCCCTGGGGACACATCCCAGAAAAACAGGATTGCCAATCTCCAAGGGGCACCTGGGGATTTCCCCACTACTACGACTGATATCCAGATGACAGAAATCTGTCCTCCTAGAAAAAATGGCTGCTTTGGAAAATGGACTCTATGGCCTTATATTCTGCTGAGGTCCCTTCCCTCTCTAAATCCCGCCCTCCCTCAGCTCCACCCCTAAAATTCCCATTTATTTATTTATTTATTTGTTTGTTTGTTTGTTTGTTTGTTTATTATATTTATTTATATACCGCCCTATCCTCTGAGGGCTCTGGGAAGTGAACATCAAATTAATATTACATAAGCAATATATAATTAATATAAATAACATCATTAAAAGCATAAAATTACAGCGTTCTACAAAAACCACTCTGCGTCCAGTATTAAAACTATAAATAAAACCCCTCCCAGAGAGGGGGACGGTAGATCCAGGTGTCACAGCTCCCAGAATGCTAAAAATGGAGAGGCAAAGAGGGCGCTCACCATCAATGGCTGGCCTCCCCAAAAGCTCTCCAAGATCCCGCAGGGCCCAGACAGTTGGAGGAAGAGTGTTCCACCAGGCAGGGGACAGGGCCGTAAAAGCCCTGGCCCGGGTGGAGGCCAGCCGTATCATTGAGGGGCTGGGAACCACCAGTAAATTGGCCTCTGCCGAACGCAGAGGCCGTGTAGGGACATATGGGGTAAGGCAGTCCCGAAGCTACGAGGGCCCCAGGCCATGCAAGGCCTTAAAGGTTAATACCATGTATTTCCCAACACACAGCTGGCAGCCCTACAGAAAAACCACTGATACAGGCCTACTTTTACCGCCCACTGATTACAGAACCACCAAAGAGCTTATGAAAACACAACTCCTGCATTACCTTTTTTGCTGTTCTCTTTATCTGTCCGCTCCTTTTCTTTGCTGGGCTTCTCGCCTTCTTCAGCAATCTTTTCCATCTCCTTCATCTCCATCCTGCCCCCAAAATAAACAAGGCAGAAATACTGAATGGCCTTTCATACAACACTGGAGACCGTGGAGCGACAGGGGGGCTGCCTTCAAAAATGGTTCAGCTGAATCCAAAATGCAGCGACCAACTCTGCCCTGAAAGCTGTGCACTAGGTACCCAAGAACAGGTGTTTCCCTTTAAGGTCTTATATGGTTTATGACATCCCAAATCAATACAGACTGTACTGTCGAACGCTTTCACGGCCAGATTCAACTGGTTGTGGTGGGTTTTCTAGGCTGTGTGGCCGGGGTCTGGTGGATCTTGTGGATCTTCCTAACATTTCGCTTGCATCTGTGGCTGGCATCTTCAGAGGTGTATCACAGTGGACACAGCGTGTAACAGACTTCCCTCTGTGACACACCTCTGAAGATGCCAGCCACAGATGCTGGCGAAACGTTAGGAACAAGATCCACCAGACCACGGCCACACTGCCCGGAAAACCCACCACAACCAATACAGACTGTTTTTTCATGTATTTGTTTACTGCTGCTGAAAGGACACTGTATGTGCAGAAATGGAAAGAATAAAAAATCCCAACAAAGGAAGATCAGATACAGAAAGCCAGATCATTCAGTAACAGCAAAATTAATGGGGCAGTTCCATTAAAGGGACAGTAATACGGAGAAATTTGCAGAAAACTGGAAGCCTTTTGCAGACTATCTATTGAAAAAATACAGTAGAAGAGAACGAATTGAAGGATCTGGGATTTAAAAGAAAACAGCAGATTTAAATCAAATTTATATAATTAATTAAAGATTTGCATTTTCCTGCATTTTTAATAGCTTGAGGGGCTTTTTTTGCTGTATATTTGTCATTTTAAGCTGCCTCGAATACGGCCTTGACGAGGCAGCCTAGAAATATTTTAAATAAATAAGATCCTGGCCGTATACACAACAGTTAACGCTTGCCCTTTTCCCACCATGCGAGAGATTCAAGCAATCTGACAAACACACTCACCTTGGAAACATGATGACATTTCGGGGAAACGGAACTGAAGCCTCCCTGCTCGATACCACCGAATCTCCCGTCCCTGGCCTCTACATGCAGAAAAAAAACACAAATCTCTTAGTGTGTATTCACTTACGGTGTTCACCCCTACAAAATTGTGGATAGTTTAGAGGACTTTAGAAGGAAATCTGACCAATCTATGGAGGAGAGGTTCTCCAACAGACTTTAGCCACCACGGCAAATCGTTCGGAGGTAGTGCCAGTATATTTTCAAATGGCAGAAGTTGAGCAGTCATTTAGCCCCCATGCCTTTCTTCTAGGCTTTCCAGATGCATCTGGTTGGTCTCTGTGTGAAACTGAGCAAATTGACTTTGGTGTGATCTGGCAAGACACCTTGCCTATGAGAGCCAGCGGGGTGTAGTGGTTCAAAGCAGGTGGATTTTAATCTGGAGAACCGAGTTTGATTCCCCACTCCTCCAACCTGAGTGGCGGAGGCTTATCTGGTGAACCAGATGTGTTTCCACACTCTTACATTCCTCTAAACACTTTACATTCCTCTAAACTCTAAACACTTTTATATGGTATATAAAACTTTGCCATGTCAGCAGCACAGATTTTGCGGTGTTCCCACACACCCAGGAGGAAAGGCACAAACTTACGTTGGAAAGCGCTTTGAGCAAATTCCCACTCCCATCTATGGCCTGAAGGAAGTCTTTGTAGAACTTCATTTTCACTCTGTTGTCCCGGATAACGAGGACGCCGATCCCCTTGAAAGTGAACTCCACGTTCTGCTTGTTGGCGATGGAACGCGAGAAAAACAAGAGGGTTTCGCGCACACATCCTTCCACGATCTCCCTGCTGAAGAGGCTCTCCAGGGATAGCACGATGAAATTCAGCTGTACAACTGGGATATCACCTGATGTTGAGGGTGGGAGGAAAAGACAAACAGTGGGGATAAATTATTTGTCTGGGACCCAGGACCTGATAGGAACACATTATGAAGATTCCAGTCCTGATAATAGAGTCCTCAACAACTCACATTTTGGTCAATGGACACCTTCGCCCAGAGGTGGGACCCAGCAGGTTCTCACAGGTTCCCGAGAGTAGGTTACTAATTATTTGTGTGTGCCGAGAGGGGGTTACTAATGGGTGATTTTGCCACGTGATTTTTGCCTTAGTTACGCCCCTCCTCCCAGCAGTGTAGGCGTACAGAACTGGCAAGCAGCTCTAGCAGGGCGTGGTAGTTTCTCCGCGCTTCTGCGTGCGATTCTGTTTCAGCCCAAGAACCGAAGCGCGCAGTGGCTCGGCGTCCTTGCCACAGCCCCGCTGCTCCAGGAATGCCCCAGCCCGGAATGCTGCCCGCCACGCCCACGTCCTGTCCCGTCCTCCTGAACTCCCATTGGCGCTATGCCACAGTTTGAATCCCACCACCATGGGAACCTGTTACTAAAATTTTTGGATCCCACCACTGCCTTAGCCTTGTTTTCAAGCTTTTTTTTTTTTTTTTTTTTTTGACTATTTTTTTTTTTTTTTTTTTTTTTTTTTTTTTTTCTTTGGAAATGCCCAGCTCACACCTGCTTCTACCATGAAGGCAGTGAAGTGGTTAAATGGGCAAGTGTTATTGGGACAACCCCAGGTTTCCCTCCCCCAGACATGCAGCAAACTGTTCTCCCATAGGTCTTGTTCACAAGTGCAGAAGAATGAGGTGGTGGAATAGACTGCACCATCGGAGGTCATGAAGGAATGCTCCCATACATACAAAACTAGCACAGCGAGAAAAGGAAGAAGGGCGTAAAACCTCTTGTTCATGGGGTGCTAGCTTTCTGCTTGCAAGAAAGGGAATATTATGCAAAGGAACACTGCCAATCTCTTAGTGGGGCCCTGCGGTTCTCCCAGAAACGCAATTGATCTCCAAACTACAAAGGACCATTCCCCTGGAGGAAACAGCAGCTTTGGACAGGGTGGATAAAAATCAAAGATTATTTTTTAAAAATTAATTTTTTAAAAATTAAATCAGATTGCTTGATTTAAATCGGATTTTTAAAAATAGAAGGCCTTTTGAGGGGGGGAAATCTATCTAAAGGTAGTTGAAATAGTTTTCTATTTAAGATACAATATAGTCCAAAGTTTATTCATCATGAAATAAGGATTAATTTTTAATTATGTAGCATGAGATTCATGCAGTGTTTAAGTCTGTTTTGGTAAATGAATTCCTTTAAACCAGCCACAATGACATGCACTTCCAGCGGTTTCTGTAAGATTATTTTCGGCAATTTTTCCATCTAGATTAGAAGATATCATCACACATGCTTGGTTTTGCAGTTTCAAATCTGTGAATTTGTGTCTGTAGAGATAAGATGCCTCTTCTTCACAGTGAAAACGTTATAAAATAAACATACGGAGTTGCAAAGAAGACCTTAATCCCTACCTTTTAAGTGGTAAACGTTACAAGCTCCTTTCCCTTCCTTTCCCCACCTTGAGTCCTCTTATAGGAGAGAAAGGTGGGGTATAAATCCAAACTCTTCTTCTATTACAACTGATCTCCAGGCAACAGAAACCAGTTCTCTTGGAGAAAATGGCGGCTTTGGAAGGCGGACTCCATGCCATTATAATCCACTGAAGTGCCTCCCCTCTCCAAATCCCACCTCCCTCAGGCTTCACCCCAGATCTCCAGGTATTTCCCAACCTAGAGCTCAGAACCTTAGAGTCATTTTGCTAAGACCAAGCCCACTTGCCCCGCTAGATGTCTATCATGGGCTGTGGACCTTTACATTCATATTTCTGCCTACTCTTCCCCAGAGTCCTATCTTGCCGTAGTCATTATTGCCTGGCTAATGTCTCATCTTATCCTTCTCCCTATAATGCCATCAATTCAAAGATTTAAAAACTAATAGAAGCTTTGGACATGCTCAGTCTCTCAGGTATTTCTGGTATTCTCACAATTTTCAGGTGATCAGCCATCCATATCATCCACAAAACTACATACAGGAAAGCTGAGCAATGTCTAGTCCCCTGCCGCTGCTAGACGACATGGAGGAAGTCAAATGCTGGTGAGTTGCCAAGAGCAACCCCCAGGTTTTGGCCTTTCCTTCAGGTATCAGACTGATTTGGGGGAAAAAACACAGAACATTTATGGGTAGACATTCATTTTCATACTTCCACCCTGGCAAAAAGAATAAATCAAAAGCATATAAAAAGTGGCATAGGAGGTTAAGAGCTCGTGTATCCAATCTGGAGGAACCGGGTTTGATTCCCAGCTCTGCTGCCTGAGCTGTGGAGGCTTATCTGGGGAATTCAGATTAGCCTGTGCACTCCCACACATGCCAGCTGAGTGACCTTAGGCTAGTCACAGTTTCTCGGAGCTCGCTCAGCCCCACCCACCTCACAGGGTGTTTGTTGTGAGGGGGGGAAGGGCAAGGAGATTGTAAGCCCCTTTGAGTCTCCTACAGGAGAGAAAGGGGGGATATAAATCCAAACTCTTCTTCTTCTATAAAAGGTTTGCATTTGTAGGTGTTGTTGACGACACAGGTACTGGTCAGTACGTGTTCATCACTGCTTTTTCCTGACTGAGCCTGAACCATGGCAGGCTCAGAACCATTTTGTTTGGTAGAACCGAGACCACAATAAAAAAAAAAGTATCATTCCTTTTAAAAGCATTCCCACCCACTGGCTATCTTTCCAATGATCAGTCTTTGTTCTGAGATCCAGCCATTCACGCAACTCTCGGTTGCCACCCTCAGTACCCACAAACCTCAGCCCTACAAAAACAGTTTTGCCCTTGTGTGTCTCGATGGTTGCTTAGCGATTCAAAGCATGCAGATAGCCAAACGTTCGCTGCAGACTTGGTCAGAGAGGAAAGCCAGACTTCTTACCAGGAGTGTGTATGTTGTTGTACTTCAATCCATGAGTCTGCGCAAGTTTTTCAGACAGGAGGAACACAGGCCTTTGGACGAGGATGTGCTTATTGGACCTGGTGTCAAGCTTTTGCCTTAAAAAGGAGAACGTCCCCAACCCCGGTATTGAGACACCCTGGAAAAGAGGATAATGTCAGATGGGGAACCCTGTTAGTTCTGAGCAGTAAATTAAAATAGGATCCCAATGGCAGAGTGTTGGTTCCAGGTTTTGAAGGACTCTGGGCAGAAAGTCCCTGGGCAGCTAAGGTTGCCAGCGTAGTGTAGTGGTTAAGAGCAGGTGGGTTCTAAATACCTGGAGATTTTGGGGGTGTGGCCTGAAGTGGGTGTGGTTTGGGGAGTGGCGGGATTTCAATGGGGTACATAAAGTTCACCTTCAAAGCATTCATTTTCTTCAGGGAATTGATCTCTGTTGTGCACTGGGTGACTTTGAGTCAGTCGCTTTTTCAGTCTCACTTGAGAGGATAAATTGGGCCCTGGTTTGCTGCTCTGAGCTCCTTGAAGGTAGGGTGAGACTCGGGGTTTTTAAGAAGATAGTAGTAAATATGGGATCCAGATTAACAAATTGTAAAAGATTTTTAAACACTAAGAATTAATAACTCCCGCGTTATAGCAAGGAAGTTAATTCAACGAATTATGCATGGGGTAGAAAATGTTGACAGAGAGAAATTTTTCTCTCTTTCTCACAATACTAGAACCAGGGGGCATTCATTGAAAATGCTGGGGGGAAGAATTAGGACTAATAAAAGGAAACACTTCTTCACGCAACGTGTGATTGGTGTTTTGGAATATGCTGCCACAGGAGGTGGTGATGGCCACTAACCTGGATAGCTTTAAAAGGGGCTTGGACAGATTTATGGAGGAGAAGTCGATTTATGGCTACCAATCTTGATCCTCTTTGATCTGAGATTGCAAATGCCTTAACAGACCAGGTGATTGGGAGCAACAGCCGCAGAAGGCCATTGCGTTCACATCCTACATGTGAGCTCCCAAAGGCACCTGGTGGGCCACTGCGAGTAGCAGAGAGCTGGACTAGATGGACTTTGGTCTGATCCAGCTGGCTTGTTCGTATGTTCTTATGTTCTTAACGAAAATTAAAACCAATGTAATATGGTAATGCGATGACTGTAAATGGTTTCATCCATGGTATGGAGTATATGGTTGTGTTATACTTATATGTACATATTAATAAAAAATTTAAATAATAATAAAAAGCATTCCCACCCACTGGCTATCTTTCCAATGATCAGTCTTTGTTCTGAGATCCAGCCATTCACGCAACTCTCGGTTGCCACCCTCATGGCCAACAAACCTCAGCCCTACAAAAACAGTTTTGCCCTTGTGTGTCTCGATGGTTGCTTAGCGATTCAAAGCTTGCAGATAGCCAAACGTTCGCCGCAGACTCGGTCAGAGAGGAAAGCCAGACTTCTTACCGGGAGTGTGTATGTTGTTATACTTCAATCCATGAGTCTGCGCAAGTTTTTCAGACAGGAGAAACACAGGCCTTTGGACGAGGATGTGCTTATTGGACCTGGTGTCAAGCTTTTGCCTTAAAAAGGAGAACGTCCCCAACCCTGGTATTGAGACACCCTGGAAAAGATCACAATGTCAGATGGGGAACCATGTTAGTTCAGAGTAGCAAATTAAAATAGGATCCCAATGGCAGAGTGTTGGTGCCAGGTTTTGAAGGACTCTGGGCGGAAAGTCCCTGGAGGCAGCTAAAGGTTATAGCAGTAAGAGTAGTGGTTAAAATTTGGTGGGTTCTAAATACCTGGAGATTTTGGGGGTGTGGCCTGAAGTGGGCGTGGTTTGGGGAGGGGAGGGGTTTCAATGGGGTACATAAAGTTCACCTTCAAAGCATTCATTTTCTTCAGGGAATTGATCTCTGGCACTTGATGCGCACCGGGTGACCTTGAGTCAGTCGCTTTTTCAGCATCACTTGAGAGGATAAATTGGACCCTGGTTTGCTGCCCTGAGCTCCTTGAAGGTATGGTGAGACTCAGGGTTTGCTGCCCTGAGCTCCTTGAAGGTAGGGTGAGACTCAGGGTTTGCTGCTCTGAGCTCCTTGAAGGTAGGGTGAGACTCAGGGTTTGCTGCCCTGAGCTCCTTGAAGGTAGGGTGAGACTCAGGGTTTGCTGCCCTGAGCTCCTTGAAGGTAGGGTGAGACTCAGGGTTTGCTGCCCTGAGCTCCTTGAAGGTAGGGTGAGACTCAGGGTTTGCTGCCCTGAGCTCCTTGAAGGTAAGGTGAGACTCAGGGTTTGCTTCCCTGAGCTCCTTGAAGGTAGGGTGAGACTCAGGGTTTGCTGCCCTGAGCTCCTTGAAGGTAGGGTGAGACTCAGGGTTTGCTGCTCTGAGCTCCTTGAAGGTAGGGTGAGACTCAGGGTTTGCTGCTCTGAGCTCCTTGAAGGTAGGGTGAGACTCAGGGTTTGCTGCTCTGAGCTCCTTGAAGGTAGGGTGAGACTCAGGGTTTGCTGCCTAGGCTCCCTTGAAATGAGGTGCTTGAGGACGCTCAGGGTTTGCTGCTCTGAGCTCCTTGAAGGTAGGGTGAGACTCAGGGTTTGCTGCTCTGAGCTCCTTGAAGGTAGGGTGAGACTCAGGGTTTGCTGCTCTGAGCTCCTTGAAGGTAGGGTGAGACTCAGGGGCATAGCTAGGGAAAATGGAGCCCCGGGCAGACTCCGAGTTTTCCACCCCACCCCATCTGCTGGGCCTAGTGGGGCGGGGCAAGGGGGGAAGGAGGAGGGGTGTGGACCACCCAGGGGATCTATCCCAACCCCGCCCCATGGAAGCTATGCCACTGGCGAGACTTTGAAATCTAATAAATAAAAAGGCAAGCAACGGGATGCACAAGTCTCACCCTATTCATGGAGAGTTGCTTTTCAACAAACTCAGAAACGGCATTCCAAATGTTAAAGACCTCTGAAACAGAAAAGGCATTCGGGTTTTATCAAGCATTACAGAACATCTTGTTCCTGTAAAAAGAGATGGAATTACTGTCTAGGACGGTGTTATCAGGAACCACTCTCTGCCTCTCCCCACGTATCTGATATCAGACTAATATTTTAGGAAATGGGGTTGATCCACCTCAATATCTAGGGTGTTGTGGGTTTTCTGGGTTGTATGGCCGTGTTCCAGTAGCATTTTCTCCTGACGTTTCGCCTGCATCTGTGGTTGGCATCTTCAGAGGATCTGATGGTAGTAAAGCAAGTGGAGTATATATACCTGTGGAATGTTCAGGGTGAGAGATAGAACCATTTGCATGGGTTAAGTGGAATCAGCCCATCCTCTGAAGATGCCAGCCACAGTTGCAGACGAAACATCAAGGGAAAACGCTACTGGAACACGGCTATACAACCTGGAAAATCCCACAACACCCTAGCGATTCCGGCCATGAAAGCCTTCAACAATACACCTCAATATCATTTTTTAAAATTTGATTTAGGGACATCCGAGTTTCGCCGAGCAAAATTGCACCTAATGCTTCCAGGCGCGCTTATTTTCGCCCAGATTTCGTGAACCACATGATTATAGGCACCTGAGTAATAGACTGCAAGAGCTGAGCTGCTCAGACAACTGAGATTGAAAACTGAAATAAGCAAGATAAACTTTGCAAGAGATTAGGCGTGACTCAAACAAGAACAGCGTTTACAAAGAATAGTGTATATGTCTAAGAAAGGGCTCCTCGGGTTACATCAGATTCCCCATTTAGCCATGCCAGTATCGGCGTGCTTATACATGAGCTGGGTTGTCAGAGATCTACGCCAGGACACTCCTAAATATGAGCTGGGAAAACTCACAGCTCCATTTTCTCGAGAGCCAGCATGGCGTGGGGTTTGAGAGTGGCGGACTCCACTCTTAACAGGATTGGATTCGCCACTTCTCCACCTGACCAGAGGACTCTGATCTGGTGAACGGGATTTGCCTCCCCCTTCTCCACATGAAGCCTGCTGGGTGACCTTGGGCTAGTCACAGTTCTCTCAGAACTCTCTTGGCCCCACCTACCCACAAGGTGTCTGTTGTGGGGAGAGAAAGGGAAGGGGTTTGTCAACCACTTTGAGGCTCCTTACGGCTGAGAAAAGCGGGTTATAAATCCAAACTCTCCTCTTCTTCTCTCTGTTCCAGGTGAATGGATCTCTGTTGCCTGGGGATTCATTGTAATAGCAAGCAAACTACAGCCACCACCTGGAGATTGGCAACCCTATTGGGGACTATGCAGGCACCTTTCTCTCCTATCAGAACAGGAAGAAACTTGTGCTAACTGCTTAAACAGGGCTGATCTCAGTTGCCTTTATCAAGATGGGGACAAGGATACATGGGCAGAGATAGAGCAAGACCAGGACCCATGGCTTAGCAGTAAAACACACACTACTGGTTTGATTCCCCACTTCCTCACATGAGCAGTGGACTCTAATCTGGTGAGCCATGTTTGTTTCCCTGCTCTTCCACATGTAGCCTGCTGGGTGACCTTGGGCTAGTCACAGTTCTTTGGAACTCTCTCAGCCCCACCTGCCTCACAAGGTGTCTGTTGTGAGGAGAGGAAGGGAAAGGAGCTTGTCAGCCCCCTTGAGTCTCTTTACCGGAGAGAAAGGTGGGGTATAAATCCAAACTTTTCTTTAAACTCTTCTTCATTGAATTAATACGATTTGAAAGGAATTCACTTCAGTTGGATTGTGCCCAAGGCAATCAGAATTCTTTGAGGGCAAGAGCTATGTGGCAACGAGGCATTTTTCTATTGAAAAACACACACACACATAGTTATCTTACCTCTTTTGGGGAGTCGGAGGATACTGGTGAATTTTGCCCAGTGGGGCTATAAGCAGCTGGGTAGAATTTTTCAGCAGAAAAAAAGTAGTCGAGAAGGGGGTTAAAGAGCTCACCTTCATGCTAAAAGCACCCTCAAATAGCTGCATTTGGAGAAGAAGAAATAGATGCAGAAAAGAAACCCAGAGTGGGGAGGGGGATTTCTCTAAGGACCCTTACGGTGGGCCTCACATCAACGACCCTCATTATTCCTACTTTTGGAAACTGAGACCTTTAAAAAGCAAGCGTAAAGATACACTCCTTTTCACTCAACATACCTTCAAAGCATTTCATGCTGTTAAGTATCTTTCTTTATCTTTATCTTTATTAACCTTTAATAGGCATAAAGCTGTTAAGTATCATTATGGACACGATCGTGAATGCCACTTTGCAGAGCAGAAAGAGGCAGATCTCTGCCCCAAGCAGCTTCCAAACTAAATGTCCTCCAGGACTAAAAGATCATGGAGAGGCGAAGGGCTGGCAGGAAGAGCACAGGGGCTACATGGCAAATGCTATAATGCGTCTCAGAGCATCATGACCATTTATTGCCAGTTCCTTTTTCAGAGCAGGGAAGCACAGGTTTGTAGCGCTACACATCACAAGACAGTACGGAAAGTAGGCCAGTGCTTGCCAGGAAAGCCACATTATCATAGCATCGATTACCTGGAAGTCTGCCCGGGGTCGTGCCGAGAGAACAGCTATCATTTGTATATAGCACAAAAGTAGCTCAGGGGAGAAGAAATGCAAAGATACGCTTGCAAACTCCCATTAAACAGAGTGAAATGATGGGCAGGCCAGGGAAGAGAGCGGCAACTTGGCATTCAGACTCTATTAGGAGCAGCAGTGGCGTAGGAGGTTAAGAGCTATATCTAATCTGGAAGAACCGGGTTTGATTCCCAGCTCTGCCGCCTGAGCTGTGGAGGCTTATCTGGGGAATTCAGATTAGCCTGTGCGCTCCCACACACGCCAGCTGGGTGACCTTGGGCTAGTCACAGCTTCTCGGAGCTCTCTCAGCCCCACCTACCTCACAGGGTGTTTGGTGTGAGGGGGGAAGGGCAAGGAGATTGTAAGCCCCTTTGAGTCTCCTGCAGGAGAGAAAGGGGGGATATAAATCCAAACTCTTCTTCTATTAGGGCACACCCTGCTTCCGAAAATGATTCCACCCATTCTCCCTCAGTGCCCTTCGTTCCATCCCGGGACCCCTACACAATGCCGTCCCTCTCCCTGTCCCCCCTGCTATTTTCCCTGGGCAGAAACATCTTGGTTTCCCCCTCTATGCTCTTTAAAGTACCATGTATATTAACGGTACTCTACAATAATCATTGCTGCTGCCTGGTTCGACCCCTGTTGTGAAGATGCAAACCTGCCTGGGATTGCTTACCTTCTGACGTGAGCTTGGAGAGGGTGAGAAACAGGCGCTTGCTACCTTCCTCTAGGATTGCAGTGTGGATGGTGTCCAGCATTTTCGCATCCTCGCCCTTCCCAGAGCATAAACCGGCGTTTTGCAGGAAGACTGCACTGCGTCAGGGAGGCTCGCCCAAGGAGAGAGGCTGCCTGTCACATCCCCGTGCCCGTTCACCTGGCTTTCAAGCACAGCTGGGGCAAAGCGCCCCCCATTGCCTTTGCCCCCTTTTTCTGCCCCTCCTCATCAATACCCAAAACGCACAGAAAGGGAAGGAAATGCGGCAATGCAGCAATCATTCAGAATGCAGACTCAAGCGGAGGGGCGGGGCCGTAAAGGGGAGGGGCGGGGCGTCTCTGGGACGCCGAACTCCCTCACAGTTACTAGGAGAGACGTCATAATAGGATCAACCCGCCCCTTCATGCTGGAATGCCCCGGAGGGCAGAAGCTCATTGGCTGGCATGGTGGGAAGAGATCAAAAACAGTGGGTGATTGGGAGGAGCAACAGCAAATCAGGAGGCGGCCCCAGCCGGGTTTGATGCTTTTGTTTTGAAGTCTTCGGAAGAGAGACGGCTGCTTAGATCAGATAGGAGAATCGTTCGCCTGCTCCATTCAACAAATAGTAAACAGACAAAGAAACGAGCAGAGGCGTGTAAGTGACATGACAAAATAGTAATGCTAATTAATAGTAGTTAATAATTAATTAATAATTAATAATGGTTATTAATAGCAACCTCTGGGCATCCTCTGCAGCATGGATGATGTGCATTTGCCCCAGAGGTTGCAGCAAGAGCAAAACTACTGGTATGCGGCCGGCTTGTTGCCGCATAAAGGAACGCAGCACTTTTCCACTGGACCCTGCAAGCAGATGGGCAGAGCTGAGCCTGGTTCAAATTATTTGCAGGTTGGTCTGTACAGGAAACAGGGCCTGCCTGCTTTGATGCGTTGGTGCATCTGGTCCTCTGTGGCAATGACAACCGCACAGTTATGTAGCTGTGCTGCAGAATGATTCTACTACAGGTTGCCATCCTCCAGGTAGGGGCTGGAGGGCTTCTGGGATTGCAACTATTATCCAGGTCCCAGAGAGATCTGTTCACTTAGAGCATAGGTGTCATATTCGCGGCCCTCCAGATGTTATGAACTACAGTTCCCATCATTCCCTGCCAGCATCGTGCTGGCAGAGGATTATGAGAACTGTAGTCCATAACATCTGGAGGGGGGGCGTGAGTTTGACACCTGTGACTTAGAGAATAGCCACTTGGATGGACTCTATAGCAGCGGTTCCCAATCTGGGGTATGTGTACCCGCAGGGGTATGTGCCAGAGCATTTGGGGGTATGTGAGAAAAAATGTTTGCTAATACGGAGGTACAATACAGAGCACATGGTTCCCACTACGCTATCTTCTGAGGTCTCTCGCCTCCCCAAACTCCTCCCGCCTCAGGCTCTGCCCCCAAAATCTCCAACCCAGAACTAGCAACTCTAATTTTATTACAGCCACGCGTACAAGTTACAGTGAATGAATGTAGTGTGTACGCTTGACAGTTCTTTGTGTGCTGAGAAAGCCTCGTGTTATATTCAACGCATGCCAAGCTGAATGCGTGATTCAGACCCCACATTTAGCCAAATACTGGTCCCTGGTTTCATTCCGAAAGTGAGCAAGTGTCAGCTCTCCAAAAAATAGATGGATGCATGTGCAGATAGGACACGTGTGTTAACAGATGCATGAGAACTAGGCTTGTAATGCACTGGATAGAGATGCTCTTGAAGACAGAAGGCCAAGCTACAGTTGGTGGAAATGTACAAAATGCATACATTTGTTGTTAGATGAGATACACTGCAGTAGCACCTTACAGACCAACAGGATTTGAGGGGTATAAGCTCAGGAAGGCCAGCAGGGAACTTTGACTCCTGAAAGGTCACACCCCAAAATCTGATAGGAGTTTGGATTCATACCCCACCTTTCTCTCCTGTAAGGAGACTCAAGGTGGCTTACAACCTCCTTCCTCTCCTCACAACAGACCCCTTGTGAGGTAGATACGGCTGAGAGAGTTTTGAGAGAACTGCGACTAGCCCAAGGTTGCCCAGCAGGAATGTAGGAGTGCGGAAACACATCTGGTTCAACAGAGAAGCCTCTGCCACTCAGGTTCTCCGGATTAGAATCCACCTGCTCTTAACCACTACACCACGCTGGCTCTCAAAGTGCTACTGGATTCAAATCTGGCTGTCCTGCAGACCAGCACAACTGCTCTTTGAAATTATCTTGTTACTAAGTTCTGAGCCTTACAACCATGAAAATAGATTCACCGGCCAATGCAATTCTGGGCTGTATCAATAGGAGCATAGTATCTAGATCGAGGGATGGAATTGTACCTCTCTATTCTGCATTGGTTAGATCTCACTTCCTGCTGCCCCAGAGATTAGGACACGGAGTAATGGATTCAAGGTGAAGGAAAAGAGATTCCACCTAAACATGAGGAAAAACCTCCTGACAATAGTAAGGTGCGGCCGCTCACGACAGTGGGAATGCACTACCTGGAGAGTGGTGGGAGTCTCCCTTTCTTTGGAGGTTTTGAAAGAGAGGCTGGATGGCCATCTGACAGGAGTGCTTTGATTGTGTGTTCCTGCATTGCAGGGGGTTGGACTTGATGACCCTTGGAGTCTCTTCTAACTCTATGATTCTATCTGATGAGATCAGGATGGCCTGAGACATCCATAAATTATTCCCACATAATTCAGGGGATGGTAGAAGCAAGCCACCAAGAATATCTGGCAAGCCAACCCCATCAACTAAGCTAAAACCAAAGTAACTACTAAACACCATGCTTTTTTTCCCCAAAGACACAGGCTTCTAACAAAATTTTATTTGCAAATTGTATACACATAATTCAGACCCAAAGGAATCAAAGAAGGCTTAAACAAGGAGCTTTCTTGTTTGTTTGTTTTCGGCCTTGAGGGCGCAACAGCAAAACTTTTATGTATGCCAAAAAATCCAATTGTTCTTGTCGCAGCTCAGCATTTTTAACAATAACAAAAGCTCCAACCTATAACAACCCACTTTCAAGCCCTTTAATTTTAAATGAAGTCCCAAAGGTGTGACAAAAACTGCATTTTCCAATCCGCTTGGGCTCGCGGGACGCCATCCAAGTTTTCTTAGTCAGTTCATTCCGTTTGATCTTTAGGACTCAATTGTTCTTACGGTGCGTGTCAAGCAGCTCAACTTAAGATTATGTTTTCCAAAAGAAAGGATTCTCAGTCAGTCGTCTTTGGAAATTCTCGTACCTGAAAGAATGAGGGGACACGGCTTAAGTTTTACTGTGCATCGCGCACTTTAAGCTTCCAGTTATGGTCAGATTTGGGGAGCAAACAACAAATCACACGTTATGGGCATGATCTTTCCCTTTCTGCTTGCACAGAGGGCATCTCCATAGGCTAGTTTTGCTGAGCCCCGAAAAACAGCAGCACTCTCTCCTTCCTGTTGTTTTGAATTTGCAGTAGACCTAATACCAAGCAAGAGGTGTGTGTTCATAAGTGTGTTTGTGGGAGGGGGCGCACGAGGGATGTGAAGAAGAGAAGGAGGAGTTTGGATTTATATCCCCCCTTTCTCTCCTGTAAGGAGACTCAAGGTGGCTTACAACCTCCTTTCCCTCCCTCCACCCACAACAGACACCTTGTGAGGAAGGTGGGGTGGAGAGAGTTGTGAGAGAACTGTGACTAGCCCAAGGTCACCCAGCAGGAATGCGGGAGTGCGGAAACACATCTGGTTCATCAGTTAAGCCTCTGCCACTCATGTGGAGGAGTGGGGAATCAGATCCGGTTCTCCAGGTTAGAATCCATCTGCTCTTAACCACACCACGCTGGCTCTCACTGGGAGCCAAGAGGGCAGTAGCCTGAAAAAGTCTGGGACCCGCTGATTTAGCATAAGATAAGATTTCTCTTTTTTTAACCAGTGAGTGCGGTTACTGTTCAGCCTTCCAGGAGACTCTGAATTGCTCACAATAACACATCTTTCTTTCCCTTACCACTTCAGAACTACTTTGGCAGGGATGAAAGCTTCAGAGGGGTTTGGAGTCATCTGGGCCTGCGTGACGGCAAACGACGAAGCAAAGTTATAAAAATTGTCTAGCATCTTTTGGGTGAACTGAAATGGAAAAAAGAAGAAGAGAAGTCACTGATTAGTGCGTGTGCAGCCGTCTCCGATGGTTTAAAAAAAGCATTTACATAAAAGTGGGGACCAACAATATAGTGAAGAGGCACTTCTTTGGAAAAAAAGCGAAGCATCGTTTTGATAGCTAAAGATGTGTTCCAAGCTGGTAAGGTGATTTCAGGAGCTCTGATAAGGTAGCAGGTTATTAATCAGACAGATAAACACAAAGAAAAAGCCAAGATATTAACAAGAGAGAGAAGATGTGTTCAGGCATCGTGGTAACTGAGGTTTGCATCAAACCTCAGTTACTTGTGAAATCTGAACAAAGACAATCCAACAAACTAGGGTCTGCCATTAAGCACCAAAGCGGGATGTCACACTAGTGTCTGGTTTTTTACTCTGTCTGATGACAAAATGAAGGAGGCGAGAATGATATTGTCAGCTGCTTTGAGTCCCACCCCTGGAAACAAGGGACGATTTTTAAAATCTAGGTCAACAAAGAGGCTGCTTTGCCAGCACTGGCCAAAAACAAAGGGTTTCCCAATTACCGCGGTGAACGAATCAACTGATGACACAGCAGCATTCGCCACGGGGGTTTGCTGAGCCAAGAGATCCAGCAGTTCCACGGAAATCCCAATCTGGGCTACTGAGGGCGTCTGAGGGAGATTCATGGTTCCAAAAGGATGCTGGCTGCCCTTCCCTAAAAAAAAAGAAGACGACACCACAGGTGTAATGTCTCTTAGTCGCAGCCAACACAGCAATCCCCAGACATGCTTGTAGGACGGCACAGAGTTTAATAAAAGCCTGGAGACACAAAGTCTCTAAACACAGGCAGAGAACAGGAACTACAAGAGAGCAACAACCAGCTCATAATAAAACACCAGGCTTAATAAACATCAGGGGGGCCAGGGGAAGAATCCTATTTAAAGGAACATACGTCACAACAGGTGGTTCTAATGCACCAACCCCGTCTCTTTAGTGCAGGCGTCTGCAACCTGCGGCTCTCCAGATGTTCACGGACTACAAACCCCATCAGCCCCTGCCAGCATGGCCAATTAAGACACCCGGGAAAGCCAACTGGGACACCCGGGAAAGCTCCTACTATCAGCACCGAAGGTGCCAAGGACTCAGTAAAAATCAGCGTCATGTAGCCATCACAATGTCAGGCTAAGATCTGGGTTATTCCAAGTTCAAATCCCCACTCTGCCATAGGAGCTTTCCCAATTGGCCATGCTGGCAGGGGCTGATGGGAATTGTAGTCCATGAACATCTGGAGAGCGGTAGGTTGCAGACTCCTGTTTTAGTGGAAGACCAGTCCTGAATGCATCCTAATAACACTAAACAGCAACTTTTAAAAAAATCACAACATTTCAAAACCACAATCTTTAGCAACAGTCAAAGGGGAAGCAGTAGAAGGAAAGAATGAAGGTGGCTTGGAGAAAGGAACTAAAATGTGCGAATGGAAACAGAAGAATGTGAGCAGTGGAAGGGGGCTCAGTGGAAGAGCTTCCGCTTTGCATGCAGAAGGCTCCAGGTTCAATCTCCGGCATCTCTATTTAAAGGACCAGGCAGTAAAGCAGTAGTGGCGAACCTATGGCACGGGTGCCAGAGGTGGCACTCAGAGCCTTCTCTGTGGGCACGCGCAGAGTTCGTCATGTGGGGGGGAAATCACCCCCCTATCAAGGCTGGCCTCGGCCGCTGGGCTTGATTATTAGCATTAAACCTAGTTTTGGGGAAGCAGTGTAGGTAACCCTGCTAAGTGCTGTTAAACCCCACTGATTTTCATGCAAAACACTAAAGCGTGATCCTTTACCTGGGAGTAAGCTCGGTTGCTGGCAATGGGGCTTGCTTACTGAGCCGAAACCCCTCATGGGGCCGTGATTCACACTTACATCCAAAGAGTTGCATGGTTGCTTCACAAAGCCAAAGCCCTCACGGTGACAGTGGTAGCAGAGCTTGTTTGGCACTCCAGATGTTATGGACTACAGGTTTACATCAGCCCCTACAATTGGCCATGCTGTCAGGGGCTGATGGGAGATATCAGAAATCCATCTTATCTGATGGGATGCTCCTGCCAGAATCAACGACTACCACCAAAGCTTACCTCCTGAGTAACGCATGCCTCGGAGCCAACCATTTTTTCTAAACTAAAACCTCAGTATTCAGGTTAAATTGCCGTGTTGGCACTTTGCGATAAATCAGCGGGGTTTGGGTTGCAATTTGGGCACTCGGTCTCAAAAAGGTTCGCCATCACTGCAGTAAAGGATGTGAAAGCCCCTCTAGCTGAGACTTTAGAGATCCCATAAGTCTGAGTAGAGTAGATAATACTGATATAATGGACGATCATTATAAGGCAGCCCTCTGTGTTCATGTGGTTTTAAAAGCTTCGTGTATTTGAGGCAAGTACAAATAATTTCTAAACACTAAATATCCCGGAAGGGCTTCAAGCAGCCAGAACGTTTTGTTCTGTAAACGCACACCCAATGGAATGTTTAGAAATTATTTGCTCTTGCTTCAAGTCCACAAACATTTGCTCCTCCTAGCTTAGCGCGGTCCTCTCAATTCCGAAGCAGCTCTCCAGGCCTGAGGCAAAGAAAGGTCTTTCCTGATACTATCAGCACTGAAGGTGCCAAGGACTCAGTAAAAATCAGCGTCACGTAGCCATCACAATGTCAGGCTAAGATCTGGGTTATTCCAAGTTCAAATCCCCACTCTGCCATAGGAGCTTTCCCGGGTGTCCTTAGGCCAGTCACACACTCTCAGGTCCCTTCCGCAGAATAATGCACTTTCAATCCACTTCCAATGCACTTTGCAGTTGGATTTTATTGTGCGGAATAGCAAAATCCACTTGCAAACAATTGTGAAAGTGGATTGAAAGTGCATTATTCTGCATGTGCGGAAGGGGCCTCAGACTAACCTACTTGGTGGCGTTGTTGTGAGGATGACACGTGAAGGTGAGGAGAATGTTGTCAGCCTCTTTGGGTCCTCACAAATCAAAGCGTGTGCTCTGCCGCTGAGAACCGTAGTCCCTCCCACTGAGAGTGAATGGACGCCATCGGAAGCCACAGAGCCAAGTATTTGGGCTGTAATAATTTAATCACATAATACACCATCAGCACACACCTTTGTCACGAGTTGCAACTTGCAGAACTGGGGAAACACAATTTTTGATGGCGTAATAGCATGTGTTTTACAGGACTCAATGTGACGGCGGAAAACCTCAAGGGATCCCCTTCTCTAAACGGTTCTGCAACTGCAAATCAGGATGCCTAGATACCATTTGGCATTTCTTTATTGACGGTAAGAAATGCGGCTCAAGAGAAACGCATTATTAAATATATCCAAAAGTGGAGCCCTGCTACAAAACAAGATTCTGTGGCCAGATTATGAGCAGCTACTGATCCAAGCGTGACTTTGGCAGTTGCAAAAAAAATTTTCTATGGCATTTAACGACACTGTTTCTTAGATTTTAATTGTTCAGAGTATATTTATCATTGTATATAAGTTTTATGAAACTGTAATTTTTATTGGGTATTCTGCCACAGATATTATGTTGTTTCTAAATGTACCTTTTCCCTTTTGCTAGTGACTTGTTGGTCTACAAGCACTGAATTTAAAATATGCAAATAAAATCAGGTGGAACATTTTTTTTGATTAACTGAAAGTTTAGTTAAACAGTACTGCCATATTTGTTGCTCCTTTGATTAGTAGTTTGGAGATAACTTTCCAATAAGTTTTGGGTGATTTCCGCAGGGCCTGCAAGACTGAGTTGTTCCACCGGGCCTTTGGAGAAACCAGCCGCTGAGTGTGCCCCCCCCCCCCCCGTTCCATATGGGTCTTTGTTCCATGTAAGTCCCTAATATCATCAGGTTTTATCATCCCCCCCTCTCCTTTTTTTTTCTTGGGAGGGATTTAGTTTATGACTAAGCACTGACTTTCGTGGGATGCCTAGGTTAGGAATTATTCGCTGTTTTAAATGATATGATAACTATATTTTAATGATTTTATGTATATTGTTTATGTTGTACACCGCCCAGAGCCCTCTGGGGATGGGGCGGTATATTAAATCGAATGAATGAATGAATGAATGAATGAATGAATGAATGAATTTTTAAAAGCCCAAAAGATTAGCAAGGAGAACTTAATTTCTATTTAGATAAAACATTTCCAGTAAGATTTAGGGTAAGCGATTGAGGCAAAGGTTTGGGCAAAGGATGGAAGTCTATGTTAATTAAAAGTGTCAATGTATGTAATGGTGCCTTATTTGTTAATTCATATGGATGTAAATAGGAATTCAAAACTGTTTTAATTTTAATTATTCAATAAGAGATTTGCTTTCAAAAAATATGGAAATAAAAATGTGTATGACTGCAGAGAAGGCGATCCCAGGCTACTGGTTTTTCTTGGAAGCACGTCATTGTGGCCATAGAATAGCACCTGCCTCTTTAATACCACGGCGAAAGCACACCAGGTCAATCACCCAAACCAAACCACCTTTTCCCCCCTATGTGTTTGAACAGATGTGTAAAAAAGACCAAACTACTTCCAAGGTTCCAACTCCTAAAACAAAGCATAGCTCTCTCTGAGAAAGGAGCAGTAGAACGGAATGGCAAAAGAGAATGATCCGCCCCCGCTCTTACCAGATTTCAGGTTGGAAATTTTGAAGATGGCACTCGGTTTCTCATTTGTAACAAATCCCAGCAGCTGCCACACGGCCACCCCGGTCTCGTCGGGGTAGCAGAAGTAGACCGACCCGCCCATGCCCTTGGGAAAAGGCACGGTCCCCAGCATGAAGACCACCACATGGTTGATGCTTTCGTAGTTGGGCAAATCGAAGACAAACTTGTCTTGTGCTACCTGCTGAGCAGCTGTTTGCACCTACAAAAGGAAAGGTGGTCATTGTCCGTGAGCTTCTGCCACATTCACAAGCCAAATCACAATCTTTTCCAGACAGTTGAGCAAAAGAGATGAAAAGTACATCTCGAGGTGCACATGCTGCCAAGCACTCACCACGGAAAATGAAGACATCTGGGAAGTCCTCATATCCTCATTCTAATCGGACTCAAAGCTATAATTCTGGAATATTTTGCTATCACTCAGCGACAGAGTTACCAGCCCCTCCCCTCACTGGACTGACCATGTCAGACAGGGCTAAAATGCTGTGCAGAAGGCCACTAAAAAGGCTTGGGGTTGGCAACATGGCTAGCACTGCTCTAAACACAGAAATATGTTTTTTAAAAATAAAGTATGACTGTGATACATTGCAAAGGGTGGGTCACACAGCCATTCCTCCCCAATTTATGGACTAGGTCTATAATAAATTGCATGCATTCAACAAAAACAGAGCAACAGTTAAAACGAACATGCTACTTTTGAGCTACCTTGCTCTGCACATGATCCCACCCTGCCATTTAAAAAACACACAGTAATCCAGTTTGAAACGTCAGCCCAGTCTGAATATGCCATTTTGCAAGGGATGAGCGAAAATACCAGCAGTGACCAGACTACAGTATTAAAAACTGGGTGCTAAAAATCCAGATGTGCAGCTATGGTAGTGGGTAATCTAAATCAAAGTCACATGTATCAAATGGAATAAGTTCATGTATGACTGGTGGCAGTGGTGGGATCCAAAAATTTTAGTAACAGGTTCCCATGGTGGTGGGATTCAAACTGTGGCGTAGCGCCAATGGAGCTGGGTGGGCATGACGGGGCCTTGCCGGGCATTCTGGGGATGGGGCATTCCTGGAAGGGCAAGACTCCATTGCCGTGCCGGTCCCTGGCGGGAAACTAATGTTAACGAAGCACAGGCTGCCACACATCGCCGATGCACCTCCTGCTAGGACTGTTTCCAAGTTCTGGCGCTACTACCGGGTTGAGAGAGGGAATACGTACTGGCAAAAAAAAATCACGTGGCAAAATCACCCATTAGTAACCCCCTCTCGGCACACACAAATAATTAGTAACCTACTCTCGGGAACCTGTGAGAACCTGCTGGATCCCACCTCTGGCTGGAGGGGATCAAATATATTAGCAGCCCAGTGTCAGTCTAGCACTCTATGCTCTCTCCCGTGAGAAAAGAATGTTCCCATGAATGAAAGGCACCACATGTAGGCTTTGCCTGAATCATCTGTCTACCAAGACACAGAAATAAGCAGCCTTTGACTTGCCTCTCACATACAGCTAGGGTTGCCAGGTCTCCCCGACTCTGGCAAGTATGGGAAAGTATGGTGGTCGGACCCAGTTTAGGAAACATGTGTAATGTATCATTGAAGGTCTTCATTGGCAGAACCAACTAGCTGTTGTGGGTTTTCCGGGCTGTGTGGCTGTGGTGTGGTAGCATTTGCTCCTAATGTTTCACCATGTCATGGTGAAATGTGCCATGGAGAGAAGCACATCTCACTGTGACATGCCTCTGAAGACGCCAGCCATAAATATGGACGAAACGTTAAAAGCAAAAAACCACCAGACCACGAACACACTGTCCAGAAAGCCAACAACACCAAACTCGCGGAAATTTGGGGACGGAGCCTGGGGAGGTTTGGCACCTCGGTGGGTCACAATACCAAGGAATCCATGAATTGATATTGGTAACGTGGAGATGAACTGCAATTTCAGGGGAGGCCAGCATCCCTACTGCATGCCCAGTCCGACGTTAAAAACAGTGCATCATGCTCCAGTGGGAATGTTGTGCAAAGCCGAGGGGCGGCTCCCGTCCCCAAAATCTTGCTGGCCTCTGAGGTGTTGTTGGACAAAACTCTGGCTCTTCCATCACAGACCGACACGGCTCCCCTCTGAAAGTGGCTTTGCTGCGGAACAGCTGACAGAAATGCGGATTACAAAAACCACATTGTGCGTTTGGGATGTTTTTGGCTGCTTTTCTCCTGGACCTCACAGGAACTTCTAGATTTAAAATTGGGGTCCGCAACCTGCGGCTCTCCAGATGTTCATGGACTACAATTCATGGCCATGCTGGCAGGGGCTGATGGGAATTGTAGTCCATGAACACCTGCAGAGCCGCAGGTTGCAGACCCGTATGAATCTAGAACAACCCACCCCTCCCCAAAGAAGGTCCCCCCCTCGACCCTTACAGGCTGCCATGGGAACCCCCTCTTCTTCTCCCTCTGCAGCCACCAACGGTTTCCAAGGACCCGGGCGCTCTCGTTTCCAAGGAGACCACCCACCCACCCGTTCGGTCCTCTGCGGCCACTCACCAGCCGCCCAGCCACCAAGCAGCCAAACATGGCACCGCCCCCTCAAGGACCCTCGCGGGCGCTTCTCCCCGGTAGCCTCCGACCCCTCGCCCAGGCGAGCCCCTTCGCACCCTCCCTCACCCCGCCCCTCTCCCAGAAATACATCCGGGGCAGGCGGAGGAAAGGGATCGCCACGGCCGGGCGGGCTTTTTGTAAAGGGCTCCGGCCTATATCGCGGGAGAAGACGGCACATCCCAGAATGCACCGCGGCCCCAGCCCCGCAACCACCTTACACTTCCGGTCTCAAACGAAGGCTTTCCCCTGCATCATAGAGACTGTGCTAGAGTGGCACGCAAATAAAACTCTCTCGCACCATCATTCATAATACCTCCTTGGCTGTTTGTTAACAAGTGACAAATTTCAGCAGTCTAATCTTTTGTTATGACTAAAAAAAACACACACCAGGAAAAGCAGCGTTTTGGTCCTCAGAAGATTAAAAATTTTATTGAAGCATCAGCTTTCATAAGTTACATATGGCGAAGTTAACTCCAGCCCACATACTCAGTCCTTACAGAACAATCTGAAGGCACGTTAGAATATCCCACTGTCAACATTAGACATCAGGCAACCAGATGATACATCATACCCTTCACCTCAAGTAAGGATGCTTGTTACAAATGTTCAATAAGCTGAATCTCATAAAGTTTTTCTTAACCAGGTTCAACTATGAAATCCTTCTGCACGCAACACTTACTGTGGGAGTGGACAAGCAAGGAGAGGGATTGTATGGAGTGTGCGTACTGCACAATTGCTTGTTTCCCTTATTGTCCTCCACTGCACAGATATGCCCTCAAAACAGCTCTAATCGTAGCTAGAACCACCAGAGCTGTTTATACAACAAAGCTGCTTTAAAATGGTTTTGTCAGAGTAGGTAGTTCAATAGGGTGAGCTATTATGCGTGCAGTTCTGGAGCCTCCATTCTTTCAAGGATGGTATACAAAAATGTAACCTCATTGATCCACAGGAGAGGGTCTTTGGGATAACTTTCTGAGATTCAAATCCTAACATAGGAAATTTGTTGTAAATTGAAATTCACAAGGGTTGGGCTATATTATGATTACCAGTTACCATATATACATGATATTTATATATATTTGCTTATTTCAGGAGGGGCCTTGGAAGGCTATACGAGGTTAATCAAAAATCCGGCAGGTTAACTAAAAGAAGAAGAGTTTGGATTTATATCCCCCCTTTCTCTCCTGTAGGAAACTCAAAGGGGCCTTGCCCTTCCCCCCTCACAACAAACACCCTGTGAGGTGGGTGGGGCTGAGAGAGCTCCGAAAAGCTGTGACTAGCCCAAGGTCACCCAGCTGGCGTGTTTGGGGGGCGGGTGCACAGGCTAATCTGAATTCCCCAGATAAGCCTCCACAGCTCAAGTGGCTGAGCGGGGAATCAAACCCGGTTCCTCCAGATTGGAATGCACCTGCTCTTAACCACTACGCCACTGCCCCACCTTACTTTTTTGCAACTTTGAATTGCTTGTAACTAAAATTTGTTTATGTAAAATCATGTACTTATTTCTGATTTGATATAATGTTGGATGAAGAAATGCATTTATGAAGTGTATGAAAACACATGATTTACTGTAAACTTTCAATTACAAATTGATTATTTTGTTAACATATACCACGTGGTTGTGGTGATAGCCTTTTGGATACTAACTGCAATTTTACTCGGTATCTCTGCAGTCGCCCCAAAAGGACATGGTGATAACAAAACATCACAAAGGGAAAAAACTCTACAGATTGCCAAGGATTCGCGCTGAATTTAAAATGGACAAGAAACCAAACTTTTACAAAAATATTTTTATTAAAAAGCAGCAGATTCCAAACAGGACGATTCTACCAAAACCAAAATGTAAACATGGCTAGTTTCAGGGGATCAGCGGGCAGGGGGAGACTACTGAAAGCAGTTACGGCACTAGCGAGACAACTAACATTCTTGACACAAAAAGCAATATATATATATTTATAAATATATATATAGACTCGTTTTGTACTTTGCAGTTCCAAGTCGGTCACCGCAGCCTGTCCCAGCGCCAGATACTGGCATCGTCACACACAGCTATGAGGATACTGCTGTCTCTGCTGAAGCTGGTTTGTCGGATTGCAGCAGCGCACTTTGGATGGGTGAGAGTTGTACACCTGTAGCAAAAATTAAGACTGAAAATTAGGTCTGTATTTCTCATCATTCACCCTCTCGGTTAACAGCATAGTTACAGGAAAGGTGGGCAGTACAGGACACTACAGGCACAGGCCAGAGCTTCACCAGGTATCTGTGTATTGTCCAGAGATGGACTTTTCTCACCTGCTTTTCACAAGTCTGAATTTTTAACCTGCTAGTACATAACTCTCATTTTTCCCAGCTACACAAAGGCACAGTTCAGATACCACGAAAAACCATGACCTGCTTTAAAATATGGCTACCTTGTAACTCCCTAGAGGCTCAATGACTAAAGTTAAACTGAGGCTGTTGTACTCTGGTCATATTACAAGTCGCTAGAAAAGACAATAATGCTAGGAAAAGTTGAAGACAGTAGAAAGAAGACCCAACATGGGATTAATTTACTCGATCAAGGAAGCCACAGCCCTCAAGTTAGCAAGAACTGAAAAAGGCTGTTAATAACAGGACATTTTGGAGGTCATTAATTCATAGGGTCACCTTGTCAGAAGCGATTTGACAGAACTTCATATGAACACACATAGAGAGCTTGTAAAACTAGGATTCAGCTCACAATCAGACAAATTGTGGTTGGCCAGTGAGGGGGAGCTCACCACCTCCCTAGGCAGCCAATTCCACAGCTAAACTATATTTTTCCTGAAGGCCAGCAGTACCTTTCTACCTGCAATTTATACCCATTATCATGAGAGTCCTATCCTCTGCTACCAACAGGAACAGCTCCCTGCCCTCCTCTAAGTGACAGCCTTTCAAATAGGACTACTCAGCTTCCAGTAGAGGCTACAGAAAAACCGCAATAATTGAATGAAAGGAAGAAGAAATCACTGCTTGGGAGATTTGCATCTGTCTGTCCATTCTCCGAGTTAAATGAAAAACTAGTTTATGCAAACTAAGCTTCTGAGTGACTCATACTCCCTTACACAGTGGGTTCTTCGGGGGGGAGGAGCTGTGAACTTTTTTCAATATACCTTTGCCTATTAGGGTCTTTGCCATGCCCTGCACAAGAGCAAACTAGTCAAATACTCACTTGGCCTTATGAGGATCTTCTATTTCTAAGTCCCAAACGTAAAGTTTGCCAACTTGATTGCCCAGTGCCAGCATCTGTAGTTGTACAAAAGACAAGCTGACACACTTAAGTGGAAAACAGGAGCATTTAGACAATCTAAAAATTAAATTTGTAACATCATACGCTGCATGCACACAGAGGTGTTATCAATACTCTTCCTCCTCAGGAAAACTTTTTAAAATAATTATTTAAATTTTAAACAATTCCAGTGGATAGCCGTGTTGTTCGGAAACAGCAGGCTGAGTCCAGTGCACCTTTTAAGACCAACTAAGTTTTATTCCAATTTTAAAATTATTCACAGTACGCGATAACAAGTACGTTCGCCAAATTGGTGGGGGGGAAAAGAAGGAATTAAATATGAAGCAAGACTTGTGTCCTTACATTGACATTATTTACCCTACTCAGAACCCCTTCTTGCCTAGGGCAGGTCTGACAGAAACAAATGCCCAGTCTCTTACCTTTTGCCAAAAGTCCATCGAAAACCTCATATACCAAATATCGCACTGACTGTAATCAAATCGGCCTAAAATGGTCACATTAGATTCACTGGCCTTAATTTTATCTATATTGTCTTCCATTTTGCCAGGCTTCCAACACACAATGGCGTTTTCGCAGGACTGTGGACAAACGAGAGGGGAAAAAACGCTGTACAATCCATGAAACACTCAAACTTATCAATCCTGTAAACCACAAAGAAACATTTGTGATATATGGACTGCTGGGTTCATCAGACAATCAATCACATTTTGAGAAAAACAGTAAAAAGCAGTAGAAAGAGGCCATCCCATCCATTCCCCAAATGCTCTTGCCCTACCAGTTAAATGGCTTTTTTTGGCTTTTTTCTTCTATAAAACAAAGAAATGTAAACAACACTGTTCAAAAACTGAAGTCATCGTACCTTGGAAAGTATCAGATCCCCCAACCATCGTACACAGTCTACATAATTCCTATGTATATCTCTGGTAGAAAAGTCAGGAAAATGGATTTTTTGAGACACAAACGGCCTGTGGAGAAGAAAATTGCAAATCCGATCAGCAAAAACAGGGAGGGAACAACTGCTATGCCTTGAGATGCAACAACAGGCCAAATAAACATAAGTCTCCCAGTAACAGACTGTCTTTAAGTAGCTATTCTGTTTCAGATACATCAGAACTATGCTGCAGTTTTTTAAAAATATCCCAATGAATTGGCTGAATGGTGCTGCCTACTTTCACCAGCCTCTCTGTGCCAAACTTAAAAATCAGAGGTTCCTCCTTCCCAAGACACACGAACCACCCAACCATGGATTTTGCTATTCCGCACAGCTTCAAAGAGCACTGAAAGCAGTTTGAAAGTGCATTATTCTGCATGTGCAGAATGAGCCATAGTGCCAGAAGAAATCCACCAGTTCAGTCTGCTAATCAGAAATCATTTGCCCCATCCTATAATCCTCCAGGATATAATCCACTGAATATCTAAGGAAGGAGATTCCCTGCCCACTAACAGCACTCTGTCCAACTGTTGAGCTGACTTTATAGTTCAAATAAATCAGAAAACCTCTTGTGGCATTTAGAGACCATACTTCCCGTGATCTAGCTAGATCCATCCCCTTTTCTCGCCCTCACCTTTAAAAGGGATTATTTTAAAAAAGAAAATCAAAGACAATTTCAGATAATATTGACATCCAATTTCAGTAAACATCAGGAAATATTGGGGGGAACACAACATCGTATTAGGACAACACTGCCCAAACCTGTTGGTTTTATTGGGGTTGTACTCATAGGATTCCTTGATTGCATTCATCATTCTCTTTGAGTTGATTCGCCAGAGCTTGAGGGAGTGGTCCATACCACAAGACATGATTTTCTCACCAAGGAGATCGTAATCCTACGTATAAGAGCACACACAAACAATATGGTTGGAATGTTTTGCATCCAAATTTAAAAATGTAACCAACACCTGGCATGGCCATGGTGATCCATGTAATGGTCACCTCCAGGTTAGATTACTGTAACCCGCTCTAAGCAGGCCTGCCCTTGAGACTGATTTGGAAACTGAAACTGGTCCAGAACGCAAGGACAACCGTGAGAGAGTATATAACACGGGCTGCCAGTTGAATTCTGAGTCATGTTCAAGGTTTTGGTTTTGACCTCTACGGCCTTGAGAGGTCTGGGGCTCTTGTATCTTTGGAACTGCATCACTCCATATTGCCTGTGGAGGACACTCCGGTCCTCTGACAGCAATCTTGTGGTGGTCCCTGGCCCCAAGGATGTTAGGTGGGTCACAACCAGAGCCAGGACCATTTCTGCCTGGTGGAACTCTCTGTCAGCTGACATCAAGGCGCTGCGAAACCTCAAACAGTTCCACAGGGCCTGTAGTGCAGAGATGTTCCACCAAGCTTTCAGTTGAGGCCACCCGCTAGTCTGATGCCGCCTGCCAGCCTCCCAACTATGAAGCACCAACGCGCATATTAAATTTGCATTTCTCCCCTCTTTCTATGCTCCCCCAAGCTCGGACAGTTTCAATCAAGATGGGGAGGATGTGTCATCAGGATATTCTGCTATTTTATCCACCAGTCTATGACAGTCTACTTATTATATACTTAATGTTTTAAATATGTATGTATGCTGCCTGGAGCTCGACCCTGGTGGAGAAGGGTGGGATATAAATTTATTTATTTATTTATTTATTTATTTAATGGGTTTTATACCCAGCTTCAACCCCTAAGGGCTCTGCACTGCATAGTTACATCTACAAACTCCATACAAACAACAAAACCCTTGCTAAAATTAAAACACAGCGATAAAACTGACAGAGACGGCGTCACGCAATAAAACCCAATTAAAACCCTCCCAAAGAGGGGGGAGCAGAATGAAGAATTAATTAAATTACATTAAAATAAAATAAAACACTGAGCCCTTTCCTCCCTTCTCAACTACATCTGGAATAAACTGTACAATTACACAAAGAGGAATGTGTTTACTGGACTTTACATATTTTGTTTCTGGTCATATATAATTCTTTCGGCAAGTCATGGGGAGTGAAATAAATGTTTTTAAACTGCTGGGACAGTTTCCGACTTACTGCGCTCAAAACTTCATCCCGGTGCCCTTCTACTCCTCCAAATATTGCAACCAGCGTATCAGTCTGGATGTTCCACAGTCGCAGCGCATGATCTAGCAAAAACAAACAAACTAGATTTCAGTGTTTCTTTATGCCCTGAAACTAAAGTAATAACCAACAGAAAAAGCCCATGCTACCATGACCTATTAGTTTACCCTATAACAAAAAAACAAGATATGTCAGGGAGAGACACAACATGTGAAAATGTATCATACTGTGTCCAGTTCTGGTCGCCGCATCTCAAAAAGGATATTGAGGAGATAGAAAAAAAGAGGGAGTGCTCCAGAGAAGGGAACCTTGAGGATGATCTAGAGGGACCCTGGAGCACCTTCCCTATGAGGAGAGGCTGCAGCGTTTGGGACTCTTTAGTTTGGAGAGGAGACGGCTGAGGGGGGATATGATTGAAGTCTATAACATTATGCATGGGGTAGAACATGTGGACAGAGATAAATTTTTCTCTCTTTCTCACAATACTAGAACCAGGGGGCATTCGTTGAAAACGCTGGGGGGAAGAATTAGGACTAATAAAAGGAAACACTTCTTCACGCAACGTGTGATTGGTGTTTGGAATATGCTGCCACAGGAGGTGGTGATGGACACTAACCTGGATAGCTTTAAAAGGGGCTTGGACAGATTTATGGAGGAGAAGTCGATGGATGGCTACCAATCCTGATCCTCTTTGATTTGAGATTGCAAATGCCTTAACAGTCCAGGTGCTCGGGAGCAACAGCTGCAGAAGGCCATTGCTTTCACATTCTGCATGTGGGCTCCCAAAGGCACCTGATGGGCCACTGCGAGTAGCAGAGAGCTGTACTAGATGGACTCTGGTCTGATCCAGCTGGCTTGTTCTTATGTTCTAATGTTCTTTATAGGACAGGAAATGCCTTCTGCAAGAGAGCAAGTCGTCACAAGACAGCAAGGTGTCACAAGGTGTCTGCTGAGGGAACAGGAAGGGAAGGAGTTCATAAGCTCCTTTCGAGTCTCCTTACAGGAAGGAAAGGGGGGTATAAATCCAAACAAGTTTTTTTTTTTAATTTATGTTGTCATAGCCCACCTTCCTCACAAGGACTCAAGGTAAATTACAGATAATGTCGGTACAATCGACAAAATGGGACACACAAAGGCATTAGGATTTTAGAAGTCTGGAACCACCAGAAAAAAACTAACAAATAGTGTACATATTAACATCCCTTGGTCTCGATTGTTGTTAGAATGAGCCAGACAAATTACTTCACCAACTAGAACAGCCATGCACCACCACCCACATAATTGAGAAAAAGCTATCAATTCGCCAATTTTTTTTACCTGAAATGTGTGGCTTGGAGTACTTTCTGCAATACTTTTTTGCAACAATATTCATGGTTTTTACCCACCCTCTGGGTTTTGAACAGAGTTCAACCATCTATGGAATATCACAAAAGAAACCATTTCTCATACCTTTGCTTACAGACAGAAGAAGATTTGGATCCCTTGGGTGAAATTTCAGTTCATTGATAGCATTTCCGTGGCCCACGTAGTGCTGCAATAGAATTGAGAGACAAGGGGTTTACTCTCAATGTGTTTTTAGTTTAAAAAAATCCGCTCCCCTGTAAGCCAGTCAAACTCACCTTTATGCACTGCATCGTTATAGGATTAATTATTCTAATAATGCCTCTGGAGCCAGCCACAGACAGCAGCGGATGGCTTGTGTTGCTATCGTAGGTCCACGCACAAGTATAAAAGTTTTCATCTGCCTGATGCGTAAAGTCAAGGACTATACAAACAGCTGGAAACTTCCTGTCGGCCAATCAAGCGTTTAACATTTTTGAATTTGCTGGTGTACGGGAGAAAAGTCATAATTCAATACAAGTAATCATCTCAAATAAATTCCACAAGTAATTCTGCATGTGTCACAAAAAGGAAAAAAAAATAAGCCAGCTAAGAGAGATGAATGGGGAGTACATCAAAGTATTTATTTACTAGGTTTCAATCCTGCCCTTCTCCAGCACAAATCTATATGTGGTCCTGGACATTCTGGAGCTCAAAATAGAGACCCTACAACTGTGAAATAGAAAGAAAGCCAAGAGGGCTGTGAGTGACTATTATGGGTCAGGCAAACAGGATGGGTGTGACAGCTAACCTGATGTAAGGAATCAGCAAGGACCAGACTTAAAGTAACTTTAGCAGTTCTTTAATTCTTAAACTTCCATGATGCACAATACAGGAAGATACGGGTCTGACCTTCCCCAGATATGTAGCTAGCTTTTAAAGGGCTGCTATACTTCTCCCAAAAGCATAAAGATGAACGAAATCCCAGAACAAAACGTTGGTTCTCATAGGGACAGAAAGCAAGATTTCACACAGACAGAAAGCAAAGTTAACGATAACAGCAGTCCTGGGCACACAGCCCAGCCAGAGGAATCCTCCCAAGGTCGAGCTGCTTGACTGAAATTAAAACACAACCTTACACCTGACAAGAAATGTGGTGCAGGTACAAATCAGAAATTAGAAAATTAAGAGATAATTTCTGCTAGTCAGAGGAGCTATGGCTGTGCCCTTGGAAATATTCCCTTGCTTATCCTATCCTTTCTCTTGTGCTTTCTCTCTCTCTAAAGTGCAAAAAGGGCAGGCAAGATACCCTAAGCACAGTCCTCAATCACCTGTGAGCCTGGACAAAGACCAGAGCCCCTCCTGTATGCAGGTCTTCCCTTGCCAACTCAGGAGCACCAAAGCCTCCAAGGAGAACTCTGGAGAACATCATAGCATTCAACTAGGTAGCTCCATCTAAAGGTACATCTTCCCTTCATTGGTTGATGGCCTGGCTTTTTTAACAACATTCTCATATAAAAGAGAGAAGTACTAGAAAAGGTAAGCGTAAGAATACAGATAAAATAAAGGTAAGCTAAGGATTAGGGAAGAACATGATAGTATAAGGGAACTTGTAGGCTAAGTTCAGGCAAGGTATATTAAATCAAGGTTGCCTGTTACAGAAATTCTGTTCTCAAATTCTTTATTACCAATCTGATAAACTCTAAATGAAACCTAAACTCTTCTCCACTGCCCAACTGAAGAGGAATACAAAATATTTCACTAGGGTATGCAGATGTAATGGCGACTGCCCAAGTAGATAATAATCTATACAAAAACAACTGGAACATTTAAAGAAGATTTCAACTTTAAGAAGAATGCTACTACAGGTCGTTACTTCTAACCACAACTGTTAACGAATGACCAAAATGGGCCTGCTGGGATCTGAAAGACAACATCTGGTATGCAAGAACAAGTTTTATTAAGAAACCATCAAGCAAAGAAATTGCCGAATCCCTTCAGAAACCAGTCCCAGAGGTATGTTAGAAAAAAAGATACATCAGCATCTACGTAAGACTGCAGCAATCGGATCTCTCCTTGGGAATGACATTCATATAATGTAACCTGAAGGAGGAGAATACAAAAGAGGTTAGATTCATATACTGGACACAGGTCGGCTATAGGTGCCAGGTACAAAACATGGCCAGTCTAAAGGACAGCCACACTGGCAGAGGGGCCAAAGGCAGCTGAGGAAACATCCATCACCGAACAGAGACATACTCTCTCCAGCCACTCAGACCTGGATGTAAGGCACCACTCACTGCATGGCTACACTGGTGTCTAAGCAGACGTGGGCATGAAGAAGTGGGAGGGGCTGGGACATTCTTGGGGATGGAGCCAACTTTAATTGACTTCCACCTGGACTTGAGAGCCAGGAATGCAGCAGCGCAGGCCTCGGACTCATGCTGCCCAGAAGAGTGGGGTAACTCCATTCAGCACTATGGAAGGCTTTTCAGGCGGCCAGGGTTTTGGTTTTTTTACCTCCTCCATGCACCACCTGGAGGTCCTCTGTAAGTGGCCTGGCAGCATGGTAGCAGCATTGTCCCCAACTATCAGAGCCCTGTGGATTGGGCTGCCTGTCACTTTAAATCAATACTTTGTAGACTACAGCACAATATGGCTCTAGAAGGAAGGAATTAATGTACCCTCATCGACTGGAAGATTATCTTGGTCAGCTCTAAGAGCAAACTCTCTCTTCAGTAAGGTTTAACCTGATGCCAACTGCTGTTTCGGAAGGCACGTTTACTAACATCCCCTACGCTGCACAATTTTGTCACTGTGGTACAAAATCCCAATTGAAAAACACACACATTCTTTTCACACAACAGTTAAGAATAAAACCCTTTCCCACTCTGATTTTCAAAAGTTTGGCTATTTATTGTTTCTTAAGGGCCAGAATGTTCTATCATTCTCAAACTCTGACATCATCATTTTATTTTATTTTATTTTATTTTATGTGACTGCCCGAATTTTCCTGCCCTGTCTGTTCCTCGTGTTACGCCCAATGGCTGATGGAAACCAACTTTAAACAAAAATATCCAATAACAACATAATATTTTTAAACATTACGGCAAGGCTATACGTCCTTAGAAAGCAAACAAATGGCTTGGGAATGAAAGAGGGTGGAGTTTTAATACACCACTCACCCTGTTGCTGCCCACCGTGGCAAACACAAGAGGGTCCCCTTCCTTGCTGTGCCAATTGAACTGAACTCCAAACAACAGCGCTGACCAGTGAAATTCCTATGGGAAAGGGAAAGCATAACTGAGATGAAGATTCACATCACAAGCAAAGTATGACCAGCATTAAGCAATTCCAGGAACAAAAATTTCCCAAAGTCTCTGTAACTCTTTATGGATTGGACCGTGGAGGCTGGATGATGACAAGGAAAAGGGACCACTGCTGAAAACAGATTTCTTGTATCAAATTCTCTGCCTCTCATGGTGATCACATGCAGTGACATGTTTTGTTTTTCAAACAGTATAATGCCCCCCCCCCAACCTATATTCTTAAAATAAAAAGAGCGAGGCTGCTTTAGAAGCTGTAAACAATATAACCCCAACCACCACCACTCATGCATCCTTTCCAGGAAAGAACAAACATCTCTCACAGATCTTAAGGCAGGGAACTTCCAAACTTTCCCCAGCAATCTTTTTCAAATAACATGAAGTTATTGTTAATCATCAAGTAAGAATCCTTATTGTTAATCATCAAGTAAGAATCCTTATCCAAAGATATACTTTGCCCTCCTGAGTGGCTACATACAGGGATCATACAGGGATCCATATTTTAGTTTTTCTATATTGGTGGTTACCTTTTTTGGAAGTCTGAAGCTAAAAAAACAAAGGCTCCACACCCTTCAATTTCCTGTTAACTGTGAAAATATATAATCCTATTTCTTTCCTGTTACATAAACTCTTTGAAATAATAACTCCATCAAGGCACATTTTAAACAGGTATTTCGGTAATCAATTTATGACCAACCAGACATGCTCCTTAAAAGGAGCACTCTTCCTTAAAGCAGTGGTTCTCAACCTTCCTAATGCTGCAACCCTTTAATACAGTTCCTCATGTTGTGGTGACCCCCAACCCTAACATTTATCCATTTTACATATGAAGAACACTGATGCAGAGAGTCTTAGGTGACCCTTGTGAAAGGGTCATTCGATTCCCAAAGAACCAGGGGGCATTCATTGAAAAATGCTAAAGGAATTAGGACTAAAAGGAAATACTCTTCTGCCAATAAGGCGGATTGGTGTGTGGAATATTGGTGTTTGGAATATGCTGCCACAGGAGGTGGTGATGGCCACTAACCTGGATAGCTTGAAAAAGGGCTTGGACAGATTTATGGAGGAGAAGTCGATCTATGGCTACCAATCTTGATCCTCCTTGATCTCAGACTGCAAATGCCTTAGCAGACCAGGTGCTCAGGAGCAGCAGCAGCAGCAGGCCATTGCTTTCACATCCTGCAGGTGAGCTCCCAAAGGCACCCAGGGCCACTGCGAGTAGCAGAGTGCTGGACGAGATGGACTCTGGTCTGATCCAGCAGGCTAGTTCTTATGGGTCCTGACCCACAGGTTGAGAACCACTGCCTTAAAGCAAGACCAACACAACATGTTCTATTTCAAGTTCTGTGACTGCCTCCAAGCTTTGGAACAATCTCCCCTCAGAGATTCACTGGTCCCCACCTTTAAGGGCTTAGGTTAACTAATAAAGACTCTCGGCACCCAGGCATTTGATTAGTCTTCCTGGATGCTTCCTCTGTGATGGTGCTTGTTGGGGTGGGGGGCAGGGTTGGGATTTTAACTTTTGTATGCTGCAGGGTTTTAATGGGGATGTTTTAATGTTGCAGCCGCCCGCAGATCTTGCATTTAATAAATAAATATGTAGTGGGACGTGAAAAACCTTTATTCCAAACATTAATGACTCAAATTTCTTCTAACAAGTTACTGCTTTTCTCCCGCACACCTCCAAAATGTACTTAAGATGTGGACACAGCAACTTGTCCGGGTAAAATAATTGGGCATGGCTATTGATGCATATGTGTGAAAATCTGTTACGGTCACAGCGCTCCACCCCCTGTTTCAGAGTTATGCCCCTCCTCAATAGAAGCTTCTGGCCACCACCACTTTCTTAAAGCCCGGCTTCAGAATGATCACAGCCATCTAATGGGCTGCTGCAAGAAACAAAATGGGGAACTCGATGCATTCTGGGTCTGATCTGATCTAGCACATCTCTAGTACATCACAGAATACGAACAAAAATCTACCAGCCTTTTTCAAAAAACAGTAGTAAAACCCTTTTCTTTCAAACACTGATACACAAAAGCAGAGGTCTCGTGGATTTTCACAGTACAAATTACCTTGAGGCTGTTGACACACTTAAAGGAATATTTGCATTTTTTCGATTTCCATTTTCCCTTTCCCCAGCTTTTCCTTCCTGGAGCATTGGGGGTGTTCGTGGGGGTGTCGGGGCGTTCCGTGTTAGTACCACTCTCGATACTAACAGCATCATCCTAAGAACACACATACAGTTAACAGAAGACTCAGATTAAAAACAAACTCCGGCACAGAAGAATTTCCCCACTTATTGGAAACTAGTTCATTATAAAGTGTTACAGGAAGTTAAAAGAGTATTCTATTGATGCGGAGTGCCATGTCAAGTGGCTACAAAGCTACTAGGATTAGACGATTCAAATTCCTGTAATAAGGAGCCAATTTCAGGTTCTCACAATCTCACAAACTTTCATACACAGCTAAGAATCTGCTGATGTCTTCTAAAACCAAAGGAAATACGTTGTGAAACGCTTCAAAAAATTGTGGTCCACTCAAAGAGGCCATCTAAAGAACATGCAGAGAGAAGACATAATAGCAGGGTAGTGGCATTTCTAGACAGAGCACAAAGGTTCTAACCACAGAAAGAGGCTATCACACTACAGAAAACCGTGCCCCTTCAGTGTTCACACAATCTTTCTTGCACCTCATTACTGACCAGCTAAATACATAAGTTAACATGAGCTCGGGGGCAGTCTTCTTTTTATCTAGTACGTTTGTATCCCTCCATCCCATAAAGGAGTTCAGAGAAGTGTACAGGCTTCGTTCATTCCATTGTATCTACCTGCAAAGGAGGCTACGCTGACAAGAGGAAAGCTGAATGGCTGAAGGTCATCCACTGAGAATCATGGCAGAGTGGGGATCCTGAGTCCAAGATTCTGATTACTATACTGTGTCAAATTTACCTTCAAAATATCCTAAGGCAAGCGCACCCCAGAAAAGGCACTGCCAGCCCCTTATGAATGCATACGACTGCCTATTTAGTCAGGGACCTTTTTATGATAAAGAATTATGCACACAAAATCCAACACACAAAAATCAAGGCACAAATGTATGCATCATTAATCCCTCCAATCTATTACTTGTAACTCTGAAAAAACGTACCATTTTTTAATCCTAATATTTACTTCCTCATAATTTTGCCGGATTGGGAGTTGATACATATCATCTTGTAATGTATTATTTTTGACACTAGAGCAATTTCCCAAATCTTTTTAAAAAACATTCTGCTAATACTTATGCATGCTCTTTCTTCCAGTAAACAGCAGTACAAATTATACGGGCAACTCTGCCAGGTAGAGGCCAGCACAGAAAACAAAGAGCTGTGTTTTTATCCGATACTGATCTAATTTGATAGCAAGATGGGACTTTTGCCCCCTTGGGGACCCAGAGTTGGATGGAGAGGTGGACAGAAATGTTTCAAATAAATAAAATTTGCAGGCGACACAGAGCGGTCTCAATGGGCATAAGAAGTGGTCCAGAAGGGACTGTTTCACAGTCTGCCACAGGAGGTGGTGATGGCCACTAACCTGGATAGCTTCAAAAAGGGCTTGGACAGATTTATGGAGAAGTCGATCTATGGCTACCAGTCTTGATCCTCCTTGATCTCAGATTGCAAATACCTTAGCAGACCAGGTGGTCAGGAGCAGCAGCAGCAGAAGGCCATTGCTTTCACATCCTGCCTGTGAGCTCCCAAAGGCAGCTGGTGGGCCACTGCGAGTAGCAGAGTGCTGGACTAGATGGACTCTGGTCTGATCCAGCAGGGTAGTTCTTATGTTCACATGACCACTGGGGAATTGAAATCTGGATGTCCTTTTCTGATCTGAGTACTTGCTTGGAAGTCCCACCATATTCAATGTCGCTTACTTTCAAATGGACAAGTTAAAATCTGACCCGCGACCACCCCAAGTTCAAATCCCTAGAAAGTTCAGAGTGACCTGAGAGCAGCCATCTTCTCCAAGCCTAAACTACCTCATAGGATGGCTGTGAAGCCAGAACCCTATGTGCTAGTCCTGAAATCACTTGGGGAAAGCACAAGTAAAAATGGTATTTATATTTTATATATATACACACACAGTGGTGGGATTATTATTAATTAGGTTTGTATTTCTCTCCGATGGGGCCCCAAAGCAGCACACAACTTTCTCCTCTCTTCCACTTTATCCTCACAACAACTTTGTGAGGGCAGTTGGCAAAGGAAGAACCATATAAGCCTGCCAGCCCTGAACTCCTTGGAGCAAGAGGGTGGTGAAAAAAACCCCAAAGATAAATCTAGCTACACCAGAAGTCGCAAGCAAGAAATCAGAAGGAGACTGAGACTGGAAAGACAATACTGTTAGGAAACACTGAATGCAGCAAGAAAAGAGGAAGGCCCAACATGAGGTAGAGTGACTCAATAAAGCAAGACATAGCCCACAGTTCGCAAAACCTGAGCAAGGCTGTCAATTATAAAACGTATTAAGGTTGCTAATTCATATGCTGGAAACCACTTCACAGCACGTGGCACACGCACACAGAAGAAATCAAATCTGATATCTCTATAGAACAGTGTTTCCCAACCTTTTCGACATCGTGGTACCCTTGACCTCGCTCTTCATATCTCAGGGTACCCTGAGGTTCATTTGATTTTCTTGCATTTTTAGGGTTTTTTTCCCGCTTTTTTGCCCAGGTGGGGAGTGGCAAGCAGGGGGAGGGGAGGGAAAGCAGAATTGACAGTCAAGGATGTTTGTTTGCCCAAATTCTAAATGGATTGGGGGGACAAAAGGAGAGCCCGGCTTAAATCTACCCCCCCCCCAATCCACAATCAATTTAGGCAAATAAACAATGTTGTTTTCAGTGTTGTTTAAAGGGGATCACTAGAAGTCGTCCCCCCCCTTCTCAAAAAAATCCATTTGTTCCGTGGCAGCCGTAGCATTGTCATGGTACCCCTGGGACGTGCTCATGGTACCCCAGGGTACCACGGAACCCTGGTTGAGAATCACTGCTCTAGAAGCTAAAATTATTCAACCAAGGCTATTGGTCACAAAATGACAAGACATGAGTCCCTGGAAAAGACAATAAAGCTGGGAAAAGTTGAAGGAAGCAGGAAAAGAGGAAGACCCAACATCAGATGGATGGACTCTATAAAGGAAGCCATGGTCCTCAGTTTGCAAGACCTGAGCAACGTTTTGGAGGACATGGGTTCACAGGGTTGCCATAAGTCGGAAGGCACTTAATGGCACTTCGGCACAGAGATCAAATCCAGCCTGAAGCTAAAATGCCTAAACTGAGACAAGATGGGCAGACATTATTCAGGAAGCCACAGCTCTGTCTGCAATAAGGCAGCAGGGAAAGACGAAGACTCGTGAGATTAATTGAATCAATCAAGGAAGCTACGGCCCTAATTCTGAAAGACCTGAGGGTGGCTGTTAACAAGAGGATGTTTTGGAGGACACTGATTCATAGGGTCGCCATGAGTCGGAAGCCACCTGACCAAGGTTCCCACAAAGAGACCAAATCCAGCCTGAATGGTCCCCAGAAACTAAAATGCCTAAATTGAGGTTATCATTCTTTGTTCATGTTATAAGAACACAATAATTCTAGGAAAAGGCAGTGGCAGGCAGAGGGCGGGCAAATAGGCGGTGGGAAGACCCGATGTGAGATGGGTGGACTCTATTCAGGAAGCTACAACCAGCGCTAGGTAGTGGTTAAGAGTAGGTGGATTCTAACCTGGAGAACCAGGTTGATCACCTCCATGTGTCAGAGGCGATCTGGTGAACTAGATGTTTGACTCACATTCCCGTTGGGTGACCATGTAATAATAGTAATCTCAGACCCACCGCCTGGCCAAGTTATCTATTGTGGGGAGAGAAGGGGGAATGAGCTTGTAAGCCCCCTTGAGTCTCCTTGCAGGAGGGAAAGGTGGGGCATGAATCCAAATTCTTATTCTTCTTCAATCTGCAATAAGACAGAAGGAAAAGAGGAAGACCCAACATGAGATGGACTGACTCTATGAAGGAAGCCACGGCCCTCAGTTTGCAAGACCTGAGCAACGTTTTGGAGGACATGGGTTCGTAAGATCGCCATAAGTCGGAAGCCACTTGACGGCACTTCACATAGAGAGATCGAATCCAGCCTGAAGCTAAAACGCCTGAACTGAACTATCATAAAACAATAAATGATTGTGGGGACCAAGACAAGTAAATGGGTGGGCTCTATCCAGGAAGCTCTCAGACTGCAAGACCGACGGGCGTTGCGGAGGACATGAACCCACAAAGCCGCCCTGAGGTCCCAAGAGAGGCAAGCGAGGTGTCCTCATAACCGCCCATGAACTTCATCTTCTTCTCCTCCCGCCAAGCGAGAGGCCTCCCAGGCAGCCCCGCCCACCCGTTGCTAGGCGACGCGCTAGGCCCGAAGCCTGCCCTCCACTTCCCCTCAGCGGCCTCCTCACATTCTCGTCCCCCGATAGGTCCCCGGGGTTGCTGTTCTCGTCGCTGCTCAGCTTCTGCTTCTTGGCCGGCATCTCCGCAGCGGCGGCGGCCTCTCCGCGGCCTCCTCTTCTCCGCTCAGACATCTTCCCCACCCCCCATCCCCGGGCGCTGCCGTAAAGCGCCGGACGCGGCATGGAGGAGACTCACGAAGCCGCTCGTCCGGCGAGGCGCATGCGTGGAACCGGGCAACAGGGCGGGGCGGTTCTGCTGCCTCTTTAGCCACACCGCCGTGAAGTGCGACCGGGCGGTGTCGTAAAACGAAGCCACGCTGCTGAAAAACGAAGAAAAGGGCTGCATTTGGCGGAATGATGTTGTTCCGCCGTTAGGGGGCGGACGTTGCTGGGGGATGTTGGGGGGTCGGGATGGACGTTTTGCACGCGAGGAAGCCCTATTGAATTCCTTGTGCTTACTCTCCCAGTAAACAAGCTTGGGTTTACATTGCTTATACCTAGGATTCTGGACACCCTTACTAGGGAGTAAAACACATTGTTCTTAGTGGGATTTACTACTGAGTATAATCCACATACGGCTGGCCAGTAGCAACAAAACGAGCCTAGTGGCTCTCTGGCTTTTATTTTTAAAAATAATTTTTAAATTAATTTTAACAATATATTTAACAGACATAGAAAAAAAGATACAAACCGAAAAGAATTCAAAACAGATAGAAACAGAGCAAAAAATAAACACGGTACATCTACCCAAGACTGCCCAAGAATGTCACATTGGGATCCATTATTAATGCGTTAATAAAATGATCACCTAATGGATCCCAATGTGACATTCTAATATTATCACATTCTAATAACCGTCAGGAAATCTTTAAATCAGTGTCTTCTGTCCACCAGCTCTAAATCGCCTTTACTGGCCCATCTCTTCTATCTGAATCACCATCAAATTAATAATCCTCAAATTGTTTTTATTTTTACATGATAGATTCAGCATCATATAAGAAGTCAAGTTCCCATCTCTTGTCAAATTCATGTTTTGCTATCTACTTACTAGATTTGTTAGTTTGGCCATTATAGCATATTCTCTAATTTTATCTTCCCAAATTTCCATAGTAAGATCTTTATCGGATTTCCAACAGGATGCAGTTGATACTCTTGCTGTAGTTAGTAAGTAAGAGCCAATATAATTCATTAAGCTTCTTAGGAAAGTTTTCCAGTAAGATACCCAATAACATTGTTTTTGCAATAAAGGGGAAATTTATTTTATTTTATTTATTATTTGATTTTCAGATAAATCACCTCTTATCCCAAAATGCTCCAGGGCGGAACAATATAAAAGCATATATAAACATAAATATATAAAAGTTTAAAATTTTCATTCTAAAACAGTATCCCACGAACCCATATGCAACCCTCCCAAGAAGAGTGATGGGTCCCGATGATGTTAGGGACCCTATACAGCAGGGGGAGGATGAAAGCAGGGCACCCTCATTTAAATGTAATTACTTTTTCTATTTTCATATGTACCTCTATCCAACACTTTTTTAAAAATTTACAGGTCCACCACATATGGAAAAAGGACCCGACCTCTTCTAGCTTTTAAAAAATTGATCCTGCGTAAACTGGAGAATCAAAAACTAATTTATGAAGTATTGTCGAAGGCTTTCACGGCCGGATTCAACTGGTTCTGGTGGGAGTTGTGGAAGTTGCTGGTTCAGGATCTTGTTCCTACTGATTAAGCTTGTATTCGTGGCTGGCATCTTCAGAGGTGTATCACAGAGGGAATGTGTGTAACAGACTTCCCTCTGTGATACACCTCTGAAGATGCCAGCCACAGATGCTGGCAAAACGTTAGGAACAAGATCCACCAGACCACGGCCACACAGCCTGGAAAGCCCATCAGAACTAATTTATGAAATGTTACCTCCACCGTGCTGATGAATTCCTAGTATAGGCTGCCCACAATAAAAAGGTTGGGAGATGTAACAAAGGGTTAAAGCAAAATGTCATCAAAACCAAAGTGGGTGAGGACGACTCTCAAAGCTGTGGTTATAAGAGGCAAAACAGGACTAGCATTAAATCCCATTGTGGAAAGCAGATCCAGTTACAAAGTTATAGGAGTGTAGCTGAACTTCGTGCGGGCGGGGAGGGGTGGCATATTAAATCTAACAAAATAAAACTAAATCTCTGAAATCATTAATTCTCTTACCAACGTTCATTGGTTTCTGATATGCCCAATTTCTGCTTGCAGGGAGTCTTCCTGCAAACGAATGGAAACTGGAATCCACCACCTGAAGCCTGAGTCAGTACGGTTAATTCTGCCAGCTCAACTTCTTGCATGAATGGACAAAGGTTATAGATAAGGTGTTGAGAGGGGGAAGTTAGTATCATAATTAGGATTGCTGATATCCAGATGGCACCTGAAAATCTCTCGCTTTTACAGTCTACCGTCTCCTTTGGAGAAAATGGCTGGTTCGAAGGATGAACTTTATGGCATTGTACTATGCTTTCTTTCCAAACACTGCCCTTCCCAGGCTACACTTATGAACTCTCCAAATACTTCCCCACCCACATAATGTTGGTCATAACAACTGAGAGGGCAAAAAATGTATTTGACAGACTATAATTGTATGTTGTTTAATTATGTTGTTCACCGCCCTGAGCCCTTTGGGGGTAGGGCGGTATAAAAAACTCAAAAATAAATAAATAAATAAATATAAAAGGGGGATGTTGTTCACAACTTTGTTTTTTAATGCTCACCCTAAGGCAGTGGTGGGATCCAAAAATTTTAACAACAGGTTCCGATGGTGGTGGGATTCAAACAGTGGCGCCGCCGCACACTCGCACCTCCAGTCCCTATCGGGCAGGGAGGTTGCTTTAGTAACCCCTTCTCGGCACTCAGAAAAAATTAGTAACCACTTCTAGAGAAGTGGTGAGAACTGGTAGGATCCCACCTCTGACCTAAGGCCTGTGTCTTCCACACATGCAGAATAATGCACTTTCAATCCACTTTCAATCCACTTTGAAGCTGTATTTTGTGTGGAATAGCAAAATCCACTTTGAAACAATTGTGAAAGTGGACTGAATGTGTATTATTCTGCATGCGCAGAAGGGTCCATCACCACCACCAAAAAACCCTCCCTCTTCTAAGGACATACCCAGAACAGACTGAAACTGTAGCACAACAGAACTGGAATTAGCAAACTGAACTGTGCCAGGTGCGTGCCAACGTTTAAAGTGAACCCATGTCATAAACATTATAATGACCTAGCTGTAACCACACAGAATATTGGCACACCCTTCTCTGAATTATCATCTTTCATTTTACAAAAATGTATACTTCCAATCTTTTTGGTTATGAAGAGATACGAGGAAAGGAACAGGCAATATTCTACCCATGACAAACATATGGAATTTATTAATGTATTTATTTTGGATTGCAGTCAGCTTGGCGGGAGGGGGGAGCTTAGTAGTTATTTTTGTTTCTTATGAAAATTGGATTTGATTGTATTAGTGGTCGTAATAAATTTAGGCAGCCTATGTGTTGGTTTTCTGTTTTGCATTAACTTCCCATGCTTTCTGCCCTGTATTTATTTGTTTGTGATTTCTTTAGCTTATAGCCCACCTTTCTCACCAAGTCTCAAGGAGGATTACAGGGTAAAGAAAGAAGTGAAAAATGTAATCATACAACATAAGACATCCAGTGAATTATGCAATAGAACGGGGAATCCAAAAATACAAACAACTGTGAACTGCCTATGGCAGGGTATTCTGTGAGCAACGCAGAATATGGGATTACAAGGTATAAAACAATGAACTAAAAGGTAGATAATGGATTATAACAGTAGATGATACCAATACTGATAGATGATACCAACAGGAATTACTACGGGGGACTACTGATTTATTCCCATATGAAGATGTCCTTCCAGACTACTACTACTACTACTACTACTACTACTACTATTATCATCATCATCATCATCATCATCATCATCATCATCATCATCATCAATCAATCAATCAATCAATTAATTAAATTTAGTATACCGCCCTATCCCCGAAGGGCTCAGGGCGGTGTACAGATAAAACATCAGCTAAAAACATACATATAATTAAAACAACAGTCATCTCTTAAAGCATCGCCCGCGCCCTTATGAAACTCTCCTAATGCGAAATAATGGGTCCTGATGGTATTAGGGCCCATGGGGGTAAAGAGGAGGGGGCAGGGCACCCTCAGCAGCCAGTCTCTCCAAAGGCCTGGTGGAACAACTCAGTCTTACAGGCCCTGTGGAAATCCCCAAGGTCCCGCAGGGCCCTGACAGCTGGAGGGAGTATTCCATCTGAGTACAGTTATGATTCCACTATAAGAACCATCTTGAAGATTTTAGGCCTTTGGGTCTCTTCCTGACCTCTGTCAGGCCATTCCACAAGGTGGGGGCCTCCACAGAGAATGCATATGAATGGGCAGCTGCTGATTTACCCATTTGCAAGGCAAAAACTTCACAAGATTTCTGTTGTGGTGGAGCGTGATAGAAGAGACAGTTCCACAAGTATGAGCGTGCCTGGGCATAAAGAGCTTTCTGTGTAAAAATCAATATCTTCAATCGAACCCAGTAACTGACTGGCACCCAGTGGACCTATCGCAAGATGGGCATGACATGGGTGTTCTCTAGAACATGATAGAAACTGAGCTGCCGCTGGAGATTTCCAGCCTCCAAGCAGAGTCTGGGAATGTCTTAGAATTACAACTGATCTCCAGACTACCGAGGCCAATGCCTTTGGAGGAAAAAGCTGAGTTGGGGGATAGACCCCGTGGCATCATGCCCCGCTGAAGTCTCCATGTAGGCTCCACCCCGACATCTGCAGGAATTTCCCACCATGGAGTTCAGCATAAATTAAGCACTGTCAACTCCTATATGAACTCATGCTTTGCTTCTGTTGCCCCGGATGGGTAGCACTTCAAAAAAGGGCCTTCTTGGTCCTGGCACCAAAATTTGGGAACTTCTTCTCTGGGAAAAGCTGTCTTTCTCCATCTATCCTGGGCCATTTATGGGCCATTTATGTGCTCGTGGTTCCCTTCACATTGAGCGTACTTTCCCTTTGAGTTGGATTCTCGGTTACACACGTTTCCCCCTCTCCAGAAATCACTCGCCTTCAGGTTTAGAGAATCCCTGCAGTTTCTGAATGCTCTGTAAAATGTGACTTTACCTCACTCTTCGCAGGGAAAGCGAAGGAGATCAGCATGTATTTAGCTTCCTTTGAGTTTTTTTCGCTCCTCCCTGCCTTCCACCGCCAATCCCACAGGAGTTCCTTTTCAGGCCACCGTTTCGGAAGGATCGAAAGGGCTTAATTTTTTTTAAAATCATGCAAAATTTTCAAGAAATTGACACGGTCTAGCAAACTAACCCTAGATCAGTGATGGAGAATCTTTTAGAAACCGAGTGCCAGGGACGGAGCAAGGGGAAACAGCACCCGGGGGCCCTGCCATGCCCCTGTCTGCCCTGCCCTGTCTTGGAATACTGCAGGAATGCCCTGAAACACTGCCACCATGCCCCCAGAATGCCCTTGCCACGCCCCCACAGGGGTGCGCTCCCAGTGGATCGTTCACCCCTCAAGTGCACGAGCAGCAGTGGCGTAGGAGGTTAAGAGCTCGTGTATCTAATCTGGAGGAACCAGGTTTGATTCTCCGCTCTGCTGCTTGAGCTGTGGAGGCTTATCTGGGGAATTCAGATTAGCCTGTGCACTCCCACACATGCCAGCTGGGTGACCTTGGGCTAGTCACAGCTTCTCGGAGCTCTCTCAGCCCCACCTACCTCACAGGGTGTTTGTTGTGAGGGGGGAAGGGCAAGGAGATTGTAAGCCCCTTTGAGTCTCCTTCAGGAGAGAAAGGGGGGATATAAATCCAAACTACTCCTCCTCCTCCTCCTCCGCCTCCCTCCCTCCCTCCTCCTCCTCCCCCTCCCTCCCTCCTCCTCCTCCTCTTCTTCTTCTTCTTCTTCTTCTTCTTCTTCTTCTTCTTCTTCTTCTTCTTCTTCTTCTTCTTCTTCTTCTTCTTCTTCTTCTTCTTCTTCTTCACCCCTTTGGTGCAATGTCACTGCCAAGTGCCCAAACTGGGGTGTGCCCACAAAGAGGGCTTTGAGTGCTACCTCTGGCACGCGTGCCATAGATTCGCCACCACTGCCCTAGACCAAAGACCAAAGATGATGGGGTGGGAGGGGGAGGCAGCAGGAAACCTCCCTAAATGGAGGTTGCGTGGAAACAACAAGAAAGCAGCAGGGGGACAATCAAAAGTTCAGCTTGGGACACTTCACAGGAGGAGAATCTCTGTGTAAACAGAAAAGCACAGGGAAACCCCACTGTGACGCAAACAGCCACGGGGTAACTGGTGCATGCATAAAGGGCCCTGGTCTTCTAGCTGCAGGTGAAGACTTTTTAATTTTGTTTGGCAACCCCCACACTAACTGTTATTGCCTTTCTCCCTGGTTGTTTTGCTACATGTGTCCATATGTTTTATCAAATTGTTTAAATATTTTATAAACACTTATCATTTTAAGAGCTGTTTTAACGTCTTCTCTTTTTTTTAAAGTTCTGATGTTCACTGCCTAGGGGGCTCTACCTGGGCAGAAAGGCGGCGCAGGCAGGTTTGACATCATTAATTCATTAAAGAATGCTCGTTTGTGGTTGGGACTACCTTTCCAGATCCTAATCTGAAACTTCTATTTGGATTTTTTAAAAATCTTTTTTTTTTTAAAGAGCAGTCTGAAGTTGCCAGGAAAAATACCCTCCGGCTGCAAAGGAAGAGGCATATATGCCTTAAATAGGAATTTTTTTTTTCACATCTTGAATGAGTAATTTTGGAAACATCTGGACACTTAAAAAAAATCATCGTTGATGTTTCCTTTTTTTCGCTCCAGGCACATTATAACACCCACACACTTTCCTAACGGGATATGAATGCTACTGGTTAGGAGTCAGTGCTTTTAACCACAAAGCTCTTTGTGTTCTGCGGCTCCCTTGCAAAAGCTTTTAAACAGGAACAAAACGATGGGGGTTCCCTGTCCGTTCAGATCAAAGCGGCTGCCCTGTACCAAATGCGACGGATTCGATCCTGTCCGCTGAGGGTGACCCGATTTGGACCTCTCGTTCAAGATTCTGAGAACTCCACAGCATTTCAAAATACAGATTTTGCTATCGACCAATTTGGTGAAATGGACCCAACTGCGTTCCAAGGAGCTTGGCTGCATTTTTGTAGCGTGCATCTCCCTAGCACGCCATACTCAGAGACCCAAAGGAATTTTAATTTGCAGATATAAAAGCTGAAGCCACTGTTCAGTCACACTTGGGTATGACCAAGGATGCATCTACGTTGGAGCATAAAAATGCATCCCAGTTAAGCCTGGGGCGTAAAAATGCATCCCAGTTAAGCTAGGTAGGGTCTGAAGATCTCCTACAATTAAAGCTGAGTGTAAAAATGCATCCCAGTTAAGGGAATAAAAATGCATCCCAGTTAAGCCCGGGGTGTAAGAATGCATCCCAGTGAAGCTAGGTAGGATCTCCTACAATTAAAGATCTCCTACAATTAAAGCCGAGTGTAAAAATGCATCCCAGTTAAGCCCGGGGCGTAAAAATGCATCCCAGTTAAGCTAGGTAAGGTCTGAAGATCTCCTACAATTAAAGCTGAGTGTAAAAATGCATCCCAGTTAAGCTTGCCAACCTTCTACATCAGCGATTCTCAACATGGGGGTCGAACGACCCTTTCACAGGGGTCGCCTAAGACTCTCTGCAACAGTGTTCTCCATCTGTAAAATGGATAAATGTTAGGGTTGAGGGCAGAGGTGGGATCCAACCAGTTCTCACCACTTCTCTAGAAATGGTTACTAATTTTTTCCGAGAAGGGGTTACTAAAGCAACCTCCCTGCCCAATAGGGACTGGAGTGTGTGCGGCGGCACCAGTGTGTGCGGCGGCGCCACTGTTTGAATCCCACCACCATCAGAACCTGTTATTAAAAATTTTGGATCCCACCACTGGGTTGGGGGGTCACCACAACATGAGGAACTGTATTAAAGGGTCGCGGCATTAGGAAGGTTGAGAACTGTTCTAGGTAGGGTCTGAAGATCTCCTACAATTACAGCTTATCTCCAGACTACAGAGATTCGTTTCCCTAAAGGACACGGCAGCTTTGGCAGGTGGACTTTATGGTATACTATAGAGTTTAGGAAAAACTGAAATCCCAGAGGTACATCACATCCCTGCTGAGCTCCTCCCCCTAACTCTAGCCTCCCCAGACTCCACCCCCAAGTCTCCAGGAATTTCCCAACCTGCAGTTGGCAACCTTAACCCCAGTCATACTAGGAGATTGAAGCATGGAGGGACAGGTGGAAATAGCTTTCATAAACTATGGTTGCAAAACTTCCAGTGAGGCCTTAGAAATCAGTCCATGTTGGGGGGAAAATGACAGCTTTGGAGGGTAGATCCTATGGCAGTGGTGGCGAACCTTTGGCACTCCAGATGTTATGGACTACAATTCCCAATTGGCCATGCTGGCAGGGGCTGATAGGAATTGTAGTTCATAACATCTGGAGTGCCAAAGGTTCGCCACCACGGTCCTATGGCATTATAACCCAAAGAGATTCCTCCTCACCCCAAAGCCCACCCTCCGCCAGCTCTACAATCAAAATCACCCAGAATTTTCCAACACAGAGTTGGCAACTTTGCCACAATCCCCTGTTCTTGCTTTGTTCATGGCTTCTATCACTGGCCTTTATCCCACCTCACCCCGTCTACACCATTGACAGTGATTTTGGCATGCCTTGCTGTTTCCTGGCCCTTCTTTTCCTAGCGGAGCTGTCCAGCTTTATAAAGAAGCTTTTTATGATATGGAGGCAAAGAACATCATCAGGTAAATAAAATCCCAGACACGGTAAGACACGGCAAGACACCTTTCCACACAGACACTTTAAAACGTTTTCAGGAAATAAAACGTTTCCTCCAAGGAGTTCCACGTAGTTTTTACCCAAAATGTTTTATTTCCAGTCTGAAAACATTTTAAATGCATCCTCTTTTCTAGCCATTCCTTTGCTGAAACATATTGGCCCCTTCTGCACATGCAAAATAATGCGTTTTCAAACCACTTTCACAAATGTTTGCAAGTGGATTTTGCTATTCCTCACAGCTTCAAAGAGCACTGAAAGCAGTTTGAAATGCATTATTCTGCATGTGCGGAATGAGCCATTCAGAATGTTTTGACTGGCTGTGTGATCGCTTTAAAACATTTCCCATATATCTCTGCAATCCTTGGACTTCCTCCTTGGCCCCATTTTCTGAACTCGCTCCATTCCATCTCGCCTGTTTATTTTTGTCAGTTCCGAGTTTTTTGGGGGGGAGGATGAAATCTACAAAGCATCGAGCCATGGCGAATTGCAGAATGAAGGGTTGAAATATAGAAACGTCAAATCGACAAAGAATTTTAAAAGATCAGAAAAATCACAAAATGGCACAAAATGTGTAGACAAATTGCGGGGGGGGGGGAGTTTTGTAAACATTTTGGTGACTTGTGTGGGACGTAAGATTGTCTATTTGGAGTTCTTCAGTGCCATCTATGTGTCTCTGGAAAGCCGTTATTTGTTCACCACCATAAGAAGTTTATATGAAATGATAGGAGAGACTGATGTACCTGCTGAGAACGGCTGGGAAAGAAGTTAGCGGCCTGAATCATCTGAGAAAATGATGCAACCCAAATCAAGAAAAGACCAGCTTCCTGTCTTTGCAACGTTTGCCTGCTTTTCACAGAAACTCACAAAGCCTTGCGGGGACAATCAAAAGGGAGTTTGCTGCTGTAACACTTCCTGTGGTTCCAAAGTATTTGGACAATGCTGGGGGGAAAATGCTGCTGTTAATAACAGTGAAACGGCACCCAGCAAACAACACAGGGATTTCTTTTGAGTGCTCGCAGATGGAGGGTTGTGGCGAACATGGGATGGTTTGATTCGGCATAACGAACAGTTGCAAGCTATGGAGTCAATGATGAGCCCTCTGTGGATCACTGCTAGCCATGTTTATTGGGGTCAGAACTGAGTCAGGCAAAAGGATGACTGCTTGTCTAGGCTTTGCATTGTATAGTGTTGCTGAGCTTAGATGTCTGGTGCCTGCTATACTCTGCCTCAGAAAAAGATGCCAGTATGTATGGTCAGTTGAAGTGAACAGTCAAGAAAATTGTATGCTTCCGCACTAGAATATAGTCCCGGGCTAATATGAGAATTATTCATTTTCACATGCTGCCTTTGTCAAACCCACTATTTTGTGCATTATTGAACATTCATTCATTCATTCATTCATTCATTCATTCATTCATTCATTCATTCATTCATTCATTCATTCACTTACTTACTTACTTACTTACTTACTTACTTATTCTTAAGCTTTTATACCGCCCTATCCCCGAGGGGCTCTGGGCGGTGTACAGCATATAAATGTAATACAGTATAGGATAGTTAAAACATTTAAAAGCAGCGATAAAAACAATGAAAATTAACTCTAATAAATATGCAATAAATACTAATAAAAATATGAATGGCATTCAGCATTCTGTTTTCAAAATCCTCTCCCCAAAAGGGGGGATGGCGAGTCTCATTGGATGGCAAACGGCCCAGGTGTCGGGGGCCGAGAGAAGGGGGGCACCATCAGCGGCTGGCTCCTCCAAAGGCCCGGCGGAACAGCTCCGTCTTACAGGCCATGCGGAACTCACCAAGGTCCCGCAGGGCCCGGACAGTTGGAGGGAGAGCGTTCCACGAGGCCGGGCCAGAGCTGTAAAGCTGTAAACATGGTACTTTGATAATTAAACTAAATGCCAAACTGTATTTTTTACTTTCAACCGCATGCAGAATGTTCCCCAAGAAACATGATTTGAAAAAAAAACACACAGAGAGAATAACCATAATTTGTCTAATTTGGTACCATTTTGATCGCAACACGATTTTCAACTATGTTTCAGATTAGTTTCATCTCCTTTGAAACAGTGGGAACAAAGTCTGGGGCAGAGGCGGAGGTGGAGCACTCATGGGGACATGTGGTGTCACATGTCCCTGGGCGCACGCTAGCAGGTCACTTGGGGGGTGGAGAATTGTCCCCATACCCCTCCTCTCGGCCCTGCCAGGCTGCTCCTTCAACCGACAGAGCCTCTGCTGGCCAAAGGAGAAACCTGGCTGGGCCTCCACCAGACACCCCTCAGCCCTGCCCTACCAGGCTTTTCCTTCAGCCGGCAGACCCTCCACTGACCAAAGGAGCAGCCTGACTGGGTGACTGCTGGAGCAGCTAAGCAAGATGCAAGGGTGCGGGGCAGTGGGGGGGGGCACCTGGAGCCTGTGTTGCCCTGGGTCAGAGGCATAGCAAGGGGGGAAAGTGCCCAGTGCACTGGTGCGTCCTCCGCCCCTGCCACGCCAACATCTGCCCCATCCCCAACCCGGAATGCCCCCGCCACACCCCCACAGGGCTGCACGCCCGGTGTATCATGTGCCCCCTGTCCCCTTGGAGCTACGCCTCTGCCCTGGGAGTTCTTCCCCGCCACCGTGTCTCTGGTCTGAGACCTATAGAAGAGAATATTAATAAAATAACTTAGCTCAGTGGTGGCGAACCTTTGGCACTCCAGATGTTATGGACTACAATTCCCATCAGCCCCTGCCAGCATGGCCAATTGGCAGGGGCTGATGGGAAAGGTTCGCCACCACGGACTTAGCTAATACAGTGGCATAAGTTGAATAAACGCATCCAAAATAGAGCTAGATGGAAAAATTACGCGGGATGGTGGAATTTGGCAAAGGCTTTTTTATTTTACTGTTAGCTTTGGTGGAAATGACCCAGCTGGGCAGCTGATTCCTTGCTTCGTTCATAATTTAGTGCCGTTGAAATCATCATCGGAGGGCTCCAGAAGACTCAGCCGCTTGAACACAAAGGTGCAATACTAATCAAAAACGATTCCCTTTAAAGTACACTGAAGTCGATGTGCTTAGAAGGGTGTTACTCCGGACTGCCCTGTAAATCTGGCACACGTGAGTGTTATCCCTCAGATCCTGCGCCAAGAAGTAATTATCATCGTTTACATTTTTATGCAACCATTGAAGCACAATGTGGCATACATTGGTTCCCAGGCACTGACCAGCTCTAGATACACTTATGCAACCCTCAGGAACTAAATTAAGGACTTTTATCACCTTGTATGAGGTAATTTAAATGTGTTGTGCGTGAAATGTCAATTGGAAAGGGAGAAGTAAATTTAGTTTGACTGGCATGGTTACTGAAATCATTTAGGGCTGTCAGACCCCAGTGAGAGCGTGGGATCTCTGGATCCAGGGAGCCTCCCTCTGGTGCCGATCAACTGACAAGCAAAGAACTTACAATCGGGAAAATTAGGCCTAGTTCTATGTTGCCGACAATCCAGCAGTATCAATTCTGGTATGGACCAGAAGTCATGTCACTGTGGTATCGCTGACTGAGGGATGCTTTGGTAGTTGGGTAAAAATTCTATGGTTTAAAAAATGACGTTTATTATCATAGAGTTTTTGCCCAAATGCTAGGGGGTCTCCATGTTGCTGGTGATGTGATGACATCACTTCTGGTACATCACCAGAAGTGATGTCACTGTATTGACAGAAACGCAGGCCTAGACCTAGTTTTCCTGCCTGTGAATTCTTCTTCTTCTTCTTCTTCTTCTTCTTCTTCTTCTTCTTCTTCTTCTTCTTCTTCTTCTTCTTCTTCTTCTTCTTCTTCTTCTTCTTCTTCTTCTTCTTCCTCTTCCTCTTCCTCTTCCTCTTCCTCTTCCTCTTCCTCTTCTCCTTCTCCTCCTCCTCCTCCTCCTCCTCCTCCTTCTCCTTCTCCTTCTCCTTCTCCTTCTCACCAGTTCCCGAGAGTGGGTTACTAATTATTTGTGTGTTCCGAGAGGGGGTTACTAATTGGGTCTGCTTTTCCGTTAGAAATTTCACTAGCTCCAAAAATCATAAAGTCCTGTTGTTTCCTATGTGGCTGGTTAGCGAAGGTAGAAAACAGGATAATTCTCCCCATTGGGCTGTTTTAAAAACATGTTTTAGAAATATGGTCAAGTTCCTTGTTTAAGGAAAGTATCCTTCTTTTGATTTCTAGAAACAAAATTAAGTATTTGAAAGTATTAAGTATTTGACAGCCAGTCAATTAGAGGAGAAGTAGTTGTTTCTGTTGGCAGTAGAAGATAGGACTTGCTATAATGAGTTTAAATTAAGGACAGAAAGATACCAGCTGGAAATTAGGAACTTTTAAAGAGTTTTTTACAGTAACAGAGAAATTATTAATGCCCCGCCCCCGGAATGCCCACCCCCGCCCCCATCGTGCCCCACCCAGCCCCATTGGCACTACGCCACTGTTTGAATCCCCCCACCATGGGAACCTGTTACTAAAATTTTTTGGATCCCACCACTGCCTGGACCTCTCGTATACCATAGCGTTTGACCTCCAAAGTGTCATTTCCTCCAGAGGAATGGGTCTCTGTTGCCAGGTGACCAACTTTAATTCAGGCCCCACCTGGAGGCTCACACTCCTGCGAAGCTGTGACCCCATCTTACAAGCATCCCCTGCGAAACACAGGCCGACAGTTTGAGTCACCCTTTTAGGGATTTGGTGCATTTAACAGCCCAACAGGATAATAACAACAGCATAATAGTTGCAAAGGACTTGGCAGCACACCACAAAGCTCCGCGATGGACCATGAAGCACAGATGTGGTTATCGTAGCTGAGCTCCACCAAACCACAAAGTCTGACTGCTCAAACTAGCCGTGTTCTGACTTAAGGCAGTGGGCCCTGACGGTATTCCTGGATCTTTAAATATGGGTCGCCAGGCCTACTTATCAAACATTAGTCTCACTAAACACAGTAAACATAAACTTGACTGTGAAGGGGAAATTTTACCAGATGTAGCCATCAGGCCTGAAGAAAAAAGTCCCATTTCTTTAAGAGACTTCGCAGGATGTTATCTACCAGGGGATGGTATTCCTCCTCCTCCTCCTCCTCCTCCTCCTCCTCCTCCACTTCTCTCGATCGAGTGCAATGTCTGGTTGCAGGCCTGTAACTTTCAGAACCGCATTGATGGTATCTTGCCATTGTTGCTTTGTTCGTCCACGTGGCTGCTGACCAGCAACCTCAATGTGATAGACGATGCTGGTGACAGTGTCCAGGGCTGCTCGCTAGACATGGCCGAACCAGTGCAGGCGCCTCTCTCTCATTTTTGCCTTGATGGGCGTGATGAAGAAAAAAGTCCCATTTCTTTAAGAGACTTCACGGGATGTTATCTACCAGGGGATGGTATTTACCGCCATTCTCTAAAAAACTTCAGATGCCAATTCTACATATATGAAGCCTCTCTTAAAGGGATGGAACATTCCCTCCCTCTCTTTAAATCCAGCCTCTCTTTAAATACCTCCAAAGAAGGAGATTCCACCACACTCCGAGGTAGTGCATTCCACTGTCGAACAGCCCTGACAGTCAGGAAGTTCTTCCTAATGTTTAGATGGAATCTCTTTTCCTTCATCTTGAACCCGTTACTCCTGATCCTAGCCTCTGGAGCGGCAGAAAATGTACTTATTAGCTAAGCTACGTTACTAATATTCTCTTCTATGGGCCTCAGACTTTGTTCCCACTGTTTCCAAGAAGATGAAACTCATCTGAAACGTAGGTGAAAATCATGTTGCAATCAAAATGGTACCAGATTAGACAAATTATAATTATCCTCTCTCTCTGGGTGTGCTTTTTTCAAAATCATGTTTCTTAGGGGGACATTCTGCATACAGTTGCTAACTCTGGGTTGGGAGATTTGGTTTGCTAGTAAACCATCACAGGAGAAAGTGGCAAAGGCACGGGAGTTGTCTTGAGGTCCAAAAGTGGTATGGTTCTTCTGCCATCCTCCCTGCCAGAAACCTGGAGTGATTTATGTGCTTCGATGTTAAGAGCAGTTTGCCCAGCGCTGGAATGCAGCTATTCCTGTGGAAGGAAGCATGACAGACGTCCTGTGCATGCCAATAATATTGCACAACTGTATTTGGGAAGGGAAACTGAGAATACTTTATCTGGTTAAAGCTACAGAACAAAACAAAAAAAAGAAGGGGGAGCAACCCAGGGATTAAAAACAAAACCCACCTCTATTGCAAGCTAAAAGAAACTCCTCTGACGTGGTTTTGTAAGGGCCATCACCAGCAGAAATCCCCGTAGCAACCTATCCTTCTTAATTTCGAAAAGGACGATGGAAATCAAGCCAATCATAGCTCAAAAAATTCAGCACAGCATCGCTTATTGCTAAAATGTCAAATGGGAGAAGGGGGTACAGGCACATGGTCACAGGAGCAGTGATCAATTCAAGAAACCCCTAGGACAGGGGTCCCCAATGTGTAGATGTAACCCCCATGCTCAGAATGGGTTGACCCAGTAAGGGGTGGAGACTGCAAGAGGCTGCAGAGCTCATGTAGTTTGGAGGAGACAAGGCTACCAGACTCGGACCTTGAATTGTATAAGCCCTTAACACCTTGTTAAGGGGTTTTTTTATGTTTGTAATGGGTGAGAATTCTCCTGGAAACCTTCATCATGTTGAATGAATCCTGTTCATCAAGCCCTTGGAGTCTTCAGGAGCCAACCCACTTGCAGGAAGAAATGGACTTGGCATGACAAGACTGTAACTAGAAGGATTTGAAATGAAACCTGAACAGGACCTTGAAGTGTGATGTTAAATGTTGATGTTTGATGTTATATGTTAAGAAGTAAACCATTTTGTTTTGTTTTTTAAATTGGTTGTTGCAAACTCATTCCAAGTTCTGCCCCACAGAACCTACAGATATAGGTTACATAGACTTGTCCACATCTGCAAGGTGTGCAGTAAACTCCTGCAGAAATGGGGGAATTCCACTTAACACATGCAAACTACACTTGCAAACTTCGCCTTTAACACTTTTAACAATTCGCAAACGGTTCTTTCTCCCACCCTGGGTATTTCACAGGTATATATACTCTACTTGCTTTACTACCACCACCAGATCCTCTGAAGATGCCAGCCACAAATGCAGGCGAAACGTCAGGAGACAATACTACTGGAACAGAGCCGTACAACCTGGAAAATCCACAACGTCCTAAGCACAATTTGGCTCCTCCTACTTTTCCCGCCTGGCAGCTGGAATCCCAACAGCCCAATGAAATTCAAAACTTTCCCCCAAGGTTCAATTGTAGCCTAGACTAGGGGTGTCAATCTCCAAGTAGGACCTAGAGGTCCCCTGAGATCAGAGGTGGGATACAACCAGTTCTCATCACTTCTCTAGAAGTGGTTACTTAAGCAACCTCCCTGCCCAATAGGGACTGGAGGTGCGTGTGTGTGGCGGCGCCACTGTTTGAATCCCACCACCATCGGAAACTGTTATTAAAATTTTTGGATCCCACCACTGCCTGAGATTATAGTTCACCCCAGACTACAGAGATTATGCACAGGCCTCTACTTTACAGCAAGGGTGAATGTACGTAAAGGCAAAACATTTTTATAGAGATATTTCCCCAAGCCCCGCTTTCATGTTCCAGTTTCCCTGTGCCAAGCAACACCACTTTAAGCACAAGTTTAATTTCCTTTGCCACCAGAGCAGTGGTGATTTGCCAATGAGCACAACTTTGCCCTAGATATCTTTCCTCCGCTCATCTGGTTCCCCCACAAAACGCACCATTTCTAAAACTGGCAGAGGGTTACATCTCTCCTGCCCCTCTACAATGACATGTATAGATGTTTTCAGTCTGAGGTTCCAGGGACATGGCTATTCTTAGCAGCTCCAATGTTTTGCCCCAGTGCCTTTGATCTCAGACTGTGAGAAAGCAATGACTCCCCCCCCCCCCAATTCTCCAAAGGAAAAAAATATCATGTGAACATATTTGCGATCCCCGTCTGGGTCATTTTTCTTTCTTACTAATGAAAGCACAGCTAAGAGTAACTCATTTCTGAATGACAGATTTAAAGGTGCCTCCTCTAAAAGTAAGCCCTGAAAAGACTGTGGGTAAAATTTTATAAATGACACCCTTGCCTGCACAGTACACCCTAGATATCAGTAGGAGCACTTTATATTCAGGACTTATCGTTCCCCGCCAGCATGCACAATTGGTCATGCTGAAGGCCAATGGGAATTGTAGTCCATAACATTCGATAAAGGTCTCGGCCACCACTGCCCTAGATCTTGAGTGTGACAGAAATGAGGGGGCCGGGAATAATCACCTACCTAGACTCTCCCCACTCATCTGTTATTCTTCAAGGTGATGCAGAATAACCTCGTATAGCCTTTGAACCAAATGCAGCCCATGAAAAGATTTGCTCTGTTGTGTGCAGGACAGTCCCCGACACATCTGTGCCTATATCAAGAGAGAATAACATGCCGTCAAATTGCAACTGACCTTGGGCCAATCACAGTTCTCTCAGAACTCTCTCAGCCCCACCTACCTCACAAGGCGTCCATTGTGGGGAGAGGAAGGGAAGGAATTGCTTTGAGATTCCTTAAGGTTGAGAAAACCAGGGTACAAATGGCATACATTGAAAATGCTGGGGGGTGGGGGGGGGGAGAATTAGGACTAATAAAAGGAAACATTTCTTCACGCAACGTGTGATTGGTGTTTGGAATGTGCTGCCACAGGAGGTGGTGATGGCCACTCACCTGGATAGCTTTAAAAAGGGCTTGGGCAGATTTATGGAGGAGAAGTCGATCTATGGCTACCAATCTTGATCCTCCTTGATCTGAGATTGCAAATGCCTTAGCAGACCAGGTGCTTGGGAGCAACAGCCGCAGAAGGCCCTTGCTTTCACCTCCTGCATGTGAGCTCCCAAAGGCACCTGGTGGGCCACTGCGAGTAGCAGAATGCTGGACTAGATGGACTCTGGTCTGATCCAGCAGGCTCGTTCTTATGTTCTTATGTTCTTAAAGCTCTTCTTCTTCTAGTTTTCCAACTCCTCAGGCCAGCCCTGTTGTGTTCTAAACTAGGCACGTCTCCACCTTCCAACCATGTCTATTAGAAAAAGATGACTTAACAATTGAGAACCGACATCTCGGCATGTGCAGAAATCGAAAGAGACAGTCACAGTGTCTGGCTGCCTCCCTCAGGTACATGCCACCCAGGTTTCCATTCCCAAAAGTCAAGTGTTCAAACAGGCAACAGATCAGCTTAGCTAAGCAAAGTAGATTAGCACGTCTCTCTCTTCAGCCTCGGAAATTAAAGTTGCTTCATCCTGAAAGGTGAGTGTTCCAAAAACCCATGGATTTGTTAGGCCTCAGCTAATACCACCCTAGCTCTAAAGCAGACAGACAATTTAGGAATGGAGGGGCTTGGAATTAGGTTTTTTGGTGTGTGTTTAATGATAGAGTTGCATGTTGCTGGAAGCCGAACAAGAGGGGAGCTGCAAGCCTAGGCATACTGATTTGGAATTAAACTCTGCTGAAACCAGTGGGATTTGCATCTGAGTCGGCTGCAAAGTCGCAGCCGGATTCATGCTTAGTGGAGGGTAAATCCCATTAACTCATTAGAGGGTTGGTGGTGGCGGGAAGGGGCGGTTGTCAAGTTGCAAGCCGCCTATGGCCACCCTGTAGGGGTTTCAGGCAAGAGACGTTCAGGGGTGGTTAGCAATGATTTGCCTCTGCGTAGCAACCTAGTGACGGTCTCCCATCCAAGTATTAATCTGGACTGACCCTGCTTTGCTTCCGAGATCTGACAAGGGCCATTTACACACTCGTGGTCTCCTTCTCGTTGAACGTATGTTCCCTCTGAGTTAGATTCTCCATAATGCACATATTTTTCCCTTCTCCGGAACTCATTACGCCTCAGATAAGAGAATCTCCATGGTTTCCCAAACCTTTGAAAACTCAACTTTTCCCCTCTCTTCACAGGAAAGCCAAGGGGGATGGCATGCATTTGGCTTGCGCAGAGTTTTCTTGCTTCTCCCTGTCTCGTGCTAACAAGGGCCACCTCTTCCGGCTAAGAGTGGAGTTCTGCAGGGCCTGTAAGACTGAGCTGTTCCGCCGGGCCTTTGGGGAGGCTGGCCGCTCATGGCCCCCCCTCCTTTATAACATCAGTGGATCCTGCCGTCTCCCTTCCCCCTTTTTCTTTTAGGGGATCTGATTGTAGGTGCCATCTGTTATACTGATTTAGTGTGCTGCGTTTTAATGGGGTGGGGTTTATTTTATATAGAGCCAAATTAATTAATATTTAACTGATTTTAGCCCTTGATTTTATTGTGCTCTATTTATGTTTGTTGTTCACCGCCCTGAGCCCTTCGGGGGAGGGCGGTATATAAATATAATTAATTAATTAATAAGATTAAGAATTAAAGAGGAGAAAAAACACACTCAAAAGGAGGAAAGAAAATAAAAGGTGGGGGAGAAAAAGCGTTCCGCAGGATACAGTTTCAGCCCCACCCAACTCTCTGTATCTTCTCAGTTGGTAAAGCCTCCACCCGCTTACACAGACAGGGAGGAACGTAGAAGCAAAATAAACTAAAGCATTAATATCTTGAAAATGAAAATGAAACAAGTCAAACTGAAACAAAGCAATTCCCTTGCAGCCGAGCACTCCTTGCAGAAGCCTGTGCCCCCTCCACGGGAGCCAGAACTGCCCCCTCTTCCAGAAAATTAATGAATTCAAGAAAGAGAAGATTAAAAGAACAACAAACATTAAAGAAATGCACACAGAAGGGGGAAAAAGACCCCCTTTCCCCCCACAGGGGCAGGGGTCCCCCTTCTTCTCTTATTCTGTTTGGAAGGCAGGGCTAGCACAGTGCAAGAATGGGATAAGTGGAGAAAAAAGAGACTTAGGAGCTCTATCCCAGCAGAGGGAAACTCCAGAAGAGGCTAGGCTGGGACAGAGGTGTAGCTCCAAGGGAACAGGGGCACGACGCACCGGGCAAGCACCCCTGAGGGGGCGTGGCGAGGGCTTCCAAGGGCGTTCTGGGGTGGGGGCGTCCAGGGCGGGGTGGGCTTGGGCGTGGCAGGGGTGGAGGACGCACCAGTGTACCGGGTGCTTTCCCACTTTGCTACACCTCTGGGCTGGGAGGAAGGGACTTGGGGGAGTGTAAACAGGAACCTGCAGTGACAGAGGGAGGAGAGCCAACAGTTTTAATGTCGCCCCCTCTCTGCCTGCTGCTTGGGGCAGCTGCCCTTCTAGATTTAACCCCGCTGACTCCACTGCTGAACTACTCTTATTGTAAATGTTTTCCCCCAATGCCCAGCTGGTATCTTTCCACATGTAATTTAAACCGATTAGTGCAAGTCCCGTCCTTCAGTTCTGCTGGTGTAACCCCCATGCTCAGAATGGGTTGACCCAGAAAGGGGTGGCGACTCAAAGCAGCAAGAGGCTGCAGAGCTCATGTAGTTTGGAGGAGACGAGGCTATCAGACTCGGACCTTGGTTTGTATAAGCCTTTAACACCTTGTTAAGGGTTTTTGTGGTTGTAATGGGTGAGAGTTCTCCTGGAAACCTTCATCCTGTTGAAGCCTGTTCACCAAGCCCCTGGAGTCTTCAGGAGCCAACCCACTTGCAAAGAAGAATTTGGACTTGGCAATATCAGTAGACTGTAAATATAAGGACTTGAAAATGCAACCTGAACAGGACCTTGACGTGTGATATTCAATGTTGATGTTATATGTTAAGAAAGTAAACCATTTTGTTTTTTTAAAAAAATTTGTTGTTGCAAACTCATTCCAAGTTCTGCCCCACCGGACCCACAGATAGAGGTTACACTGGCAGAGTGGTCCAAATCCTTGCTGGGTTTCCCTGTGCTTGTTTGTGATCCAGGCAGTTTCCCAGCAGAAAAAGGCCCATTATTGTGGCATCCGGGGAAGTGTTTAGCAGCCTTCTTCATCCGTACCTTAAAATCCATTGTTCCCTTCTGGCAGTGACGTCAGTGTACCAATGTATCTATATATCAATGTCTCAATATATCAGTGAATCAATGGACCTGGGATGCTGGGTGGTTTCCGAAGATCTGAAGATGCCAGCCACAGATGCAGGCGAAACGTCGGGAGAGAATGCTGCTAGAACACGGCCAGACAGCCCGGAAACCACGCAGCACCCCAGTGATTCCGGCCGTGAAGGCCTTCGACAATACAAATCAATAGATCAATGTTACGTTTATTTAAAATATGTTGAGTAAGTTTTGTGCCCCCCCCCCCGCCCCCCCAAGCCCACCAAGCAGGCTTTAGGTAAAGAGCACTAGAGGTCATATGTGAGGGAAGGAAGGGGCACATATTTATATTTATATTTTATTAAATTTATGTCCCACCCTTCCCAACCAATGTCAGGCTTAGGGCGGCATGTGCCGCAGGACACTGATCCATGCAGAACAGTACAACTTCTCCACGTTAATTACCCATGCAAATTTTGTAGGCGTGAAAACACCCACAAGCAACACGTCATGGCAACAGTACAAACCCAGGTGCAATTGGTATCTGCTGAGAGCCAGCGTGGTGTAGTGGTTCAGAGCAGGTGGATTCTAGTCTGGAGAACCAGGTTTGATTCCCCACTCCTCCACCTGAGTGGCAGAGGCTGATCTGGTGAACCAGATGTGTTTCCATACTCCTACATTCCTGCTAGGTGACCTTGGGCCAGTCAAAGTTCTCTCACAACTCTCTCGGCCCCACCTACCTCACAAGGTGTCTGTTGTGGGGAGAGGAAGGGAAAGGAGCTTGTAAGCCACCTTGAGTCTCTTTACAGGGGAGAAAGTTGGGTTATAAATCCAAACGTCTGCTGCTACTCCCTGCCTCCTGCTCCTGCTCCTGCTCCTGCTCCTGCTCCTGCTCCTGCTCCTCCTCTTCTTCTTCTTCTTCTTCTTCTTCTTCTTCTTCTTCTTCTTCTTCTTCTTCTTCTTCTTCTTCTTCTTCTTCTTCTTCTTCTTCTTCTTCTTCTTCTTCTTCTTCTTCTTCTTCTTCTTCTTCTTCTCTTCTTCTTCTTCTTCTTCTTCTTCTTCTTCTTCTTCTTCTTCTTCTTCTTCTTCTTCTTCTTCTTCTTCTGCTGCTGCTGCTTCTTCTTCTTCTTCTTCTTCTGCTTCTGCTTCTGCTTCTGCTTCTTCTTCTGCTTCTTCCTCTTTCTCTTCTTCTTCCTCTTCCTCTTCTCCTTCTCCTCCTCCTCCTCCTCCTCTAATAATGTATAAAAAACCAACAGTTACCCCCAATCTTTCTCTCCTTCCTCCATGTTTAATTCTACTCTGTAAGGCCAGGATTATACATTCTGCTTTGGGGCTCTGTAGTGGTGTACAGGAATGGTGTCATTGATTTATTGGCCTCTTAAGGGAAATGCTTCATGCCAAGATTGCTAACAGCAATTGACATTATATACTGTACAACCTTGTAAAGATCATGTGCAGGTTCAATAGCACAGCATTTTTTCAAACTGTAACTTCCCAGGGATTTGCAAGTGTGACAATGATGAATATCGTGGTTTTCGCTGTTGTCGTAGTTGTATGTTTTGCTGAAGCGAGCTCTCCAGATAATAGTTTCTGCAAGACTTACATTCCCAGCTCCATCACTGTCAAGACTAGTGATGTACAAACAGCTCTGGAGGAGAGACAGAGGAAGGAAACCAGCAGAGGCAAGATAGACTCACCTGGAAAACAGCATGGTATGGGGGTTAGAGCAGGGCTGCCAAACATGATCCAACCTCTTGAAAAGGCTTATCTGGCCCACAAGCCAGCTCAACCACCCACCCACCGTGCTCCAAATCTGGATTGGCAAGGCTGTTGTGGGCTGGCCATTCCAGGCATCCCCAAACTGCCAGCAGAGGTAGCTCCCCACTCCAAGAGTTAATCTGAGTCGGGGAGGTCTCTCTTTGCTCACAAATCCAGACATGCTCCCGTTCCAGTTTGTCAATATCCTTCTTGAATTGCAGTGCCCAGGACTGTACACCATGTTCCAGGTGAGGTCTAATCAATTCAGAATAGAGAGATACAATTACATCCCTTGATCTAGTCCCTGTACTCTTATTTATGCAGCCCAGAATCGCATTGGCTTTCTTGGCCGCCGCATCACACTGCTGGCTGCAATGCCGTACGGAGGTATGATCAGTGGTGGGATTCAGCAGATTCGCACCATTTTGGCAGAACCGGTTGTTAAAATGGTGCTTGTAAACAATGAGTTGCTAAATTATTTGAATCCTGCCACCAGAACCAGTTGTTAAATTACTTGAATCCCACCACTGGGTATGATGCCGGAGAACCCTCCCTCCAAAGTATCCATTTTCTTCAGGGGGACTGATCTCTGTAGACTAGAGATAGATGGGCTATAATTCTAGGGGATCTCCAGGTCCTACTAGTGGCTTATGTTTCTGTCTCTGATCACTGACCTACTCAATGAATTCTAGGTGAGCCAACCAGCTGCAGAAAGCATGCAGTGTCACAGGAAACTGCCCCAACCATTGGGCACTTTGCAGCCCTGTCTCCTTTAGTCTGTGGTGGGATCCAAAAATTTTAGTAACAGGTTCCCATGGTGGTGGGATTCAAACTGTGGCATAGCGCCAATGGGGCTGGGCGGGGCACGACGAGGGAGTGGCCGGGCATTCCGGGGGCAGGGCATTCCTGGGCGGGACTGTGGCAAGGACGCAGCCGCTGCGCCGGTCCTTGGGCGGGAAATGAATGCACGCAGGTGCAGGCTGCCACGCATGCCGGTGCACCTCCTGCTAGACTGCTTCAAGTTCTGCGTGCTATTGCTGAGAGGAGGGGCGTAACTAAGGCAAAAATCACGTGGCAAAATCACCAATTAGTAACCCCCTCTCGGCACACACAAATAATTAGTAACCTACTCTTGGGAACCTGTGAGAACCTGCTGGATCCCACCTCTGCCTTTAGTGGAAGTGAGTGATGTGTTGCTTTGCATCTGGAAGGTTATAGAGTATTATGCTCCTAACACCTTCTGGAAAAATGAAATCATGAAGCGAGCAAAAAATACGGAAAGAAAGGAGAAAACCAGTGATCAAAGTGGAAAACCAAGTCCATCTGTTCCACCCTAACCACCTTAGGGGATAGTCTAAGGCAGTGATGGCGAACCTTTTCGAGACCAAGTGCCCAAATTGCAACCCCAAACCCACTTATTTATCGCAAAGTGCCAACATGGCAATTTAACTTGAATACTGAGGTTTTAGTTTTGAAAAAACGGTTGGCTCCGAGGTGTGTGTTACTCAGGAGTAAGCTTGGTGGTAGTCGGTGGCTTTGCTTTGAAGCAATCATGCAACTCTTCCAACGGGTGAATCACGACCCTAGGAGGGTTTACTCAGAAGCAAGCCCCATTGCCAGCAACTGAGCTTCCTCCCAGGTAAAGGATCGTGCTTTAGTTCTTCACATGAAAATCAGTGAAGTTTAACAGCGCTTAACAGGGTTACCTACACTGCTTCCCCAAAACTAGGTCTTAGGTTTAATACTAATAATCGAGCCCAGAGGCCCAGGCCAGGCTAGATGTGTGGGGGCGGGGGGCACTCTGTGCGTACCCACAGAGAGGGCTCTGAGTGCCACCTCTGGCTCCCGTGCCATAGGTTCGCCACCACTGGTCTAAGGTCTGCAGGGAGGCTGTGAGGATGCCCGGGGAAGGGAAAACCTTGCTTTCCCCCCAGAACTCTCTCCCTATTCAGTGTCCTTGCATCTATTCCTCCCTTCGATTTCTTCTGGCTCCTTTCCTTTTTTCCTCTCTTGGCTCTCCTGGCCTCTCTCTTTCCTCTTCTTCCCAAATCTGCCTTACCGTCCCTCCAAATTTGGGCCGCGCATTGTCAGATTGGAACAGCAACTCAAAATGCCATCCATGGGATGGCTGTAAATAAGCAAACATTTTATTTTCCCTCCTCCTCTTTCCTGATCGTTATTATTTTTATTTTTAAAAAGTCTGGCGTGGCAACCTTGTTATGCAGATTGCGGTTTATGAAATTCTGGTCAGTTTTTTAAATGTTTCAACGTGAGTTCAGGAGCCGACACCACTTTTCCACTCTCTCTCATTTTATTTTAATTTTAGAGGATTTTATGCATCTCCACCCTCAACTTTATAAAAAAAACACCCCTTACTGTACTTGGCCCTAAAGTACAGATCTTTTGATTTGCACTCAGCAGCCCATGTTCAGAATTATATATAAGGTAAGTAGATAAACACTCTAATATTCTTTTTTGAGCTACAAAAAGAAACCAGCTAAGAACTAGATGAGAAACTGAATAACTGTGGTCATATTTTTTTTCTGACTCGTAAACTTCTTTTAATAGCTGTCACAATGGGTGGAGATTAGGAACATTTTACTGGATAAGAACTGTTTCCTCTGTTCGCAATCCTGTCGGGGAAAACGGGCAGAGGAAGGGATCAGACGCCTTTCCCCTATCACTGCTATTCTGATTCAGAACATACACGCACAGCACTTGTTAACAAAATCTTAAAATACTTTGGAGACTCGCTTTTGGATCCCCAACATCTTATCTAGTGTGATCCCATGCTGGCACATAGGAAACATGATAGAGGTTCATAAAATGGTGAGTGTTAGGCAGACAAAGGGACCTTTTTCTTCATCTCTCACAAGACTTAAAGCTGGAGGTTATGCAATTAAACTGGCAGGTAGCCTCAGGAAAGACACACAAATATTTTTCCCTATCCAGTGAGCAATTGCCTTGCAGAACTGGCTCTCACCAAATGTGGCTGTTGGCTCAATGGGCATTTCTGCATGCGCTACTTATCCTGTGGCCGTTTGCTTTGCAGTTGAATTTCCACGTGGTCTTTTGCTTGCATAGCGAATTTTGATCCTTCGAAGTGTCCCTAGTCGAACTACTCCTCCAACAATTCCCCCTCTCACCACTTCCTTGTTGTTTCCAGGCAACTTCCATTTGGGGAGGTCGTCTGACACCTTGAGCCTGAGCCTGAGCTTCCCTTGAAGTTCCATCCACAAGGAAAACATTGAAGTGGCTTTTTGCTTTATGCTCTACATTATCCTGAAAACGTGCTTGAAATGTGCTTGGGAAACGTTTCAGAAAGGGCAGGGTGCCACACCGGTCGGAAGCCCAGCAGAAATAAAACTGATACGACATCCCAGTGTGCACCGCCCAATGAGGGGTGGCATGCAAGGGAGGGGAGGGGGCCCGGCATCTGGACATGGCCCACCCACCCTAGCGGAGGGAGAGGAAGGGGAGGGAGTGAGGGGTGTCATGCAAGGGAGGGGAGGGAAGGGGCATCTGGACATGGCCCACCCACCTTAACAGAGGGAGGGGGAGGAGAAGAAGTGAGGGGTGTCATGCAAGGGGAGGGAGTGAGGGATGTCTTGCAAGGGAGGGGAGGGGGCCCACCATCTGGACATGGCCCACCCACCCTAGCGGAGGGAGGGGGAGGGGAAGGAGTGAGGGGTGTCATGCAAGGGAAGGGGAGGGAGTGAGGGGTGGCATGCAAGGGAGGGGAGGGAAGGGGAGAGGGTCCGCCATCTGGACATGGCCCACCCACCCTAGGGGAGGAAGGGGAAGGGAGTGAGGGGTGTCATGCAAGGGAGGGGAGGGGAGGGGGTCCGCCATCTGGACATGGCCCACCCACCCTAGCGGAGGGAGGGGGAGGGGAAGGAGTGAGGGGTGTCATGCAAGGGAAGGGGAGGGAGTGAGGGAGGTTATCTGACTTTTTTTGGGTTGCTGTCTTTGGTCTGGCATTACTTTACTAAACCGTGTCATTTCATGTCAGTTTCAAGGATCTATCGCTGCAGAGCTAGACTTTCAGCATTAGAAAAAAGCCCTTCTGATTGTTCTGAAATAGTGACTTGAACAGTAGAAAGAACTGCTGGAGTGAGGGTGGGGGAAGCTGGGGAGAATCGAGAAAACAACAGCAAAAACACAATACCCCTGTCTGGCTCTAATATCGAGAAAACCCCAAGATAGTTTCATGCATATGGATCTTCTTTGCTTTCCCTGCAAGGGGCAAGAAACAGTCGCACTTCCAGAGCTTTCGCAAACCGTGGGGATTCTCTGATCTGAGAACGCGGTGCGTTCTGGAGAGAGGGAAACATGTGCATAACGGAGAACCCAACCCAAAGGGAATGTATGCTCAATGTGAAAGGAACCACAAGTGTGTAAATGGCCATTAATTCAAGTCCAAATTGCACAAGATGTTGCAACTGTATGTTTGGAACTCCATATGTGTTATTTGGCCTTTGAAAAGCAGGGGCAAAACAGGAGTGAGTGGTCAAGGCGACATCTCTAGCAGAAGGGTTAATTCTACTCCCACTCCCACCCTTTTTGCTTCTTGAAAAAGTCCTGTCTCCCTGCTGCACAAAGTTCTGTTGGGAAAAAAGACAGACATCTCCACCAGACAGACATAGAACCAGGGGGCATATATTGAAAATGCTGGGGGGAAGAATTAGGACTAGGAGGTGGTGATGGCTACTAACCTAGATAGCTTTAAAAGGGGCTTGGACAGATTTATGGAGGAGAAGTCGATCTATGGCTACCAATCTTGATCCTCCTTGATCTGAGGTTGCAAATGCCTTAGCAGACCAGGTGCTCGGGAACAGCAGCCGCAGAAGGCCATTGCTTTCACATCCTGCCTGTGAGCTCCCAAAGGCACCTGGTGGGCCACTGTGAGTAGCAGAGTGCTGGACTAGATGGACTCTGGTCTGATCCAGCTGGCTTGTTCTTATGTTCTTATCTGGAGTGGAGCCTGTCCCTTTTTTTTTCTAATTGAGATTAAAAGCAGTCATTTTGTTGCTTTCAGGAGAGTTAACCCTGTGTTACACCAGCATTGTTGCCTCAATCCATATAATCTCTGCCCCATTCCTCATCCAGCCCCCCTCCACCACAAGCTGCTTTTTGAAGCTGAATTAACAAGTTTGGAGTTCTGATCTCAGAACTGGCTCTCAGTTAAAAACAGATTAGACAAATTCACAGAGGACCGGTGTGTCAAAAGCGCTGAAAGCGACAAACTGCAGACAGAAGATGGCTTCTCTTCAAATCAGAATTCTGGCCTTTTGGTCTGATCGGATAGGTTTTGGGGGCTCCCCCCCCCATTTGAACAAGTTTATTAACGTCATGTGTTTCACTATCGTTTTACTGTGATCCAACTGGTCTGTTTTGAAGGAATGCTCCGTTTACCCTGTGACAAGGCCAAAGTACTCAGTTATGTCGGTTCTATTTTTCAAAAATGGTTTTGGTTAAAATTTCTTTCATCTGCCAATAATTATATTGTTTTAATGTTCTCTTTCCCATGAACTTGGGACACTTTGTACGTCTGCTGATGACCAAGACAGCCTGGCCTGTCTTCAGTTATGTCAGTTGGAATAAAGAAGACCTTTGGCAACACTGTTTTTAATCTCTTTATAATACACTGTAGAAGATTCAGAACCAGTAAGTAAATCTATAGCATCGAACTAGCCAAGCTTTGGAAAACACCGAATCTACCTTCTCTTACGGATTGGTATTCAAAATTATGGATTTATATGGACTTAGATATATTAACTGGACAACTGCAACACAAAGACACTCAAAATCATTGGAAACCAGTGAAGGACTTTTTTGAGACAAACTTTCAAGAAAACTAGAAGATCAGCGTCAAATGGTTTTGTTGTGTGTATATATGTTTATTCCTTTCCTGCATTACCAATTTGGTACAAGGCATGTAAATAAAGAAAAAAATTAATTAGTTATAAGAATTAACAAGTTATGATAAGATAGGCTAGTATTGAGTATATGATTTAACTTAGAGAAATATATCAACGATCGGACGAAGTTCAAGTCTAAAGGTTGTAAGTAAGGTTTGTAGATTAAGACAATTCCCAAGTAGGGGAATATATTATAAATTTTTTCTTAACTGTTTATTTTAAACAACACTGTAACCGTAGATGCTGATGTAAAATTTGTAAACTCAATAAATATTATTTTTTTAAAAAAGAAGATTTATCTTTGGTCATCATAGTGGTGAACCATAGTAATGAACCATACTATGCCATCTTTGCTCTGTGGTAGTCATAACTTATCAGAGAATAAAAGTACAAGCCTCAAAACTATCTACTGGCTTCAAAACAATAGTTGGGAGTTGCAGTGAAGAAGAGTTTGGATTTATATCCTGCCTTTCCCTCCTATCAGGAGACTCAAGGCAGCTTACGAACTATTTTCCCTTCCTCTCCCCACAACAGACTCCTTGTGAAGTACATGGGGCTGAGAGAGTTCAGAGAGAACTGTGACTAGCCCAAGGTCACCCAGCAGGAATGTAGAAGTGCAGAGACAAATCCAGTTCACCAGATAAGTGTCCTCGTTCTCCAGACTAGAATCTACCTGCTCTTAATCACTACACCTCGCTGGCTCTCAAAAATGTGTCAAAAATGAAGGGAATGTCCAGGCTTACGTTGGGTCCAAAAACCCATCCAGTATTCTACAAACAATGTAATCTAAGGTTGCTTATGGCAGGTGCAGCTCATCAAGAAATGAAGACAGGAGTCCCAAAACTGGCCACCCTCCTCAGGATGAAGATGGGACAAAGGCATTGCACAGATAGGGAGAGTGGAAAATATACCCCTCCTTTATGACCAAAAAGGGGATTAAGAACTTCCTTATGCTATCAGAGTCTTCCGCACATGCAAAATAATGCATTTTCAAACCACTTTCACATCTGTTTGCAAGCGGATTTTGCTATTCCGCACAGCTTCAGAGAGCACTGAAAGCAGTTTGAAAGTGCATTATTCTGCATGTGCGGAATGAGACAGAGTGTTGGTGTTTATTTTGCCATCAAGTCACAGCTTCTAGTGGGGTTTTCAAGGCAAGAAACACACAGTGATGGCTTGCCATTGCCTGCCTCTGCTTAGTCACCTCGGACTTCCCCTGTGAGGTGGGTGGGGCTGAGAGAGCTCCGAAGAACTGTGACTAGCCCAAGGTCACCCAGCTGGCATGTGTTGGAGTGCACAAGCTAATCTGGTTCCCCAGAGAAGCCTCCCCAGCTCAAACTCAGTTCTCCAGATTAGTGCGCACCTGTTCTTAACCACTACACCAGGTTGGCTCTCAAAGCATCCATTCTCTCCAGGAAACTGATGTTTGGAGTCTGGAAATCAGCTGAAATTTTGCCCCATGTGGAGGGACTCTAACTGGAGGTGAAACGGCTTTTCTGGAGGTGAAATGGCTCTAGCTCAAATGTACAGGCAACTTACAAAAGAAATATTTGTTCTGATGGGGCATATAGCATTTAGCCCTCTTTCCCTGTACCCTGGTCTTGATCCAAAGCCAAGCTCTGCGTTGCTATTTAGAAAGGAAGAAATGCTTAGGAACTCTGTTGATAAAATTCCCCAGCCTCTCATGCGATTTGCCTCTAAGAGAACACCCAGCGTGCTGCTTCCTTTCTGCTCCCCACCCATAACTGCCTTTCCAGACAAAGCCCGTTGCTGGATGCATTCATGTTGCTGCAGCTATTTTATAAGAATGTGCTGATCTGTCGTGAGACGGGGAAGCATCTGTTCATTTTTCTTAAGTTTTTAAAAATAGAAATTTAGGGTCAGTTTAACAGCAACGTGTGCTTAGGAAGCAAATGCGTGACCAGCTGACACAGGATAAACGAACGCAAAATACAGCAAGGAAAAATAAGACTTCCACATCGTTAGATCTGGTGAGGGTGGGCAGTTTGTGGGGTATCAGGTGGTTATTCTTGGTGTGAGGAATTCCGTGAAATTCCCTGAAAAGTACCGGCACATCCGTAGTCCTGCAGAAACTTTGGCTGTCATAGATGTCTCATAGGCTCCTTCCGCACATGCAGAATAAGGCACTTTGAAGCTGTGCAGAATACAAAATCCACTTTTAAACAAGTGTAAAAGTGCGTTGAAAGTGCATTATTCTGCATGTGCAGAAGGGGTCTTAGCTTCCCCCTCACCCACAGAACCCTAGTTTGTGTTGTTCCATGCCTTGCCAAGATTGGATTGGACACCACTTCTAGGTCCCTCTTTTTTCTTATCTTCCTGCATTTTTTTAGTGTGTGGTTTCTGCTTCATTCCAGCATCGCTTCTGAGTTCAAGCAGCTCTATTTATAGCCTCCTTTTTCTTCCATTGTTGACCCAAGGTGGCATTTCCCAGGATCCCGTGATGAGTTTGTGGCTCAGGGGGATTTCAACCCTGGCGATCCAAGACTGATGCTCTAACCTTTATCCTTCTCTTGCTGTCTAGTTGCTGTAGGGATAAAATGTAGGGCATGTTCCCACTCTCAGCTCTTTGGAGAAGCAGTGACATAAAAAGTATGTGTGTACTGAAATGTAATGGGGGTAGAAGCACATCCTACAGTTTAATGGCTCTCTCCTTAATTTGCAAAGTGCTTTTCAGTCTAATAATTGCACTGTCACTCACAAGAACTTTATCAATAGGGTTGCCAGCTCCAGGTTGGGAAACACCTAGAGAAGTGATGGCGAACCTTTTTGAGACCGAGTGCCCAAATAGCAACCCAAAACCTACTTATTTACCGCAAAGTGCCAAAGCAAGAATTTAACCTGAATAACTCTTGAGCAGGGGCCAGCCTGCTGTAGCCTCCAGCAAGTCCCACATGAGCCACTCTGCGCCCCTCTAGCATCTCTGCTGCCTCTGCACACACACACACACCCCGGGCAGCACAGGCACCAAGCCCTCCAGCCGAGTCCTCCCTGCTCGCTGAGGTACACGCACATCAAGTCCAGAGGCCCAGGCCAGCCTAGATGTGTGGGTGGGGGCAATCCCCCCCCCACATGACGAACTCTGTGCGTGCGTGCCCACAGAGAGGGCTCTGATTCCACCTCTGGCACCACCACTGACCTAGAGATTTTGTGAAGTCTGAGAAGGGCAGGGTTGAGAAACGGCCTTGATACAATATAATGCCAAAGAGTCCACCCTCCAAAGCAATCATGTTATCTAGGGGAACAGATCCAGAATTAGTTAATTCTGAGAAATCTCCAATCCCACCTTGAGGCCAGCAACCCTACATATCTGGGAGTTCACTAATATTTGCATTTTACAAATAAAGCACGAAAAGGCTGAGAAGGCGACTAGACCTGGCCAGAACCACACAGACTGTAGCAGATCTGTGATCTGGGCACTGCACTGCACTGGCTGCCAGTTGAATTCTGGATCATCTTCAAGGTTTTGATGTTATCCTTTAAGGCCTTTGTTACCACGCTGCCTGGGTAACTTTATTTCCCCAGAACTGCCAGCTCTCAACAGCGCAGAGGAACAGAAACAGGACCCAACACAGCGAGAATATTAAGAAATAAAAATGAGTTTATTGAGATGCTGACCTATGTGTCAGTACCTCCACACCATGGCAACTGGAACTGCCTAGCAGCTGTGGCAACACCCTAGAAATTATTAATTTTCCAGCCCCGGAGTCCGAGGGAAATATAAAACAGCCGCACCATTCATTTACAGATACATAGCAGTCAATTAGAGTCCGGAGGGCAGTCCCTTCCTGAATCTTGAAGGCAGAAACGGGCTTTGGTATGACGAGGCATTGCATGGAAGAAATACGAGTCTTTGCTTTTGGGGCCAGTAATCGAAACCTAACCTAAGGCACCCTTATCTGCCTGCTGGTGGGATTAGGCAGATTGAGGTGCTTCTTCTGGGGTCCCTTTTGTCAACGTCCATCCATGGTTTTAGCAAATGAAAGGGACATGCCCAGATGAAGCAGGGGTGGATTCCTGCCTTGAGCAAAGGAGGTTCCATGCAGACACACAATGCAAGATAGCTTATAATCTTTATCTTTCACTCTTAAATTACAGCAGTAAGGTTCCTAAATTTTAACTTTGGCTACAGAAATAAAACATAGTTCCATCTTTATCTAAAAGCAAGATCAGAAATGGAATAAAATCACTTCTGACTCCGCTATCACCTTGAACGGACAGGGACCTTCGTATCTTCAGGACTGCATCTCCCCATACTGCTCACGGAGGGCATTTTTCTCCTCCAGTAGTAACTTTCTGGTGATTCCTGGCCCCAAGGTGAGGGTGGGGAACAGTCTGCAGTGGGCATTCGGCCTCAGAGACAGCTGTGAGGGCGAGGGAAGTCACTGAATTGCCAGTTTTGTTATCCCAACTGGGTTATGATTGCGACGATGTCCTGTAGCTCATACCGAAGAGCTGCCTGCAGAGATCAGCTGGGAAAGCACGCTTGCCTGAGAATTTATTAGGCATTGAAGAAGAAAAGCCAAGGAACATAATAAGACATGGGAGATGAGCAGGAGCCAACAAAGTAATCTGGAAACAGGCTTGGGCCTGGCTACAGCAACAGCTGAGGATAATAGATAATAAGGGCAGATTTTTATTCCATTTTTCTGTGAACAGATGGGAGCCAAGCAAGGATCTGCCTGGAAAGTTCTAGAAGGGTCTGTTTCAGTAGCATCTTAATTTTTTCCAAGGCACCGACCACCCACATGTCGTCATCCAGATGTCCCGAGAAAACTTTCCAACAGTTTCATCCTTTGTTGTACAGTTTTCGGCATCAAGCAATGAAATGCCCCCCCTCCCCTTTTTCAACACGTCAGGACCACAAAAATGTGCACGCAAAAATAAGTCACTTAAAGGCAACGTTGGATCGCTTAAACTCCTAGTGGGATGACTCACGCCCTGCAAGTCTACATGCAATGGTTATGGTTACACGCTCATCATGTGGTATGTATTAGAGCTTGTATATAGTTTTAATGTGATTGTTTAGCCCGTCTTGATGGTCCTGGGACTTTAAAAGAAGACTCCAGCATGAAGCGGGGTGGGGAAATAAAATTCTTTCACACTGCCTCCCAAGGATTTAATAAGGATTTGGGATTCTTCAAGTGTTAATTACATAAGTAAAACTAGGAAAGTTCATGTGGTGGAAATGTGGCCACAATGAAGACTTTGAATCAAACTCAGTTCCCAAAAGAGTTTGAATCAAACTCAGTTCCCAAAACTCAGTTCCCAAAAGGGGCTGATTTAAGCTTGAACTGTGGCTTATAGGGGCAAGGCGGCTTCCTCCCCGTGCCATTTTCGAACCTGAAAGGGCCCCAGAGCCCTACTGAGGAAACTTAAATGTACTGATGGGCTACATGTAGGTTTCCCCAACACGGCAAACAGAAGAGTTGGTTTTTATACCTTGTTTTTTCTCAAACTTTAAAGAGTCTCAAAGTGGTTTACAATCACAATCCCTTCCTTTCCCCACACCAGACACCTTGTGAGGTAGACGGGGCTAAGAGAGTTGCAAGAAAACTACAACAGGCCCAAGGTCACCCAGTGGGCTTCAAGTGAAGGAGTGGGGAAATAAACCCATTTCACCAGATAAGAGTCCACCACTCATGTGGAAGAGTGGGAAATAAAATCTGGTTATCCAGATGTTTGCTCTCTGAGTCATTTTATGTTGGCAAATAGTGCAGTGGGGCTGGCTTAAACCCTTTCCTCCCACGGATGGTCATTCTGATCCAAATCAAGTTCCAACATGTCAGTTTCCCCGTTCGGACAATAACTCACTTGATGCGTTCAAGAATTTTATTGAAGATATGAGAAAGACAGCAAAACGCTGTTCTGGCGAATTGGCGCCAGAACAGTTGATAATATGATGCAGCAATTCCCAACCCCTCGCATTGTTACCGCCAGGAAAATAAACAAAATATTTTCCTGAAGTCAGGTTGCCTGGCTACACTGGCTCCATGCCCGGATGCGGAGACTTGTGTGGTTCAGAAGCCTTCATAAGGTTCACAAAGAACGTATTTGTATGTTTGCACCAATGCTACATGATTTCCCTTGTGTTTGTGTCATTCTAGGATGCAATAAAAGCCCTTTTAGTTGAGTTTATGCCTGCAGTTTAGGATTTTAGCTTAACAAGGTTCTTCAGCTAGGTTAAGGTTCTACTAGTTTTAAGCGAGCCCTGCCAATAGGTATATGTACAGTCTTGCCTAAAAGTATAAGTATGTGTGTTTGTCCTTAAGGTTTCCCTAATGTTTAAGTTAGAAATGTTATTTTTGAAATTTGTGTCTGATAGTAAAAGCAATAGCCAGTTAAGGTCTGATATTAAGGGACAAGGAAGTTGGCTCTGGAATGTAGCTCACACCAACGCCCAGCCGACCCTTTGATAAGGACAACGACCCTCTTTGGATTTACAAATCGAATCTGCTGCCAGCACCCAAAGGTCACCCAGCCGTTGGAAGACGTGCAGGAACCACCATTGGACAGTTTGAACTTTCCTTTTGTTACAGCAAAGCAAGGCGGGAGCCTTAGGGCATCACTGAAAGGTGCAGCCACCTGATAGGAGATAGCTGGGTGTGGCAGTAAGCCCATCTGGATTTTGCGGACAATAGACGCTATCTGCTTTCCCTTTAGGACCATTGCAAAATCCCGCGGGAAGACGCCTGGCAGTGAGATTTGGGTTTCCCATTCAGAAAAGTGTAATTGTATCCTGTTTGTAAACTGTTTGGTTTCATGATTGGTGTTCTGGGTGAGGGACTTGCCCCCTCTCCTCCCCTTTGCCCCTTTTGAAGTTTGGGAATAAAAGTTCTTGCACTGCGTTGCAAGAGGGCAATTCTCTCCTGACCGAGCTGTGACCACCACCTGCAATAAAATCCTTTTGCTTTGAAGAAACGCCTGCTTCCTGCGCCTCATTAAGTTGCTGAGCTGAAATCACTTATTGTTACCTGGCAAATCGCGGTAACAACATGTGAACCAATACAGCAGAAACAGTCCAATCTGAAGTCTTGACCCAGCTCAGAGCTTCAAGGCCAAGGAAACAGATAAGCCGCACCTGCAAACGCTAAAGCTCTCCCCGGCAATTCCCTCCTCCCAGCAATAGCATCCTGATACAACACCTCTGGCAAGAGTTCCCAGCATGGAACTCTGGACACAGGTCTATTGACAAGTCCACCTCATATAAATCAGTGCTCAGTTTTGCACGGTCTCAAGTATTTGTTTTTCAATTAGAATCTCCATGGACCAATGTTAAATTTACAAACCACTGTATGTATTCAGAATTAATTGTGACAGAGTCTTTAGTGTGCACACTTGCTTAAGAATGTAAAACTGTTGCATCAGGTCAAAGTCTATCTAGCAAATAGGTGCTGGCGGGAAATCAGTTTGTGGTCAACCAGGGACCCACAGTCTTCCTTATGTTAAGTAGACATTCTATATACGTTAAGATGACGTAATCAGAGCACTGGGGGGAACAACCAAACCTGAATGAAGGCAACAAAACCCCAAAGGAAGTTCCCCAATACCGTTGTAATTGCAGTGATTGGAAAATACAACACTCAGCAATTCTGTTTATAGATACAATCCAAAGGGTAATCAGTTCATGCAACGGGGGGGGGGGGGGGTGACTTGCTATTGCTTATCTCACCTTATGCTGAACTTGCTTTAACATTTTGACTATCTAACTAGTGGGAAAAGTCTCACACTCACGCTGAATCCATTTATTATCTTTTGGACTGGCTCATTCTCTGATTGCATTAATTACATATGAAGTAGGGCCTTTATTGACATTCCAGAGTATCTAATAAAGTGAGCTGCCACTCATGAAAGTTAATGCTAATTTTTTAAAGGGCTTGGGAAACAAGGAGAGGGGGGAACTGCCTGATCCTCCAGATCCTCCACGTGGGGTTCAGCTAGCTGAGCCCCGCATAGAGAACTATGGTCCCTTCTGTTTCTCAAAAAGGGGGAGAAAGAGCCTGATCCTGCAGATGTTGTCTCACAATTGGCCCGCCACCAACAGCTGTCTAGAGCCCGCTGTATCACTTAACACAACAAGCTTTGCTGTTAATTTCAGTATAAACTTCCATTATTATGCTTCAGCAGTAGATTCAGACAACCAGGAACCTCCAAGGACTAGCAGGAGGGCATTTTATTTCCCCCTCCCTCACTATTTCTTCTTTCCCTTGCCTGAAAGCCACCATAGTCTCTCTCTTCTTATCTGTTTCCTTCTCTCTTTCCCACCCAACAGCCAACTACCTTTACTGGCCCATCTGTGTTCAGTCCCACCTGCCCAGCCCAGCCTATACCTAAGAATATCACACTTGTGTGATGTGAGCTGCTTAACCAAGTCCACTTGCATAGTAGGGAACCTTCAAGGAATTGGGGGAGAACATCACTTTCTTCTGTATCCCACTCCTTCACATTATTTTTCCTTTCCCTCCTCCTGGCAACCTCCATGTATTCTTCCCTTTCCCTGCTTCATTCATTCCTTCTCAGCTATCTGCCAGACTACCTTTTAACAGCCTCCCACCTTCAGCTATATTTATTACTTATTTAATTCATTTATATACCACCCTTTTCCACAGTGGGGACCAAAGCACCTTACATTATTCTCTTTTCTTCCTTTTCATCCTCACAGCCCTGTGAGGTAGGTTAGGCTACTTTTGGTAGAAAAACAGTAAGACAGAAAGTTATGTCAGAGCGTATTATATGACCCCTTCCTGGAGAAGTGATGATGATATAAAGCCGCTGATATTAGGGAAAAGAGATGTAAAATTATGCATCAATTACTTTTAAGCCTACTGAGTCTTACTAGGATTTATCGAACTGTACTGTACAAGTCCCTTCTGGTTTTATGGTGAAATTAAAACTGATTATTTTATACATCTGGTGGTAAAAGTGTCCAAAAAAAGGATTTTGGAAGATGGTTGCCAAGGTGGTTTCTGTGCAGTTGGACATAAAAAGTCCAAGGAAAAGTAGTTATTCTTGCTTTTGTAATATCAGTTCCAGAGGACTGCCCATAGCCCTTTATATACTTACAACTAAGTCAACATCTGCCAAGGCTGGAAAATCCAAGATGCTCCCTGAGGAGGTTTGGACAAAAGAAATCTAGGTTTTAATACCAGCAGAGATGAAATAATGTAAAGGAAATGACTCAGAAATTGAGTTTAGTTCCTACTGGAATAGAAGCGTCACCATTAATAAAAAAAAGTTTTAAAACTGAAATGGTTCCCTAATACAGAGCCCTACGGGGATGGGGCGGTATAATAAATCGAAATAAATAAATAAATAAATAAATAAATAAATTTTGTGAAATTGGAGGTGTTGTAATACTCAGGAACTGTATGTATTGTGGCAGTTTCCCATATTATGTATTTTATTATTATATATTATTATTAGTAATTATTATTATTATGGGAAAAATAATAAGTCAACCAACAGGTAGGCGCTGCCTCCCCAAGTGGCGGGAAAACAGCGTGGCTAAAATTCTCCTTACAAACCAAACAGCCCTTGGAAGGCACTTCCCTCCCCGTCCCGCACTGGTGACGTAAGGCCGCCGCCGCTGCTCACGAGAGCACGAACACCGGGAAAGGGGGCGGGGAGAAAGGTCACGCGACGGCTTTCGTCACCACCCTCGTCCTCGCTGCGCGCACAGAGAAGGGAGCGGCGGCGGGAGGTCACGTGGCACGGGCGTCACGCGGGAGGGCGCGGCGTATCACGTGGCAGGGGGAGGCGGGGAAGGACGCCCCGAGCCCGCCTTATGGGAGGCAGCCTCGCCGTCACGTGATCCAAAGAGCCGAGGCGGCGCTGGGAGGGCGGGGCGCCGTCGGCCGCCATTTTCCTGCGGCGGGGCGGCCAGCTGTGTGTGTGAGGCGGCGCCGGAGGAGGAGGGACCGACCCTTCCCGGGTGACGGGCCCGGTTCTTCCCCAGGGCGGCAGGTCCAGGCCCGGCAGGCGGGGTGGGGTCCAACCGGGGCCGCCCTCTCCTTTCCTTCCCATCCCTTCCCCAGGCGAGCATCATCATCGGCGGCGGCTGCCGGGCTCCGAGTCGGGCACCATGTCTGGGCAGAGCATCACCGACCGCATCACGGCGGCGCAGCACAGCGTGACCGGCTCGGCCGTCTCCAAGACCGTCTGCAAGGCCACCACGCACGAGGTGATGGGCCCCAAGAAGAAGCACCTGGACTGTGAGTCGCCACGAGCCTCTTCGGGCCCCGTTTCCTCCTCTTCCTCCGAGCAGGTTTTCTCTCCCCCCCCTTGGAAGACTCCCCCCTCCCCCCCTCTATCTCATGTAATTACCTGCAGCGTCCTCCGCCCCCTCTAAGCCCTGTTCTGACGTTCCCGTGAACGCGTGTACACTTGGGTCCTACTGACCTTAATGGATTTCCCTACACGGAAAACGAATTCATTTATAGCCATTGCTGTGTGGAATCCACTTTTAAAGGGAAAGCTGGCACGAGTCGGGCAATCCTTACGTTACAGGCACCCTATAGGCATCTGGAAACCTAGGTGCTGGTTTCCCGGTGCGCATGTTGGCTCTTTTCTATGTTGTACTCTGTGGTTAAATGTGAGCAGGGTGTTGATATTAGCTGCGTGTGCCTGTCAAATGATTCGTATATTTCTTCTAATTCGTCTAATTTCTTCTATTCTATACAAAACGTATGGTTTAAATCCCGCAGTTCCTTTATGAATTCATTTAAAACCATCACTTATTTTATTTGTTCATTTAAACTCTACACGTACTTTATTAATTCGTCTGTAGTTCCCCTTCCTCAGACGGATTACCGAAACTGTTTCCAAATCTGTTTACAAACTCTCGACGAGCAAGCTGTGCCACTTCCAGTTAATCAACACACAGCTTCCTTTTACACATTTATCCAGAAATAAATTCAAAGTTTCCGTTTTCAGCCGAATAATTGTGTGCTGTTTGCTTTGAGCAGATGCAGGATATGTCTGTTTGTCCATGTTAACCTATGAACCAGGCACTTTCTCCTTCCATTCCTTGGGAAGAGAGTCAATAAGTCCTGTTACAGCTTACTTTTAGACTTGTCTTGGGGGTAAATTCTTTTTTGCTTAGTGGAGCTGATAACTTAGTAAGTCATCTTAGGTTTGCAGTCATATGGTGCCAACCTACATGAGTTTATTCCATTCTCCTTAAGGTAGGGAGAGAGGTAATTGGGCTCAGTGGCAGTTAATAGGTGTAAACAGGTGATGTGGAAGAACTCAACCTGAGACCTTGGAGAACAGTCAGAGGCCATAGTATTGGTGCATGTAGACCAACAGTTTGGTTCAGTAAAAGACATCTTTAAAGTGAATCTAGAGCAGTGATGGCGAACCTATGGCACGGGTGCCAGAGGTGGCACTCAGAGCCCTCTCTGTGGGCACGCGCAAACAGAGTCACCCCCCCCTCCACATCTAGGCTGGCCTGGACCACTAGACTCGATTATTAGCATTAAACCTAAGACCTTGTTTTGGGGAGGCAGTGTAGGTGACCCTGTTAAGCTCTGTTAAACCCCACTGGTTTTCATGCGAAGAACTAAAGCGCGATCCTTTACCTGGAAGTAAGCTCAGTTGCTGGCAATGGGGTTTGCTTCTGACTAGACCCTCCTAGGGTCGTGATTCACCTGTTGGAAGAGTTCAAAGCCAAGCCACCGACTACCACCAAGCTTACTCCCGAGTAACGCATGCCTCAGAGCCAACCATTTTTCTAAACTAAAACCTTAGTATTCAGGTTAAATTGCCGTGTTGGCACTTTGTGATTAATAAGTGGGTTTTGGATTGCAATTTGGGCACTCGGTCTCGAAAAGGTTCGCCATCACTGATCTAGAGTCTTTCTGTTAGATTTTTCCTCAGCTTATTTGGAATTGAGTTCACTCTCCAGTAGTTCCTGCAAGTTTACACCCAAGCTGTTTAGTTAGCCTCTAAGGTTGCAATCCTAAATTATGCTTTTCTGGGTATAAGTTCCATGGACCTCTGGATAGATCTGCTTAGTACTGTTCCCTAAACTATCACATACTACCTTCCCCAACCCAGTTATCTTTTTTCCCCCTGTTTTTGAGACCCCTGTCCAAAGGATGGCCACAGATTTTCAGAGGGTTTTGCCCTTCAGTTTTTTTGGTTCCTCTTCCTCCTTTCTTCCTTCTGTTTTACTTATTAATTTTTTTAACCCCCTTCTTTCATATCCTAGCATAGCATGCTAACTGTTGCACCACGTTGGCCTTGTTACTGGGAATATTTTAACAGTATACATAAAACATAAAAACTCAGTGACTGAATTTGGGCCATCACTGTAGGAGTGACATCTAATTTAGTCACATACAGGCAGAACTGCGTGCATTCGTCAGACTTGCTCTCAGGAACATAAACTTATGATTGGATGCAGTTTTCTTTATTTTAAAACTTGCTTCTAATTGCCAGAGCAAGTTTTGTCCTGAGCTCTGAGTGGCTCACGACAACTTCCAATAATTGCACAGTGTCCGGTGGAAGGCCAGCAGTTAGAAAACACTTCTAATCTCTCACATTCTGCTTATTGATGTGGTTCTGTCCCTCTTCCTGTGTATCCTTCATCCCGCCCTTATAAGTGGTCTGACCTTGATCTGTTTTCCTCTCTTCCATTTCCTTTTGATGTCCTGTTGTTTTAATAAATTTCCAATCCCCTAAAGTTTTTAACAGACTTTGGGGGAGAGGGGAACACATACCAATTGTGCGTATATTCAGTTTTGAGTGGCAACATTTAGGCTTCCTTGGCAGGGTTTAAAAAACATGTTACGGTGTAGGTTGCCGTGATTATTATTGACGTTAAAGGATATCAGACTAGTGTGGTGACTTTCTAGGAAAAACTGTCTGACTAGCGTGCTTTCATGCTAGCTTAAGAATGTTCTTTTCTGTGTGGGACTAGAGAAGCCAGGAGTGAGATGTGTATTGAACTCTTTCTGTAGAAACCTTCCACTACTTGCAGAGAAATGATGTTTCTGCTTTGGTCCAATGCTGGGGTGTTCTGTTAGTTTTCTTCATCTGTTGGTCTGTTAAAGCCCTGGGCTCTTCTTTAGAGGTTTTTGTGATGTGTGGGTGGAGGGGGCCGAGGAGTATGTTAGTAACTTTTTCTCCACGTGACCTGACTCCAGAAAACAAATTGTCAAGCTTGTTCCTTTTGTGTGTGTCAGAGTCATTGGAAGTCACAGAACTTGTTCGTGGTCTGACTTGGTGTTTGTGTGTGGGGTGGGGTGTTAAGGATTGCAAGACATAACTGTTTTGGAACGGCTTGGTGAATCAACTATGTTTGTACTTGGGATCTGTCACGGAACTGCTCCCAGGGATAATTGTCAATCTGTTGCAAGCATAGTGTAGACTTGTGTGTGTATTGCTTGGCTGGTTTGTGTAGGTAATCAGAAGGAGCGCACGTTGTTAGTTTCTAAATATGAAGCGGTATTCAGCTGGTGATAACAAATCAGGCTACAGGGTATAAAGATTATGGAAAGCTACTCAGATGATTTTGCTTTCCAGTAGGGGAGGAAAATAGTCTCTTGGTTCCCTTCCAATGCATAAGCTCTGTTTTGCTATCGCTTATAAATAGTGCTTATAAAAACGACTGCAGAAATAATTCAGATTTTTCCTTGCCGTGAACTTGACCGTTTCATTGGCTTATTTCGATTTAGCATTACCTGAGTTCACAACTGTACATAATATCAGAAGCTTGTCTGATCAACCTTCTTTGTTAAAATACAATGTGTTGTCACCTTTTGCGTTGAGATCGGGGGGGGGGGAGGGATAAGAGAGAAATGAAGACATTTACTTCGGACGACACAAGTTCAGCTTTACAAAGATAGGCAGGCTAGATCTCTTGCAGCCAAAAAAGTTTTGAAGCTGTGGGATTGGAGGCCTCAAGGAGAAACATCTGGGCTGTAAATTCTGCAATATATGCTTCAGAAGTCTGACTTTCTATAGTTCCTACTGCAGTTCATTTGTTTGTTCTGTGAGCAGCATGTGGGTGCTAAATGGTTAATCCCTTCAACCAGCAACATTCATTCAATGCTAGAAGTACCTAATGCTTTCTCTACCGTACTCTGCTGTGTCTGGAATCCTGGCATTGAAGAATCCCTACACTCCAGTCTCTTGTAACCCGATGCAACTCATTTTCCTTCTTCTCCAGATCTCTCAACACGTTCGGCTGTGGAGTAAAAAGTACTGTGCATTCAGAGTATGCTGGAATTGCCTTGTGTCTCGGTTATAATTGCTTTGTGGCTTGGGATGGGAGGTAGAAGATCTAATTTTGGAGGTGGGGGGAGAGAATCTCTTGCTGAGAGAGTCTGGCAGAGACAATTGCTCTGGCAGGGCCCGTGCTGCTGCTTTCACAAGGCTTCTTGCAATTTAGGCCAGGGCTGAATTGTATAATTTGGATGCTGATGTAGAAATCTGGAAGAGCTGTATAACTTGAGACCTCTCACACTTTGTACTGCATTACCCATAAAGCAGCTGTGAATTTTTAGACTGATAGCTGGTTTTTTTGCTTGCTGATGCATCTTTCCTAAAAGAAGAGGAGGAGGAGGAGTTTGGATTTATATCTCCCCTTTCTCTCCTGTAGGAGACTCAAATGGGCTTACAATCTCCTTGCCCTTCCCCCCCTCACAACAAGCACCCTGTGAGGTAGGTGGGGCTGAGAGAGCTCCGAAAAGCTGTGACTTGCCTAAGGTCACCCAGCTGGGGTGTGTGGGAGCGCACAGGCTAATCTGAATTCCCCAGATAAGCCTCCACAACTCAAGCGGCAGAGCTGGGAATCAAACCCGGTTCCTCCAGATCAGAGTCACCTGCTCTTAGCCACTACGCCACTGCTGCTGTAAAAGCTAATGCATGTCTGGGGTTATCAGTTTTGGGTGGCTGAACAAATAGTTCAGAAGCAAGAATTCAGAAGCAAGAATCATCCAGCACAGAGTTCGTGCAGAAGAATGTCTCATAGGCAGCATCTGTAGGAGGGGTGCGTGTAAAAGACTGCCAAGTCACAGCCAACTTACAGTGACCCCTTATGCATAGGTGTCAAACTACGATTCCCATCAGCCCATGCCAGCAGGGCAAATTGGCCATGCTAGCAGGGGCTGCTGGGAATTGTAGTCCATGAACATCTGGAGGGCCTGTGTTTGACACCTATGTCTTATGGGATTTGCAAACCAAGAGATTAACAGTGGTGGTTTGCCATTGCCTTCCTCCCCACAGCAACCTGGGGCTTCCCTGTTGGACTCCTATCCAAATACTAAGCTGCTTATCTTCCTAGGTCTGATAAAGATCGGGCTAACAGATATGTGGTGGCTTTGAAGTGGTCATGTTTTCCTTCAGGGCTGTTAGATCAGAACCTGAATTTTTGAGGGTTTTTTGCCCTGGAGGTGGGGTGGGGGGGAAATCAGCTCCTAGATAGCATTGCTTATTCCTGCGCAAAATAATGGTGCTTCCACACGTGCCGAATAATGTGCTTTTAATTCGCTTTCAGTGTGCTTTGCAAGTGGATTTTACTGTGTAAAATGGCAAAGTGCGCTTGCAAACTATTTCTGAAGTGCTTGGTAAAGTGGATTATTCAGTGTGCCCAGAATTACAGCTAACACGGGAGTATAAGATCAATGTATTCTTAAGTATCACCACAATAGAAAACAAAATGTTTTATGTTCTGTGATAGCTTATCTCAGTGTAAAGGCATTTGGAAGAAACATAAGTGTCGTGCAACTGTAGCGCATTTTTGTGTCCTTGGCTATTGATAATGCAAGAAAGGTAGCTGTGGAGTTGAGGCGACTGTGCTCAGTAATGCTGAAATGCACGGCTGCCTAGGAAGGGAGTTGTTGATGTGCACTTATCTCTGCTCCCCTAACAATATCTTCAGGCTTGCCAGTCTGCAGGTAGCTTCCTTGGCACAAAATGTGGATCAAAATGTTCTTTTACATTTAAAGTTTAAAGCGTCTTGCCTGCTGTTTGTCTGTTCTGATGGGCAGCAGGAGAGAGTTGTCTCCTGTTGGCGGCTACAAAAAGCCGAATTCTTTGTAATTCTGCTCTCAAATTTGTATTTACCAATTTTATAAATGATCATCGTGCATCCATTTTAAACTGTGTTGGATATCTAGAAGAAGAGGAAGAGGAGTTTGGATTTATATCCCCCCTTTCTCTCCTGTAGGAGACTCAAAGGGGCTTACAATCTCCTTAAGAACATAAGAACAAGCCAGCTGGATCAGACCAAAGTCCATCTAGTCCAGCTCTCTGCTACTCGCAGTGGCCCACCAGGTGCCTTGGGGAGCTCACATGTAGGATGTGAACGCAATGGCCTTCTGCGGCTGTTGCTCCCGATTACCTGGTCTGTTGAGGCATTTGCAATCTCAGATCAAGGAGGATCAAGATTGGTAGCCATAAATCGACTTCTCCTCCATAAATCTGTCCAAGCCCCTTTTAAAGCTATCCAGGTTAGTGGCCATTACCATCACCACCTCCTGTGGCAGCATATTCCAAACACCAATCACACGTTGCGTGAAGAAGTGTTTCCTTTTATTAGTTCTAATTCTCCCCCCCCAGCATTTTCAATGGATGCCCCCTGGTTCTAGTATTGTGAGAATATATATATCCTTGCCCTTCCCCTCTCACAACAAACACCCTGTGAGGTAGGTGGGGCTGAGAGAGCTCCGAGAAGCTGTGACTAGTCCAAGGTCACCCAGCTGGCGTGTGTGGGAGTGCACAGGCTAATCTGAATTCCCCAGATAAGCCTCCACAGCTCAGGCGGCAGAGCTGGGAATCAAACCCGGTTCCTCCAGATTAGATACACGAGCTCTTAACCTCCTACGCCACTGCTGCTCTACATGGGTAGCATTTTTAAAATGCTGTCAGGTCTCAGCTAACTTAGAGTACCTCCCCTCCATAGGGTATTCCATCAAGAGATGTATTGTGTGTGTGTGGGGTGTGTGTGTGTCATTGCCTGCACGTAGCAGCCCTGGACGTCCTTGGTGGTCTCCTATCTGAGTACGTAACAGGGCCAACCTGACTTAGCTTCCAAGGTCTTGCTAGCCCGGACTATCCAGCTCAGGGCACCCGTATAGTGTAGTGTAGGAATGTAGGGGTAGAGTCTGATTTGGAATCGGGGTTTAGTTCCATTTAAAAATCTTGCTTGTTGGAGCAAAAATGAGTAGTGCTAGGGAATCCCTTCAACAGACTTCCATTTGCTTTATTTGGAAACCTGTTTCTGAGAGTGCTCCTGCTCACCTACCCATGCATGCTGTTCCCAACCGCTGTATTATGTGTGCAGCAACGGCTGAAAGTCTTAAGCCAGCAAGATGACGCAACGATTGACGGAAAGCAGGAATGCTTGAAGACACATGTCCCTTGGGGAGATTCCATTTGGAAGCTTTCCGGTTTCATGCATCTGCTGATTCTGAATTGTCCTTCTCCTTGCAGGGGCAGCCTCTCCTGTTGCCGGGGAAATTGAAACCTGGCTGGCATTATAACTGCCAGGCTGGAACACATCCATCAGCTCTGAAGTGTCAGAAATAATTGTTTGTGTTTATAGTATTCCCCGAGCAGGGCAACTTCAGGGTTGGATTGTCGTTTGTGACACTTTGATCAAACTAGTACTGATTCTGATCTTAATTGTAACGCTTGGCTACGGTTGAACTGCACTCTGTGTCCCATTGCAAAAGGCAGTCTGGCCCTGTAGCGCAGGAGACCTGAACTTGGCTGAGGTTATGGAAGAAGTGTTTGAGTTGAACTTAAGCTGTGGACTAGTTGGAACAGAGTAAGTCACTGCCAGCCTCTGTTTCACATCTGTGTAATGGGGAAAAATGGACATAACTGACAAACTAATTTTGTGGATCTAGTGTGACTGGGATTCTTACAAGCTCTAGCTCACAGGTGTCAAACTAGATATGGACTACAGTTCCCATCATCCGCAGGGGATGATGAGAACTGTAGTCCATAACATCTGGAGGGCTGCGAGTTTGACACCTATGCTTCTAGCTGATGCACTCAAAACTTTTCTATACTGCACTCAAGATTGGGAAAACAAGGGGCTATGTTACTTCATAACAGAATCCCTCCCCCTCCTCTTACGAGCATTTATTAAGACCTGTTACATGTAAGGTTTTGTAAGGTTTCAAGTACCAAATGGGAATAATTTACAAGCCTTTCTTTTTTTCCTTGTCTGTGCTTAAGAGCAAACTGTTTGTTTTCTTTTTTTTACAGCTGCCAGGCTCTTCCTGGTTTCTTCTTTCCAATGGTATTTCACCTTCGTTTACCTTAAGCTTTCTAGTCTGATCTCAGGAACACCGTAAAATTAGCTATTTATCAGGAATAAGCTGCCCTGTATCAAATTCTTCTCTCCGCTGTGCAGCATTGTGCATAAGAAACATAATCAGAAATCCAGAGTTTGTGTCCGAGTCAAAAGACTAGAACTTTTGCATATCCCTTTTCTGACAATAGAGGAAAATGCTGCAGTTTTAGTATAGTATTATGTTTGTTTGGCTGCAGGTTCCAGATAAATGGGTTACATCGCAGAAATATTTTCACTCAGGAGTCTGTTCTCCTATTCGTGACTGTTTGGGTCCAGGCCATTGTTTGAGGTATGGACAATGCTGGGCAGAACTTACTGTTTACAGTGAAAAGGAAAAAAGGACTTTGCTTAGGTTGGCAGCTTCTTAGCTAGCTTAAAATGCCACCCCCACCCCCCAAAACCCCCTAAGTTGTAGTTAGAATTCCAATAAGAAATAGAAATGGCTTCCAAATGTTCTCTTGGTTTCAGATCACTCTTTCGTAATCCTTGTTTGTTGTTACTGGTGGAAGTAAATTGCCAGTGATGCAATCATATGGCTATCACACCAATAAGTTTAATGCATGCCACTTGATAAATAGCGTGAATGATCTGGAGCTTCTAGACCTCTTGGGGGTTGACTGTTGAATAGCTGATGCCTTAACTATGGGGCATTTTCCTGTGCATGTAGACTATTGGACTTTTCCTGGCCGCACCTTAGCTCCTACAAATTGCTCAATAGTGTTGATATCCTGAACAAGTGGCGCTTTAACGGTGGGTGTAACTGGATCAAGTTTCTCAAGATCTGTTTTCTCCATAACTGATATCTCAAGGTTGTGATAAATTCCAATAGCTGTTTTGCTGCCACCTCAGAAGATCAAATTCCACATGGTTAGCCATTTCATGTTAAGTGCCAGGGGCACAAAGGAGGCCCTCCAAGGAGAATCTTACCGTGTAGGTAGGTTCATGTAGGAATGAGTGCAGTATTCTGGGCCCAGACCATGGCGGGCACCCGCATTTAAAACTACTGGGAAACCATTTGGATGCCAGTGAAGTACTTTGAATGCATCACATAGAGCTCATGGGGAATTGGCTGCCGGTGTGTGTGTGTGTGTGTGTGTGTATGTTCCAGTTAAGCAAATGTGTTGGATACTGAAACTTTTTGCTCTACCCACCTCCTCCTCTGAAGATATCCATAGCAACCAAATCTCACCATCTTGGGAACGCCATCGCAACAACCCCCATGCCTTTGGTGTAGTGACTCTACTTGTTGGAGAGCTAAACATGGCAAACAGTCCTCTTAGATCAGGGGTCTGCAACCTGTGGCTCTCCAGATGTTCATGGACTGCGATTCCCATCAACCCATTAATGGGAATTGCAGTCCATGAATATCTGGAGAGCCGCAGATTGCAGACCCCCGTCTTAGATAGTACAAGTCAGTAATTTTTCAGTCGATGTAATAAAAAGAACAAAATCTCAACTACAGTTTGTGAAATAAATGCCGGATAGATTTATCCAAAGGTTCAGGTCTATAATTATTCAAGTAAAGACCTGCGTTGTTCTAAAATTGGTTTCCCCTAAGATACATGGACAGATTAACATAATGGTAATGTTCTGGTGAATCTGAATCTGAACAAAGAGTGGAGCCATAGAACAGTTAAGAAGATGCTTAAATCTGCTCCTACTTTTTGACGGACCAGTTAAAACTTTAAACTGCCTTCAGATTTTGTAAGCTTATTAATTCCATCAGTCTCTCTAAGGGAGGGGCTGTGGCTCAGTGCGAAAGCATCTGTGGCATTCAGGAGACCCGGGTTCAACCCCCAGGACCTGCAGTTAAAGGGATCAGGATTTAAGCAAGTGACAGACCCTGATACAAGACTCTGGAGAACTGCTTCTAGCATGAGCAGGCAGCAGTGACCTTGATAGCCAGTGGTTCATTTCTGAGTAAGGCAACATCATATGTTCCAGGTGGATCTGTCCTGCATGAACTTGAATCCCATATGCACTTCAGCTCCTGTAGAGATATCATCCACATTGCGGTAACAAGAGAATTCGCTGAAGTGAGTGTGCCCTTTTCAAAGAACTTTCTCGAAGGTTCAGATTTTATTCCCAAAGTTCATCAGCTGTGGGAACATAAGAAGAGTCCAGTTGGGTCAGACCTGTGGTCCCTCTAGTCTTGCATTCTGCCGCACACAGTTTCTCTGGAGGGCCACGACAGAGCATAGTGGCTGAGGCTTTCTTCTGGCACTGGGATTGTGGGGTTGTCTGTCTCTGAATGTGGAGGTTCCCTTTAGTCACTATGGCTGGTAGACATGAACAAACCTGACCTCCATAAATCTATCCAGTATCCTTTTAAAGCTTTCTATGCCTACAGCAATCACCACATCCTTTTCCATGCCTAATACAGAGTCTTTTAGATTTTAATGTCTTTATCATGTTCTCTTTTCGAACAGTCACTACACATGTCACAAATTTATTTCTGTAGCTTCCTTGTTTTTGCTCTGGGGGGAGGGGGCTTTTTGAAGCTAGGCTGTTTCCCACTAGGTACTCAGAGAGGTAGGACTTCCCACTTTCTGTCTCCCAGACCCAAACTTGTGACTCAGTTTTATTCCTGCCTTGCATGGGGAGGGCAGCCACGATAGATCTCTGCAGTGGATTTTAACCTCCATTTTACTTCTGTTTCCTGCTGAACCTGGTCAAATACTTTCAGCTCTTTTTTTCTACTAGTTATAACTTATTTTTCAGATTATCCTTTGTGTCTGCCCTTTTCTGTCCTTTCTGTTGCTTCTCTAGCCTCCCTTCTGAAAATGGAGAGTTCCATGGAGTAGTGAGGAACAAATAAGGCCACAAAGAAGGTTTATTCCTTATCCTCACTCTCTATAGAGATGTTGCAGGTGCCATTGGTGGATGCCCCCATAGTAGCATTGCAATCCACAGATCTTTTGTCTCTCTTAACCCCGCCCATCAACAGCCTTAAAGGCACAGAGCTGATATTTTCTTCCCCATTCACTTTGGTTCTGCACACACACAGACACTCTCTGTTGTCGTTGCAAGAGAAGAGAGATTTGTTTTAAAATAGAGTCTTGCCTGAAATTTAGTTTTAAAAGTCCTCTCAGCCATCAGGAAGAGCAGAAGCAAAGCAGGAGAAATTAGGTGGAGCCAGAAAGATACTTGCTTGAACTGTTCCTTGCAAAAGCCCTCTTTGTTGTTAAAAGATCGACCTCTCAATATGTGCACTTTTGAGAAGCAGGAAGGAGCTGGAAGCATGGAGAGAAGGCTAAGGGGAAAGACTCCAGGGCACCTGGCAACTGAAACTGTACTGGGGGAGGAGAGACTGAACACAGACATTAGACAGAGATTTGGGGGGAGGGGGCTCCCTCCCACTAGATATATAAATCTCTGGATCTCTTGATCAGTGTACTTAGGGAAACAGGAAGGAACTGACAGCATGAAGGGAGGAGGTGAGGGAAAAGGCATCCAAAAAGTTCTGCAATGGCGTGGGAAGGCTGGCCATGGCCAGAGGGAAGAGGTGCAGGGCAAAACTGTGCCCACTGGCAAATCTGTTCTGCTCTGACGGCGAAGCAAGATTTAAATCGTGCTGTAAGTGGTTTTGCTTGCCGTGAAGAGAGTGGAAAGTGAAATGGGGGCTCCAGAAAATACGCCCGTACAAGAAATCTTGCTGCAGCGAACACTGGCGTCCACTACACAGCAAAGACCTTGTGCGTAATTGGCCTCAGAGATGTAATTCATTATGACTAATCCACTTTCAGAATAACATGGTTGATTTCTGTATTCTGAACTAAGCCATGAATATTAAGTTGTTAAATATTAAGATGAATGCAGAAATTAATTGGAGCAGTAGACTGTAACCTAGCTATCCGTTACCTGTGTTAATTTTACTGCAAGTAAATTCTTCTCACAACTTAGCAACACTTTCAGTGCAACTCTGTGCCGAGTTACTCCAATCTAAGCCCACTGAAATAAACTGACTTAGAGTGGAATTACTCTCCTTTGGTTTGTATTGCCTGTATTGTAAAAGATGGGTGCCTGAATTCATTATTCTGGTAATAACTATGGAGGCTGGTCAACTATCAGCAATTCTAATTACCAACTCAGTAAATAACATGAAGTGACAAATTTGACAGAACGCTTTACTTGACTAGACATTCTTTGCATTCGCTTTCTTCTTCCAAGCGCCACAGGGGATAGATTTTCCCATTTCTCCCCTACTGTTGTGGCCCTTCTCTGCCCCATAGCCTCCACGAAGCTTCTCAACTTCCATTGGTCACAAAGGGCTGGTCGAGGGAGGCAGAAAAGATACAGCTTTACAAAGATGAAACAAAAATATTAAATCTGTGAGCTGTTTGGTTTGTGTGTGGTGACTGAGTTCCAGCTGTGTGTGTTTTTTGATTGTCTTTGGTTTTTGCATGTAAAGCTGGGATAGAAATACATTAAATAATTTTAACTCAGATCTCCTTTCATCTGTCGTAAAACTCAACGAGACTTCCCTAGGAAGTCAAATGCCCAGCTACTGACCAGACCCTGGCATTTCTTGGTTTTGCATAGGTTGCTGGATCGTGTGCCTTCGATCTACCTGAGTTGTGTGCCTTCGATCTACCTGATTGTGTGCCTTCGATCTACCTGATCGTGTGCCTTGTCATCTACCTGAGTTGTCTAGTTAGCAGTTCTTGCTTTATGTTCCACGTGTTTAGTTATTAGCAAAGACTAGATAGCCTTAATGGGGTCATCATTGGCCTGGCCCAAATTTTATGCACACTGCATTGCATTTTCACCTTTTAATGACAGCCGAACATGTCCAGCCTCGTAGCTTGAACAATTCTTTTAGTCACTTTGCTTTATAAACGTTCACTCTCGTTTCCTCCTTATTTGACTTCTTGCATTAGACTGTGGCAGACACAAAAAAGCCTAGAATATTTAGTTAGTGTCAAAATATTGGGATTTTTCCCTTCCACCCTGCACTGTTGTGAGAACTTTGCGTCAAGTAGTGTTTAACCTCACATCGCTTCTCAGCAAACTTTTAACTAGCAGAGTCCTGCTTTAGCCCTAAAACCACATTTGGATAGAAGGCTTTGAGTCCAAGCCAAAACGACCTTTTGTATGTCTTAATTTGTTGGGTATGAAGTATACACTGCAGAAAAGCTGTCTCGATCCATATAAAATCCTGTATCTTAGCCTAGCCCTTGTGTCCGAGATTAAAGGTGATTTCATTATTAAAGATACCGGGAACTTTCTGCTATGCTAAGTCTGCCCTCACGAATTTATGTGTGACCTGAAACAATCCGGTAAAATATTTGATAAGCTTGTAATGTTTAACTTTAGACTGATAAGATGACTCCAAGCTTTGCTGACCTGGCTAAACCAGCTTTAGAGCTGGTTTCAGTTTTTAGTTTGAACTGCCTGCCCACACCAGGCTCCAGTGTAAAACAGTTACTACTTTTGCATACAAATACTACTTTTGCATAGAAATACTTTTGGTCTTCAATGGAACACACTGCATTTCTAATTTGGGAGCCTTCCCCCCCTCCCCCCCCCCCAAGGCATGGCACACTGGAGTCAAGGAGTTCTTAAATAGTCCAACTATCAGACTCTCCATTTTTAGATATTCAGGTCACTGCTGGCCAAATATGACTCCTAAGGAATAGCATTCCTATTCTTATGAGCTTAAACTTGTTTGGTGTAGAAAGTGAGGTGTTGACACATGGCGCGTATCCCCTTAGAATTCAATGGAAGAGGCGATGGTTTATCCAAATTGTTCTTTCACAATATCTGTAGACTGTTGTACGTCATGAAGGGCTGTACACCCTAACAGATTTTCCTGTAGTTTTATTGGGGGGCAGGGAGATCTCATCGGGGATTGTTCCCAACACAGTAATGATCTGAAGTGAAAAACCACCCCGGTTACAGGGTGCATAGCTTTCTAGGATTGCTTTTCTACCACAAACACTTTTTTATTTGCAGAAAGTCAACCAAGTAGTAACTGTGGTTTGGTAACATGCTTTACTACTGTACAGGTGACAAGGTCCCAAGGTGACAAGGTTCTAGTGCTACTGTTCTTGGCATTCCGCTGTTTCAACAAACATGAGAACATAAGAACTAGCCTGCTGGATCAGACCAGAGTCCATCTAGTCCAGCACTCTGCTACTTGCAGTGGCCCACCAGGTGCCTTTGGGAGCTCACATGCAGGATGTGAAAGCAGTGGCCTTCTGCTGCTGCTGCTGCTGAGCACCTGGTCTGCTAAGGGATTTGCAATCTGAGAAGGAGGATCAAGATTGGTAGCCATAGATCAACTTCTCCTCCATAAATCTGTCCAAGCCCTTTTTAAAGCTATCCAGGTTAGTGGCCATCACCACCTCCTGTGGCAGCATCACCACCTCCTGTGGCAGTATATCCTGTGGCATACAATTGGGGTAAATAATTCACCCCAAGTGGTGTTTAATTATGGATATGCTGTAGGAAGATTTCTGACTTATGCAAGCTGAGGGAATTCATACCTATACTAGGAAATTAATTGCAAATTCCTGACTGTCCAGTTCGATAAATCAGTGGGCGCTTCATGCTCGGCACAGTTCTTATTTGTTAGTTGAGGCATTTCTGTGGGGGAAAACATGGTTTTCTGTAAACTGCCAAGTCCAAGACTTGTCTCAACTAGCTCTTGATTTCACCTGCATAGTAGGGCTGAAGGTTTTTTTTACCTGCAAAGCGATCTCTAATCTGGGTAGTATTTTAAGAAAACCTCTCCAGCACCTGCTACTTAAGCTTCTATTCCCAGAGTTGGCAAATAGATAGGTACAAGTTGGTCTACGTGGCAGCTGTCTCCTGTTAACTTGCCAGTAATTTCCACATCAGGAGGGAGGATATTTGATGTAACTATCACATTTGAAAATAGTAACATGATTCTCAGGTATGTCATTTTGTCTTCCCTAATCATAATTATCTGGAAAAGCAACTACAGCAATTGCCGCACACGGACCTTCATAAGCTCAGCAAAGAAGACTGCCAATCTTGATATTCCTTTGGGTGCTTTCTGAATCAGTCTGGAGAATTCGTAGACTGAATCCGTCTAGACGATTCTAGGCTTTTGAGATAAATCCAGGATTGTTCAGGTTGCAACACACCTTATCTCTTAGGTGTCTTCCAGTTCGAATGAGCAGATTCCCACCCGTAGGTTTTCAGAAGCCAAGTTTAGGTTCTGACGACTAGGAGAAATCTGTTTTGAAGTTTCTCATATCTGAAGTAGAAATCTGAACAAATCACTCGTTCATGATGAGCCGTATAGTTCTGCAACATATAAATATTGGCTCTTATGAGAAATTGTAGTACATAATGCTGCTCTCCTTTTCAGGGAGTTGAGTAAATGCAATCCCATCAACTCCAGAAAAGGCCCTAACATTGTCTGTGGGCACTGAGGATCTGTGCCTATGGAAGCACCTCCCGTATTTTCAGGAAAGCCTCCCCAAATTCAGGCAGATGGCTTAATATAAAGAGGTTCCTTGTAGACGATTGGTTAGGAATTGGAGCAGAAAAGTTTCCCTGTTTGCCAGGATGTTACCCTTAATCTTTGCCCCATTTTTTTTTAATTCTGTGAGCGTTAATGGAGCATTCCTGTACAATCAGATAGTTTGACCTTAGGATGTTCTCCCATGTAACCATTAAGCATTAAAACTCAATATAGAATCATTCCCAATGAAACGTATTTACACTTTATGTAGAGATGATAGCAAAAGTGCATTATTTGGTTTGTTGGGCGTATGACACAGGGTAGGGACCAATAGGCAGGGCATGACATATAACAAACATAGGAATGAGTGCAGACTCTCCTTAAGAGTTCTTGCACTTTGATATCATTTGTCGTAATTGGGGAATGCTTTGCATACACCCACACTGTGAAACCCAGTTCCTTGTTTACTCTTCCCCTTTTCTTCAACCCATCCATTATCCTTCACCTGTATGTCACTCTAAATAATGCCTGTACAAATAAGCTTCAGTTGACTGAGGATCTATATGTTTAATTCTTTGTTCAGCTTTAGCCATGTGTGTTGTTTCTGCCAAAAATAATTCTAAGTAATCACTGGAGTGTTGTGGGTTTTCCTTGTTGTATGGCTGTGTTCCAGTAGCATTTTCTCTTGATGTTTCACCTGCATGTGTGGCTGGCATCTACTGGAACATGGCCATACAACCCGGAAAACCCACAACACTCCAGTGATTCTGGCCATGAAAGCTTTTGACAATACAATTCTAAGTAACTTTGAATATTCAGTATTGAGCTATGAACAAAGAGTGTGGTATACCAGTAAAAAAAACAGCTGTGAGGAAACCTCTGGACCAATGCTGTTGGTAATTCCAGAGGGGTAGCCCCATTATAGCACCTTATAAGTCTAGTGGCCCCTTAAAGGTGGATAATGGAATGTTTCAGGGCAATGGAAGCATTCTTGTTTGATAGATGGTATCAAAATCTGTTAGTTGAAAGATGTGGGAGTTACTTGTGTCGCTTAATTAGGAGAATTAATAAAGTATGTCTTAAACTTAGACAACAGGTGACCTTGGTTAGTACTGCTCAGAAGGCAGTGGGAAACCACTTCTGATCATCTCTCAACTTGAAAACCCTATAATGACAATCAAAGAGAACAACAAAAAAGGAAGAAGTAATCTGTTCCACAAGATCCAAGAAGGGAAATTAAAGCACTGTTTGGGGTGCTGAAAGTTCAACGCATAAATATATTAACTGAACAGGGCAGAATAAGGAAAAGATGACAACAATACCCGGAAAAACTGCCCTTCAAAACCTTAATCAGACTATGCCAACAATGTCCCACAGGCTGGAAGTGCTCAGTGTACATTCTGATTCTGAAAAAAAGGAGATGTCAAAGACTACAGCCTCTATTGTGGCCATTGTATTAATTTCTCATGTTAGTAAAGTGTTGTTGAAAATCTTATGAAGACTGTTGCCATATGTGGAATGAGAAATGCCAGATGTTCAAGCAAGATTCTGAAAAGGAAGAGGCATTGGGAATCATTGTGCAAGCATACGCAGATTACTGGAGCCTACAAGAGAATTTCAGAAGAAAATAATCTTGTTTTGCATGGATTACAAGCTTTTGTCTGTGTAGATCGTGAAAAGCTATGGCTTATTTTAAAATAAATGGGTGTGCCACCTCAATCTTTTGATTGTTTTGAAGTGCAATCTGTATTTTGGACAGAGGCTGCTGTTAGGGTAGAATATAGAGAAACAGAATTATTTCCAATTGGCAAGGTGTCACACAAGAATGTTTCCACGTCTGTTCCATCTGCATGCAAAACACATCATAAGGAAAGGTGGATCCGATTTTACAGATACTGTGTGGATGGCCAAAAAAGACAAATGAGTGGGCTCTAGCTCAAATCAAGCGTGAACTCTCCCTAGAAGCTAAAATGGCTGAGGTGAGGCTGTTGCACTTCAGTCACATTATGAAAAGACAAGAATAATGCTAAGAAAAGTTGAAGGGAGCAGGAAAGTCCTAACATGAGAAGAAGAGTTGGATTTATATCCCCCCTTTCTCTCCTATAGGAGACTCAAAGGGGCTCACAAACTCCTTTCCCTTCCCCCCCCACAACAAACACCCTGTGAGGTAGGTGGGGCTGAGAGAGCTCCCAAAAGCTGTGACTAGCCCAAGGTCACCCAGCTGGCGTGTGTGGGAGTGCACAGGCTAATCTGAATTCCCCAGATAAGCCTCCATAGCTCAGGCAGCGGAGCAGGGAGTCAAACCCTGTTCCTCCAGATTAGAGTACACCTGCTCATAACCATTATGCCACTGAAATGGATTGAGTCTATACAGTAAGCCACTGTAGTCATGTTGCAAGACCGAAGCAAGGCTGTTAACTATAGGACATTGTGGAGGATTTCAAGTGACGGGGCTGCCACAAGTTGGAAGCAACTTGATAACACTTCACACATGCAAACACACACATGTCTGCCCTGGCAGGCCTGTGATTGGGGAGCACGGTATTGAGCTTCTTCAGCCTGTCAGTTTCTAAGCTTTAACAGTTTAGGAGTCAACCTATCCGGCTTCCTTAACATACTTAGTCCACTCAGTATACATAGGTGTCAAACTCGCGGCCCTCCAGATGTTATGGACTACAGTTCCCATCACCCCCTGCCAGCATAATGCTGGCAGGGGATGATGGGAACTGTAGTCCATAACATCTGGAGGGCCGCGAGTTTGATACCTGTGCAGTATAAGAATTCTCTGGAAATATCTTGAGTGAAGAAATGAGTGGGCATTGTATTCATAACTGTATTATGGTGATTGATTATATTTATGTAGATGATAGTTGAATGTCTTGGCTGTTCGTCTGTGTATACGTAAGAACAAGTTCCACGGAACTCAGTGGAACTGTCCTCTGAGTAGACCTGCCTGGGATCAGGGTGTTAATGTATTTTCAGCCTTAAATGACCTGACCTTTCAGCTTGCCTAGATTCCCAGTACTTGTTTCCTTTTTACTATTGCATATTTTTTTCCCTGTTTGACTACCTTCCTTAATATACTGCGAACATCTTGATAATAACTTCATTTCCAAAGAAATTTTTGGCAGGGTTTCCCATCTGTCTGCGGTCATTTACCCCAAACCATTGAGCCGCAGGAAGCAACTCTTGGGTGAGAGCTAAGCTAATAGATCCCTTCACCGTTGACCCTTAGCTATGGGATATCTGAAAGCATGACAGGAATTTGTTCCTTGCTGAAAAGGACACAGATTTTGAAAAGCGGCAAATGAGTAATATGGGAAAACTGCTTCTGTAAACCCCATGGTATTTCTCACCAGTTTTTCTCTGCATCTTCTTAGACTTCACAGCTTTGTAGTTCAGAAATTTGCAGCAGTATATGCAATAAGCCTCTGGGCCCCACTCAGTTTTTAAAATCTTGCATAGGAGGACAGTGGAAGTTTTGCTCTGGCCACAGCAGTAACTAACTAAATAAGTATATTTTGATTTAATTCTTGATGGCTATGAAGAACAAACTGCAGTACCAAACAACCCTGTTCTAAAGTAACTTGCAGCTGTTGAAGGGCGCAAATTTGGTTGATACTCCTTGAAATCTTGTTTCTAGGTGATACCTGAACAACTTGGTGTCATATTGATTTTCTTTATTAAAACATTTGTATCCTGTCTTCCCTTGTAATTCAAGGCAACAATGCAAGGAGGATGTTAAATACTTTCAGTTAACTGGATGTTGTGGGTTTTCTGGGCTGGTCATGGCCTGGTAGCTTTTGCTCTGTCATCTTCAGAGGTGTGTCAGAGAGAGGAATGCATCTTACCCTGACATGCCTCTGAATGTTCCAGCCGTAGATAAAGGTAAAACATTAGGAGCAAAAACTACCAGACCACAGCCACTCAGCCTGGAAAACCCACAACAGCTAGGTTATTCTAGCTGTGAAAGTCTTCAACAGTACATTTTCAGTTAAAAAAATTTTTAAACCCAAAACTCTCCTTCATCTCCCCTTTAAAAGATGCCTGCTGTTCAGACCCCCCCCCCCTTCAAAAACCCTGGTAAACAAATGGGCCTTGCGGTACTTCCTGGGGTGGTGGTGGTAGTGGTGGGGGTAAAACACAGAGCTGGAGACCCAATGGGAAAGATCCAAGCTGTGGCTAATGGTAGTAGTCTGTGATAGAAGAACTGAAACTACCCAGTTCCTTAGCAGAGAAAACACATCAGAGTTATATAAAAAGGAGTTTTAATAAAGCTCTAAATATAAAAACTCAGGCTACAAAAATATATTTACAAAAGAAGAGGAAGACAAAATAGTCGTGTGCTAAAAAGCACTGGCAAGCAAACAAGCTTGCACAATAAGTAAACAAAGGAAAAATTGCAGCAACCCTGCCAGTGTTGATGGGAATTGTAGTCCACGAACATCTGGAGCACCATAGGTTGGCTACCCCTGAGCTTCATCATAATATACAGCATTGAAGGTCACCCTCCATCAACCAATTAACTGCCCAGCTGCCCTACATCAACATACAGTAAAAAAAAATGGTGCAACTATCTTGCTCCTGCAATTACTTACGTAAGGGATGCCAAATATTCTAACAGGCTGCCCATCCTAAATGATGGGACGAGATGCCTGACAGTTGAAGCTGGCATACAGTGACCTATGGAAAGAGGCGATCCTTCAGAGCGAAGGGAGAAGATGGACCCACCACACAATCTGTCTCTTTCTGCTGTTGGACAACGAGGCATTCTTTACTGTGCAACTAACGCACCATTGATCCAAAACCAACAAGTCAAACGTTAAAGCCAGTGCCATCCTTTCTCACTTTGACTGCATCGTTCCTGGTTGCTATCGGTTAAATGCTTTTCCAGATTGACTAGCCTCTTAATTTTGTGTGTGTGTTCAGTGAAAGCAAAAGTGATTGCTTCCTGGCTGCATGTACTAAAGCTGCTTTGGCTTGTATTTAAATCCATTCCCTGTTCTCTAGGTTTAAAGCAACTCAACGTTATTTCAAAGGATGAAAAAAATGGGGGGGGGGGGTATAAGAGGCTTACGAAGCCGCTGTAACTGCCCTGCTTATTCTCTGCTGTCAAGGACCTGTCCAAATCTTTCCTGGAAAATACTTGGGCTTTGGTTGACCTCTAGAGCAAATCTATGCAAAGCCGGCACACCCTCCCCTACAGTGCCTTTGGAGAATTCCTAATGCAGGGCAGTCGCAGCTCATCCTTATCTCTTTTATGGAACTTCTGTATGGAACCTGCAGTTTCCAGCACCCAGATGGGTGGTTTGTGCGGGGAGAGGAAGGATGGAGACCTTGTGGGAAACCATAGAAACATGGATTTGGAAGGGATTTCCAGGGCCATCTAGTCCAACCCCCTGCAAAACGTAAGAAAACTCATAATTATCTCCCACTCGTTACCCCCCACTGACCCCTGCTCACTTCAGTCTCATCTCACATAGCTCTTCTGAATTTGGGCCCCCACAGCTTAAGACAAGCTGGGGATGCATTTTGATTTAAAAGGTACTGGGTTTCCTCTCCGTCAAAGATGGCAGCCCCTAGTCTGCGGGAGGAAATAGCAAGCTGGTATTTTTCTCTGTCTCCTTGAGGTAATCTAAAGAGAGAGAAGAAGAGTTTTGGATTTATATCCCCCCTTTCTCTCCTGCAGGAGACTCAAAGGGACCTACAATCTCCTTGCCCTTCCCCTCTCACAACAAACACCCTGTGAGGTAGGTGGGGCTGAGAGAGCTCCAAGAAGCTGTGACTAGCCCAAGGTCACCCAGCTGGCGTGTGTGGGAGTGTACAGGCTAATCTGAATTCCCCAGATAAACCTCCACAACTCAGGCAGTAGAGCGGAGAATCAAACCCGGTTCCTCCAGATTAGATACACAAACTCTTAACCTCCTATGCCACTGCTGCTCTCAATATGAAGGTGAGGTTTGTCCGGCTGCGGGCGAGATCCCAGCGGCCGGACCAGTCAGACCTCCATGCGCGACGCTCAACCGAGCGGGCGACGGGGAACAAGCCGGGGAACAAGCCGAGGCGCCCAAAGCGGGGCTGGCCGAGGCGGCGACGCGGCGATCGGCCGGAGCCCTTCCCCAGCGCATTTGCCGGGCGCCCCGTCGGAGGCGCCCCGCGGCGGGTCCGGAACGCTCGGAAAACCCAGAAGTGCGCCGGGCCGAGAGGCCAGGGCGGGCCCGATGCCCAGCTGAGACGGCTGAGCACGGCCGAGAGGGGCATCAGCTGGGAAGAGGGAGGTCCCAGCGGCCGTAGCCTATTTAGAGGAGGCAGTTCGGACGCCCGGGAGCTGCCGCTGCAGCGGGGATCCGGGAAGGGCGTGGGTTATTCCAAGCTGGGAAACCGGGCAACGGGTCCGTTCAACGCTGGCTGGGGACGGAGTCAAGGGGGGTAGCTTGGCTCAGGGCACAGCTGAGAGCCCTGTGAAGCAACAGGGCTAGGCGGAACGCGGATGCGGAGCCTTGCCGTCAGTGAAGTAACGGCGGCAGGCTCAAGGTGGTGGGAGGTCTAGGCGCCGAGAGGGAACGGCGGCAGACCCAGGGCAGCCAGAGATTCTGATTCATAAGGGGCCAGAGGGAGGTCCCGGCGTGGGCTGCCTTTCTTGACAGGCGCCCTGTGGGCAAAATCATTTCTTGGCCCTCCGGGCCAACTGGATAAGACCACCCCTGGGGAAGACAGCTCCCAGGGCAGGGAGGGAGGGACGGGCCCACCGCCGGGGGAGCCCCGGGAGGAAGGGGACGCGCCACAAGGTTCTAGTCCACATTTATTTTTTATCTGCAGAATTTATATCTTCTCTTTTCTGCCTTATTAAGGCCGTCGCGGTGCCTAACAATTAAAAACGGAAAACTAAAAATATACACCATGAAACCAAGATTGAAATACACACGAAACACAAAGTTGGCTATTAAGAATTAAGGGAGGAAGGAGGAGTCCTTCCTGAGGAAATTCTAGATGAAACAAAGGCTTCACCTGAAGAAGAGGAGTTTGGATTTTCTCTCCTCCTTTTCCCTCCGGGAAGGAGACTCAACAGGGTTTACAAACTCATTTACTTTCCCCTTCCTGCGAAGGACTCCTTGTGCGGTGAGTGGGGCTAAGAGAGTTCCAAGAGAACTTGTGACCAGCCCAAGGTCACCCAGCAAACTTCATGTGTAGGAACAGGGAAAACAAACCAACAAACCTGGTTCTCCAGATAATAAACCATCACTCATGTGCAGTCTTCCAAGACTTTGGGCCAGGCCTGGTTTAAATGGCTTGGCTTTAAAATTTGTTTCTATTTCATTAGGTATTCTTGACACAGAAATTGAGTTTTTAAAATAGATTACTTCCGATATAACTGTCATGGTCAGGAAAGTTAGCCAGAGCTGATGACCCGGAATCCAAAGAGAAAGCGGCAGAATTCTTCCGAGGTTTTTTCTTTCATCAAAGACATTGATAACGCCGAATAGCTATAACGAGTGGCTTTTTGAGAGGTGAAATACCGGACCGAGGCACATACCTACCTGCAGTACGATCACCAAAACGTGATGTTACCTCCAACTCAGCGGCTTCATTGCGATGTGAGGTTCTTGCGATCACCTCCCTCAGGTGGCTCAGCGCTTGCAGCATAATAGACTTGTTATTACTGAAGGTGTCACGAGACTGCTCTTTTGCTGCCAATACAGCAAACGCAGCTGCCTTCTTGGAACGCGCAGCACGGTTATTTACACCCCACAGCTGGCTGCTGGCTTCCAGCAAGTTGCAAGTGACAATGTGTCAGCCTCCCCACTGGGTCATGCGAGCAGCTGTTGTACTGTCATGCCGAGTCATTCTTTGTGATGGTGGAGAAAGTGCCATCAGGTCTCGGCTAACTTTCAGAGACCCTGTCAGATTTTTGAAACGAGGCGTTTGGAGGTGGTTTTCCATTGCCAACTGACTGGCCCAGGGTCACCCAGCAGGCTACATTAGGAGGAGTGGAGAATCGAACCCGGTTCTCCAGGTTGGAGCTTTCTGCTTTTAACCGCTGCATGACACTGGCTATCGGAGTCATCCTTTAGTTGGTGAAGTATCGCTGTGTGTCCCAGCAGCTGCATACCTGAGTGCAATGAAGCTGCCTATTGAATCAGAATATCAGTCCACCAAGGTCAATATTGTCTCCTTTGACTGGTAATAGCTCTCCAAGGTCTCAGGCTTAGGTTTTTCACATCACCTACTGCCTGACCCTTTTACCTGGACATTTTGGGGATTGAATCTGGGATCTTATGCATTCTAATCCCCTGAGACACAGCCCCTCTGTGTCTTCAAACAGACAAAGCAAGTATGCACAAAAGCTGGTGGCTTTCAGTGTCTCTGCCACACAGGTCAAACAGGGAGGCTCGTTGGCTGTGATATAGTGCATGGATGGGCATGATGTACTCCCGCATAATTGCTTGCAAGGCTGATTTGATTCTCAAGGAGCAGCGGTCCTTTTGAGAACTGTTCAGCAGTTCCTCCAAACGTTCTGGCCTGGCCTGCCTCCCTCTGTATGGGGCTATTCGACACACGACAGTGACTAGCCCAAGGTCACCCAGCAGGCTTCATAGGAAGGAGCGGGGAGTTCTCCAGATGAGAGTCTGCTACTCTTATCACTACACCCACTGATACCTGCAAATAATTTCCATTATACTTTAAAAAAAATTTTTATTGTATCATTTGAATTTTACAGTTTATAGTAATTTCCTTCTTCATACATTTTCAAACAATATTTTCCCCCTTTTCTCCCTCCCCCCATTACTTCTTCTTCATAGTTTTGTCACACAAACAGCAGTAAGTTCATTCTCTGTAGCCTCTTCTCCCGTATTTCTTCATTGACTCGAGCTTCTTTCATCCAGTCCATGTATATTATCCATATCTTCAAAATTTCATTCTGTTTATCTTGCCACGTCTTATTTTTGGTTAGTATATCGAAAATATCAAGTGTCACTTGTTCCCAGATATATTCTAACCCTTTCTGAAGTGTCCATTTTTTCTTTTCTTTCCAGCCCAAGGCTATTGTTGCATGGGCTGCTTTAATCATTATTTTATACATATAACTATGTTGTTTATCCACCCTTCTGTCTTCCATTACACCCATGAACATTAAGACATTATTTAAATCAATATTTATCTTCACCAGTTTCTCGATAATTTCCATTATACAAGTGCCCTCCTGGGCTGTTCCATTCTGCTGCAGTTCTGGTTCCTTTATAAAAATGCAGCATGATCCTTTTGCATGGCATGATACTACAGTCATCAGCAAGGATTGTATTATAGTCACTCGGAGCTGTACTTGGAATGGCCAGTTACTTCTACACTAATTGGCATTGTGGCATGGGTAACCCTACACATTACCCTGGTATGTTGTCCTTGGTAGAATCTCTTCCAAACGTGTCTTCCTCTCAGTTCATGGAAAGATTGCCACAGCAAGGTAATTAAACCTGTAACATTTTTGGTTTAATCTCAGTCAATCAATTCAGCCTTTAATGGCATATAATTTAATCTCAGTCAAGTGTGGGATAGTTGCTGATGTGGCTTTACCTCAAACTTAACCATGAAGTCTATCGCCTTTAGCCAAATTTCATCTCACAGCTGCTTCCTCCTTGTCAAGTAGCCAACATTCATCCTTGGAATTCACAATTTGGTGTTAGAATCTCGAGCATCTTTATTTATCTTCTTTAGCATGTCAGGCTACCCCACTATCAAAAAGCAGTGCCCTTGTTTGGGCGGGGGGGGGGGGGGGGGCCCAAATATTTTACGTACCATGATGAAATTTGGCCTGGTGGGCCACTGTGAGTAGCAGAAAGCTGGACTAGATGGACTCTGGTCTGATCCAGCTGGCTTTTTCTTATGTTCTTATAAATTTCCAGGAACCGTGGCCACCTGGTGCTTAGAATTTGCTGCATTCTGCCTGTTGTGATGAAGGTCATATAGTACTCCTTAGGGCAGGCATTAAAATTATAACAGGGCAAATGTAAGGTGTTCTTAATATGTGAGTCAGAAAGGTGTTCAGGCATGAATTCCTATAGCATTTTTACCAAGTTGGTTCTTGTGTGTGTGTTCCACTGGCCCAAGGCGCTTTGTACGGGCAGAAGCTGCTCCGCTGGCACAAGAGATTAACAGTGGTTTGCAGTGGTTTTTCCATTCCACTTTTCTCTAACGTCTTCCTACCCACTGGCCCTGCCTTCATGGCGCTCACTAGCAGATGTTTAGGAAAGGCGTGACAGGTTGATGTCCACTCATGGTGCCTTACGGTCCTGCATAGGTGCTAAGCCGCTAAATAGCTAATGAAAGGTTGAACTTAATACATTAATTATTCCATGGAAATATTTGGGTGACCTCTAATGGATACACACAACAGAGCTCTCTTATACTTGGCCAGAGTTTTGGTCTGTGAATACCAGCATTGTTCTACTTAGACCGGCAGTGTCCTCAGTGGTATTTTCATATGACCTACCACCTGATTCTTTTTAACAGAAGAAGCTAGGGATTTAAGGAGTTTGGATTTCTACCCTTCCTTTCTTTCCTGTAAGGAGTCTCAAAAGTGGCTTGCAAACACCTTCCCTTCATCTCCCCACAACAGACACCTTGTGAGGTAGATGGGGCCGAGAGAGTTCCGAGACAGAACTGTGACTAGCCCAAGGTCATCCAGCAACCTTCATGCACAGGATCAAATCTAGTTCACCAGATAAGAGTCAGCTGCTCTTGTGCAGCAATGGGGGAATCAAACTCCAGTTTAGAGTCCACTTGTTCTTAACCTCTACACCAGGGGTCGGGAACCTGCGGCTCGCGAGCCGCATGCGGCTCTTCCGCCGCTGTTCTGCGGCTCCATGAGCGGAGCCGCCGTCTTTCGGCCTCGCCTGCAGGAAGCAGGGCGGGTATTACCTGTAGCCCGGCACGGGCGAGGTCACCGCCGACATCGTCTTTGGCTCCTCGCCTCGGCCAAGCTTCGCGGGTGGGAGTGCCCGGCGGCCGGGCAGGCCGAGCCGTTTTCGCCCGCCTGCAGGAAGCAGGGCGGGCACATCAGTGGCTTAAGCTCCCACGAAGCCAGAGGCTGCACGCCTTTTTCCTCCTCAGAAGTCCCTCTGGGAGAGAAAGGGCTGAAGCCTTGGTGCCTGGCGGTTGGCTTGCTTTTTTTAAACGGAGAAAGGTCCTTTCAGCTTAAAAGAGCAAGCTCCATATGCTGTTTAGGCTGCAACTTCTCCTCTTCAGGAAGTCCCTCTGGGAGAGAGGCCAGCCTTGTCGCTAAGCGAGGGCTTGCTTTTTTTTAAACGGAGAAAGGTCCTCAGCTTAAAAGAGCAAGCCCATAGCTGGGTTTAGAGCTGCAACGCCTTCTCCCTCTCTCAGGAAGTCCCTCTGGGAGAGCGGGCTGGAAGCTCTGCCTCAGCACTCCTCCTGCCACAGGAGCCGGAGCGCCAAGGACCTCCGCCCCACACAGAGAAGAAGGCTCAGCCCCCTGCTCCATGGGGCAGAGAGGGGAATGGCGGTGGTGGCCTGTTCGGTGCCACTCTTCTGCTCTCCTGCTGTGGGAGCCTCCTGCCCCAGAAAAACTGCCCCACTCCATGGGGCAGAGGGGGGATGGCAGCCTCCACATTTTTTTCACACACACTCCCTGATCCCCTGTGCCACGGCCACCCCCCAAAGCACCATCAGAACTGCTGGATTTTCAGGGTAAGTGGTGGCGCCGCTGGGGGCGGGGCTGAAAACTCCCGAGGTCAGCCTCGGCGAAGCTTTACCCAGGCTACGCCTCTGCAGGGCACATCTCTAGCCCCGCGTGGGAGGGTGTGTAAGCTGGGGAGAGGAGGGAGGGCGAGGCAGCAAGCTCATGGGGAGCTGGACGGGGCAAGCTGAAAGTGGGTGGGTGGGGGGTGAGCCAAATGGCTCTTTGGTGGTGAGCCAAATTTGGTGGTGAGCCAAATGGCTCTTTGAGGGGAAAAGGTTCCCGACCCCTGCTCTACACCGTGCTGGCTCTTCTGCATGCCAGGCTGGGACCTTCTGCAAGCTAAGCAGATGCTGTGCTATGGAGGTGTTGCCCATCCCTGGACGTTGTGGTGTATCACAGGGGAAGAGGCGGTGCTGCTGCTGGTAACTAAACTGCAGCATTCTTCACCATGTGAAGACTCACAGCTGACTTTGAGAGAAGACCTATGTAGAGTGCATTATAGTGGTCTAGTTTCAGTGTTCCCGCGGCATGGATCCTTGCAGCGTTCACGTTCTCTTGAATCCAAAGCTAATTTCATACTTGGCGAAGGAGACCCGTTCAGGTTTTAAGACTGAAGGCTTTCATTTGCATTTACATTTCTCAGATATTACCCTCCTTTCTTCTAAGGAGCTGAGGGCAGTGTGCATGAGCTGTTTGATTTTGTTACTTACTGGGTTGGACTGAGAATGTGGCTGACCTATGGTTTTAGGGCTGCTTGGTCAAGGTTCTAACCTAACCCATTGCATTAGAATAATAAGTCTTGTCTGGAAGCTCTAATGAAATCCTTTGCCACCAACATAAGAACATAAGAACTAGCCTGCTGGATCAGACCAGAGTCCATCTAGTTCAGCACTCTGCTACTCACTCTGCTACTCGCAGTGGCCCACCAGGTACCTTTGGGAGCTCACGTGCAGGAGGTGAAAGCAATGGCCTGCTGCTGCTGCTGCTCCTGAGCACCTGGTCTGCTAAGGCATTTGCAATCTCAGATCAAGGAGGATCAACCTGGCTAATTCCAACACTGGCAAAAAAAAGAAAAAAGATGAATAAGATGTATTATTGTCATGTATTATTGTCATCCAGCATGGTATAGTGCAGTGATGGCGAACCTATGGCACGGGTGCCAGAGTTGGCACTCGGAGCCCTCTCTGTGGGCACACGTACACAGAGTTCGTCATGTGGAGGGAGGAAAATCACACACACCCCACACACACATCTAGGCTGGCTTGGGCCACTGAGCACTGAGCACGACATGCGCGCACCACAGTGAGCAGGGAAAACTCGGCTGGCGGGCCTGGTGCCTGTGCTCTGGGTGGCTGCTGCCCGAGGGGGGGGGGGCACAGAGGAGGCAGAGATGCTACAGAGGCACAGAGCACTGCGCGCGGGACTTGCTGGAGGCTAGAGCAGGCTGGTCCGGGGCAGAGGAAGAGGACAGAGGAAGGTGGGGCGGAAGAAGAGGGAGCAAACTGTTTTTTCCTAAACTAAAACCTCAGCATTCAGGTTAAATTGCCAGGTGGGCACTTTGCAATAAATAAGTGGGGTTTGGGTTGCAATTTGGGCACTCGGTCTCAAAAAGGTTCGCCATCACTGGTATAGTGGTTAAGAACAGGAGGACTCTAATCTGAAGAATCGGATTTAATTCCCCACTCCTCCACATGAGTGACAGGCTCTTCTCTGGTGAACCAGGTTTGTTTCCCCACTCCTACGCATGAAGTCTGCTGAGTGACCTTGGGCCAGGCACAGTTCTTTCAGAACTGTCTGAGCCTCACCCAGCTCACAGGGTGTCTGTTGTGGGGAGAGGAAGGGAAAGGAATTTGTAGGCTGCCTTGAGTGTCCTTAAAGGAGAGCAAGGTGGGGGTGTAAATTGAAACTCTTCCCATCTTATTCATCTTTTTTCTTTTTTTTGCCAGTGTTGAAATTAGCCAGGATTTTTGTGAAAGCCTTTTTGGGGGGAGGGGGTGTGTGTTGTTTGCTCTTGTGAACTAACTGGCTTTTTAGATGCATGCATTTAGTTCATAACAGGATGGCATCGTCAGCAAATGGAAATACATTTGATAAGGGTAACAATGGGATGTCATAGTCCACATGCCTGAACTGCTTTGGAAAGCGGCTCTTAAGGTCATTTATTTGCCCAAGAAAGACACCAGTTACCAACAGTCAGCTAGCTCATGAGTTGTAGTCTGCAGTCCTGGTAAACTCAGAGTTGTTCATTTACCCCATCTTTCCATGACTCTCTGTGGCTTACACTTCTGTCGTTGGTGCTGCTTTTTGGTGCCTGTCAAAATAAATTGCTGAAATTGCTGTTATGGTTGAATTGGGGGGGGGGGGGAGGAATGGGGGTCTTTTGTGTCTTCCAGCAACTTCTCTGCTCAGACTTTATTTGTCTTCTCTAGAAACGGTGCACACAAAACACAATGCAGATGATGTATGAAAAACACACACAATTAAATAGCCCGTAGCTCAAAGTTTACTGTAAAAGAACGAAGCTCTTTTTTTAGAGCGACACAGTACTTTGAACTTTGTTTAAGCACAGCATTCTTGTAGACATCTCTTCTGGAAGAACTGGAATGCTCTTGTTGCCCTTTGAACAACTGCATCCCTTGAACTATTTGTCAGGCTGATCTATCCTCCTTCACATTCAAACTGTAAAAAAAAATCAGGGTGGAACCAAATGAATCGGGTTAATAAGTGTTAAGGCCCAGATGGAAAGGCAGAGGAAGAGTCATAAGGAAGCTCAGATAGACCGGCCTTTGTTCTTCATTAATATGAAGCTTAATTACATGGCTGTCCCAAGTTCTGCATTGCAAATCAGTTGACAGATTTAAAAACTGCATTGTTTCCTGCTATTCTGCTGCTAGCCTTGAATGGCTAATACTGTGTAAGGAACTGTAGCGCCCCCCCCCCCCCAGTACCTCACTCCTGGATATCCAGTGCCATTTGGCTTCTGTGTGCTCACCCCCACCCCCTCCGCAAATCACTTGCATATGTTCCTTCCAACTTTTCTTTGCAAAGCCGTGGGAGTGGAAAGTGCTGTGAAGTCATAGCTGGCTTATGGTGACCACATAGAATTTTCAAAGCAAGAGAAAATTAGAAGAAGAAGAAGAGTTTGGATCTATATGCCCCCCTTTCTCTTCTGTAAGGAGATTCGAGGTGGCCTACAATCTCCTTTCCCTTCCCCCCCCCCCACAACAAACACCCTGTGAGGTGGGTGGGGCTGAGAGCGCTCCAAAGAACTGTGACTAGCCCAGGGTTACTTGTGTTGTAGTGCACAAGCTAATCTGATTCACCAGATAAGCCCCCACAACTCAAGTGGCATGGTGGGGAATCAAACCCAGTTCTCCAGATTAGAATGCACCTGCTCTTAACCACTACACCACGCTGCCATTTGCCATTGCAGTGGGAACTAGAAATGCTCTTTCGATTGAAGCGTCCTGTTGGTCAACAGGTGGCTTCAGAGGGCAACTTGATGGAAGGTCATATTTGTCCCCTGCCCTTCAGCCTCACTTCCCAAAATAATCTGCCACCAAACTCTGTTGGCAGAGGCATGTCTCCATCCACCCCATTCTCTCAATTAAACGTGGCGCTGGAGTGTAGCTCTCAAGGTCTACGGTTAGCCCTGTGATTTGCAGTTGCTGAACTCACGCTGACTGATTGCGTTGTTCCCTGCCATCTTTGTGGTGATTTGAACCGGGGAGTAATATAGTGGTTAACGTACTGGAGACATGAGTTCAGTCCCCCACATGGCCACTACCCTTACTGGGCGCTTTTGGACCTGTTGCTCATTGTAAGAATAAAATGGAGGAGGCGGGTGTCTGTGTCTACAATCCTGAGCTCCTTGAAGCGATTGGTGTTTGCAACATGCTGCCACAGGAGGGGGTGATGGCCACTAACCTGGATAGCTTTAAAAGGGGCTTGGACAGATATATGGAGGAGAAGTCTATCTAGGGCTACCAGTCTTGATCCTCCTTGATCTGAGATTGCAAATGCCTTAGCAGACCAGGTGCTCGGGAGCAGCAGCAGCAGCAGAAGGCCATTGCTTTCACATCCTGCATGTGAGCTCCCAAAGGCACCTGGTGGGCCACTGCGAGCAGCAGAGTGCTGGACTAGATGGACTCTGGTCTGATCCAGCAGGCTCGCTCTTATGTTCTTAAGGAAGCTTAGATTAAAAACAACCGTCTCACAAGCTACTCTGTGGGTTGAATTGCTGGAAAGGAGGGTTAGGCTTGATCAGTAGAGATTACTCCAAAAATATTTATTGCATCTAACAGCAATACAATAGCAGAACTGGGTTTGTGAGCTATGCGGAGCCAGTAAATGTAAGTTAAATATCTCCCGCCGCCACCCACATTGTCTGACCTTTTTGCCCAATTCTGCCAAATGAATCACAATATGGAATTGCTGATATGTTCCCAGAGGGCCAGCTTGAAATCAGGACGGAATTATAATGTCTGAGATATGGAAGGTTGCTTCAGAGAGGCACAGTATTATTGCAAACAGTGCATAGCTAAGAACAAGATGTCTGCGTGGAATCACTTGTTACAAGAACATAAGAAAGCAGAGGAAAGGTTTGCCTGATGTTTCGTCCAAGATTGTGGCTCTCTTTTTTTAGATGTGTCTACAATGCATGCAATGCATCCTCTTCAGTAGTGGTGTAGGAGGTTAAGAGCTCGTGTATTTAATCTGGAGGAACCGGGTTTGATTCCCAGCTCTGCCGCCTGAGCTGTGGAGGCTTATCTGGGGAATTCAGATTGGCCTGTGCACTCCCACACATGCCAGCTGGGTGACCTTGGGCTAGTCACAGCTTCTCGGAGCTCTCTCAGCCCCACCTACCTCACAGCGTGTTTGTTGTGAGGGGGGAAGGGCAAGGAGATTGTAAGCCCCGTTGAGTCTCCTGCAGGAGAGAAAGGGGGGATATAAATCCAAACTCCTCCTCCTCCTCCTCCTCCTCCTCCTCCTCCTCCTCCTCCTCCTCTTCTTCTTCTTCTGAATTGACCATGAGCCAGCTGCCAGGATATCTGGCCCACAGGGGGCTCGAACTCCTGACCGTGTGAGTGGCAGTGCAAGCACTTAACCACTACGCCACGCAGCTCTTCGAGGATGAGGTAGACAAGCTTCAATTGAACGCTGAATTCTCCATGGCTTTTTCCAGGATTGTTAGGTGATTTGGTTTAACTGAATCACCATCCCTACTCCTGAGTACCTTCAGTTAACACTGTCAGACGACGGCCAAGCGTAGTTCCTGTTTCCCTTGAAACTTAATCCTAAATGCACCTCCAAATGACGATCCGAAGGCCTTGTACCTGTTTCCTGAAATGGTTACTTAAGTTCCTAAGAATTATTGGCTTAACCATTTTAAAGAATGTGTTGACATGAGGCTGCGCCCAACCATTTCATCATATCGAGTTTTCCCTCCCTTTCCTCCTGCAAGGTTTAGGAAAATGATACTACTCAAGTGATACTACACTTCGGAGAGTAGGTGCAGGGTAGTTCACGTCTTTGGCTTGGGTTCAGATACTTGCGGCAACTTTTAACGTGACAAAGTAGAGGAGTGGAACTACACACAGACACCATGTTAGACCACCTGATGGTGGGCAGAGTTATGTAGTCCATCTTGGTGTCCAGGTCTAAACCTCTGCAAGGTTTCTCCATGTAGAATTTGAACGGCAGTAGAATCCCAGCATCCTCAACAGGGGTGGAAAGTCCAAATAGATGGGAGATTTAATTGCTGCTGGCGTCATTGTGTTACGTGCCCCTGCAATGCGAGCTGGTTTGCTTGAAACCGTCCAAAGGTGAGGCACGCACACGCGCAGCTTCCTTTCCAAGGAACATTCGGTGGGAGTTTTCAAAACAGTGCAATGATGGGGAATGAAAGGGAACATTGTATGTAGAGAAATCTGGAGACTTCCATGAAAACACAGAAAAATATGCAGACACCAGCCACAGGACTAATAGCTTTGGCTCGCCCGATGTGGTCCTTTGTAGGTGCGAATGATGTAAACCACATAGCTGTGAACTACAGAGCTGAAGCTACCACGGGCTTCAAACCACCTCACCCTGTTTTACAAATTCTCATATTATGGAGGCAGCACAGAAGTAAAACTCTGTGTTCAGCTTAAGTCTTAAATTCTCGCTTTTTAAATTCCTGAAACAATATTTGCATAACAGCTGTATTTTTTTAAAAAAAAACATATTCTTAACAGTGGTTGGACTTGTTCCAATTTGTTTTTGTTCACGGAGTGGAAGCCAGCATTTAGTCATGAAAGCGGAGGACAGGGAGCTATTTGGGTTAGCTAAGGAAACGTTGAATACCTTTCCAGTGAGCTTTTTTGAAGGGGTCATTCCTAAAACTGCGTTTACGAAAGTTGTGTGTAATGTTGAAGTTTCGGGGATTGGCTTCACATTTTCTAAAGACCGTTTGTTGTAACCTTCTCTCTTCCAGGGCCGCCCCCCCCCCCCCTTCCTGGGTTCTATAACAGTAAAGCCATTAAACTAAAGCTTGGCGGCACAGTTAGCTTAGATGACTGTGATGCCGCTTTAACATTTCTAATCTGCTAAATCACTTAAGTATTTCTGTGGCTGCCAAGCACAAGTCTGTAACTTTGAAGAAAATCTTATTGTAGCTGAGTCTGATTCTTACTAACGGGCAGACGCTTTAACTGACGTGTTGCCTCGCCTCTGCTTGTGGGGTTGCAATTTGTAGGCGCTGGGACATGCAGCTGAGCTTAAGCCACCACACACGTTAAAAGGCACCAGGTCAGTGGTGGGATTCTAAACGATCAATCACCGGTTCGCGCCCTCCCCTGGCTGCGTGTCCCTGCCGTGCCCCCACAGCCGTCCTCTTACCTGGCTTCTGCACCCCGACCCCCCCTTTCCGATGTTTGTTTATTTATTTATTGTTTAGATTTCATAGACCGCCTAATCTCCGAAGGGCTCGAGGCGGTTTGCAGAAAAATATCAGTTCGATCCAATAACAACAGTTAAAATACAGTTAAACCCCCATTAAAACTCAAGCAGCGCATCAAGTCCTAAAACAGCCAGCTGAAACACATAGTACTGGCGCCCGAACCTAAGGCTGGGCGGGGAACAACGTCCAAGATGGTCAAGAAATACGCCGTATCAGGATGGTAACAAACGGCAGGGGGCTCATAATGGGGCAGCCAATCCGCAGCCGGCCTCTTTGAAGGCCCGGTTGGGGGAGGCGGGGGGGGGCAAGGGAAGGTGGCAGCTGTGGGGGGGGGGGCTGCCTGTTGATCAGGCCATACTCCTCTGGGCCGGAATCACGTTGCGCATGCAGCCTTCATGGGAGGGGGATTCCAGGCGGATGGCTACTGGTTCGGCAGAACTGGTGAGAACCGGCTGAATCCCACCTCTGGTTGATGTCATATCACAACATTTACTAGGCAGGCTGCGTTCCTGGAGTGGCGTGCCTTTGCCTTCCCAAATTGCCTACACCGGGTACTCATTTTATCGATCTCAGAAGGATGGAAGGCAGAGTCAACCTTGAGCTGGCTACCTGAAACCCACTTCGTCATGAGCAAAGCTTGGACTGCAATACTGCAGGTTACCATTCTGTGTCCCGGGGCTCTTACTGCATGCATTAGGCCGGCATTAATATTCAGAACACCAGTACCATCACGTTGAGTGCTTGCCTCTGGAAAAGCTGACTTTGAAATGGCTCTCAAAGTTGTACACAATAGTATTCGGGTCTAAGGCTGGAAGAGAGCCGGGAACTCACATGGGTCCCTCTTTTGCCGTTACCAGGGTGCAGATCTTGCATGTTTGTGGAGGGTTTGGTTCAGATCTAGGTGGAATCTCTTGATCCAGTCCACTCGCTCTACGCGGGCCTTCCCTTGCGTTCGATCCGGAGACTGAAACTGGTTCAACATGTGGCGGCGTGCCTGCTCACAGGCAGCGCCAGTTGGGACCACATCCAGCCTGTGCTGCGCCAGCTACATTGGCTCCCAGTAGAGTTCCGGATCGTCTTCAAGGTGTTGGTATTGACCTTTAAGGCCTTATGCGGCCTGGGGCCCTCGTATCTTCGAGACCGCATCACCCCATATGTCCCGACATGGCCTCTTCGTTCAGTGGAGGCCAATTTACTGGTGGTCCCTGGCCCCTCGATGATGCGGCTGGCCTCCACACGGGCCAGGGCCTTTACGGCTCTGGCCCCGGCCTGGTGGAACGCTCTTCCACCAGCTGTCCGGGCCCTGCGGGACCTTAGTGAGTTCCGCAGGGCCTGTAAGACGGAGCTGTTCCGCCGGGCCTTTGGAGGGACCAGCCGCTGATGGTGCCCCCTCCCCCCCCCTTCCCTGGTCTACCTTTGGAACTGTACCATCTGACGGGATCGGCCGTTCCTCTCTTGGGGGAAGGATTTATTGTCAGGTTATGGGGCGCCACCTACACCCATATTTATACTTGGAACTTTATTTAAGAGTTTACACTTAGTTAGTCCTCACTGCTTTTATAGATTTTATCTAATTTATGATGGTTTTACGACTGTATTCACTGTATGTTGTGCACCGCCCGGAGCCCCTCGGGGACGGGGCGGTATAAAAGCTGAAAGTATAAATAAAAATAAATAAAATTTCTCTTCCAGGGCAAGGAGTTTGCCAGTCCAAAGCTTTTCCCCAGTTGGTCTGTGGGTTCAGCCTGTCTGAGAAAAAAACACCTTTGAATGGTTTGGTTGAACATTCTTTGCTCCTTGAGAATTGGTTGAATCAGGAATGGTGTTTCCCTTCAGTCATAGTCCTTTATGGCTTGGGGGCTTAGCAGTGTGAAACGGGCCTTGCTGTCAACAGGGTTTTGAGCCACTGAACCATTTCTATGGATGTTAGTATTTCTGACTGTGGGGTGCGGTTTCTCTCCCTTTCTTGCTGCAGCCCCAGATGCCCCTATTGGAAGTCTTCCTTCTGTCAGGAACGGCATCTCCGGGGACATCTGGGCTACAGCAGAAGAGCTGATGCAAGAGAGTCCATTGAAACAAGTTTTTAACAGAAACCGCAGATTGATCTCCTAAGGGAACTCTTAAAAGTTGTCTGCAGGACTGTGAGGTTTCCTGGCTTTCCCTTCCAGCCTTTCCCTTTCAACTCGAGGAAGTTCATAGCTGTGATCATAGGGTCCACATGGAGTAATAACCATGTGGGCCGGAAGGCTGTAGGGAGATAAGTGATCTCTTCCTCCTCTTCAGTCACCAGAGCTGCGCTCACGCAGAAGAGGCGGGAGAAAGTAATTTTGCCCTACTTCATCCTGCCAGTCGACATGGCTTTTGCTTCATGTGGGTCCTTTGATCCTCCCACCCCCCACCCCCTGAATAAAGGCAGATTCCGCACGGGCCAAAAACAGCGGTGTGAACCCTTTTACATCATTTCAAACCATTTTACACCATTTTCACACCACTGTTTTGGTCCGTGCGGAATCCGCCAAAGTTTTCCAGGGATGAATAGTACTCCTGGGGTGAGGGAGAAGGTAGGGCAGTGGTGGCAAACCTATGGCACTCCAGATGTTCGTGGACTACAATTCCCATCGACCCCTGCCAGCATGGCCAATTGGGATGATGGGAATTGTAGTCCGTGAACATCTGGAGTGCCATAGGTTCGCCACCACAGAGGTAGGGGAAGTTCAGTGACCACCTGTGCCAGGTTGTTCGGGGAAAAAGTATTTCCTGATACAAGGTTGTTAAGATAGCAGATACTGGCTGGGATCCAGCAGTCCGCAAGGTGAATGCGAACCGGCTTAAAAGCAGCTCTGCTTGTGCAAGACATCGTGCGACGCCTAGCATTATCCTCCTCATATTTTATAGCAGCCCAGAATTGCTTTGTGCATTATCTTGCGCAAGCTGAAAAAACGATTTGTGGTACTCTGTGTTTAATTTAGCGCACGGGGTGTTGTGAAGTTTTTCCACCGTCCGGCTTGCGCAAGAGCCCATAACGTGTGCAGAAGTCTTCGATCGATCTTAACTGCTTGCTTCATAGGCACTTCTATATCCGCAGAATAATCAGTTAAGAACATAAGAACGAGCCTGCTGGATCAGACCAGAGTCCATCTCGTCCAGCACTCTGCTACCCGCAGTGGCCCACCAGGTGCCATTGGGAGCTCACATGCAGGAGGTGAAAGCAATGGCCTGCTGCTGCTGCTGCTGCTCCCGAGCACCTGGTCTGCTAAGGCATTTGCAATCTGAGATCAAGGAGGATCAAGATTGGTAGCCATAGATCGACTTCTCCTCCATAAATCTGTCCAAGCCCTTTTTAAAGCTATCCAGGTTAGCGGCCATCACCATCTCCTGTGGCAGCATATTCCAAACACCAATCACATGTTGCGTGAAGAAGTGTTTCCTTTTATTAGTCCTAATTCTTCCCCCCAGCATTTTCAATGAATGCCCCCTGTTGGTCGCACTAGCACATTGCTGCCCAAGTGGCGTCTTGTAATCCTCTACAAAAGCAGACGTCATAAAATGATTATTTTCTGGCCTTTGAGCATATGCTCAGAACGGCTGGATGTGGTGCGACACTTGCCTCGAGCCAATATTGTACCTTGAGGTCAGTCCAACTATTGCAGGGGCTGCAGATTTCACTGAGTCGGAGTCTCGCAACCCACTGGCAAGAGATACGACTTGCTTTTGGGTTTGGGAATCACTATTTTGATTGCAGAATGTATCAGCAGGAAACAGAAAAACGCAAGCGAGGAGAAGCCCCCTGTCTTTCCCCACCCCCTGTCGCTAATCAAATGGATATGTCATTTTCTAAAATGCCAATAAATCTTCTTTTGTGTTGCAGATTTGATACAGTGCACAAACGAGATGAATGTGAACATCCCGCAGTTGGCGGACAGCTTGTTTGAGAGGACGACAAACAGCAGCTGGGTGGTGGTGTTCAAGTCGCTCATCACGACCCACCATCTAATGGTGTACGGCAATGAGGTAACTGACCACTGCAAGCCGCACATTCTTTGTGTGAGTGATTTCCTCATTGTGACCTGTGGGGTGTTCTCTGTCAGTGAGAATGTCCGAGTCTGACGGGTGAAAGCGATTCTGCACATTCCTTGGCAAACAAAGCACCTCAATATGAGTCACTCTGTAACTCTGTAAATGTCAGAAACGCAGGGGACGGTTGGTGAAGAAATGTGGGTGATTGAAGTCTCAAAAAGTCAGCAGACATCCTGGCCGGCATTCTTCATAATGTTTTCCTTTCACAAAGACGGGAAGGGCAGCCGTATCGGATAAATATTCAGAAGGAGTCGCTTCTTTATAAAGAAATGTTGCTCAAAAGACATCACTGCTTTACGTGGGAGCTAAGTGAGCCCCGAAGGACTGAGCGGGCGAGAAATGTAATGCTGTCTGCCAAGGAATAAGATCATTCCATCCCTGCTGGTACATAATAGACGAAACGTATTTCCCTGGCCCTCTGAATCTGAAGTAACTTGACCACAGCCTTTTATGTTTTCTTTGGTATCTTAATTTATTTCATTGAGAGAAACTGTACACTGCTTCTTCAGGCGGCTCACGGCTAAAACAATAAAACAAAAGCAACCGAGTGAGTAAAAGCAGATCACTGTGATAAAAAAACTATTCAGTGAAACAAGCCGAGCAAAAATCCAAACAAAACACACACCCAAGCCAGGACATAAAAGTACATACAGCAGAATAGTATGAAATGATAAAAAGAGTTCTCAGCCTACGAGTGGGCCATAAAATGACTTTAAAAGATGGAACCCCTTTGTTAAAAGCCTGTGTAAAGAGAAATATTTTGGCCTGGTGCCTGTAGGAAAGTACGGTGCGTGCCAGGTGAGCCTTGAGAAGATTGGTGCCGAAAGAGAAAGGGGTGTTCTTTGAAGGTGAAATCAGCACCTGGCATCTGAAGAGCCTTGTGTACATGGCCAGGTGCTTCCCCATAAACTCTGACATTTCCCCAACTTTCTCCTTTTGACAACACTGCCTTCTGTCCTCCAGTGGTCACTTCTAAGATTTCTTTAGGTTAGAAGAAAAGTTTGGATTTATATCCGTCTTTTTTTTCCCCTGTAAGGAGACTCAAAGGAACTTAAAATCTCCTCTTCCCCCCCCCCCCACTCACAACAAACACCCTGTGAGGTGGGTGGGGCTAAGGGAGCTCCGAAGAACTGTGACTAGCCCAAGGTCACCCAACTAGCATGTGTTGGAGTGCACAAGATAATTTGGTTCCCCAGATAAGTCTCCACAGCTCAAGTGGCAGAGCAGGGAATCAAACCCGGTTCTCTAGATTAGAGCGTCCCTGCTCTTAACCACTACACCCCGCTGGCTCTCAAGTTAAGTAAATGGAGCACATTTGCATTGAGTTGGGCCTCTGGTCAGAGTAGCTGTGATCTTTCCTGCTCTGGTGAGGTAGTGCCGTCTTCCCACCTGTGCCTAAAATCTTTTTAAAGGGGAAGTTTCACAGATGGCAGCAGTACCTTTATGTGTAAGACATAACCACTCTCCTTGGCCTCCTCTTGAATAGCAGTGGAGCAGAGCTGGCATGGAAGGCCTGCTCACTGGGCTGAAACTCTCTGTATGGAGCAGACTTTTTATTTAAACTGGCCTGGAAAAGCTAAAAAAAACCCCTGCCCTGTAAATGTTGTTTGAGCCAGACTGGAGAAACGTCATCAGACATATCGAAGGCTTTCATGGCCGGAATCACTTGGGTGCTGTGTGGTTTCCGGGCTGTATGGCCGTGTTCTAGCAGCATTCTCTCCTGACGTTTCGCCTGCATCTGTGGCTGGCATCTTTAGAGGATCTGCATCTGTGGCTGGCATCTTCAGAGGTGTATCACAGAGAGAAGTTTCTATTCAGATGAATTCACCTATTGACCTTGCTATCTTCATTGTTACTCACATTCTACAGACTTCTTTGTGACTCACATGCCAGGCTACTCTATTCGGATGGCCTCACCTTTTGACCTCACAGTATATATACTCCACTTGCTTTCCATTCCTACTATCAGATCCTCTGAAGATGCCAGCCACAGATGCAGGCGAAACGTCAGGAGAGAATGCTGCTAGAACACGGCCATACAGCCCGGAAACCACACAGCACCCAAGTCATCAGACATGTTGGCGAAACACCATCTTAAAGCATTGGGTGTTCCTCCCCCTCCCTTCAGCCACATTTCCTGTAGCACCTTAAAGATTTCCAGGTTATGAGTTTTCAAGAAACCAAGCAAAGAAATGACTGTTGTAATCTTACACCCTTGGGAAAGTTGGCGGGTCTCAAAGGCGCTACTGAACTTGAACCTTGTTCTCTTTCTGCAGGCCAGTATGGCCACCCCGGCTGAAACAGTGTGTGGGTTTTTCTTTAGAAAGGAGGAAAATCTTCAACCTGTGTATTACTTATGTACACTCTCCCACACGCCAGCTGGGTGACCTTGGGCTAGTCACAGTTCTTCGGAGCTCTCTCAGCCCCACCCACCTCACAGGGTGTTTGTTGTGAGGTGGGGAAGGGAAAGGAGTTTGTAAGCCCCTTTGAGTCTCCTATAGGAGAGAAAGGGGGATATAAATCCAACTCTTCTTCTTTCTTCCTCTAAATAACTCCATGCCCTATTTGAAGTGGCATCCTTTAGTTTTCCACGTCTGTGCCACTTGTAATCTTTCCCGTGGGTGTTCTAGAACTTGTGACCCCCAGTGGCTCCGGTTTCCAAAACTGTGCTTTGTTGACAGTTTCTCTGCGCTTCCATTACGGGTGTGGTGATACCTGTAAGAATAAAGGGAGAGAAGTTCTTTTTATGTTCCAGTCAGACGCTGTTAGCTCTGCCTCCGGATATCACAAAAGTTCGCTTCCTGTGGGGAGGGAATACATTTGCATAGTACTGCGTTCCTTCCCCTATTCCTGGTACTTCACCTTCCAGGATCTGCTTCTAAGGACTGCTCTTTGCCTTGTGTTCTGCCATCACAGAGGCCTCCTTCATCTCTTCTTTTTTCTTTTGGCCCTTGAGGGTTTGATCAGTGCAGCAGAAGGAAGTTGTGGCTGCCCAAGGCTGAGGAATGAATGGGTCTGATGTGAGTCATCTGAAGTGTCACTTCCCTCATGCTTAAATTTGTTTACTGTTTGGCCAAACATCTAAAGTGGCCAGCCTTTAATGCACATAATCCCATTCATTGTTCTGAGTAGGCAGTTGAATTGATCTAGCCTTATTTCAAAAGGCATTCAGAATATTTTTTAAATGCCTTCTGGTTTTTCAAACTTCCCGTCCACCTTGTGTTGGGCTTTGCAAGTAGTGTCTATTGTCAGGCCCAGGGGTCTGCAACCTGCGGCTCTCCAGATGTTCATGGACTACAATTCCCATCAGCTGGCGGGCTGGTGGGATTTGTAGTTCATGAACATCTGGAGAGCCACAGGTTGCAGACCCCTGGTCTGGCTGATGTGGCTTTTCTGGGTGGCGGGACTGTGGACTTGCGGCTGCGGCTGGGGGCTGACGAGGGGAGTGGTCCGGCGGGCGCTGTCGCCATGGGCAACCGGGGCATGGAGGAGCTGATCCCGCTGGTCAACAAGCTGCAGGACGCATTCAGCTCCATCGGGCAGAGCTGCCACCTCGACCTGCCGCACCAATCTTGATTCTCCTTGATCTCAGATTGCAAATGCCTTAGCAGACCAGGTGCTCAGGAGCAGCAGAAGGCCACTGCTTTCACATCCTGCATGTGAGCTCCCAAAGGCACTTGGTGGGCCACTGCGAGTAGCAGAGTGCTGGACTAGATGGACTCTGGTCTGATCCAGCAGGCTAGTTCTTATGTTCTTATGTTGGTAGTTTTTGCTCCTAATATTTCACCTTCATCTATGGCTGGCATCTTCAGAGGCATGCCATGGTTAGGTATGTTTCTTTCCATGATACTGTGCCGTTGAGAGAATTTACTGTGACATCCCTCTTGAAAATACCAGCCATAGATGCAGGCAAAATGTTAGTAGCGAAAACTACCAGGCCTCAGCCACATGTCCTGGAAAATCCACAACAGCTAGTTCATTCTGGTCGTGAGAGCTTTCAACAATACACTATCTACCCTCCACTGTTCGAAGTGCGATTTGCTAGTCAAGCTATCATTGATAAAAAGGTGCGTGAAAGTGAGTTCCCGATCCAAGATCAAGCTTGAGCTGCCCCTAAAATTAAAATGTTTAAACGGAGGCTGTTGTACTTTCTTCACATGGGACGACGAGAGGCCCTGGAAAAGACAATCATGCTAGGAAAAGTTGAAGGCAGCAGGAAAAGAAGACGAAACAACGTGAAATGGATTGGCTCAGTCAAGCAAACCATGGCCTTCAGTTTGTGAGACCTGAGCAAGGTTGTTAACGATACGATGTTCTAAAGGATATTGAGTCGTAGGGTCACCGTGAGTCAGAAGCAACTTGACATCAGGTGAAACATTAGGAGCAAAAACTGCCAGGCCGCGGGCACACGCACAAGAAGTAACTGTGCTTCTAGCTGGTGTCACAATTGCACTTAACTTACCAAACCCTTAAGTGTTCTGCTATTCTGAATTGGTTAGACCTCACGTGGAATATTGTGCACAGTTCTGGGCACCACAATTCAAGAAGGATATTGGCAAGCTGGAACGTGTCCAGAGGAGGGCAACAAAAATGGTAAAAGGTCTGGAGTCCGTTCCCTACGAAGAGAGGCTTAGGGAGCTGGGGATGTTTAGTCTGGAGAAGCGAAGGTTAAGGGGGGACATGATACCTATGTTTAAATATTTGAAGGGATGCCATGTTGGTGAGGGAGACTCAAGGTGGCCTACAAGTTCCAAAGAACTGCGACTCGCTCAAGGCCACCCAAGCAGGATTGTAGGAGAGCGGAAACACATCTAGTTCACCAGATAAGCCTCTGCCACTCAGGTGGAGGAGTGGGGAATCAAACCTGATTTTCCAGATTAGAATCCACCTGCTCTTAACCACTACACCACAGTTTGATCTCTAGTTCCTCTTCCGTTTGCAGTTTGATCTCTAGTTCCTCTTCCTTTTCTGAATCCAGCTTGAACCTCGGGCATTTCCCTTGCCACATTTAGTGACAGTCTGTTATAAGACAACCATGCCAGGTATAGCTTCCTTAATCTCTGCAGTGAATCCATGCTATACTCCAGAATCTATTCTTCCCCAGTGGCCTTTCTTGATGGCTGCCAGTGCTTGGGGTTACCTTTTCCTCTTCCTTGCGTGAACTCTCCTCCATCTATAAGTTGCTCTAAGAATGCTGAAGAGTGGGGAACTGGTGTTTGTCATCAGCCTGAGAAATAAGGTCTATTGGAAGCTGGTGCATCTTTTTTTTTCTCCCGTGACTTTGGTGATAAGATGGGCTGGCTTGACCTTGGCCTTCAACCCCCCCCCCCCCCCAGCTCCAGCCAACTTGCTTCCCTTCTCAGAGCTCTGTTCCAGTCGCTCTGAGGCTGCAGAAAAGGGGGAAGGACATCCAGTCATCAGTCAGAGGAGTAAAAGCAGGGGCAGATCTGTAACATCCTGGTGGGCTGCTGCTGTAGAGGCCACTGCCTGTTCCATAAGAACATAAGAACAAGCCAGCTGGATCAGACCAGAGTCCATCTAGTCCAGCTCTCTGCTACTCGCAGTGGCCCACCAGGTGTGTGAGTTCCAGAGTTCCCCTTGCCCTGAACTGTGGCTGGTAAGGAGAAGGAGTAGTGCTGGCTTTTGTCACATGAAGGTGGATGGGGTCCCTTTGCGGGGCTGCCTTGGCCTTCCCATTCATTCCTGAGTGAAGCTCCATAGACTAGTTCCAGTGCATTCGTCTAAGCAAGACTACCAAATCTGCCCGACTGAATTGTTGTGTAAATTCCATCCTGTCTCTTCTTTTACTATGGAATGTCTTGTCTTTTTTGTTTTCAAAGTCTGTGTATTTATTTGGAGAAGTTCTACGGCACATCTCTAGGGAACCTGTTCAAAGCGGCTGACAGAATAAGACAGAATACCTGTGAGACCACCTTCCTCGTACCTTCGGGACCGCATTACCCCATATGTCCCAATTCGGCCTCTACGTTCAGCAGAGGCCAATCTACTGGAGGTCCCTGGCCCCTCAATGATGCGGCTGGCCTCCACTCAGGCCAGGGCCTTTACGGCTCTGGCTCCGGCCTGGTGGAACACTCTTCCTCCACCTGTCCGGGTTCTGCGGGATCTCGGCGATTTGTTCCACCAGGCCTTTGGAGAGACCAGCCGCTGAGTGTGCCCCCCTTTATTCCTCTCTGCTATATAGGGGTCCTTAACATTATCGGGTCCCACTGTCTTCCCCCCTCTTCTCTGGGAGGGTTTAGGTTTTAAGTAAGGGTTTCGTGGAATGCCTGTACTAAGAAATAACTGCTGTTTTAAATGGGATTTATAGTGATGGAGCGTAGATATTATAATTTTGATTCGCTCCTCTAGCTAATATATTATGATGTTTTATGTATCATGTTTTATGTTGTACACCGCCCAGAGCCCCTTCGGGATGGGGCGGTATATTAAGTTAAATAAATAAAATAAAAATAACGCATACTGCTTTGGGAGTCTGTGGGAAAAACAATATAAATATGACAAAACAGCTGTAAACCGAAGGGTTTGTGCTGGCCATATAATGGCTCATATAGCTTATGATGCTCCTAACATACTTTGCTTTCTTCTTCTGTCACGATGATGAACAAACATTCTTGAAGGTACGTTTAGCTCCTGACAAATAACTGATCTTATTCCTTTCAGCGTTTCATCCAGTATCTGGCTTCCAGAAACACATTGTTCAACTTGAGCAATTTCTTGGACAAAAGCGGATTGCAAGGTACGTTTGGTTTCTTTCGAAGGCTGTACCCTCCTGGAAGGTGTTTCTGTAGCATCATTGTAACCTCAGGACTAAGTTGTTGCTTCAAGAAGTTCCATCCTTCTCTTGGAGATCTTTCCACTTGCTTTTAAATTTTTGCACCTTGATGTCTTCTAGAATACACTAAATTTGAGGGTGAAGTCCCTTCCCTTCCATATATAGCATTACTACCTCTCCTAGAATTTGTTGTAATTTGTGCTTAAGTTAAGTATAGGAGCCCACCAAGACCGAGTCAACTCTTTTGAGTTTCCACCCATGCAGGGTGGGTGGCAGGAAGCAGGTGGAGAGAGCTGTGCCAGTTCAAATTTGGCATAAGGCAACAGGAAGGACAGTTTTTCTAAAGCTGTACTTAAGACTCTGATTATAGATGTTTCAGCACTTCTAATGGCCTCGAAACTGACGCTCAAGAATTGAAAAGTGGAACTTTTTTAACGCGGCTGCTTTTAACGTTTGCTCATTACCCTTCGCGCGAAAGCGAGCTAACCTTTTCTTCTTGGCCTTTTCTCCTCCAGGGTACGATATGTCCACATTTATCAGGCGTTATAGCAGGTATCTGAATGAAAAAGCAGTTTCTTATAGACAAGTAGCGTTCGACTTCACAAAAGTAAAACGAGGGTAAGAGCTGCTCTAAAGTCTCGCTTTCCGTCTCTGTGTGTTGTTCCAGTAACTCTTGTGGAATTTGTGTGTGGCTTTGTAAAATAGTAGTAATGATAATATATTGAATAGCAGGAAGTGCTGATTCCGAAGGCATGCAGGATCTACTTTGTGGTCAGATGACTTTGCTGCTCAGTTGTTTTGTGTATTTGCATACACACACTAATTTCCTTTTGGGAAAACAAGTGCCGTGTAAGTTAGTTTACTAAAGCATACGTTTCAAACTGAATTTTGGATGTTCTTCATAGCAAATCTTACCAGAATGTGCACACTCTCCAAATTCAGGTTCTTGTTATCTTTTTTTTTCTTCAAGCCACTGCTTCAAGAAAGGCAGCAGAGGCTTTTGAATGGATGGTTGAAAGAAGAAGGTAGTTTGCCAGGAGGTCTCTTGATTAAGAATTTTTACGCTAGGGCTTCTTAAAATTATGTGCTGGAGAAATTCAAACTCAAGGAAGAGACTTAAGAAGGCATTTCTAAAAGCTCTCTACCAGCTCTAGCTGTTGAAATGCCTTTTTTCCAAGAGTTTGGAGAGAAATGGGAACTGTATTTTTTATTGGAGACTGAATCGATTATGTGAGATCAATAATAATAGTAAGGTTATCAATTTGTGAATAATTAAAATACAAGTAATTGATTATCAGATGCTTATCGCTGTTTTGGAACAAAAAGTTAGAAGGCAATGCATTTTTAAATTATAGAATGTTCTATTTAAATGATATTAGTGTTACAGTTTTAAGGTCCAGTGTATTAGAATGTACCCAACTTAGGAGTAGCTGTATCTCTTTTCCTTTTTTGTCCTTTTCTTGTTTATATTTCCTTTTTTATGTTTGTGATTCTCATTTGAAAAAATTAATGAAACATTTTTTTAAAAAAAAATGCTTTTATTCGTTTGAAAGTTCAGATCCTCTCTTTCTTTCCTTCTCCCCAACTTGATAGGAATACTATCCGGAATAACTGGGTATACTTCCCATGGTGGGATTCAAACTGTGGCATAGTGCCAATGGGGCTGGGGGGGCATGACGGGGGCGTGGCCGGCATTCCGGGGGTGGGGCATTCCTGGGCGGGGCTGTGGCAAGGACGCAGCTGCTGCGCTGGTCCTTGGGCGGGAAACAAATGCACGCAGGCGCATGCTGCCATGCACGCCGGTGCACCTCTTGCTAGACTGCTTCAAGTTCTGCGCCCTACTGCTGAGAGGAGGGGTGTAACTAAGACAAAAATCATGTGGCAAAATCACCAATTAGTAACCCCCTCTCGGCACACACAAATAATTAGTAACCTACTCTCAGGAACCTGTGAGAACCTGCTGTATCCCACCTCTGCATACTGCCCATAGAGCTACCGTTCTTTTGTCCAGTCACAGGTTCAACTGAGTTTGTTGGCTTGCATACAGTATTGGTGTATTCTACCTCAGATGCTGTCTGTATTAAAGTAAAACATATCCGTTCCAGTGGAAGACTGGCAGCTCCCAAATTTTCCTTTCCCAGAAAGTCTAGTTGAAGCCAGCGCACAGTACAGGTTCCTTTAAAGGAACATACTTTAAGAAATGCTTTGAGGGAAGTTAAAAGCTTTTTTTTTTCTCATTACAAAGCACTTTACAAACTATCCAGAGGGCCATGTTATCCATAAAAGCAGGATATAAAATAACGATTAGGTTTGTTTCCGTTATGTACCTCCTGAGGTGAAATAATCCCCAAGTGACTTTTTTTAGATAAAGTACTGCATCTTGTGCTGAGAGAAGTTTATAGATTTTTTTTTCATTAATTGATATTAGTTTCCAAGTAAAATAACAATACAAACTTATCTATTAACGTTGCACCAATTACTCAGCGTATTGCATCTGTGTATCACATGCTATAACCATCATTTCATAATCTTCCACTATATACCTCCACATAATATTCCTTTTAAAGAGGTATACTTCTGTCTATTTAACAGACACTCAAAATAATAAGAAAAAATCAAAATGAATAGAAACATACAAAACAAAACATCTATTGTGGCTTCCAGTTAAAGCTCGTTTTATCCTCATGTACAACCATATAACCATTAATAAATCAGTTAGCTGTTTTCTAGCATTGGAAGTAGTTTAACATATTTCCAAATTCAGAATTAATTTGGAGGTAGTCGTTAAATGGTCGCCAAACATTTACATTATTGTTCACATTTCATTTTTTAAATAAGTTTGAAAGCTAATCAAGGCAAACAAAGTCAAGTAGTAGAAACATCCGGTCCTTTATCAGCCATGCAGTCTTCTTCTATTTTTTTTTAATCGGGATTCTGGCTGCCGTGACCATATATAAAAGTAGGTTTTTATTTTGTCTATTAACAGAAGTATCCACCATGTTTAACAAGAAAAGCTCTGGTTGGAAATTCAAATTAATTCCTAATATTTTCCTAATGTTGTAAATTCTTAACCAGAAATCTTTAGCTACGTCACAGTTCCACCACATATGACAGTGGTGGCGAACCTATGGCACGGGTGCCAGAGGTGGCACTCAGAGCCTTCTCTGTGGGCACGCGTGCACAGAGTTCGTCATGTGGGGGGGGGGGGAATTGCCCCCCAGACACACAAACATCTAGGCTGGCCTGGGCCGCTGGACTTGATGTGCGTGCACCTCAGTGAGCATGGAGGACTCGGCTGGCAGGCCTGGTGCCTGTGCTCCAGGTGGCTGCTGCCTGGGAGGGGGTGGGGCAGAGACGGCAGAGATGCTAGAGAGGCGCAGAGCGGCGCATGTGGGACTTGCTGGAGGCTACACCAGCCTGGCCCCTGCTTGAGGGGGTTATTCAGATTAAATTGTCGCATTGGCACTTTGCGATAAATAAGTGGGTTTTGGGTTGCAATTTGGGCACTCAGTCTCGAAAAGGTTCACCATCACTGACATATGATATGTGGTGCCGTTTTCTTTCTGGCACCTCCAACATTGAGAGGATACTCCTTCATACATCAGGGCTAATTTACTTGGGCACAGATACCACCTGTGCATCGTCTTGTAGAACTTTTCTTTCAATCTAATGCATTGAGTAAACTTTAAATCTTTCCAGGCCTTTTCCCAGGATTCAAATTGTATTGTTTTATTAATATCCTGCGCCCATCTAATCATGCAAATTTTGATTTGTTCCAGCTCCAATTCTTTTTGTATTAGAATTTTATATAGTTTGCTTATTGTTCCTTTTCCCCTTTAATATTTTCCGTATCCCTAATTCTTCCATTTTGAATCCTCCTTCCTTATCTAGATAGATACATAGATAGAGAGGTTTATAGAGCTGATGTTGATGTTCTGTCCATCAGAAAAAGAATATTGAAAGCAGCAGTGTTAAAACTTTTTGAAAAATCATCCTGGTAACTACAGGAATTCTACCATTTCTCGATGTTTTTCTTTAGGTAATGGGTTTTAATGCAGAAAAAAAATCCGTCAGAAGTTATCTAAAGAGTTTGAAATCAGCAAATGTTGTACTAAATTAAAGGATCTTAATGTTGGTGTTTTATATTTCAAGTTGCTTGCTTGCTTTTGAAACTTTCGGTGATGGTTCTGGAAATGCAGCATTCTGCAGGAAAAAACCCCAACTTCCTAAAGATAGCTAAGATAAATATGCAAATTTATGCCGAGCAAGTTTCAGCAGGCAGCAAGCTTTGTAGCTGTCGAGAGTCCAAATCTGGCTTGTGCTTTGAAATCCTGTAGTAGAAAAACTCTTGCAGAATACAAGGGCTCTCCTTTCAGCCGGCCCTCCACAATCCTACAGGCTGCGTTATCCAGGCAAAGGGCTGGACAGAATGGGACCATTAATATATAAACAGTTCGTTTGTTCGTTTGTTCGTTCGTTCATTTGATAAATCACTCTACCACCAAAGGGCTCAGAGCAGTGTACAGATCAGACAGAACAATAAAGTACAAATACAAAAAACAAACCGAATAACCCCATTAAAATCAATTATTACAATAAAATCAGTAGCAGCAATACAACACAACCTGCTTATAATTGGATAGATGGCGTCCGGACCTAAGACCTGGGAGGGGACTGGCAGACTGTTAAAGATGAAGACAGAGGATACATAGAGCATTTGCAGAGCTGGTAGGGTCACGCTGCCTTTCCTGATTCTTGATTTCCCCCGTTTCTCCATGTTAGGGCGGATGGAGTGATGAGGACAATGAATACAGAGAAACTCCTAAAAACAGTACCAATTATACAAAACCAAATGGATGCTCTTCTGGATTTCAATGTAAGTGGTTCGTTGCAGTGGCTAAACCGGGGAAAGGCTGCCTTTATGGGCTGAGCGAACGATCTTTCAACTTAAGTTTCATGCCTCCCTTGCTGAGGGCTCCCATTCACGATTACTTCACCGGTAGTAATTTCTCCAGTACTCATACTGAGATTGAGCATTTAAGAAATCACTGATTTTGCACCTCCTTGCATGTTGTACATCTACTGTGTGGTTCCTTTCTGGATGTGTATTGAACTTTGGCTGCCCAACAGGAAGTGGATTTTTTCGTTACAGCACTGGCTACGCATCAAAAGCTTATGATCGATTTCTGTTAAATCATGGCCGTGTGCGTGCGTGCGTGCGTGCGTGCGTGCGTGCGTGCGTGCGTGCGTGCGTGCGTGCATGTGTGTGTGTTGCGTAGGGTTCTGAAAAGAGATAACTGTGGAGATAACTGTGGGAGTTTTCCCCGTTCTGCTAACTTCCTTTCATGTTCTCAACAGGTCAACAGCAACGAACTTACAAACGGTGTAATTAATGCTGCCTTCATGCTTCTCTTCAAAGATGCCATCAGACTCTTCGCAGCATATAATGAAGGGATTATTAACCTGCTGGGTAAATATTTATTCTCCTCTTGTCACGTCTGTTCCTCCTTAGTAAGCAAGACAGCAGTGTCGTCTTGGAAGTGCCACCAAGGCAGTTTTGAGGAGTTCTTTTTAAGCCTCTGTGTCTCTTTACATGTAAACAGAAACAGGCAGGTTGCCTGAACACCAAGCTGGGTCTGTATTTCGAGATGAAAAATTACAACACTGTTCCTTAAGCTGTAATCTTCTTTATGTCCGATTACCCAAGTAACCAAACTGCAAAGCCGGCAGTCGTCTTCATTTTATTGAAAGGAGGTGACTTTTTTTGTCACTGAGCAACTTCCATTTCAGTCTTCAGGGATGTGGTCACAACGTGATTCAGACTGGGAGTCCGAGTTTCCCTTTTAATTCTGAGTAGCTTTCCAGACCTCCAGAAAAGTGTAGTGCAGACAAAGTGTTGCTTGTGGCCCATTCTCTCCCCCGCTGAAAGGTTAATACTGTTCTCAGTCTCCGACAGGAATTTTATCTGGTAAACACTTTTTCTGACAGAGATAAATTTAAGCTACTAAATTTTTGCATGTAACTTGCATGTTACCTGCAGAGAAGCTAGTCAGCAGAAGGATCGGCACCAGAGGTGGGATCCAGCAGGTTCTCACTGGTTCCCAAGAGTAGGTTACTAATTATTTGTGTGTGCCGAGAGGGGGTTACTAATTGGTGATTTTGCCACGTGATTTTTGCCTTAGTTACGCCCCTCCTCTCAGCAGTAGCGCGCAGAACTTGAAGCAGTCTAGCAGGACGTGGCAGCCTGCACCTGGGTGCATTTGTTTCCCGCCCAAGGACCGATGCAGCGGCTGCGTCCTTGCCACAGCCCCGCCCAGGAATGCCCCGCCCCCGGAATGCCCAGCCACACCCCCGTCGTGCCTCTCCCAGCCCATTGGCGCTACGCCACAGTTTGAATCCCACCACCATGGGAACCCGTTACTAAAATTTTTGGATCCCACCACTGATCGGCACCCTTTACTAATAGTAGGAGTACCAAACAGAGGGGGCTAGGTAAGTCAAGCAAGTTAGACCTGGGTAGCTCATACTAAAAATGATTTCTCTAAAATCAGGACAGGGGGTCATATTTTATGTGTTTAAATACAGAAAACTCATTTTTCTGGTACACATTTTATGACTTTCCCCCTACAAGACATGATACCAACATCTAGTGATAAACCGTCACAGAATGGAAGACTTCCGACTTCTTCCACACCAAGTGTAGTTAATCTTAGTTTACAACTTGCTCCTAAAAAAATGAAGAATCAAATTTTAATTGCTAACCCTAAAAGATGCACATTTTCCTCTAATATAGCTGAATCTTTAATCCTCTACTCTTCAAAACCACAAATCATCTGTTCATTTTTTTTGTTTTATGCAATTAATGCCCATATAGGGTTTTTAGTTATAAATACATTTCGATAGATTCTTCCCTCTGATCAATGAAGTAAGTGGTGCCATCTCTGCCAGCTTCACCAGCTTCACTAACCAATCTTCAGCTTTAGGGATAAATGAGTTTTTCCACTTTTGCACATATAATATCATTGCTTCTGGTGTTAGGTAAATATAAAAACAAATTTCCATTTTTATCCCCTGGACTGCCTGTCCATTAATCCCAAAAGATACGCCACTGGTTTCATTTGTATATTAGTTATTTTAAATCTTCTGGATTAATGTATGAATTTTAATCTGAATATTTTGGCTTCCTTACTAGTTCACCAAAGATGGTGAAATGACTCCTGAAGGTGTTCACATTTCCAACACGGATTCGAAACATTTTTTTTTTTGCATTTCTTCCAATTTCTCTGGTGATACATACCATCAATAGATCAAATTATAAAAATTCTCTTTCAAGCTAGAACTTAAAGTAAATTTTACTTTAACTACATATTCCCCCATTGTTCCATTTGTATGTTATATCTAAAGTCCATAGCCTGTTTTGTCATGCGATCTTTCACATGCTTTCCTTCTGTTTCATACCTCAACAAAAGTGTATGCATCTTAGCTATAACATGATCATTGTTTGTACATGGAGACTGTTCTGATTCAGTTTTATAATAATCAAGACCATTCGCTTTTCATCAGCTTCAAATTGTTATAACAGTTGTGCATAAAAGAATTTGTCCCTTTTGTTAGTAACAGTTCTATCAATTAACTTTGTGGAAAATCTACTATATCACAAAATGTTATCCACTCATTTACAAATATTTTTTCCTGTCTGTACAATGCTTCTTGTGGTGAAAGGCACATAGGTGCTCTTTCACATAGTCTAGGTTTGTATTTATTCCATATTCCCAGAATGGCACACTTAACATCATGATTATCGGAGCCCTTTTCAACTTTAACTTAGTTGTATTGTAAATATAAACACAAGAAAAAATTGACTTCACTGAAGTTTTGATACGTTAAGACATTCCTCGCATAACATGCTTTTATTTTCATTACTTATAGTTCACTTTTCTTTTATTGGGACTCAAGGTAGATTTGCACAGTCTATGCCAATACAATTACTAGGATGGAGTATTCAGTGAACAATGAAATAGGATTAGGGTCAGTGGTGGGATCCCAAAATTTTAGTAACAGGTTCCCATGGTGGTGGGATTCAAACTGTGGCCTAGCGCCAATGGGGATGGGCGAGGCACGACAGGGGCGTGGTCAGGCATTCCGGTAACGGGGCATTCCTGGGCGGGGCTGTGGCAAGAAAACAGCCGCTGCACCGGTCCTTGGGTGGGAAACGAATGCACACAGGCGCAGGTTGCCACGCACACCGGTGCACCTCTTGCTAGACTGCTTCAAGTTCTGCGCACTACTGCTGAGAGGAGGGGCACCAATTAGTAACCCCCTCTCGGCACACACAAATAATTAGTAACCTACTCTCGGGAACCTGTGAGAACCTGCTGGATCCCACCTCTGATTAGGGTTGTAGATGTCACCTGGTCATTGCACTAAACCTTAAATGCAGTGTTTGCTGAAGGTGGATTTCATCTTGTCATTGCAATACCTGGGGGAAAATTTAAAGGTTAGTTTCATTTTATGTTTCAACTCAGTCATCACCATTCAATTTGCAACTGTTGTTTGCATTTAATCTGCACAGTCAACACAAAAAGAGACTTAGTTCGATCTCTCGCTACAGCAAAGAATGCTCGCAAAGGTTATCTGCTTGCTTCCTCGCAAACATCCTTGATCTCCCAGCTGCCTGAATACCTTACTGTTGTGTGCTGTAAACAGGAAATAATCTTGACTCCCGCCTTCAATTCTGTTGTTCCACAGAAAAATACTTTGACATGAAAAAGAACCAGTGCAAAGAAGGCCTCGACATATACAAGAAGTTCCTGACTAGAATGACGAGGATTTCCGAATTTCTCAAAGTCGCAGAGGTAAAAATTGATTATCTGCAGGGAGCGATCATTGCTTAGGTCATGCGGAGGTGGCTGTTACGGCCGTAACCTGGACAATAAAAACAACACAGCACTCAAGTCCCTGGAGCTGCTGAGATCTAGGTTCAGATCCAAGGACTCATTCATACCCCTTGGTCATCAGTCTCGGCATGGGAAGGGGCTGTGTGAACGATTCACACAGGTCACCTGTGTGCCAGTGATGATGATTCATTTAAATGATAAGCCAGGAGGTGCATCACGTGGATGAATCTTTGATTCATGATGCCTGAATCAGCGATGCATCAACGCACACCTAAGTACTGAATCAACTTGCATGTTGTGCTGTGCAGCTGCAAAACGGCGCTGCAGTTCCGTGCTTGGAAATCTTTTTGTCCTAATTGGAACTGTAATGATACGCACTATCAAAGCGCGTGTCTCCTCTCCATTGCTTTGTCGTCGTGCGATTAAAGCAGCCTAATAGTGTTACTGCTTTGCATTAGCGAAAACTCACCTGATTCATATTCACTGGTAGAATTATGTTAAGTGATGATGGTGCCTGCGCTTCCATCTATTTTTAGGTTTCGATGTCTGGATGGTGAAGGCACAGATAGGAGAGGGTAGGGTGGGATCTGGGTGACGGTATGCAGTAAAGACCCTATAGCAGAGTAGCACAATACACTGGAACGCAGTAGGAAGAGAGTGGGGACGATGATCAGGTGCCTGGAGGCCACTCTCTATAACAGGGGTAGGGAACCTGCGGCTCTCCAGATGTTCAGGAACTACAATTCCCATCAGCCTCTGTCAGCATGGCCGGTGGCCATGGTAGAGATGGGGTAATTCCTGGCTATCTGGAATTCTCTAATATCAGTGAGCTTCCGATACCAGGGACCAGAACCCCATCGCTTCGCCGCATATGGCCACCCGCCGCCGCAGGGGCTGATGGGAATTGTAGTTCCTGAACATCTGGAGAGCCGCAGGTTCCCTACCCCTGCTCTATAACATTGATGGCGAACCTTTTCGAGACCGAGTGCCCAAATTGCAACCCAAAACACACTTATTTATCGCAAAGTGCCAACACGGCAATTTAACTTGAATACTGAGGTTTTAGTTTATAAAAAACAGTTGGCTCTGAGGCTCTGAGTAACTGTACGTTACTGTACGTTACTCAGGAGTAAGCTTGGTGGTAGACGGTGGCTTTGCTTTGAAGCAACCGCGCAACTCTTCCAATGGCTGAATCACAACCCAAGAGGGTTTACTCAGAAGTAAGCCCCATTGCCAGCAACTGAGTTTACTCCCAGGTAAAGGATCGTCCTTTAGTTCTTCCCAATGCTTAACAGGGTTACCTACACTGCTTCCCCAAAACTAGGTCTTAGGTTTAATGCTAATAATTGAGCCCAGCAGCCCAGGCCAGCCTAGATGTGTGGGAGGCACTCTGTTTGTGCGTGCCCACAGAGAGGGCTCTGAGTGCCACCTCTGGCACCTGTGCCATAGGTTCGCCACTACTGCTCTATAAGGAAAGGCCGAGGGACTTGGGAATGTTCAATTTGGAGAAGAGGAGGCGGGCGGGACGGGGGGGCATGATTTCCCCCTTTAGGTATTTGAAGGGCTGTCACTTAGAGAGGGCGGGGCACTGTTCTTGTTGGCAGCAGAAGATAGGACACACAAACTGGGTTTAAATTACAGGTGGAAAGGTACCCCTTGGACTTCTGGAAGAATTTTTTTTTAACAGTAAGAGTAGCTCATCAATGGAATTGACCGTGTAGGGCATAGGTGTTAAACTCGTGCCCCTCCAGATGTTATGGACTACATCATGATGGGAATGATGGGAACTGTAGTCCATAACATCTGGAGGGCCACGAGTTTGACACCTGTGGTGTAGGGTAAGCTCCCCCCATGCTGGCTGTCTTCAGGCAGCAGCTGGATAATCATTAGTGTGGTCCTGCATTGAGTGGAGGGTTGGACTAGATGGCCTCTATGGACCTTTCCCGCTCTATGATTTTGTGATTCTGTGGCCTAGTCTATTGACAGTGGCGTTCATCTTCCTTGCACAAAGCCTGCTCAGTGATAATCCATGATAATCCACATCCCCCTCAGTGACTTTCTGAGATGGGGGGGAGGGGGGATCAGTGATAAAGGAATGAAATCTTCCATCCGCCTTTCTCCCGCCGCCTTCTCTTTCTCACAGACCGCGTTGAATAACAAGAACATTGATGTTTTCATTGACATCAGCTGGAGAGTGTGTGCAAGTTTGCATCTTGGCCAAGATTACAGTCCCAAACATTTTAACTTACCTTTAGGGGTTCAACAGGAAATCTGCTTTATTAATGTGACTCTGCATATGGCCTTTTCAGACCCGTAGGGGTCAGGCGAGTGACTGACTCTCAGGGAGCGAAGCACGATCGAGGCCAACGACGATCGCTGTAGTTCTTCTCTCTTGTCTTTGAGACAGATTGTGCTTTCTCAGAATTTGGCCCAAAACGCAGTGGCGTATGCAGTGGTGGGATCCAAAAATGTTAGTAACAGGTTCCCATGGTGGTGGGATTCAGACTGTGGCGTAACTAACTTTCAATAGGGGCGCTGGGCGGTGCACGATAAGGGGGCGTGGCGGCATCTCCTGGGTGGCAGGACGACTACGCCACGTCCTTAAGCGGGAAATCCAATTTTATACAGTGGCAGGCTGCCAGGGACGCCGATGCGCCTCCTGCTAGGCTGCTTGTCAGAAGTTCTGCCATATGCTACTGCTGAGAGGAGGGGCGTAACTAAGGCAAAAATCACGTGGCAAAATCACCAATTAGTAACCCCCTCTCGGCACACACAAATAATTAGTAACCTACTCTCGGGAACCTGTGAGAACCTGCTGGATCCCACCTCTGGGCGTATGGTGCCGTCTTGGGCCAGGTTAAGGACATCAGAAAGAGCCTGCTGGATCAGGCCAGAGTCCAGCTCTGCTACTCGCAGTGGCCCACCAGATGCCTTTGGGAGCTCACATTATTATTGAAGGTTATTAAAGGAAAAGCTTCACAGGCTGAGTTCTCTGCAAACCCCCACTGTTCACTTCTTATTGAAAAAATGACTTCTTCTGAGCAGTCATTATTTCAGTAATCATCGTATTTTGACCTAGACCCTGCTTTATATGAACCTCCATAGATGGCTTTTCCTTACTTTCTTGATATTGCCTTCAGCGTGCTTTCGTCATCCTGTCTTTAGCTGAACACGATTAAAAGGCCTGCATCTTATTAAAATCTTTTTTGTTGTTACAGCAAGTGGGGATAGACAGAGGAGACATACCAGATCTTTCTCAGGTAGATAACTTTACACGTTTGTTGTTGACGTATGCATTTTCAGGCTTTTGTAATCAGAAGGGTTGGGTGCTGTTCTCTAATGGGTTGCTGTTGTTCATCCAAGTGGGGCTGGGGTGCCTTCATCCACCCGCCCTCAAAACTTCAGGCCCAGATATTTTCAGTTTATATTTTATTTCACCGTTAACGATGCTTGGCGATAAACTTTGGTAAAAAGCTTCTACTTCAAAGCTCTGGGTTTTTGATCTGTGTTAAGTTCTGGAGGCAGATTTTCCCTATACAACATTTGTACTCCGTTGACTTCTTGCCAGCCACCTGGTCTCCATAGATGAGCGCAAATCATCCATTTTAATTTTCACTGGCCAACTTCGATAGTGCTTTAACATGTTCCCTATAGCTGTGTTTGAGTTGAATTCCTTGGAATGTAGAAGAACTGTATGATGTAAGCGGCCTTTTTCCTTGGAGACCTTTCCCTTAATTCTCATAGTTTCCAGAATCAGTTGTTTATTGAAACAGATGCATACCGGCCAGCTGTGCTTAATATAATACACTTCTGAACAATAGTCCTTTAACCATGATAGGAAACTGCAGGGAAGTTCCCTGCCCCTGAGCGGAACTGAGCTGTCTGCGAGAGCTCCCCCTGCTGGGCGACCACCCAATCTGCTTGGCACCAATACGGTGTCTGTGCAGCCGTGCGGCTTACGGGGGACATTGCTTCGGAACTAGGAGCAATTAAGAGTTGGCTGTGTTCACCTGCTTGTCGCTGAATTCTGTTTTAAGCTGTGAAGCTGGTGCCTGGGACATTGGACATTTTCTGGCCGTTAACATCCGAAGCGTCACTGATCCTTTGTTTTGCAGGCCCCAAGCAGTCTTCTGGATGCTTTGGAACAGCACTTGGCGTCTTTGGAAGGAAAGAAAATCAAAGATTCCACTCACGCAAGCAGGTGAGCTTTGTCCTTGGCAGTGAAGACTATACAACGCATCTGAAGGTTCCTGAAATATGCTTTGTTTATGTCTTCGAATAACGGAACCAAGCACATGTTTTGTAGAATTAAGCCGAAGGTTTTTTTCTTCCTTAATGGTAGCATTTTGTGCTTCAGACGAGAAATGTCTGTTTGAAAGCTCCCTCATAAAATTCCCTGCACGTGCTATAACAATGATAGCGAACCTTTTCGAAACCGAGTGCCCAAATTGCAATCCAAAACCCACTTATTTATCGCAAAGTGCCAACACAGCAATTTAACCTGAATACTGAGGTTTTAGTTTAGAAAAAACAGTTGGCTCTGAGGCGTGTGTTACTCAGGAGTAAGCTTGGTGGTAGTCGGTGGATTTGTCTGAAGCAACTGTGCAACTCTTCCAACGGGTGAATCATGACCCTAGGAGGGTTTACTCAGAAGCAAGCCCCATTGCCAGCAACCAAGCTTACTCCCAGGTAAAGGATCGCGCTTTAGTTCTTTGCATGAAAATCAGTGGGGTTTAACAGCGCTTAGCAGGGTTACCTACACTGCTTCCCCAAAACTAGGTCTTAGGTTTAATGCGTAATAATTGAGCTCCAGCGGCTTCCAGGCCAGCCTAGATGTTATTGTGTGATGGAAGTTTCCCTACCACATGACGAACTCTGTTTGCGCGTGCCCACAGAGAGGGCTCTGAGTGCCACCTCTGGCACCCGTGCCATAGGTTTGCCACCACTGTGCTATAACATATACAGTAAGCTGCTTGGCCAAACCCTTCTCTTTGTTTGCTGGGAGATCTGTGGGAATCATTTATGCATACAGTGCCATGCTGTAGCCAGAAGGCATGCAATCCAGGAAAAAAATGAATATGCAGCAGTAAGGTGGCTCCTGACAAAATGGGATAGCTGTTGAAAATCTTGTGCAGTCGTGGCTTCCGTGTAGGGAGCTGATTGGGTTGACTATAAATGTGTAATAATTGCTTCTGTGCCATAGTGTTTCCGTTCATGTTTCAGGTAACACGTTTTCCACTAGGATGCAGCTGCCTTTTGATGAGGTATCGAGTTTGGTGTAGTACTTGTTGCTAGGAACTGCAGCAATGTTGAAAAGAGCAGAGATGCTTGAACTCTGTGTTAAAGGCTTTTTGCCAGTGAAGCACAGTGTGCAATTTGCAATCAAGGGAATCACCATGGAACACTTCACACTGTCGCTGTAGATGAGTTGAAACAATTCTCTGGTCCCTCTTTACTGGAGAGCTCTGATATCGTATCTTAATATGGGCAGGCCTCCTAGAATCACAGAGTTGGAAGAGACCCCAAGGGCCATCAAGTCCAACCCCCTGCAATGCAGGAACACACAGTCAAAGCACTCCTGACAGATGGCCATCCAGCCTCTCTTTCAAAACCTCCAAAGAAGGGGACTCCACCACACTCTGAGGTAGTGCATTCCACTGTTGAACAGCCCTGACGGTCAGGAAGTTTTTTCCTGATGTTTGTGTCAAATCTCTTTTCCTCAACCTTGAACCCATTCCTCCTGGTCCTCGTCTCTGGAGCCGCAGAAAACAAGCTTGCTCCCTCACCAGCATGACATCCCTTCAGATATCTCAACATGGCTATCATGCCACCTCTTAACCTTCTCTTCACCAAACTAAACATTCCCAGCTCCCCAAGTCTCTCCTCGTAAGGCATGGACTCCATACCTTTGACCATTTTGGTTGCCCTCCTTTGGACCTGTTCCAGCTTGTCAATATCCTTCTTGAACTGCGGTGCCCAGAACTGTCACGTGGACCAAGGAAGCAACCCACTGGGGCTCGCCCACCAGTATAAGGGAGCTCATTCCTGGAGAAAACTCCAAGCATGCAGGATATTGTGGAATAGCAAACTGAGCTACCAAAGAGCCAGGGAAGCCCAAAGAAGGGGCAGAAACGGGGCTCCACCCGTCCGCAGCCGTCAGATCTTAGGAGTTGAGGAGCAGAGCCCAAGTGCAAAGCCGGACCGTGTAAACTGTTGAGCTGAGGGGAAGCCAGCAGATTATCAGGCTGCTTCCCTTTTAGCTTTGGGAAGTGGGTGATTGAGAATCTCTAGCCAGCTTCTGCTGCCCTTGGAATTTCCCATCGTGTCAAGCAGCTGAGAGTCAGGGTTGACAACAGGAAAACATCCCGGAGCTGTTCTAAACAAAGAAGAAACTGTGCCCAGTCTTTCTGTAGTTCCGGCAGCGCTAGGCAGATTCCTTTGCATTTCTGTCAAGGTCAAATTCCTAGAAGAGTTGAAGAGCAGTTGGTTTTTATAGCCTGCTTTTGCTCTACCTTTATGCTGTCTCGAAGCAGCTTACAGTCATCTTCCCTTTCCCTCCCCGCAGCAAAGAATTTACGAGGTAGGTGGGGCTGAGAGAGTTCTGAGAGAACCGCAACTTGCCCAAGGTCACCCAGCAGGAATGTAGGAGTGCGGAAACACATCTGGTTCACCAGATAAGCCTCTGCCACTCGGGTGGAGGAGCGGGGAATCAAACCCGATTCTCCAGATTAGAATCCACCTGCTCTGAACAACCACACCAGCTTTGGCTGTTTCATCTCTCCCTTTTGTTGGCCTCAGCAGTGGCGTAGGAGGTTAAGAGCTCGTGTATCTAATCTGGAGGAACCGGGTTTGATTCCCAGCTCTGCCGCCTGAGCTGTGGAGGCTTATCTGGGGAATTCAGATTAGCCTGTGCACTCCCACACACGCCAGCTGGGTGACCTTGGGCAAGTCGCAGCTTCTCGGAGCTCTCTCAGCCCCACCTACCTCACAGGGTGTTTGTTGTGAGGGGGGAAGGGCAAGGAGATTGTAAGCCCCTTTGAGTCTCCTGCAGGAGAGAAAGGGGGGATATAAATCCAAACTCCTCCTCCTCCTCCTCTCCTCCTCCTCCTCCTCCTCCTCATTTGCTCAACAAACATTTGTCCCTTTCTGCACCCTTGGACTGTCGATCATTGGTATTACAAGCTCCTCGCTCATTAGTTTTGTAACCGTGCTGTCTGCCTTCTAGTTTCTGGAAGGATGGAGCTGTTTAGCAGAGCAGAGCAGAGTAGAAAATTGCAGAGCAGCGCAGGTGAACACACATGGGTCTGGTCTTGCCTTCGGTTAATTTGTAGAAAAGGTGGAAAGTAATACAGTCTTTAATGTTTACCTTGAAGGTTAATGAACATAGCTGTATCCTTTGGGGCTTATTAACCCAATTTAAACAAGTGTCAAGGTTAAGTGGCCATAGGCTAGCTCAGGGAGATCACCCATCTTTAATACCCTAAAAGTCTTGAAAGTCGCTCTCTGCTTGTAACAACTCAGTTTGCACCTCATCCCAGTGGGGTTAATTCTCTTGTGCCAATAAATTCAACCCTGAATTCAGAGAATTAAAGCAAGTGCAGCTGTGGTGGATTTGCTAGCATCTCAAGTGATAAAGAAATAATCAGCAACTTTGTGCTGGGGGGGCGTGTCTTTCACAGTAGGGAAATGAAACCCCGGTGGTCTTGAAACATGTTCTCTATTGGAAAACCCTCTATGTACAACCACCTTTAATGGTTTTGAGAAAAGTGGTTAGATTGTATTGTCTTTTTCTAAAGGAACCAGAAGATTCTAAAGCATAGGTGTCAAATTTGCGGCCCTCCAGATGTTATGGACTACAGCTCCCATCATCCCCTGCCAGCATCATGCTGGCAGGGGATGATGGGAACTGTAGTCCATAACATCTGGAGGGCCACGAATTTGACACCTGTGCTCTAAAGGACTGTTCGACAGTGGGATGCACTACCTCGGAGGGTGGTGGAGTCTCCTTCTTGGGAGGTTTTTAAACAGAGGCTGGATGGCCATCTGTCAGGAGTGCTTTGATTGTTTGTTCCTGCATTGCGAAGGGTTGGACTTGATGGCCCTTGGAGGTCTCTTTCGACTCTGTAATTCTGTGGTTTGCTATGTCATGCCCACAGAGGTCAAACAGCGTAACTGGCTTGTGCGTTCCTCAAAGCTAGGGAAAAGGAAGCCAAACCTCGCTGAGCATCTTTTCCTGTCACGTCATGTGCGTAACCACCAGGTTTCCTGCTGTCATCCTTTCCTAGGGCAACTACCCTTTCCAATGCCGTCTCTTCCCTTGCAAGCACCGGCCTGTCACTCACCAAAGTAGATGAAAGGGAAAAACAAGCCGCGCTAGAAGAAGAACAGGCACGCTTAAAAGCTTTAAAGGTAGGTCGTTGTTCCCTTCTGGATCGTCTCATCATAGAGATTTCAGAAAAGACAAATCATTTACCATTTCCAACATGCTACTGGACTCAAATCTAGAAGAGAAGAAGAAGAGTTTGGATTTACATCCCCCCCTTTCTCTCCTGCAGTAGACTCAAAGGGGCTTACAATCTCCTTGCCTTTCCCCCCTCACAATAAACACCCTGTGAGGTGAGTGGGGCTGAGAGAGCTCCGAGAAGCTGTGACTAGCCCAAGGTCACCCAGCTGGCGTGTGTGGGAGTGCACAGGCTAATCTGAATTCCCCAGATAAGCCCCCGCAGCTCAGGCGGCAGAGCGGGGAATCAAACCCGGTTCCTCCAGATTAGATACACAAGCTTTTAACCTCCTACACCTCCTAAATCTAGCTCTTTAACTGTCAGTATGCAGTCGGAGCGAGATTTGAGTCCAGTTAACACCTTAGAGATAAACAGGATTTTCTGGGTGTAAGCTTTTGAAAGTGTCTTCATCGGATACAAGTTAGAATAGAGATCCTACTTTATTGATGTTTCTTATTCCTTGCAAAGGACGTCCCTTCCGAGTGATGGGGCATCCTTTGTCAAGTGACTGATTTATCATCCCAGAGATGCACCTTTTAAACCCTGCATTTGTTTGCTGAAATCTGTCTGTTCCACTGGACTTTGTTCTGCTCAGCCGTCATGTGACCAGCTGGAATGTGTCCAGAGGAGGGCAACCAAAAATGGTAAAAGGTCTGGAATCCACACCCTACGAGGAGAGGCTTAGGGAGCTGGGGATGTTTAGTCTGGAGAAGCGAAGGTTAAGGGGGGATATGATAGCTATATTTAAATATTTGAAATGATGCCATGTTGAAGAGGGAGCAAGCTTGTTTTCTGCTGCCTCTGAGACTAGGACATGGAGTAAAGGATTCAAGGTGCAGGAAAAGAAATTCCATCTAAATATCAGACAGACCTTCCTGACCAGTGGTTCTCAACCTGTGGGTCTGGACACCTTTGGGGGTCAAACGACCATTTCACAGGGGTCGCCTAAGACTCTCTGCATCAGTGTTCTCCATCTATAAAATGGATAAATGTTAGGGTTGGGGGTCAACATGAGGAACTGTATTAAAGGGTTGCAGCATTAGGAAGGTTGAGAACCACTGTTCCTGACCCTCAAGGCTGTTCAACAGTGGAATTCACTTCCTTGGAGAGTTGTGGAGTCTCCTTCTTTGGAGGTTTTTAAACACAGGCTAGATGAACATATGTCGGGAATGTTTTGATTGTGAGTTCCTGCATTGCAGGGGGTTGGACTTGATGGCCCTTGGGGTCTCTTCCAACTCTATGATTCTTGTTTCCGGGTTTCTAACACCAACTCTGTTTCATGCCAACAGGAACAGCGTCTAAAAGAACTTGCAAAGAAACCTCATACCTCCTTAACAACTGCCTCCTCCCCGGTGTCCAATGCAGCAGGAAGCATTATGACTACACCAGCCATTGACATTTTTTCCACACCTAGTTCTTCAAACTGGTATGTCTTTGCTATCCACTCCTCTTTGGCAAAGGTTGCTTCTAGCCAGAAGGCATCTTAAAGATGCCACAGTCCCATAAAGATTGTTTTGAAATTGTGTAATTCTTTGGCTGTAAGACAGAAATAAGGCTTGCAGGTTAGCGTCAAGGGAGAATAAACCGAGCATTTTGGATGAATAAACAAGAAAGAAGAAGAGGAGTTTGGATTTATATCCCCCCTTTCTCTCCTGCAAGGAGATGCAAAGGGGCTTGCAATCTCCTTTCCCTCCCCCCTCCCCCCCGACAACAAACACCCTGTGAGGTAGGTGAGGCTGAGTGAGTTCAGAGAGAACTAACTCTGGCCACTAACCTGGATAGCTTAAAAAAGGGCTTGGACAGATTTATGGAGGAGAAGTCGATCTATGGCTACCAATCTTGATCCTCCTTGATCTCAGATTGCAAATGCCTTAGCAGACCAGGTGCTCAGGAACAGCAGCAGCAGCAGCAGGCCATTGCTTTCACATCCTGCATGTGAGCTCCCAAACGCACCTGGTGGGCCACTGCGAGAAGCAGAGTGCTGGACTAGATGGACTCTGGTCTGATCCAGCAGGCTAGTTCTTATGTTCTTATGTTCTAACTGTGACTAGCTCAAGGTCACCCAGCTGGCATGTGTTGGAGTGCACAAGCTAATCTGATTGACCAGATAAGCCTCCTCAGCTCAAGTGGCAGAGCGGGGAATCAAACCCGGTTCTCCAGATTAGAGTGCACCTGCTCTTAACCACTACACCATGCTGACTCTCAAATACAGAAAACGACTTGATATGCAGCAATCACCTACAGTACACACGGATTATTGGAGTCTGGTAATCTGTGACATGTAACATTATTGACCATGGGAGGACCCGAATTTAGGACACTCATTCGTATGGACACTCACAAGATATTGCAGATTTCTGAATGATCTTGAAGACTGGGATTTGTAATTCAGTATAGCCTGGCATCTAGAGATGGCTTATTAACATTTGACATTGCCTTACATAGAATCTACCTGTAGTTCATGTTGTCCACTCTGATCGGCAGAAGTTCTGCAGGATACTGTGTGGAGAACTGCTTTATCCAGAAACTGTTACCTAAGATTCCTTAAATAGATAACTCAGGAAACAAACCTAGGGCTTACTTAGAATCATAGAGTTGGAAGAGACCCCCACGGCCATCAAATCCACCTCCCTGCAATGCAGGAACACACAATCAAAGCTCTCCTGACAAATGGCCATCCAGCCTCCCTTTAAAAACCTCCTAAGGAGGAGACTCCACCACACTCCAGGGTAGTGCATTCCACTGTCAACAGCCTTTACTGTCAGGAAGTTCTCCCTGATGTTTAGGTGGAATCTCTTTTCCTTCACTTTGAACCCGTGACTCCTGGTCCTAGTCTCTGGAGCAGCAGAAAGCTTGCTCCCTCCCCAACACGACCTTGGGCCAGCTAAATGAACCTTGGGCCAACTAAATGAGTGTTTCCTTGAGTTATCCCTGGTGCACTTCCTCACACTGCAGAATGTCCTGTAACTTTTTAAGCATGTAAACATTCATAATTCTCCTGAGTGTGTTTCTCCCATTTCCATCTTGGTGACAGAAAGACACTGAAGCCATGCTTCTAACTGGGCATTTTTAGCTCCAGCAAACATGCAACTCTTATGGCTGGTAGGAGTGCGGCGGGATGGCCTACAATAAAAAGGTGACCTCTTGAGAAGCCATAATTTGTATCTAGTACCGCATTCTGTGCTCTTTCTGTATAAGAACATCACATACATAACCTTGAGCGCAATGGGTATTGCAGTTTGAAGGTCTGGGTAAGTTTCACGGCAGGCTGGTGTTCTTGGAATCCTGTCTGATCATTGCGTTTGTCTCTTTCTCTAGCACATCAAAGTTGCCAAATGACCTGCTTGACCTGCAGCCAACATTTCACCCATCTGTGCATCCTATGTCTTCTGCACCCCAAGTGGGAGGGACCTGGGCAGGTAAGCCAATGGGAACCTTTCCCTGAAGTAGCTGGTTATAACGCTGTATCTCTAGAGCAAGTGATGAGACAACGCTTTTTGAGAATTCGAGTGCCCAAACTGCGTCCCAAAAGGAAACTCACTTTATTTATTGCAAAGTGCCAACATGTAGCAAATTTAACCTGAATACTGAGTGTTTTAGTATAGAAAGTGCGGTGGCTTTGCTTTGAAGCAACCCGTGCAACAGCCAGAACGGGTGAATCCGCGACGCATCTAGGAGGGTTTACTCAGAAGCAAAGCCCCATTGCCAGCAAACGAGCTTTACTCCCAGGTAAAGGATCACGCTTTAGTTCTTCCCATGAAAATCAGTAGGGTTTAACAGTGCTTAACAGGGTTACCTACACTGCTTCCCCAAAACTAGGTCTTAGGTTTAATGCTAATAATGTCCCTGAAATAATTACACTATTATCACATGATGAACTCTGTGCACGCGTGGCCACAGAGAGGGCTCTGAGTTTCATCTCTGGCACTATATATATATATTGAGCAGGCACAGATATGGGAACATATAGGAATATGTGTTATTTGGAGACATTTAGGTAGTCCTCCTTTGTCAGTGTGTTTCCCAAGGTGGGAGCGGCAGCTGAAAGTATTTCTGTAATCCTCAAAAGTCTAATTTGCAAATAGGGGCAGAATCAGGAGGTTCCTTGTTTAACAAAGAACTCTGAAGTTGCTACACTGTCTCTGATTCAAGGAAATCAGATCCAAGTATGTGAATCTTACTCCTTTACATTTACCCGATCTCCCCGATTTAATTAGATTACACTACTTGTTGGACAATCCCGATCCTTCTCTCTGTATGATAGTGGCAGACTTTCTCCTGGAAATTACTAAACGCCAGTAGATTTCCTTCAACCTAGCATTTATTTCCTGTACTGTATATGCTTTTTAATCTGTTTTTTAAATTGTTGTTGTACTGTTGTCTATGCCAATAAAGGCTTGCTAAAAAAAAGAAAGAAAAAAACTCCTGGAGTTGTGAGGATAGCTTTTGTTTGCACTCTGTCCGAGGTGGGGAATGTTGTAGTCCAAAAACTCTGACGAGGCCTTAATTCTATGCTGACATTGCAGCATAGAAAGGAAGTCACTGCGCAACCCCTTGTCTGGTAAAACGCCTGCCTCTCTTGAGTTTCAGGGGGCAGAATAAACCGCCAACCGACAGCAAGCCTGTCTGGTAACCTCATATCTTTTAGACATGGAAGTATTGTTTTCCTGAGGCCTGGGCAATAGGCTGTTGGTTTGTTGTACTGCTGTTTTCTGCCCCATTATGTGATTGTTCTGATTTGTTGTCTATACCTCCTGCCTTGGTCTATTCAGATTGTTTCAAGATTCCTCATGACCTCAAAATCATTTCCTTCCATGTATCCCTGTTTCCCAACTATGGTTGTCAGGTAGCTATGTGTCGGCTATCCCACCGCTTAGGGTGGCCCCTTATCTGCATGGCACCAATAACAGTGACGGTGTACCCTTGTGCCTTACAGGGAACAGTGGTTGTATCCCATCTTGAACTACAAGGAAAAGTGGGATGTAAACTTTTTAATTTTTAAAATATCAGGAAGCATCACTTTTACAACTCTCCCCCAAAGTTCTGGGGATTTGAAGCGGAATGTGATGCTAGAAACTACAGCCCTTTCTGCCTTGACATCATATAGTCAACTTGAGGCTTTCTGTGCATGGATAACTAGGTCCTGCAATTCGAATCCTTCCAGTATAAAGAGATTGGACTTCAACGGAAACATCTTTAGCAGTGGGACTTGAGAGTTTTTGGCAGCTCGCAACATCCCATCATTTAGTATCTGCATGTCACATCCTTTCTAGAAAGTAAATCTAGACGAGCAGCAGTGGCGTAGTGGCTAAAAGCAGGTGCACTCTGATCTGAAGGAACTGGGTTTGATTCCCAGCTCTGCCGCTTGAGTTGTGGAGGCTTATCTGGGGAATTCAGATTAGCCTGTGCACTCCCACACACGCCAGCTGGGTGACCTTGGGCTAGTCACAGCTTCTCGGAGCTCTCTCAGCCCCACCCACCTCACAGGGTGTTTGTTGTGAGGGGGGAAGGGCAAGGAGATTGTAAGCCCCTTTGAGTCTCCTACAGGAGAGAAAGGGGGGATATAAATCCAAACTCTTCTTCTTCTTCTTTTTCTAAATTAATCTGGGAGTTCACAGGCTTTTTATACATATGAAGATCCTTTCCCTGGAGAGCTTGCTATATTACCCATTTTTCATTTTGCATATATCATTAGTTCAGATTCCTCTAAAATTTCATGGTACTTAGGAGGTGTTTAGAGCTTCTACTTAACATCCGACGGTCAGCCAAATGTGCTGTATATATAGAAACTGGACAGAAAGCTGCTGTTCTTTGAGAAATTGCCCCAGGTGAAAAGACAGTTTGGAATTCTTTTATCTTAAAAGTAAAAAATTCCAAGATTTTGGAAATCTCAAAGCGGAGGAATTGCTTTGCAAATACAAAAAGGACTTTGACTTACCACAAAAGACCGTTTGGAATAGCTTTTATAGAACTATAGAATCATAGAATTGGAAGAGACCCCAAGGGCCATCAAGTCCAACCCCCTGCCATGCAGGAACACACAATCAAAGCACGCCTGACAGATGGCCATCCAGCCTCTCTTTCAAAACCTCCACCACACTCCGAGGCAGTGCATTCCCCTGTCAAACAGCCCTTACGGTCAGGAAGTTTTTCCTGATGTTTAGTTGGAATCTCTTTTCCTTCACCTTGAACCCATTACTCCTGGTCCTGGTCTCTGGAGCAGCAGAAAACAAGCTTGCTCCTTTCGGTGCTGTTATCCCCCGGATTAAAATAGAGCACTGGCAACTGCATTTTGATTGTCTTTAGATGTGACCCGGGAGGCAGGGAAGAGAAGGACCTTGTGTTTCGAACTTCTGGTGGCCATCGTTTTCCAGCAAATTTGTGATCAAACTCTGACACGTGCATTCTTCAGTGATAGGATGGTCAGCCTCAAGATGTACAGAGCCTGCTGCTATGCAGGGCAGCCAATGGGGGAAATAACATCGGTCCCTTTTCGAATATGTTTTACCAACAGGTCACGAGGCACCTGTTTGCATTGGATCGCGATTCCTTGAATTGCAGCTTCGGCATTAAGGGGGAGGGGGAGGAGGAGTTTGGATTTATATCCCCCCTTTTTCTCCTGCAGGAGACTCAAAGGGGCTTACAATCTCCTTGCCCTTCCCCCCTCACAACAAACACCCTGTGAGGTAGGTGGGGCTGAGAGAGCTCCGAGAAGCTGTGACTAGCCAAAGGTCACCCAGCTGGCGTGTGTGGGAGTGTACAGGCTAATCTGAATTCCCCAGATAAGCCTCCACAGCTCAGGTGGCAGAGCAGGGAATCAAACCCGGTTCCTCCAGATTAGAGTCACCTTCTGCCTCTTGAACAACCTGCCTTGTGCTTGGAGGCGTCCATTATCCTAGATCTGTGAATATGTGAATTCCTTTCGGCTACAGAATAACCTTGTGGTTTATTGAAGGGGCCAAGGCCAAGAGGGCAGGCGTATTCGTGGGGCGGTGGGGGCGGTTCCTTTCTCTCTCCTGCGGCGGCAGAGTTAGCAGCCAAATTGGCTTGTTTTGTCACCAGCGCTTCTCCAGCACGGAAGAAGCTGTTGCTGGGGGTTGCCCAGAAAAGAATCGCATAATCCTGCAACTGGGTTGTGTTTTTTCCAGGAAAGCCACATTTCGGGCTTTTCTGTTAATCTGTCATTTGGTAAAAGGCTCGTCTCTTTTTTTTTCCTTTCCTTTTTTTTTTAAAAAAAGAGAAAACCTCTTTACAACAGTTAGCGTTTAATGGCCTTGACTTTTCAACCGAGCAGAGGCTTAAAGGGTCAGCCATGTTGGCTGCTGCCACTGACTCCTTTGCGCTCCTCCTCCCTAAGGTGAACAGGCGGCTGTAGGTTCACGTGGAGTTTTTCCTTTAAGCCCCTTCTGCTGTTCACTCCCTGTTCTGCGCACAGAGTCGAGGAGTGGGGGCACATAATGGGAGAACTCCAATGAAGCTTCTGTTGCTGTTTGCAGAAATGAGTGTTTGTGTGAGACTAGTGGCGTTGTTTGCATCTGCCTACAGTAAAAATGTTGTTAACGGGTACCTAGTTAATATCAGCAGAGTTTAAAGCGGAGTCACTCTAGTAAGATGAGAAGATCTGAAGTCTTCTTGCACTCACTGCAACCTTCTATTACCTTTGGAAAAGAATACTCTCCACTCAAGATGTTCTTTCCATAGGAAGGTTTTTACTTCAGCAGTTGGAAGGTTACACAAGTCTGTTCTAGACAAGACTATTATATTATACAGAACTCTTCAGCAATAACAAAGTTCAACACACAGAACTTAATTTATGGAGGAGGAGAAGTCGATCTATGGCTACCAATCTTGATCCTCCTTGATCTCAGATTGCAAATGCCTTAGCAGACCAGGTGCTCAGGAGCAGGAGCAGCAGCAGAAGACCATTGCTTTCACATCCTGCACTTGAGCTCCCAAAGGCACCTGGTGGGCCACTGCGAGTAGCAGAGTGCTGGACTAGATGGACTCTGGTCTGATCCAGCAGGCTAGTTCTTATGTTCTTAGGTAACTCAGACTCTATCTCAACAAAGCATATACAATGCATACATCAGGGATACTTTCCCCACCCACGCAACAGCTTTTCATTGGTCTAGAATTACAGTTGAATTCACCAATCATGTTAAAGGTTAATCTTTGCTACTTTTTGCCCCCAGAGTGACTGTCTCCATCCTCCGGGGTTTTGCAAACCTCTGTTAACTCAGAAGATGACCTCTTTGTGAACTTTTACTCTCTTTTTTATATATCATGACAGCTAAGTGGCACGCTGACCCTTGTTGCCTTCTCTGTAGGGACAGCAGTCAATAGTGTGGCAAAACTTGGAATCCCAGCAATGGATGCCGAGAGCTGCAGCTCGGTTTCCTCTTAATGCTTTACGGTTGCAGAGAACGAGGTCATAGGTCCCAGCTGCAGTGGAAGGCTAGTTAAATAGTGACCACCTCTCCCAGCTGTGCTGCTCAACAAAGTTTTTGTGGGGGTGGAAAGTTCATCAAGCTGCATGCGACTCAAGGTGACCCCGTAGGGCAGGGGTCTTCAAACTGTGGCCCTCCAGATGTTCATGGACTACAATTCCTATCAGCCCCTGCCAGCATGGCCAAGTGGTAGGGCTCATGGGAATTGTAGTCTATGAACATCTGGAGGGCCACAGTTTGAGGACCCCTGCCATAGGGCATAGGTGTCAAACTCGCAGCCCTCCAGATGTTATGGACTACAGTTCCCATCACCCCCACCAGCATCATGCTGGCAGGGGATGATGGAAACTGTTGTCCATAACATCTGGAGGGCCGCGAGTTTGACACCTGTGCAGTCCTCCAGATGCTATGGACTACAGTTCCCATAATCCCCTGCCAGTTTGACACCTGTGCCGTAGAATTTTCAAGGCAAGAGCCGAACAGAGGTGATTTGACATTAGTCTACCTCTGCATAGAAATCTTGGCATTCCTTGGTGGTCTTCCATTCAGGAGTTAACCTCCTTTGCTTCCGAGATCTGGCGAGGTAGTGCTAGTTTGGGCCATCCAGGTCAGGGCAGTGGAAATTTTTACTGCAAGTTGAAGGGTAGCGTACACACTTCCCTATTCTATCATCACAACAACCCTGTGAGGTCATCGAGGCTGAGTGTTTGACTCGCCACAGATCGCTCAGGAAGGTTTGCGGCAGAATGAGGACTTGGACAGAGGTCTTCCGGACCCTGGTTCGAACTCTGATTCTTCCATTTGTCTCCCTTTACTCACAAGAGAGAACACAACGAATGAGCCCAGTTGGGGATCTTTAGATCTGGGGCAGGGGCGAGGTCAGGGTTGAGCTCTGCTTAACTAGTTCCCCATCCCCCACTCTACATGGTTCTCTGCTTGGGACTGTGTGGACAACTGAAATTGGTGTTTGGAATGTGCTGCCACAGGAGGTGGTACTGGCCACTAACCTGGATAGCTGTAAAAGGGGCTTGATCAGATTTATAGAGGAGAAGTCGATCTATGGCTACCAATCTTGATCCTCCTTGATCTGAGGTTGCAAATGCCTTAGCAGACCAGGTGCTCGGGAGCAGCAGCAGAAAGCCATTGCTTTCACATCCTGCATGTGAGCTCCCAAAGGCACCTGATGGGCCATTGCAAGTAGCAGAGTGCTGGACTAGATGGACTCTGGTCTGATCCAGCAAGCTCTTTCTTAAGTTTGTTTGTTTGTTTGTTTGATATACGGCCCTACCCCCGAAGGGCTCTGCACAGTGAACAACATAATGTTACAACATATACAATTAAAAACCATTAAAATAAACACAGCGGTAAATATAATTAAACCGCGTGAGCAATAAAACCCTTATTAAAACCCTCCCAAAGAGGGGAGAAGGAAAAATGGGTCCCATGGATAGTAAAGGGACCCCAAGCACAGGAGAATAAAGGGGCACATTATCCACCTTTAAGGGGCCACTAGACTTATATGAGATGCTTGCTGCCCAACGTGTTCAGTGAGATTCTTACAGGAGCATGTTACAGCTTGACTGCCCAGACGGTTCTTTGCCTGTCACAGCAGTTTGCAGACTGCTAGGTATTCTGTCAGGCATGTCTTCAGCCACAAGAAAACAGCCTCGTAAAGACCAGTGTAGACCTAGAACTGGTGTGTCTGCCTTGTGACTTAATACCTACAGCTTTTCCTGTCAATTTTCAGCCGGAGTGTGCAATGTTTTAGGCGTGCTATTTCAGCATGCACATCAACAACCGTACTGATTGCTGGGTTTGTGTGTCACAACACAAATGCTTACCAGAGGCGGTAATCAGTAGGTGGGGAAATCCAGAACGAGGACATGGGCACGCCCTACCATCCCCAGGGGCAACTGGTATTCCTTGAGGAACTTTCCCTCCATCCTCCTTTCTTGTTTTAGTGCTAAATCAACCATGGCAAGAAACTGCCCCATCTCTGCATCCTAAACCATGTGAGTTTTAAATTGCAATTGGTGTAACACAATTGCTGTGGCACGTTTATGTGCAGTCAAACACAAGAGAGTAATTAGGAGTTTTCCTACCGGTTGATTTTGTGAGCGTACGCGAAGGAAGGCCTGAAGAAAGTATATCTCAAGGTGAAAGGTTTTCAGCTCACTGGTGTCAAGGGGGATTCTGAGGTCCAAAAACCAGCGCGGTGCAAGATTAAAATGCCTTCGAGAGAAAATGCCTGTTGGCAGGAATCCAACTTGATCGATGCAGATAAATCGGTAAAGTGCAAACACAAAAGCAACCAACTAAACACAAAGCACAAAACCCTGGCTGTATACAACAACATCAAACTGCAAATGAGTATAAATGTGTATTTACATTACATGAGTAAACACAGTGAATACAGATGTGGCAAACAATGCAAACCCAGCTCTTCCTTACAGGCTAACTTGCGTGCCAGCCAGTTCTTGGTTTCATAAACCCAAGCACTTAGGGCTGGCTGGCGTGCGAGTTGGGGCCACTAAATTACAAAATGCTGTACAGCAAAAATACACTGGCATTCGGTAGTTGACTGCCTCTGAAAATGGAGGCTCCCTTGAGTCACCAGGGCTGGTAAACACTGATAGATCTCTCCTCCATGAACCTGTCAAACGGACCATGTGTATGACCATTGCTACATCCTCCGGTAGCAAATTCCACATTTTAATCAGTCTCTTATGTAAAGAAATCTTTCTTTTTGTCCATCCTGAATCTGCTACCCATCAGCTTCCTTGGGTGGTCTTGAGTTTTAGTGTTTTCAGAGGGGAAAGCGTATTTTCTCTCCACACTGTGCATAATCGTGCCCCCTCGTAGGAGTCTCTTCTCTAAAATGAACAGTCCCAGACTCTTGAGCCTTTCTTCATATGAAATGGGCTGCCAGCCCCTGAGAGCCAGCGTAGTGTAGTGGTTAAGAGCAGGTGCGCTCTAATCTGGAGAACTGGATTTGATTCCCCGCTCTGCCAGTTGAGCTGCGGAGGCTCATCTGGTGACCCAGATTAGCTTGTGCACTCCAACTCATGCCAGCTGGGTGACCTTGGGCTAGTCCAGGGGTCTGCAACCTGCGGCTCTCCCGATGTTCATGGACTACAAATCCCATCAACCCCTGCTAACTGGCCATGCTGGCAGGGGCTGATGGGAATTGTAGTCCATGAACATCTGGAGAGCCTCAGGTTGCAGGCTCCTGGGCTAGTCACAGTTCTCTCAGAACTCTCAGCCCCACCTACTTTACAAGGGGTCTGTTGTGGGGAGAGGAAGGGCAAGGAGATTGTAAGCCCTTTTGAGTCTCCTTACAGGAGAGAAAGGGGAGATCTAAATCCAAACTCTAATTATGGTTCCAGGAATAGCAATGGGCAGAGCAATACGCACATGCTAAAGAAGTGGACAGCGGTTCCATGAAAATGAGTAAATACCTGGGAACTCATTCTGGATTCTCTTGGATTGGACTCTCTTGTACAACTCGTTTCAGACTAGTGCATCTTCTCTGTGTAGAGACTCTTATTTTTTTTTAATCAGGAAGGGTTTGCATTCTTTGCCAGCTTCCCAGCGTCTGTATTCGGTGTGTTTACTCATATGATTTAAATACACATTTATACATGTTTACAGTTTGATACTATTATACAGCCAGCATTTTGGGCTTTGTGTTCAAGAATCCAACGTGGAGCATGCTTAATAGCTGCTTCTCAGTTCTGCAAAGCGGTCTGATTGCATTCAGGTCCCCAGGTGTTGTTCTTCCTCTTAAACTTCTTGTGCTGCTCAGGCTCTTCTCTTTACTAATGTGTCAGACTAACTCTGTTTCCTCCTCCTCCTCTTCTCCTCTGCTTGGGTTGCGCAGATCCCTTCACTCCCACCGCGGATGCCGTTGACGATGCCGTTCCGAGCCTAAATCCTTTCCTCGCAAAATCTAGCGATCACCTCTCTGTCTCCTCTGACGTACCTCCTTTCACTACTAGGACACCTACTCATGAGATGTTTGTTGGTAAAGTACTTTCTGACTAGTGCTCTCCCTCCTGCCTTTCTTTCTGATCCCTTTAGATGTGGGTTTTCTGAGCTCTTTGGTCAGGTAGTTTTAGCTCCTAACGTTTCACCCACGTGTCACAGCAAGATGTGGTTCTCTCCGTGGCACAGAAACACCTCTTGCTGTGACATGCCTCTGAAGATGCCGGCAGCAGATGTGGGCGAAACGTTAGGACCCACGGCCACGCAGTCCGGAAGGTCCACAACAGCCAGTTCGTTCTGGCCGCAAAAGCCTTTGACACAACGTCTTCAGGACAAATCTGGGGTTTCCAAAAGATGCTTTCTTGTTACCCGGCGGAACCTTATTCGTTTTAGCTGACTGTCTTTGGTAATTGTCAGACTACTGCGCGATTCCCAATTGCAGTGAAGATACCAGCTTGCTCAACGTAAAGGTCCGCACATTGGTAATTACCCTGCTTCCCCGAATATAAGACATCCCCTGAAAATAAGACGTAGTAGAGGTTTTGCTGAAGTGTGAAATATAAGGCATCCCCTGAAAGTAAGATGTAGCAAAGTTTTTGTTTGGAAGCATGCCCGACAAACAGAACACAGAAAAATAAGACATCCCCTGAAAATAAGACATAGCACATATTTGGGAGCAAAAATTAATATAAGACACTGTCTTATTTTTTGGGAAACATGGTAGTAGAAATTTAGATCTAGCAACTTCTCAAGAGAAGGGAAACTTTACATTCTGTCCTATTGCAGGTGTCCTGGTATATTTATTTATATTTATTATTTAGGTTTATATACCGCCTTATCCCGAAAGGGCTCAGGGCAGTGTACAACACAAATGTCCCCACAAAAATAACCCAACCCAACCCCAAAACAGGTGAAGGAAATGGCAATACAAATAAATAATTTACAGATAATAAATACACAACTCCATTTGCTATAAGCTAAAAATCCATTAAAGCAACAGTTAGCACAATAAAACGGCGTCCAGCAAATATCTGAATTGAAATTTAAAACCCTCCCCAAGAGGGAAGAACGGTGGATCCCATTGATGTCCCATTCAAAAAGAAAATGCTGGGGGGAAGAATTAGGACTAATAAAAGGAAACACTTCTTCACGCAACGTGTGATTGGTGTTTGGAATATGCTGCCACAGGAGGTGGTGATGGCCACTCACCTGGATAGCTTTAAAAGGGGCTTGGACAGATTTATGGAGGAGAAGTCGATTTATGGCTACCAATCTTGATCTTCTTTGATCTGAGATTGCAAATGCCTTAACAGTCCAGGTGCTCGGGAGCAACAGCCGCAGAAGGCCATTGCTTTCACATCCTGCATGTGAGCTCCCAAAGCCACCTGGTGGGCCACTGCGAGTAGCAGAGTGCTGGACTAGATGGACTCTGGTCTGATCCAGCTGGCTTGTTCTTATGTTCTTGTGTTCTTATGATGTTAGGGGACCCCTGATAGTAAAACGGGAGGGGGCACTGCACTCAGCGGCTGGTCTCTCCAAAGGCCCGGTGGAGCAACTCAGTCATACAGGCCCTGTGGAACTCTCCAAGATCCTGCAGGGCCCGGACAGTTGGAGGAAGAGTGTTCCACCAGGCCGGGGCCAGAGCCATAAAAGCCCTGGCCCATGTGGAGGCCAGCCGCATCATTGAGGGGCCAGGAACCACCAGCAAGTTAGCCTCTGCAGAGTGCAGAGGCCGAGTAGGGACGTATGGGGTAATGCAGTCCCGAAGGTACCGAGGGCACTGCAGGCACTGATGGAGCCCCAAGCACTTTGTAAGCCCCTCCAGCACTTTCATTACACCAAAGCATCTTCCTTTTCTTTTCAAATGGGAGTCGTCAGCTCCATTATTAAGCACTTATCTGAATGACAGAAGGTAGGACTTGCTGTTCCCTGCACAGCAGGCTGTTGGCAACAACCGGTAGACCCTCCTGTGACCTGGACGCATCCAGACGCAGAGGCGTATCTAGGGAAAATGTAGCCTGGTGCAAAATCTGAGTTCACCCCTTCTCCTTCCTTAACCCTCCCCCACCACGACCAAACAATACTTTTTTGCACCAGGTGTTGAAGCCAGTGTATGGATTCAGGGGGAAGGAGAAGGGGTGTGGGGGGCGATTTTCCGGGGGGGGGGGGGGCCACAACTAAATGGCCACAGCCCGGGGACATTTAACACCCTGGGTGGTATGCCACTGTCCAGATGTAGATGCTTAGTCTCATTAAAACTCAGGTTTAGTCCCACATACAGCAGAGTGTCCTTCCAGAAGCATAGAATCCCAAAGCTACAGTCTCCGGCAGTGACTTGGAATTTAACTCTTTCTGGTTTTCTAGATCGCTTCAACCCATTTATCGAGTCAAACCCCTTTGTGGCAACCAAATATGCATCTACTGTCCAGCTCTGTCACTTTACTTCAGGTATAACATGAATGCCTTGAAGGTTTTACACTAGCTGATCTTTTCAAAGGTGTAAAACGAGGCATTTGGCTTAAAAATAATTATGGTAGACGTGATACATGGCTGGGTTTTGTGCCTTTTAGGTGCTGCAAAACTTTCCCTATTTAGAATCTGTCTTCTAGACTGCCTGTTTGTGTTTTGAGTACCTGTAGATGTCGCTTCCGAGCGCTTAACTGAGCAAACTTGAGTATTTCCAGTTCTGTCTTTTCTGTGTAACGTTCCTTCTTTGCTCTTCTACTTCATATGCCTTTTTATCAGATTCTTTTTGTGGTCCACAAGCTTATCCTAACGCTTCCCATTTCCTCAGTGAGCCCTCAACCGTAGCTGGTCTATTTGGAGGTAGGTGAAACCCTCTCAAAGCCCAGGAACCAATTACGGTTGTTGTTGGGTTTTTTGGGGGGAAGGGGGGGGGGGGCGGAAGGGCAGGGGGCTTTTGATAGCAATAACATTCCTCTAAGCTTGGGTTTTTTATCTTAGTCGCCAGTATAATGAAGTTTCATAAATCCCAAGTAATGAATCTCAGTCTGTTGACATGGTTTCATAGCTACTAACAGCTTAACCCAAGGATCCCCAACATTATGCCCACGGGCGCTGTGGCACCCGCTAACACCTTTTCTGGTGCCTGCCAGGTGTTTTTAGGCAGTAGGCGGGGCCAAGTGGACCTTTTGCCCAGCAAGCCTTCTTATCTACTTGAGATTTGATTGGCTGTGCAGATTTTTTAAAAAAAGATTCCTTTGGCAGCAGCTGCTACCACAGCACAAGAATCTTTATTATGTGACTGAAATTAGGCTGTGGTGGCCATTTTGTGGCTGGTTGTTCCTCCTGCAGCAGCCATTTTGTGGCTGCCATTTTGTGGCTGCGCCCACTATGGTGTGTCAGAATTCCAAACGTGCCTGCAGACTCAAAAGAGGTTTGGGGCTGCCTGGGTTAGCCTCTCCTGAAAGCCTGTGCATAAAAGACAATATTCATTTTTTTTTCTTGACTTACATTCTCCTAATGCAGGGGTCTTCAAACTATGGCCCTCCAGATGTTCATGGACTACAATTCCCATCAGCCCTGCCACTTGGCCATGATGGCAGGGGCTGATGGGAATTGTAGTCCATGAACATCTGGAGGGCCATAGTTTGAAAACCCCTGTCCTAATGGTTTGGAACCCCCATCATCATCCTTCACCGTTGTTAATGCTTTAAAAAGTTTACACAAATTAAAATGTTTTAGGACATCCATCCAGATGTTCACGGACAAGTTTTAACAACATGTCCTTGACCAATATCCAATCTTTTGATCATCACTTTTCATTGTGGATGCCTGTCCTTTCAGTTGTGCTATCATGGTCATGGGAACCACTAGATTGAAAGAAGCAGCGATAGGGTAGGATGGTCAGAGTTTGTGCTTCTAAAACCCCCTAACAGTAAGACCTGTGTTGAACTTTCTACTCAGTAACTTGGAAGCCTTCGCATAGGTTTAAGAAAAAGCTGGCTTCAAAAAGAGTACCTTGAACTTCCAATTCCATATAAAGTTGTCCTCTCACCTGTAACACACCTGTGCTGAAGGAGAACGTTGTGGGAGTTATTGGACTCACCGGCTTTGTTTCTGTGTGTCTTTCCCACCACTGAAATCAGCCAAAGGTCTGAAAAGCTTCTGTTGCTCGACATTTTTGTGTGTGTGTAATGGGGCCTCTGCTGCCTCATTGCTCGGGTAACTCCCAGATCTGTCAAGGAATATAGGACCCTGTTCTCAGTCAGATCAAAGGCTACCTAATCCAGCTTTAATTTGTGGTATCATACTTACCACTTGGCATATGCATTTCCAGTCCTTTGCGGTTATTATCCGTTTCTGGATCGTAATACTTTCCATTCCATTTTTCTCTATTCCCAATACTCCTTCTAGTATAGTAAAATCCAGTGCTTTTTTTGTTTAAAAAGAAAAGGGGCCAGTATCCATACATGAGGTTGCATTTCCACCAGTCCCCCCCACCCCCACCCAAGGCTTGGGAGGGAATCCCATAAAGGTGCTGGTACTCAGTGCTAGTGAATACCACCACAAAAAAGCCCCGGTAAAATCCGCTTACCAATGTAGTGACATGCAGTCTAAAGGAAGAGCTTTAATTTCTTTGTGGTTGTACATGTGACTTTAGTACACAGGCCATGGAAAAGTGGCAGCATTTGTATTTGAAGTGCAGCATTGATGTCCTGCCAATTTGTTTATGACACTGATGCGAACAAATGAGCATTATTAATGTTCAAGTGTTGTCAAGTCGCTTTGACTTGGCAAATATTTCTTTACTGCTGTAGCTTTTTGTTCTTTTGTACGAGGTGCTCGGTTTTATCAAAAGACTCACGAATAAAAATGGTCGGCAGAATTACAAATGCACGCAGCATTGGAATGAAAGCGGAATCGCGTGACTTGCGTCCGGCCTGTTCGCAAGCACTCTGTCCCAGCTTCTGAATTAAATAGATGAGATGATGTAGAGCATTGGTACTCACTCGATGGCTCAGGAGTGACATATGCCTCTGAAGATATGCCTCTTGTGACTCTTCTGAGTGTGATACCTGCTATATGTTTTGGTGAAGTGGGCAAGGCCTCTGCTGCGTAGGTGTCTGAAAGGTGATTTCCACCTGGCAGCTGCCACAGAGGAACAAGTCACCTGTGAGCCTACCGGAGGGGCAGGTCTCATGCCAGGGACGCGACTCTTTTGATTGATAGTTGTAAACCTGGCTCTCCATAATATACCACCAGTGGAGGTTTTAACATGTAAGTTTCAAAGCTTTGCTGAAATATTTGTGGTTTAGTGACACAAGCACAAGGAAAGTGTCTGGATTGGGTAGGGAGAGTAAGATACACCAGTTCTACTGGAGGCGGAGGACATCTTGATGGGTGTTTCCCAACCCGTTCTCAGGGAGGCAGGAATTTGAACCTTGTCACTTCCTGGGAACTGCCTGGGTGCCCATCTTGACCTCCAGTTTAATTCTTGCCTCACCAAAGAGAGCAGCTCCTTTACAAGGCTCTGCAGAATCTTTATTCAGCCTCATGGTGACAAAATACTATAATTCATTCCAGCCTGTGTCACTTTCACACGTGCCGAATAATGCGCTTTCAGTGCACTTTAGTGATTGTTTGCGAGAGGATTTTGTTGTTTCGTGTAGTAAAATCCAGCTGCAAAGTGCATAGCATATGGATTGTTCAGCATGCGGGAAAGGCTCTTGGTCTGAAGGATTCTGCCTTCTCTGGTTTAGCAGATGAACCAGGAAAGACTTGATAACATCACACATCTATAGCTAAGCGCATGCACACCTCTCTTCTGTAGGCACGTGAAAATGCAAAGCTGAACCTACCACTTCTTGCGTCATGAACTTCTCCTTCCAGATGAAATTAGAAGCTGCTGCTACGGAGGAGAACTTCTCAAGAGCTCTCAGTCATTATCTGAACACACCTACAAATCTGCTGTAGCCATAGAGCTTCTGCCTCGGTGGAGGTTGAGAGATCTTGTCCTGTGCACTAGCATATCTGACTCTGTCTTCATCTCTTTGTAGGTTTCACTCCATCTCCTGTTGCCCAACCCCAATCTTCTGCAGGCCTTAACGTTGACTTTGAGTCTGTGTTTGGAAACAAAACTTCAAACATGCCAGTGGATTCTCTCGGTAGGTCTCTTTAAATTACCGGTGGCGAAAGAGAAACATTTTTGCTCTGTGCTCATATCCCTCTGAGTCTGCCCGAAACCAGCATTTTGGATTCTTGAGTATCTAATAAAGGCAGTCCTATTTCATTGTGGAACAAATTTCTGTGAACTAGAGTTGTGTTTTTAAAATATATGAGGTGGGATCGTTCATAGAAGTTTTTTGCCAGAATAAATGTTGCGGTCTTCAAGATGCATCAAGGCACTAGACTGCTTTTGTTGCGGCACATCGGAGTTGTGCGCGTTCCAGTTTGTATTTCGGGATCTCGGCTGCCATATATTCAGCACGTCTGTTTCATCGTGACAGAATTCCACTGGGTAACAGTAGCCTGGCTTTGGAATAGAAACAGCATAATGTCTTCTATGGTTACTGCAGCTGTACCATATTGTATAGAATAGATCTAAAAATATAGAAGGCTGTGTGCTGCGATGCCTTGACAATGGGTTCTGTTGCTCCCAATGCTTTCTTTTTCTTTTTTTTTTTAAGGGTTTGATGAATTAGGCGGACTTCTAAAACCAACAGTGGCTTCTCAAAACCAGAGTCTTCCGGTTACCATTGGACCTCCTAACAAATTAGTATCAGATGATCTGGATTCATCTTTAGCTAATCTTGTAGGCAGTGAGTAATGTTTTTTTTTTGTAGATCACTTTCAGAGCCAGTTCTTAATATTTTTATTGTATTAATTGAGGGACTGCTTCTAATTATTTCCTTATTTCATAACAGATTTGGGCATTGGAAATGGAACAGCGAAAAAGTGAGTGTTTTCCGAAATCCATGGGGCAGGGTAGATTTAATTTAAATCAAATAGATTTAAATCACTAGTCAGTAATAGAGGTGTGCACATTTTTTCCTGAATGAATGAATGAATGAATGAATGAATGAATGAATGAATGAATGAATGAATGAATGAATGAATGAATGAATGAATGAATGAATGAATGAATGAATGAATGAATGAATGAATATTAGTTTTGTAGTTATATGAAAAATTACTGATTTGGTTATAGTATTAGAAATAGATAGTTCACCTCACAGTAATTTCATAATTATCCATGTCTAGTTTCTTTCAGGTCTTGCATTTCTTTATTGCAGTGTTTGTGTTTTGCATCTATGCCTGCCTTACCCATAGGTAGAGGAACTTCATTAAAACATTCCCAAACTGGGTCTTTTTTTTTTTACAGCCTGCTGCCAATATAGATTTTTTTTTCCTTCAGGGATAGAATAATATGATAAACCTTAAGCTATACACACAAAGATTCCAAAAGTTTTGCAATATTCTGCTCAAACTATTTCACTTTAATTTTTTACTTCTAGCCCCTCCTTCCTCACTCTTAGCTCCCTGTGCAGATCAGTTATACTCCAAACAATCTTCTGTTCATTGAACTTCTTCAGACTTAGCACTTAAGAAGTAAGGGGTTGATCTGTGCACATAGGTTTGCAAAGAAACAATGAGATTAAGGTCTTCTCAACTCTCTGTGTTTATTTTACAATCCTTTTGCTTCGAAGGACAGGCAGACACAAATTCAGTTTTTAGAACGGCAAAACTAAGCATCTATGATATCATCTTCTAAATAGAAAAATAGCCCCAAATAGTCTTATAGAACGCTCTGGAAGAGCATGACATTGTGAATGGATTAATGGAATTTATTTACCAAAAAATTTGAACATTGCATGAAAATATAGCCTTATGCTACATAATTAAAAGCGAATCCTTAATAATGTATCTTAAGCAGAAACTATCTTTAGACAGTGTGTTTCTCCCCAGAAAGCATTTTATTTTTTTTATAAAAATGTTTTAAATTTTAAAAATCAATTTTTCAAAAAAATCATTGCTTTTCATCCACCTTAACTACACAAACCCTGTGCTTTTTACCCCTTCAGGCAGTGGTGGGATTCATCAGGTTCACATCACTTCGGCAGAACCGGTTGTTAAAATTGTGCTTGTAAACAACCGGTTGTTACATTATTTGAATCCCACCACTGCCTTCAGGCCTGTTTGCTCTAGAGTGGCTCTCTTCCTGTTTGCTCTAGAGTGGCTCTCTTCCACCAGCCTATTTGAGGCCTCGGCCAGATTTCCACTGTGGGATTTAATGTGGAAGGGCATAAAGTGTTTCTGCTTTTTAGATAGCTACCCCCTGAATCAGTTTTTCAAAGATTTTGAGTCCTGCAGGGGTACAGGATATATATTTTTTTAAATCTCATTGTGATCTTTTCCTAAACTTGCATGCTTTTTAAAAAATCACGGCTGCAAGAAAGGCCACTTGCAACAAATTATTGAGCGGTAACGTTTTGAACCTTTATCCAAAGTGACGTAAACTGGACGCAGCCAGGAGAGAAGAGGCTGACGGGAGGTTCCAACTGGCAGCCCAAAGTCGCGCCGACAACAGCATGGAATGCCCCGACAATGGTGAGCTACTATCGCAGCTGTGGAGGGGACGGCAGCCATTGCGAAAGTGTAGGAAGCGGTCACAGTCTTTCAGAGAAAGATAAAAGTCTGTGAGACACTGTTGGAATCCAACATAACGGCAGGGTGTTTGTTCTGTATTAGCCACTGCATGTAAGTTGGATCTGCATAAAAGAGGCAGTCACGTATGAGGGTCAGAAATCCAAGAACTCAGTTGGAGCCCATTGCTCCACCGTTGCAAGCGGGTAAGAGCGGTGGACTCCTTATCTGGTGAACTGGATTTGTTTCCCCGTTCCTGCACATAAAGCCTACTGGGTAACCTTTGGACAAGTCACAGTTCTCTTTGGACATTCTTAGCCTCACCTACCTCGACATAGGGTATCTGTGTGGGGAGAGGAAGGGAAGGAGTTTGTAAGCTCCTTTGAGATGCCCCCACGATTGAGAAAAGTGTATTCCCAAAGTCTTTTTAAAGCTAGAAAAGGTTAGTCCTTTTCACCTCCTGGCTCTGTGTTTTGCAGTTTGGTCCTCTTTCAACGCTTTGCCTTTCATTTAGATAAGGGATCCCTAATGTCAGTTCCGTGGCCCCTACTGTGCAGTCAGCACCTTTTGTGGATCCTGCCAGGTGTTTTGGGGATGCGGGCGGGACAAAGTAGGGCTTTTACCAGCATGGCTTCTGATTGGCTATTGAAGATTTGACTGGATGTGCACATTTTAAAAAATGTTGCTTTGGTAGCAGTTGCCACCACAGGCCAAGGATCTATACGTTGCCACTGATGTTACACTGTGGCAATCATTTTGTGGCTGACTCCACCTCACAATTTTGTTGCTGCACCCACCAGCCCAGAGGTGGAGCTACCAGGGGGAGGAGGGGGGTGTTGCACCAGGCGCACGCCGGGTGTGTGAGGAAAATTGCCCCCATGCTCCACAGCGCCCCCACGCCACACACCTTTGTGAAACAGTGCAGGCTGGAGAAGCGGCCTGTTCCCTTCAGGCTGAAAACCTTGCGAGCCCCAGGGTCCCATGGGAAGTGTAGTTCCCACCAGGCCGTTTTCAGCCTGAAGGGAACAGGCTGCAGAAGCGGCCTGTTCCCTTCAGGCTGAAAACGGCCTGGTGGGAACTACACTTCCCATGGGACCCTGGGGCTCGCACTAAGGTAAAGTGGTGGGGGGGAATACAGAGTGCGCACTGGACGCACTCTGGCCCAGCTATGCCTCTGCACCAACCTGTGTCAGAATTCCAGATACGCCTCCAGGCTAAAAGCGGTCGGGGATCCCTGATTTAGAGGATTTCAGTCTTCTCCAAGGCAATACTTTATTGGAAGACCTGTACACAAAATGGTGCCCAAACATACAGGAATCCAGAAGCTGTACGTCCAGGCCCATCAACCTTGTCCGGGGCCCATTATGGGCTGTTTTGCCGAAACGGCATCACAAGAATCCGTATTTCAGGGTTGATGACAAATTCTCTTGTGAACTAAAAATGCTATGTGTGTGTATTCTGTTTGAAGTGCTCATTTCTAATCCAGTGTTATTGCATTGTGTAATTGTTCTTCCGGGGGAAAAACAGAATGGCATGCATTTTCCTGTCGTGAAGTTATTATTACAAAACTTCCTTCCGGCCTCTCTATTTTTCCTTTCCTTTTTTTTGCAATCAGATTGGCATGTGATTAACTACGGGTGCAGCAGAATCAATCTCATAATCCTCCCGCTACTCCACATTTTTCCCCCCTTACATTCCGATCTTTTGGCATGACGGAAACCTCGAGCCGCTTCTAGCATATCCGAGTCCCATGGTGTCCTGCGGTCCTCTTGACTCCAATGACAGCATGGAGACAAACACTTCAGATTTTTTTTTCCTCGCTTTGAGCTCTGCCATTTGCTACTGGAGAGCTGTGTGTCTGTACCGTATACTGCCTTTAAAGGAAAAAAATTGCATTTGGCGAATAAATCAGATTAAAGGCGTGTGTGTGTGTGTGTGTGAATAACTGCATGAAACCTCACAAGGCTTCTGTTAAACTTCGCACTCGATCCACTATTGACAGACGTGATTTTTCAAATAGGGAGAGACCAATATATCCCAAAACACTGGAGCACAGTGAAAAATCCCCGTAGTTTGGTTTCACTCCCAAAGTGTCAACGGTCACTTCAGAACTGTTCTTCTTAAAAGGTGACCATGCAAAAAAAATGGGGATAATGGTGGTCAGAATGAAGACGGGCCCCTTTGAAAGGCATCAATGATAAATCCACCCGTTTTCTCACAAGTGTTAATATAATAAGAGCTAAAGAAATGGAGCTGTAAAGGTTTTTTTTTTTTGTATATTCCAAAGGTAAGGTGAGTTGTTTGGCTATGACTGGCCTTTTTAAATCCGTTATCTTAGTATGTGTGAGATACCTATTCCCCATCTGTATATTTGTGGATATAGCAGTGATGGCGAACCTATGGCAGGGGTGCCAGAGGTGGCACTCGGAGCCTTCTCTATGGGCACGTGCACAGAGTTTGTCATGTGGGGAAGGAAAATCACCCCCACCATTACACATCTAGGCTGGCCTGGGCCACTGAGCGACGTCGCGTGCACCGTGATGAGCAGGGGACGCTTCGGCTGGCCAGGCCTGGTGCCTGTGCTCCGGGGTGGCTGCTGCCGGGGGGTGGGGGTGGTGGTGCAGAGGAGGCAGAGATGCTGGAGAGACACAGAGCGGTGCGCATGGGACTTGCTGGAGGCTAGAGCAGGCTGGCCCTGCTCAAGCAGGTGGGGCGGAGGAAGAGGGAGCCAACCGGTTTTTTCTAAACTAAACCTCAGCATTCAGGTTAAATTGCCAGGTTGGCACTTTGCGATAATCAAGTGGGGTTTGGGTTGCAATTTGGGCAGTCGGCCTCAAAAAGGTTCGCCATCACTGGGATCTAGCATATTATGACTGAATTTCTTTGCAGCAGGGTTTAATTCCTTGTGCTCTTATTATAGTGACACGTTTCCCTAAGAACCAGCTTTGCTGGTGTGACTATTGGTCTTTCCCTGTGCTCTTTTCATTGTCGGGTCAAGCCAAAGCCAGCGGCTGAGCATACGAATCTCCACACGTACATGCAAAATGTTTCGCTTTAGCTGTGTGGATACTAATCGCTGTCTTGTCTCATTGAGCGTGGTGGCCCATGAGAAGATGGCTTCCATTGTGTGGTGGACACCAAGAATTCATAGCAACCATCTTTTTAATCTTGTTTTAAGAGCTGCCTGGTTCTAGCCTCACCCCTAGCTTTGCTTTCAGAGGTTATTTGTGCAGAAAATAGCCGCTGTTGGTAATGCTCTTATATGTCTGCCTGCATGGGAGAAATTCCCAATAAGATGCACACTTGTATTCTTCTCTGTCCTTCTGTTATCTTGTAGGGATTCTCCTGCTATGTATTAGTTGTGTTGTAGGTTACTGGCCTGGTTAGGAGATCCTGCCCTGGGTAGCCCCAGGCTAGCCTGATCTCCCCAGATCTCAGAAACTAAACAGGGTTGGCCCTGATTATTCTTTGGATGGGCGACTTTCAGGAAATACCGGAGTAGCGGCACCAAGGCAAACCACCTCTGAACAAAGGCAAACCACCTCTAAACGTCTCTCACCTTGAAAACCCTATGGCCATGGTGGCGAACCTTTGGCACTCCAGATGTTATGGACTACAATTCCCATCAGCCCCTGCCAGCATGGCCGAGGGCTGATGGGAATTGTAGTCCATAACTGTCGTGCAAAACCGCCATAAGTCATCGCATATGATTTGGTGTCACAAAAACAGCAAGGATACAAAAAAAGGGAGTTATTCCTTTTGAGGGGAGTTATTGTTCCTTTGTTAGGGGATTTCAGATAAAGTGGCCGATGTCCAGCTTTACGTTCCTTCTCTGGAGAAGGAGGAATTAAGTACTTTCAGTCACAGTCCTAAATCATGGCCTAGCGGAGAGTCGCACATAACCCCAACTCAGCCCCTTACCTGTCATTTCTGGTGATTGTATTCTTGACTGCAAAGGTCACGTTTGAAGGTTAAGGGTGGAAGTTGTGAGGATTGTACTGATTTGTATTTGTCTTCCACCCTCCTCCTTGAAACACAGAGCTTCTGGCATACTCTGTGAGCTGTATACCTGCTGAGTATACAGGTATATGCTGTATACATGTATACTTCCAGACCGTGGTGATTGTCGGAAGTCAGTCAATGGGGCATCAATAAGTGAGAGGTATCTGTGTTAGAATCAAGAACCAGCATAGTGTAGTGGTTAAGAGCAGGTGGATTCTAATCTGGAGAACCGGGGTTGATTCCCCACTTCTCCACCTGAGTGGCAGAATCTTATCTGGTGAACCGGATGTGTTTCTTCACTCCTACGTTCCTGCTGGGTGACCTTGGACTAGTCATAGTTCTTCGGAACTCCCTCAGCCCCACCTACCTCACGAGGTGCCTGTTGAGGGGAGAGGAAGGGAAAGAAGCTTGTAAGCCACGTTGAGTCTCCTTCCAGGAGAGAAAGGTGGGGTATGAATCCAAACTCCTCCTCCTCCTCCTCCTCCTCCTCCTCCTCCTCCTCCTCTTCTTCTTCTTCTTCTTCGGTAGGGAAGTCCTCCAGCTTACCTGTTTTGAGGTGCTTATGTTCATCTTGCCAGTTGAGCTTCCTTGGGCACTGTGATATGCCAGTATCCTGCCCTGGATCAAATTGGAGGCCATCAACACTGTTGCCTCAGTTTACTTTTGCAGTTAGTGTTTCGCTAGAAGAGCACTGTCGACTTGCCTGTGAGGATGGCACTGTAGGCTTTGCAGTAGGATGCGACTTGTGCTTTATTTACCAAGCCAGTGTCTGGCTCGGGCAGCCAAGGCAATTCATGACTGTTTGACAGAAGCCCTTTTCCGTGTAGTTTATCACTGTTTTTCCCCCACTAGGCGCCACCCGTAATGGCCTATCCTGCCACGACGCCAACAGGAGTGATGAGCTACGGAATGGTGAGTAAATTCTGGTATTTAATTAATTAATTAATTAATTAATTAATTAATTAATATACCTCCCCATCTCCGAAGGGCTCTGGGCGGTGTACAGCATAAAACAGTATATATAAAAACAACATAAATACAATTTCCATAAATACACTTAAAACAGTAATTGTTTCCCTAAAAGTCAAGGCACGAAGCCTTACTTAAACTAAAACTTAAACTTAACCTTCCTAAAAAAAAAGGGGGGGGGGGGAAGGTAATGGGTCCTGATGACATTGAAGACCCAAAGAATAATGGGGGGGGGGGGGGGCACACTCAGCAACTGGTCTCTTCAAAGGCCCGGTGGAACAACTCAGTCTTACAGGCCCTGCGGAAATCGCCAAGGTCCCAGACAGCTGAAGGGCGAGGAGTGTTCCACCAGGCAGGGAGGCCAAACGTGAAGGCCCTGGCCCGGGTGGAGGACCAGCTTGGCATCATCGAGGGGCCAGGGATCTCCAGTAAGTTGGCCTCTGCGAGTTCCAGAGGGATAGAACCGGGATATATGGGGTAATGCGGTCCCAAAGATACGAAGGTCCCAGGCCGCGTAAGGCCTTAAAGGTCAAAACCCACACCTTGGGTTAGGTCAAAGCCATTGTGTGTGTGTGGGGGGGGGGGCATGGATTTTATCTTGGGTTGTGCATGAGTGCTCTCAGCCTCAACCCTGGAAAGTATTTGGAGACTTTCAAGGAATACCAGGGATGTGACACAGAGGCAGGCCGCGGCCAGAGGCGTATCTTGGGAAAATGTACCCCGGTGCAAAATCTGAGTGTGTTTCTCCCCGCCCCGCCCCCACTGCATTGTACGGGCAGCCGCCCTCCTCCCCCCCCCCCACGACCAAACATTTTTTTACACCAGATCTTAAAGTTAGTGTATGAACCCGGAGGGGGGGGGAGGAGGGGTGTGAGGGCTGATTTTCTGCCCCCACGTGACTCAATGGCCGCCGCCCGGGGACATTGACCCCATATGTCCCCCCCTAGAGTTGCTCACGCCCTGGCTCTGCGACAAACCCGGTGTCGCGAAGGTTTCTTGCCTTGAAAACTCTCTATAGACAGCACTTTACGGAAGACTAAGTATCAGTTGTTTCTTTTATGTATAGATAATATGTATTGATGTATGTATTGATGTAACAAACCTTATTCAACCTCAATTATTAAGGAAGAAATATTAGATTTAAGTAACAAAGACGAAGTATATAGATACGATTGATTAGTTTATACGTATCTCATGTCATCTAGTTAGAATTTAATATACAAATCTCTTTCTGTATAAAAAACAGCAACAAGTATATATACTAAATAGATAGGTCAAAATTGAACTGAATTAAATGTATTAGATTATATGGTATCCTAGCTGGAAGTATATTATTTTAAAAATTGTAATGCATAAGTTAGAATGAGTTGCTTTTAAATGGATTGATTTTTTTCATGTAATAACTTTTATGTAAAAACTTATATGTAACAATTTCTGTTAATCCTGCAATAACTGAAATTCAAATTGTCAATCTTTCTTATCCAATAAAATTATCAATTAAAAAAAAACTGTATGGGGTAGCCACAAGTCAGCTGTGACTGACAGCAAAAAAAAAAAAACCTATGGCATCACTAGCCAATGGGGGAGAGTAAAGAGGTAAATCTGGGAAACGTCTATTCGTGACCCAGACAGTTTTGAGAGATGGAGCCAGAATTTTCCTGTACCTTTAAAAGGACAGTTTTTGCAAGTGGCCTTAAATGTGGAAACTGTTGATGTTCCCTGCATTCTTTGCTCTGCAGAACTGCCACCTAAATAAACCCGCAGGCCTTTTTTGTGTTTAGGACTGCTCGCCTCTTTGGGCTTTCGAATACCTGGCGTCAAATGTAATTCTGTTCTGTTCTTGATTTTTAGCCGTCCCAAATGGGAGGAGTACCTGTAATGACACAGCCAACCTTAATATACAGCCAACCTGTCATGAGACCTCCAAATCCTTTTGGTCCTGTGTCAGGAGCCCAGGTGAGTGTGGAACCAGTCTAGAAAGTCTAGACTGCAGACGGGCTCTTGGCAAGTGTGGTGTGCATGCCTGAATCACTGTGCCTTCGTAATGTGTGTTGCCTCTGTTGGGTGACAGCCAGCAGAGGTGTGCATAGCGAGCTTTGGGCAATAAGAGGCATGGAAAGACCAACCGGGATTGGATGGAAGAGGGGGATGGGCCAGGACGAAGCCTTGTTGAAGCAATCTTTGAAGAGAGGCAGGAAAGAGCAGGGGAAAACAGCAGATGAGCTTTGGCGGGCTACAGATGGGCAGGGAAGACCGGGGAGGCAGGCAATAACTGGTCCTTTGCAATATCTGCAAACAAGCAGCATAAGGGCAGCCTTCTAATAACAAACGTGTTAAGCTGTTGTGTTTAAGTTCTACACATTTATCAGACTGGAGAAGAGGGGGCTGAGAGAGTCCTGATTGTTCTCTTTTAAGTTTTTATTGAAAGACTGAAACGGAGGACAGCAGCAAGCTGTTCCTATTGGCGACCGAGGAAAGGACTCGCAACAACAGGTATAATTTACTAGCGAAAAGGTACCGGCTGGACATTAGGAAAAATAGCGAGAGTAGTTCAGCGGTGCAATTGGCTGCCTACAGAGGGGGTGAGCTCTCCTCACGGACAGTCTTCAAGCAGCAGTTAGGCAGAGTATCAGGGATACTCTAGGCCCGTGGTGGCGAACCTTTGGCACTCCAGATGTTATGGACTACATTTCCCATCAGCCCCTGCCAGCATGATTTAGCAATTGGCTTCATGCTTGCCGATGGGAGACTTGTCCACAACATCTGAGTGCCGTTCACTAAGCGTCGAAGATCGTTAAGTGAGAAGGGTTGGAATGTAAGGCATCCCCTGAAAGTAAGACATAGCAAAGTTTTTGTTTGGAAGCATGCCCGACGAACAGAACACAGAAATATAAGACATCCCCTGAAAATAAGACGTAGCGCATCTTTGGGAGCAAAAATTAATATAAGACACTGTCTTATATTCGGGGAAACACGGTAGATGCCTCTGTGGCTCCTTCCAACTCTGTGATTCCATGGAAGGGATTTGTGGGGGGGGGGGGGCATAAGCAGTATAAGAGAGTTGTGGGGGTGGGGAGAGGTTAACTTTTCTGGAAGCTTGTCTGTCATCCCTCAATGTCATCCCCTAGTAGCACTTCTGTGTAACAAGCGTCAGGGACTTGTGTAGAGGCACTGAGGCACGGAGCGCACGCATGTTAGAAAACGAGACCAGCCTGTCGGTCATCACCATGTGCATGCCTCACAAAAAAGATGCACACGCGATCATCAGTGTTTTTTGTACGGGGGATTTCATCCTTTCCAAACAGACCCTGACCTTGCCTGCAAGAGGGCTCAGAAGCTTGATTCTGGTAGAAAGCGGCTTGCTTGTTCTGGGCAGTCCGTTTTTAGGTAGGGCGGTTGTAGAACGGGAGTCCTTTGGTTTGGGGCTCTTGTCTTGCTTCCCCCATAGCAAGTGGACTTGGAAACTTTCCGGAACGGTAGGTGACTTAATCGTTGAAAGTCTGCTGTGCCTGAGAGTATTTGAAAGTCAAACCTTTGGCCACTCCACTAAGCCTTTCGAAACTGCAGAATATCACTTTGCCAAAGCTGAGGCTCCATTTTCTTTCTTTGCTGGCACAGGTCAAGTCACCCGCTGTTGCGGAACTTCAGTTCGAACGTGACTTGAGCATGGAATATTCCATGAAGTGGCCCCCTTGGTAAAATGAATGGAGGTGGATTGGAGGATCGCATCCGTTGATATGCTATGTCATGAGGTGACAGCCGCCCCTGACTCAGCCCAGCCCCAATGAAGCCCGGTGCTTGACTCGTCCAGCGTGGTATAGTGGTTAAGAGCAGGTGGATTCCAATAAGGAGAGCCGGGTTTGATTCCCCACTCCCCCACCTGAGTGGCAGAGGCTTATCTGGTGAACTGGATGTGTTTCCGCACTCCTACATCCCTGCTGGGTGACCTTGGGCTAGTCACAGTTCTGTCAGAACTCTCTCAGCCCCACCTACCTCAAAGTGTGTGTTGTGAGGAGAGGAAGGGAAAGGAGTTTGTAAGCCACCTTGAGTCTCCTTACAGGAAAGAAAGGTAGGGTATAAATCCAAACTCTTCTTCTTTATGCAAGGGAGGCAGCTGGGAGCCAGGCAATGGCAGGGAGGGGAGGTGGTCAGAAGACAAGGTAGAACTTGTACGTGGGGAAGGTCAAGGTGGAAGGAGCTAAGAGGCAGTCATGAGCAGGCAGGCAGCAGGAGGCAGTGCCAGGGAAGGCTTCCTTTTTCTTTTATAGCACTCCCATTGGGGCAAATAAAAGGGGATTGCATATAGGCCAGGTGGAACTGGGGCCAAGGAATTCCATAAAAGGTGCCACGTCCTGCCAGGGAAGGACTGATCTAGAAGGAGAGAGAGAAAAGGCCAGTCCAGTGAAAGCAGAGGACCAGGCTGCCAGAAACCCCTCCCCTTTCCACTTCTGAAGCTAGAATGGGCCTCCTCACTTCCTTTCATCTGGGGAACCCACAGAGGGCAGAGAGCTGCTCTCCGGACAGGGGAGCCTCACATGTTAGTGAGCTGTCAAGAAAACCATAGATTCACTGAAACCTATGGGTGGAGGAAGGTGAGAGAGAGCATGTGTATCGATGCGACTTTCACCTCCAGGTTGTACTGTAACTCACTCTACACCGGCCTGCTCTTGAGACTAATTTGGAAGCAGTCACTAGTCCAGAAAAGTTGAGACCTCAATAAAATGTAAACAAAAGAACCGCACATAAGTATAATGTGTACATGTGACAAACACAAATATCCCAGTGTGTATCAAATATAACCGTGTCCCATCAACACCTTAAAAATGTAATCAGAGATGTTCTGCCAGGTGCATGGTTGAGATAGCAAGAGTTACTTCGTTGTTGACCTGTCTATCTTTATCTTTACTTTCCTCTGTAGCCCTTTCTTTATGTTCATTTTTATTTTTGCGTTGCTTTATTAATTTTATGTTGATTTAAACTCCTTAGACTGGGTTGATGTTTTATTGGGTTCTTCTTTCCTTGGTTAATCCCCAGGTATCAGAACGTCAAGGATACTATTATTTGTGGTTTTTAATGTACATGCAATTTAAGTGTTTAATGTGTTACGTTGTTAACTGCCCTGAGCCGACCCTGGTCGGTAGGGGGTGGGATAGAAGCCCAGTACATACATATGTACATACATACGTACATATACATACACACATACACACATAACCATTCCACATGTAGTATGGGACAGTATCAAAAATACCACTGGATACACATTTTAAGATTACATAAACCTGAAGGTTACGTAAATTGCATAAGCAGAAATTTATGTGTGGTCATTGTGTTTACATTTTTTAGAGGTCTTAACTCTTGTTTAGGTTTTTTTTCCCTTTCTTTCTTAGAAGAAGAAGAGGAAGAGTTTGAATTAATCCCCCCCCCCCTTCTCTCCTGTAAAGAGACTCAAGACAGCTTACAAACTCCTTCCCCTTCCTCTCCTTAAGAAATAGTACATCAGGGTAGAATTTTAGCTCTTCGAAGCTTTTCAAAGGCATGGATTTCTGCCATGCCTGCTTTTCTCCCCGTGCCCATTGGCATTCCTAAGTGATAGGATTCCAGATCTTGCCCCCGCTTCCCTTTTTTGCCCAAAGGACCCAATGGGCAGAGAAACTGGTTTCCTCTGGAAAGGGCAGCCTTCAGGCAGTCTGCTGCTGGATCAAGTGAGCTGCCATTCCTCCTCAAGCTGGGTCCCGTTCCACTAATGGCAAATTTATGAGCCTTCTGGAGAGAGGAACAAAGGCCCGTTGTGGGCACCCTTTGGCTGTCGTGAGTCCTGGCAGCGTCCTGGCCTCCCGTCTGCCTCCCGGTCCTTCATACTAGATGCATTGTGTCCTTGGCATCCTGCTGCCGGGCTCTGAGTGGCTTTCTTGGGGTGGGGGGTGTGACCTGTTGGTGTTGGCAGACCTTGCCCTGGGTGGGCTGCACGAGCGCGAACGCTTGCCACGCAAAACGAACCGGACGTGTTGGAAAACCAACATGCGTGGGTGAGCTTTGACTTCCGTGCGCTGCCAAGGAGGTGAAAGAGGCCATTCATAGCCCTTTCCCCTCCCCACCCTCTGTTTTTCCATCACTTCACCCGTGCAATTTACAGCCCCTTGGCTTTTGTGTACCTGCTTGTTCATCTCAAAGCACACGGCGCTAGAAACACTGCTTCCTCGGTCGTCTTCAGACTGTGGGTTCTCATACTTGTTTGAACCAAACCTGGGCTTTAACGCTGCAGTTGCAAGCAGAGAGCAATGTGTTAAGTCCAGTTTTCTGATATTCTTTCCTTTCTTGTTGCTTTAGTTGCTTAGACTCCCAACAAGCCAGATGCTGTTTTGAGGACTGAAGGGTAGGAAGGAGTTCCTTACTGATGGCAATAGCAGTTAAGGACCTCTAGCTAGTATTTAATCAGGAAGAAGAAGAGTTCAGATGTATATCCCACCTTTCTCTTCTGCAAGGAGTCCGATGGTGGCTTACAAGTTCCTTTCCCTTCTCTCCCCACAATAGACACCTTGTGTGACAGGTGGGGCGGAGAGAGTTCAAAGAGAACTGTGACTAACCCAAGGTCACCCAGCAGGAATGCAGGAGTGTGCAAACACATTTGGTTCACCAGATAAGCCTCTGCCACTCAGGTGGAAAAGTGGGGAATCAAACCCGGTTCTCCAGATTAGAATCCACCTTCTCTTAACCACTACACCATGCTGGCTCTCCAGGAGCCTTCTTGCCACTTGGAATCTCCAGGTAGGGGCAGTTTTGAGGGCTAGATCTCATAATTTGCCCTCCATGTGAGAGGCACTTGAAAACACCTTTATATGGTGACCTTCCTGTGTACTGCCTCACTACATGGATAGACCGTTGCCCCTTTGCCCATCTGTAGTTTGCTAGCTATTAGGTTTTTTTTAGCCCAGGTAACTTAGAGGTGAGGGCTAACGCATGCTGTCGGTCGGCATGGATGGCTGACTCCAGGGAGGTCGTTTCAGGCAGCCTCTACGTGGCAACGTTGTCATGAGAATTTGTCCTAAGATCTTGCTCTGCTCTGTGTACAATTCTCTCTGCACAGACCTGTACCCTACAGCTCATGTTGTAGGACTGAAAATACGTTTGTGATCAAGCAGTTGGGTTTGTGGGTTGACCACAATAACTTGAAGCTCAGAATGCATCTGTGTTGAAAAAAATTGCCAGTTGGGCTTTCTGGTGGCAGGGCGGAATAGATTTCTTCCCATTTGGGGGTGTTTCAAGCCTCTGATTGAGATCTTTGAGGATGGAGGACTGGCGGGAGACGGAATGGGGAACATCTCAGATCCAAATATGTGACCTTAGGTGTCATTGACATGTGAAGATGCTCTCTGTTGTGGTTACCCCCCACCCCAATGTTATTGTCATGGTAACTGAACTCCCCTTGGAGGGAAAAAACACACCCCACTTTTCTGTGTGGGGAAGAAGTAATAGCGATGCTTTTGTTTTATTGGGGTTTTCATGCAAGACACATCAGGCAGCAGGCTATTGTGGGTTTTCTGGGCTATGTGGCCTGGTCATTTTTGCTCCTGACAATTCACCTGCATCTGTGGCTGGCATCTTCAGAGGCATGGGACCGTGAGCTGCGTTTCTGTCCATGGCACAGAAGATCACTAGATGAACAGCAGTTGTGGGTAAGTGCAACACTGTTCTTGGGTGTTGTGGGTTTTCCGGGTTGTATGGCCGTGTTCCAGTAGCATTTTCTTCTGTTGTTCCGCCTGCATCTGTGGTTGGATGATCCTCTGAAGATGCCAGCCACAGATGCAGGCGGAACGTCAGGAGAGAATGCTGCTAGAACACGGCCATACAGCCTGGAAACCACACAGCACTCCAGTGATTCCGGCTGTGAAAGCCTTCGACAACACTGTTCTTTCTCTCCGTGGCACAGGGAGAAACCCATCTTGATGTGCTTTCCCTCTGAAGATACCAGCCACAGGTTAGAGCAGAACACTAGGAGCTAAAAATCGCCAGACCACATCTACGCAACCCGGAAAACCCAAAACAGCTTGTTGATTCCAGTCCCAAAAGCCTTCAAACCATACATTGAACAGTAGGCAGCTATTTGTGTCCTAGACCTTCTAGAGCAGGGGTCTGCAACCTGCGGCTCTCCAGATGTTAATGGACTACAAATCCCATCAGCCCCTGGGATTTTTAGTCCATGAACATCTGGAGAGCCGCAGGTTGCAGACCCCTGTGCTAGGACCGCAGTTCTCGATGCACTGCTTCCTGAGGCTGTATATTCAGAGATAACTGATAATGCCCAGTGAAAGCCACAAGAGCAAAAATGGCCATAGAAAGTAAAAAGAGGGGTGGGTGGCTAAGTTGGCTAGCCAAAGCAGAATTAGCAGTAGACTTAGCAATAGCAATCTGCCAAGCAGACTTAGCAGTAGCAAGCAGACGTAGCAGTAGCAAACTTAGCAGTAGCAAGCAGACTTAGCAGTAGCAAGCAGACGTAGCAGTAGCGAACTTAGCAGTAGCAAGCAGACGTAGCAGTAGCGAACTTAGCAGTAGCAAGCAGACGTAGCAGTAGCAAACTTAGCAGTAGCAAGCAGACTTAGCAGTAGCAATATGCAGTACTGCTGTCCATGCGTGCACTTTCCTTTGCCTTGGGATGGATGTTCTCCTAGCCTGCTGCAGGGGGGGGGGGACCAGCAGTGATGTGGGGTGGGCTCTGTGCCACAGCCAGTCCTGAGCCACATGTGCCCAGGCCACCCAGCGGCTCACGCTGATCATTAAACGAAAGGGCTGGATGCCGAAAAGCTGACTTCAGATCTGGCTTCCGCCAGCCGAACCGCACGCCGTCGTGTCCAATTGGGATCTGCCTTTCCTACATGTTGTGAGGGTCTTTCACGCCGCTGACTTGAAGTACCAGTGACGTTATTGGCCAGGTGCTCACTCGCGCTGTGGATATCGCCCTCACTTCCGCACCTGTCGTGTACCATTTCGGCAAGGGTCTTGGTGTCGCATGCCGTATAACTGCCTTCTCTCTTTCCCCCCTACCCCCTTTTTAACCAGTCGCGACTTCCCTTTCTGAAGTCCTCCTTCCTCTCACCACATCTTCCGCCTTCATGTTTCTGCCATTCTGAGGACTTCTTTTTCTCTCTCCTTCTCGGCCATCTTCTCTGCCAGCTGCCTGCCGCTTCCAGCCCGTCCACTCAGAGGCCTCACAGCGCTTCCGGACAGGATCCTTTGGCAGAGGTCTCCCTCCAGGATTTCTTGTAAAATCAACTTAGGTATTGCATGCCAACTCTGGGGGCGCTGGCAGCTTGAATTTGCCATACAAGGCGGCTCAGAAGGGCCACAGCTGCCTTGTATGTTTTCCACTTCAGTCGTAACCATGTTCATTCTGACATTGAAACGCTACGTTTGGAGGCTCCGTGAATTCCTTGCATGCGGGTTGACTTCAGAGTCCTGGTATGGGACGCAGCAGTTTGAGTAGAGTCCTGGCAACTGTGTTTTGATTCATGTAGGACTTTTAATGGTGGAAGAAAAAAACCCCAGAAGACCATCCTGTTGAAAACAGCTTCTCTGTTTAGAGATTTTGGGTGGGTGTGGCTGGGGAAATGGGCTTCTGTAAATCGGTTGGTTGGTTCCCGAGAAGGCATTCCCGAGTGGAAATTTCCTATTTTCCCTAAAATGCTCTTGGGGGACTGGGACCCTCCCCCCTGCCCTCAACATCACGAGGGTGTTGCTTTTGTATTGACGTTATCTTTCCTCACTGAGACTCAAGGCAGTTTGTGTAGCGCAAGTCAAGTCCTGCAGGGCCCGGGTCTCTCTAGAGCAGGGGTCTTCAAACTATGGCCCTCCAGATGTTCATGGACTACAATTCCCATCAGTCCCTGCCAGCATGGCCAAGTGGTAGGACTCATGGGAATTGTAGTCTATGAACATCTGGAGGGCCATAGTTTGAAGACCCCTGCTCTAGAGTCTAGACAGAGGTGTTCTACTGGGTTGGGCCACAGTATAGTGTAGGCCAGAGTTCCCCTTTACCAGTGCAATTTTCTGATCCATTACATTACAGTAGAGTCCTTTGTAACTTCAGCTGACCTTTATTAGGCATACCCACAAGAAATCAAACAAAGTACAAAACGTCAAAAATCTACACAGTTCTTAAAACAAAACTTGAGACCATTCTTGATCACCTCTAACAAAAATTCAGCTGTTTTTCCAGTTATCCCACAGTCACTATTATTCAGCAGGTGAATAGTCTTTGTATGCTCAGAACAAGGTCGGGGGTCTGCAACCTGCGGCTCTCCAGATGTTCATGAACTACAATTCCCATCAGTCCCTCCCAACATGAGCATTGCCTATACTGGCAAGGGCTGATGGGAATTGTCGTTCAAGAACATCTGGAGGGCCATGAGTTTGACACCTGTGGTCTAGGTAATGCAAACATTGGACAAGAATACATAATGTGCTCAAGGGTCTCACCTTTCCTGACAATACACACGGGTTCTATCATGGGTCGGGATGTTTAACTGCCGACCCTTGAGAATGACAGAGGGGAATACATTGCATCTAGTCCGAGTGATGATCCATCTCTGCTTGGTCTCCAGTAGTTGGGATAAATATTTAGTTGTCAAGCTAATTTCAGGCTAGATTCCAAAGTGCAAAGGGGAATGAGATGTCCTAGCTACACTCAGCAGCAACTAGAGCCCTTTGCATTTCTTGCTCTGAGATCTATTATTTTTCCTCTTAGACCTTTCAAGAGTCCCAACGCTTTTCTCCCAGTCCCTCAAAAAACCCCAACCCTCAGAACCACATGTTCTGCCAAAGAGAACATCCGCAGGCCCTGCCTCTGGATCCCGTAGCCAGAACGTGCACAGAACAGATGCGCAATTCAGGGCGCAGTTGCGTAATTCATTCCTGTCCCTTTGCCTGAATCCCAGCCGGCGAAAAGCACCTTCAGCTCTGTTGTGGAATTTGTGCTTTTGCTTTCATGAGGTCCCAGCTTCTGTCTCGCAACTAGGAGGACCTCGGGAAGCAGGACTGGAAAAGACCTCTGCCAGACCCTGGCTGCCGTTGTTGAAGTAGAAAAGACTGTGCTGTAAGAGGGCCAATGGTTTGATTCACTATGGGCACTTCCGCACAGGCAGAATAATGCACTTTCAACCCACTTCCCCTGCACTTTGCAGTTGGATTTTACTGTGCGGAATAGCAGAATCCACTTTCAAACAATTGTGAAAGTGGATTGAAAGTGCATTATTCTGCCCGTGCGGAAGCGCCCTACGAGACAACTTTGTGAATACAGTACGTAGGTATGATCAGCTGTGAGCTTAGATGTCAGCTGCTAGTGACAGGTTTCCAGGGGAGAGGGCTTGGTGCTTTGAGGTTGAGGTGCCTTCGATTAATCACCGTCAAGAACCTGGAATAAAAATCACTAATCGATTGAATGGGGCAAGGTCAGGGTTCTTCTTTCCTGCACTGAGGCTGTGGCAGTGTTGCTACACTGAAGGCCAGGGTCCCCAACGTTTTTGAGCCCGCAGGCACCTTTTGAATGTGGGAACAGCAACAAAATGGCTGCTGCAAGAGGCGGAGCCAGCCACAGAATTATTGCCACGGGCGGTGCAGAAGGAGTTCGTGGCGCACAGAGAGATAACGCTCATGTCATCTTGTCTCCCTAGATACAGTTCATGTAACCGTGCCAGATGGAGGGGGTGAGAACCGTTCCGGAAAGACCTCACGCTCAGCGGCTGACTCTTCCTTCCAGCCACATCAAAACCGATGTCTCTTAAGCTCTCCTCTTCCTTTAGACCAATCCAGAAAAAAAAAATCACAAAAGGCCCGCAAGAGTGGCGGGAGGTGCCACTCCGGGGGAAACCCCTGCCGCACAGAGGATAAAGCCGAGAATTGTCACAGTTTGGTGTAGGTTCTTTATTTTCTCTTTTCTTTCTCCCCCTCTGGTGACTTAACATGTTGGTAAGCTTTCTGGCCACCCTTTTTCATAACCGCCATCGAGAACACACACGTACACGCAAAAGAAGCCTCTTGTCCCGCCAAGGAGGATAACAGCGTGCACTCAGAGCTGTTGTTCGGAACGAAGAGCTGAGCACACCCTTTCACCGTTAACTCCCGACGACTTTTCTCTAGGGGATCAAATCCCGACTCTTAATTCTACAGCTTTTCCTCTTCCATCATCCTCAATATTAGACTCAATAATGAAACGTTTAACTTAAAAACAACAACACAAGAATTATATATTCTGTTTGCATAGACATTCCTTTATGTATTATTTGTATTTATTTATGGTTATCGATTTAAGTAACAATGGTATCACAAAGCCTCCTGCGTGGGGAAAAACGTGTCTGTGGATGTATACAGTATGTCTCCTCCTAGGGTTTCTCCCCTCCCCTTTTATATCCACAAGAACGATTCGGAGTGCATCCTCACCCACCGAAACACACCCAGATGCACGGAGTACGTTCCCGGGGTCTGAAAATACCGATTGTCGCGCCTCCCTGGGAATTGGAGGTGTCGTCCTCATAAACTGTCGATTCCACTACGGATTTGGGGGGGGGGAGCAGCCGACCGGCTTGGAGGGGCACCGGATTGCTCAGCAAGGCGGCGGCGGCGGCTTCAGGAGCGAACTTTTTCCTTGCTTTGTGCTTGGCATGTAATTATCTTACACTTGACATAACGGCCTTTCCACAATGAATGTGAGGAATTGCTTTCACTTTAAAGACTTTCCTTCTTCTCAGTACAAACAAAACTTTTTGAGGTATTATTGGAGGGGGGGAGGGGGTCTGGGAGAGGCGACGAAGGCCTTGATTCTTCCCTACATTTGGCCATTGATCATGTACTGTGGAATCGATTAAAGTCTAAAAGGGAAATAGCATCTTGAAGGACTCAGTCCCTCGGGAAGTTCCCCTGCGTGGTTCTCCGGTTAAATTGCAGGGGAGAGGCGGAGCAGGAAATTCTTCCCGGTGCTCTCTTAATTGTGTAGGTATCCTAGGGTTTGGTTTTTTTTGCAGAATTAGAAGCAGCGCTGTTGACCAGCGCTTCCGTGTAAATACATCATTCCGGTTTGGGGTGGCAAAACGGGGCCTTAAGAAGGGTAAGTCGAAGGCATGAAAGCAATTCTGTACATGAACTTAAGCATACTTGCTGCATTGTCTCCGCAGATTCTATTTTTGTTTAAAATGTTGAAATGTATGTTAGCAAAAAAAAAAAAGTGGATTTTCAAATAAAAATGCAGCTTCCACAAACTCTTGGTTAGGGTATGGAGGTCTGAAATGGTCATTCATTTGCTTTCTAAGCAAGCTTCCTGCTTTTGATGGAGGAAACAAAGTCTTCGGGGTGGGTGTGACCTCGCTGAGAAGTACACATCTTGCCTTTTTAAATTTGCTTTCCTCTTTAGAGAGCCGGCGTAGTGTAGTGGTTAAGATCAGGTGGATTCCAAATCTGAAGAACCGGGTTCCATTCCCCACTCCTCCACCTGAGTGGCAGGGGCTTATCTGGTGAACCAGATGCGTTCCTGCACTTCTACATTCCTGCTGGGTGACCTTGGGCTAGTCACAGTTCTTCGGAATTCTCTCAGCCCCATCCACCTCACAAGGGGTCTGTTATGTTGGGAGGAAGGGAAAGGAGCTTTCATAGCATTTTCAAAGCAAGAGACTTGGAGAGGTGGTTTGCCATCACCTGTCTTCATGTGGGCTGAGGGAACTATGGCTGGCCCACAGACACCCAGTGGCCTTCACGTGGAAGAGTGGGGAATCCAACCCGGTTCTTCAGGTTAGAGCCTGCTGCTTTTAACCACTGCACCACGCGCTAGCTCTGAGTCGACCTTTAGCTGGGAAAGTATTGTTCGGAGAGTTTCCTGCTTCATAAAAAGGGTGTTGCGGTAATGCACATTTGCCAACGAGGTAGAAGTTTCCATAGTAGCATGCAACTGCATTCTTTGCAGATATTAATAATTAATAAACTGGGAGTGATTGGACAGAGCGCATTTACTGTTAAAGGTCCTGCCATCGGTAGCTACTCCTTTCATATTTCAACTACCAAGGTAAAAACTTATAATGGTATTTCTCAAGGTTTATTTTTTAAAAAGTCACTTCACCCTATATTTCATCGTTCTTCAAAATTCTTAAATTTACACAAGTGTACACAAAATTTTGCAACTGACAATGTAATGTTAGGATCTGTTCCCTGAAGAAACCATCTTAAAGTATATGTTTGTTGTTATTTCCAGCAAGTCTGTTTAATATTGGACCTAATACAGCCGTGTTTACCCGAAAATAAGACAGTGTCTTATATTAATTTTTGCTCCCAAAGATGCGCTATGTCTTATTTTCAGGGGATGTCTTATTTTTCCGCTCCACAGACGCATGCTCTGGTGTTCTGTTCGACGGGCATGCTTCCAAACAAAAACTTTGCTACGTCTTATTTTCAGGGGATGTCTTATTTTCGGGGAAACAGGGTATGTCTTTGCGAGGCTAACGTGCCCCAATTAATCGTGCCTTTAAAGCTAGCAACTACAACATGGAAAATATTAAATCAGCACTTTTTAAAAAATTTAAAAATCCTTCCAGGGGAAAATTTGAGCAGCCGCCAAGTTCCTGCCAATGACTATTACCTTTAAAAATTTACATAGTTTATGCACGAGTGGTGGCCTTTTCACCCACGAGTCCCGATACATCATAAGACCTGATACTGTCCTTGATAAACTCCTACACCACACAGATTACAGATGATAGGATTGTGCCCTAAAATCTCTCTTCTCCCCGCTTCCCCCATGGATCTTGGCAGGAGCACTCGAAGGCTGCAAGCTGTTGTGAGCCATTTTGATTGCTTTTAACAAAGGAGATTATACAGCTCTCGTGTTTGGGATTTTCCTTCGGGCCCACACGGCTCCCTTGAGTTGATCTGGGCGATCGTTTGGGAGCTCTTTGCCACTCGGCTTGGGTCACGGCCTCCCCTGCTGTGGGGATAATACTGAGTTTTGAGGGTTCGTGGTAAAGTTGCTGAGAAGAATTTTGAATCTTCTGGAAGAGCTTTACCATCTGGCAAAGTTTTGTACATGGAGCTCGGGGAAGCCAAATCTTTTCCCGAGGAAGAAAAAAAATGTAGAACCACCAGTTTAAATAGTAAATCAGCTCTTGCAGTTCTTGCAAATGTTAATTTGGTGTATCAGTGAAGAGGGAAGAAGAGTTTGTAGTTAATACTCCCTCCTTTCTCTTCGGTAAGGAGAATCAAGGTGGCTTGCAAGCTCCTTTTCCCACAACAGACACCTTGTGAGGTAGCTAGGGCCGAGAGAGTTCTGAGAGAACTGTGACTAGGCCAAAGTCACCGAGCAAGAATGTAGGAGTGCGGAAATGCATCTGGTTCACCAGATAAGCCTCTGCCACTCAGGTGGAGGAGTGGGGAATCAAACCCAGTTCTCCAGATTAGAATCCACCTGCTCTTAACTACACCACGCAGACTCTAATTTGGAGTACCGGGTTCGATTGCCACTACTCCACATGCAGCCTGCTACTGCGCCAGTGTCCTCGGGACCCACTCATAGTTCCCTCTCTGGAAAGTGAACTCTCTCTATTCCCCATCTGCTTCGCTTACAAGATGCTTGTTGCTGCAGGAAGGTGGGCTGTAAAGTTTCACTTTCGAGACTCCTTACAGGAACTAGCAGGGGTATAGTGGTTAAGAGCAAGTGGACTCTAATCTGTAGAACCGGGAATGATTCCCTACTCCTCCACCTGAGTGGCAGATTCTTATCTGGTGAGCTGGGTTTGTTGTACCCACTTCTACACATGAAGCCTCCTGGGAGACCTTGGGCCGGTCACAGTTCTCTCAGAACTCTCTCAGCTCACATGCAGGCAGGCATTGGCAAATCACCTCTGCATGTCTGTTGCCTTGAAAGCCCTATAGGGCAGGGGTGGCCAACCTATAATTCCCATCAGCCCCTGCCAGCATGGCCAATTGGCCATGCTGGCAGGGGCTGATGGGAATTGTAGTCCTTGAACATCTGGGGTGCCATAGGTTGGCCACCCCTGCCCTTTAGGGTCACCACAGATCAGCTGTGACGACATCCCATAGACACAAACGCAAGATGCACTGTGTAAATAAAGATTGGGTGCCATCAAGTTGCAACCAGCTCACTGCTGATCCCAAGACTGTGGACTTTTCAAGGCAAGAGACGAACAGAGGTAATTTGCCATCGTCTTCCTCTGCATAGCAGCCTTCATCTTGCTTGCTCACCTCCCATCCATACTGACTACGATTGACTCTGCTTTGCCTCCGAGCTCTGGCAAGATCACACTAAACTGAACTATATAAGAGAGGCAGAATAGTGCAGTGGTTAAAGCATTGATCTCACCTCATCCCATAGAATAGAGTTGTCCAACTCTGGCGCTTCAGATGTTCATGGACTACAATTCCCATCAGCCCCTGCTGGCATGGGCAATTGGCTGGTGGGAACTGTAGTCCATGGACATCTGAAGCGCCAGAGCTGGATACCTCTGCCATAGGAGCTTACTACCGTGTTTCCCCGAATATAAGACAGTGTCTTATATTAATTTTTGCTCCCAAAGATGTGCTATGTCGTATTTTCAGGGGATGTCTTATTTTTCCTGTGTTCTGTTCGTCCGGCATGCTTCCAATCAAAAACTTTGCTATGTCTTACTTTCAGGGGATGCCTTATATTTCGCACTTCAGCAAAACCTCTACTAGGTCTTATTTTTAGGGGATGTCTGATATTAGGGGAAACAGGGTAGGTGACCTTGGTCCAGTCACACCTTCAGCCTATCTTACCTCACAGGGCTGTTGTGATGATAACACAGAAAAGGAGAGAACGACGTCAGCCATTTTGGGTCCCCATTGGGGAGAAAAATAGAATATACATAAAGTAAACAAACAAGAGCAGGATAAGAGTTATTCGGGTTGCCGCGAATTATAACAATACATGATACACATCCTTATTACTCCATCCAATTTAATTTTTCAATATAAGCCGACGGCCACAGTCACATACAAACTGCACCTGAACGACTTGACGCTCACTTTAAAAACAAACAAACACGGGGATCTCTGCCTTAAGTCTCAAGGAAATACAGACTTGATCATCCGGTAGGTGATGTGGTGGGTTGCTTCGGCGTTGCCGTATTTCTCTTCGAGCCAGGTAAGGCTCGGCATTTCTTTAGCGTCTTCGTGGAGAGGCTTGGCTCTGCCAACCAGGCTCATGAGCTTCACCTCCAAAGGCCCCGCTTCTGTGTATTCCTGGAGTTCACAGTGAAGGAAAAAGCAAATTCCTTGGTCGCAAACCCTCTTGGAGTGCCTGATGTGGGACGCTTTGAGTCTCAAAAGCTTTCATCTCCCCCCAAAAGCTTGTTGGTTTGTGACGTGTGGACAGCTACCGCCTGAAACTCTTGGGCCCCTTCCGCACATGCAGAATAACACACTTCCTCCCCTCCCCCATTTAAAATAAATATTGAAAATAATTCAGTTGCAATAATCAAAGTCAAAAGTAAGAAAAGAGCCAGAAAAAGAAAATTACATGCATGTACCCTGTTTCCCCGGAAATAAGATCTACCCCAAAAATTAGTTCTAGCATGATTTTTTGGGATTTTTGGAGGAGTCTTGAAATATAAGCTCTGGTTACAGATTTCCCGGCACAGCTGATCTGGTTGCGGGGGGGGGGGGGGGGGAAAATCATGGGGGAGGAAATAAGACATCCCCTGAAAACAAGCCCTAACGCATCTTTTGGAGTGAAAATTAATATAAGACCCTATCTTATTTTCGAGGAAACACGGTATTTAAAGCAACAAAAGAAAAACCGAGAAAATCAAAATTATATTATTTTCTTCTCAACGCTATTCTCTTTAGGATGAGACTAACTTCTCCTTGGCTCTGTTCTTAAACATATATATTTTTTTAAAAACTTATTCTCCAGTCTTATATTTTCTAACTGATGTCTCCTAACAAAGTAGTTCATTAACCACATAGCTGTTTAATATGTGCATATTCTTTTAACCAACCAAATCAAATTAGTATAAGATTCTAAATCCATTTTCTTAGACTAATCTTATTTAGAATCAGAATAATGCACTTTCAGTCCACTTTTACACAGACGTCCCTCTGTGATACACCTCTGAAGATGCCAGCCACAGATGCAGGCAAAACCTTAGGAACAAGATCTATCAGACCACGGCCACACAGCCCGGAAAACCCACCACAACCAGTTTAATCCGGCTGTGAAAGCCTTCGACAATACACTTTTACAATTGTTTCCAAGGGTATTTTGCTATTCCTCACAGTAAAAGCCAGCTGCAAAGTGGATTGGAACTGCATTATTCTGCATGTGCGAAAAGGGAGGCCTCTAGAATGAGGTCAGAAAGAGCCTTCACATACAGCCAAGTCAAGTCCAGCTAGACATGGTGGGAGACCACAGTTCATGACTGGCCTCTTAACAGCTGGGGGCATCCCCAGTTGGTAAAGGTTTAACCTTTCTACCCCTTTTCCCCACTTCACTGTTGACCTTTAAGAAAATGGTCTTCTACTTTCATTTGTAGATAGATAGATAGATAGATAGATAGATAGATAGATAGATAGATAGATAGATAGATAGATAGATAGATAGATAGATAGATAGATAGATAGATAGATAGATAGATAGATAGATAATTCTTTACAAAGTGATAATAGGGCAGGAACCTTGGTTTTGATTTGCAGAACCATTCAAGGGTGCATTTGTCTCCTTTGGCTGAGGTGTGTGGTGTTTTAAGACTACTGGCAAATAAAAATGGGACTTCTGTATTTGCTCTGCAGGTAGGTGAGCTTGAATGTAAGGCGGTTCCCTTTGAAAGGGGGAGGGGCTATAGAAAAAAAATTCTGCACAAGACTAACTTATGTGCAGATTTATGCAAGCACCCTACCCCAGTCACGTGTGGGAGAAAATCCCTGTCTTTTAGGCAACAGGGTATTTTCCACACGGAAAAACCCCATTTTTCATTCTGAGCAGCGCAACAGAGGTGCATTATACGCTCAAGCAGTGTGTGTGTGTGTGTGTGGGTGTGGTGTGGTGTGGTGTGGTGTGTGTGTGTTTCTCAATTTCATGCCATGCATGGAACATACTATGTTCCTTTTTTAAAAAAAACCTCTGAACAGCTAGTGGAGATTGCATCCCCTGGGTGGCAGGGAATATCCCTCTGGCAAGCCACTTGCCTACATCCATGTGGTTCATCGCTAAAGCTCAGCCAGGGGGCTTCTCACTTAGAATCATGGGATCATAAGAGTTGGACGAGGCCCCAAGGGCCGTCAAGTCCAAACCCCTGCCATGCAGGAGCAAATGATCAAAGTACTCCTGACAGATGGCCATCCAGTGTCTCTTTAAAAACCTCCAAGACTCCACCACACTCCAAACAGCCCTTACCATCAGGAAGTTTTTTTCCTGATGTTTAGGTGGAATCTCTTTTCCTCCACCTTGAGCCCATTACTCCCGGTCCTAGTCTCTGGAGCAGCAGAAAACAGACAAGTGTCTGGACAGTGCCTTTGGGCACTAACAGCCCTCCGCCCCCCCGCCCCCCCAGCAGTGGCAATGCGCCAATTCTTGCTCTGGTGCTGAAAAGATGCTGCACCATGCCACCCACCTAGTGGTGGGATCCCAAAAAAATAGTAACAGGTTCCCATGGTGGTGGGATTCAAACAGTGGCGTAGCGCCAATGGGCGGGCGGGCCACGACGGGGGCAGGGCATTGCTGGGTTGGGCTGTGGCAAGGACGCAGCCGCTGCGCCGGTCCTTGGGCGGAAAACGAATGCACGCAGGCGCAGGCTGCCATGTACACTAGACTGCTAGACTGCTTCAAGTTCTGTGCGCTACTGCTGAAGAGCGGAGGAGGGGCGTAATTAAGGCAAAAATCACCAATTAGTAACCCTTTCTTGGCACACACAAATAATTAGTAACCTACTCTCGGGAATCTGTGAGAACCTGATGGATTCCACCTCTGCACTCACCAACTGTAAATTGGGCAGTGGAAACTCGATACTCCCAGCCCTCAAAACAGGGTGGTTGCTTTTCAAAGCTCACCTCTCAGCTGCACCTGATGTCATCCTATGGCCAGGAGAAGGGGGGGGGGGGCAAGCTCTTTCTTACCTTGAAGTCTGCTGTGTCTTCGTACAGGAGTGGAGGAAGGAACTCGGAGGTCGACTGCCCTCGCAGGTACACCAGTTCAGAAGGACTCTCAAGCTGTTTCTCTCTTTCATCTCCTTCCTCTCCTTCCTCTCTCTCCCCGGCCACCTCTGTGGCAAGGACGACTTCAGAGGGAGAGAAACTGATCGGCTCAGGCTGATGTATCTTGCAGTGCAGCAAGGGAAACATCTGGGAGGATGCTCCTTGTTCTGCAGGGATGGAAAAAGTAACCTGTCTGAAGTAGTGAAATCGTAGACCATGGAAGGGACCATACAGGCTATCTAAGCCAGCAGGGTGTAGTAGTTAAGTGCAGGTGTGCTCTAATCTGGAGAACCGAGTTTGACTCCCCGCTCTGCCACTTGAGCTTTGGAGGCTGATCTGGTGAACCAGATTAGCTTGTGCACTCCAACACACGCCAGCTGGGTGACCTTGGGCTAGTCACAGTTCTTCAGAGCTACCTCAGCCCTACCCACCTCACAGGGTGTTTGTTGGAGGGAGAGAAGGGAAAGGAGATTGTAAGCCCCTTTGAGTCTCCTTACAGGAGAAAAAGGGGATATAAATCCAAACTCTTCTTCTTCTTAATCCAACCTCCTGCTCAATGTAGGAACAGCCTAGAGCATCCCTGGCTAGTATTCATCCAGTGCTGCTTGGAGACTGCCAAAGCATTGAGTTCTTCTGTCCAACAGTTCAGGTTCCTTTGCCTCTGCTCATCCCCCAAAACAGGAAAAGGAATGGGAGATACGTGCAGAAATAAGGAACCTTCACAAGCACATGGACAATTTCAACAGGAAGGAAGAAACCATGAAAATGAACAGAATTTGGCTGCCAGTGTTGAAAAACTCTAGAATCAAGACAGTGACTGATCAGCTCCACACAAACACAGGACAACTATAGACAATGGCAATCAAAGGGAACAAAGACCAGGATAGTTCTATTCAGATGCATTCACCTATTGACCTTGCTATCTTCATTGTTACTCCCATGATACAGACTTCTCTGTGACTCACATGCCAGGCTACTCTATTCAGATGGCCTCACCTTTTGACCTCACAGTATATATACTCCACTTGCTTTCCATTCCTACCATCAAATCCTCTGAAGATGCCAGCCACAGATGCAGGCGAAACATCAGGAGAGAATGCTGCTAGAACACGGCCATACAGCCCGGAAACCACACAGCACCCCAATAAGGAACCTTTTTCCTAAACATGCTGACCATTACATTTGTATTTATTTATTTATATCCTGCTTTTCTCCCCCAGTGGAACACTCAACGCAGCTGAGAATGCGTTCTGCCTGCCTCTGTTTTCTAACAACAACCCTGTGAGGTAGGCCAGGCTGAGAGTATGTGACAGGCCCAGGGTCACCCTGCAAGGTTCCATGGCTAGAAGCGGGAATTTTGAACCCGGGTCATTCAGGGCTCTAGTCTGCTGTGCTGTCCGCTGCATCGCACTGGCTCTCGACCTCGTTCCAGAGGCGGTGTTTTTCAGCTTGTCTGTCATGCAGTGCCCCCCCCCCCAAAAGAAGCTGCCTCAACAATCAGTCACTACTTCTCATTTCTCTCCTATGCATCTCTTGGTGATCGTTTATCTGCCTCTCCAGGGCTGCAAAGTCCAGGTGAACCAAAAGCCTAAATTACTGGCTCAGAAGTAAAGAATCGCAGAGCTGGAAGAGACCCCATCAAGTCCAATCCCCTGCCTTGCAGGAACACGCAATCAAAAAAGCACGCGTTTGTCTTGTCCCAAGTTTAATCTTTGGCATTTCCTATTAAAAGGACCAGGCCGTAGATGATGAGACAGACCTCTGCCCGGGATCCTAGAGAGCAGCTGCCAGTCTGAGTGTGCAGTGCTGATTCTGAGGGATCAATGGTCTGTGCTTTGTGCGTTCATGTGTGGGGACGCCCATACCACAGTGAGGGGAGAAGTCAGCTTTACTCACCCCCATTATCCATCTGAAGTTAAAATGAGACTTCCTGTAACTTTTAGTAGAGGAGAGACCACGCTGACAAGAAGCACAGCTTGTGTTGTTGGAACTAATTTGTCCCTGATTTGGGTAGCATATGGCCCCTTCCGCACATGTAGAAGAAGAAGGAGAAGAGTTTGGATTTATATCCCCCCTTTCTCTCCTGTAGGAGACTCAAAGGGGCTTACAATCTCCTTGCCCTTCCCCCCTCACAACAAACACCCTGTGAGGTAGGTGGGGCTGAGAGAGCTCCGAAGAACTGTGACTAGCCCAAGGTCACCCAGCTAGCGTGTGTGGGAGTGCACAGGCTAATCTGAATTCCCCAGATAAACCTCCACAGCTCAGGCAGCAGAGCGGAGAATCAAACCCGGTTCGTCCAGATTAGATACACGAGCTCTTAACCTCCTACGCCACTGCTGCTCCTATGTAGAATAATGCACATTCAATCCACTTTCACAATAGTTTGAAAGTGGATTTTGCTCTTCTGCACAATAAAATCCAGCTTCAAAGTGCATTGAAACAGGATTGAAAGTGCATTATTCTGCATGTGTAAAAAGGACCAGATACTTCATGCCTATACGGATTTCTAACCCCCTCCCCACCCTGGACTGTGAGACTGTTGGAAGCTGGTGGTGGCAGGGGTCACTGTTGGATACAGCAAATGTCTAATGCACAAAGGAACTGAGAAGAAGACCCAGAAGGGGATGAGCAAGGGATCAACTAGAGGGTTAGTGACTCTCTGTTCTTTTCATGTCACTTCTTGCCTGTACTTAGACTGAGACTCTCAGTTCTAATATCCTGTGTATTCTCGGAAGTTAGTCGCAGAAACTCTTCCCAGCTAGCTTTCTGTCCGATCCTAAATGCAGTTCCTAATAAATGTTTACCTTTTGCCCTTCTTAACATGCGTTACCCGCTTCTCTGGGTGGTGAAACCCAACAGTTATGCCGGGCTTATCTAGGGAGGTAGCACTAGATCATAAGAACATAAGAACATAAGAACAAGCCAGCTGGATCAGACCAGAGTCCATCTAGTCCAGCTCTCTGCTACTCGCAGTGGCCCACCAGGTGCCTTTGGGAGCTCACAAGCAGGATGTGAAAGCAATGGCCTGCTGCTGCTGCTGCTCCTGAGCACCTGGACTGTTAAGGCATTTGCAATCTCAGATCAAGAAGGATCAAGATTGGTAGCCATAGATCGACTTCTCCTCCATAAATCTGTCCAAGCCCTTTTTAAAGCTATCCAGGTGAGTGGCCATCACCACCTCCTGTGGCAGCATATTCTAAACACCAATCACACGTTGCGTGAAGAAGTGTTTCCTTTTATTAGTCCTAATTCTTCCCCCCAGCATTTTCAATGTATGCTCCCTGGTTCTAGATCATTTGCAAGATAACTCTAGTAGTAAAAGAATTACCTGGCAGCTCCTTGGATTCCATGCTTTCCAATTCTTCTTCTGTAAGCTGCAGGCCAGCAATCTGGGTAAGGAATATGTTTCTAGAAAATTAAAAGGAGGAAAAAAAGCAACATCGTATTAACTTCTTCTGGAGAGGAGCTGGTAATCAGACAGGGCCTTCTCAATGGTGGCACCGTGCATATGGAATCCCCTCTCTACAGAAGTCTTCTGGTTGCCCCACCTGGTCTGTTCAAGGTGCCGGGGAAAGTGTTTCTATTCTCTCATGGTTTTATCTGATTATTTTAGCTTGAAAGGGGATTTATTCCCGCACTCGCAGGGCAGATCTAAACAAGCCCTCAGTTTGCAAGACCTAAGTCAGGTTGTTAACTGGCTGTTTTGGAGGACATTGATTCATGAGTCAGAAACAACTTGATGGCACTGAATTTCCCTTCAAAGTTCGGTGGCTTGCTCTTCTTGCCCTCCTTCCCATCATCCCTCGTATTTCACTGGAGACCGCGATACCCCATTCATGCCCTCTACTCGAAGGCTCTCTGCATTCAGTGCAGGAGGCCAATTTGCTGGTGGTTCCTGGCCCCTCTATGATGCGGCTGGCCTCCACACGGGTCAGGACCTTTACAGCCCTGGCCCCGGCCTGGTGGAACACTCTTCCTCCAGCTGTCCGGGCCCTGCGGGACCTTGGTAAGTTCCGCAGGGCCTGTAAGACTGAGTTGTTCCGCCTGAGACCTTTGGAGATCTCCAATTACAAGCCTGAAAATGTCGCTGAGGCCCCCCCCCCTTACATATCTGATTTACCATCTTATGCTACCCTCTTAGAGGGGAGTCTGACCGTTCCCTCTCCTTAGGGAGGCCTCTAAATTAAATTGGGTTTTGGGACGCCTGATATCTTGTACTGACCGCTGCTTTGAATGGATTTTATTGGTTTTAGTAATTGCACTGATTGTAATGGTAAATTGTACACATGTGGATATTGTTGTGCACCGCCCAGAGCCCTTCGGTGATGGGGCGGTCTACAAATCCAATTAATTAATTAATCTCCCCTCTTCTTTATTAAATTTCTCGCCTGCCCAATTTGCTTTAGGCCTAACGGGCCAATTTGGCTCTTGGGTCGTCAGTACACTGTCTTTTGCTCGGGTTACTTGGTTTGTTGGTACTGGGCATTTAAATACATTTCGCTTCAAGATAACGCACGTCGCAGAGCGCCCTCTTTACCTGGGTATTCTTAGGTAGCGCAGTCTACGATTGTAGAGTTTCTTGATGAGATAGATATTTTCCTCTTCCAGGGCGTGAGCAGAAGCTTCCAATTCATTCACTTCCTTCCTGTAAATTGCAACCTGCCAAGAAAAGTAAGACTTTGCAATGAAGTCCTTGTTTGACTACATCTTATCTGTTCGGGCAGTGATGGCGAACCTTTTCGAGACCCAGTGCCCAAATTGCAACCCAAAAACCACTTATTTATTGCAAAGTGCCAACCCGGCAATTTAACCTGAATACTGAGGTTTTAGTTTAGGAAAAATGGTTGGCTCCAAGGCACACGTTACTCAGGAGCAGCAGAAGCCCCTTGCTTTCACATCCTGCACGTGAGCTCCCAAAGGCACCTGATGGGCCACTGCGAGTAGCAGAGTGCTGGACTAGATGGACTCTGGTCTGATCCAGCAGGCTCTTTCTTATGTTCTTATGAGTAAGCTTGGTGAAGCAACCGTGCAACGCTTCCAATGGGCGAATCACGATCCTAGGAGGGTTTACTCAGAAACAAGCCCCAGCAACCGAGCTTACACCCAGGTAAAGGATCATGCCCAGGCCAGCCTAGATGTGTGTGTGTGTGTGTGGGGGGGTGATTTTCCACCCCCCTCCCACATTATGAACTCTGTGCATGCGTGCCCACAGAGAAGGCTCTGAGTGCCACCTCTGGCACCGGTGCCATAGGTTCGCCACCACTGTGTTAGGCCCCCGGCTGCCCCACAGTTATTGACACGGACTGGTCTCTGGCTGAACTTCTGTACGCTAATCCGACGCTCTGGCGCGCCTCTCCTCACCCGGTGGGCATAACTGACGGTTCTTACAATTGGGACCAACTTTGGATTTCTTTCATTAGACAAAAAGTTCGATTGCAAGCTGGCAGACAAGGGCTGGCTTGCAACGGTGTTTCCTCGCCTGCATGTTCCAACTCGAAAGTGGGTCGTGAAAGCAGGGCAATGGGACTTTGCAATTTTTATTGGTTTATGCATGTTTGTTTATTTATTTATTTGTATATTTATTTATTATATTTATATACCGCCCTCCCCAAAGGCTCAGGGCGGTGTCCATCAATAGTAAAACAGCTTAAAACATCATATATAATTTATATAAAATACATAAAATAACAAGATTCTAGATGGCTTCAGCCCCTCCCTCCCCCTTTATATACCCACGGGAGGCCAGCTGTTCTTATGGTGGAGTTGACATCATCCCGTCTGGCCAAATGCCTGGCGGAACAGGTCCGTTTTACAGGCCCTGCGGAAACTTTGTAAGTCTCGCAGGGCCCTGATCTCACCTGGAAGCCTGTTCCACCAGGTAGGGGCCAGAGCCGTGAAGGCCCTGGCCCTTGTAGAGGCCAGCCGGATCGCCTTGGGGCCAGGGATCACCAGTAGGTCCGCCTCCGATGAGTAGAGGGGCCTAGAAGGGCGGTATAGGGAGAGACGGTCCCTCAGGTAAGCAGGGCCTATTTTCTATTTCTATTTTCTCCCCAGTGGGTGATTATGCTGAGTGACCTGGACATGTGGTCACTGTACTAGAAATATCCGGAAACACTCAGTGCACTGTCGGAGGCTGGAATCAACTGGCTGTTATGGGCTTTCTGAGTTTTGCGGCCACAGTCTGCTAGTTTGTATGCCAGGCATCTTCAGAATCAAGGAGAGGTGTGTAGGAAACACATCTTGCTGTGATATTCCACAGTAGATGCCAGCTGTAGATGCAAGTGGAACATTAGGAGCAAAACTATCAGGCCATGGACACGCGGGCCAGAAAATCCACAACAGCCAGTTAGTAGGAGCAAGAGGAGGAGGTGGTGGTGGTGGTGGTTTTTCTATTCTGTTTTTCTCTCCCCTTAAGGAGACTCAAAGCGGCTTATAATCACCTTCTCCTCTACTTGCCACAATGGACACTTTGTGAGGTAGGTGGGGCTGAGAGAGTTCTGGTCCAAGGTTAATACCCAGCAAGCATCATGAGGAAAAGTGGAGAAACAAACTCAGTTCACCAGATTAGAGTCTGCCGCTCCTGTAGAGGAGTGGGGAATCAAATCCAGATTAGAGCCCACTGCTCCTAGCCACTCTAACCTCTTGAGCTTACAGGGGGGAAAAGCCGCAGAATACAAAAAGCCCTGAGCTTTCCTAAGAGTTCAAAATTGGCTTATTAGCTCTTAACCGCTACGTCACGCTGGCTCTATTAACACTAGAGCAAGGGATGAAAATTTCCATTACAGAAGTTTTGATATATTTATGCATTTCTATTTATGTACTGATATTCCGCTGTCCTCCCTCAGCCTGGGGAGAATTCCGTGGCTCCTCCTGTAACAGGGGGCACCCTGTGAGGCAGGCTTTTGTAATGAGCTTGTGAACTGCGTCAACCAGTAAGCTTCCGGTGGTGGACAGGCTGACAGGCGGGACTCAAACCTGGGGGTCCCCAAAGTCGTAGTCTGCCGCTCCGTCTGCTATACCACATTGGCTCTCCTTTACAGATCGCACATTCAGAGCCTCTACGATGATATTATTATTATTATTATTATACACATAACAACACAGCACAAGTGTCTGGAATTCATCTCTGAATATCGAGTCCTTCCCAAGGACCTAGGATATTAGAGGTATTTGCGTAGAATGTGTGCAGTTCCTAGAAGTGCTGCTTTCTGCAGCATGTGGACTGATGTTCTGTCCAAGTTTAGCGGCTTTCCAGATGCTTTTTTTTCAAGATTTCTTAGGATTCCTCCTAGAGCACCGACTACTAGTGGGATTACTGTTGTTCTCCTTTCTGCCACGCCTGTCGTTCCAACTTTCAATTTGTAGGTCCCTTGTATTTTGTGGATCTTTTTCCAGTGCTTCTTTGTCCTCACCACCCTGCTGTCAACTGGCACAGCAAACATCTATGATCCAAACATGCTTTTTTCTCTATCACTGTTATGTCTGGGGTGTTTATTGTGCCAGGTGTTTCCTTCGATTTTATCCTTGTAATTCCTAAAGTCCTAGATTATTTTGCTTCTTCATTTTCTGTGGTCTTCATGTGCTTGTGCTCGTACCAGGTCTTGCTACAGGGCAGGCCGTACTTTTTGCAAAGGTTCCAGTGCACCATTGCTGCTAGCCTATTGTGACGTTCAAGATAGTCAGTTTGGGCTATTTTCTTACAACAGCAGATGATGTGCTCCACGGTTTCATCACCCTCTTTGCAGAGACGGCACTTTGGGTTATTATTATTATTATTATTATTATTATTATTATTATTATTATTATTATTATTATTATTATTATTATTATTATTATTATTATTATTATTATTGTAGATTTCACAGCTGCCAGATCTTTAGCTGGTTGTTGGCCTTCATTACAATTCGAGCCTCACCCAGAGGCCTAGGAAGTTGTAATGTATCGGCGTAGTATTCGTGCGGATCCCAGCAGGGCTGCCTTCTGAATTTATTATTATTATCATCATCATCATCATCATCATCATCATCATCATCATCATCATCATCATCATTATTATTATTAATTAAGCTTGTACACCGCCCTCCCCCGGAGGGCTCAGGGTGGTTCACAACACAAATATACAAATACAATTAAATATAGTACCCATCTCCGTTAAAAATACAGTGCTCAATTTACAACAGTATATTACATTACAGAAGGTAACAGATGGCGTCTGACAGCTTAAAACTCCCCTAAGAGGGGACAGCAGGGCTCCCGTTGTCAAAAACGGGGGGGCGTGTACATAGATATGGCCCTGTACAAGGGACCGTTCCATGAGTGGGTGAAATTACACATTAGGGTTTGCCAGCTTTGACCTAGAAAACTCCCGGAGATCTTGGGGTGGTAACTGGGATAGCAGAGATTGGAGGGGGATAGAGCTTGGTTGGGATGTAACGCCAGAGTCCACCACAATAGCTGTCTGAGCAGCACAGAAATAAGCCAATGAAAAATGGCTCCTCCCACTGTATTTTTTTCAGTCCCAGTTATTCTGTAGCAGGAAAGCAAAAAAACCCACAGTCCTACATTCGGTGCATGGGCTTCCATTGGAAAACCTAGGTGTGGCCTTTCACACTTGTGTATGTGTACCATGTGCTGTCCAGTCACTTCCAGTTTACAACAGCCCTATGAATTAATGGCCTCCCGAATGTCCTGTCGGTAGCGGCCTTGCTCAGGTCTTGCAAAAGGAGGGTGGCTCTCTGTGGCTACGGAATCAACCCCTCTCATGTTGGGTCTGCCTTTTCCCTTCCTGCTTTCACCTTCTCCTCTCAAACTTACCTCTTCCTTTAGCCATTCATATTCTTTGATCTCCCGGCAGCTGATTTTGTCAATGTGCTTAACGGCATTCTGAAGAAAGAAAAGGTGGAAACTTGGCTGACGGTGAAATCCTTGGCATTGAGGGATTTGATACAAGGAGGAGGAGGAGACGAAGAAGAAGAAGAAGAAGAAGAAGTATCACACGTGACGGTGACGAAGACGAAGACAAGATCGGTAAAGATTTAAAGATCTAAGACTAAGACTTAAGACTTAAGACTTAAGATCTAAGACGACCAAGACAAGGCGAAGGCGAGGCGAAGAGGCGAGCGAAGAGCGAGGCGAGAGCGAAGAAACTGAGAGCGAAAGGCGAAAACGAAGAAACGAAGCGAAAGCGAAGAGCGAAGAAGAGCGAAGAAGAAGAAGAAGAAAGAAGAAGAAGAAGAAGAAGAAGAAGTAAGAAGAAGAGAAAGAAGAAGAAGAAAAGAAGAAGAAGAAGAAGAAGAAGAAGAAGAAGAAGAAGAAGAAGAAGAAGAAGAAGAAGAAGAAGAAGAAGAAGAAGAAGAAGAAGAAGAAGAAGAAGAAGAAGAAGAAGAAGGGTCACCCAGTTGGCATGTGTTGGAGTGCACAGGCTGATCTAGTTCCCCAGATAAGCCTCCACAGCTCAAGTGGCAGAGCGGGGAATCAAACCCGGTTCTCCAGATTAGAATGCACCTGCTCTTAACCACTACTTTGGTGACAAAAGCGTGCCCACCATAGAGACAGTTGGAAACTTTGGGCAAACCTCCTTTTTCTTATTCGTAACATTTTTATGCCGTTGATTTTGCACAAGAACTATCCGGCAGCTTAAAACAACATGTTACTTCTCTGGGGGTAAAAAAAAATAACTTGCCAGTTGTTATACAAGGCTGTGCTGATTTCCACCAGTTCCCCTCTACCAGTGGTGTACCCACAGGAAATGGTGTCTGGGGCAAGTACTGATTGTGCACCCCCCAAATTGAGGTGGGCTGGCAGATGAATGGCATGAGATTGGGCGGGCAGGCAAGCGAGGGTGTAGCGAGCTTACCTTTAGTATGGGGCACTTTAGTATGGCGCATTTACCTTTAGTAAAGGGACTACCATTCCTCCTTTACAGGAAGAACCCAAGAAGTGCACAAGGAAGAGAGTTTTCTCCTTCCCCGTGCTGCAACTTAGGGGCACTGGCGTGAGCATGTCCACAGTTCAGAAAAAAGACCAAGATTTCAAAGCAAAAAAAAAAAGATACCTCAGTAGCCCATTCTTTCTTCAGTTCCATTTGCTTCAGTGTATATTTGTCAATTTTTTGCTTTGTTTCTTCCAGAGCAATTCTGAAAAATTCTTGGGGGCGGGGGGATAATAACAAAAGGAGGGAGAAAAGGCACAAAGGAAGATCATAGAATCATAGAGTTGGAAGAGACTAGAAGGGCCATCAAGTCCAACCTCCTGCAATGCAGGAACACACCGTCAAAGCACTCCTGACATATGTTCATCCAGCCTCTCTTTAAAAACCTCCAAAGAAGGAGACTCCACCACTCTCCGAGGCAGATGTAGAATTATTTTTGTCCTACAGCACATGTGGATAAAGATCCCTTACTGTTCTCATAAACAATTTTTTAATGGATTTGTTGGACAATAACAATTTTTGCTGGTATATAATAGAATGCCAGTTTTTCCCCAGTAATGAGAATATGGTCCCATCTTAATACTGTAGCAATCGTTTTTGGGCGTTTCCCCACTCACCATGATCCCCCCTATGCCGCGCACCCGGGCGTCCCCACGACCCCGCACTCTGCGCGGGGTCATCAAAAGGTGGCCTTTGCAAGAGCGCCAGGGATGCTCGACAGCAGCAGAGTTGGGGCGGCTGCGCTGTTGCCGCCCCTCTTGTGGGGAGTGCCGGGGGACCCCGCGCTACTCTCCTCAAGTAGCGCGGGGCTTAAGGTAAGTGGGGAAAGGCCCTTTGTTCTCCTTTCTCAAATCATGTGCCATTTGTGTTGTGGAGTTTGATTGTACTTAAAGGATTACCTCTTTCCATATTGCCCAGCCCACCAGTTAACATCTGCCTCACAAACCTTCACCTTTTCTTTGTATTATTGCTCTTTCCAGGTATATTCTTCTTTAATTGTTTGTTCATTAAAGTTCCTTCAGTTAAATTGTTTATTAATAGCCTCACCAACAGCACAAACAATTGTCGATGGAGGTTTAAGTAAACCATGTGAGATTCAGAGAGGAAAAAGGTTGCCCACTGTCTCCTTTCCCTGTTGATACTAGTTCTGGGTGTACTGAATAGAGACATAAGACTTAATGAGAGGATTGCGGGGGTGGGGGCAGTGGTGGGATCCAAAAATTTTAGTAACAGGTTCCCTCACCAGCCCCCCCTCAGCAAAGGGGGCAGGGGCGTACCTAGGCAAACCTGAGCCCTGGGCAAAACCTGAGTTGGATGCCCCTCCCATGGGCAGCCACCCCAACACGACCCCCCCCCCAAATATTTTGCACTACGTCATTACTAAATCATTGTCACATTATAGAAAATGCCCCAAATCACAAATCTGAACACAGCAACGGTGAAACACACAGGTTCTTTGATAGAGACTGGTGAGATAAAAGGTACGAAAGGCTGAGAATCAATGAATTGCTGTACCTGAAAGGGATTGACCCAGTTCAGGGAGTTACATTATTAGTCGCAATTGCTATATGGAACCTTCACGTTCAAAGGCAGTGTGCCTCTCGGGGAGGCGAGGGCGTGGAGATGGAAAAGCGGACCCTATTAGTAACCCACTCTCGGGAACTGGTGAGAACCTGCTGGATTCCACCTCTGGGCGGGGGTTTATAAATTAAGAAAGGGTCTTATAAATTCTGTAGCTCCATGGGATCCCCAGATTCCGCAATGAGGCTGACATCCCTATTTTCCAGGCTGAGTAACCTTCATTGAGTCTTAAGCGGATTCCGCACGGGCCAAAAACAGCGGCGTGAAAACAGTGTGAAATGGTTTAAAATGGCGTAAAAGGGTTTACATCGTTTTCACACCACTGTTTTTGGTCCAAGCAGAATCCGCCTAAGTGAGAAAGCTAAGCTGTGAGTAAATTAAATAAATAAAAGTCGACAACTTCCCAAAAGGGTTTCGTTTCAAACTCTTTTAAAAGTTTAACTTCCAAGTACAATTCAGGCTTAAAAAAAATTGCAAGCTTTAACAAGAGAAGAGCTTTTTCAGAGATGTGAAGATGCCCCACTTCTTGTGGGGTGTGGAAACCCCCCCCCCCCACACACACACACTTTTTCTTCTGGTCCAAACAGGCTGTGCAAGTTAAAAAATATTATTTTATTTAAAGTGTTTTTACCCAACCTTTCCGTCACCAATATTCGAAGAGGCTTACACAGTCTAATAAAACCCCAGTGGTGTGCCACCACAAAACAGCACATGGGCTTTTGTGGCCCAGGCACTGACATTTCCCCTGCCCACCCCCCACTCCCCACCCCACCAGCATCCTTCCAACCCCCCCCACCACAATTTTTTTCTCCTCTGAGCGATGCCAACCGGCAACCCCCTGGGGGTGGAGGATTCCCTGGCATTAACCCTGACCCCAGTATGTTGCCAGCCAACACCACTTGGAGGAGAAAAGGTTTGTTGGTGAGGGTTTTTGCAATGATGGTGGTGAGGGTTTCTGTTGGTGAGGGTTTTTGCAATGATGGTGGTGAGGGTTTTTGTTGGTGAGGGTTTTTGCAATGATGGTGGTGAGGGTTTTTGTTGGTGAGGGTTTTTGCGATGATGGTGGTGAGGATTTTTTTGTTGGTGAGGGTTTTTGCAATGATGGTGGTGCAGTGGCGGTGGCAGTGGGAAGAGGCAAGGGAGTGGGGGGAGAGGGGTCGGGGAGGCAAAATGTGCCCTCACATGATCCGGGCAAATGGTCCCTGTGTCGTCTGCCCCCTCGGCCCCCCCAAGTTTTGCCAATGTGAAACCCAACAATAACCAATGATATCCATCAAAATCCCATATAGCACAATAAAATACAATAAGTACAATAGAAACCCGGAAGAACTGTATGACCAGAGGCATTAAGTGAGATGAAAGAAATGTATATGTACACCTTGGGAAGGAATGTCTTTCTCAAACCATGTTTGGCTCTTTCTATTGTCCCCAATTAAAAAAAAACTATTGTACTGCTGCTGTTTGCCCCCCCCCCCCCCGCTTCCCCTAATGAACTGACAGGGCTGCTTGCAGGTTGAAATAGTAGGCTAAGAGTAGCATACCTATCATTTCCTCTAGGTCTGCCCTTAGTTTCAGGATATCTTGCTCGAGGACCTGGATTTGTTGGGCGTGGTCACCGCTCCCCGTCCTCTTGTATTCTAACCAGTAGTCTATCTCTGCCTGTTTCACTTGAAGCTTTTGCTCAAATTGATTGATCTGAGAGCGCATGTCTGTCGGATAACAATAAGCCATGGGTTTGGTAAGATGGCAGCATTCGTAACGGGCTGTGCTAGAGTTGTCAGGTCCAGCAAGACTTCTGATTGGTTGGGCAGATTTTTAGGAATGTTGCTTTGGCAGCACAGCACAAGAATTTACACTGTGCTCCTGAAGTTAAGCATAAGCATAAGCATTTTATTGTCATTGTGCACGCACAACGAAATTTACAGCAGCATTCCTCGATGCACACAATTTCAGACTCATACCCCATCCTCACTTTCCCCTTCCTCCACCCATCCCTACACAGCCCCAAACACATCAACACGAAGCCACGGAGTTCAGCATAGCCACAGCTCTAGAGGAGAAGCTGTCTCTAAGCCTCTTTGTCCTAGTTTTGATAGACCTGTATCGTCTGCTGGATGGTAACAGTTCAAAAAGAGAGCGTGCTGGATGAGACGGGTCTCTCAGAATATTTTGGGCTTTCTTTAAGCTTCGGGAATTATAGAGTTCTTCCAAGGAGGGGAGAGGGCAGCCGATAATCCTCTGTGCAGTAGTGATCACCCTTTGGAGCGCCTTCCTATCTGCCACTGTTTAACTGGAGAACCATACACAGATGCAGTAGGTTAAGACACAGCGGTAAAAGGACACCAGGAGTTTTCCATTCAGTTGTTGTTTCCTTAACAGTCTCAGATAGTACAGTCTTTGCTGGGCCTTCTTAACCACCGCGGCAGTCTGTACGCCCCTGGTCAAGTCCTCTTTAATCATGACGCCCAGAAATTTAAAACTAGCCAAGTTAAGCTCTGGCAATCGTTTTGTGGCTGGCAGCCATTTTGTTGCTGCACCCACCATGGGATATCAGAATTCCAAAGGGGCCCACAGAGTCAAAAAGGTTGGGGACCCTAGGTTTGGAAGTTAAGCAGGGCCAGCTGTGGCTAGTTCTTGACCAGGAGGCCATCAAGGAAGGTTGTGATTCCTATGAAAAGGAAGGCAGTTGCAAACCACACCTGAGCATCTCTTGCCTGACAGGGTTGCCAGTTGGGACTCCCCTCCCCCCCAATGCGTGACTTGCCTTTGATCAGTTTTTCCTGGTCCTTAATGTACTGCCACTTCTCTTTCATGGCCTTCTCCACATCATCCCGGGTCACAACCTCAATCTTCTCTAGTTCTTTCTCTTGCTCTTTCAAGGTGGCTAGGAGGGCCCTGATGTGCCCGGCCTGTTCTGCCTTTAGGTCCTCATTCTGGGGCGGGGGGGTGGGGGGGTGGGGGGGAGGAAAACACAAAATTTTTGACCGGTCCTGTTGGTTTTGATTCACATTCCGCCTTTGCCAATGCCACCTTCCAGAGAGCTCACAAAAACGGTGCAAAGCAAATCCAACCCTATGAAACCATTGGAAAACTGTTTGGGAGCCACAGTTCCGATAATTCAGCAGACCACTCTGTATCCTCCTTGTACTTGACTTCTCACGTCTGTCTGTGTGAAAATCAGTTTTCAAAACTCCTTCACAGTCACGGAGGGATGCCAGCAGTGGTGGGATTCTAATAATTTAACAACTGGTTCCCCCCCCTCTCACCCCCTTCCCACTGCTCACCTGCTGCAGAGGAACTTCTTGTGTGTGGGGGGGGGTTTGCCCCCCCCCTCGCTCCCTTCCCACCGCTTACTTACCTGCTGCGGAGGAACTTCTTGTGTGTGTGTGTGTGGGGGGGCAACGGGGCCTTGCTGCTGCTGCTGCTGCTCTGAAAGCCCCCTCACTCCTCTGGGAGAGGGGGAGAGGGGCGATGTGGCTTTTAGCTGCAAGACACCTGGCTGCTCCAGGCTCTGAAAGCCATTTTTAACAACCGGTTCGCCAAACTCAACAAAAAAGAAAAGGTACTGGTTCTACTGAACCGGTATGAACCGGCTGAATCCCACCACTGGATGCCAGCCTCAGGTAGAACCTGGGGATCCCCATGGAATGACAGCTCATCTCCAGATTATAGCAATCAGTTCCCCTGGCGAAAATGTCTGCTTTGGAGAGTGGATTCCCTGCCCTCCCCAGGCTCCATCCCAAATCTCCAGAAGTTTCCTAACCTGGATCTCGCAATCCTACCCCCATCCTCCAGGTGGCTGGAAGAGAACTGGCTTCCCTACAGTCACAATTGTGCAAAACGAAACACATTTCAAGGCTAAACAATTGTCCTCCTCACTGCCTCAGTCCAAGCTGTCTACCTGCTTCTTGTTGCTTCCCAAATAGCTCTGCCTTGTCATGCCCCCACAGAGGCTTTTGTTATTTCCCCATTAAACTTAGTTTCCCCATAGTTAGCATGGTTTTAGTTCATTGTTAAGACTCCTAAGGGAGGGCATTTTAGTTAGCCCCTGTCCCTTTAAGACATTTCCCAATAGGCAGTTTCCTTTCTTTATCTAGCAATCCCCTGTTTTAGTTCCAGCCAGCCAGTCAGAGTGAGGTGCCAAGGGTAGTTGGAGACCGGAATATTTGTGACGTACATATTAGTATATGGTGGTCCATAGAGCACAAGTTAAGTTTAACAGTAAGTAGAACTAGACAAAGACTGAAAGAACTGAAAGGAAGCAAGACACAGTGGACTTTCTTGAAAGCTGCCAAGAGAAGACACAGTCTACAGCTTCAAACCTGCTCAAGACAATCAAGTACTCTGATTAGATAGACCCAATGGAGGAGTTAGGCCGTTCCTGATTCTCTCAAGTAATAAACCTATTATAAGAACTGTTGAACCTGGCTTGTGTCTCCCCCACTCTGTCCTAGCCAAGTACAGGGCACCAAAAACAGATTCACTTGGGGAGCAGAACATGCCTCAATGCTTCTTGCTTTATTTTGCTTTATTTTTCAAAACGTAATCTTCTTTCATTAACATTGAAACCATGCCCAGTAGTCCTCTTTCATTATCATTGAAACCATGCCCAGAGAAAATGAGGAAGCGATTGACGGAAGGGTCAGCCAATCATAACCCTTCCGGCCCAGTTCTTCACCCTATCCCAACTGTATGTCATTTCTTCAAAAGGTTCAGCATGCTTTGTTCTGTGGTGGAGGAATATACAATCTATTATCATATGTATGTGGAACAGAGTATTGTCCAATATCATCTGTAATTGGGCCCTAAGGCTACCTAACGGAGCGGGAACTTTGTCAATCATAATTCCATCCCCTTAGTAGCTTTAAGCAGAGATACTAGTTCACTTACTCTTTGGAGGCATCTCTCATTTATATCTTCTAAGCGTTTGATTTCGACTAGAAGCTGATCGATTATCTCTTCTTTTATCTGAATTCTGGAGAGAAATAAATGCATGGGAGGAGCTAATGTAAAGTCCAGTAGATTGACACTAGACCAAAGATGCTACCAAAAAAAAAAGAGAGAGACAGCAAGCAACCCCCTCAGATGGAGGTTGTACAGAAAGGAGAAGGAAATGAGAGGTGAAGAAGAAGAAGACTTTATTTACAGTCAATGACCAAATATATTACAAATCTCCAAAATATCTACAACAAAACAAGAATGCAGATCTCTCTCCCGTATTCCAGCACTATCCATCTATATATCATTATACTTTGTAGACACACCAAACAGCATAAAATTACTAGACAAAACAAAAATATCTAAGGGGGATGCCATATTCAGATCATTTTTTTCTTTTTCATAATGAATAGACAGAATTTTGCTACCCATTTAGTAATATTCTCCTTCTTATCTTGTAATAGTTTTTCACAACAAACTTTATCAGAACAATATGTCATCTTGTGTAGTAGATGTGACAGGCATTTTTTCCTTGCCTCCTCATAAAGGGGACACTTTAATAACATGTGCTCCATAGTTTCTACAGAATTCAGAGAGCAAGAACATAACCTTGTAGCATAAGGTATCTTTTGGTATTTCCCTTCTAAGACAGCAGAAGGTAAATGTGCACTTCTTGCAAGAGTAAAAGCTCTCCTTAGATCTTTATTATCCAGATAAGTTAAATAAGGAGCAGGGGCAGTGGTATATTTATGTGTATACTATAGAGGAAAATCTGAATATCTTGCCAGATCAAACTGTCGTGATACATCTTTGGGAAATGAGAGGTGGGCAACATCACAGCAGGAGAATCCCAACGTAAACAAAAAAACTGAAGGAAAAACCCACTGTGAAGCAAAGAGCCACAGGGTAAGCATGGCATGCATAAATGGCCCAAAAGACTCATATCTTCATTCCTATTCTTGCCTGACAAAGAGAGTTTTGATTCTCAAAAGCTTATTCCCTGAAAATATTGTTGGTTTCTAAAGTGCTGCTGAACTCAGATCTAACTATTACATTATGAAGGTTCCCGTTCAGCACAGGGTTCAATTTCTAATTTTAAAAGGCCCTCTTAAACATTACAGTCTTGCATAACTTGCATCATGACAGAAATATGCTGTTAGGTGAGTGGTGGCGAACCTATGGCACAGGTGCCAGAGGTGGCACTCAGAGGCCTCTCTGTGGGCACTCGCACACAGAGTTCATCATGTGGGAGGGGGGTGGAAAATCGCACACACCCCACACACACACATCTAGGCTGACCTGGGCATGATCCTTTACCTGGGAGTAAACTCAGTTGCTGACAATGGGGCTTGCTTCTGAGTAAATCCTCCTAGGATCGTGATTCACCCATTTGAAGCGTTGCACGGTTGCTTCACCAAGCTTACTCCTGAGTAATGCGTGCCCCGGAGCCAACCATTTTTTCTAAACTAAAATCTCAGTATTCTGGTTAAATTGCCATGTTGGCACTTTGCGATAAATAAGTGGGTTTTGGGTTGCAATTTGGGCACTCGGTCTCGAAAAGGTTCGCCATCACTGTGTTAGGTGATTTAGCCTGGATATAATCTTATACACACTAGCCCAAGTCCTGTTGGAAGAAGATCATGATACAAAAGAATGAAGAAATCTTAAGGTCAGTGCAAGGTTGTTAACCTCCAGGGGAGTCCTGGACACCTCCTAGAACCGTGCTGGCGAACCTTTGGCACTCCAGATGTTCATGGACTACAATTCCCATCAGCCCCTGCCAGCATGGCTAATTGGCCATGCTGGCAGGGGCTGATGGGAATTGTAGTACATTACATCTGGAGTGCCAAAGGTTCGCCACCACTGTCCTAGAATAATAACTAATTTCCACTCCTCTTCCTTGGCAAAATTGCTGCTTTGGAGAGTGGACTATATGGTATTGTAACCCACTGAGGATCCTCTCCTCCTCGATCCCCGCCCCCCCTGCCCCCCCGACTCTATCCACAAATATCCAGGAATTTCTCAATCCAAAATTGGATCCTCTCTCCCGCCTATTAGTCAAGCATGTGGTGAGATGTTGAAATTCCTGCATTTTATACATACTGATATTCCAATAGAGCTTCTGGGAAATATGTCCGAGCTTCCTTGGGCTGTTGCGATGCTTTTTTCTTCTTCTTCTCTTTCTTGTCTTGTTTGTTCTTGTCTTGTTTCTTCTTGCCCTTTGCCATGGTTTACTGCTTTGTAAAATGAAACAGGTCTGGGAGAAACACAGACAATAGTCATCTTCTATGTCATGTAAATTGCTATCAGTGCACCTGGAGTGAAAAGCCATGATCTTCTCTGCACACGGCTAAATGAAACCTTTTCCAAAATGGAGTAATAATAATCTGTTAATGCTTTCAAAATGCAAGATGCTATACCATCTTGGCTGCACTTTCCCTTAGCAGTTCTGGAAGGGATTCCAATGTATGGAAAACTATGATTGAATCATCTAAGAACAAGCCAGCTGGATCAGACCAGAGTCCATCTAGTCCAGCTCTCTGCTACTCGCAGTGGCCTACCAGGTGCCATTGGGAGATCACATGCAGGATGTGAAAGCAATGGCCTTCTGCGGCTGTTGCTCCCGAGCACCTGGACTGTTAAGGCATTTGCAATCTCAGGTCAAAGAGGATCAAGATTGGTAGCCATAGATCGACTTCTCCTCCATAAATCTGTCCAAGCCCCTTTTAAAGCTATCCAGGTTAGTGGCCATCTTTTTATGGACATTTAATGACTCTGAGCTTTGCCTGTTAAAGCTTTAGTAGAGATATTGATTGAGGCAAAATTTAATCAAAGGAGCTGAGAGATAAAGGCACCCTTATGTATTTTCTAGGGCTATGAAATGCTGAAGGCAGTCTTTTTTTTCTAATTGTGGACTTATGATTAACATGTAGTGAAGATCTTTGACCCATACGCAGGACCAAATATGCTTTATATTCCAGGTTATGACTCTGGCAAAAGGCACAAATGTGGGGGTATTTATTTATTTCATTTTTGAAAAGCATCCAAATGTGGCCTACAATTTCAGTTCACACAATTCAACAAATTAAACCAAATTAGTATTTTACACACACACACACACACACACACACACACACACACACACACACACACACACACACACACACACACACACACACACACACACACACACACACACCAATAGTTTAAGCAGTCCTCTCCCTGATCCTTAAAACTTTTCTGCCATTGCTGCTAGGTTATAAAAGCACTCTTCATAAATGCTGTGGTGCCCAGGAACCAGGGAGGAAATTTCTTACCTTCCCTCAAAGGGTTTCATCCCATCAACATCAATTAAAAGCTGGGGGGCAGCTTTCTGAGAACCCCCACCCCATGGAACATTTTTCAATTTAATTTTGGATGCACCTTGCTTGTTTTTTTTCAATTCTTCGAACGCCCCAAGGTACAAATGTAACCTGAACAGCAGTACAAAATAAATAAAATACTTTTGTGCACCACGAACCCGGGCTCACTAAATGAGGACTGAAGGGTGTTTCCTGTTCTGCAAAAGCCATCAGAAATCCAAGAGCCGTGCCAAAAAATGGTCCCACCAGGTTTGGGGTGAAATCAGTGGGTTAGATTGACAGCCCCAATTTCTCCAACTTCCAAGGAGGGCTGGCGAGCTCCAGCACTTTGAACTGATTCCAGACAACAGAAGTCAGTCCCTCTGAAGAAAATGACTGTTTGGGGGCAAGGGTTTTAAAGCATTACATCATACTGAGGTTCCTCCCCTCCCCAAATTCTGCCTTCCCCAGGCTCCATTCCCAAGTCTCAAAAGAAGTTCTCAACCCCGAGCTGGCAGCAACCTTGGAGCAACTTTGCACAGGGTTTGCCTTGCCCATCTTACTTTTAGAAGCAAAAATGAGAGGGAACTGGGGGCTTATATTTGGAGTCCACATTTGTAACCAGACAGAGTGACCCACCACAAGTCTCCTGAATGGTTTGACATACTTCCTTATACCTGTCATCGGGTAGGACAGTGGCAGGGGATGGGGGAATAGAAGAAGAAGAAGAAGAAGAAGAAGGAGGAGGAGGAGGAGGAGGAGTTTGGATTTATATCCCCCCTTTCTCTCCTGCAGGAGACTCAAAGGGGCTGACAATCTCCTTGCCCTTCCCCCCTCACAACAAACACCCCGTGGGGTAGGTGGGACTGAGAGAGCTCCGAGAAGCTGTGACTAGCCCAAGTTCACCCAGCTGGCGTGTGTGGGAGTGCACAGGCTAATCTGAATTCCCCAGATAAGCCTCCACAACTCAGGCGGCAGAGCTGGGAATCAAACCCAGTTCCTCCAGATTAGATACACGAGCTCTTAACCTCCTACGCCACTGCTGCCAGATCTAGATTGAGAAACTACTGAAGATATGGGGGTTCAGCCTGGAGGGACGCAGTCCTCAGTGGGGGGCAGGGGATGGGGCGGTATAAAAGTTTAAGCAATAAAAATAGGGCCCACCCTCCGAAGCATCCATTTTCTCCAGGAGAACTGATTTTTTTTGTAGTCTGGAGATGAACTGCAATTCCAGGGGATGTCCAGGTCTCACCTGGAGGCTGGCACCCCCACCCACTGCCAGTTCCTGATGCACAAAAACCTCCCACCCGTAGGGCTCAAACAGCACGACAGAGTGCTCTGGCTCACGCTTGCTATCCCTCCTCCCAGGCCTGCTCCCTTCCTACCTGCACCGGCCTCCAGGTGCCTTCCAGCTACAAACACTCTCTCGGTTACCATGGCAACACTAACAAGATGGCCACTTGCAGGTCAGGGGGGGGTCTTGCTGCAGCCTTCACTCCTCCTCAGAAAAAGGGGGTTTGTCAACCTCCCACCCCCTAGCAAAAGCTCTGCCGTACCTTTTTATTAGAAATAGTCTAGTGTCTGATTTGTAGGTTGGCCTAAATTGAGAAAATGTTTGCACAACTTTTGGCTTTGGGCTCTTTTTCTTCAGAGCTGCTTTGCGCTATCTGCCTAGCTCTTATGGGCCAATATCTCCATCTTGTGTCTCAGTGTGGGAATGACAGCAGCTTTAAAAAGCGAAATGTGTCCACGTGGAAAAGCCACCATCGACTCAAATCACTTTTGTTTAAAAAAAAAAACCCCACCACATTTTAGGGCCATCTGTCATTCATCTGCATTTGAGCTGCTAAACAAATTTGATCTCATACACAGGTGTCAAACTCGTGGCCCTCCAGATGTTACGGACTACAGTTCCCATCATCCCCTGCCAGCATGATGCTTGCAGGGGATGATGGGAAATGTAGTCTGTAACATCTGGAGGGCCACGAGTTTGACACCTGTGCCGTAGAATATTGAAAGGTTGCTAGGTTTTCTCCCCCCTGCGCCTTTAACCGCAGCTGAGCACACAGAAATATGCAGAGAAATTATACAACCTGGAGATGAATTGGGAAAAGGCTGCAGCTGTGTGTGACCCGTTGTCGTTAGCAATAGCCCAAATATAGCAAACCCGCACAAGAACATGGAAGAAGTTGCCTTATACGGGATCAGACCTTGGTCCATCAAGATCAATATTGTATACCAGTGATGGCGAACCTTTTCGAGACCAAGTGCCCAAATTGCAACCCCAAACCCACTTATGTATCGCAAAGTGCCAACACGGCAATTTAACCTGAATACTGAGGTTTTAGTTTAGAAAAAAAGGTTGGCTCCGAGGCACGAGTTACTCGGAAGTAAGCTTGGTGGTAGTCAGTGGCTTTGCTTTGAAGCAACTGTGCAACTCTTCAAACAGGTGAATCATGACTCTAGGAGGGTTTACTCAGAAACAAGCCCCATTGCCGGCAACCGAGCTTACTCCCAGGTATCGCACTTAAGTTCTTCGCATGAAAATCAGTGGGGTTTAATAGCACTTAACAGGGTTACCTACACTGCCTCCCCAAAACTAGGTCTTAGGTTCAATGCTAATAATCGAGCCCAGTGGCCCAGGCCAGCCTAAATGTGTGTGTGTGGGGGGGGGGGGACTCTGCGCTTGCCCACAGAGAGCGCTCTGAGTGCCACCACTGTTGTATACTCAGATTGGCAGAATAGAGATGCCAGTTTCCAGGTGGGACCTGGGGATCTCCTAGAATTACTGCTCATCTCTAGACTACAGACACCAGTTGCCCTGGAGAAAATGGATGCTTTAGATTAGAAGGGGGATTGCTTGGCACAGTACCCCGCTGAAGTCCCTGGCTTCCCTAGGTTCCGCCCTCAAATATCCAGGAGTTTCCCAGCCTGGATCTAGCTACCTATGGCAGAGGCCCTCTAGGCAGTGGTGGGATCCAAACATTTTAGTAAAAGCATGGTGGTGGGATTCAAACTGTGGCATAGCACCAATGGGGCTGGGTGGGGCACGACGGGGGTGTGGCAGGGCATTCCTGGGCAAGGCTGTGGCAAGGACGCAGCCGCTGCGCCAGTCCTTGGGCGGGAAATGAATGCACGCAGGCGCAGGCTGCCATGCATGCCGGTGCACCTCCTGCTAGACTGCTTCAAGTTCTGCGCGCTACTGCTGAGAGGAGGGGCGTAACTAAGGCAAAAATCAGGTGGCAAAATCACCCATTAGTAACCCCCTCTCGGCACACACAAATAATTAGTCACCTACTCTCGGGAACGTGTGAGAACCTGCTGGATCCCACCTCTGCCTCTAGGGTCTGAGGCAGAGGTCTTTCACATCACCTACTGCCTGGTCCTTTTAACTGAAGATGCTGGGAATAGAACCCAGGCCATTCTGCATGCAAAGCGGACACTCTTCCGTTCGCAAAACATTGGAAGACATCCCAGCTACCCTCTCTGATGGACTGGTACACCAAATTGTGGACTTATATGGACTTAGATCTATTGACTGGGAAACTGCAACTTAAGGACACACAATAAGGTCACCATTGAAAGATTTTTGGGGGGACAATATTTCAAGTATCTTAAATTAACTGTTATGCGTGTAATATTGTAAAACTCACATGCCTTTCTTTCTTATATTACTTGAAGATTGATTTTTATACTGTATGTAAGAATCAACTCAACATAATAGGCTAGTATGTAGTAGGGAGTAGGGAGCAGTAGGGAGTAGTAGTAGGGAGCAGCAGTGGCGTAGTGGCTAAGAGCAAGTGCACTCTGATCTGGAGGAACCAGGTTTGATTCCCAGCTCTGCTGCTTGAGCTGTGGAGGCTTATCTGGAGAACCAGATTAGTTTGTGCACTCCCACACATGCCAGCTGGATGACCTTGGGCTAGTCACAGTTCTTCTGAGCTCTCTCAGCCCCACCCACCTCACAGGGTGTTTGTTGTGAGGGGGGAAGGGCAAGGAGATTGTAAGCCCCTTTGAGTCTCCTACAGGAGAGAAAGGGGGGATATAAATCCAAATTCTTCTTCTTCTTCTAGTAGTCGATATCTGATTTAAGTTCTGTGACTTGTTATAACGATTGGTTGAAGTCTCAGTTGATTGAAATATGATGAGTTAATACATTAAGACAACTCCCAAGTAGGGGTAAGCGTTATGTACTTAATTGCATATTTTAAATGTTATTTGAATTCTTTTTTTTGTATGTAATTTATAAACTTGGAAAATTCAATAAATATAAATTTTTAAAAAGCACTCTTCCAACTGAGCCACAGTCCCTGCTTGATGTTAAAAGAAAGGGACTACATGCCCCTCTGTGAAGTAACCTACAATTTAATAATTTTAAAACTGTATTGTCGAAGGCTTTCACGGCCGGAATCACTTGGGTGCTGTGTGGTTTCCGGCTGTATGATCCTCTGAAGATGCCAGCCACAGATGCAGGCGAAACGTCAGGAGAGAATGCTGCTAGAACACGGCCATACAGCCCAGAAACCACACAGCGCCCAAATTTTAAAACTACTGTTCCTTGGTAGGAGAAAATTCCAAAAGGGAAACTGGAATAGTTTGTTGCTGCAAAAAATAAATGTGAGTCTCGCAGTGCCTCAAACAGAAACAAGGTTTTATTATTTTTATTAATTGTTCTATTTATTAATAATATCTTGTCTACCTTACAGCGGCTGCAAGACTCCTCTATGTTTTTGTTAGGTGGAAATATTGTTTTAATTAAAAAAACCAATATTACAATATTACAATAACATACCACACAAGCCCGTGTTCATGTGGTGTAGTGGCTAAGAACGGAAGACTCTAATCTGGAGAATGGTGGGTGACTTTGGGCTAGTCACAGTTCTTTCAATACTCTCTAAGTTCTACCTACCTCACAAGCAGAGGTGGGATCCAGCAGGTTCTCACAGGTTCCCGAGAGTAGGTTACTAATTATTTGTGTGTGCCGAGAGGGGGTTACTAATTGGTGATTTTGCCACGCGATTTTTGCCTTAGTTACGCCCCTCCTCTCAGCAGTAGCGCGCAGAACTTGAAGCAGTCTAGCAGGAGGTGCACCGGCGTGCGTGGCAGCCTGCGCCTGCGTGCATTCGTTTCCTTAAGTGACGGCGCAGCATGGCCTGCGTCCTTTGCCACAGCCCCACCCAGGAATGCCCCTACCCCTCTAGGAATGCCCGGCCACGCCCCCGTCGTGCCCCTCCCAGCACCATTGGTGCTACGCCACAGTTTGAATCCCACCACCATGAGAACCTGTTACTAAAATTTTTGGATCCCACCCAGAGGCGTTCCTCCCATTGGGCAAAGTGGGCAGTTGCCCAGGGCGCCACCTTGTGGGGGGCACCAAAAATGCAGGTGGGATTTTTTTTGAATTTTCAGTGTTTTTTCTGTTTTTGGCCTGCAGGAGGCGCAGTTTTTAGGCTAGCAGCACCAACTCTTTTCTAGAAAGGAGGATTTTCAAGGGGAGACTATCCTGATGATGATATCACCCAAGTTTGGTACTGGAGTTTGGAACTTTAGGGAGTCCAAAGATATGGACTCCCATAGGGAGTGTCCCCATCCCCCATTGTTTCCAATGGGAGCTAATAGGAGATGGGGGCTACACCTTTAAGGGTCCAAGTAACTTTGAAAACCTTCTGAACCAAACTTCACCAAACATGGGTGGTATCATCAGTAGGGGCTCATGAAGATACTCTGAAATTTTGGCGCTGCTATCTTAATAATTGCACCCCTGACAGCAGGCAAACCCTAAATTTCCCCAGATTCTCCTTTTAAATCCACCCCCTACCTGCCAATGCCTGTTTTCTTTATTTCTTTCTTTTATTCTTTCAATGCCTAATAAAGGTGGTTGTTGTTGTTGGGGGCGGCATCAAACTCAGGTTTTGCCCAGGGCTCCAGTTTGCCTAGGTACGCCACTGATCCCACCACTGCTCACAAGGTGTCTATTGTGGGGAAGGGGATTGTAAATCACTTTGAGACTCTTTATAGAGGAGTGACTGAAGCCAATTAGACCAATTACTCCCAATTAAGCCCCGCTGCCCTACACTACGGTAATCTTGTCTAGTCTTGTGAGGGGGGAAGGGCAAGGAGATTGTCAGCCCCTTTGAGTCTCCTTACAGGAGAGAAAGGGGGGATAGAAATCCAAACTCTTCTTCTTCTTCTTCTTCTTCTTCTTCTTCTTCTTCTTCTTCTTCTTCTTCTTCTTCTTCTTCTTCTTCTTCTTCTTCTTCTTCTTCTTCTTCTTCTTCTTCTTCTTCTTCTTCTTCTTCTTCTTCTTCTTCTTCTTCTTCTTCTTCTTCTTCTTCTTCTTCTTCTTCTTCTTCTTGTCAAGTACCAACAATAACACATGCAACCCTCCTCACTTTCTTAACTCACTGAGGTGGGCGAACCTGGTTTGCCAGATTTTTGCCACGTTTTTCCCTGAGGGACTGAGCTGCATTAGATATGGTAGCTTATGATGAAACAGAAGCATTTTACCTCTGCCCTATAGCTTTCCCAAAAGGTAAAAGATGCCCATTATTTTAAACTTTCTAGCAAACCCCTTAATAAGGTGTACTAAATGTCAGAACTCCCCTGCGTTGACAATGAAACAGACAAACTTGAAAAGTTCAGAGCTTTATTGCAAGTGTCAGGAAAGAAACAGAAGCCTGTTCTGAGGCTCAGGCTCCCAGGACAGTGGTATTATAGAATGTACCCCCCCCCCCCCCGCCACGTGTGAAACCCTCAGTAGAACTTTCCCTGAAACAACTTTCCAGACCGTTAAGGTTATAGTCGGCTGATAAGACAGCTGTGGAAAAGACAGAGCAGAAACAACATTGCATAGCTGACAATCACAGTTCCCCATAGCTGCCATCCTGACACTAAATAATATTGTTAGATTTCAAATAAAACAGAAGCAAGGTTTAACAAAGAGGAGATGGGAAATAGGAGATAAGTAACTTGGAGGAGAGGAAACAATAAAACAGGAGAAATATATATACAAAAGAGCTTTGGCAGAGACTAATCAGGTTTTGGTTTCAGGCACAGGTTAATAAGTTTATTTAGTTCCAGCTTGCTTAGATATTATTCATATTTCTCAGATGGTGCAGTTATTTCAGGTTTCAGATGTTGGAACTAGCTAATGGATAGTAAGTGTACTATGACTTTTAAGCACACATTTTGCTTAAAAGACTCACATGACTTTTAAGCACGCATTTTGATTGCTTCTATTCTACCATAGAGATATAAAGTCTATAATAGATTTTGTTTATATTTCTATGATTCTACAGACCTTATCTGTGAACCGAAAATGTTCCAATTGGGCCCCACAGCTCCTAAGGTCGAACATGTCCTTTCAGGTAGGGAAAAGTGGGGTATAAAAACCAACTCTTCTTCAAACACATGCACCCACTGAGGCAAATACTGCCCCATAGTGGCCTTTCTGAGGCCAGAAAACAGTATAGAGGCGGAGGTTGAAGCCCCTTCCAATTTACTGTGGTGCCAGTCTGAATTGGGGATCCATGCAGGTATGCCAATAGGCCTGGGGAAAAAAATCCTATCCCTTTAAGAGAGCTGTAATGTAGAAACAGGCAGGTGGGGCATTTCATACCATGGAGGTAAATCACATTACTGATAAATAACATCCCATTAAGCCTCTTGTAAAGTGGCTGGACATTATTTTCCTTCACCCCACACCCACATGAGTAGGAATGAGTTCCCTTAAATTTGACACCTGACTGCCTCAGCTAAAGAGCAGCTGGAGGAAAGACAGTGTGTATTACCAATTAGAACTGTGGCCATCTTTGGAATGTCAGGAACATCTGGTGGGCATTATTACAAAATGGCTGCCATAGCTCGAATCCCCACTTGAAATTTGCACGCAGATCCAAACCTGTTCGTTGTGAAACCGTGTCCTCTTCATTTGCCCAGGTTTCTCACCTCCCCACCAAATGCGAGAAAGCACACAGCAGACACCACCCAGTTGCCCAGAACTCTTAGCTTAATCCCACACTACCAGGGCGAATGAGCTCACTTAGCCCGGTCTCCCCTGATTGGCTGGTGTGCCTTGATGGGGTGGGACCTTTTCCCACGGCGGAAACATACATTGTAGGGGCGTGATCAAAAAAACCAGCGTGTAAAAGTTTAACGTTTAACTGTGCAAACGGATTTAGCATGCGTTACCTGTGCTCAAACCAATTAAACAAATTCAAAGTTAAGCACATTTGACTGTTTAGCGCGTTTAGCGTCCCCTTCTGCTGCTGGCTGATTGCAAAGTGGAAAGCAGGAAACCAAAGAAAGGGAAAGTGCTCGCGTGCGCATCGCAGCGCTGATTGGTTGCCTGAATTCCGCGTCACACTCCAGGGCGAGAAACGAGTCAGGGTTTCAACCCTCATCCCTCCCCTCGGATCAGCTCTGAACCGTGTTAATGGGGCCTATGCCACTTGCAACCAGGTCCTGCCGGAACGCGGTTTAACGGGGAGAACGAGTGCCAGAAACAGAATCTGCCATGCAAGCAATGGGGAGGTTGTCCCTCAAACCTGGTTAGTTTGTGTTCTGAAACCTGGCTAAGACGGTAGTGGGGATTCGACCATAGGAGGCAAGCCCAATTACAAAATGTTTCAAGGTTTCAAGCCAAACATCTCGCTAGGATGGAGACAGCATTTTCCAAACAGGTTCTTTCTGCAAAGGTAAAAGCAATACCTCCTAGTCCAGTGGTGACGAACCTATGGCACGGGTGCCAGAGGTGGCATTCAGGGCCCTTTCTGTGGGCACGCATGCACAGAGTTTATTGTGGGGGGGGGCGGAAAATCACCCCCAAACACACACCTAGGCTGGCCTGGGCATGATCCTTTACCTGGGAGTAAGCTCAGTTGCTGGCAATGGGGCTTGCTTCTGAGTAAACCCTCCTAGGGTGGTGATTCACCCATTCGAAGCTTCACCAAGCTTACTCCCGAGTAACATGCGCCTCGGAGCCAGCTGTTTTTTCTAACCTAAAACCTCGGCATTGAGGTTAAATTGCTGTGTTGGCACTTTGCGATAAATAAGTGGGGTTTGGGTCGCAATTTGGGCACTCGGTCTCGAAAAGGTTCGCCATCATTGGCCTAATCTTGTTCTTCACCAATGAGTATAATCTCCTTGTAACTGTCAGAACGTGTGCAAATGTTTAGATGGGCAAAATCTAAATGACAGTTGTACCCTCCTCCAAATGGGTGCCGTGTGCAGTATTGGTGCTGTGTGCACAGTATTGGTGCTAAGTGCACAGAGGGGCTTTCCCCACTGACAGAGTTGAACTGGTTTCTACCTAGGTTCGTCTCAGTGAATCCCCACTGCCACCGAGCTCAACATTGTTTTGTCTCAGTTTCCCCTCCTCAGAACTGCGACATCCTTGTCGCAGTTATGAACTACACTTTTCTGCTGGAACAAGGTCGATACCGCTTCGAGGCTTCGAAGTGGGGAAGCATCAAAACGACACCTCATCCGTTCAACCAATCATGAGCCGCTTTTGTGGCATATGCAGAATGGGAGAGTCGTGCCGGGCAGAAAGCGCATGTAACTGTAAACTGTAAAAAAAAAAAAGAATGCTCCCGTTTCCCGCCGTAACACAAGCGCCAATCACGATCAAGGAGTGAAACAGGCACCAAGATGATTCCGCCCACTTAGCTCGGTTCCAGGGGGCCAACTCAGTTGCTGTGGGGAGAGCCTGGAATCACCCTCCTCTGAAGGGAACCGAGTCGACCTTAGCTCCCTTCTGTAGTGGGGAAAGCCCCAGAGTTTATATACATGTTCACAGACATGTATATAGTTAGCACAGACAACAGAGAGGTGTGTGCCTGGAAACACCTGTGGTCTGGCGGAGCACTTTGTTAGTTGATAGCAATAAATAGAACTGCACTGGTGACTGTGTGTCTGTCAGTTCTTTCTACATTGCATCCTACAAGGTAGTCTACGAGTAACCGCTGCTTCAACAGTAACATGCTGTGAAGCTAGCGGCCACATCTACAGTTTGATCCAGGCAATCTTCATACTCAAGTCCAGTGGCTCTGTCCCTGCAGCTTTGTAAACTGATGCTGTTATAGCTACAGCTGCTCAGAGATGGAGAGTGTGTCTGTAGACATTTCCACCAGGTCACTGACTTAACAAACTATGCACTTAAAGGGTGGGGCTGATCCCATATCTAACCCATCAGTGGGAATTGGCAGTTATGGCTGTAATCATCTTTTCACGCTGGCTTTTTGTATTGCCAGTTAATCCTCAGAAGTTTACAGTGGCTCAGCTGCCAGAGTAATAATGCCATGATGGGGGTTTAGGGCCCTACTACAAAAATTACAAGCTCTGACTGCTCCAGGGACAATTTCTGCATTTAAATTGGGCATAGTCAGCTTACAGCTTCAATGTGTTCCTGCCAGACTTCATTACTAGCTTGGCTTATTATTACAAACCCTTTTGAGATATTTCCTATAGGGTGTGTGAATTATGACAGGCACAACTGCAGGATATCCAAATGCATGGGACAACAATGATTATTCTGACATGACTGTACCACTTACAACTGTAGATGAAGACTCACCAGGCTAGATGGGGTTGAGGGGAAATCCCAATACACAGAAAACTAAAATGTCAGGGAGAATGTTTCTAACTTAGGGGCTTTCCGCACTGACAGAGTTGTACTGGTTTCTATCTAGGTTCACCTCAGTGTATCCGCACTGCAACTGAGCTCAACATTGTTTTGTCTCAGCCCCCCCCCCCCCTCAGAACTGCAACATCCCTATCGCAGTTATGAACTGCACCTTTCTGCTGGAACAAGGTCGATACCGCTTCAAAGCTTTGAAGTGCGGACTCATCGAAACGACACCTCATCCGTTCAACCAATCAGGAGCCGCTTTTGTGGCATGCGCAGAACGGGAGAGTCATGGCGGGCATGTAACTGTAAACTGTAAAAACTGTAAAAAAAAAGAATTCTCCCGTTTCCCGTGGTAACACAAGCTCCAATCACGATCGAGGAGCGAAACAGGCACCAAGATGATCCCGCCCACTTAGCTTGGTTCCAGGGGGCCAAGTAAGTTGCTGTGTGGACAGCCTGGAATCACCCCCCACTGAAGGGAACCAAGTCGACCTTAGCTCCCTTCTGTAGTGTGGAAAGCCCCTTAGTTTTGTGCCTGACACCTTGCATTCTATTTGCAGTGGTGTTTTGTGTACGGGTAGCATTTGCAACCTGAAATGGTTCAGTCCAGACACAGGTTAATATATGTAGTGGGAACTTGGCTAAAAGATGTAGGAAGAACTGTTGTATGGACTTAGATTGCACTGAAGGCCCCATGTTTATAAACCCCAAGGGACTGATGTTTCAAAGGAAATGCTTTAAGTAGACATCACAACACTGTCACAACCAAAAGGACCAGAGATCTGTTTTCCAAGTGGTAATGTCTAAGTCATTTATTAAACTACCCTGATCAAAATCTGTTTTGCAGCTTGACTGGTGCTACCACATTCTCTGGAAAGATCTCCTCCTACAACATCAATATTTGCCGAAGGATAATTTCACTTTGCGAGAGGAGGAGGCCTCTGTTTACATTGGTATTCCGAACTAAGGATTAACTTACTGACAAGAGAGCAAGATCATCGTCAGTTTGGCTAAAGTATTCTACTGTACGAATAGATGGTGGGCAGGCTGCTGTCCTGGGACTTGGGTCAACTCCCATGAGCTTTTCATTTATTTGGCCCTTACTTGTAAGACGCTCAACCTTCAGCTATCGTGAGTCAGAACTGGTAGGCCCTTTCCACACAAACCTTTTAAAACATTTTGAGGCAGGAAATAAAATGTTTTCTCCATGGAGTTCAGAACTGTTTTTTTTCCTCCTTTGGTTCTGAAAATGTTTTATTTCCATCCTCAAAATGTTTTCAGCGAATCTCCCTTTAAAAAACAATTCCTGAGGATGAAACGTTTTCAAAATGGTGTCACTGCTGTGCGATCAATTTAAGACGTTTTCCACACCTCTCTGCTTTCCCTGAGCTTTCTCCTTGGTGCCATTTTTTGAGCTCACTCTCTGTTCCCTCTCACCTGCTTATTTGATCATTTCAGTGAGGTTATTTAAACCATTTTTGGGGGAGGTAATCTTTGAGAAATCAGTTATGCAAAGTTTGGAGAATTGCAGCTCAAATATGTGAAGCAGGAAAACATCGATTAAAAAGGGGGAAAACTCGTAATGGCCGCCATGAATTGTTTCGAGGGGGTGAGTGTGGACATACATTATGGTATGGAGGGTTGGGGAGATTTGTGTGGAAAGGGCCATAAATAGAGGCAATCAACAGATCTACGTTCAAGTGGGCTCTTAGCTCAGTGATAGAGTATCTGATTGCTTGCAGGGTCCCATGTTCTCTGGACCCTGCCTGGATCATGAGCCTAGACCAGGGGTCTGCCACCAATCGGCTATGCTGGCAGGGGCTGGTGGGAACTGTAGTCCATGAACATCTGGAGAGCCGCGGGTTGCAGACCCCTGTCCTAGGCCATTAATAAATTAATTATTTGTTTTATTTATTTATTTTTTAGTTTTATATACTGTCCTCCCCTGGGCAGTGCACAACATATAAATCGAAGTAGAGCACAGTCTAAAACATAACAAATACAACTATAATAACATATATATGGCTCTATAGGATTAAATAGTTAAAACCTCTATTACAGTGATGGCGAACCTTTGGCACTCCAGATGTTATGGACTACAATTCCCATCAGCCCCTACTAGCATGGCCAATTGGCCATGCTGGTAGGGGCTGATGGGAATTGTAGTCCATAACATCTGGAGTGCCAAAGGTTCGCCACCATGGCTCTATTAAAACACAGCGTTACAGTATATAATGTCTCGCGTCCGGCAGCTAAAACCCTCCCGAGAGCGGAGTGGTAGGTCTCTCAGATGTTATGAGGACCATCAGAGAGGGCAGATACCCAAAAGGGGGGCATGCAGCATCAGCATGCATTTATGCATTTATTACTTACCCCACAGTTGATTCTCTAACTTTGCTTTGCAGGAAGGTTTCCCCAGGGTTTTTTGTTTACACAGGTCGCCCTCCTGTGAAGTGTCTCTAGCCAATCCGATCCACCATTTTGCCCACCCACGTACCTCCTTGCTGGGCCAATGCAACCTCCATTTGGGAAAGGTGCCTGCCGCCTTTTGTAGTTGTTGCCGTCTTTGGTCTAGCCCAGGGGTAGGGAACCTGCAGCTCTCCAGATGTTCAGGAACTACAATTCCCATCAGCCTCTGTCAGCATGGCCAATTGGCCATGCTGGTAGGGGCTGATGGGAATTGTAGTTCCTGAACATCTGGAGAGCTGCAGGTTCCCTACCCCTGGTCTAGTCTTACCTCACTAAACCAGTCTCATCAATTTCATTAGGTTCATCGCTCCAGCGATAGACCAGCACTGTTTAAAAAAAAGAGAGCCTCTTCTACACATTCTGAAATGATGGTTCAAAGAGTGAGAGGAACGTCTGTGGTCTGCCTGAGGGAAGGCAGGGTGCAATGAGAAAATCTGAGGAAAGCTAAATGCACAGCATCTCCTTCACTTTCCCTGCAAAGGGAGTGAAAAAGTCACACTTCAAGAGTTTTCCCAAACCACAGGGATTCTTGGATCTGACAGCGGGGCAAATGCTGAAGAGGGGAACACGTGTGTGTAACTGAGAATCCAACCCAAGAGAATGTATTCTCAAAGCAAAGGTGTATAAGGCCCTAGTCATGTGTATAAGGCCCTAGTCGTGCTGTCTCAAAATAACTTACCTCACTGGATGATTGTGAGGATAAAATGGAGGGGCTGGGAACAATGAGCTAGGGTTGCCAGCCAACTGCAGGAAAAAAGTACACCTTAGAATGTTTCCCAGAATCCTCTGTAACAGTTATGGAAAACTTGTGTCAGTGGCTCCCAAATTTGACTCTACTCGCCATCCAAAATAAACAAACGAGGGAACAAGCCAATGGCTGGTATGTTGCCCATTAACTAGGTGACATATACTGGGCTAGGCCTGCAAACAGATGACTCAGAGCAAAGTAGCTCAGGTGTTAGGTTAAACCACTTATTGACAAAAGAATGATAAATCAAATACAACGTGCAGCTCACTGAGAGTCATGAGAACAACTGCATTCTAGAGATTCCAGCCTCTGGAAGAGGCATCGATACACCCCCCCAATTTTCTCACTTTAAGGAAGTTGAAGTAACTCATTCGAGCACTGATCGTCCCCTCGCCCTTTGCGAAAGTCGATACCTCAACTTTGCCTTTTGTTCTGCTGCATTTCACCATAACTAAAAGCTGATGTTCCAAACAATATTGCTAACAGATAAGGTGACCTGCCAACACAGGTGTGCCAACTCCAGCTTGGGCAAATTGCTGGACATTTAGCAGGGAGCGATGCTTAGAGAGGGCGGAGTTTAAGAAGTTCAGGTAGGTGGGTAGGGATGTGACAACATGAAGGTTGACAACTCTGGTTTTCAAAATTCCTGAACATTTGGAGGTTGTGCTTAGGAAGGGAAGGGTTTGGGGGGGAAAGGGGGACTTTAGCAGCGCGCGATGCCATAGAGCAGTGATGGCGAACCTTTTCGAGACCGAGTGCCCAAACTGCAACCCAAAACCCACTTATTTATCGCAAAGTGCCAACCCGGCATTTTAACCTGAATGCTGAGGTTTTAGTTTAGAAAAACGGTTGGCTCTGAGGCATGCGTTACTCAGGAGTAAGCTTGGTGGTAGTCAGTGGCTTTGCTTTGAAGCAACCATGCAACTCTTCCAACAGGTGAATCATGACCCTAGGAGAGTTTACTCAGTAGCAAGCCCCATTGCCAGCAACTGAGCTTACTCCCAGGTAAATGATCATGCTTTAGTTCTTCGCATGAAAATCAGTGGGGTTTAACAGCGCTTAACAAGGTTACCTACACTGCCTCCCCAAAACTAGGTCTTAGGTTTAATGCTAATAGAGCCCAGCGGCCCAGGCCAGCCTAGATGTGTGTGTGTGTGGGGGGGACTCTGTTTGTGCGTGCCCACAGAGAGGGCTCTGAGTGCCACCTATGGCACCCGTGCCATAGGTTCGCCATCACTGCCATAGAGTCCACCCTTCAAAGAAGCCATTTCCTCCAGAAAAACTGGTTTCTGTCATCTGAAAATGAGTTGTAACTCCAGGGAATTTCCAAGGAATACCAGGGGTGGGATGGAAAGGCAGGCAGCAAAAAACCACCTCTGAACATCTGTGACCTTGAGAATCCTATGGGGTCAACAGCTGATGGCACTTTCCACCAATGGCGTAGCGCCCAGCGGACAGGGGCAGGCACCTTGCACTGGGCACGCACTAGTGCAGGGGCGTGGCAGGGGCGTTCCAGGGCAGGGCGGGGCGCAGGGCACACATGTACTTTGGGCGCAGCTCCCCGTCACGATGGCTCTGTTTTCCACCACGCACACCGACCACGTACCCTGAGGTACAGTTCTCAGTCATTAAGAACCTTGCTTGTTATTTTGTGATATTTCGATGCGTCCAGATACTGATAGAAGAACTGAAATTACCCAGTTCTTTAGCAGAGTAAAACTCAACAAAGTCATTTTTAAAAAAGGAATTATCCTTTGTTAGGATTCTGGTGATAAAAAGTTTGACTCCAAAATATATTTGACAAAAGAGGAAGACAAAAAAAGTCACGTGCAAAATGCATAAATAAGCAAAGAAGCTTACATAATAATCAGACAACAAAAACTGCATCAATAACACAGCATAAGGAGGAGGAGGTGGCGAAGAGTTGGATTTATATCCCCCCTTTCTACCCTGTGGAAGACTCAAAGGGGCTTACAAGCTCCTTGCCCTTCCCCCCTCACAACAAACACCCTGTGAGGTAGGTGTGGCTGAGAGAGCTCAGAAGAACTGTGACTAGCCCAAGGTTACCCAGCTGGCGTGTGTTGGAGTGCACAGGCTAATCTGAATTCCCCAGATAAGCCTCCACAGCTCAAGCAGCAGAGCGGGGAATCAAACCTGGTTCCTCCAGATTAGAGCACACCTGCTCTTAACCACTATGCCACTGCTGCTGCTAGAGAGGGTAAAGAGGGTGGAAGAAAAGGGACGGAGCATACAAAGCTACACCATTATATGCAGGCAATGAAGGTGACCCCAAATCAACCCATTAACAGCTCACCTGCCCTGTATTAACAGAAACCACCAAATGGTGCAACTGTCTTTACTCCTGCAAGAACTTATAGGAAGAATCACAAATATTCAAAGATGACACAAATATTCCACAAATATAGGAAGAATCACAAATATAGGAAGATGACAAATATTCAAGCAGATACAACAACTGCAGTTGCCGTTGTAATTTTTTAAAGGACCATGACAGCTGCCACGTTTCTGCATGTTCGAATGGGAAAAGGGGGTGACCAGGGTTCTGCGCGATCCCAGATTTCTTCCCCTTTAATTAAAGAAAAGAGTTTTGGTCTGTTCAGAATCCTCAGGGCAGGAACTTTACCTTGTAGGAGTGGCGAGTGCTCGAGCTGTTGAGCAAACAATACATGTCTCTACAAATTAAACCAGCAAGAAGAAACCTTGCTGGATCAGAGCAAAGGTCTACCGAGTTTCCTGCTTCCAACAGTGGTCTGGCAGACGCTTCCTTGAAGCACCCAGACAGGACATAAAGACATCAGCTGTCCACTGTTCCTTGCTCCCCACCATTATCAGATATTAAGTGGTATACTGCCTCTGTACATGCAGGATCTAGTCTGCCGTGTCTAAAGATACAGGTCCATCTTTTCCAGTCGGGGCAATCCCTTAAAATATCTTTGCTTACAAATGCCAAACAATAGTTTTAACACAAGTCGTGACTGCTTGGAAGTGGGAACAATTTATCAAATTAATAAACTCATAATAGGTATTGTTTTCAGAGTAGGGGTGCCAGCCTCCAGGTGAAACCTGGGGATCCCCTGGAATAATGCTCATCTCCAGACCCAACCTGAGTTGGATTGTTGGATTGACTCTATCAAGGAAGCTGCGACTTTGCAAGGCCTGAGCAGTTAATGTTATTTGTTTCTTTGACTTTTTGGAGGACATCGATTCACAAGGTCGCCATGATTCAAAAGTGACTTGATGGCACTTCATAAGAACATAAGAAAGAGCCTGCTGGATCAGACCAGAGTCCATCTAGTCCAGTGATGGTGAACCTTTTCGAGACCGCAAAGTGCCAACACGGCAATTTAACCTGAATGCTGAGATTTTAGTTTAGAAAAAACAGCTGGCTCTGAGGCGCATGTTACTCAGGAGTAAGCTTGGTGAAGCAATCGTGCAACGCTTTGAATGGGTGAATCACCACCCTAGGAGGGTTTACTCAGAAGAAAGCCCCATTGCCAGCAACTGAGCTTACTCCCAGGTAAAGGATCATGCCCAGGCCAGCCTAGGTGTGTGTGTGTGTGTGGGGGGGGGGTGATTTTCTGCCTCCCCCCACATGATAAACTCTGTGCATGCGTGCCCAAAGAAAGGGCTCTGAATGCCACCTCTGGCACCCGTACCATAGGTTCGCCACCACTGATCTAGTCCAGCACTCTGCTACTTGCAGTGGCCCACCAGGTGCCTTGGGGAGCTCACATGCAGACTGTGAAAGCAATGGCCTTCTGCTGCTCCTGCTGCTGCTGCTGCTCCTGAGCACCTGGTCTGCTAAGCCATTTGCAACCTCAGATCAAGGAGGATCAAGATTGGTAGCCAAAGATCAACTTCTCCTTCATACGTTTTGTAAGTTGCCTGGGGCAGGTTCCTGGAGAGGTGGCACATTTGTAAACAAACAAGCAAACCCAAAGAAATAAACAAATGTTCTTCTTGTTATTGTTATTATTATTAATAATATGCAAGAATTAGGACAGGTAAAAACTGATGGGAACATTGTCTAGAGCAAGTCATTTAGAATGAGAAGGTCAAGATCTTGTGAGACTTTCAAATCCAAGCAGACAGTGTTGGCACGTAGAATCATAGAGTTGGAAGAGACCCGAAGGGCCATCAAGTCCAACCCTCTGCAATGCAGGAACACCCAATCAAAGCCCTCCTGACAGATGGCCATCCAGCCTCTCTTTAAAAATCTCCAAAGAAGGAGACTCCACCACTCTCCGAGGCAGTGAATTCCACTGTCGAACAGCCCTGATGGTCAGGAAGTTCTTCCTAATGTTTAGGTGGAATCTCTGTTCCTTCAACTTGAATCCATTACTTCGTGTCCTAGGCTCTGAGGCAGCAGAAAACAAGCCTGCTCCCTCTTCAACATGACACCCCTTCAAATATTTAAACATGGCTGCCATGTCACCCTTTAATCTACACTTCTCCAGACTAAACATCCCCAGCTCCCTAAGCCTCTCTTCATAGGGCATGGGCTCCATAATACACTGGACATCACAGTGTAGGAGTGGCGAGTGCTCAAGCTATTGAGCAAACAATACATGTTTTGGCGTAGGAGGTTAAGAGCTCGTGTATCTAATCTGGAGGAACTGGGTTTGATTCCCAGCTCTGCCGCCTGAGCTGTGGAGGCTTATCTGGGGAATTCAGGTTAGCCTGTGCACTCCCACACACGCCAGCTGGGTGACCTTGGGCTAGTCACAGCTTCTCGGAGCTCTCTCAGCCCCACCCACCTCCCAGGGTGTTTGTTGTGAGGGGGGAAGGGCAAGGAGATTGTCAGCCCCTTTGAGTCTCCTACAGGAGAGAAAGGGGGGATATAAATCCAAACTCTTCTTCTTCTTCATCGAGGACAAAAAAGCGAACATCATCGGCATGGCAATACCTGGTGACAGCAGCGTCGTTGAAAAAGAACATGAGAAGGCCACTAAATACCATGACTTGAAAATCAAGATATAGCAACTATGCAACAAACCAGCTGAGGTCGTCCCAGTGGAATTCGCCACCCTGGGCGCCATTCTGAAAACACTAGAGCTGCACTTGAAACATCTTCAAATCAACTAAATCAACGTCTTTCAGATTCAGAAGGTAGCCCTGCTGGGATCCGCATGAATACTCCGCTGATACATTACAACTTCCTAGGCCTCTCGGTGAGGCTTGAATTATAATGAAGGCCAACAACCAGCTAAAGAACTGGCAGCTGTGACATTAGAAACAATAATAGCCAACAATGTATTGCTGAAGGCTTTCCCGGCTGGAATCGCCAGGATGTTGTGGGTTTTCTGGGTTGTATGGCCGTGTTTCAATCAATAGTGTTTTCTCCTGATCCTCTAGAGATGCCAGCCACAGGTGCAGGTGAAACACCAGGAGAAAATACTACTGGAACACGGCCATACAAACTAAAAAACCCACATCATCTTAACAATAGCCAATACTTCGTCTGTTTGGATTTGAATGTCCCACAAGATCTTGACCTTCTCATCTTCCGTGACTTTCTCCGGATGATGTTCCCACCAGTTTTTAGCTGACCTAACAATGCAATTCTTGCATAAATTCCAGTGGATAATTTTGGCCACTGAGTTGTGATTCTGTTTGTCCTCCTTCTGGGCGATCTTTGTGCAGCAGCTGAGTACACGAGCTACAGCTTCATCGACTTCCTTGCACAATCTTCACTTTGGATCATCTGAGGATTTTTCCGTTCGGCCCTTGATTGTGTTTGTTGTAATGGCCTGTTCTTTAGTGGCTAAAATCAGTGATTCAATTTCCTTTTTCAGAGCTCCAGTCATTAACCACAGTTGTGTGTACTAAAGAACTGGCAGCCGGGGTATGGGTTTTTACTCTCTCTTTTCTCCTGTAAGGAGACTCAAAGGGATTTACAATTTCCTTTCTCTCCCCTGCCCCCACAACAAATACCCTGTGAGGTGAGAGGGCTGAGAGAGCTCCAAAGAACTGTGACTAGCCCCAGGTGACTCAGCTGGCATGTGTTGGAGTGCACAAGCTAATCTAGTTCACCAGATAAGCTTCCACAGCTCAAGTGGCAGAGCGGGGAATCAAACCCGGTTCTCCAGATTAGAACCCACCTGCTCTTAACCACTACACCACGCTGGCTCCTACAGTGTGATGAGGATGAAATTGTAATGAAGGGCCAAGCACCAGCTAAAGAACTGGCAGCTATTAAACAACCATTAACATAGAAACCACGTAACCCACTAGGCAGCCAAATTAAGTTTGGTATTTCTTATATATATAATAAGGAACAATGCTCATCACATACAATAATATAATTCACTGTTGTATCATCACATGAATTATTTTTCTCTTTTTCATGCAATAGTCTAAACTTAAACATTTTCTCTTTTTTCATTCAATAGTCTAAACTTAAACATCCCTTCAAAGGTGTTTCCACATTCATACAAATCCAAGTTCTTGCAATTGATATTAAAGTTCAGTCATAAATATTGCAGTCTTCAATTCATTGCTGGCAGGAATATCCATTGACAGATTACCTATAGAACACCTCATGGACAAGTAAATGGCAAATTGGCACTGATGAAGGCACCGAAGAGCGCAATTTCGTGCGATGCGTTCCTGCCAGCAATGAATTGAAGACTGCAATATTTATGACTGAACTTTAATATCAATTGCAAGAACTTGGATTTGTATGAATGTGGAAACACCTTTGAAGGGATGTTTAAGTTTAGACTATTGCATGAAAAAAGAGAAAAATAATTCATGTGATGATACAACAGTGAATTATATTATTGTATGTGATGAGCATTGTTCCTTATTATATATATAAGAAATACCAAACTTAATTTGGCTGCCTAGTGGGTTACGTGGTTTCTATGTTAATGCTTATTCAGACGTTACCTACATCTGTGTTACAGCTATTAAACAACAACAATAACAACAACAATACGGTCCATGCTGGAACTCTATGTTAACACATTTAGAGTGAATTCCAATCCCTGATTATTGATTATTCTCAGCAGGTACTTCGCTGCTACAGACGGCGATTGAAAGCATAATATTAAAAAAGAAAAACACCACATTTCTTGCACAAGCAGACCAAAGATCCCTGCCAAGGCGAGAAGTTTGGGCCACGCGCGACCCAGCAGGCGGATCAGGCGCTAGGGCGAGTTCCGAGGTGCGCCCTGAGTGAGTCCCCGGCCGCCTGGCAGTGTAGTCAAGGACGCAACGGGGGCCCTCCCAGCCGCGCCGCTCTCCCATTGGCGGCCAGGGCGCGGCAGGGGGCGGGGACAGGGGCGCGAGCCGCACACTGTCCGCGGGGCTCAGCAGAGGCGCTGCAAGCCGGCGAGGCGGGTGGCGCTGGTGGAGCTCCGCAGGCTTGCTGTCGCGGAAGGTTCCCCTGGACCAGAGCCGGGGAAGGGGGTGGCCGGCCGGGCGACGCCTCCCTCTGGAGCTCGGAGCAGGAAGGAGCCGCTTGGAGAAGGCGCAGGTGTGTCTCCAAAAGACCTACCTGGTCTAGAAGGGAGGGGGGGGGGCACCAAGCCAGCAAAGAGAGGCAGCGGCGTTCCTTGCCTCTCCCCACTAGGGAGACCAGCCTCCAGGTGGCACCTGGGGGGGGGGGTCTCCTGGAACGGCGACTCAGAGCAAAGGTCTACCCACCCAAGTTTCCTGAGTGGCCGGCCAGGTGCTTCCTTGAACACCTGACCTAAAGACATCAGCTGGCCTTACTTCCCAGATAATATCCAGGGGTATACTGCCTCTGTACGTGGAGGATCTGTTTCGCTTTCCTGGCTAACGGACAGCTGTGTTGTGTCTAAAGGGGCAGGTCCGTCTTTTCCAGTCGAGGCAATCCCTGAAGGTACCTGTGGCTGCTTACCAATGCCGGTTGTTTTTAATTCGCGAGGGATGCTCAGTTAAAGGACCGACAATAGTTTAAGACAAGTCGCGATTGCTGGGGAGCGGGAATAGTTTATTAACTATTCCCTTCGGGGATCGGGCTGTATAAAAGCCGAATTAATAAAATAAATAAATAAATAAATAAATAAATAAATCAGTAAACTCCTAACAATTAGGCGTTCTTGTCCGAGTAGGGGTGCCGGCCTCCAGGTGGGAATCCCCTGGAATTAATGCTCAACTTCAGACTACAGAGGTCAGCTCGCCTGGAGAATATGGGTGCTTTGGAGGGTGGACTGTATGGTACTGTACCCCATTGAGGTACCCCATTGAGTTCTCTCCAGGCTCCGTCCCCAAATTTCCAGGAGTTTCCTAACCGGGATCTGGCAACCTGACCCCTTCACGCCCCTCCAGTGACCAAAGAGGCTGGCATCGTTACTGCATGCAGGGTAGGGTCTTCTCCGTTGCTTTGGGAGTGCATCTGCTACATTTGTGTGTGTGTTTCTTTAAAAAGTGTGTGCATTGATGTGTGTGCAGGCACCTCTTCACATCCCCCCCCCCCCCACGATTAACCTTCCCCTCTTGGTCGGAGGATTGGCCCCTCCAGTTGGTCACACAGCTTCCCACAGCGATCAACCGAAAAGGGCTCACCCAACATTACTGCCCAGAAAGGGGCATATTGTTGGGGTGCCAACCTCCAGCTGGGGCCTGGAATTCTTCTAGAATCGGAACAGATCTGTGCACTGAGGAGGCAAATTGCGTTGAAGAAAATTACAGCTTTGGAGGGTAGACTCTGTAGCATCCCGTCCCTCCTAAGATCTCCACCCACATGCAAAGGAGATTTCCATGCTACAGCGAACAGCCCTGTGCGTGTGAATATCTTAGTAATACTCTGGCTTCTCTTACGATTGTATCGATCTTGTGCATATGAATATTTTAGTAATACCAGAATATTACTAAAATGTTCTTATGCAAAAGATCGATACCAATGGTGTAGATCTTTTTCATATTAATGGTATAGATCTTTTGCACATTAATATCTTAGTTTTTGTAGTGTAGTTTTGAATGCAACAACTGGTCGCACAGTTGGCCAATCTCCTTTATAAAGCCATAAGAACATAAGAACAAGCCAGCTGGATCAGACCAGAGTCCATCTAGTCCAGCTCTCTGCTACTCGCAGTGGCCCACCAGGTGCCTTTGGGAGCTCACATGCAGGATGTGAAAGCAATGGCCTTCTGCGGCTGTTGCTCCTGAGCATCTGGTCTGCTAAGGCATTTGCAATCTCAGATCAAAGAGGATCAAGATTGGTAGCCATAGATTGACTTCTCCTCCATAAATCTGTCCAAGCCCCTTTTAAAGCTATCCAGGTTAGTGGCCATCACCACCTCCTGTGGCAGCATATTCCAAACACCCATCATACGTTGCGTGAAGAAGTGTTTCCTTTTATTAGTCCTAATAGCCATCTGAGGGAAGGGCTGATGTTGCATCCTTTAGCAATGAGTTCTGCAAGTTAATGATGACTTAGAACAGATTATGGGGTGCGGGAAAGAAGAATAACGAATGCTATTTTGGGATGCGCTGATTTTGTCAAATGGCCCTCGGAACGCACGGTGGTTTTTCAGCGGCCACAGGGATGCATTCGGATGGCTGATTATGTGGCGTCCTTTGGAGGCCATGAGCGAAGAGATTCCTTGTGAAGATATAGAAACATGCTTTCACGAATTTGCAGTTTCAGCACGGCTGTCAGCATGTGCTGGGGTGGAGTGGTTTGAAGAAGGTAATAATTATGGGTATTGTATATTTTTAAGGGTTGTTGCTCTTTCACAAGTTTGTGCAGGTACGTGCAATTTTTTAAAAAACCAGCATGTGAAATATTAAAATCAACCCTGAAATAAGGTGCCCCTTCCTTTCAATGTTTTTAGCTCTCAAGTGAGAACTTCAAGGCTTAGAAGAGTGGTTCTGGTGGGTTTTCCGGGCTGTGTGACCAGAACCAGTTGAATCCGGCCGTGAAAGGCTTAGAAGAGTGTTTGAATTTAGCAATGAAGAGATAGGTGCAGGGCTTTTTTTTCTTCCTCTAACCTTTAAAATATTTGGCATCCAGTCACTTAGGAAATCCATCTCTTGCTCTCAGTGACATTAACTTCCTGCTCTCAGTGACATTAACTTCCTGGCTCTATAGTGAGATCTCCAGCGGAAGGTAGAAAGCGGAAGATGGATCGATCTTTGAAAAGTGATCGATATCTCTTCTAAATGCCGTATGGTGCTGAGGAGCAGCAGTGGCGTAGTGGTTAAGAGCAGGTGCATTCTAATCTGGAGGAACCGGGTTTGTTTCCCCGCTCTGCCGCCTGAGCTGTGGAGGCTTATCTGGGGAATTCAGATTAGCCTGTGAACTCCCACACACGCCAGCTGGGTGACCTTGGGCTAGTCACAGTGCTTCGGAGTTCTCTCAGCCCCACCTACCTCACAGGGTGTTTGTTGTGAGGGGGAAAGGGAAAGGAAATTGTAAGCCCCTTTGAGTCTCTTACAGGAGAGAAAGGGGGGATATAAATCCAAACTCTTCTTCTTCTCTTCTAAAGCCTTTCAGTTGGGTTTGCAGGAAACCCTTCTACATTATTTATTACAGTAAGGAGTCAGCGTGGTGTAGTGGTTAAGTTCGGCAGGGCACTATCTGGAGAACTGGGTTTGATTCCCTGCTTCTCCATATGAGGCCTGCTGGGTGACCTTTGGCCTGTCACAGTTCTCTCAGAACTCTCTCGGCCTACACAGAGGCAGGCAATAGCAAACTGTCGTCCAATGTCTCTTGCTTTGACGACTCTGTGGGGTCACCATAAATGGACTGTGATTTAACAGCACACTCACACAGAGACTCTTGAAATACTCGCTGCTTCGATTTATTCCGTACGGACTGTGCATTTTATGGGGAGGGATCGTAGTGCAAGTGTCCTGGTTAGCCTGACCTCAGCCAGAGCTTAGAAGTAATCAGAGTTAGTTATGGGTTAATTCTCAAATGGTTGACCACTGAGGAAGACTGGGGTTTGCTGTGCTGACGAAGGCAATGGCAAAAACCATCTCTCCTGCTCTCTTGCCTTGAAAACTCCATGATCCTGGGATTGCCACGAGACAGTTGCAGCTGGAGGGCCCACAATTATTATCACCCTAGCTCGGAGATAAGAGCTTTTGGGTTCCATACACAAGGTTCCAGGTGTAGAGCCAGTGTGGGTGGTTAAGAGCAATAGATTCTAATCTGGAGCACCGGGTTTGATTCCCCTCTCCTCCACATGAAACCTGCTGGGTGATTTTGGGCTAGTCACGGTTCTCTCAGAACTCTCTCAGCCCCACCTACCTCACAAGGTGTCTGTTGTGGGGAGAGGGAAGGAGTATGGAAGCTGCTTTTGGATTCCTTAAAGGCAGAGAAAAGCAAGGTATAAAATCCAACTCTTTGGCATTCCCAGCTTCTTCACATAAAGAATCATGGGTTAGCATTTTTTGCCGAGGATCTTGGAGAATTGCTGCCAGCGGAGTAGAAGACCAGTGAACATAACAGCTGGAAGGTCATCCAACCAGATCCTCTTCTTGGTCTTGGTATCCGGCAGGTTAGCATGTTCATATAAGCACTGGCTGCGCAAAATCTCAAACGAAAATGTTCCGTGCTTTTAGTACTACATGTGTGTGCTTGCCACTGATTTGTTGTGAGGCATCTTCCTTCAACATTTTGTTTCTGGGTTTTCCCCCTCCTGCCGTCAGACTTTTGAAATAGGAGATCTTTCTTGCAGCGGTTTGGGGGGAAAGAGGGAGATTTGATACTTTGAAGGGCTTTTTTCTCTTTCCATTACAGGAATACTTTGCCACGTTAGGAATTTGATTTCTAAAAAGTGTTTGAAGCATGTGCCCCCGGATTCCCCTTCTTTGTCTTCTGTGGCTCATTCCGCACATGCAGAATAATGCACTTTCAAACTGCTTTCAGTGCTCTTTGAAGCTGTGCGGAATAGCAAAATCCACTTGCAAACAGTTGTGAAAGTGGTTTGAAAACGCATTATTTTGCGTGTGCGGAAGGGGCCCGTGATGCATTTCTTGGGGGGGGGGGGAATTGAGGGAGCTCTGGTTCAGGGACTTATACCAACATGTGGGCAGCTGGGATGTCTACAGTATTGTGTGTGTACAGTTCTCTTCCTCCCCTCCCCAAACTTTTGAGTGAAATGCTGTCATGCTAGCAGCAATGATAATAAAGCGAATTGGTAGCTACTGTTCCAGCGGAAGTGACTCTAAGTGCTTTCTATTTAAAGTGCAATAGGTAAAAACATCTCGGCATGATTCATCACTAGCACTTTCAAGACATATCAGTAAGATGTATTGTCGAAGGCTTTCACGGCCGGAATCACTGGGGTGCTGTGTGGTTTCCGGGCTATATGGCCGTGTTCTAGCAGCATTCTCTCCTGACGTTTCGCCTGCATCTGTGGCTGGCATCCTCTGAAGATGCCAACCACATGCGAAGCGAGGCGAGAATACTAGCAACCGACAACACTAACCACAACATATCAATAGACTTTATTACACTATTAACTTGACCTTCAAGCTGCGAATTCTGAGTTGCGGATACTTGAGAGCAGACCTCTCTATTCTGCATTGGCTAGACCTCACCTGGAATATCGTGTACAGTTTTGGACACCACAATTCAAGAAGGATATTGACAAGCTGGAACAGGTCCAGAGGAGGGCACCCAAAATGGTAAAAGGTTTGGAATCCATGCCCTACAAGGGGAGACTTAGGGAGCTGGGGATGTTTTGTTTGGTGAAGAGAAGTTAAAAGGTGACATGACAGCCGTGTTTAGATATTTGAAGGGATGCCATGTTGGTGAGGGAGCAAGCTTGTTTGCACTACTTTGGAGTGTGGTGGAGTCTCTTTCTTTGGAGGTTTTTAAAGACAGGCTGGATGGCCATCTGTCAGGAGTTCTTTGATTGTGTGTTCCTGCACTGCAGGGGGTTGGACTTGATAGCCCTTGTGGTCTCTTCGAACTCTATGATTCTGTGATCAGTATAGGTCTTCCCGTGTTGCTGATAGGACTATTTCCTTCCTTCCTTCCTTCCTTCCTTCCTTCCTTCCTTCCTTCCTTCCTTCCTTCCTTCCTTCCTTCCTTCCTTCCTTCCTTCCTTCCTTCCTTCCTTCCTTCCTTCCTTCCTTCCTTCCTTCCTTCCTTCCTTCCTTCATTCATTCATTCATTCATTCATTCATTCATTCATTCTTATATACCACCCTATCCCAAAAGGGCTCAGGGCGGTGTACAGCACAAACTTCCCCACAAAAGTAACCAAACCCAACTTCAACAAATGAGGCAAATGGCTAATATAAATAAATAATGTACAGATAATAAATATACAACTCCATTTGCTATAAGCTAAAAATCCATTAAAACAACAGTTCATACAATAAAACGGCATCCAGCAGTATCTGAATTTAAATTGAAAACTCTCCCAGAGAGGGAAGAACGGTGGGTCCCATTGATGTTAGGGGACCCCTGATAGTAAAACGGGAGGGGGCCCTGCACTCAGCGGCTGGTCTCTCCAAAGGCCCGGTGGAACAACTCAGTCTTACAGGCCCTGTGGAACTCTCCAAGATCCTGCAGGGCCCGGACAGTTGGAGGAAGAGTGTTCCACCAGGCCGGGGCCAGAGCCATGAAAGCCCTGGCCCGTGTGGCGGCCAGCCGCGTCATTGAGGGGCCGGGGACCACCAGCAAGTTGGCCTCTGCCGAGTGCAGAGGCCGAGTAGGGACGTATGGGGTAATGACTGGAATCCATGCTGGTTTGATCCTCGTTCTCTGCATTCTGATCTCTGGTGTGGTCTTTGTATTCTCTTTGCCAGCTACCTGGTATTTCCCTGTGTAAAAATAAGTGCCTTCTAAAGGGATAGATGGTGAAGAAGAGGAGTTTGCATTTATACCCCACCTGTCTCTCCTCAAGGAGGGACTCAAAGTGACTCAAGGCAGCTTATAAACTCCTTTCCCTTCCTCTCCCCACAACAGACACCTTGCGAGATAGGTGAGGCTGAGAGAGTTCAGAGAAAACTATGACTAGCCCAAGGTCACCCAGCAGGAATGTAGGAGTGGGGTAACAAATCCAGTTCACCAGATTAGAGTCCGTTGCTCATGTGGAGGAAGTGGGGAAATAAACCTGGTTCTCCAGGTTAGAGTCCTCTTCTCTTAACCACTATACCACGCTGGTTGTGTGGTTTCTTCCCCATCAAATTTTTATTTGGAACTGCCACATGTAAGCTCTAAGTTATTCTCAGAAAGTTATTGTAACAAAACATATCTCCTCCTACCTACATAGCTTCTCTATAAACATTAATCTGTTTTGCCTTCTTCTCATGTCTCTATTCAATGGAAAAATACAAAGGTCAAAACCAATAATACCAAAAATTCTTCCTTGAAATTCACAGTCTAGCTGCGGAGAAATCATTTCAGCCTTTGGGCAGTTCAGGTGACTGGCTGTCTGGAGCAGACGATGCATCTGATCATGATTTATGCTCATTTTGACGGGAGGGTAAAGGTGCGGAGAACAGGGAAGTAAAATTCAAGTTAATGGAATGAATTGCAGATGAACCGAGGGACAGAACCGATCGATGAAGTCGAAGGAGGCCATTGTTCCACATTTTCTTATCTCGTTTCCATCACGAGCACTGGAAACTTGCCTGACTTCTTTGTCTCAACAAATGTTTCTCGATTTGGCTGTCTGAATCACCCCATGTGCCGTATAATCTTAAGAAATGAAGCTCCGGAAGTGTGTTAGAAAACTGGAATTATGAAAATAGCTATCCGCAGGTGATTGACAAGTACGTGCAAGGGCGGAACGTTCTATCGAAAAAGGTGGGCGATCAAAATTTCAAGTAAATTATTAAAATACGGATCCAAAGTCTTGATCAGATGTTCTTAGGTATCGTTCAGGCAACGGTTTGGGTTGTATTGGCTTACGCCCATTCCGCACATGCAGAGTAATGCACTTTCAATACACTTTGCAGCTAGATTTTGCTGTGCAAATAGCGAAATCCACTTGCAAACAATTGTGAAAATTGATTGAAAGTCCATTGTTTTGTATGTCCAAAAGAGGCCTTAGATAAAGGTAATGCTGATTCTGGCTGATGGAACTCTCTGTCAAGTAAGACCCAGGCTTTGCACAATTTGGTTCAGTTCTGCAGGGCCTATCAGCAGTGGCGTAGCTACCATGGGAAAGGGTGTGGACAAATGCCTCTGGCGGACCCCTGTTCAGTCATTTGGGGGGTGGAAAATCAGCCCTACGCCCCTCCCCCTTTTCCCCTTGGCCAGGCCCAGCCCCGTCAGGCTGCTCCTTCAGCCAGCGGTGGTTGAAGGAGCAGCCTAGTGGGGCCACTAGGTGCCCCTCGGCCCCGCCTTGCTAGGCCTGGTGGAGGCCACAGCCAGGCACCCCTCGGCACCGCCCTGCCAGGCTTCCCGGGACTGCTGCTGGCTCACGTAAGTGGGGTTTGGGGGGGCGTAGCTACCAGGGGGAATGGGGGTGCCATTTTGTCCTGGGCACCATTTTGCCCCGCTACACCTCTGCCTATAAGACAGAGATGTTCCATTGGAGGCTTGTGGTTGAGGATCTCAATGGTTGCACATCATTTGGCCTCCCTTGCTGGACCCTTTCAGGGTTTCCCCCCTGTTGTTTTGCTGAGATCCCCCTCCGCTACTCACCCATACAATAAGAGACCTATAAACCCCCACTCTGGGGCTTCTGTGGGAATGATAGTAGGCGCCATCTGGAACTAAATTATTAATGCTGCATTTTAATAGAGTAAGGTTTATTTTTATCAGAGCCATCCTAATTTATATCTATATTGTATTTTAATTGATTGTGCTCTTTATATTGTTCACCGCCCTGAGCCCTCCGGGGGAGGGCGGTCTATAAACCTAATAAAATAAATAAATAAATAAATAAATAAATAATACTACTAGAACACCGTCTATCAAGAAACGTAGCATAGGCCCCTTCCGCACAAGCAGAATAATTCACTTTCAATCCACTTTCAGTGCCCTTTGCAGCTGTGTGGAATAGCAAAATCCACTTGCAAACAATTGTGAAAGTGGATTGAAAGTGCATTATTCTGCATGTGTGGAAGGGGCCTAAGACTGGCTAATTTTAGGTTTTAAAATGTTACTGCGTCTTTAAGTATGTTTTGTGATATTTATTTAACTAAAACAGTGTATAAACGAATGAATGGGCATTTCGGAATGCTGCCTTCACTTCAGAAGGAATGGGTTGTCTGAACCAGGGATAATGAATGTGGGATCCAGAAACCTCTAGAGAAATCTAGAGGAGACAAGATTGCGCTCTGCCACGGAAGATTGCTGGGTTAATCTGGTTGCAAAGGGTGTTGCTGGGTTAGTCTGTTGTAGCAAGATAAGAAAATGCTCAGGAGCACCTTAAAGACTAACATTTACTTCATTATGAGTTTTCATGAGTCACAGTTTGCTACTTCAGGTAGTCACGCACCCTCAGCCTAGCCTACTTCACAGGGTTGGTGTAAGGGTAAAGTAGAGGATTGGGAATGATGAAAGTCTCTTTGGGTGCCCATTTAGGAGAAAAACCAGGTATAAATGAAGTCAATAAATCAATAAAATTCCTGTACTTTTTAAGTAATATTTTTATTAATTTTCTTGATAACATTAACAGACAAAACAAAACGTACAGAACAGAAAAAAGAAAGAAAAGAACAAAGACAAAACAGAAGAAGATAATACAGTTACCCAAACACTGTATGAACGTTAGCTCTAATGCGTTGGATCTTGAGATTACAAAACTAATATTATCAGAGAAGATGTTGCACAGTTTTAGAATTCACTACCCTGTGTCCATTGGCTCTGATGTATCATTACTCGACAATTTTTTATACCTTTATTGTTAACAAATTCATAGTTTTGCTGTTGTTATTATTCTTATATGGTTGATTCAGCCTTAAATAAGAACATAAGAAAGAGCCTGCTGGATCAGACCAAAGTCCATCTAGTCCAGCACTCTGCTACTCGCAGTGGCCCACCAGATGCCTTTGGGAGCTCACACGCAGGATGCGAAAGCAATGGCCTTCTGCTGCTGCTGTTCCCGAACACCTGGTCTGCTAAGGCATTTGTAACCTCAGATCAAGGAAGATCAAGATTGGTAGCCATAGAGCGACTTCTCCTCTATAAATCTGTCCAAGCCCCTTTTAAAGCTATCCAGGTTAGTAGCCATCACCACCTCCTGTGGCAGCATATTCCAAACATCAATCACATGTTGCGTGAAGAAGTGTTTCCTTTTATTAGTCCTAATTCTTCCCCCCAGCATTTTCAATGTATGCCCCCTGGTTCTAGTATTGTGAGAAAGAGAGAAAAATGTCTCTCTGTCAACATTTTCTATCCCATCCATAATTTTATAGTTCTCATTTCTCACCAAATTCTTGTTTGGCTCGTCTGTTTATGAGGTTTGTTAGTTTAACCATTAGGGCGTATTCTCTAATTTTATCTTCCCAAGATTCTCTAATTTTATCTTCTCAAAGTTCTGTGTTAAGATTTTTTAAAACTCCTGTACTGGTTAGGCCCCTTGCGCACTTGCAGAATAATGTACTTTCAGTCCACTTTCACAATTGTTTGCAAGTGGATTTTGCTATTCCGCACAGCTCAAAGTGCATTGAAAATGGACTGAAAGTGTATTATTCTGCATGTGCATATTTTGAACATTCTGCATATTCACAGCTAGCAAGCACAAGGCCAGACCGCAGAGGCGTAGCAAGGGGTGGGAAAGCGCCTAGTGCACTGGTGCGTCCTCTGCCCCGCCCTGGAATGCCCCCGTCACACCCCCACAGGGGCACATGTACCCCCCAGCCCCTTGCAGCTACACCTCTGCCAGAACATCACTTTTTGCTTGGGAGAAGAAGAAGAAGAGTTTGGATTTATATCCCCCCTTTCTCTCCTGCAGGAGACTCAAAGGGGCTTACAATCTCCTTGCCCTTCCCCCCTCACAACAAACACCCTGTGAGGTAGGTGGGGCTGAGAGAGCTCCGAAGAACTGTGACTAGCCCAAGGTCACCCAGCTGGCGTGCGTGGGAGTGTACAGGCTGATCTGAATTCCCCAGATAAGCCTCCACAGCTCAGGCGGCAGAGCTGGGAATCAAACCCGGTTCCTCCAGATTAGATACACGAGCTCTTAACCTCCTACGCCACTGCTGCTCCAGGAGTTTACTGTCCTCGTTTCAGATTTGAGAAGGTTCGCTTGTTAGCACCACAGCAATGAATGAAGCGCCTGAACTATTCACCCTCTTTTACATTGCATGCTGTTTGTGCAATTCTCTCTTCGCTTATGCATTGGTATTGCTTGTTTCTAGTGATTTTTTTAAGTTAATGGAAGGGTTGGTTCCCAGTACTGGTATGTTACGGGCTAATTGAGTTCATTCTTCATTCCTGCAGTAGGAAGTCATCCAGCTTTGCCTCAGCCTGGTAGCTTGTTGTGTTGGATTCTCTCTCTCTCTTTTCCTTTTTGGGTGCTTTTATTTTTAAAGAAAAAAGATGTAATTGGATGTCTCAGTTAAACGAAGGGTGACCAAAAGCTGTGCTGAAAAAAAAGCAAGTCTTGTTCTGCCGTTGGGTTCTTATAAGCTTGATGAATAAGCTTATGAAGTGACGTTTTTAAAGAGAACTAAGCCTTACTTAGATGGAATGAATGAATACCAAGATGCATGGTCAGGCACTGGTAAACCACCTCAGAATGTCTCTTACCTTGAAAACCTTACAGGCAGAGGTGGGATCCAGCAGGTTCTCACAGGTTCCTGAGAGTAGGTGACTAATTATTTGTGTGTGCCGAGAGGGGGTTACTAATGGGTGATTTTGCCACGTGATTTTTGCCTTAGTTACGCCCCTCCTCTCAGCAGTAGCGCACAGAACTTGAAGCAGTCTAGCAGGAGGTGCACCGGCGTGCGTGGCAGCCTGCGCCTGCGTGCATTCGTTTCCCACCCAAGGACCGGCGCAGTGGCTGCATTCTTGCCACAGCCCCGCCCCGGAATGCCCCGCCCCCGGATTCCCTGGCCACGCCCCCATCGTGCCCGCCCAACCCCATTGGCACTACTCCACAGTTTGAATCCCACCACCTTGGGAACCTGTTACTAAAATTTTTGGATCCCACCACTGCTTACAGGGTTGCCATTTATAGTTCCATGTTCCCTGCTGTTTATAATGTTATGTTTTTGCCATGTTTACTATTGTTGTATAATGTTGTAGTGTGGCTATGATCTTCTACCCATGGTTTTGTGATTATGATATTATGGTATCATGTTTATTGTTGCCGTGTATATTGTGAATGAGCTTGCTGTGCTGATGTTGTTAGATTGCTGCTATGTAATGTCATGATGTTTTATTGATGATGGTTTGATTATCGATATTTGTTATTCGAAATGCTGTTTGATAATGCTGCTATATGTTATGTTGTTGATACATATTTTGTTGTGCACCGCGCTGAGCATTTTGGGGGAGGGCGGTATATAAATTGAAGTTCTATTCTATAAGTCGGCTGTGACTTGATAGCACTTTTTTTACTGCCACCAAAAATTACCTGCTTCAATCCCCCCCTTCCATCCCCCACCCCCAACCCGGAGCATCTATATACCCCATTGCTCTTAATGGCTCATTCCGCACATGCAGAATAATGCACTTTCAAACTGCTTTCAATGCTCTTTGAAGCTGTGCGGAATGGCAAAATCCACTTGCAAACAGTTGTGAAAGTGGTTTGAAAACGCATTATTTTGCGTGTGCGGAAGGGGCCATTGTTTCTTCTATATAGAAGAAGAAAATCTCAGGCCCCTTCCGCACATGCAGAATAATGCACTTTCAATCCGCTTTCAATGCACTTTGCCGCTGGATTTTACTGTGTGGAATAGCAAAACCCGCTTGCAAACAATTGTGAAAGCGGATTGAAAGTGCATTACTCTGCATTTAGAGATGGTGGTTGAAGGTATATTCTCCACTCAGTGTGCTAAGATAGCGGACTGCCACGAGCAAACCAGTCTGGGAGTTCTCTTGTGGCCCGGTTGGATATTGACTGAATCTCCCGTTCATCTCTTTCAGAATCTCAGCGGTTCCCTGCTTGTATCACTGCCAAGAAGTCAATTAGTATATACAAATAATGTTTAATGCTATTCCCCAGGCTGCTCTGAATTGTTTTAGGACCTGAAATATGACCTCTTAAAAAAATCGCTTAAACGTATTAATCATGATGGTTTTTAATTACTTTTTAGATGTATAATTTTAAACGTTCACTATAAATAAGCCTTGAGTGTCCTCTAAAGGAGCAAAATGCTTAATTCGGCTTTTAAAAATTCTGTTCTAAGTGGAGAAGGGACTAACCAGCATGCAGTAGTGGTTAAGAGCACGTGGACTCTAATCTGGAGAACCGGTTTGATTCCCCACTCCTCCACATGAGCAGCAGACAACTAGTAAACTGGATTTGGTTCTCCACTCCTACATTCCTGCTGGGTGACCTTGGGTTAGTCACAGTTCTCTCTGAACTCTCTGAGCCCCACCTACCTAACAAGGGGTATGTTGTGGGGAGAGGAAGGGAAAGGAGTTTGTAAGCCCCTTTGAGTCTCCTTACAAGAGACAGGGGGGCTAAAAATCCAAACTCTTCTTCTTCTTAACCGGATGGCATATGGAGGCAATATAGAAATACTATATGTCATTGATGGTGAACCTTTTCGAGACCGAGTGCCCAAACTGCAACCGAAAACCCACTTATTTATCGCAAAGTGCCAACATGGCAATACTGAGGTTTTAGTTTAGAAAAAACAGTTGGCTCCAAGGCGCACATTACTCGAAAGTAAGCTTGGTGGTAGTTGGTGGCTTTGCTTTGACGCAATCGTGCAACACTTCGAATGGGTGAATCACGACCCTAGGAGGGTTTAGAAGCAAGCCCCATTGCTAGCAACCAAGCTTACTCCCAGGTAAAGGATTGTGCTTTAGTTCTTCCCATGATATCAGAGGGGTTTAACAGCACTTAACAGGGTTACCTATATGTCGTGCCCAGTGGCCCAGGCCAGTCTAGATGTGTGGGGGGGGCACAATTTTCCGCCCCCCCACGTGACGAACTCTGTGCATGCGTGCCCACAGAGAGGGCTCTGAGTGCCACCTCTGGCACCCATGCCATAGGTTCGCCACCACTGCTATATGTGGTCAGCTGCAGATTTTTATAGAAAAGTCACTCTCTGCTCTACCAGCCAGTCCTAAAAAGACTTGCCCATGATGTTTAAAAGATGTTGTAATAATTCACTCACCTACCATTTTCAGCGTCTCTCTTTTTCTTGTACTCCCTTCCCATGCCCATTTAAATTGTAATGAAATAGTGATATGCCTTTAAATTGGTCCTCTGGGTAGAGATTAGTTTGGAGTCCCTTAAAAAAATCACTTTCAAGTTGTAAGAATGTACATTTTATTTAAGTGTGGTCCCTGGTTTGTGGTTTGGATTGGGAAAGAAAGCTCTTCGGAGAAAAATATAAAATTCAGTCCTGAGGCAATGAAAGAATTCGCTTCTCCATCATGATTATGTAGTTATGTAGGGAGCAGCAGTGGCGTGGGAGGTTAAGAGCTCGTGTATCTAATCTGGAGGAACCGGGTTTGATTCCCCGCTCTGCCACTTGAGCTGTGGAGGCCTATCTGGGGAATTCAGATTAGCCTGTGCACTCCCACACACGCCAGCTGGGTGACCTTGGGCTAGTCTCAGCTTCTCAGAGCTCTCTCAGCCCCACTTACCTCACAGGGTGTTTGTTGTGAGGGGGGAAGGGCAAGGAGATTGTAAGCCCCTTTGAGTCTCCTGCAGGAGAGAAAGGGGCGATATAAATCCAAACTCCTCCACCACCACCACCTCCTCCTGCTCCTGCTCCTGCTCCTGCTCCTGCTCCTGCTCCTGCTCCTGCTCCTGCTCCTGCTCCTGCTCCTGCTCCTCCTCCTCCTGCTCCTCCTCCTCCTGCTCCTCCTCCTCCTCCTCTTCTTCTTCTTCTTCTTCTTCTTCTTCTTCTTCTTCTTCTTCTTCTTCTTCTTCTTCTCCTCCTCCTCCTCCTCCTCCTCCTCCTCCTCCTCCTCCTCCTCCAATGACGGTAGTAAAGCATGGTCCAGAAGCCCTTCCGCCTAGCAGTGGTGGCGAACCTTTGGCACTCCTGATGTTATGGACTACAATTCCCATCAACCCCTGCCAGCATGGCCAATTGGCCATGCTGGCAAGGGCTGATGGGAATTGTAGTCCATAATATCTGGAGTGCCAAAGGTTTGCCACCACGGGCCTAAGGAGTATTTTTGGGAGTGTCTTCCTCTGGGCATAGAGCAGGAGTTACCTCTGGTAGTGCGGGGGCAGGGAGGCAGTTGCAGATTTTCTGTGTTGTGAAGAGGTTGGGCTAAATGACCTTTGAGGTTCCATCCAGCTTTTTGTTTTCTAAACAATTTTTTTTTATACACGTACAGATTAGTAGTTCAAGAACCATGAATGGGCCAAAGCTGTTCACTTTTAGAAGAAAATGGAAAAGGGCATCTTCCCTTTCCTGGTTAGAAGTGTTGGTTCTTTCTAGGATGTTGTGAGTTTTCTGGGTTGTATGGCCATGTTCCAGTAGTATTTTCTCCTGATGTTTCGCTTGCACCTGTGGCTTCTTCAGAGGATCCTCCAGTTTTTCTTGATGTTTAGGTGGAATCTCTTTTCCTTCACCTTGAATCCATTATTCCTGGTCCTGGTCTCTGGAGCAGCAGAAAACAAGCTTTCTCCTCCACCATCATGACATCCCTTCAAATATCTAATCAGGGCTATCATGTCACCTCTTAACCTTCGCTTCTCCGGACTAAACATCCCCAGCTCCCCAAGTCTCTCCTCGTAGGGCATGGATTGCAGACCTTTACTATTTTGGTTGCCCTCCTCTGGACCCGTTCCTGCTTGTCAATATCCTTGTGGTGCCCAGAACTGTACACAATATTTTAGGTGAGGCAGTGGTGGGATCCAAAAATTTTAGTAACAGGTTCCCATGGTGGTGGGATTCAAACTGTGGCGTAGAGCCAATGGGGCTGGGCAGGGCACGGGGGCGTGGCTGGGCATTCTGGGGGCGGGGCATTCCTGGGCGGGGCTGTGGCTAGGACGCAGCTGCTGCGCCGGTCCTTGGGCGGGAAACGAATGCACGCAGGCGCAGGCTGCCACGCATGCCGGTGCACCTCCTGCTAGACTGCTTCAAGTTCTGCGCGCTACTGCTGAGAGGAGGGACATAACTAAGGCAAAAATCACGTGGCAAAATCCCCAATTAGTAACCCCCTCTCGGCACACACAAATAATTAGTAACCTACTCTCGGGAACCTGTGAGAACCTGCTGGATCCCACCTCTGAGGTGAGGTCTAACCAATGCAGAATAAAGAGGTACATACAATTACATCCCTCGATCTAGACACTATACTCCTATTGATACAGCCCAGAATCACGTAGGCTTTTTTGGCCGCCGTATCACATCATCATCTTTATTGTCGCAAGCAGGAAAACCCGCCGCTGTTTTTTCCCCATCCCCGATTGGGCTTGTGTGTTTCCTCCCCAATTTGTAGGCTTTCCCTTTACTTCTTTACCATGGGGGTACCTTCTTGGTCTATCTGTTCACTGCTTCCTATTGAGAAGAGAGTAGGTGAAGCACCAGACCTGATATCCCCAAGACACATTGCCAGTATCTCCCTGGGAAGAATAATAAAAGGAAACAAAATGAGAGCCTCAGACCTGTCGAACTTATTTGTAGCTTGGGGCGACCACAGCAACCGCTGCGAACCCTGCAGGATAGTAAGTATTTCGGCGCTGCGCAATTAGATTCCAGGCATTTGCAGTGTGATACTAATTTGTTCCAGACCTGGAACTTGGCAGTCGCTGTTAGATCAAGAGGGACAGCGCTTCTGTTTCAACAACATGAAAAAGACCTGGTTGACTGATCCTTGCTATAAACCTGGCGATGCTAGCGGTATGTCTGGGGTGCCTATTTAGCATTTCTATGAACTGGAAACTATTTTTGCTTGAGGTTTGTCTTTGTCCTAGGAGACAGCTGTAGGTGTGAAAGCATGAACATAAAAGAATGGGGGTTGGAGAAGAAAGGGAAGGCGCTGTCTGCTTTTACCCACGAGTTCCTACTTGCAGTGTTTCCAGAATTTGGCCCAAGGGCTGCCTCTGAAGTTACTAGCAGTTCTGCCGTCTGTCGATCGTCCCTGAAAATCCAGCTGGAAGAGATTAATATACCACCTGCCACATTTCCCCCCCCTGCTCCCCGACATCCCACAAACAGCAGGAAAAGCAAATAGAATCTTTATTTATTTAGACACTTTTCTGCCCCCTGGGATCCGAAGTGGCATACAGACTCATTCTCCCCCCTCTTCCATTTTGTTGCCCAACAACAACCTTGCGAGGTGAGAGGTTGACTGGCTGCAGATCACCTGAGTGAGTTTCCATGGCTGGAGGGAGATTCAAACTGGGGTCTTGTTCATATTCCTGAGTATTGCTGTCCGAGGGTGGATCTCTTTTTGGGCGAGTCCCTTTCCCAATAATACACACTACTCAATTGCTGGGGTAATAAACTGGCCATAGCCATTTTATTGAGCACAAGTGTGAGGCTAAGCATGGGTCTGGGTCTGGTCATACGGGCGACGTGCGACAGCTCAGCAGGGCGGGTGCCTCGTTCCGAGCTTCGTTCCATTGCGGGGCTCTGCCGGGCGGACGCTCCTGGCCAGAGATGTTCCCCTTCAGCCCGGTTCGACAGGGGCGGTCGCCTCTTGCAGCTGTCGCCATTCCCAAGGGGAAGGCGTCGCTCCCTAGCTCCCTTCCCCTTCCCTTCCAGAACCATACCCATGCGCCAAACTGCCAATCATCAGGGTTATGACAAAATAAGCATGCATTAACATAAAAATTTTTAGGGAGAGGTGGGTGGGCAAATCGTAAGCCGATGAGCACATGGCCCGGGACAAAGGAGGGGAAGCCGCTTTAAAGTCTCGCTCGCCCCTCCTTTCTTCTGGTGACGCTAGCCCTTCTCTGGCATGGCTCCTTCTCCCTTCCGCCCCTCCTTTAATGGGGGGGGGGGCGTCACTGGCCTCACTCTTCCCCATCCCCCGCAGCAATCGCGCCTCGTGGTGATTCACAAGCGTCTTTTGTCAAAAAGCGAAACCTCTTTAGTGCATTTGAGTCTTCATTTCCTTCAAGCATCTTGGGACAGGTCGTCCGGCTCTTTCTCACTGCCTTCATTTTATTTTATAGTGGCCCTGGGAGGCAAGGCTAAGGGAGAATTCCTGCCCCAGAGTCACCAGTAAGTGTCGTAGCAAATGGGTATTTAAATATGGGTCTCCCTGGATCTAGCCCAACTCTGCACTGATGTGTAAACCACCAAGATGCTGCTTTTGAAGAATATCCAGCCATTGACAGATCCCAGTCTAGAGTTTTGGTGCTCTGTTCTCTTTGCAAAGTCTCTTTGCAATACCTTAGGTAAGCCATTTAGTCGGTCAGGTTTAGCAGAGTTTATCTTGGTTACTGAAGCCGCGTGGCATAGTGGTTAACTGCTTGAACTGTCACTCACATGGTCAGGAGTTTGAGCCCCCTGTGGGTCAGATGTCATGGTCCTCATGGTCAACTCAGCCATCCATCCATTTCTTGGTCGGTAAATGAGTACCTAGCTCCATGGTGGCGAACCTTTGGCACTCCAGGTGTTAGCCAATTAGCCATGCTGGCAGGGGCTGGTGGGAATTGTAGTCCATAACATCTGGAGTGCCAAAGGTTCGCCACCACTGACCTAGCTCATAGCTAGGGGGTAAAGAATAGCCGGGGAAAGCAGTGGCAAACTACCCCACAAAGAGGCTTGCCTATAAAATCACTGCTCGCAGTGGTACCCCAGGGTCGGACACAACTGAAGGGGAAGCTTGACCTTTATCTTGGTTACCTGAGTGAGATTCGAATCTTGGAGAGCTGTAAAGACTTAACAAAATTTACAGGGTGGAAACTTTTGAGCAGAAGCGTACCAGGGGCAAATGGCGCCCGGAGACAAATTGTCTCCAGGACACTCCCCAGGCTCTGCCCCCCACCACCCTAGCTCGGCCCCTGATGCCCCCAGGCTCCACCCCCACTGCCCTCAACCCTGCCCATGTCACCATGGACATGGGCAAGGTCTAGGGTGCCCACCTCCCCCCCCAGACTCCCCCTGCTGGCTGGGTTCCCAGCCGGCAGCCTGCAGTCTCTTCTGAACAGAGGGGGGAGTCCAGGGTGGGATTGAGGGTGCTTGGAGGCAGCAGGAAGTCCTCGGATGGGGTCAAGGCACGCGAAAACAACGAGACTAGGACTTCCTGGTCACGTGGGGGGCCGATTTTGCGCCCCCCACGTGACCAGAAGAGTGGTGCCCGGGGACAAGGGCTACCCCTTGTCCCTAGGCAGATACGCCACTGCTTTTGAGAGTTAAAGCTCCCTCCAGATATACTTCATCACTCCTGTCTGATGAAGGCAGCTTTGGCTTTTGAAATCACGTTGGTCTTTAAGATGCTACTGGATTCGAATCTCTTGTTTACCTGGTGACGCCATAGCTGAGTTCCAAAGAACTTCTGTCACATTTGTTCCGAAAGCTGTACAAAGCCTTTTTAGAGCAAAGTCTAGCGACGCAAATCCTTTGTGAGCTAATGCTCGAAGCTTGGCAGCGTTTGTTGCCGCTTAACTTATAAAGGTTGAGGAGTCGGTGAGGGCGCTTGTCTGGAACATTTTTTTTTAACCTCCATCGCAGCTTTCTTTTTAACCTTTCGCAGCTTGTTTTGCTCCTTGTCGAGTGGGCAGGGGCTGACGTATTGAAGTGGTTAGCCTTAACCTCTATTTAAAAACCCCCAGCCAGCGGTAACATTCATAAAAACATTGCGTGGGCGTGCTTTTTATCAACCCATTTCCCCCTAGCGATTCATTGTCTACTGCCTTATTTCTGTACTGATAACCTGACCTGGATCTGGTTCCAGTGGTAAATATTCTAGAAGGGCGGTTGTGCTTAGCTCCAGAAATGAGTACCTAGCTCCGTGGTTTGGAGAGGAGACGGCTGAGGGGGGATATGATTGAAGTCTATAAAATTATGCCTGGGGTAGAAAATGTTGACAGAGAGAAATTGTTCTCTCTTTCTCACAATACTAGAACCAGGGGGCATCCATTGAAAATGCTGTGGGGAAGAATTAGGACTAATAAAAGGAAACACTTCTTCACGCAACGTGTGATTGGTGTTTGGAATATGCTGCCACAGGAGGTGGTGATGGCCACTAACCTGGATAGCTTTAAAAAGGACTTGGACAGATTTATGGAAGAGAAGTCGATTTATGGCTACCAATCTTGGTCCTCTTTGATCTGAGATTGCAAATGCCTTCGCAGACCAGGTGATTGGGAGCAACAGCCTCAGAAGGCCCTTGCTTTCCCATCCTGCATGTGAGCTCCCAAAGGCACCTGGTGGGCCACTGCGAGTAGCCGAGAGCTGGACTAGATGGACTCTGGTCTGATCCAGCTGGCTTGTTCTTATGTTCTTAAATAAACAGGCACTTTAGTTTAATTCTCGTGCTGCAGCCCAAGTGTTCACAACACTTTTTGCTACAATAAACAAGTGTTATCTTTCGAAGTGACCCAAAGACTCCTGAATATTTTCTGGAGGAAACAGTTGGGAAGTCTGTGGTCAGTACGGGGCCTTTTTAAGAGCCCTAAACGGAGGCGATTCTACTTTGGTCACATAATGAGAAGAGAAGACTCACTGGAAGAGACAGTAATGTTGGGGAAAGTTGAAGGCAGCAAGAAAAGAGGAGGACCCAACATGAGGTGGATGGACTCTAAGCCACGGCCCTAAATATGCAAGCTCTGAGCAAGGCGGTTAACAGGGGCATATCTAGGCAAAATGTAGCCCGGTACAAAATCTGAGTCCCCCCTCCCCCCATATGGTTGGCCGCCCTCCCCCACCATGACCAAACAACTTTTTTTTGTACCTCGTATTGAAGTCAGTGTATGGACCTGGGGGGGGAGTAGTAGTAGTATGGGGGACGATTTTGCTGCCGTTACTAAATGGCTGTGGCCCGGGGACATTTGATCCCATATGTCCCCCTGGGTGGTACGCCCCTGGCTGTTAACTGTAGGACGTTTTGGAGCACATTGATTCAGATGCCATGAATTTTTATATGAGAATATTTCAGTTTTCACATTTGCACCTGTTATTGTTTATCGTTGTCGTTAAATCGCATATTATTCCGGCATGTGTGTTTTTAATTCGTGCATGTAAGCTGCTCTGAGCCCAGCCTTTGGTTGCGATAAGTGGATAGCAAGTGAAAGAAATAATTTAAAAAATGAATGGGTCGGAAGCGCCTTGATGACACTCAACAGACAAACGTATCCCGGTTCGGAATTTAGGGCTGGCAACTTCCAGATGGTATCTGGAGTTTCCCTGGAATTATATCTGATCTCCAAAGTTGAGAAATTGGTTCCCCTAAAGCAGTGGTGGCGAACTTATGGCACTCCAGATGTTTATGGACTACAATTCCCATCAGCCCCTGCCAGCATGGCCAATTGGCCAAGCTGGCAGGGGCTGATGGGAATTGTAGTTCATGAACATCTGGAGTGCCATAGGTTCACCACCACTGCCCTAAAGCTTTGAAATATGGACTCTATAGCTCCCCTTAGCACGCTCCTCTCCTCAAACCTCAGACTTCCCAAATCTCCATCCTCAATTCTCCAAGAAGTGCCCAAGCCACTATTGACAGTCTTAGTTCAGATATCTTGCAGGTCACAGGATTGGGGGGCAGGCAGCGGCAGCCAAGTCACTTGCTTTCTCCTCATGTTTCGATTGCCCTGCAGAAGAGAAGCAACTGCGGCAAAGATGGACTTATCATCGCCACTGTTAATTTCCTGCCTCTTTATCTTTGTGACTCAGATGCTCTGGGCTGAATGAACAGGAATTAACGGCCAAAGATGGGTAACATGTTTCACAAAGGGTGTGTACATGTGTGAGTGAATGAAGATTAGTCTCTGTTTATTTTTGTGTATCCTTTCACTGGTAAAAGAGGATATGGTCTGTTTTTCTTCTCTTCAACAGATGGTACCTCTCTTTTCATATCGTATACATTAAAGTTCCAAGGCTTGGGTGTTTGGCAGGCAAAGAAGCAGCCGCTATAGCAAGACAGAACTGAGGTCCTTTGATTTTCTGCCCAAATCTAAAACCTTTTTACCCCTTAAAGAAAGCATAACTATCCCCCTTATTAGCTATCTGCTTGCCAAGATTTAAATAGTATGTTGGTAGAGAGAGGTTTCCTCAAGACGGTTTTGCTCTTCTAATGCTACAGTTAGTGCAAAATTGGCCTTTCCAAAAACTGTTCGTCTCAGGAAACATAATTTAGAAACAAAAGATGAAGTCACAGAAGGTTGCAGGTAGCCACGTTGGCCTCAGAGAAAAGCCACACATGGTAATATTAGGACCAGCTACCATTAAACAAACCAGGGTATAAGATTTGGGGTTCTGCAGAACTTTTCATCCTACATGTTTTTTTAAAGGGAGGGGGGAGATGTTAAGCCATGAACTTAATACTGTCTTGGAAATCTCCTCTGTGAAGCACACTGCTGAAAATACTCGGTCCAGCAATTGATGTCTTGGCTACCAGATGGGACTAGTGTTGCCAATTCCAGATTGTCTTGGCTACCAGATGGGACTAGTGTTGCCAATTCCAAAATTCTTGGAGATGTGGGGAGTGGGGCCTGGGGCGAGGCCTAAGCAGGGTATAATGCCATAGAGTCCACCTCCAAAGCAAATATTTTCTCCAGGGAAACTGGTTTTGGGGCTTTTCCACACATATCATCTAAAACATTTCTAAAATATTTTCAGTTCATGCCCTTTATAGTGACGTATGTCCGCATTCACCCTCTCGAAATGATTCATGGCCACCATTACATGATTTCTATCCCGCTTTTTGAGTTCTATGTTGAATTGATGTTTCAGTACTTCAAATCTTCGTGCGATTCTCTACTCTTGTATGCTTGATGCTTTGAAGATGACCCCCCCCCCCCAATAAAAAAATAAACAAATGCTGCAAATAAACAGGAGAGGGGGAATGGAGTGAGCTCAGAAAATAGCATTGAGAAGGAAGTCCTCGGTCAACACAGAGGCATGGAAAATGTCTTAAAAAGGCCGCACAGGCAACGAAAGGTGGTTTGAAAATATTTCACCAAAAGAATCATTTCAAAAGGACATTCGTTTAAAACATTTTGAAGCTGCAAGTAAAACATTTTGGGAACCAAAGGGGGGGAATAAAACAATGCAGAACTCCACGAGGAAGCATTTTATTTCCTGCCTCAAAACATTTTAAAACGTTTGTGCATAAAGATCCTCTGTAGTCTGGTAATCAGTTGTAAATCTAGGACACAGGTGTCAAACTCGCGGCCCTCCAGGTGTCATGGACTACAGTTCCCATCATCCCCTGTCAGCATCATGCTGGCAGGGGATGATGGGAGCTGTAGTCCATAACATCTGGAGGGCCGCGAGTTTGACACCTGAGATCTAGGAGATCTCTCCTGGAGGAAGCCCTACAGGGGACACACAGAACCCATAGAAGGTTGAGAGCAGAGGAGAAACTTAGAAGGTAAAAAGTCTGCTGAAACTGTGCTATGTAGAGTTCCCTTGTCTGAGATGACAAGGGCGGCGTATACCTTCAAGAATATTTCGTTTTGGCTTGTCCTGCACTCCCCATTTCATGGACAGATATAGACCAGTTTTTCTTTAATCTGTATCTGCATTGCAAACTTCAAACTGTTTTAATGATAGTTTTCTCTCCCACGGAACCCTGAGAACTGAATCTTCACCCCAGAAATATGATAAGCCTCTAAATTTATCATTTCCTGATCCTGATCGCTCTTCTTAAAAACAAAACAGAATGTTGGTTTGTTAGTCGTTTTATTTCCTCGTTGGCAGCCCGGGGAAACTGCAAATAAAAATGTCAAAAATAAATAAATCACACTTGCAAGAAAACCAAACAAAGCATTTAACCGATCATGTTCTCACCCTCGCTTCTTTAACCGGCTTTTAATGACATGTTTCCTGACCTCATTTATTCTTTGCTGCGGGAGCTGTTTTGCAATAATGAGGGTGGACTTAAAAGTTGTTGGTGGGGCATTATCAGCTAGGCCGCTAACCAAAAGTGAAGGTAGTGGTCACATGAAATTTTCACAAAATGGAGCAGGGGCAGCCATACAGTGGCTGTCATGGTGGGGCGAGGTACAGGAGGTTGGGAGAACTCCAGTGAAGTGTCCTTCAAAGGTAGCAGCAGCATCTATTTCCAAATAGGCGATGTATTCTGGAGTGAGGGAATATCACGGGCTGGCTCCTTGCTTTGCGGGAGAAGCAGGAGGGCCCCGGAAAACAAGGTGATGAGAACCACAGCGGGAATCGCTGAACTCGAAGAGCAAGTGGTCTGAGGTGGCGTCGGGCGACATTCCTGTGTTGCTGTGTTTTAAGGAGTCTCAGAGTTGCTTACAAACTCCTTCCCTTCCCCTCTGCACAATAGGCACCTTGTGAGGTAGGTGAGACTGAGAGAGGTCAGAGAGAACTGTGATCGTCCCCAGGTCTCCCACAAACCTTCATATGTCGGAGTTTGGAAACAAGCCCAGTTCATCCAACTAGAGTCTGCCGTTCATGTAGGAATCATGAGGAATCAAACCCAGCGTTCTCCAGATTAGAGTTCATCCCTCTTAACCGCTATGCCACCCCATAGTAGGGTTACTAGACCACTACAGCTGCCACCAGCCCCAGGAGAGTCTTCTGGGTTGAGCCCTGGGAAAACAGAGTTGCCGACACTTTTAAATAACTTCTGGGAAAAAACTCAGAAGAGACATCTCAGCTTACCATGATACTCTCGGAATTCTACAACTCTCTTTAGTAAAAACCATAGACATTTGAGGAATTACCAGAGTGTCGTGCACGGCTGTGATGTCACTTCTGGGCTTCTCCCAGAAATGATGTAACTTCCCACTTGTTTTGCCCACTGTTGAGTCGATTGATCGGTGGGGCATGGGTGTGGTGCCCTACCCCATATGTTTAAAAAAGTCTCCAAAGGACATTGGATGTGGACCAGGGTCCCCGACCCTTTTAAGCCTACAAACTCATTTGTAATTCTCACATAACATGGTGAGCACACCAACAAAATGGCGACCACAGGAAGTGGATCCAGCCATAAAATGATTGACACAACGTAACTTCAGTAACATGGGGTAGATCCTTGCGCTATGGGGGCACCCACTTCCAAGCCAACGTTAAAAAACAACAACTGTGCAGCCATTCCAATCTCCAGTAGTCAATCAGAAGTCTTGCACCTAGCTCCAACCACTTTCTTTAAACAGTTGGCTTGCGCCGTGGTGTGCACAGTGGACGCTTGCTAAATTGGTGTATCTCCCTACTTTATTGACAAGGCATGACAAGGCATGGTGTATTGATGTCGTGGTCAAGAGCAGGTGGATTCTAATCTGGAGAACCGGGTTTGATTCCCCACTCCTCCACCTGAGTGGCGGAGGCTTATCTGGTGAACCAGATTTGTTTCCATACTCCTACTTCCTGCTGGGTGACCTTGGGCTAATCACAGTTCTTTGGAGCTCTCTCAGCCCCACCTACCTCACAAGGTGTCTGTTGTGGGGAGAGGAAGAGCCATCTTGAGTCTCCTTACAGGAGAGAAAGGTGGGGTATAAATCCAAACCCCTCCTCCTCCTTCTCTTCTTCTTTTATCTTCCTCCTCTTCCTCCTCCAATTGCAAATAAGAAAATTGTGGGAGGGGACATTGGGAGGGATAAAATACACAGAGTTTTTCCCACCTCCTGATTTAGACTGTGAGGGTTTTTCAAGGGCTGTGCTCACATTCTTAATGTCTGAGCGTAACAGTTTCTAAAGAGGGAGGGGAACCATAGAGCAAGCTCAACATGTTGGCTGCCTGTAATTTGGTACTCTCTGTTCAGGAAACTGAGGTTCAGAGTATTAATTATGTGTAACTTGAGCATTTGAGTTGGTTCCAGCCTCAGACATATTCTCCAGTATGGAGAGGCTGAATTAATTGCCTCTCTTTGGATCAGATATGGTGTTTTTTTTCTAAATGACTGGCTTTTAAAATCGAATAAGCTCTCTGCTGTGCACTGGGGCGGTAATAAAGCAGTTTATTTTGAATCTGGAAGCCCGTGAACTGGATTGAGCCGGGACATTTGCATGACTTCGAAGCAGGTCTGTTGTTCAAAAGGCACTTGAGAAGAATTTACGTTGAACATAACGAAGCTGGGTTTATGTGAAATCTCCCCAATGGCCTATCTAGCCTAGTCTTGCAGACATCGGTCCTTTCCGCACAGACTTTTAAAAACGTTTTGAGGCAGGAAATAAAACTTTTTCTCCATGGATTTCTGCATGGTTTTCACCCCCTGTGGTTCCCAAAACGTTTTAGTTGCAGCCTCAAAGTGTTTTAGACGGATGCCGTTTTAAAATTGTTCTTCAATTGAAATGTTTTCGAAACGGCTTCAGTTGCGTTTTTGATCTTTTTAAGACGTTTCCCACTCCTCTCTGTCTTCCCTGAATTTCTCTTCCATGTCCTATGGCAGTGGTGGCGAACCTTTGGCACTCCAGATGTTATGGACTACAATTCCCATCAGCCCCTGCCATCATGGCCAATTGGGGGCTGATGGGAATTGTAGTCCATAACATCTGGAGTGCCAAAGGTTCGCCACCACGGTCCTATGAGGAGCATCTTAGGAGCTTGGGATGTTTAGTATGGAGAATGGCCACTAACCTGGATAGCTTTAAAAAGGGCTTGGACAGATTTATGGAGGAGAAGCCGATCTATGGCTACCAATCTTGATCCTCCTTGATCTGAGAGTGCAAATAACAGACCAGGTGCTCAGGAGCAGCAGCAGCAGAAGGCCATTGCTTTCACCTCCTGCACGTGAGCTCCCAAAGGCACCTGGTGGGCCACTTCAAGTAGCAGAGTGCTGGACTAGATGGACTCTGGTCTGATCCAGCAGGCTCTTTCTTATGTTCTTAAGGCCACTGCTTTCACATCCTGCAGGTGAGCTCCCAAAGGCACCTGGTGGGCCACTGCGAGTAGCAGAATGCTGGACTAGATGGACTCTGGTCTGATCCAGCAGGTTAGTTCTTATGTTCTTAAGGCCACTGCTTTCACATCCTGCCGGTGAGCTCCCAAAGGCACCTGGTGGGCCACTGCGAGTAGCAGAATGCTGGACTAGATGGACTCTGGTCTGATCCAGCAGGCTCTTTCTTATGTTCTTAAGGCCACTGCTTTCACATCCTGCAGGTGAGCTCCCAAAGGCACCTGGTGGGCCACTGCGAGTAGCAGAATGCTGGACTAGATGGACTCTGGTCTGATCCAGCAGGTTAGTTCTTATGTTCTTAAGGCCACTGCTTTCACATCCTGCCGGTGAGCTCCCAAAGGCACCTGGTGGGCCACTGCGAGGAGCAGAATGCTGGACTAGATGGACTCTGGTCTGATCCAGCAGGCTAGTTCTTATGTTCTTATGAGAAGAGAAGGTTAAGGGGTGATATGATAGCCATGTTTCAATATCTGAAGGGATGTCATGTTGAAGATGGTGAAAGCTTGTTTCTGCTGCTTGTAATGGAGTAATGGAGTCAAGGTGCAGGAAAAGAGATTTCACCTGAACATTAGGAAGAACTTCCTGGTGGCAAGGGCTGTTTGGCTGTGGAATACGCTGCCTCCGAGGGTGGTGGAGTCTCTTTCTTTGGAGGTTTTTAAACAAAGGCTGGATGGCTATTTGCCAGGAGTGCTTCGATTGTATCTTCTTGCATGGCAGGGTTTGGATCCACTAGAGCAGTGATGGTGAACCTTTTAGAGACCCAGTGCCAGGGGTGAGTGTTGTTAAATTATTTGAACCCTACCACCAGAACCGATTGTTAAATTATTTGAATCCCACCACTGGGTGCGTGCCCTCGTGCCTCCTTGGTGCTACGTCACTGCCGAGTTTCCAAACTCGGGCGACGGCGCGCATGCCCACAGAGAGGGCTCTGAGTGCCCCCTCTGGCACACGTGCCAAAGGTTCGCCACCACTGCACTAGAGCATTTCTATGGATAGGATTTTTGTATTGTCGAAGGCTTTCACGGCCGGAATCACTGGGGTGCTGTGTGGTTTCCGGGCTGTGTGGCCGTGTTCTAGCAGCATTCTCTCCTGACGTTTCGCCTGCATCTGTGGCTGGCATCTTCAGAGGATCTGATGGTAGGAATGGAAAGCAAGTGGAGTATATATACTGTGAGGTCAAAAGGTGAGGCCATCTGAATAGAGTAGCCTGGCATGTGAGTCACAGAGAAGTCTGTAGCATGGGAGTAACAATGAAGATAGCAAGGTCAATAGGTGGGTGGATCTGAATAGAAGTATCCTGGTCTTTGTTCCCTTTGATAGGATTTTTCCCTGCAGAGCGCAGCTTTCTCACCTTCCCACCACCCACTTCCACCAAAAATGCTGCCTTTTGGAGGGGCCATTTTGGGTGTATTATCATCATCATCATCATCATCATCATCATCATCATCATCATCATCATCATCATCATCATCATCATCATCATTCATTCATTCATTCATTCATTCATTCATTCATTCATTCATTCAATTTAATAGACCGCCCTACCCCCGAAGGGTTCAGGGCGGTTCACAAAACAATCAACATTTAAATACATCAAATAGTTTCAATTAAAACAATAAATAAATTAAACATTAAAACAATAGCAGCAGTATGGGGCGGGGGGAGATATGTTATGCTCCACTGGTAAAAATGACAAATGGGTCAATTATGCGGCCTCTAGTACAGAAATCTGTGGTTATTTTGGGATCTCTTTTTTTAAGCTTTTCATAACAAATTTCAGAAGATTCATTCCTAAATGCCTCCAAGTTGGGATTACTGACTTTTCACACTGTTCTAATCATTGGACTAGCAATGCCTGGTCTGCAAAGATGAGAAGAAGACCTTGTAGGGGCAGCAGGCGGGAAGTTAGATAGGATAGTGTGGTTAGCACCTTTTTAAAAAATGTCATTCTTTGTCTCCTGATTGCTATTCATAGGGCAATATCTTCCTCCTTCTTGTAAGTCACACTTAGGCCTCTTCTGCACTTGCAGAATAATGCACATTCAATCCACTTTCACAATTGCTTGCAAGAAGAAGAAGAAGAGTTTGGATTTATATCCCCCCCTTCTCTCCTGTAGGAGACTCAAAGGGGCTTACAATCTCCTTGCCCTTCCCCCCTCCCAACAAACACCCTGTGAGGTAGGTGGGGCTGAGAGAGCTCCGAGAAGCTGTGACTAGCCCAAGGTCACCCAGCTGGCGTGTGTGGGCATGCACAGGCTAATCTGAATTCCCCAGATAAGCCTCCACAGCTCAGGCGGCAGAGCGGAGAATCAAACCCGGTTCCTCCAGATTAGATACACGAGCTCTTAACCTCCTACGCCACTGCTGCTCCCAAGTGGATTTTGCTATTCCGCACTGCTACAAAGTGCATTGAAAGTGGATTGAACGTGCATTATTATGCATGTGTGGGAGGGGCCTAACTCTTTGCTTTCTGTCAGCTAGTCATGCAGTTAGGAAACCATCCCTACTCTTTGCTTTCAATTATGTTAGCTCCTTAATAAACCTTTAATTAGCGTATCCACCTTTCCTATTGTTAATCACTGTAGTAATTAGAGGGTTCCTTGACCCTCTTAGCAGCTGCACCCACAAATAGAGAACCCTGATTCTTGCATTTTGGGTAACTTGCATTTGGGTAACCATGGAGGCAGTGGGCGTGGCACCAATCCGGCACCGTCCTGCCATGCCCAAAGAGGCTTCCCAGCAATGTGTGGAGGCTCACAAAGACTCAATGGGCCTTGGTGGACTTGTGTCAGCCAAAAGGCTTGCTTAAGTCTGGATTGTGGCCCGCCGACAAAGGCCAGGAGGAAGTCCACTAATGTCAGCTTCTCCCCCAGCCCTGCCCCCAGCCCACCCCCCTACACCAGCAGTGGGGGCACTGGGATGCTGCCCTCCAACATGGGGAGGGCGGCCCCATGCCAGCACAATCGCCCCTCCTCCAAAAAGTTCCCCCCCCACCCTTGGGATGGGGCTATGTTGTCAGAATTCTGCCATCTCTTTCTCCATCTCCTGTTAACTGTGGAGCTTCCTTAGATGTTGCGGTTAATCTAATCTCTTCAGGAAAATCTGCCATTTGTTCAGGCTGGTTCTGTTGGACTGTGGCTCAGGGACAGGATCCACTTTGCATGTGGAATGCCCTGGGTTAAATCCTGACATGTCCAGTTGAGGAGAAGGGGATTTGGATTTATACCCCACTTCTCTCAACCGTGAGGAGTCTCCAGGTGGCTTACAAGCAACTTCCCTTCCTCTCCTCACAACAGATACCTTGTGAGGAAGGTGGGGCTCAGAGAGTCCTGAGAGAACTGTGACTGGCACAAGGTCACCCAGCAGGCTTCATGTGCAGGAGTGGGGAAACATCCAGTTCACCAAATTATAGTCTGCCACTCAAGTGGGGGAGTGGGTAATCAGGCCCTGTTCTCCAGATTAGAGTACCCCAGTCTTTATCACTATACCACTCACACACATGTACAAAAAATAAGCAGACCCACAGACAAACTAATATGGGATTATCCAGCATCTTTTCCCAAAATCACAAGGCGCAAAGGACATTTTTCGAAGTTAGGAACTCTTTTAAAAGTTTTGTCCAAATTATTATTATTATTATTATTATTATTTATTTATTTATTTAATTTGTATACCGCCCGATCCCCGAAGGGCTCCAGGCGGTGAACAACATTCACTACAACATCAAGAGGAGCGGTCGTACAAATATAAACACATAGGCTCCATCCCATAAAATAGCTTAAAACTCATAAAACAGCAAAAAACCATAATACATAATAAAAGGCGTCCGACCCCAATTTAAAACCTACCCCATGGGAAGGATGGCAGGACCCCTCAATATGAGGGGACCCTGATGTAACTGCCCTAGGGGCAGGGCAGTAAGGGGGCACCATGTCAGCAGCTGTGGACACTCAAAGGCCCGGTGGAACAACACAGTCTTACAGGCCCTCGCGGAACTCACCCAGGTCCGCCAGAGTCAGGACAACTTCAAAGGAGGAAGGGTGTTCCACCAGCGGGCGGGGCCAGTGCGTAAAGGTCCTGGCCGGCGTGGAAGCCAACGCATCATAGAGGGCGGGGGGCCACCAGTAAGTTGGCCTCTGCAGGCGCCAGAAGGCGAGTTGGGACATATGGGGTGATGCGGTCACGAAGGTACGAGGGTCCCAGGCCGCGCAAAGCCTTAAAGGTCAAAACCCACACCTTGAAGATGATTGAATTCAACCGGGAGCCAATGCGGCTGTCGCAACACTGGCTGGATGTGTTCTCTGAAGGCGCCTCCTGTGAGCAGGCGTGCTGCTGCATGTTGGACCAGTTTTAACTTCCGAATCAAACGCAAGGGAAGGCGTACAGCGAGTTACAATAGTCCAGCCTGGAGGTGACCGTTGCATGGATCACAGTGGCCAGATCCGCCTGGGAGAGGAAGGGAGCCAACCGCCGGGCCTGGCGAAGATGGAAAAATGCAGTCCGGGTTGTATGGGCCACCTGGGTCTCCATTGAGAGAGACGAATCCAGGTGGACCCCCAGACTGCGAACAGAGGGGGTCGGCACCAATGAGACCCCCTCCCACACCGGCGGCTGGAAATCCCTAACCTCACCCCTGCGGTCTAGCCAGAGGATCTCCGTCTTGCCTTTAATGTGAGGTGTGGTTGAAAATCCAGCTTGAACTCGTGTTCTGTTTGTATGCGGTGCACAACTTTTATATAAATTCCTCCCTACAACAGGTCGTCATTAGTCGACCGAGAGTTGAGGACGTTTTCTCCCACCATAATAGGTCACCTGCCCAAATTGGCTTGGCAGTTTGGTGGAATAGCTTGAGATGGGTCTTGATTAGGCTGACCAGACGGGACAGTCCCGCCTTAAAACAATTTGTCCCGCGTCCCACGGGTTTTTTCAAGTGTCCCGATTTTTTGAAGGCTGCCGCACTGCCTTCTGGGGCGAAAGGCAGTGCGGCAGCCTCCCCCGTGCGCGGCTGCAGGAGCGCACGGCCTTCTGGGGCGCTCCCGTTTCCCGCCCTGTGGCTGCGTGCGCATGCGCAGCTGCCCGCCTACCCGCCCGTTCCGGTTCACAAAGGTGACCATCTGGTCACCTTAAGTCTTGATAGAATAGCGGGAGAGACACCGTGATGTGGTGGTTAAGGTGTTGGGAAACCCCAGGTGCCCCATGGGAGATTGCTGGGTGGGCTAGCCACACGTTCTCAGCTTCAACCCTGGCTAATATTTGGGTGGCATTCCTGTAAGGAATACCAGGGTCGTGACACGGAGGCAGGCAATAACAAACCAACTCTGAAGGTCTCCTATTGAGGTTGCCTTATGTCAGCTGTGACTTGAAGGCAAAAGTGGGGTGGGACTGGTTGCAGGTTTGATTGATAGCTGTGATGCCTCCCCTCAGCAAAACAGAGAGACGAGGTGGGCCCACAGCTGTATGAGGAACTGACAGTTAACAGTTATATGTGTTTAAGAAAAAAGATATGAAGTGAATGGAGGCAGATGTTGTCAATGGGGACTTAAATTCCTGTAATTGTTTTGTGGGAGAGCAGTTTCTGGCAGACTCTTTTTCCGATCGCCCATTCCTTCTCGCTAGCTCAGCTGCCCATAATCCACAAACCCAGCAAGCTGATTAAATCCCCCTTGCTGTGCGGAATTCTAGGGGGGCTGTTAGAGTGGATTATTTTGAGAGCTCTGGGTTGCCCTGGAATGCTGGTGTCAGATTATGTTATGCTGAAATTAAATCCAAAACACTTGAGTCATAGCTTTGGCTTCCTTACTGACCCCCCAAGTCTTATCGTTAGATCCCTTGAAGGAATTACTTCCAGAAATAGGAAAACAGTCTGACCAGAAGGGGTGTAACACAAGTGCCCTTTCCAGAGACAGTGTAGTACAGTGGTTAGAGTGCCACGTTCTGAGGATCTGAGTGAGCCACGTTCAAATCCCCAGTCCGCCAGAGTGGCTCAGTTGCTGGTCTTTTCTGCATGAGTTGTTCACAATGAATCTTGCCGCCAAATGCTACAGTTTTTTCCTTTGAATTCTGCATGTTTTTTCCTCCGTTTGGTTCTGCAAGTGTTTTACTTTTATTTTCCCTCCATTGTTTTCCTGAGCAATTCTATCATGATGTTTTTGATCCATTTCTGAGTCCTTGAATGTGCGATCATGTTGAAATTATCTTTATTTCTCTCCCACCAAACACCTGGCCCTTATCCACGCCTCCGTGTAGTCTCCCAACCTCCCCTTCAGCCATTTTCTCTTCCCTCTCAGCCTCCATTTCTGAAGGGAATTCATTTTTTTCTCTATGTCCAGGGACGTAGGTATAGATTTTTAGGGGGGGGGGGGGCTGGGAGCCCCTGTCTGGGGCACAGCGGGGGGAGGGGTGTGGGGGAGATTTTCTGCTCCTCACGTGACTCAAATGGCCTCTGTCCGGGACATGTGACCTCACATGTCCCTTTGGGCGCTACGCCACTGGATCAGAAGCACCATCCAAGATACTGAGCATCTCTAGTGTCCCCCAGCAACACACTGATGTCACTTCCAGGTGCATGGGAAGTGACATCAGCACGTTGCTGGCAACATCACCATGTCACCAGCAAGCTCTTACCCTCGGAAAGGCCTGCAGTCTTAAGACCCAAGCTGGCAACCTGTGGGAGCAATAGGAGGGTGGGACCTGGTAAAAAAAAAACCCAGAAGTGATATTACAGGACACAGTGTGATTAGCAAAAATTCTGTGGTGAAACCATAGAGTATTTGCAAATCCTAGACTGTCTGTGACCTTACTGATTTTGCTGGAAGTGAGATCAGTGTGCCCCAGTTTCCCTCCCTATCCCCTTTTGCTTTCCTCCTGCAAGCCTTTCAGCTGCCAGCAGGCAAAGGGTAGCCAACAGCAATGTGGGTGTGTCAACGTGTCCACAAAGATAGTTCAATAGTGTGATGCTCCCCCCCCCTCCCCGGCAAGCATTTTTCTTTTCTTTTTTCTGCTTAGAAAACTCTGTAATCTAAAGGAATTATTTTTAGTGAATTATGTGGTTGGTCTTTTTCCTAGCTTGTGGTTTGTTAAGTCATGCATGCGAAATGACCAGCTGGAAGGAACGGGACAAAAGAAATAATCATTTGTGTGATAATCTTCAGCCCAGTTTGTTCTGCGATACACTATTAGCCCTGCCTTTGGATCAGATTGTATCTCAGACTCTGAGAAGTGTGCCAGATATAGGAAACTTCTGGTCTTGGCACGGATCCAGTAAAGTGTACTTTATTTTATTTTAGGTTGCTGTGGGTTTTTCGGGTTGCATGGCTGTGTTCCAGTATTTTCTCCCGACATTTTGCCTGCATCTGTGGCTGGCATTTTCAAGATGCAGTTGGAACGTCAGAAGAAAATACTGCTGGAACACAGACATACAGTCTGGAACACCCTAGTGTAAGGTGACCAGATGGTCACCTTTGTGATCTGGGACGGGGGGAGGTGGCCGCGTGCGTGCGCGCTCGCATGGTCGCACAGCCACAGGAGCGCACTGCCTTCTGGGGCTTGCCGTTTCCTGCCCTGTCACAGGTCGGCAAACAGCAAGCCCCAGAAGGCCGTGCGCTCCTGCGGCCACACACGCGGGAGGCTGCCGCACTGCCTTGCACCCCAGAAGGCAGTGCGGCAGTCTCCAAAAAATCGGGACAATTTGAAGAACCCGTCGGACGCGGGACAAATTGTTTAAAGGTGGGACTGTCCCGCCAAAAGCGGGACGTCTGGTCAGCCTACCCTAGTGGTTCTGGCCATGAAAGCCTTTGACAATATATTTTATTTTTCTTTGTTACTCCCTCTTTCTTCCAAAGCAGCTTGTTATACCCCCTCTTCTATTTTATCCGCACAAGAAGAAGAAGAGAAGAAGAGTTTGGATTTATATCCCTCCTTTCACTCCTGTAGGAGACTCAAAGGGGCTTACAATCTCCTTGCCCTTCCCCCCTCACAACAAGCACCTTGTGAGGTGGGTGGGGCTGAGAGAGCTCTGTGAAGCTGTGACTAGCCCAAGGTCACCCAGCTGGCGTGTGTGATAGTGCACATGCTAATCTGAAATCCCCAGATAAGCCTCCATAGCTCAAGCAGCAGAGCTGGAAATCAAACCTGGTTCCTCCAGATTAGAATACACCTGATCTTAACCACTACGCCACTGCTGCTCCTTTGGGGTAGGTTTGGCTGAACATGTGACTCATTCATATTGACCGAGCACCCAAGGGGTTGAAAATTTATTATTTTACTTTTATTTTATTCGATTTGATACTCCTCCCTCCCTGGCCAAAGCCAGGCTCAGGGCGGTTAACATACATAATTCAGCCGCAATCATAAAACAATTAAAGAATTTAAACATTAAAACATTCCCACATTTTAAAAAGGTCACAGAGGGCGATTTTAAATTACTGAGATTCTCACTAAAGATTACAAATCCTAATCTTGTCCCAATTTTATAATTTCTTGTTGGGGTGGGAGAGGAAGAAGATACAAGATCAGGGGCCAGTGGGACACAATAAAACCCGCAGCGGCCCCAACTAAAACCTCACAAAACATTTTGGTTTTACAGGCACTGTGAAATTCGTGAATGTCCTGCAGGGCCCTGCTGTCTGCCCACAGTGAATTCCAACAAACGGGAGCTATACCCTGGCTCTAGTAGAGGCCAGCCAAATATCCTTGGGGCTGAAGACGCAGTGGCGTAGCACCAAAGGGGCCGGGTGGGGCGTGACGCCCCGGACAGACCAGCAGAGGGGGTGTGGCCGGAACATGGTGGGGCGTTCTGGGGTGGACGGTTCTGCAGCAGGGGTGCGGGGTGCACGCCCCGGGTGCAGTTCCCCCTCGCTCCGCCTCTGTGAGAACCATCAAGAGATTGCTACTGGAGGACAAGGGAGCAGCAGTGGCGTAGTGGCTAAGAGCAGTGGCTAAGAGAAGGGGCACTCTGATCTGGAGGAACCAGGTTTCATTCCCAGCTCTGCCGCCTGAGCTGTGGAGGCTTATCTGGGGAATTCAGATTAGCCTGTACACTCCCACACACGCCAGCTGGGTGACCTTGGGCTAGTCACAGCTTCTCGGAGCTCTCTCAGCCCCACCTACCTCCCAGGGTGTTTGTTGTGAGGGGGGAAGGGCAAGGAGATTGTAAGCCCCTTTGAGTCTCCTGCAGGACAGAAAGGGGGGATATAAATCCAAACTCTTCTTCTTCCTCCATGGGTAGTATGAGGAGATGCAGTCCCAAAGATATGACGACCCCAGACTGCTCAAGGCCTTAAAATTATACTAAATGGAAATAGACAGATAATCTGCTGGCTTAAAGAATCTTTGAATGAATAAAGTTGAAAAAAATTGGCATCCCGTGAATACATTCTTAGAAGGAAGACACAATAAACAATTAAATATATATTATATTAGTTTTAGACTTCAGAAAGTGGGGGTTTTCCCTATATATATATTTTTTTACAAGAAAACCATGTAATGTTATATGTGTTACGGCATTCAAATAACGCTGTTTACTTTATATATGTATATATTGCTCTTGTTAACCTTTTCTTTTTGGAACATTTCTCGACATAGAGCGGAAGTCACTTATTATCTTTCATTAACCTAAATTTAATTCTGATTGATATAAAGAAAGTATTAATGATGGAATTTAACTGGTTGTGGTGGGTTTTCCGGGCTGTGTGGCTGTGGTCTAGGAGATCTTGTTCCTAACGTTTTGCCTCATCTGTGGCTGTCATCTTCAGAGGGAAGTCTGTTTCACACTGTTACACACTCTCCTTACAGGAGAGAAAGGTGGGATATAAATCTAAACTCCTTCTCCTCCTCCTCCTCCTCCTCCTCCTCCTCCTCCTCCTCCGCTTTCACGCAGGTTGGATAATGCATTTTAGCAATCACTTGCGAACAATCCCTACAGTATATTGGAAGGACATTATCCAGCAGAAGTGAAAGCAGCCGAAGGTGTTAAAGGCAGTTGTCTGAAGGTTGTCCCTACAACAAGACTTTGTCTGAAAGCAGACAGCAATCTGCTGTGAGTCTTCTTCAGTATAATTTCTGTTCGGTTGCTTGAGAATGGGGCGGCTTCAATGTTTCTCTCTTCTGCCCTTTTGTCTATAGGTGATGCTCACGTTGAGCCGGAGTACGAGGTTAATCCAATGAACCAGCGGCGCGTGAAGGGAGCACGCATGTGATGCAAAAGATCGAGGAATGTGGCATGTTGTCAAGAAACTCTTGGCTAGAGAGGGGCGCCTCATCGTTCAAACAAGAAGACAACTGAGCTCGGGGGCTTCTTAACAGTTCGGGCTGGTTCGCCGCAGTGGTGCTTACTAGAGCCACACTCACACAGTGAAGAGGAGGAGGGCTGTTTGGCCTCTTAGTACCTCAAGATGATCGACCTGAGCTTTCTCACGGACGAGGAGCAAGAGGCGATTCTGAAAGTTCTCCAGCGGGATGCAAATCTGAAGAGAGCTGAAGAGGAGAGAGTCAGGTAAGAGTCGTGAAATTATTCCGTGGGGCCGGGACATTGGCTAGCTTAGCACGCAGGTCATCTCAGACAAGTTGTGTTGAGGGATGAGCTACCTGCGTAGACAGATCAACCTACATCGGTGGTTCTCAACCTTCCTAATGCTGCGACCCTTTAATACGGTTCCTCATGTTGTGGTGACCCCCCAACCATCACATTATTTTCACTGCTACTTCGTAGCTGTAATTTTCCGATGGTCTTAGGCGACCCCTGTGAAAGGGTCATTTGACCCCCAAAGAGGTCGCGACCCACAGCTTGAGAACCGCTGACCTACATGATCTTTGGGGAAGACATTCTAGTATCTTTACTGGCTGGGCATATAGGGACCATTTCAATGTGATGTAGTAATTAAGAGCAGAGGAGTGTTATCTGGAGAACTGGATTTGATTCCCCACTCCTCCACGTGACTCTGGATTAGTAAACTGGATTAGTTTCCCTGTTCCTCCACATGAAGCCTGCTGGGTGACCTTGGGCCAGTCACGGTTTTCTCCAAACTCTCTCAGCCCCGCCTACCTCACGAGGTGACAGTTAGGGGGAGGGGAAGGTAGGGTGGTTGTCAGCCACTTTGAGACTTAAAGGTAGAAAAGAGCAACGTGTAAAAACCAACTATTTTTCTTCTTCTTGAAGGGGATGCCATGGGACCTATTTGACCCCAGTGGGCTCCCATATCGACAGAGAGTGATCACTGCAGTTCAGACACATATCCGTCACTGACTTGCCATAGCAGCACGAGCACTTGTAATTACCCATCCATTCAAGCACACTGGTGGTGGGAACTTCTGCTGACTTGTGGCAACCCTCTCAGCCCCACCTGCTTCACAAGGTGTCTGTTGTGGGGAGAGGAAGGGAAAGGAGCTTGTAGGCCACCTTGACTCTCCTTTCAGGAGAGAAAGGTGGGGTATAAATCCAAACTCTTCCTCCTCTTCCTCCTCTTCCTCCTCTTCCTCCTCTTCCTCCTCCTCCTCCTCCTCCTCCTCCTCCTCCTCCTCCTCCTCCTCCTCCTCCTCCTCCTCCTCCTCCTCCTCCACCACCACCACCAAAGTAGCCATTTTATCCCAGGGACTGATCCTTGTCACCTGGAGATCAGTTGTAATTCCATGAGATCTCCAGCCCCCACCTGGAAGTTGGAAACCATAGGCATGATGTCTACATGGCAAATGCCTAAAAGTTGGGTTTTGGATCTTTCCCGGACAATCAGTGGCAGAATGCCCTGGCCGCCTTTCGGCTTTTTTTCCCGAAACAATTCCATAGGCCAGTGATGGTGAACCTTTTCAAGACCGAGTGCCCAAACTGCAAGCCAAAACCCACTTATTTATCGCAAAGTGCCAACATGGCAATTTAACCTGAATACTGAGGTTTTAGTGTAGGAAAAACGGTTGGCTCCAAGGCACATGTTACTCGGGAGTAAGCTTGGTATTAGTCAGTGGCTTTGCTTTGAAGCAACTGTGCAACGCTTCGAATGGGTGAATCGCAACTCTAGGCGGGTTTACTCAGAAGCAAGCCCCATTGCCAGCAACCGAGCTTACTCCCAGGTAAAGGATCTCGCTTTAGTTCTTCTCATGAAAATCAGTAGGGTTTAACAGCGCTTAACAGGGTTACCTACATTGCTTCCCCAAAACTAGGTCTTAGGTTTAGTGCTAATAATCTCCCTGAAATAATTGCACTATTATCACATGACGAGCTCTGTGCCCATGTGCCCACAGAGAGGGCTCTGAGTGCCACCTGTGGCACCCGTGCCATAGGTTCGCCACCACTGCCATAGGCCCTTTTGACATGGCTATAACAGGATTGCCCTAACCATTTTTTGGTTCGGGATCCTGAAACATGACAGATGTGTGGGTGCCTTCCGCAGACCTTGAACCCTCAGTGTTCTGTGGCTCGGCATAATTGCAGCGTAGGGATCCCCGAGAGACAGAAACACATGATAAAAATATTCTGGTGCCTCGTAGCCTTTGACCACTGTGGCCACTGGCACCGTGAAGTCTATAAGAACAAGATGCTGCGGTTGTGTCTGGGTTAGTGGAATAAAGTTCTTCCTGTGATCTTCTCTGGCAGAAGCCCTTAGACTAGCAAGAAATACTCTCTCTTTCTCTTTCAACATTTGACGGTCCAGTTGCTTACTCAATCATTCTCCTGGAGGCGACCTCGGGCATCCTGATTGGGTGATTTCCCAATCCATTATCAGGGAGGCAGGTACTACTTTTTTGCTGCAACTTCCTGTGATGGGTTGGGCATCCGATTTGGCCCCAGTTCGTTTCCTGCCTAGCAGGGAGTGCAGGTCTTGGAGCTAAGCTCCAATTCTTCTGAGTTCCAACCTTTTTCTTCACTTCTTCAACTTCTCCATCCTGTCTACCCTGTCTGCGTGAGTCTTTTCCGTAGGTTTGTTTAGTCTTCGTGTGTTCCCCCCCCTCTCCTTCGACGAGCCCGCCAAAATCGGCCGCCTTAAGATGGCCGCCACCCGCTCCTTCTCCCCCCCTCCTCCCGAGAGCTTCGCCAGCACAGCGGCGGAGAGGACGAGGGCAGCCACCCGTTCAGGGTCGCGAGTGCCCGAAGGATCGGACGCTTCCTCAGAGGGCTCCGCGTCCGCGGCGGCGGCGGCGGTGGCGGCGGCGGCGGCCGCCCCGCCCCCCAAGCCGCCCGGCAAAAAAGCCAAGGCCAAAGGAAAAAAGGCGCGCAAACAAGGCGCCAAGCGGCAAAAGCACCATGACGACATGGTTGCTCAGCCCGCCGACGGGAGCACCAGCGCCCCTCTCAGGGCCGCGGAGGGTGTCTCCTCTCGCCCCCCCCAACGCGAAGAAGTCGCAGACGAGGAAGGGGGGAGGCGCTCCAACGCGGACAGGGCAGACCAACCCTTCTCAGAGGAATCAGGAGCGGCTTCAGAGGCAGACGCTCCTGCAACGCCCAGGCAAGGTCGGGCAAGGGGGAGGGGGAGGAACCATCCTGCAGCTGACAAGGCCCTGTCTCCTGCCAACGCCAACCCCTGGGCTAGTACCTCCTCCTCACATTTAATGAAGATGTTTACCAAGGCCTTTAGCAAGGCATTGGATAAAAGGGACAGGGAAAAACGCCACACCAAGGGAAAACACAGATCCCAGCACAGTGAGAAAAGGAGGAGACCTGTCTCCAGCTCTTCCTCCAGTTCTGGCAGTCCCCGCCCCTCCTCCTCTAGATACAGGGACCCCCTAGCCATTCCAGGAGAGGAGGAATCCAGCGAGTCAGAGTCTGGTGATTCCTCAGACCATTTCTCAGAGGGAGGCGATCCCCCCATAGAGACCAATGAGCAATGTAAACGTTTCTTCAAACAAGAGAATTTAGCCCTCATGATGGCCAAAACTATAGCCACTCTCGAATTGCATGATGCTGCAGACGCTGAGGACCCCTCTTCGGCAACCACCTCCAAAAAATCAGTCAAGGGGGTCCCGAAGGGGAGTAAGAATATCTTTCCCCACTCAGAGGAGACCCCCCAGGCCTTTCCTCTCCTGGAGTATTTCGAGAGAAGGATGAAGAGGGAATGGCTAAATTTGGAGGCTAGTAGATCCGCCCCAAACTTCCTTAAGAAGTTGTACGTCCTCCCAGAACACATCCATGCCATCATTCAGACGCCACTAGTCGACTCACCCGTGGTGGCCCTCCAGTCCGCAGGGCTCGTCACCAAGGACGGGGAGGGCACAATCAGAGATCCTTCTGACAGGCGAATTGACGCATTCCTAAAATGCATCCACGACAGGCTTGCCCTCACCATCAGAGCACTAGCACCATCCTCCACCATGGCAAGAGCAGCCATAGTCTGGGCCCGCAGAATTCTTGCCATCATTCCCCCCGAGTTCCAGGGGATTAGAGAGGGTGTGGAGAGAATGCTCTTGGCTGTGTCTTTCTGGGCAGATTCCACCTTCGACGCCCTTACGCTAGTTTCCCGCATCTTAGGCTTGGGAGTAGTGGCTAGGAGGCACGCCTGGCTCCGTCAATGGCAAGCCGACTTCCATTCCAAACAGGTGGTAGCCTCTTATGACTACCACGGCTCCCGGCTCTTTGGTAAAGAACTAGATGCTGTACTTGTTGAGTCCAAGGGCCACAAGAAAACTATGCCCAGGTATGTCAGATCCGACCAGGGCTCAGCTTTATCAAAGACTCACACCACCTTCAGGTCACAACGCACACTAGCGAGACCCTCCTATGAGGGCAGGCGGTGGTCTAACCAAAGCTTCTTCCGTAGGCGCTCCTACGGCTACAACAATAACAATGCCTCCAATAACTCTTCCTTTCGTTCCACTAACTTCAGACAACCAGGACGAGGCGGCAAGTCCTTTCAACCTGACCGGGCAGCTAGATCCTGACCAGCCGGACATTCCGGTCGTGACGCCTCCAATCCTTCCACCTTCATTGCTGGGGCCGATGGCGGGCATGTCGAGCCCGTTGGACCAGGGAGGTAATCACCTCCAGAGTTACCTCATCGAGTTCTTCCGCACCCCAAAACCCCACTTTCATCAATCCCCGGTCCACAAAAACCCCATAAAAGAAAAAGAACTCTAGACGCCATTCACCATCTACTCACGATCCAGGCGATCGAGCCAGTTCCCTCCTCTCAACGTTTCTGCGGAGTCTACTCCCACTTTTTTACAGTACCAAAACGCAACGGGGAATGGAGGGCCATCTTGAACCTGAAGTCCGTAAACAAACACATCCGTCTCCGCCGGTTCAAGATGGGAGACCCTCAGATCTATCACAGAAGGAACCTTCAAAGCCTGGGAGACTACCTCTCCTCTCTGTGGACTTGACAGAGGCCTATCTACACGATGCCCGAATCAACCCCTTCACAGAGCGTTCCTCAGGAATTTGCAGTGGGGCAGCCAGCACTACCAATACAAAGGCTCTCCCGCTTCGGACTAGCCACAGCAGCCCAGAGGTTTTTTTTTCCTACAAAAAGAAAGGTACTCCTGGCCCCCATCACAGCCCTTCGAGAACAGGGGATCCAACGTCCACCCCTATCCTCGGCCCGATATCCTGGAGTGAGATCCCCATCCAGGCAGCAAGAACCTGCAGGGACCTCTCCACGCCGTCATATAGAGCTCTGGCCTTGTGCAGCGGCTTCTCTCATCAATTTCCAGAAAAGCTCCACGAGGTCCCAATACTTTCGCATCGCCACCTGGGAGCAGTCATCTCGACACAACCTAGCGCTCTGTTAGGTCCCCTCACGACAAAGCAGTGAGGATTCAGAGACTTGTCTCCCTAATTTCTAGCAGCCAGAAGAGCTTCCATTCTACGAAGCTTGCACCAGAGCAGATGGGACTGTTCATCTTCTGTCATAGACATGCCTTGCAGTGGCTGAGGATTTCACGCACCTGGCGCCGGACCCTACAGAAGACCCTGCGTCCTTTTCAACAGCCGAATTATGCAAAAAACAGGACCTAACAATGGTGCCCTCACACCTCCAACTCCAAAGAACAGTCTAGCAGTGAATTTTGGGCCCACCACAGGAAAACCTTTGCACAGGCAAGGTTTACACCTACCAGAAAATCGAATACAGAATCTTCACAGGCGTGGCTTAGCCGCCGAGGGCTGGGAGAGCGTCCTGCAAGGGTCAGCTGGCAGCTGGGGCACCTGGACCCTGGAACATAAGCCCAACTTGCCAATCAACTTGCTGGAGATGAGTCTCCATCCGCCCTAGCTCTCCAACATCCTACCGCCCACCGCACCTACAGGGGACAACACATCTTGCCCAGTCAGGGAACGAGACAACTTATTGCAGCCAAGGCCCGTAATGTCAGCCATCAAGGGGGGGCTCCGATCCTGCCGCGTCTCCATCCAGGGGAGGCATCCCGGATTCTCTCCTGAAGTGAGGAATCTCACCTCCCTATCCTCACAGCAGAGACACATCGGTATGGAAATCCTAAACGTGGAAGCAGACTGGCTAAGCAGGCAGAAGCCCGGTGCTGGAAGCGCGGAGATGGAGAGATTACACCGGACGCATCTTCCAACTGATAACTCAAAGCCTTAGGCAGGCTCCAGCCATCGAAGCCTGTTAAGCATCGGACGAACAACCACCAACTGCCTCACTTCATCACCAGATGCTTCCCACCCTCGAGCCAGGGTTTACACCGATGCCCTGACCTGCACACTGGCCACCCAAAGCTCCTCTATGCACCTTCCCTCCCAGATTCCAGTCATCCCCAAACTCCTGAGGAAGATCTGCAAGGAGAAGGCCAGGAGTCATTCTAGTGGCTCCATGGGGTGAAGCCCCAAGGCGACCATGGTTTTCCTCCCATTCTGCAGCTCTCCATCCGGCTCCACCCTCGCTACGGCTTCCACCCGACAGACATGCTGTGCCTTGGGGGCCCAGATTCATCATCCGATCCTCAATGGTTTGTAGCTTAACAGCTTGGGCTTGAGCAGGGAATCCTTAATTAACAAAGGGGTACTCCAAGAAGGTTGGCCGACTTACCATCATGCGCCTCTGCGCCGACCCTCATCACCATCCAGAATTTACAACTCCTCCTGGAGAACATTCGATTCAGAGTTAGGGCCAACAAGCACCCGTGCCTAATCACCTCTCCCGTCCCTCACGGTTTACCTCAAAGTGCTGCGACCCAGTTTTACAGGGAGGGGTTTGGGCAGGGAGGCCTGAGAAGCTCAACCTTAAGAAGACGAAAGTGGCGAGCCCTAAGTCCCGCGGTCTGGCCCCCCCATCTGCAGGGAGTTGCCCGCTTCCAGAACCATCTAGACGTGATCTAAAATTTCTACCAGAGGGAGTTGGAACAACAACAAACTCAGTAGTCCATAAGATTCGCCAATTAAAATTAGGCGTCTGAGAATGCGGATCCTATCAATGCCTCAAGCTGAAGCCACCATTCCGAACCAATTCAATCCACTTAAGGCAAAATGGCTCCGCATTGAAACTCCCTCACTCCCTGAGTGGCCGTCCCGTCCAGCTAAGACAAGAGAGTAATCAAGAGCTTCTGGCAGCTCTATCTATTAATTCCCAGTTAATGTACTTTCCACAGGGATGAGAAAAAATTGGTACTAAGGCCCTAGACCCGTCCTTCCGATCCCCTAAGGTAGAGGATCCCTATTCCACATGGGAAACACTGGGAGGAGGTAGTCCTACCCACATTCTTTGTGCCCTTTCCTTCTCACCCGAAAGAAATACTCTGGCACAACCTGTGGATGTCCGCTTAGAGCACTCAAGAGCCTTTATCATTAGGACCCGAACCCATCAGAAAGACTGAAACCCTGTTTGTCAATGTTTTGAAGGCACCTAACCTAGGTTATTACCCATGTCTGGCCGATCCATCAGTTCTGCCACAACAACTTGCACTTAACAGGGAGTCTTATAGGAGCCTCAAAACTTCCCGTGCAGCTTCAGGTATCCTGCAGCGCACTTTCGACTAAGAGATGCGATCCCACTTGGCAGCTGACTCTCGTGCCATGCGATCCGTCCTATCGAGGACATTTACAGCGAGCCACTTGGTCCTCACCGAGCCCTCAGTTCACGAGAAGCACTATAGATTACACCTTAGCAGCTAGCAGAGAGGGTGGCCCTTGAGGACACAAAAGAGTGCTAAGAGCACTTTATGATGTCCGGGGACTAAAAGGCCCACCCCATAAGGGACACTGCTTTCGGGGAGGTCCCAATCCAGGATGCCGAATTAAGCCTCGGGAGAAAGCGGTCCATTGGTAGAGCTTACCCTGAAGAGGCCTTCTGCCTGGGCCGGCGTGACGAGAGAACATCCTGGCCCCCCCCCTGGAACAACTTTTAGGTTACATATTACAGATTATAGTTAAAGTTCTAAATAAAGCGAAAATGGAATGATAAGCCAGGAACTCAGACCAAGTCTTAAAGATAGTTTTTGTTAGCTTCTATTGTATGCTGTGTTGTTCTTCCTGTTATGTTGTTTGTATACTGACTTTCTAATTTACTAGTACTGCTACGTTAGTCAAGTTTCTGGGGCCAAATCGGATGCCCAACCCATCACAGGAAGTTGCAGCAAAAAAGTAGTACCTGCCTCCCTGATAATGGATTGGGAAATCACCCAATCAGGATGCCCTCGTCGCCGTCCAGGAGAAGGCCTCTTCAGGGTAAGTCTACCAATGGACCGTTTTCATCCAGGGTAGTTCTGGCTGTCTTATTCATTTTTAAGCATTTCTACCCCACTGTTCTTTGCACTTGAGGCTGCTTATATCAATGAGTAATGTTAGTAGAAGAAAAATGGCTTTTATACACTGTCTTTCTCTCCTGTAAGGAGACTCAAGGCAGTTTACAAACTCCTTTCCCTTCCTCTTCCCACTGTTACCCCAAATGTGAGGGTCTGCCCCTTTTAGAGTGGGGAATCAGCACAGAGCAGACCTGGTTTAAAGTCAGGTAGTGTCACAAATATTACAAATATACAAAAAAATTTTGGTAAGTACACCATCAGGTATGGCTATAAAACCTCTAGATTAGGTTTTTATTTCGGCAGTCCTTTGTCAAGCCAATCTGAAATGTACAAATACAAGTGTCAATATATAAAAAGTCTATCTAATTCTTTCATTTTCATATAATTAACAAAAACCCAAAGAACCCTCCCAATGCACTTACAATTTTTTGTGTATTTGTGATAATAAGATAATGTTGAAGTGATACTCACCTAGTAAGTTGGAGTACGCATGGGTGTAATATTTGTGACAGCACCTGTTGTACACCTGCCTTGATTATTATGGTGGATTAAAGTCAGGTAGGGCAAGCTCGGAATATTAGTTGCTGACTTTACAGAGAGTTGCCCTTGCGAGAAATTGCAGGAGAGCAAAATAAAGTTTAACAGTTTTATAAAATGTGAAATAATAGCTGGTCAAGCACACAATAATCAAAGCAGCAGAACACACAAAACATACACTCCTAGGGATTTTCTGTCTGCCTGCTCTAAGCAAGTTGGTTTATTTGAGGACAGAACACCAAGACCTCGCCTGAAAGTTGTGCTTGATTATTACGGTAATTGTAAAGCCAAAGAGCATTTCTTCATCCAAAAAAATGTCTGATCTTTTCAGTTCTCCTGACCTTGAAACTGGATATTTCTCTGCCTTCTCTGACTAATGTACTAATGTACTTCAACACACAAACAAAGGCATCTTTTAATGTAACAGCTTTAGTTAGAGGGTTAGAGATTTGGCTTAAGAGATCAGAAGCGTAGATTTGTTTTGTGTTTACCTTTTCATTTATAAAGCAGGCAAGTTTTTAAAAGCCATATCCAGCAGATTGGAAATCCCATTTTTGTTTTGTTTTTATTATTTTTAAATCGTACTGAATTCGCCCAATATATTCACCCACCCTCCTTTGGATTCTCCTGGGGTCCTGTTTCTTTTCTTCCTCTTTCTGACAATCTAAACCAAGCTGCTCAAAACCTGTCTTGCAAAGGGTGGGAAAGGATGAAAGCCACCAGGATGTTCTCGTAGGTCCTAAAAGATGGCCGAGGAAGTATAGATTTCCCCCCAAGAAACCAGCGGCAGGTACTTTGGATACCCTGCATGCTGCTCTCAATGCTGTCCTTGTTTTTGGTTTCGAATTACCTAAACGGACTGGGAACGTCAATTTGTCAGAGGACAAAAACTGCAAGTAAACTCTGGCTTCGGTGTCAACAGACGGGTCAGGTGGTTTGCAAGAGAACTGCCAAGCGGGAAGCTTGTTTTCCCAGGCATGTGAGTGAGCAGCGGAGGATTCCTGCAGTTCGGCTGTGCTGGAGCATGCGAATCAGGAGGCTTTAATCGTGTGCCTATTCGGCTTTGCCCTGGTGTTTACCAGTCACCCGAATCCTTTGCTGGGCCCTGCCGGTTTCTGCAGACAAGGAGATGGTTGTATCCAGTGGTGGGATTGAAATAATTTAACAACCGGTTCCGGTGGTGGGATTCAAATAATTTAACAACTGGTTGTTTACAAGCACCATTTTTAACAACGGGTTCTGCCGAAGCTGTGCGAACCGGCTGAATCCCACCTCTGGTTGTATCCTGAAAAGGCGGAGTGGGACATGTGCATTTTTGCACATGTGTGAATCAGAGATTGACCTGGAGCCACGCAGCTGTTGTAGGTCAAGTGCAGCCCTTCCAAAGTATGTGTAAAGCACTGTCAAGTCACAGCTGATTTGTGGCGACCCTGTATGGCCGTGGTGGCGAACCTTTGGCACTCCAGATGTTATGGACTACAATTCCCATCAGCCCATCAGCCCATGCTGGCAGGGGCTGATGGGAATTGCAGTCCAGAACATCTGGAGTGCCAAAGGTTCGCCACCACTGCTGTAAGGGTTTCAAGGCAAATGGTGGTTTCTGTCATTGCCTACCTCTGCGTAGTGACCCTGGACTTCCTTGGTGGTCTCCCATCCAAATACTTACCAGGGCTGACCCTGCTTAGCTTCTGAGGTCTGATGAGATCTGGCTAGCCTAGGCCATCCAGGTCAGCCCTCTCCTCCACAATGACTTCACATAATTGCTGGCCAAGGCAGTTTCAACACTCTGCTAAGAGCTGTTGAAGTTGAGATCCAACCAGTGGTGGGATCCAAAAATTTTAGTAACAGGTTCCCATGGTGGTGGGATTCAAACAGTGGTGTAGCGCCAATGGGACTGGGTGGGGCACGACAGGGGCGTGGTTGGGCATTCCGGGGGCGGGACATTGCTGGGCGGGGGCTGTGGCAAGGACACAGCGGCTAAGGCGGGTCCTTGGGTGGGAAATGAATGCACGCAGGCACAGGCTACCACGCACGCCGGTGCACCTCCTGCCAGACTGCTTCAAGTACTGCTGAGAGGAGGGGCGTAGCTGAGGCAAAAATCACGTGGCAAAATCACCCATTAGTAACCCCCTCTCGGCACACACAAATAGTTAGTAACCTACTCTCGGGAACCTGTGAGAACCTGCTGGATCCCACCTCTGGATCCAACATATTACATTGTCTGTTAGTTGGGATGAAGCGGCAGCGTCTACTCAACGGAAGGGGAAACTGGAGAATCGGTGACCAACCTGTGTCCGCCTCGTACGGATCAATCCAGTGTGGTGTGGTGGTTAAGAGCAGGTGGACTCAAATCTGGAGAACTGGGTTTGATTCCCCACTCCTCCACATGAAGACTCATATCTGGAGAGCCACATTTGTTTCCCCAGTCTACATATCTAATGAAGGCAGCTTTTATGCATGAAAGCTTTAATTCCGAAAATTCTTGTGGGTCTCTAAGGGGCTAATGGACTCGAATCTAACTGTTCTGCTGCCGACCAACGAGGTTACCCTCCCAAAACTCTTTTGATACTTCTTGTCCTCAGAGATATGTGTTTGTGTACTTGGTAATGCTAAAGTCTTGGCATGGAACCTTTTTGCATTTGTTTGGTTAATTTCTTGCATTGTTCCCGTTAAGCCCGAAAACATAAAACCTTTTTATACAAAGTTTTTCTGAAATTGGCACTGCTGGGATTTCTGCCTTTTTAACGACATCCCCGTCGGGGGAAGTACTTCTCAAATGATGTCATCACCACGAAGGGGTGTGTTATAATGTTTAAACAAATATTTATACTTTACTCATCGATTTGTCCAAGGGGCTGTTATCTGTGGTGTAACTGACTGAGTAAATAGCCCTGATATGCATAGAGTCTGCGCCTCCCAGGGATAAAGATTTTTCAGCCTTGTTCACGCAGATCTCAAATAAGGCGATAACCATTCTTCCTGCGGCCAGCGAGGGAGGGGTCCAAAGTATGCACAGAAACTCCCTTCAAATGCAAAGTTAACATTTCAGGGTGAAAGTTAGGGCATGATGCGCTAGCCATTATGTGAAGGTCTTTCTCCCTTCACATAGTCAAAAGAATATAACCACATGATTTCGCCACCAGCAATCTGAGATAGTACCATCCACGATTTTTTTAAAAAAATATTTTTAAATGTTGATATAAACCAGGGTAATCAAAGCAGAACATTCTCAAAGTGAAATTGTGCACCCTGGGATGCTGCTAGAGGGCCAGCTTGGTATAGTGGTTAAGAGCAGGCGTACTCTAATCTGGAGAACCGGGTTTGATTCCCCGCTCAGCCACTTGAGCTGTGGAGGCTTAGCTGGTGAACCAAATTAGCCTGTGTACTCCAACACATGCCAGTTGGGTGACCTTGGGCTAGTCACAGTTCTTCGGAGCTCTCTCAGTCCCACCCACCTCACAGTGTGTTTGTTGGGTGGGGGGGAAGGGAAAGGAGATTGTAAACCTCTTTACAAGAGAGAAAGGGGGGATATAAATCTAACTCTTCTTCTTCTTCTTCTTCTAATAATAATAATAATAATAATAATAATAATAATAATAATAATAATAATAATAATAATAATAATAATAATAATAATAATAATCAGTCCCCGGTGACAGCAGGGTCATTGAAAAAGATCACGAGAAGGTCACTAGATACCGCGATTTGAAAATCGAGCTTCAGCGCCTATGGCACAAACCAGCTGAGGTCGTCCCAGTGGTAATCGGCACCCTTGGCGCCATCCCAAAAACACTAGGGCAGCACTTGAAACATCTTCGAATTGACAAAATTAACATCTGTCAAATTCAGAAGGCAGCCCTGCTGGGATCCGCATGAATACTACGCCGATACATTACAACTTCCTAGGCCTCTGGGTGAGGCTCATAAGAACATACGAACATAAGAACTAGCCTGCTGGATCAGACTAGAGTCCATCTAGTCCAGCATTCTGCTACTCGCAGTGGCCCACCAGGTGCCTTTGGGAGCTCACATGCAGGATGTGAAAGCAATGGCCTTCTGCTGCTGCTGCTCCTGAGCACCTGGTCTGCTAAGGCATTTGCAATCTGAGATCAAGGAGAATCAAGATTGGTAGCCAAAATTGGTAGCTCGAATTGTAATGAAGGCCAACAACCAGCTAAAGATCTAGCAGCTGTGAACTCAATAATAATAATAATAATAATAATAATAATAATAATAATAATAATAATAATAATAATAATAATAATGATGATGATGATGATAATGATAATAATGATAATACTTACGATAGCGATGGCGGCGGCGGCGGCCCGGCCGGCGGCGGCCCGACGAGCGGCAACCCGGTGACTGACCCGACGGCATGACTTGACGACGACGGCGAGCTGGCAACGTATTTAACAACAATAATAATAATAATAATAATAATAATAATAATAATAGAAAACAAATTGGGGATGATCTCAAAGGCAAAGAACTCTCCAAACTGACAGTTTTTTCAAATCTTGCAACTAAGGTATCCTTCACAGAATCCTGGGAATTCTAGTTTTGTTTGAAAACTACTTTTCTTTGTAATCTCATGTGTATACTATTCCTAGTGAATCCCTGTACCTGCATTGAAGGAAGCGGCCACTCATTTGGTGTTTTATACTAGAACAAAAACTTATTAGTCCTCAAGATGCTACAAGACTCCTAGATTCGAGTCCAGTAGCAACTCAGAGACCAACAAGATTTTTGAGGTACGAGCAGTCCAAAATCAAAGCTTTGTATGTCAGATCTGATAAAGGGAGGTTCGACTCTGGAAAGCTCACGTCCCAAAAACCACTTTGGTCTCCTGGACTCAGGTGCTCCTGAACTCCTGGACTCAAATTTAGGTGTTCTACTGCAAACCAAGACAGATACCCTTTGAAATGCACAATACTCCTGTTTATTTTTTCTTAAAGGAAAGTGTTAACATTTTAAAAGAACTATTTGTGCAACCTAATTCTTCGCATTTAAATCCAGGGTTTCAGGAGGGGGCATAAGCTGCTTTTGGCATGGCAAGGGAACAGAAACATTTAAAGGGCAACAAGGCACATTCAGGTTAATGTCGGCATTGGCATGGACAGCCACGATTTTTAGGTGTTGGTTGCATTTTTCCTTCGAACAGTTAAAATGTTGTACTTAAAGGCTCAGCATGAGATCTGCAAAGGGAACCTCTGCTTCACCAACTTTTTGGAATTCTCTGAGCAGGTAAACTAGCGCGTGGATAAGGGCGACTTGATTGGCCAGATCAAGTTCCACTGACACTGGTCCTACGGTAGACATCATGTACTTAAGACTTTCAAGAGGTATTTGACAAGGTATATTTCCAAAAGACTCTTGAGTAAGCTTAGCAGTTAGGGGAGAAGAGGACAGGTCATTTTATAGGTTAAATTATAGGAATCGGAGAATAGTAGTAGAGAGCAGTTCTTTACTACGGAGGCCAGAAAGGTCACTGTTTGGGCCAGAGGTGTACCGGGGGCAAATGGCGCCCGGAGACAAATTTTCTCCAGGACACCCCCCAGGCTCTGCCCTCGACCCCGCCCATGTCACCATGGACATGGGCAAGGTCTAGGGTGCCCACCTCCCCCCCCGACTCCCCCTGCTGGCTGGGCTCCCAGTCGGCAGCCTGCAGTCTCTTCTGACCTCCCCTCCGGGCAGGCCAGAAGAGACTGCAGTCCTGGCCTCGGAGACCTGCTTTTATAAGCTCTGAGGCTGGGGGTGGGTGGGTCTTGGGGAGCAGGAAGGGGTGGGACTTCCTGCTCCCCAAGCCCCACCCCTGGCCTCAGTGCTTATAAAAGAAGGTCTCCGAGGCCGGGACTGCAGTCTCTTCTGGCCTGCCCTTCCTGGTGGCTTCACGTTCTCTGTGTGCTTTTTTTTAAAATGGCCATGCTGGCAGGGGCTGATGGGAATTGTAATTCATGAACATCTGGAGAGCCGCAGGTTGCAGACCCCTGTGCTAGCCTAAAAACTGCATCCCCTGCAGGCCAAAAATGGAAAACCCAATAAAATACCAAAATCCCTCACAAACGAACCCTGCATTTTTGGCGCCCACCACAAGGGGGCGCCCTGGGCATCTGCCCACTTTGCCCAATGGGCATTACGCCCCTGCCCTGCATAAAGTCGTTGTGTATCTGGGAGAGGTTCCCAGGAAATCTGGAAGAGCCCTCACTAAACCCAGCTGAAACTAGGTAACATTGAGACCGGGTTAGAAATGAAGCAAACAGGATGAAACAGGCAAACTAATAGAACTGAGCAGGATTTGGGGTTAGTTGAGAGGGCCAGGGGAAGAACTCAACAGAAGGCAGGGTGCCAAGGTCAGGAAGAGGAGGAAGAACAGAGTTCAGGGATATTGTCGAAGGCTTTCATGGCCGGATTCAACTGGTTCTGGTGGGTTTTCCGGGCTGTGTGGCCAGGGTCTGGTGGATCTTGTTCCTAATATTTTGCCTGCATCTGTGGCTGGCATCGTTAGAGGTGTATCACAGAGGGAAGTCTGTTACACAGTGAGCATCTTCTTGGCATAAAAGAAGTTCCAGTTTTAAACCTGGGCATCTCCAGTTAAAAGTATCAGGTACTAGATCAGGGGTAGGGAACCTTTAACACTCAAAGAGCCATTTGGACCCATTTTCCACAGGAAAAGAAAACACTTGGAGCCGCAAATAATTTTTGACATTTAAAATAAAGATAACACTGTATATATAGGGTTTTTTAACCTTTTACTCCGCTCATTCTGAGAAGCGCATGGATGCGCCCGCCCTGCTGCGTGCAGGGCGGGCAAGGATGAAGCCGGTGGCTTGGCCTCACCGGCCGCTGGGAAAGCACCCACCCCGCTCCAACGGGGCGGGCGAGAGGACAAGCCCGTGGCGCGGCCCAGCTGACCAGTTGGTGCGCCTGCCCTGCTGGTGCGCCTGCCCTGCTGGTGCGCCTGCCCTGTTGGTGCGCCTGCCCTGCTGCCTGCAGGGTGGGCAAGGATGGGGCTGGCAGCTCGGCTCGTGGAGCCCCAGTGCAAGGGCAGAAGAGCCGCATGCGGCTCTCGAGCTGCAGGTTCCCTACCCCTGTACTAGATGATGCGTGAAGCCTCAGTGTGGGACCCTGAAGAGCCAATGCCAGTCAGAGTAGCCAAGACTGGCCTTGATAAATTTAGGCAACATCATGTTCAGTTGCACCATGAAAACAGGTGGACAGAATTCACGTTTCCATGGACACAAGGAAGGACTGAAGGTGTTGGATGAGGGTCTCTGTACCTGTGCCTTTTTCCTCAGGATAACAGCTTTTTTTGGTCTTGATTCATATAAAACAAGTCTTTGATTTGACAAATTCTAGGAAGACATTTTTCCACTGAATATGAATTATTTGCTGCCAAGCTTGAGTGCCTTCTGTAAATGGAGATACATTTGTCTGATTTATAATAATAGACCATTTCAGAAACGATGTGGTTGGTGTTTATGACATAGTGGAGAGTTTTGGCCTACAGTCTGGAAAAATGGGATTCAGATCTCCAGGACGCTTACTGGGTGACCTTGGACCAGAGTTTCTGGGTTGGGAAAGATTTGGAGATTTTTGAAGTGGAGTCTGGGGATGGTGGAATTTGGGGAGAGAAGGGTCCTCAGCAGGGCATAATGCAAAAGAGTTCACCTTCCGAAGCAGCCATTTTCTCCAAGGGAACAGATCTTGTCAGGAGATAATTTATAACAGTGGGAGATCTCCAGGTACCACCTGGCAGTGGCGTATCTACCTAGGGACAAGCGGTACCCCTTGTCCCCGGGCGCCACTCTTCTGGTCACGTGGGGGGTGCAAAATCGGCCCCCCCACGTGACCAGGAAGTTCTGCTGCCTCGTCGTTTTCACGTGCCTCGAACCCATCCATGTGTCACTGACATGGGCGGGGGCAGGGTGCTCAAAGACCATGAAGTAGCAGGAAGCCCATGGTTACATGGGCGGGGTCGAGGGCACCGGCAGTGGGGGGATGGAGCCTGGGGGCATCAGGGGGCGGAGCCGGGGTGGTGGTGGGGGCAGAGCCTGGAGGCATCTCCAGGTGCCATTTACCCCCGGTACGCCTCTGCCACCTGGAGGTTGGCATACCTACATATCCCATATGTCTCTTAGCCTCTTACTTCAAAGGGTTATAGTGAGGTTAAGGCAGAGAGCTTTCAGTAAAGATAAGAAGAAGAAAAAGGGTGTACATTCAAAAATACTGAAGTTGCCTGGTTCATGTTGAGATTCCAGATTTGTTCATGTTGAGATTCCGGATTTGTGCTGCATTCTTCGTTCCCCCTCCCCCTCCGATTCCACGCGTCCTCCGAAGTCCCCATATCTTACATCAGACGCACAAAAAGGTTTTTATATTCTTCATGATGCTTTGTTAAAGAATAATGACTGCGAGAGTGGTCGTATCTTATCCTCATGTTCCATAAAGCTGCTATTGATTTAAAAAAACACAGGATGTGTCCCTCGAGGCAAAATTAAAGCATTGAGAATGTGCCATGCTTGTATGTCTCAGATGGTGTATCACAATGTTTTAAAATCCCTTGAGTTCCTGCAGTAAAATAAAAATTATGAGGTCTGGTGGGGCATTCTCCAGACGCCGGCCTTCTCGTTCCCTTGTGACTGGTCACATTTGTTCAAGTGATGTTGCTCTAGTACAGGTGAAGAGTCCTTAAAAGGTCAAGAGACTGTTTTTGTGAAGGCATATCAGGGTTGTGTCCTTGGATCTCAGCCAGCCTGGCTGTTCTCGGCACGCACGCCAGCCTCTAAGGACTGATCCTTGGAATCCTAAGAGCAAACGCATTCCATGGTTTCTGTAACAGCGAGCTATAGTTGCGCCTCCTCTGCGTCTTTTCTAGCAAATTGCTACTGCTCATCATGCTCCTCTGCATACTATTTTAGCCGGGTGGATAGGAGTGAACAATAGCTGTGGCACCAAAATTATGGACTTCCCTTCCCAGGGGGATTAGACTTTCCCCCTCAATCATTGTCTCCCATCAGCAGATAAAGCTTTTTCTGTTTCTGACCCTTCTTGTTAGTTCTTAATTGTTGGCTTGTCTGTCAGTCAGTCAGTCTATCGCCAGCAGGGTGTAGTGGTTAAGAGTAGGTGGACTCTAATCTGGAGAACTAGGTTTGATTTCCCACTCCTTCACTTGAGAGCAGCAGACTCTTATCTGGTGAACTGGATTTGTTTCCATGCTCTTGCACATGAAGCCTGCTGGTTGACCTTGGGCCAGCCACAGTTCTTTCAGAACTCTCTTAGTCCCACCTATCTCACAAGGTGTCTATTGTGGGAAGAGGAAGGCAAAGGAGTTTGACTCTCCTTACAAGAGAGAAAGTGGGGTATAAATCCAAACTTCTTCTATCTGTCTGTTTCTATCTACACACATGTATAGTATATACTGTGTGTGTGTATAAACACACACAAACATGGTTTTTCACCTTTTTAATTATTATTATTATCATCATCATCATTATTATTATTATTGTAGATTTCACAGCTGCCAGATCTTTAGCTGGTTGTTGGCCTTCATTACAATTCGAGCCTCACCCAGAGGCCTAGGAAGTCGTAATGTATCGGCATAGTATTCGTGCCGATCCCAGCAAGGCTGCCTTCTGAATTTGACAGATGTTAATTTTGTCAATTCGAAGATGTTTCAAGTGCTGCCCTGGTGTTTTTGGGATGGCGCCCAGCATGCCGATTACCACTGGGACGACCTCAGCTGGTTTGTACCATAGACGCTGAAGCTCGATTTTCAAATCACGGTATCTAGTGACCTTCTCGTGTTCTTTTTCAATGACCCTGCTGTCACCGGGGACTGCTATGTCGATGATGCTCACTTTCTTGTCCTTGATCACGGTGATGTCTGGTGTATTGTGTTTCAACACTTTGTCTGTTTGGATTCGAAAGTCCCACAGGATCTTGACCTTCTCATTTTCCATTACTTTCTCTGGACAATGTTCCCACCAGTTGTTGTTGTTGTTGTTGCTGCTGCTGCTGTTATTAATTTGACTTTTGTACCGCCTCCTTAAGGGCCTGCATTCAGCACAAAGACAGGGTATAAATATTTTACATAAGTGAATAGGGACATTCCATGTGTGAGAGAGGACTGTGTTCATGTGCTTCTTTGAACTACAACCTTGGTGGTCCTTATATATATATACTACTTTTCTCCTCTGCAAGAAAACATAATCTCTTGTGCCTCTCCCCCCCCCCCCCGCCCCCATAGGCACTTACCTGAAAAAGTCGACGATGAAATCCAGATCAAGAACATGAGTGGGCAGTGGTTTTATGAAGTCAAGTCCAAGAGGCACAGAGACAAAATCCATGGCGCGGACATCATTCGCGCATCAATGAGGAGAAAGCCCTTGACAGCAGGTATGTGCGTTGAAACTTTTCTTTTTCTTTGCGGGCGTTGACTTAAGGAATCCGTCTGTATATTGAGACAATTCCCAAGTAGGGGAATATATCAAGAATTCTTTTTTAACTGTCTATTTTAAATAATATTGGTTTCTTTTTCTGTGTCAATGTGTTATATGAAAAATTTAATAAACATTATTTTAAAAAAAAGGAATCCGTGTTTTGTTCAGCGGAACACTGCAAGACACAATATTTAGTTAACAAAAAAGTCCAGTAAATACACTTAGAATCATGGAAACATAGATCTAGAAGGGACTTTAAAGGTCATCTAGTCCAATCCCCTGCACAGTACAGGAAATTCGCAGCTCTGTCCCCCTACTCCTCCTGTGGTCCCTGCTCTATGCCCAAAGCCTTTTCGGCTCAGGAAAACGGACTGGTGAGGGAAGGCAGGCGGGCCTCTCCCTCCCTCCCCTCTGCCCTGCAGCCCCGAGCTCAATCAGGCCTCTGAAACCTTCTAAAAGTAACATTCGCTGCAGCCTGCTGTGTGACTGTGGGGAAAGCCAGTTGTGTCCAAAGAACCCAGACTCAATTCATTTAAAAAATTGTAGTGTCATTTAGTCGCTAGTATCTTTGAATTTTGTTTCCTCTAGGCGTATGTCCCGAATCGGTCTCTGCGTTCGGCAGAGGCCAACCTACTGGTGATCCCTGGCCCCTCAATGATACGGCTGGCCTCCACCCGGGCCAGAGCCTTTACAGCTCTGGCCCCAGCCTGGTGGAACACTCTCCCACCAGCTGTCCGGGCCCTGCGGGACCTTGCTGAGTTCCGCAGGGCCTGCAAGACTGAGCTGTTCCTCCGGGCCTTTGGGGAGACTAGCCGTTGATGGGGCCCCCTCCCTTTCCCTTTTTCTTATAACATCAAGTGGATCCTACCGCCCCTCCCCCTCTTAGGGTTTTGAGGGAATTGATAGCAGGTGCCATCTTGTGTTAATGTTAATTTTAATAATGCTGCATTTTAATGGGGTAAGGTTTATTTTTATAAGAGACTGTATTACCGGTAATTTATACTTACTGGATTTTAACCTGATATTGTGCTCTATTTATATGCTGTTCACCGCCCTGAGCCCTCCGGGGGAGGGCAGTCTATAAACCATAATAATAATAATAATAATAATAATAATAATAATAATAATAATAATAATAATAATAATAATAATAATAATAATAATAATATGTACAATCTGTTAACTTGTCTCAATAGTGTGAAGGTTTCTGGCTACTAGGTGCTCTTCCCACGCCTCTTATTTTCCAAACTTTTTTTGGTTACAATTTCAGTGTAAGTTTTCTATGATCACTGTGCTGTCAGAAGCCCAAAACCACTTCCCTTTCCACCTCTCAAGGGGAGTCACGGTCCTAATTAGATCATCAGGCTCCCACCAGGAACATCTGGGATTAAATCGTCACTCTGCAACAGAACACGCCAAATGACCTTGGGCCAATCAAGCTCCTTCAGCTGAACCTCTTTTGCACCAGTGTAGTCAGAACTTCAGAGGCCACCCTGCATCAAACCATCAAGTGAAAGAACAGATCATGACAATCTCTGGAGTCGGTACATGAAAGCGGTCCTTTCCGCACAAATCTCCCAAAACGTTTGTAAAATGTTTTTAACCCCTCCTTTTATCCGCACGCACCCCCTTGAAACAATTCATGACCGCCATTAAGCGGTTTTTCCCTTTTTTGGGAATTTGTTATCAAATCGAAGCTTCACAACCTCGTGCTGCAATTCTCTGTGCCTTGTATACTCAATGCATCAAAGATTATACTCTGGTTTCTGTTCAGATTAATCCCCCCTTCAAAAATAAAAAACTCACAGAAATGATCTAATAAACAGGCAACGGAGAGTGATCTCACAAAATGGCACCAAGGAGAACGTTCCAGGACAGCACAGAGGCGTGGAAAAAGTTTTAAAGAGATACACACGCCGAGTGAAAACAGTTTGAAAACGCTACAGCCTCAAGAATCGTTTTAAAAGGGGATTCCCTTTAAACGTTTTGAGGCTGGAACTATAACGTTTGGGAGTAAAAGCAATGCGGAACTCCACCGAGGAAACGTTTTATTTCCTGCCACAAGACTTTTTAAATGAACTGTGCGGTAAGGGCCATTATCTTATTTTCCAGCCCCCAGTAGACGAGGCATTAGACGAGCTGGCTTGTGTGGCCCCTTCCGACTCTATGTAGTTGCATAGGAGCAGCAGTGGCTTAGGAGGTTAAGAGCTCGTGTATCTAATCTGGAGGAACCGGGTTTGATTCCCCGCTCTGCCGCCTGAGCTGTGGAGGCTTATCTGGGGAATTCAGATTAGCCTGTGCACTCCCACACACGCCAGCTGGGTGACCTTGGGCTAGTCACAGCTTCTCGGAGCTCTCTCAGCCCCACCTACCTCACAGGGTGTTTGTTGTGAGGGGGGAAGGGCAAGGAGATTGTAAGCCCCTTTGAATCTCCTACAGGAGAGAAAGGGGGGATATAAATCCAAACTCTTCTTCTTCTTCTATGTAGCGAGTAGTGCCGGAAGGTCATTATTTAATAATGTACTGTTTTAAGTCAGTTGCCTAGCCATTAAATTAGGCATCTTCAAATTGAAGTTTGTAGCTTTAAGCACACATGAATAAAATACAAGATGATCACTTTTTTGTTGTTTTTCTCTATTTTTTTTGTCCTGATATTTTAGCAGAGCTGAGTCAGAATAAGACTGGCAAGAAACAGAAAAGCTGGGTGAACAACGTCAATAAAGAGGTCCTTACGCCCCCGGAGCTGTTTGGCGCCATAGAAGAGGCAGAAGGAGAATCGAAATCTAGTCTGAGGTCAGACATTCAAACTTGCTCTTGCTTATTTGTGTATCAGCCAGTTCAGCAGATCAATTCCGTCTGCCGTAACCTTCAGTATTGCGATAAATACATTTTGACCTGTTTTTCTAAAATTTTTATCTAGCTAGCCCTCACTTGGAACGGTCAAATGCAAGCTTTTCAGACAAGTGGCATTTCCAAGAGAGACTAAGGCTGGAAGTAGATGTACAATATTAAGTTTCGTGGAGCCCATTTTGGTGGTGCAGTTTCTGCCCACAAAACAAGCATGTCCCTTTTTTGGTCATGCAGTGGACTATTGCGGAAACAAGCAATCAGCTTGGCAAAGTGCAATATGTCTGTGAAGGGTAGCCAGTATGTACCTGCGGCAGAGGAATATCCGGGCCCTGCGGGACCTTGGTGAGTTCTGCAGGGCCTGTAAGACAGAGCTATTCCACCGGGCCTTTGGAGGGGCCGGCTGCGGTTCCACCGCCCCCCATTGAAACTGAAATCAAAGCTGCCTGTCTGGACCACCTTGGTTGGGCCCTAATTCCACCTTGGGCCCTGCCTATCTCCTCCCCTTCCTTCTTCTTCTTCTTTTTCTTTTCTTCTTTGGCCTTTAGATCGGGCGCCTGTGTATATGTGTTCTACACAATCTTGTTGTTTTAATTTATTTATTGTTATTAATTGCTGCTGAGTTTTAATGGGTTAACTTTTATGTTGTATTCATCTGCTGTTGGAAACAGCCGTGTTGTGAGCTGCCTCAAGCCCTTCGGGGATGAGGCGGCCTATAAAATTAATTAATTAATTAATTAAGGGGGGAAATGGCACCCAGAGACAACTCTTTCTCCAGGCGCCTCTCCCCCCCGGGCGCCGAGAAAATTCTGTCTTCCATGCAGATTTTTGAACTCTTATCTCTTAATATGATTCCACCACTTAACAGTTTCATAGCAACATTCTTGTACGGATATGAATACCCGGATTAATTAGGGCTTTCCTGTCACACTTGAGCAGATGTTCGCTCAGTTTTGTTTGCACCCCCAGCCTCCACATTTTTTAGATATTACCATCTGGAAATAAATATACCTTATTGTCTGCCTTGTAATCTGGTGTGCGAAAGTCAGGATCGCCCTTGTTTAATGACAGGGAAGGGTTGTCCCTTTCAGGAACTGTGGTTTTCTGTTAAAGGAATATTTATCTTGCTGGGTGGGTGGAGATGAAGCTTATTAAATCAGAGAACTGCTTAGGTGCACCAAGCAAACAAGTTGAGTGTGGAAAGCCACATTTTTTCAAAAAAATATTTCTGTTGGGTTTGTGGTTCATATTTATTCTAAACCCCTTCAGGCCTCTGTAAATCCTTTCTTCTAACTAGAGTTTCTGTTGGTACAAGGGCTTTTCACATAGTGCTTCCTCCAGACTGTTTGGACTCTACTCTGCGTTTCAAGGGTAGCCCCATTTGGAATGTGTTCCCGGCTGGTGCTGGAATTCCATCTTTCTCTAGCGAATTTTCCTGCCGCTGCTCCAGGGAACCCGTCCCAAGGCATCGTACAAGATAAAGCATTATAAAAACAAATGTCAATAGGCCAGTGATGGTGAACCTTTTCGAGACCCGAGTGCCCACATTGCAACCCCAAACCCACTGATTTATCGCAAAGTGCCAACACGGCAATTTAACCTGAATACTGAGGTTTTGATTTAGAAAAAACGGTTGGCTCCGAGGCGTGCGTTACTCAGGAGTAAGCCTGGTGGAGCAACCGTTCAATGCTTCAGATGGGTGAATCACGACCCTAGGAGGGTTTACTCAGAAGCAAGCCCCATTGCCAGCGACTGAGCTTACTCCCAGATAAAGGATCGTGCCCAGGCCAGCCTAGATATGTGTGTGGGTGTGTGATTTTCTGCCCCCCCACGACGAACTCTGTGCACACGGGCCCACAGAAAGGGCTCTGAGTGCCACTTCTGGCACCTGTGCCATAGGTTCGCCACCACTGCAATAGGCTGTCGTGAGTTTTCAGGGTTGGGTAGCCATGGTCAGGGTTTTTTAGCTCCTAACATTCCCAGACCTAAAAAGCACACTAAAATGGCAATAACAGATCCCGTAATTGAAAACCTGAGTAAAAAGAATCCTTTTTGGTCTAGTGCAGTGATAGCAAACCTTTTCGAGACCGAGTGCCCAAATTGCAACCCAAAACCCACCTATTTATCGCAAAGTGCCAACATGGCAATTTAACCTAAATACTGAGGTTTTAGTTTAGAAAAAACGGTGGGCTCCAAGGCGTGCGTTACTCAGGAGTAAGCTTGGTGGTAGTTGGTGGCTTTGCTTTAAAGCAACCGTGCAACTCTTCCAATGGGTGAACCATGACCTAGGAGGGTTTACTCAGAAGCAAGCCCCACTGCCAGCAACTGAGCTTACTCCCAGGTAAAGGATCGTGCTGTAGTTCTTTGCATGAAAATCAGTGGAGTTTAACAGCGCTTAACAGGGTTACCTACACTGCTTCCCCAAAACTAGGTCTTAGGTTTAATGCTATTAATCGAGCCCAGCGGCCCAGGCCAGCCTAGATGTGTGGCGGGGCGGGGGGGGGGGGCGGCTCTGTTTACATGTGCCCACAGAAAGGGCTCTGAGTGCCACCACTGGTCTAGTGCTTAAAAGAGAGCCCCGTTCTGTACCAGGTGAGCCTCAAAAGGGGAGAGTATTCCTTAAAAGCGGCGCCACAGCTGAAAAAGCCCTGTTTCTAGTTGCTACCCACCTCACCTGTGAAGGTAGGGACATCAAGAGTGGGGCTTGTGAGGTAAGTCTTGACAGGTGAGCTGAACCGTATTGGAGGAATGGGTCCTTCCAGAGCCTTGAAGCAAAAGCGGGGCATTAAAGCAATAGTCACTTTTCTTAGGGTAGGAAGGACACTTCTCACAAACAACAATACAGGCATCTGGAGTTGCTTGTGGGGAAGTTCTCGTTGTCAGATCAGTTTGTGGTTTAACATGCCTGAAGTAACTTGCTGAGGATTCTGTTGTGTTCTGTACAGCCCTACAGCATTCAACGCAGATGCAACGCCCCAGGAAGGCACAAAGAAGGCAGCTGTATCGCCGTCCAAGGTAAGTCTGTTGTCCTAGCAGTCATTGCCTTATTTTAACACCAAATGGAAGAAAAGACTGCGTTGTTATCAACCATCCCTGCGTAGCCAGAATCAATGGGTTCCTCAAAGAATACGTCATCAGGATAACAAGGAGCTGAAAATCCTGTGTGTTTCTTACAAGGCATTTTCAGGGGAGAATGATCACTATCAGGATAAATAAAACATCTCCATCTGGCTGAGCTGGGCAACTGGCGGGAGGGCCGAGGAGAAGGAAATGGGATATGTGTATGTAAAAACTGGAAGTGACAATGGATAACTCGAAGAATCAAAATATAAAAATCTGAAGGGAGGGAGGCATAGCGGAATAAGCACAGAGAACTTCCTTTGTTTCACTTTTTATTGTTATGGTCGCGCTTTAAGAACATAAGAACAAGCCAGCTGGATCAGACCAGAGTCCATCTAGTCCAGCTCTCTGCTGCTCGCAGTGGCCCGCCAGGTGCCTTTGGGAGCTCACATGTAGGATGTGAAAGCAATGGCCTTCTGCGGCTGTTGCTCCCGATCACCTGGTCTGTTAAGGCATTTGCAATCTCAGATCAAGGAGGATCAAGATTGGTAGCCATAAATCGACTTCTCCTCCATAAATCTGTCCAAGCCCCTTTTAAAGCTATCCAGGTTAGTGGCCATCACCACCTCCTGGGGCAGCATATTCCAAACACCAATCACACGTTGCGTGAAGAAGTGTTTCCTTTTATTAGACCTAATTCTTCCCCCAGCTTTACTGCACTTTCATTAAATTGAGCACTTAATGATCACAGGCCAAGGGGGTGGGGCCACGCCACAGCAGGCGTGCGCCCCTGCGTAGGCTTTCCGGAGGCGTAGGGGGGAATTGGAGGGGTGCAGGGCGCCCACGTGCACTGGGCACACTTCCCCCTCGCTCCGCCCCTACTTATGATATTATGTCTTTTTTTTCGTGTTGGTGGGCAATTAATTCAGTAGCCAAGGTGTAGTAGGCTTGTTTCTCGCTGTTCTCTGTAATGCTAAGAATCATCAGATACTCTATGGCAGGGGTCGGCAACCTTTATTTATTTATTTATTTATTTATTTATTTATTTATTTATTTATTTATTTATTTATTTATTTATTTATTTATTTATTTATTAGATTTTTATACCGCCCTATCCCAGAGGGGCCCCTCCACTCACCTTTCCTTCCAGCGCTGCTCTGGAGGTCTGGAGGGACACACCAACGCTACCCTCCGACCTCCAGGCCACGAAGAGCAGCAATACCACCCAAAGAGCTATTTGGACCTGTTTTCCACAGCCCTGAAGATCTACCTAGCTGGAGAGGTGGCTCCATGCGGCTCCACCTCCGGTTTGGCCCCTCCACTCATCTTTCCTTCCAGCGCTGGGAGGCGGAGGCGCCAGGCAGGGAAACCCCCTCTACCCGATGAAGCAGGCAGCCGCCTGCTCCATGGGGCAGAGGGGGGATGGCGGCTGTGGGGATGGCAGAGGGGGGGATGGCGTCTGCTCTGGAGGGACACGCCAACGCTGCCCTCCGACCTCTAGGGGTCGGAGGGCAGCATGGGCGTGTCCCTCCAGAGCAGCGCTGGAAGGAGAGGTGAGTGAAGGGGCCGTGAAAAGAGGCGCCCTCATGCACGGAGCTGCCTCTGTTTCGGCCCCTCCACTCACCTTTCCTTCCAGCGCTGGTAAATCCATACTCTGTGGTAGAGTATACATCAGATACTCTCTGGCAAAACCATAGAGTTACCCATGATTCCTAGAACTACCACATGTCACTACTGGGTTTTACCTGGAAGTGATGTAGTACTTTTTTTTCTTTTCACTGTTTTTCCTTTTTCTCCTGCTTCCTCTCGGTGCAGCAACAGGCAACGTGGCTTTTGCTGGCCAGAGGCAGTCCTGCCCCTATCCTCCCTGATACACTCCCATAAATATCCCTGTGTACCTTCCATTTGTGTTTGCTAAGACAAGAATTTGGAAGAGCATGTTTGGCAAGATGACATGTCAATACCTATTTTTCAAGAATATTTATAGGTTACCTTGCGACCTTGAAAGTGCATTATTCTGCATGTGCAGAAGGGCCCTCTGTTGATTGATTGAATGAATGAATGAATGAATGAATACACTATTTTAAAGGATTTTCTTGCATATACACAACTTATCTTCAACCGCTCGCTAAAGATCTGTGTACTGTAGTGGCAGCGGCTTCCCAAAGTAGCACAGCCAATCAGAAACCCTTCTGGATAAAAGCCCCATCTGCACCCACCCATTTTTGTAAAACACTTTACAGGTGTCGGGAATGGTATCAACAGGCAATACAGGTTCCCACGGGCACCTCACTGTGTTGGAGATCTCTGTTATCAACAAAGTAAATAAAAAGAAAAACACTCTCCTTAGAAGCCCTTGCAAGTGGGAGGAAGGGGCTGTTTAAAATCCCAAATCCCGTGGTGGCGAACCTTTGGAACTCCAGATGTTATGGACTACAATTCCCATCAGCCCCTGCCAGCATGGCCAATTGGCCATGTTTTGCTACAAGTTCTCCAATTGGCCATGCTGGCAGGGGCTGATGGGAATTGTAGTTCATAACATCTGGAGTGCCAAAGGTTCGCCACCACAAATGCTTGCGGGGGTGGGGGGTGGGATGTTTCCTATTAAGTGCACTAATCTAGAAGAAAAAGTGAGATGATAATGATATTCCACATAGATGTCCTTTTTTTGATGTCCAGGAGCAGCAGTGGCGTAGGAGGTTAAGAGCTCGTGCATCTAATCTGGAGGAACCGGGTTTGATTCCCAGCTCTGCCGCCTGAGCTGTGGAGGCTTATCTGGGGAATTCAGATTAGCCTGTACACTCCCACACACGCCAGCTGGGTGACCTTGGGCTAGTCACAGCTTCTCAGCGCTCTCTCAGCCCCACCCACCTCACAGGGTGTTTGTTGTGAGGGGGGAAGGGCAAGGAGATTGTAAGCCCCTCTGAGTCTTCTGCAGGAGAGAAAGGGGGGATATAAATCCAAACTCTTCTTCTTCTTCTTCTTCTTCTTCTTCTTCTTCTTTCTTTTTAGTTTGGGAACTCCATGGTTAAATCGGAATGTAGGTAGAGAGAAGTAAAATGACCAAAAGGTAAAATGCAGAAGGCTTGATAACGATAAAGATCTCTAGTGACCTTATCTTTTCAGTTCTTCCACATTCGTCAGTCATAGCTGTTGGGCAAAGCAGGTCTGATCAGATAAGGGATGATCAGGTAAGGGATGGTCTCATAAATGCCTTTTTGAAATCCAGCATGGGAGAAGGACTAGACGCAAACCTGAATGACAGTCACGGAGGCTAGGGTGGAAATTCTGGTTATACTTGAGCAGGGGTGACCAACTCTGGCACTTCAGATATTCATGAACTACAATTCCCATCAGCCCCCAGGTTCAGGGACCGCCTCTCCCCACATTGCCCCGGTAGGCCCCTCCGCTCCTCGGAGGAGGACCTACTCGTGATCCCTGGCCCAAAAATGATCAGGCTGGCCTCGATGAGAGGCAGGGCCTTTTCAGCTTTGGCCCCTGCCTGGTGGAACAGGCTCCCTAGGGAGATCAGGGCCCTGCGGGACTTACAGAGTTTCTGCAGGGCCTGTAAGACAGACCTGTTCCGCCAGGCGTTTGGCCAGCCTGGTTAAAAATACATCTACCATGTCATCTGGCCTCCCGTGGGCACAAGGGGGGGGGGAGGGGGGTAGCCAGATGCCATCCACATTTTAAAATGGGTTCCGTTTTTATGTACGGTAATTGATATTTAAATTATGTTTTAATGTGTGTTTTAACCTGTTGTGAACCGCCCTGAGCTCTCAGGGGGAGGGCGGTATATAAAACTAATAAACAAACAAACAAACAAACAAACAAACAAACAAATAAATAAATAAAAATCCTGGCCTCAGTGAGGCTTGGATCAGGCTCTAAAGCTGGGGCAGATGGGAATTGTAGTCCGTGAACATCTGAAGCGCCAGAGTTGGACACCGCTGTACTAGAGGGTTTGAACCTATGTCCCATTCACATAGCAGCATTTATTAAGAAGAGCAGCCTCACTCGTGTGCAGGTTGTGCAGTGTTTGTTTTTGATAGCCAGGTCTATTTTTCTGCAGTATGTTTAACATCTGCTGAGCTCTTGTGCACATTAAAGGTGCTTCGGGATCCATTTTTCTCTCTTGGTAAAGTTGGGTGGGAGGCTGTCTTTTTATTTTTGCAGAGCAAGTGACATGCTTTCTTTATTAATTTTTGGAGAAAGTTATTCAAGTAGGATTGCTCACTCTTTCTGGGAAAATATCTGCAGATTTTGGGAGCGGGGAAGGAGCTCAGCAAGGTACGATTCCATGGACTCCACCCTCCATAGCAGCCATTTTCTACAGCTTAATTTATTTCTGTCTTCTCTGTCGTCTAGAGATCAATTGTAATAGTGGGAGATCTCCAGGTGCCACCTGGCGGTTGGCAACCGTGCTTTCAGGGCTGGTCCCTTGGACCATTGTCATCTTGTCTTGTTTATAAGCAATAAAGGTATTTCCCAGGGCTAAGGATTCTAGGGAGGAGGTTAGTCCAAATCCCCACCCTACTTTGTCAACTTAGCCAAATGCTTACAGTTGTACTTTTTACTGCCTCAATAAATACGACTCGAGACCTGGTAACTCATGGGAGCGACTGTGGCTCCGTGGCTAAGAGCGCTTGCAAAGGGATCTGGGTTCGGTCTTGGACGTTCTCCAGTTAAAAGCTCAAGAAGCAGGCTCCGAGAAGGATCTTTCTGTGCCTAAGATCCCAGAGAGCCAATGCCAGCTGGAGTAACAGACAAAACTGAGCTCAGCAGAACAATGATCGGACTCTATATAAGGCAACTGGAGTTGCTTCCATGTGAGGTTATTTCCCTGAGTATCCACATGAGTTCTACCAAGAATGTCCACATGATGTTGCATGTCTTCCCCTCCCTTCCCCTTTCTCCATGGTGGACGGGCCTCAACTAGATGATAGGCCCCTCCCTCTCCCTCCTCCCCAAGTGGATGGGCCACGACAAGACGATCCCTTCCCCTTCCTCCCCCTTATGATACCCAGAAGGTTTCTCTAGGTGGAGGATTCGTAGGGTGGCTGTGGGCGAAGCGTCCACCTGGGTACTGTTCTCGCAGTCTGCACAGATAGCGATTGGAACCAGGTTCTGCACCTCTAAGAACATAAGAACATAAGAACTAGCCTGCTGGATCAGACCAGAGTCCATCTAGTCCAGCACTCTGCTACTCGCAGTGGCCCACCAGGTGCCTTTGGGAGCTCACATGCAGGATGTGAAAGCAATGGCCTTCTGCTGCTGCTGCTGCTCCTGAGCACCTGGTCTGCTAAGGCATTTGCAATCTGAGATCAAGGAGGCTCAAGATTGGTAGCCATAGATCGACTTCTCCTCCATAAATCTGTCCAAGCCCTTTTTAAAGCTCTCCAGGTTAATAGCCATCACCACCTCCTGCGGCAGCATATTCCAAACACCAATCACACGTTGCGTGAAGAAGTGTTTCCTTTTATTAGTCCTAATTCTTCCCCCCAGCATTTTCAATGAATGCCCCCTGGTTCTAGTATTGTGAGAAAGAGAGAAAAATTTCTCTCTGTCAACATTTTCTACCCCAGGCATAATTTTATAGACTTCAATCATATCCCCCCTCAGACGTCTCCTCTCCAAACTAAAGAGTCCCAAACGCTGCAGCCTCTCCTCATAAGGAAGGTGCTCCAATCCTTCAATCATCCTCATTGCCCTTCTCTGCACTTTTTCTATCTCTTCGATATCCTTTTTGAGATGTGGCGACCAGAACCTAACACAAGTGCGGTCTGACACTTTTTAACCCTTTAACAGCCTCATTCTCTTTTCCAGCCGAACCACTGCTTTGCAGCATGGCACATGTGGGAAGGAGGAAAGGATGGTTGCTAAGCCCCGGGCAGAGCAACGTGATTGGTGTCACGCTGGGGTTTCTGTACCAAAGGGGAGGAAGGAAAGAGAAGGGTATTGATGCCAGGAGTTAAAAAGTGTGTTTGCTAAGTTCTGTCGAGTTGCTTCCAACTCATGGTGACCTTATGAATCAGTATCCTCCAAAACCTCCTATCGTAGACACCCTTTTTCAGGCCGTGGTTTCATGTATAGAGACTTAGGTCGAGTCCACACGGTCCAAATAGCCCAGGTTGAGCAAGGGAAATATCTCGTTTTGGCCAAGAAGTCCGCACAGTTCCCGATCCTAAAGTGGGTTTGTCCCGCAATATTTTTCTCATCCCAGGTTTTTCAAAAACCGCTAAAATCACAATCTTCCCCCAAATCCCGCATTGAACCAGCTTCCGGGCAAACACCAATGGAGCAAAAACTATTTATTTTTCCCACCCCGCTGCCTGATCTCCTTCCCTAACATCGTGTCAGTTTCATTTCTGCTGAGTTGCAGCCAGCCCTTTCCAAAACATTCCCCAAGCAAGCTTTCTGCCCTTTTACAGCTCTTCTGAGAGCCAGGCAAGCGAGCCCATGTGGGAAAGCACGAACGCTTGCCCCGTTCCTGCTCTCTCTCGCCAGCCGCCGCTCGCTAGCCGAGCCTCAGCCCTGCCAGCCCAGTCCTGCAACTCCAGGCTCACATTCCCAACGGGATCCTGGAAGGGGCTGGAAAAGTTTTTCGGGAGTCAGGCAAGCTAGCCCGTGTGGGAAAGCACGAGCGCTCACCCTGTTCCCACTCACTTTCACCAAGCGCCGTTCACCAGCTGAGCCACAGCCTAGAGCAGACCTGGGCATTATACGGCCCGCGGGCCACATCCGGCCCGCTGGATGACCCTGACTGGCTCCCCTGCCTTGCTGGGGAGCGAGGCGCCTTTGAAAGCCCCGCAGAAGCCGGTTGCCTTGGCTGCCTGCTTCGGGGCTTTCAAAAGCGTCTCGGCCCCCTGCCATGCTGGGGAGTGAGGCGCCTTTGAAAGCCCTGCAGAAGCCGGCAACCAAAGCAACCGGCTTCTGCGGGGCTTTCAAAAGCACCAGTCGATGAAAAAAAGGAGGTCAAGGGACTTAAGTCTCCCCACTTGCTTGATTGTCACAGTGGACAACTATGCAGGTAGGTAAAGCCTGTGATTCTTTGTGCCAAATAGTGTTGTATGCAGAACTGTTGCCACTGATTCCAAGTTGATCTGTGCACCTGTCTGTCACTTATCAGCCCCTATTATGCAGAATTGAGTTCAGCCTTTTGGCCCGGCCCTCCACAATATTTTCTGTTTCTTATGCGGCCCCATGGAAAAAATAATTGCCCACCCCTGGCCTAGAGAATCCAGCCCCACAGCTCCAGGCTCATGTTCCCAATGGGGTCCTGGCGGGGAGGGGTGGGGAAGCACCTGCCTGGCAGGATGTTCTCACCCCGTGACAGCCCCAAAGACCAGTCAAATGTTACTTGGTATATCGGGGAGGGGGTGAGTGTCTTGTGCTGAGGTTTCCTGCATACCTTTAAATATGGGTGGGGCATAGTGCTCTGCCCAGTACTGGTCAAAAGTTTTTACTTTGTACAGCACAACATGCTTGCCGGGTTGCTCGTTGCACCAGCTCCTTTCCAAAACGTGAGAAAAGGTGTCTGTGTGTGTCCTGCTTGGTTTTCCTGCGGTTGCTGTGGATCCGCCAATCAGAAGCATTGCCTTTGTGGGGGAAGAACAGCACACCGGGGATGTTTGAGCATGCGTGCTGCATCTGCATTGTAAAAACAAAAAAAGCCAGGCTTGTGCAAAAGAAATCGTAGTATTTCCTCCCCGTCTTAACTCGATTCCTTCACAGAAATGGGCACCCATGCGGAGGGAGAAACCTGGATAAAATAGATCCGGATTTTTAAATACTGAATGTAACCCAGTATAATTATGCTGTGCGGAACTGACCTTATGAAATGCTTCACTTTGTTCCAGGAAAGGAAAAATCCGTTCAACAACTCCAATCTTTTAGAAGAAAACGCAGACCGTAAAGGTGGAATTTCGAGTTCATCAGAGACGTCAAAGAAGGGTGAATACTTTCAAAAGAAATCTGTATTGCTTAGAGTTACTGAAAATCTGGGAAAATAGGACAAGTCCTAACTTACATTTTTGTTTGTTTGTGGTAAAGACTCCTCGTCCCCAAGAAGTTTCTCAGAAATAGCATTTCTGCTGAGCGTGCCAATGGAAATAAATCAATGTCACACAGAACAAATTACAAAAAAGCCAGAAAAATGTATTTAACATATTTGTTATGCATGACTGTCTTATAGTGCCAAGTTATATTAATTTAGGATAATAACCGATAGATGTTTTTGGCCTCTGCTGATGTGATGTACTGCTGGGGGGCGGGGGGGAGAGGCTGCAACTCAGTTGCAGAAGGTTATTTTAAAGATCAGGGGGAACCCTTTTGGGCTTGGAATTGGGGGGTGGAGAAGAAAGGGGTTCTTGCTTTCCTCACCCCACCCACCCCACCCCACCCATCATTTTGAGAAGCTGGCTGGGAGTTATTTACATGCCTTTGGAGCAGCACGTGGCATATTCAAAGTTATGTAAATAATTCCTTGCTGATGGATGGGGTTGAGTTCTGAAAACAGTGGCATGGGGAGGTGCCCCCCCCCACACACACCATGGTTCCAGGCCAGAAGAGGCTCCCACCGACCTTTAAAATTACGTTCCCTTCAGATAGGCCCCTTCTGCACGAGCAGAATAATGCACTTTCAGTCCACTTTCAGAATTGTTTGCAAGTGAATTTTGCTATTCCGCACAGCTGCAAAGTGCATTGGAAGTGGGTTGAAAGTGCATTATGCCGTATGTGCGGAAGGGGCCTATCTGAAGGGAACATAATGGGGCCATAGTGTTGCCTTCCTCCAAATGGTGGCCGGAGAGTTACAACTGATCTCCAGGTGACAGAGATCAGTTCACCTGGAAAAAATGGCCGCTTTGGAAGGTGGACTTTGTAGCATTATGCCCCATTGAAGTCCCTCCCCTCCTGAAACCACGCCCTCCTTAGACTCCACCCTCAAAATCTCCAGCTGTTCCCTAACCCAGAGCTGGCCATTCTACCTGCAGCTGCTGTGTGACTTCAGGAAACACCAACGCGGGGAGGGCCCATCCAGATGCAGCGTGCCCAAAAGCATCCTCTCTAGTTTGGCTCTAACGGAAACATGCCCAGCTGTTGCTCCCAGCATTAACATTTGCTTTCCCTTTGCATACCTTACTTTAATTTGCTCCCTCCCTTGGCCCGAGGCTCTGTCTATGCAGCAGCAGAATGAATGGGGTGATAGAACGGGCCACATCATTGAAGACTGTGGGCAAAGGGAAAATAACATTTAAAAATGCTTCTTGGCGGGGGCGGGGGGCATCTCTCTGCAAGTAGAAACTAACCCTTCAAGGAGTGGGCTGGGATATTCTTTTCTCCCTGAGAAATTATGTTTTTACTTGCAGTTTTTTAAAAAAACAAAAACAAATGCTCAGGGACATTAATTATTTTTTAATTGCTTTTCCCATCTTTCAGTCTGAAGTTGAATTATTCTGCTGTTGGGCTCAGGCAGAAACCTTGAGAGCAGGTCCTGTCTCATTATTTAAGCCTTTATCTTAACCAGCTTGCTAATTCAGTCATTCCATTCCCAAGGCGTACAATAATGCTTTTTATTAGGCCTCTTTTTTTGCAACTAAAGAATTGCTGTTTGTGGCCTGTTTTTACCCTCTCCTTTGTGTGTGTATGCGTGTGTGTGTGTGTTATCTTGCAGATTCCCTTCTGCCTTCAGTAGAATACCAACCCGAGGTAAACATAGCAAACGGCAGGTTAGAGAAGCCGGAGCTTGCTTCTGTAGAGCCAAATGATCCAAACGGTCAGACCGGGAAACCTCCTATACCCAGAGCGAGAAAAAACATCCACAAGACGTCCGATGTCAGCGTGACGAGTGAAGATTCTTTCTCCAAAGCCCCTAGAAGGATCCAGCCAGGTAATGGCCAGGGAACGCCGCCCAGGGGCATCTTGAAGCGTAACTCAAGTACCAGTTCGACCGATTCCGAAGTACTGCGCCTTAACCAAACAGGGGACCCCTCGTATAAAAATGGACTGCCGGCTTCAACCATCCTCGAAGGTGTGGTGGACAAGAACAGCTATCCCGGAAGGGACCCAGAAGGATTTTCTCAAAACTCCTTGGAAAGAGCGAAGCAAGTTAGGTTTTCTTCCAGCGTGAGTAGGAAAGAGCGTCCTCCGAGCCTCGATTTGCACGAGGGGAAGGAATCGGGGGAGTTCGGCTTGTTAGACTCGGACTGCGGGAAGACCGGCGGTGACCGAGCGCGTGGATCGGACTCACTTCAGGACGAGCAGACTCCTCCGATAAAGCCATTGGCCTCCACTTCGATGGATTTGAATGGCCGCACTGAGGACCAGGCTACGTCGAGAGAAGGAAATGCGGATCTGGTTTCTTACAATGCCGATGGGTCTGGTATCTTGCAGTCCCAGGAAAGCTCTCCTGCGGAATTCGGAGCTTCTAGTGACTCTCCCAGAGAGACCTTTCCAAAGGTCACGAAAGAGCCAAGCAGAGATGAAGCAAAGCTCGAAATCAAAACTGGACAGCGGAGCCCTGGGCCAGATGCTAAACCGAGCTCCGCTGGTAAGCTATGTAGTACTGTCATGATTGGAGTCATAAGAGGCCGGCAATTCCATTCTCTACTAAACTTCTGCTGCGTTTGCAAGCATTTTTCTCCTGCTGCTCTAAAAGTTATTGGCTTTCTCCCCCTAATTCTTCCTTTCTTCCTCTGTGCTTGTATGTTGAGGATTTTGTGATTCAGGAAACCTCACTTTGGGTTCCTAATGATGCAGATGATCGCATCAGATAATGCTTTCAGCAAGTGGTTACTAACAATGCAGTCCTGTGCAGAGTTAATACAGTCTAAGAGGCCGACACTGGGCATAACCCTGGGGAAAAATTGCACTATAAATCTTTGCTGTGAAAGTACCTTTGTATCACAACGGATTTATAGCGACTCTGTAGGTTTTTCAGAAAAGAGATGTTTGCCATTGCCTGCCTTTTTGAGCAACCCCAGACTCCCTCGGTGGTATAGTGGTTAAGAGCAGGTGGATTCTAATCTGGAGAACTGGGTTTGATTCCCCACTCCTCCACCTGAGTGGCAGAGGCTTATCTGGTGAACCAGATGCGTTTCTGCACTCTTACATTCTTGCTGGTTGACCTTGGGCCAGTCCTAGTTTTCATTGAACTCTCTCAGCCCCACCTGCCTCACAAGGTGTCTGTTGTGGAGAGAGGAAGGGAAAGGAGCTTCTAAGCCACCTTGAGTCTCCTTGCAGGAGAGAAAGGAGGGGTATAAATCCAAACTCTTCTTCTTCATCCGGGTACTAACCAGGGTCGACCCTGCTCAGCTTCTGTTATATGATGAGATCGGGCTAGTCTTGAGCAAAATGTGAGAGCTCTAACAATTGGTGAGTAACCTTTCTCGAGGAACAATCAGAAACTTTCTGTGTTTGTAGCACGGGAGGCCCAGACTATATCCATCCAGCTTCTGCATGCTCCCTGTCTCTTGTTTCAGCGTCCTGATGCAAAACAGCGTGGGTTGTGATGTCAGGGATATATGCACTGCCTGACCTCTTCCATACATAACTGGCTGGCAGCAGTGAGGGTGGGACCAGGGGTCATGCATTCTTCATGATGTCAAGTTGCGTGTTGGGTTGAAAGACAAAAATTTGCCAGAAGGCATAGAAATGCAGGAGTAACACAGCTATACGAGTCTACTTTGGCCTTAAGCTACTTTCAGATGCCACAATAAACTGGTTTATTTGAACCAATCAGGGTTAATCTAGCACAGTGATGGCGAACCAATAGCACGGATGCCAAGGTGGCACTCAGAGCCCTCTCTGTGGGCACGCACAAACAGAGTCACCCCCACCAACCCCACACACGTCTAGGCTGGCCTGGATCGCTGGGCTCGATTATTAGCATTAAACCTAAGACCTAGTTTTGGGGAAGCAGTGTAGGTAACCCTGTTAAGCGCTGTTAAACCCCACTGATTTTCTTGCGAAGAACTAAAGCGTGATCCTTTACCTGGGAGTAAGCTCGGTTGCTGGCAATGGGGCTTGCTTCTGAGTAAACCCTCCTAGGGTTGTGATTCACTCGCTGGAAGAGTTGCACGGTTGCTTCAAAGCAACGCCACCAACAACCACCTAGCTTACTCCTGAGTAACGCACGCCTCGGAGCCAACCGTTTTTTCTGAACCGAAACCTCAGTATTCAGGTTAAATTGCCGTGTTGGCACTTTGCGATAAATAAGTGGGTTTTGGGTTGCAATTTGGGCACTTGGTCTCGAAAAGGTTCGCTATCACTGATCTAGCAGGTGATCGGAAGTTACCAGATTCTGCTTGTAAATCTCAACTTGACTCCTGCTAGTGACAGCCAATTGCAACAGGGGGCTCGCTCTCTCTCTCTCTCTCTCTCTCTCTCTCTCTCTCTCTCTCTCTGTTTTTCTCTTTCTTTCTCTTTGCTGTTCTGCCCTGACAACTCTGTGCCCTGGGAGTGGCATTAATAAAAAACAAGTTAGATTTAATCTGGAATTTCAGGATTCTGGCATTCTTCTTCTTCTGTATACCCATATCTAGATTAATCCAAAAAAAAAAAAAAGCTGCAAACCACTGTTCTAGAAGCTTCAGAATAATTAGAGGGACTGTTATAGGTAAGCAGACTTACCAAAAAATGACAGACAGGAGCATCTCCAAAATGCACAACGGCTACATGACTTGTGGCCCTTGAAGTGGTCGACATAAGCTCTCTAGTTCAGTGGTGGCGAACCTATGGCACGGGTGCCAGAGGTGGCACTCAGAGCCCTCTCTGTGGCCACGCGTGCACAGAGTTCGTCATGTGATAATAGTGTAATTATTTCAGGGAGATTGTTAGCATTAAACCTAAGACCTAGTTTTGGGGAAGCAGTGTAGGTAACCCTGTTAAGCACTGTTAAACCCTACAGATTTTCATGGGAAGAACTAAAGCATGACCTTTACCTGGAAGTAAGCTTGGTTACTGGCAATGGGGCTTGCTTCTGAGTAAACCCTCCTAGGGTCATGATTCACCTGTTTGAAGCGTTGCACAGTTGCTTCAAAGCAAAGCCACCCGCTACCACCAAGCTTACTCCCGAGTAACACGTGCCTTGGAGCCAACCATTTCTTCTATACTAAAACCTCAGTATTCAGGTTAAATTGCTGTGTTGGCACTTTGCGATAAATAAGTGGGTTTTGGGTTGCAGTTTGGGCACTCGGTCTCGAAAAGGTTCGCCATCACTGCTCTAGTGCAGTGGTGGTGAACCTTTGGCACTCCAGATGTTATGGACTACAATCCCCATCAGCCCCCACCAATTGGCCATGTTGGCAGGGGCTGATGGGAATTGTAGTCCATAACATCTGGAGTGCCAAAGGTTCGCCACCACTGCTCTAGTGGGACGTTATGGCCAGCTGGTTGTTTGTCAGCCCGCCAGCTTCTGCCGTGACCGAGCAAGCCGCATCAGAGAGATTCTCTGTCCAACCTCTTGCGTGGATTGGTAGCCTGCATTCAGCATAGCAGGGCACTAATTGTATTGGCCACCCGCTTGAGCATACAGATATGTGGGGTAAAGTAACACATGAAGCATCCCTAAGGGAGAACTCCCTCTGCAGAAAAGGACAGAGTGCACCAACATCAGACAGCAAATATTAGGGTAGACAGGGGAGTTGAACCCAGCTCTCGCCAGTCCTAACTAGTGTACCGCACTATTATAACCAACAGACTAGAGATCAGTGGTGGGATCCAAAAATTTTAGTAACAGGTTCCCATGGTGGTGGGATTCAAACAGTGGCGTAGCGCCAGTGGGGCTGGGCAGGGCATGACGGGGGCGTGGCCGGGCATTCCGGGGGCGGGGCATTAATAATTTCTCTGTTACTGTAAAAAACTCTTACTGTAAAAAAAAGTTCCTAATTTCCAGCTGGTATCTTTCTGGCCATAATTCAAACTCATTATATCAAGTCCTATCGTCGACTGCCAACAGAAACAACTACTTCTACTCTAATTGACTGCCTGTCAAATACTTAATGCTTTCAAATACTTAATTTTGTTTCTAGAAATCAAAAGAAGGATACTTTCCTTAAACAAGGAACTTTACCATATTTCTAAAACATGTTTTGAAAACAGCCCAACAGGGAGAATTATCCCGTTTTCTACCTTCGCTAACCAGCCACATAGGAAAAAAAACAGGACTTTATGATTTTTGGACCTAATGGAATTTCTAACGGAAAAGCAGACTCAATTAGTAACCCCCTCTCGGCACACACAAATAATTAGTAACCCACTCTCGGGAACTGGTGAGAACCTGCTGGATCCCACCTTTGCTAGAGATATGTGTAAAGCCAGTGCAGTATGGTCGTTAGATTAAGATTTGAATTCCCAGAGTTGGTGTGGTATAGTGGTTGAGAGCGATGGACTCTAATCTGGAGAACTGGATTTGATTTCCCACTCCTCTACATGAGCGGTGGATTTTAATCTGGAAAACCAGGTTTGTTTCCCTACTTTGCCACAGGCAGACTTCAGGGAGACCTGGGGCTAGTCACATAACTTTCTCAGCCCCACAAACATCACAAGGTGTCTGTTGTAAGGGAAAGTGAAGGTGGTTGTAAACTGCCTTGTTGCTCCTTTCAGTAAAGTGGGGTATAAAAAGCAACTCTTCTTCTTCTTCTACACTGCCTTGTAGAAGAAGAAGAAGAGAAGAAGAGTTTGGATTTATATCCCCCCTTTCTCTCCTGCAGGAGACTCAAAGGGGCTTACAATCTCCTTGCCCTTCCCCCCACACAACAAACACCCTGTGAGGTGGGTGGGGCTGAGAGAGCTCCGAGAAGCTGTGACTAGCCCAAGGTCACCCAGCTGGCGTGTGTGGGAGTGTACAGGCTAATCTGAATTCCCCAGATAAGCCTCCACAGCTCAGGCGGCAGAGCTGGGAATCAAACCCAGTTCCTCCAGATTAGATACATGAGCTCTTAACCTCCTACGCCACTGTTGCTCCTGTGGATCGACTTGTGCCAGTCACTTTGTCTCTCTCAGCCTAACCAACTTCACAGGTTTATTGTGAGGTAGGGAAGGGAGTCCACACGAGTCACTGAAAATGTTTGCAAAACGTTTTCAATCCTCCAAATTTGTCCGCACCCCTTGAAAACGCTTCCCGGCTGCCATTTTGTGATTCTCCCATTTTATTTCAATGTCTCCATGGATTCGTAGCTTCAGTGCTTGAAGTGTGGTGTGATTGTTTGTGGGTTATGTCTTCATAGCTTCAAAGAACTCACCCTCTCAATTAAAAAAAATGATGGAAGTAAATAGGAGAGACAATGGAGCGAGCTCAGAAAATGGCGCCGAGGAAGAAAAAGAAGAGTTCGATTTATATCCCCCCTTTCTCTCCTATAAGGAAACTCAAAGGAGCTTACAATCTCCTTTCCCTTCCCCCCCTCACAACAAATACCCTGTGCAGTAGGTGGGGCTGAGAGAGCTCTGAAGAGCTGTGACTAGCCCAAGCTCACCCAGCTGGTATGTGTTGGAGTGCACAAGCTAATCTGATTGACCAGATAAGCTTCCACAGCTCAAGTGGCAGAGCAGGGAATCAAACCCGGTTCCTCCAGATTAAAGTGCACCTGTTCTTAACCACTACACCACGCTGGCTCTCAGAAAGTCTGGAGAGTGCAGAGAGCGGTAGGAAACATTTTAAAGACCTCCGCACAGCAAGTACAAACGTTTTGAAAAAGTTTTCACAAAAAGAATAGTGGATGCATACAAAACATTTTGAGGATGGAAACACAATGTTTGGACTAAAAACTACGTGGAACTCTTCAGAGAGGACTTTTTATTTCCTGCCTCAAAATGTTTTGTTTTGGTTGTGCAGAAAGGGCCCATATAAATGGCATCGGAAGGGATAAAACTATAATAGATAGGTAAGTGATGGGAAGAATCCCTTTCCCCTTCCCTTTCCCAAGCTGCTGTTGAGATGTTAGACAGAAAGTTAAGAACATAAGAACTAGCCTGCTGGATCAGACCAGAGTCCATCTAGTCCAGCACTCTGCTACTCGCAGTGGCCCACCAGGTGCCTTTGGGAGCTCACGTGCAGGATGTGAAAGCAATGGCCTGCTGCTGCTGCTGTTCCTGAGCACCTGGTCTGCTAAGACATTTGCAATCTCAGATCAAGGAGGATCAAGATTGGCAGCCATAGATCGACTTCATAAATCTGTCCAAGCCCCTTTTAAAGCTATTGAAGTTATGTCTCTTATTTTACAATCCTATCTGTTGCTTTCTCTTGCACTGGAACTGCTTGGAAGTTCTGTTACTACCGTTCCTGGTAATATTACCGCTATTGCTACTATTCTGAGCTTGAGAAGCTAGTTGAGAAGCATGCCTTTCAACAAAATGTGCTTCCTGGTTCCCTGTTTCATTTCAGGCCAGCCGTTGCCCTTGGCTAATGCAGAAGACCCTCGGGCCCCGAGCGCTGTCTCCGCAGACCTTGAACAAGGTAAGCCTGTTTTTGTTGGCGATCCAAGTGCTAAAACTCCTTCCAAATCTGATAAGCAAGCTGCCGAAGCCTCGAAGGCAGCTGACGAGTCCATATCAAAAGTTCTAGACTGGTTTAAAAGGAGTTCTAGTACCGACAGCGAAGGGACCGCTCCGTCGTCAGCCTCTCAAGGGAGGGAGCCCTCGGAGGAGACAAGAAAGCTGGCCACAACTAAAGAAGAGAATGCTTTAAGTCAAGACATAGTAAACCTGGATCCTTTATGTGACAGCAAAGCGCTGACCACCAAGGACATTTTCTTCCATGATGGAGGCAGCCAGCCAGAGTTGTTGTCGTTTGCACAGAATAGACATCCAAGCCGTCTGCTGCCGGAGGAACAAAGATTCAGCCGTGACGGCAAAGGAAGAGACATTGCAGAGCCAAGAGACCAGAGGAGCGCACCTTTTCAGGCCACCAGCCAGGAAATGAACTATGCAGGTGAAACAAACCTTTTGGAGGAAGCTGATGGAGGAAGCAAAGCGGAAGGTGAAACTGCCGCTTGCAGAGAACCGAAGTTTGCTGATGGTATAAAGCTGGGTTTAAGTGCTGACTCTTCTGGAAAAGAAAGGGAAGTGGAAAATAGTACTCGGGCTGATGGGGAGAGAAGCGTTAGCTCGTACATTAAAGGAGGCAGCTTTGAGCATCAAGCTGGAGTGCTCCTTAAGGAAGGGGAAGAATCCGGCTTGCCAGAGAAGGGAATCGTTCAAAGGGATGCAAGTGCTGACCGAAGGAATCTGCCTTGGATGCAGCACCAAGAAATCAAACAAACGTCTCCAATAGAGGATCAAAAAAGGATAAAGGACATCAGGGCTTTCTGGGAAAAGGAGCAGACAAGTCCAAGGTCTGGAAATCAGGAGGATCTGTTAACTAAAAATACATCCATTAATAAAGGGACTCATGGCTATAAGAGCGAAAGTAGAAAAATAAAGCCAGCCGGTGAGTCTTTAGGTTACGTTAGAGGAGAATCTGACAGCGAGGAAGGCAAATATAATTTGGTTACCTTCAGACGAGTTGAATTGAGTGATGATTCTGAGCCTAATGATAGCAACGTTAACTTGTCTTTAAGAAGAATTAAGCCTGAGCTAACTGATAAATCACAAGGGGGAAGTCCTGTTACCAGATCAAGCAAAACACTTCCAAGCAACTGGAAGGGCGCTGGATTTACTGAATCGTCGGAGGCAGGTAACTTGAAGACAGGAAATGATGCAATGTTGTCTCCCAAGAAAGGTAGAGACATACAGACGGTTGCTTTGGCCAAAGACAAGATGTCCTCCACTCTGCAACAGAAGCCCAACTTTACGGTCCATTCATTGAAGGAAAAAGTCAATGAAGAATCCAAGTCTGAAATGCTCAATCCTTCACAGTTCCAAAGCCTGAGAAGTTTTTGGGGGGCTGGAGTCAAGCCACAGGGTAGGATCGAGGAAGCCAAAGAAACGAGAATCCCACATAGCAATTCTGGGGGAACTTCTCAGCAACCATCAATGGAAGTAAAAGGGGTTAGAGACGAAGCAGGCCAGATCTGTTTGGAAGAAGAAGAACAGAAAAGTGAGACCAATGAAGGTTTTTTAAAAGCAACTCCCAACCAACCCTTGTTGGCAAATGAAGCGTCTAGGAAAAGTTTACGATTTGTCCCCCAAGAGAACAGCTACTTGGTTGAGTTGGCTGTTTCAGAACCCTTGGAGAAGATGACGCCTCCAGGGAAAGAAGTGGAGGAAAGTGTAGAGAGAACAGTGGTCCCATCAAAAATGCAACCCATCTTGTTTAACAGAGACTTGCAGAAATTGTTAATACAAACATCTCAGGAATCCTTACCAGCAGGCCTGCTGTCTGATGAAAGAGGAGCTCCGAAGGAAACAGAGGGGCAAACTCACACTGACCACGCCATCCAACACAGGACTGTCTCCACAGACGTTAGCAGCAACGTTGGACATACAACAAGTGAGATTGCTGAGACTGTACACAGAACAGTGATTCCACCAAACGTTGATGTTGATTCTTTTAACGCAGGCATAGAAAGACTGGTCAAGGAAGCTTTGGATGCCAGGCCCTCTTCTGATGGCAGTGGAGCAGTGAATACTTCCAAGCAATCTGCTCCTCCGTCGGAGGAGAGAAGTTTTTACAATAAGGTGATGCAGCTCAGCCGCAATGCTCATCCCACTGATCAAGCCAAGAGGGATGTTGTCCCCCAAAGTTTAGAAAAACGTGTCTCCACCTCAGATCAAAATGTCAGATTTAAAACTGAGGGGGACGCGCCTGCGGAAACAAGGGGTATCAATTCAGCACTTCGGACAGCTCCTAACCACAAGGAGTTCCAAGTATATCAGGATGATGTTTCTTCTCAGAAAAAGGACCTCCGTATTCCCTCACCAACACTAATATTGCCTGATGCTCGTCTTGCTGCTCTGAATAGAGCAGAAACTCCTGGAAAAGAAGTTTCGGACATGGTCACAGAATCCAGGGTCCCACTGAAAAGGGAAAACCACGATTTGAATTCTCAGCTACTGATTCTTCTGAAAGAAACTTCAGAATTCCCTTCTGTTTCATGCATGACAGAGAGCGTTTCCAAAGCAGCCGCTGGTGGTCTTCCTGGAGAAGGTCAGGAAGCATCTTATCAGCAAGTAATGGCAACGTCCGCTCTTCCTTCCCCCGCAACGGTCAGTCTTTCAAGAGAGACCAGCAGGGAAAAAACAGAGAAAAGGGATGATGGCTTTGGTAGAATGGGAGAGGATCCAAATGGAGAGACCGCCATGGTGTTCCCATTTGTAAACCAGAAAAATGTCAGAGGTCAGTCACATGATCAGGGTCGTGGAGATGTGACCTCTGTTGGCAAGCTGGTGGAGCTGCAGCTGAAGGAAGTGGCCGAGACAGTAGTGAAAACAGTTAAACCAAATGCATTGGAACCGACCAGATTCAAGGACAGTTTAAATAATCTGATGAAGGAGGACTCCCAGGTTTTTGTCAGAGATATTGAGTTTCCCAAGCCAGTGTTTGTCTCATTATGCCCCAGCAATGGTGAGAAGGATATGCCACCGTTTCAAGAAATACATGAATCTGTAGAAAAAGCAACCGTTCCTTCCAATTCCGTGTATGGCGAATTCCAAACTAACTTCCGGAAACTGCTCATGGAAGACACGACATTCCTGCCCTCCAATCAGGATGGCCGCAAGATGGAAAGAACAGCCAATGACAAGAGTGAGCCCAACCAGATGTCAGGTTTGGTTGGCCGACAAGAGGTGGGTCTTCAGGAAGTTGAGGAAACTGTCCACAAGACCGTCGTCCCAGCCAAGCGCCAGCAAAATGAACTTAATTCTGGTTTGCAAAAGTTGCTTGCAGAATTTTCCCACATGTCTCCTGCTCAGATACAAGAGTTGGGTGAAAAACTGAAGGCAAAATTGCAAACTGGCCAGGGTGTAGAGGAAACAGGGGACCTTTCCCAAGACAGTGTGGAGAAATCTGTTGCCCCATCAGAGGAGACTGTATTTGATTCTTATTCAGGAAAGTTAACCAAAGAAGACTCTGGCGCTTCTTTGCAGCTGTCCAAAGACAGAAACCTAGAAGCGCCTTATGATTCAACGTCTCGGTCAGAGGACAGAAACGTGTTGGTAACGATGCCCGCATTGATTCGGAGGTCGTCGAGCGATTATCGTAGCGAGCTTAAAATACCGCTGAAGGGAAAGGCTTCCAAGCCAGATGTCCAAGTCCCGGCAGACGGAAAGATTTCTGTTGTCCCTGTGGGAAATTTGTTTTCCCAGAAAATAGAGCAGGTGAACCTACTGTCAGCCGAAGCTCCACTTCCAGGCAAAGAGGAGAGTTCTCCAACAGTGGCTAAGGCAGATGAGACAGAGACCGGATACGACACACAGAGAGATACAGGAGTGGTTTCCAGCGCAAATGTAACCCTTGATGGCGGAACTGAAGAAATGGATGTACTTCTGGGACCCCGACGCACAAGCACCCCACGTGCGGAACAGGAAACCCCTCCTCGATTAAGCCAAGTTGAGCTGATACTTGCTGTCCGTCATAGAAAGAATGAGGAATATGAAGGTGCCAGGAGTTTCGGATCAGATCTTTCCAACGAAAGCATCGATTATTCCCTTGCAGAGAGCAAAAGAAATTCAACGTGTGAGCAGTTTTTGAATTCTTGACTTCATTACTGTGGATTATTTTTTTTTAATGTGAGAAAAGTTTCCAAACATTAATAATTTACTTGAAGAGTTTGGGGTATCCTTTTTTTAAAGCTGTTTTTCCAAATGCTTGCAATATAAGGCATTAGGGTTTTTCAGAATGACAGCAAGAGGCGCATGTCAGTCTGGGCGCACAAAAATAGATATTTTTCAGATGGTAAGCGTGTTGGTCTGCCGTAGAATGGGTAGATTCAAGTCCAGTAGCACCCTTAAAGACCGACAAGATTTTGGGGAGTATGAGCTATGAAAATCAAGGCTCCCTTCATCATGAGCTTCTAATACTGACCAAGGGAGTCTTCTAATACTGACAAACATCTTGTTGGTGTCTAAGGTGCTACTTGACTCAAGTCTAGCAAAGATAGACGTGCATTTCCTCAGAGCTCCTAAAACAATGGCAGGCAACCTCCTTTACGGTTGTCGGAAAGCACAATTAATTTTGCCCCCAGTGACCTGTTCTCCAAATTGCCTAGTCCACAGGTGTCAAACTTGCGGCCCTCCAGATGTTATGGACTACAGTTCCCATCATCCCCTGCCAGCATCATGCTGGCAGGGGATGAAGGGAACTGTAGTCCATAACATCTGGAGGGCCGCAAGTTTGACACCTGTGGCCTAGTCAGTCAAGACTTGACAGCTGGACTGTGCAGAGGCGTATCGGGGGGCAATGGCGCCCGGAGATAACTCCTCCTCTGGGTGCCCCCCACCTCCACCCCTGTGCCCCTTATGTGCTCAGGGGTGGGGCTTGGGGCATGGCCAGGAAAACCCTTCAGTCTTGATGCTTGGGTTTACAGTACATCAGAAGATGGACAATGGCGAAACTGGGGAGATTGGCAAATGGAAAATTCACGTTGTACTTTTGCGGTTTTGCAGTTTGCATGCCGCCATTACTGCCCCCCCCCCCTCGCTTCCTGCATCATCCAACTAAATAAATTTTCAGTTTGTCTTGAGATTCTTTGAAGGCCAACAAAACGTTCTTGTTGAACTCTGAGATTCTAGTGGACTCGAATCTAGCTGTTCTTCAGTAGACCAACATGGGTTCCAACTGAAACTCTCTCCGCTGAACCATTGGTGATAGTTTTGAGATAGGGAAGACCTGCTAGCCATTGATGTCTTCCAGAGATTTCCTCCTGTATCCCCTTCTGTGATGTCTGAACACAACAGCCCAGCTGGATAGGACTGAAGGCCCATCTCAGGCAGTGTTCACCCGTTGTCACCCTGATGCTTCTGCAAATAACGCAAGCAGAGCATGGACGTAATAGCTCTCGTTTGCCTTTAACACAGCAAGAGAGGCAAAGGAAATGTGTACCCAAAAACTTTCGGGTTAACCCTAATGTGACCTTCAGAAAATTAACATAGCTGTTGGAGAGGTGTCTGTGGCTCTCTGGTAGAGCATCAGTTTGGCATGCAGGAGGTCCAAGGTTCAATTCCTGGCATCTCCAACTGAAAGGACCAGGCATTCGGTGATGGGAAAGACCTCTGGCTGAGAACGTGGAGAGTTGTTCCCAGACAGTGTAGACCAGGGGTCTGCAACCTGTGACTCTCCAGATGTTCATGGACTACAATTCCCATCAGCCCCTGCCAGCATGGCCAATTGGCCATGCTGGTAGGGGATGATGGAAATTGTAGTCCATGAACATCTGGAGAGCCACAGGTTGCAGACCCCTGGTGTAGACAATGCTAACCTTGGTGGACCAAGGATCAGTATAATGTCTTATGTCCATATGGTCCTTAGTAAAGGTATTGTTTCTTTGTGTACCAGATATCGCAAAACCCTCTAATTTCCTAGGCCATAACAATTGTTGATTTACTCCCTACTCTCTGGTAAATGTCTCTGTAAGTGGCTCCCCCTCCTCCTACAATCCTGTGTGCATGACATAAGAGGGAATGCATGGGTTTTTAAATTATACACCGACTGGAGGAAGAATTGGATCCATTCCGCTAGCTTTGACGCTGATGCTCAATACTTAGGCCCCTTCCGCGCACGCAGAATAATGCACTTTCAGTCCACTTTTGCAATTGTTTGCAAGTGGATTTTGCTATTCTGCACGGTAAAATCCAGCTGCAAAGTGCATTGAAAATGGATTGAAAGGGTATTATTCTGCATGTGTGGAAGGGGTCAAAGAGCTGTTGGGCTCTCGGGTCAGCGGAGAGTCCCTTACACTGAAGTAAAGCGTCATCATTAGTGGGAGGGATCTACAAGATTGTCCATTAGCTTTTTTTGTAAGGTAAAGAGATAAATACCTTTTGCAAACTCATAAAAAGCAATAAAGTCTGTCCCATCTGCTATTGCTGAAAGACTACTCACGATAGAGCATCAAGAGTTTTTCTTCAGGCTAATATAGATGCGTTGGGAGATCCGGAGGGGCTCTCTGTTGATCCGAGGGTAACCACTTGGTTGTCCAAGGCCCCTCCCGCACATGCAGAATAATCCACTTCCAGTGCACTTTGCAGCTGTGTGGAATAGCAAAATCCATTTGAAAACAGTTGTGAAAGTGGATTGAAAGTGCATTATTCTGCATGTACGGAAGGGGCCCAAGTTTGTACGGAAAATGCTAGTGCCTTGTTAACATTTTTGTTGCATTGTCTGAACTCTGTTCTTCTTTCCCATAATTTGCTGCTAGAATATATCTCCACGTTTTTTTAAAAAAAATGTGGAGAGATATATAACTTTCCGAGCTTCGCTTGCTTGAGACGCAAAGTCCTGTGCTTTGTGCAGCGTTCATGTACTTTGTCTTGAAACAGGTTCGGCAGAAGACCCAAACCCTGTTCTGGAGGCTTTGAAAAGGAGTTCAAATAGGCAAATCCCTTCCAAAAGTCTAGAGGACATACCATCGGCCACATCAAGTGAGCAAAAGTTTGTCTTCCGTGTCCCCGAAAAAAGTCCCCTCCTGAAAATGCTCCCCCTCCGTGCATCACTGTTAAATAGTTCCTTAGAGCGATCTTTGGAAGGACTGAGCGCCTGCAGCTATTTAATAAAAAATAAATTCAGCATTTGCATATTTTAGGCTCTGAGGAAACCACGGTCCTTTCTGCAGCAATCCCCTAAAACAGTGATGGCGAACCTTTTTGAGACCGAGTGCCCAAATTGCAACCCAAACCCCACTTATTTATCGCAAAGTGCCAACCCGGCAATTTAACCTGAATGCTGAGATTTTAGTTTAGAAAAAACTGGTTGGCTCCCTCTTCCCTCTTCCTTCGCTCCCCACCCGTTCGAAAGCAGGGGGCCAGCCTGCTCCTAGCTCTCCAAGCCCAGAGTCCTTCCGCAGGCAACAGCTTCTGTGCCTCTTCTACCAGCATCTCTGCCTTCTCTGCCTCCCCCCGCCCCCCACCTTGGGCAGCAGCCACCCGGACCACAGGCACCAGGCCCGCCAGCCGAGTCCTCCTTCCTCACCGCAGTGCGCACATGTCGTGTTCAGTGGCCCAGGCCAGCCTAGATGTGTGTGAGGGGGGGGGATGATTTTCCGCCCCCCACATGATGAACTCTGTGTGCGCGTGCCCACAGAGAGGGCTCCGAGTGCCACCTCTGGCACCCGTGCCATAGGTTCGCCATCACTGCCCTAAAATGTTTCTAAAACATTTTCAATCCCAACCCTTCTTTACAACGATGTATGTCTGCACCCACCCTCTTGAAAAGATTTCTGCCCAGCATTATGTGATTCCCCCCCCTTTTTAAAAATTTGTGTCAAATCGATCGTTCCATGGCTCGCAGCCTCGTGTTGCGTTCTATACTCCTTGCAAATCCAATGCTTTGAAGACTGCCCTCCCAAAACAAAAGAACAAACACAGAAATGCTGCAAACAAACAGGCAAGGGGAAAATGCACTTTCAATTCACTTTCAATCCACTTTGCAAACTCTATACTGGGGATCATTAGGAAAGGAGTTGATAATAAAACTGCAAGGATTGTCATGCCCTTATATAAAGCAGTGGTGCGACCGCACTTGGAGTACTGTGTCCAGTTCTGGTCACCACATCTCAAAAAGGATATCGAAGAGATAGAAAAAGTGCAGAGAAGGGCAACGAGGATGATTGAAGGATTGGAGCCCCTTCCTTATGAGGAGAGGCTGCAGCGTTTGGGGGGCCTCTTTAGTTTGGAGAGGAGGCGTCTGAGGGGGGATATGATTGAAGTCTATAAAATTATGCATGGGGTAGAAAATGTGGACAGAGAGAAATGTTTCTCTCTTTCTCACAATACTAGAACCAGGGGGCATTCATTGAAAATGATGGGGGGAAGAATTAGGACTAATAAAAGGAAACACTTCTTCACATGGCAACGTGTGATTGAGGGTGTTTGGAATATGCTGCCACAAGGAGGTGGTGATGGCCACTAAACCCTGGATAGCTTTTAAAAAGGGCTTGGACAGATTTATGAACGGAGAGGAGAAGTCAATGAAATCCCTATGGCTACCAATCTTGAGTCCTCCTTGATCTCAGACCTGTGTAAATGCCTTAGCAGGAGCCAGGAGTGCTTGGGAGCAGCAGCAGCCGCAGAAGGCCCTTGCTTTCACATCCTGCAGGTGAGCTCCCAAAGGCACCTGGTGGGCCACTGCGAGTAGCAGAGTGCTGGACTAGATGGACTCTGGTCTGATCCAGCAGGCTAGTTCTTATGTTCTTATGATTTTACTGTGCATATTAGCAAAATCCACGTGCAAACAGTTGTGAAAGTGGATTGAAAGTGGATTATTCTGCATGTGCAGAAAGGGGCTTGAGTGAGCCAGAAAATGGCACCAAGGAAGAAGTTCAGGGAAGCAGAAAAGTGTGGGAAACATAGTCGGTAGATCGCACAATCACTGAAGACGTCTTCAAAATGTTTTAGCCGGAGAATCATTTCAAAAGGGGGATTCCTTTAAAATGTTTTGAGTCTGGAAATAAAACTTTCGGGGGTAAAAGCAATGTGGGGGGGACTAGACGAAATGTTTTATTTCTTGCCCCCAAATGTTTTAAAAGGTTAGTGTGGAAAGGGCCCTCGTGAAGTCAGTGGTACGCTCTTGATCTGTTCTATATACTGATGTTACAAAGGGGTTCTGGGATGAGATCTCTGCTCCAGTGCCAGCATTCTCCAAGCCCAGGGCATGCCTGGCGTTTCCAAGGCTATTATCCACTTTGTCCTCCTATCACTGGCCAAGAGAAATGGTGGCATGGCCCTCCTGTAGCTCCTGCGAGCTATTCAAGGTAATAAAACAGCCCTTTATATTGGCTTGGACTGTCTGCTTGTGCTGTCCCTTTCTTTTTGGTGCACAATTTGCATGACTATACCAGGCAAAGCAGTGGTGGGCCCAGTGGTGGGATCCAAAAATTTTAGTAACAGGTTCCCTCGCCAGCCCACCCTCAGCAAAGGGGGCAGAGGCGTACCTAGGCAAACCTGAGCCCTGGGCAAAACCTGAGTTGGATGCCCCCCCCCCATGGGCAGCCACCCCAACACGACCCCCCCCCCAAATTTTTTGCACCAGGTCATTTCTGAATCATCATCACATTATAGAAAATGCCCCAAGTCACAAATCTGAACACAGCAATGGTGAAACATGCAGGTTCTTTGATAGAGACTGGTGAGATAAAAGGTACGAAAGGCTGAGAATCATTGAGTTGCAGAAGTTACCTGTGAAAGGGATTAACTTAGTTCACAGGTGGAGTTACATTATTAGCCTTGATAATTCGCTATATGGAACCTTTCAGCGCTTCAGAAAGGCAGTACATGCCTCTCGGGGGGAGGCCAGTGGACCCAATTAGTAACCCCCTCTCGGCACACACAAATAATTAGTAACCCACTCTCGGGAACTGGTGAGAACCTGCTGGATCCCACCTCTGGGTGGGCCTGATGGAGAAACATGGTGGTGGAAAATGCAGTCAAGTCCTAGCCAACTTACAGCAACCTGGTAAGGTCAAGGCGAGAGATGAACAGAGGTGATTTGCCATTGCCTGTTAAGCAACCTTAGACTTCATTGGGGGTCTCCCACCAATCCAACCCAACTTAGCTTCAAAGATCTGACAAGATTGGGCTAGCCTGGGTTAGCTATGTCAGAGATGGAGAAACAACCACCTGGATGAAGGTGACCATTCAATGATGAACCACGTGTTTGGCATGCGGAAGGCCCCAGGTTCAGTCCTTGATGTCCCTAGTGTCAGGAGCTTCAGTAGGAGGTGATTATAAGAATTCTCCACCCAAGACCATAGAGAGTCACTCCAAGACAAGCAGAGACAGTACTGAGCTAATCTGACCAATAAGCATAAGCATAAGCATTTTATTGTCATTGTGCACGCACAACTTGAGAATGTTGCAACTTAGCATTCCCTCGATGCACACAATTTCCAGACTTCAGTTACTCCACACACCCCTCACTTTCCCCTTCCCTCTCCCCACCCATCCCTACACAGCCCCAACACATATCAACCATCGAAGCCCCAGGAGTTCAGCATAGCCACTTCAGCTCTAGAGTAAGAAGCTGCTCTTCTTAAAGCCTCCTCTTTGTCCCTAGTTTTGATAGACCTGCTTATGTCGTCTGCCCGGAATAATAACAGTTCAAAAAAAGAGAGTGTGTGCTGGATGAGAAGAGGTCTCAGAATCATTTTAGGCTTTTCTTTAGGCTTCGGGAATTATAGAGTTCTTCCAAGGAGGGGAGAGGGCAGCCGATAATCCTCTGTGCAGTAGTGATCACCCTTTGGAGCGCCTTCCTATCTGCCACTATGCAACTGGAGAACCATACACAGATGCAGTAGGTTAAGACACTCTCTATAGCACAGCGGTCAAAGGACACCAGGAGTTTTCCATTCAGTTGTTGTTTCCTTAACAGTCTCAGATAGTACAGTCTTTGCTGGGCCTCCTTAACCACCGCGGCAGTCTGTGCGCCCCAGGTCAGGTCCTCTTTAATCATGACGCCCAGAAATTTAATGCCTTGATGGTTGATATACGGCAATTTTATATGCCTGTATAATCTTACAAACCCCAAGGGATTATTAGTGTTGATTTGGAGTACAGAGGTGAAGGATCATATGACCAAAGTCTTGGGTGTGAGCAATCCATTTCAGTGGGTCTCAGTACACGGAGTGACTAGAGATACACTGCACCTCCCCTGCCCCCCACCCAGAAAGAGTTGAAGGTGGTCTGAAAGACGGATTGCTCTCTGGTGTGTAGTCATCCCTGGTAAATAGGTGCGGCAGGTTTTAATGTTCAAAAACCTGTTTGACGAGAGGGAACGACAGGACAAAACTGTGTGCGCACACCGCGGAATAACGGTTTCTCTGTCAGATCACTTTCAGCTACCCTAAATTTATTTCTCTCTGGTCAGTCCTGAGTTGGATACATTCAATGAGTCCCATTTCCTTTCATTGCTCTGATTTATTGGTTTGGGTTTCTGAAGGTGTATCCTGTCTTGTCCTAACAGTCCTAAAAATGTGCTTTTGCTTCCACGGATGCTTTTGATAACTTCCTACATCAACTGCACTTGAAATGCCACTAACATTGGTGCTTTTTCATGGAGCATTTGTGTGTGTGTGTGTGTGGGAGCATGTCTGGTGACAAAAATAACTTTTGTGTTTAAGATACAGTAGAAGAGGCAGAAGTGATCTATTTGAGTCTAGTAGCACTGACAAGACCAACAAGAATTTTGATTATAAGCTTTCATGGACTCTCAGATGCTTATATCCCAAAAATGTTGTTTTTTTAGTGGAGTTAGTGGAGTCACTAATCTACACAGTGTGTAACAGACTTCCTTCTGTGATACCCCTCTGAAGATGCCAGCCACAGATTTATTTTATTTATTTATTTATAATTGGTTTTATATACCTAGCCCCCCTCTCCCCAAAGAGGGCTCACAGAGGCGGTGGCAAACAACCTAATAAAACAATAAGATTTACAATAAAACCCCCATTAAAACAACAATCAATAATGTTATATTGGCATCCAATCGTAAAAACAGAACTTCATAGATCCACCCTGGAAAATAAAACAGAGAAGTGGAGACCCCAGAATGTAAGGAAAAGGAGGGGGAAAGGGGAGGGGGCATCAGCGGCCGGCCCCTCCAAACGACCGGTGGAACAATTCGGTCTTACAGGCCCTGCGGAACTCTCCAAGATCCTTCAAGAGGGAACCCGGGATAGTTGGTGGTAGAAAAGTGTTCCACCAGGGCTGGTGGCCAGGGCACCAGTAAAAGCCCACAATGGCCCGAGGAATTAGAAAAACCAGCCGCATCATCCGAGGCCAGGGAACCACCCAGTTAAATTGGCCTCTAATGAACAGTAGAGGGGCCGTGTTAAGGGACATATAGGGGGTAAAGACGGTCCGAAGATATGCAGGAAGTGAAAGCACGTTAAAGGAACAAGATCCACCAGACCATGGCCACACAGCCCGCCTGAACTAGCTCTTCTATGTTTTATGCATTTGATATCTGCTGTGGTCCTGTCTTCTTTTCCCTCGCTCCTCAGAGGTTTTCTAGAGGAAGTCACTTTCCGTAGGGACTTCCTAAACAGAACGTCTAACCTTGTCACCATTTTTCCCTCTTGCACAGATGAAGGAAAAGTAAATACTCGAAAGGAGGACTTAATGCTTAGTGCCGAAGATGGTAACTATTTTATTTTGTGCCTGCATGAATGTAAGCTTTCTGCTTGTTAGTTCTCAGTAGGCAGACATTTTTATGTCCTTCCTGTAGTCGCTGGTTGCCAGATTTAGCTGGATGTTGAATGGTTTTAAAAATGTGCAACTGTATTTTGGGTAAATGGTCTTACTAGTCCCTCTGCACATGACCCGCTCCATTCACTGATTGAATGCACAGAGAGGGGAACAGGCATGCAAGAGCCGGCCCCTTTCCCTACAGCAAACTGGGCTTTGACCAATAATGTTAAGTGACAGTCTTGCTGTGGTTGTACATAGTAATGCTATAGCCCTCTACACGTGACTCCTCCATGTGGAGCAGCAGTGGCGTAGTGGTTAAGAGCCGGTGTACTCTAATCTGGAGGAACCGGGTTTGATCCCCCACTCTGCTGCTTGAGCTGTGGAGGCTTAAGCAGTGGTGGGATCCAAAAATTTTAGTAACAGGTTCCCATGGTGGTGGGATTCAAACAGTGGCGTAGCGCCAATGGGGCTGGGCGGGGCACGATAGGGGTGTGGCCAGGCATTCCGGGGGCATGGCATTGCTGGGCAGGGCTGTGGCAAGGAGCAAGCCACTGCGCCGGTCCTTGGGCGGGGAAACGAATGCATGCAGGTGCAGGCTGCCATGCACGCTGGTGCACCTCCTGCTAGGCTGCTTCAATTTCTGCGCACTACTGCTGTGGAGCGGAGGAGGGGCGTAACTAAGGCAAAAATCATGTGGCAAAATCACCAATTATTAACCCCCTCTCGGCACACACAAATAATTAGTAACCTACTCTCGGGAACCTGTGAGAACCTGCTGGATCCCACCTCTGGGCTTAAGTGGGGAATTCAGGCTAGCCTGTGCACTCCAACACATGCCAGCTGGTTGACCTTGGGCTAGTCACAGCTTTTCTCAGCCCCACCTATCTCACAGGGTGTTTGTTGTGAGGGGGGAAGGGAAAGGAGATTGAAAGCCCCTTTGAGTCTCCTTACAGGAGAGAAAAGGGGGATATAAATCCAACTCTTCTTCTTCTTCTTCTTCTTCTTCTTCTTCTTCTTCTTCTTCTTCTTCTCCTCCTCCTCCTCCTCCTCCTCCTCCTCCTCCTCCTCCTCCTCCTCCTCCTCCATGCATTGACCTGAATGTTGGAGAGGGAGAGCAGGCACAGGTCTGCTGGCCTTGCCCCCCCCACCCATGATCGCCAGCCTACAAGCACAGCACCAATCTATAGAGGCAATGTGCACATGTATACCCCCCCCCCCCAATGATCAACAACATTCAGAAAGCTACATCCCAGGTCAAGGGGTGGAGGAGCGTAGACATCAACAATGTCTCTACACATAGGAACTGTGGTTAACAGTTAGTAATCATACATTGGGGGTGTCTGCCCCCCCCCCCAATACATTCAATCAATACATGGAGGGGTTTGTGTCGAAGTACTATGTATAACCTCTTCAAAATTGCCACTTAATATTATTGGTCATAAGCCACCTTGCTTTAAGAAAGGGCCCAGCATACTTGTGCCTGCTCTCCCTCTTGATGCATTCAATCAATACATGGTTGGGTTGTATGCAGAGAGCTATAGCATTACTATGTACAACCACAGCAAGATTGCCAGTGGATACCATCAATGCCTGCTCTCCCTCTTGATGCATTCAATCAATACATGGTTGGGTTGTATGCAGAGAGCTATAGCATTACTATGTACAACCACAGCAAGATTGCCAGTAAATACCATCAATGCCTGCTCTCCCTCTTAATGCATTCAATCAATACAAGGTTGGGTTGTTTGCAGAGAGCTGTAGCATTACTATGTACAACCACAGCAAGATTGCCAGTGGATACCATCAATGCCTGCTCTCCCTCTTGATGCATTCAATCAATAAATGGTTGGGTTGTATGCAGAGAGCTGCAGCATTACTATGTACAACCACTGCAAGATTGCCAGTGAATACCATCGATGCCTGCTCTCCCTCTTGATGCATTCAATCAATACATGGTTGGGTTGTATGCAGAGAGCTACAGCATTACTATGTACAACCACTGCAAGATTGCCAGTGAATACCATCGGTCAGAACCTGCCTTGCTTTATGGAGGGACCCAGCATACTCATGCCTGCTCTCCCTTTTTATTTATTCAATCAGTTCATGGTTGGGTTGTACGTAGAGAGCTGCAGCATTACTATGTACAACCACGGCAAGATTGCCACTTGATAACCTTGCTTCAGGAAAGCTACTTTGAAACCAGGTTTAGGCAAAGAGATTGAAATTGCGTATTTTTGACACAAGTTTTCTCAGTGGGGTTATTAGACAGGGGCTATTGGGCAGCTGTGTTCCACCTTGGCAGAGAGTCAGTGTGGTGTAGCGGCCAAGAGTGGTGGACTCTAATCTGAAGAGCTGGGGTTGATTCCCCACTCCTCCGTATGAGTGGAAGACTCTTATCTGGTAAACTGGATTTGTTTCCCTGCTCTTACGCAAGAAGCCTTCTGTAGGTGTTTAGAGCGGCAGACACTAATCTGGAGAACTGGGTTTGATTCCTCACATGGAATTATTTATTATATTTATTATATTTATTATATTTATTATATTTTATTTACATATTTCATAAACGCCCTCCCAGGAAGCTTTCAAGGCGATCGCGAAGACAAAACATGAAATAAGAGTAGATGCGACACAAATAAAATCAATAATATCAAGATTTAAATAAATCATTAAATAGTGGCTCTATATATGTTAAAACCAACCCCATTAAAATGCAGCGTCCTAATATCAGATATACCGATGGCGTCCTACTAATAAATCCCCTGAGAAAGAAAGGGGAGGGGGGGGACGGCAGGGTCCGCAGATGTTATAAAAAGGGGAGGGGGCCCCATCAGCGGCCGGTCTCCCCAAAGGCCCGGTGGAACAGCTCAGTCTTGCAGGCCCTGCGAAATTCATTAAGATCCCGCAGGGCCTGTGTAGCTGGAGGTAGAGCGTTCCACCAGGCAGGGGCCAGAGCTGTAAAGGCTCTGGCCCGGGTGGAGGCCAGCCGCATCATTGAGGGGCCAGGGATCACCAGCAGATTGGCCTCTGCTGAGCGCAGAGGCCGATTTGGGACATATGGGGCAAGACGGTCCCACAGGTACGGAGGAATTGAGTATAAGCTCTTGTTTGATACAGCTGTGATCATAGTTATCCCTATAACCTGTTGAATGTGACAGCATTCCTTCATGTTACGCTTTTGACCAGATCAGAAAGCCATTCAGCGCCATGAGCCACATACAACCACACCAGGAAGTGAGTAGTAACGAGGTCCTTCCTGCCACTCCTGACTACCATTTTCTATGGTCTCGCGACTAACCCATAATATTTTGAAGCTTGTCTGGTTTTGTTTGTCGCTAGGGTTGCCAGCCGTGGGTTAAGAAATGCATGGAGATTTTAGGGGTGGAGCCAGAGGAGGGCGGAGTTTGGAGAGGGGAGGGACTTATCGAGGGGTAGCGAGGCCACCTTCCAAGGTGGCCATCTTCTCCAAGTACCTGGAGGTCAGTGGCAATCCCAAGAGATCTTCAGCCACTACCTAAAGGTTGGCACCCCTTGTTATGGCTAACAGCTTGTGCCTCCTAAGATTGCTTCTAACTATGTATTGGCAACTCATACCTCTGTTCTACCAGATATAATTCAGGTCCAGATTCACTGATCTTCTGCGGAGTTCGTCAAGCCCAAAATGTTGATTGTTTTTATGGGGAACCTTCACTTACAGCTGCTGTAATACCGGCTCATACAAACACAACTGGAAAGCCAGGGCATGGGGAAAGGAGATAGGACAGTGGTGGCAAACCTATGGCACGGGTGCCAGAGGTGGCACTCAGAGCCCTCTCTGTGGGCACGTGTGCACAGAGTTTGTCATGGGGGGGCAGAAAATTGCCCCCCTACTCATACACATCTAGGCTGGCCTGGGCCGCTGGCCATGACGTGTAGGTAACCCTGTTAAGTGCTGTTAAACCCCACTGATTTTCATGGGAAGAACTAAAGCGCAATCCTTTACATGGGAGTAAGCTCAGTTGCTGGCAATGGGGCTTGCTTCCAAACCCTCTTCGGGTCGTGATTCATCCATTCAAAGAGTTGCACGGTTGCTTCAAAGCAAAGCCACCGACTACCACCAAGCTTACTCCCTTGGAGCCAACCATTTTTTCTAAACTAAAACCTCAGTATTCAGGTCAAATTGCCAAGTTGGCACTTTGTGATAAATAAGTGGATTTTGGGTTGCAGTTTGGGCACCCAGTCTTGAGAAGGTTCACCATCACTGGGATAGGAGGATGCTGGCGCAACAGTCATATGGTACTGTGCAAGTGGTGAAACCAGGAAGCAAAATATTATACCTCAGGGACCACTGCTCTTAATGGTTAAGAGCTGTGGACTCTGATCTGGAGAAGTAGGTTTGATTCCCCGTTCCTCCACGTGAAGCCCGTTTAGTGACCTTGGGCCAGTCACAGTCCTCTCAGAACTCTTTCAGCCCCACCCATCTCACAAGGTGTCCGATGGGAGGAGGAGGAGGAGAGAAGGAGTTTGTAAGACACTTTGAGACACTTTGAGGAGCAGCAGTGGCATAGGAGGTTAAGAGCTGGTGTATCTAATCTGGAGGAACCCGGTTTGATTCCCAGCTCTGCCGCTTGAGTTGTGGAGGCTTATCTGGGGAATTCGGATTAGCCTGTACACTCCCACACACGCCAGCTGGGTGGCCTTGGGCTAGTCACAGCTTCTGGGAGCTCTCTCAGCCCCACCCACCTCACAGGGTGTTTGTTGTGAGGGGGGAAGGGCAAGGACGTTCTAAGCCCCTTTGAGTCTCCTGCAGGAGAGAAAGGGGGGATATAAATCCAAACTACTCCTCCTCCTCCTCCTCCTCCTCCTCCTCCTCCTCCTCCTTCTTCTTCTTCTTCTTGAGAAAATCAGGGTATAAATTTAAATTCTTTTGGGTTTGAGGGAAAGACGCTGGGATCTTCTTTTTTCCCCAGAGCCCCCTTCCTCCTCCGGAGATCCTTCTCAGTGGAAGGGGGACCCCCTGGCCTCATAAGGAATGCTTGATCCGTCCCCATATTAGTAACAGTGCTGTGTGTGGACATGCTGCTTTGTTCCTTGGCAGTATACCTGGAAAGAGAACGGTCAGGCCCTTCCTCGATCCTCTGCAACAGCTTCCTTGCAGCACGCATTTCGGCTCCCGGCTGGTGTGTTTTGCATGTGGACGTTGCAGAGGCACATAGCGGTGTTTGTGTTTTTAAAAGCAGTGTATGCCCGTTAGGCTTCCCGTACCAGAAGCTAATTAACTCTCATTACATGTGACCCGCTCTTCAGTTTCCGCAGCACCTTCTTTCCCCGTTAACCAGTTCTCCAATCCGGAGAAAGTCAAAAGGATGAGCAAATCAGTCCCGACGTTTCTGCAGGAGGAGGCAAGTTCTTTTGCATTTTTTTTTAATGTTTTGGTTGCTGATGTGTTTGGGAGACATCTGAGATTTTGTTTGCCAGAGTGTTTTTACCTTGCTAGTTGCAGAAGTTGACTTTGGGAGAAATTGCCCTTTGTAATTATGACGACTGAGGCTGAGATTAAGCTTGGGAGAGCTGCTCTTATCCCACCGCTGCCACCATATCATGAAAGCAAGCCTGGGAGAGCCAGGCTTGTATCAGTAAAATCCTTTGGGTCCTTTTCTCCAATAACTCCAACCAGCTGAGGTCTCAACGATTTTTATTGAAAAACAGAAATAAAAGAAATAAAACATAAATGCACAGAGGTTGCTCAGCTGGTTACATTTCTTTTGGTTCTTTGTCCCCATTCCGGGAACCCATGGCCCAGAGATGCTTCTCTGACCACGTCTCAAGATGGAATCCAAAACCCTTTGTTGTCAGGAAAACTCTGTTCAGGCCACGAGGTAACTTAGGCCTTTGAAGTTTCATCCTGGCACCTTTGTATGGCTTCCTGTCCTCCCTTCAGGAGATCAAAAGGCAAAGGTGCTTTTCACAGTCATATGTGACTTCCCTTTACTGTAGCGATAACATCTTCCATGACAGTAATCTTGGCTTGGAACAGGAGTTGGGCGGATTTGGCCGTCTTGACTATAGCCTTTTAAGTGTGTGGCTTGTTGGAAGACTGCTGATCAAAAAAATAAATATCAGTGACCCTTCTAGGAGGTTCCTTTAGAACTGATCTATACAAAGAAAAATGAAAATTTTATATAAGAACACAAGAATAGCCCTGCTGGATCAGACCAGTGGTTCAGGTTACCAGGTGCCTGCTAATAGTGAGCAAATTCCTGATAATTCCTGAGCATTTCTGCTTCTGCACTCCAATCAGCTGTTTGGCGGGTGGTTGCTGCCCGCCAATCAGCTGGTTGGCGGGTGAAAGCAGGTTAGCCACAAGAGGGGGCAGCAACCTGTGTCAGTGTGTGATGACAAAACTTCTGGTGCATTGTGGGAGCCCTGGCATTGCACTGGGGATGCTCTAGCGCTCTCCCCAATCATAGTTTTTGGGGCAGGTGTTCGAGTGACTTCCCATATGATGCTCACGCTTCTGCATTGTTTCTGAAGTGATGTCATCATATGCTGGCACTGATCCCCACCCCCCCTGCACAGTAAGTATCCACCTCCCTACATCTTCTGCCAGTTTCCAGGCCATGCTTGATGGCCATAAAGGTGATCCATCTAATCCAGCTTCCTGTCTTACCCGCAGACACTCCTTCCTGTGACAATAGGTAGAACAGCAGAGCCACTCAGTTCTGCTTTAGACATTCTTTGGAGAACCCAGAATCTTACCCACTCCCCCCAAAAAAAACAACTTGTGAATCTCTGGAGCAGACTCTGGGACTGTTGAGGCGTGCTGAAAGCTCTCACTGTGTTGCTTGGTTGAGATCCCAGGTGGTGATTTTTCTATGCAGGCGTGCAAAGGAAAGCTGCATACCAGCCTAGGTCCTGTTAAAAGAAAGCATCGACACTCCCAGACACTGCTACCAGTAGCACAACCTTAGCAAGCTTGTAGCTGCACAGCGGAAAATGCAGATAGGGAGACAAGGTGGAACAACACACACCTGAGAGCCAGCGTGGTGTCGTGGTTAAGAGCAGGCGGATTCTAATCTGGAGAACCGGATTTGATTCCCCATGCCTCCACCTGAGTGGCGGAGGCTTACCTGGTGAGCCAGATGTGTTTCCGCACTCCTACATTCCTGCTGGGTGACCTTGGGTCAGTCACAGTTCTTTGGAGCTCTCTCAGCCCCACCTACCTCACAAGGTGTGTGTTGTGGGGAGAGGAAGGGAAAGGAGTTTGTAAGCCACCTTGGGTCTCCTTACAGGAGAGAAAGGTGGGGTATAAATCCAAACCCTTCTTCTTTATCCAGTGCCCGGATTCACCCTGAATATTCCCAGCATGCTTCTCACCAGGGTGGGCTGGTCGGGAAAACAAATTGTTGGTATTTGGCAAGTGCCAGTCACACAATCCAGTAGTGAAGGAGTTAATTTTGTGCATGCTAATTAGTCAGTGAGGTCAGAAGTCAGCGACCGGATAATTGACCCCTATTGGTCAAGCAGACCTGGCATGGGTCACATGCAGGTCTGCACGGTAGACAATGGGTATATCCTTTGTCCAATCATATACAGTAAAGAAAAGCATGTCTAGGAAAAGATATTGTGCGCATCTGTAACTGAGCCAGAAGAGGTTCCTCTTGTCTCTTTTCAGTTTGGGCCTCTGCTGCTGCCCATTCTTTGTGGGATTAGTGTGCATACAATCTTGGACTTACTGTCACTGGTGAATAGTAATTGCAAGATCATATATGTGCAAGGCCCCAATTTTAAGCCTGCTCTTGGACTCAAGGGAGCCTGATACCTCCTCAATCAAAGCACTTTTGAAATCAAAGCTGCGAATCGATTGCTCCAATCATTCTATCTTGATCCAATAATCATTGCTCATATAAACTAAGTGTTCATCTGATAGGTGGCAGTGATGTAGGAATTAAACAAGGGCTGAGTGCTGTTACAAAACAGATCAATACAAAACAGATCAACCGGCGGAAGGATCCTATCGTAAGGCAAGGTTCTCTGAAGCAGACGTCTGTTCAAACTTTGCCTTCATACAGAGACTTTGCTTTAGTTCTTTTTCTCCACTGGGCTAGGTTTTTTGGTGGAGCATCCACTCAATGCCATCCCTCTTAGAATCATAGAGTTGGAAGAGACCCCAAGGGCCATCAAGTCCAACCCCCTGCCATGCAGGAACACACATGATCAAAGCACTCCTGACAGGTGGCCTTCCAGCCTCTCTTTAAAAACCTCCAAAGAAAGGAGTCTCCACCACACTCCCAGGCAGTGAAGTCCACTGTTGAACATCCCTGACAGTCAGGAAGTTCCTAAAGGGATGGAATGTTGAAAGCTTCTGATTGTCAATTAAAGGGCAAGGCGTGGGTGTGTTCTGGTGCAGGGGAGGAAACAGCAGAGGCGTAGCGCCAAGGGAACGGGGGTGCGCAACGCACCGGGTGGGCGCCTCTGTGGAGACATTCCAGGGGTGTTCCGAGGCGTTCCGGGGGCTTGGAGGGGCGCGCGGTGCGTGCGCACACTGCGTGCACTTCCCCCTCGTTCCGTCCCTGGGAAACAGCTTCTGCTTTGCATGCATCCAGCCTCTGTTTAAAAACCTCCATGTTTAGATATCTGAAAGAATGTCATGTTGGTGAGGGAGCTGCTGCTCCAGAGTTTTCTGCTGCTCCAGAGACTAGGACCAGGAGTAATGGGTTCAAGGTGAAGGGAAAGAGATTCCTCCTAAACATCAGGGTGAACTTCCTGACAGTAAGGGGCTGTTCGACAGTGGAATGCACTGCCTCGGAGTGTGGTGGGGTCTCCTTCTTTGGAGGTTTTTAAAGACAGGCTGGAAGGCAGCAGGTGATGCTAAAGACCTCCACCTGAGCCCCTGAAGAGTTGCTGCTAGTCTTAGACAATTCTGACACTGATGGACCATTTGCTTGGCTCAGCAGAGGGCGGCTGCCTGCACCTTCGGTCTTTTAGGCAGCTTGCTAATTTCTGCATGCCCAGAATGGGAGACCTTGGTCCAGATCTCATGGATCTGCTCCTGTGATCCAAAGGACCCTTCCCCCAGGGGTGTAACAAGGCAAACTGGAGCCCTGGGCAAAACCTGAGTTGGATGCCCCCCCCCAAAGGGCGGCCACCCCACCATGACCCAAAAATTTTTTTGCACCAGGACATTGGTGTCTGCAGGGGATGCAGTTTGAGACATATCAGCACCAAAATTTCAGCGTATCATCAGGAGACTGTCCTTATGAGGTTTGGTTCAAGGAGTTCAAAGGAGATGGGGGCTACCCTTTTGAGGGTCCATAACTTTGGACCCCCTGAACCAAACTGCACCAAACTTGGGGGGTGCCATCATGACAGTCTCCAGATGATACCATGAAATTTTGGTGCCGATACATCCAAACATGCACTCCCTGCAGGAACATCCCAGAAATTTGCCCAAGAATCTTTGTTCTGCATTGAGTTTTCTGCATTGCTGTCAATGGGGGTTGCAGGCTGGGGGGCACATTTCTGAAGGCACAGTCTCAAAACTTTCAGGGTCTCATCAGGAGGCTGCCCTTATGATACCCCCCAGGCTTGGTGCAGTTTGGTTCAGGGGGGCCAAAGTTATGGACCCTCAAAACTGTAGCCCCCATCTCCTATTAGCTCCCATTGGAAACAATGGGGATGGGGTCACCCCCTTTTGGAGTCCATAACTTTGGACTTCCTGAACCGAACCAAACTTGGGGGGTATCATAAGGACAGTCTCCTGATGATACGCTGAAATCGTGGTGCCGCTAGCCTAAAAACTGCGCCCCCTGCAGGCCAAAAATGGAAAATTACTAAAACCCAAAAACGAACCCTGCATTGTAATGCCCCCCACAAGGTGATGCCCTGGGCAGCTGCCCACCTTGCCCAATGGGCATTATGCCCCTGCCCTTCCCTGATAAAAGGACCTGCCCTGGCATCAGGGGAATGGCACACTGCATTGCGCCAGAAGGCAGCATCAGAGTTGGTGGGAAGGGCCCATGGGATCCAATCCATAAAAATGTGTTGGGTTCTATTGGGCTGCCACTAGTAGTGAAAGTTTATTAATTTATTTTGTTAGAGTTCTATCTCTCCCTTTCCTGACCAGGGTCAGATTTAGGGTAATTGGCAGCACACAAATATAACAGTCTTGAAATCTGTTGATTAAAATTCCCCCGGGGGTGCTCCTTCCTTCAAAATTCTCTGAATGGTCAACCGAGGGGAGAGGGACATAAAGGGAAGCAAAGACAGAAACCGAACCAAGCAGTTGTAGAATCAGACAAAACAAAGGCAATAAAATAGGAACAGAGATAAGGAAAGGGAGGGAGATAATGGCCGCAGGCAGTGGTGGGATCCAAACATTTTAGTAACAGGTTCCCATGGTGGTGGGATTCAAACAGTGGCGTAGCGCCAATGGGGCTGGGCGGGGCACGACGGGGGCGTGGCCGGGCATTCCGGGGGTGGGGCATTGCTGGGCGGAGCTGTGGCAAGGACGCAGCCACTGCGCCAGTATGGGCGGGAAGCGAATGCATAAAGAGCGCAGAACGCGCAGCGCACCTTACCTACTAGACTGCTTCAAGTTCTCTGCGGCGCTGCTGCTGAGGAGCGGCGGAGGGCGTGTAAAAGGCCAAAACATCACGTGGCAAAATCACCAATTAGTGACCCCCTCTTGGCACACACAAATAATTAGTAACCTACTCTCGGGAACCTGTGAGAACCTGCTGGATCCCACCTCTGGCCGCAGGAGATCTGATTTCCCAGAATGGAATTAGAATGGATCAGATTTGCTCGCAGGATCTTCGCCAGTGTTGAAAGGCAGGGTTGTTTTTCATGTTTAATCACTCTTCTTCCCACCCCTTCGGTAGCACAGCTAAATCCTCGCATGCGAAGCGTGCCTGTGGTTTTCAAGGCCTCACTTTAACCGCTTGCCCCAAAATGCCGCAGCCCCAGTGCTGCAAACTCCTTGAAGTTGCGCCACGCAGCTGTTGTTCTTTGCCATTTTCCCAAGTGCCTGCACAGACCCTCTCTTTTTCTCCTTGTGTGATATTTTGTAGAGTGATGGCAGAGAGACAGACACAGCGTCAGAGAACAGTTACTCGCTTGGCAAGATCAAGAAGAGCCCCAGTTCGCTAACCAATCTTAGTGGCTCTTCTGGCTTGGCATCTTTGTCTTCTGTATGTAAATAAAAGCCTTCTTTTGTTTTGTTTTCTTTTGTTTTACTAATACGAGCTCTGACGCTCCTAACCTCTGATGTTCCCTTTGTGGGATGATGTAATGCATGGTGCTCTCGTAAATGCCTTTTAACCAGAAGAACATCAAGTTTATAAGTGTGTGCGCACTAAAAACTACTGCTTTTATCACCCCACATTCTCATTCCACCTAATTTCCGGGGGCCAGTCACAGTTCTAGTTCATGGACCCCTTCCGCACATGCAGAATAATGCACATTCAATCCACTTTCACAATTGTATTGTCGAAGGCTTTCACGGCCGGAATCACTGGGGTGCTGTGTGGTTTCCGGGCTGTATGGCCGTGTTCTAGCAGCATTCTCTCCTGACGTTTCGCCTGCATGTGTGGCTGGCATCTTCAGAGGATCTGAAATTGTTTCACAATGGTTTCACAATTCACAATTGTTTGCAAGTGGATTTTGCTATTCCGCACAGTAAAATCCAGCTGCAAAATTCTCTGCATTGAAAATTAGGTTGAAGAAGTGCATTATTCTGCATATTATGGGGCCACGGTGTTCCATGGCGCTGTGAAGAATCTGGGAATCCTTTTCCGAAAGCGGAATTGCAGATTCTCGGTTTACCCGTGATAAAAGAATACCCTTGACTTTACACATCATTTCATTTGTGTTCTGAGCCGGGAGAGGAGCCCCTTAAGTTCCGTCTTCTGCGTGCCAGAAGATTGTGTGAACGGGCTATAATTTCACACTTGCTGCTGAGAAAAGGTTTAAAGAAAACGTTGCGCATGTAGTCAGCCAGTGCATTATGAGACTAGACTTTTTAAGGCCTTCTGACGCATCTATGCTAGAGCAAGACTCACCAGCTATTTGTGCCCCCTGACCCCTCTCTGGCCCCTTCTGCATGGGCCAATAAACATGGGTGTAGGATGCAAAACAACCCGTTTGGGGGAGGGACTTTGCATAGATCCCTCCCCAGTGGTGAGATTCAAATAATTTAACAACTGGGGTGCTGTCTGGTTTCCGGGCTGTATGGCGGTGTTCTAGCAGCTTTCTCTCCTGACGTTTCACCTGCATCTGTGGCTGGCATCTTCAGAGGATCCTCCAGTTGCTTCCGCATCCAGCGAAACATCTTCAAGAGGATCTAAAGTTTAAGCAGCCTTCATCTAACTGGCATGCAGCCACAGATGCAGGCGAAACGTCAGGAGAGAATGCTGCTAGAACACAGCCATACAGCCTGGAAACCAGACAGCACCCCAGTGATTCCGGCCATGAAAGCCTTCGACAATACAATTTAACAACTGGTTGTTTACAAGCACCATTTTAACAACCGGTTCTGCCGAAGTGGTGCGAACCTGCTGAATCCCACCACTGTCCCTCCCCCCAAATGAATCTGACCCGTGTTATTTCCCCCAACCAGGGTTTTTTTTAAAATCGCTAAACCAGGGTTTTTCCAAAAATCCAAGCTTGCAGCTGCTCCCGATCAAACGGACAGGCAGGAGGCGCTTCACCTGCCCCCCTTCTCCTTTTTAAAAATTTTGCAGCTTGCATCTGTGTCGCTATGCAGGTGCAGCTGATCATGTTGTGGGGCATCAGCATGACTGTGGGGTTCGTTTGTGCCTGCATGCGTAGCTACGCATGTGTGGGAAGTAAATTTTAAAAAATAGATGTGCCTCCGTGCGAATGCGCGACAGCAACCCGGATTGTTTCCGTGGACTCCGATCGGAGGCACGTGAATGCGAAAACAGGAAAACGGGTCCCTTTATCATGACTGCAACCCATTAAACATTTTCTGTGCGGAAGGGGCCTCTGACGTTGCGGGAGGCTCAGCCAGGGAATATTTTTGCAAATTGTGTTCAGTTGAAGCATGAATCATTTTACTTGGAGGCAGGTGTTGGAGGTGAAATTTTAAGCTATCAAGTGCTTATACCCTGGCATGTAATTCTCTTTCTGTCCAAGCCAGTGGCGGAGCAGCAAGGGGAAAGGGGGGTGCATTGCCCCCCGGCCCATCCCCATTTTCCCTGCGCCCCCCTGGCCCCCTTCCCACATTTACCTCAGTTCCTTTTCTTTTTCTAGTACTTTTTCAGGCTGAAAAAAAGCGGACTATTTACAGTTCAGGCTCAAAAACGGCCTGAGGAACTACAGTTCCCAGGAGACCTTGGGGGGGCCGTGGGGGGCCATGGGGGTGGCGGAAAAAACACACTGCGCACCGGGTGCAGTTTGGCCCAGCTATGCCTCTGGTCCAGGCTTTATGGAGGCCATTGACAGTGGCAACATAATCCAGGGGATCAGGTTTGAGGTTTGGGTTTTGGAAGGTAGATCCTATCTCAGCATCAGATTTTACTAAAGTGAAGTATTAAAGAATTCTTCTCTAAAATGGAAATAAGAACCCGCTTTCATAAAGGGCAAATGAAAAGAGGATTGTGACATAATTGGTATATTTAAAGCGGCACAATATACCTTTTGAATTATTATGATGTTACTGATAATTTCAATTCTGGGCACAAATTTCAGAGTAGTTTCTGGGTTTTTTTTGATGTAGAAAAATAGATGAGAAAATGTCTTTGCCAATCTCCCACGAAATGAAGCATGCACCATTTTTCTAAGAAATCCAGTCTGTAAAGAAAATCAGTTTCTTGCATGTTTACTCTTAATGCGTTTCCCAACTGCATGCATGTTTTTAAACACTGCTTGATTAATTTAAGGGGAAACAAAATTCTTGGCGCTGGACGGAATCTTTAGAGGGACTCCAAATTGTTCTTTCGCTGAAGGCAGCTCAGCCCAGTAAGAGAATTTTCCTGGTTCTGTTTCCTGGTTCATGACCTCTCCAGGTGAGCACAAGCGTGGTGAGCGTCTACAGCGGAGACTTTGGCAACGTGGACGTGAAAGGGAATATCCAGTTTGCCATCGATTACGTGGAGCAGCTGAAGGAGCTGCATATTTTTATTGCCCAGTGCAAGGACTTGGCAGTGGCAGATGTCAAGAAGCAACGTTCAGACCCGTAAGTGAATCTAGGAGTACCCACAACGTTTCCCCTCCCCTTTTTTTTGGCAGAAAGAGCCTGTGTGCTGTTAAACAATAAGTCCTTTTGCAACCGAAATTCCCTTTATTTCCTCATATCAAATTGCGGAGGCTGGTATGGAGTGCACCTGGGAGGAGGAAGTCATGTGTGCAAAACATTACAGCGTTTTTACGTTATTCAAGTCTGTCTTAGACTAATCGTGAAACTTCCTTCAGGTATGTGAAGTGTTACCTGCTGCCAGAGAAATACAAACTGGGCAAAAGGAAGACCTCTGTGAAAAAGAAAACGTTGAATCCTGTCTATAATGAAATACTGCGGGTAACGTATGCAATTGATCTTGCAAAATGAACCGATCCAGGGTTGCTGTCTTGGATTTTTATTGATTGATTGATTGATTGATTGATTGATTGATTGATTGATTGATTGATTGATTGATTGATTGATTGATTGATTGATTGATTGATTGAGGCTTCTATACAGCCCCATCCCCGAAGGGCTCTGGGCAGTGTACAACAAATAAAAGTAACAATATAAGACAATTAAAACGTTAAAAGGCAGCAATAATTAGACAATAAATATCAAAAGAATAAAAGCATGAATGGCGTCCAGTATCCTAATTTAAGATTCCCTCCCCCACAAAAGGGAGGCATGGTGGTCTCGTTAGATGACAAATTGCCCAGATGTCAGGGTCAAATGCAGGCCAAACTAAGGCGGGGGGGGCACCACATCAGCGGCCAGTTCCTCCAAAGGCCCGGCGGAACAGCTCCGTCTTACAGGCCCTGCGGAACTGTTCAGGAACTGTTTGAGGCCCACTCCCTGGTCCTGCGGCCCACCACTGTTCCAAGCAGTGGCAAGAGAAAAATGTAAAAGAACCAATGGCATTCCACGTACCGTTGCATCGCTTCTGGTGAAAACCCGGAAGTAACAGAGGGGACTTCTAGGAATCAACAAAAACTCTGTGGTTTTACCATAGAGTTTCTGGAGATTCCTAGAGCTACCACATGTCACTTCTGGCTTTTCAGTGGAAATAATATAACAGCACACCCAAACCCTAGCTCAGAGCCATATACTCACTAATCTCCCCTATTAAAGCAGCCCCAATTGTTGAGGTTCTGTGTGAGAAGCAGTGATTTTTGCCATGTTATCTATGCTACTTACAGAAAACAATGCAAAAATAATTGCAAACCCTTGATATAGTATTTTGATAAAACAGAAAAAAATAAACAACCAGTGGTTTTGAAGGTTTGGGACTGTTAACCTAAGAACCAATAAAGACAAGTGAGAACTTTTATCAGTAATGATGTTGAAGATTTAATTTTATCAAAGTGCTAAAATAATGTTTTTAGGGTTAATATTCAGAGCAGAAGAAACTGGGAGTACTTAGAAAATAAATACTTTGTATTTTGGTGATTTTTTAACCTTTGTGAGTATTTTTGATGTTGGAAAGATTTTGAAGTACAAATTTTTAAAAAATTAACTCAAAGAGAGAGAGGCCCCTTCCGCACATGCAGAATAATGCACTTTCAATCTACTTTCACAATTGGTTGCAAGTGGATTTTGCTATTCCGCACAGTAAAATCCAGCTGCAAAGCAGATTGAAAGTGGATTGAAAGTGGATTATTCTGCATGTGCAGAACGGGCCAGAGAGAGAGAGAGAGAGAGAGAGAGAGAGAGAGAGAGAGAGAGAGAGAGAGAGAGAGAGAAGCAGTGTTTTCAAACATCAGTTCAAGCAGGCACCGCACAGTGTTGTAGATGAGATCCTGAAACCTTACTTTGGCCTTGTTTCAGTACAAAGTCGACAAGATCCTCCTGACATCCCAGAGGCTGAATATCTCCGTGTGGCATAATGACACATTTGGACGCAACAGTTTCTTGGGCGAAGTGGACCTGGACTTGGGCTCGTGGGACTGGGATGACCGGCAGATCAAGCAGATGATCTGGTACCCGCTTAAGCCTAGAGTGAGTGAATGACCCTTGATTCACGCGAGCCAAAAATGGCTTCTTTCTCTTGCTCTCCTCCCCACCACAGTGGAATTTTGGCACCTCACAAAGGAATATCGTGGAATCTCTCTGAATCTTATGACTAACAACTCTTGACTGGGAGAAGGGGAAATATTGTTTTCATACGCTAGTTGCTATGCGAACTGTGATTAACGTTGCACGATGTGGAGGATTTCTCCTTGGGCATGTGGAATTTGCACTTGTTTCCAGTGCAGCAGAAACCACCCTCCCCCCAGATACAACCAAAGATCGATGACCTTGTTTCATGTCTTCCTTCCTTCTGAGAAGCACAGAGTAGCATGTGTCGTTCTGTTTCCCATTTCGTCATCCGAGTGGCCTTGTGAGATGGGTTAGGTTGAAAAGGAACACAAAACACCACCGTTTCTTCAGCATTAGAGAAGGGGATTATGGCACACGAGGGTCTCCGTCCGCAGTAGCTTTTGCTGTCCGAGGGTGGATCTCTTTTTGTGCGAGTCCCTTTTACCAATAATACACACTACTCAATTGCTGGGGTAATAAATTGGCCATAGCCATTTTGTTGAGCAGAAGCGTGAGGCTAAGCATGGGTCTGGGTCTGGTCATACGGGCGACGTGCGACAGCTCAGCCAGGCGGATGCCTCGTCCCGAGCTTCGTTCCATTGCGGGGCTCTGCTGGGCGGACGCTCCTGGCCAGAGATGTTCCCCTTCGGCCCGGTTCGACAGGGGCGGTCGCCTCTTGCCGCTGTTGCCGTTCCCAAGGGGAAGGCGTCGCTTCCTAGCTCCCTTCCCCTTCCCTTCCAGAGCCATACCCATGCGCCAAACCGCCAATCATCACGGCTATGACAAAATAAGCATGCATTAACATAAAAATTTTAGGGAGAGGTGGGTGGGCAAATTGTAAGCCGACGAGCACATGGCCCGGGACAAAGGAGGGGAAGCCGCTTTAAAGTCTCGCTCGCCCCTCCTTTCTTCTGGTGACGCTAGCCCTTCTCTAGCATGGCTCCTTCTCCCTTCCGCCCCTCCTTTAATGGGGGGCGGGCGTAACTGGCCTCGCTCTTCCCCATCCCCGCAGCAATTGCGCCTCGTAGTGATTCACAAGCGTCTTTTATTTCTGTTTTGTTTCTCTCAGGCTCCGTTGGCTTCTCTGGAGCTGGAGAACAGAGGCGAGATTAAGCTCTCTCTCCAGTATATCCCACAACCTGATGGAGGTAAGTACTCCTCTGTTATACACTCTCTTTATCTTCCCTTGTGGTGTAGTGGTTAAGAGCAGGGGGACTCTATGCTGGAGAACCAGGTTTGATTCCCCACTCCTCCACCTGAGTGGCGGAGGCTTTTCTGGTAAGCCAATTTGTTTTCCCACTCCTACATTCCTGCCGGGTGACCTTGGGCTAGTCACAGTTCTCTCAGAACTCTCTCAGCTCCGTCCACCTCACAAGGTGTCTATTGTGAGGAGAGGAAAGGAAAAGGCGTTTGTAAGTCCCTTTGAGTCTTCTTACAGTAGAAAAAGGGGGAGTATAAATCCAAACCTCTTCTTCTTCTTGTGAATGGCAGTCTGTTCAGTAAGAAACCTATAAATTAGGTTGAGAAGAGGGGAAAAACTTGTTAACTTGCTGTGAACTTGCATTGGGCAGTGGCTGTTTAATTCGTAACAAGAGACTGTTCAACAAGAGACTGATTGATTTCCATTCCCACTCCCCAGCCGCTGCTGTTTACAACTTACAATTGAACAATCCTAGCTGACATAAGCAATAACGTCAGCACCTTAGGAGAGCCAGCATGGTGTAGTGCATAGGTGTCAAACTCGTGGCCCTCCAGATGTTATGGATTACAGTTCCCATCATCCCCTGCCAGCATCATGCTGGCAGGGGATGATGGGAACTGTAGTCCATAACATCTGGAGGGCCGCGAGTTTGACACCTGTGGTGTAGTGGTTAAGAGCGAAGGACTAATCTGGAGAACCGGGTTTGATTCCCTGCTCTTCCACATGAAGCCTGCTGGGTGACCCTGGGCCAGTCACAGTTCTCTTAGAACTGTCTCAGCTCCACCTGCCTCACAAGGTGTCTGTTGTGCGGGGGGGGGGGGGGGTTGTGATTGCAAGCCTCTTTGAGACTCCTTATTGTAGAGAAAAGGAGGGTATAAAAAACCAACGCCTTTTATTCAGTGTGGAAGATGTGAACATTAATGTTGAGGATAGCACAGCAGGCCAGGGCAAAGATGACTGGTTGGAGCTCAGTATCAGGAAGATGTGTGGTTGGCATGAGGACCTTTTGACCTTTTTATTCCCCAGAAGGGTTTCAACAGCAACAACAACCACCTTTATTTGGCATTTAAAAATAGGTTCTAGAGCATTGCCAGACATTTTTGAAATACAAATCAAGAGTACATTCAAAGTGCAGGCAGGAAGACTGTATATAGCAGTATACATTACTTAGAAAGTTCTGTCACTTGTAAAAGAAATTTTGCTACTTTTTCCAAGAGCATGACATCTGTGTTGTTTAACAGAAGCTCCACAACAGAACAGTCAGAGTCACGTTCAGATTTGTCTAGGGCCAGCCTGGGGGAGAAATTCCTAATGCCCACATATCTTGGATAGTCAAGAATAATGTGAGCAAGAGTCTCCACTTGGTTTTTACAGTGTGGACAAACCCGATCCCGGAGAGGTATGGATAAGTAACAACCCTTTGTAATGGCCGATGGGAAGGTATTGGATCTGGCCCTTGTGATAATCCATCTCTGTTAGGGTTCAGTTAATAATTCAAGATATTTGGCTATGTGCCCCTGTTCCGGTATTATTCTGACAGAAAGGGGTGAGCATGATTTACTTGCTTTCCCCAACAAGATATGATATCCCTGTTCTAGAAGTCTACTTTTCAAGGTTTGGAAAATGTCTCTGGGTTCCACATACAGAGATCTTCCAGTGATAAACCTATTGAGTAAATTTTTGATTTGAGAAGTTGAGTCCCAGAAGGGTTCCATTCTTTGAGGAAAGATCATGTGTCTCTCCATTTTATCTGTTTCACAGGCAAAAAGCCTTCAGCCACTGGAGAAGTCCACATTTGGGTGAAGGAATGCCATGACCTCCCACTTCTCAAGGGCAACAAGCTCAATACCTTCGTGAAATGGTGAGAACAATTATTTGATGGGACTAAGGCTTAATTAATTAATCTATTAAAATAACAGCTTGGCTACCTGGTGCCATCCCATTGGCTTCAGATGAAAATGACATCATGGTTTATTGTCCTATCAGTGAGTCTGATGTAAACAATAAACCAATACACACCCGCTCCCCCAAATGCACAGTAATGAAACACTTTTACAGTTAGTCATGAATTGTTAATTCATTTAACACCCAAAATGGTGGTTTATTCTTTTTGCTCTGGGTGGAAGTCTGGTTCAATCCTGGTGTGAAGGGAACATCTTACGATTGGTTACAAAAGTGGAAGTATTCAATTATTGAGCCGCGGGTAAAGGACGCACGTGAGGACAAGGATTGTGTACTTGGTGACAAACTGTAATCGGTTATGTTTGAACTCACGGGGAGATTTCTGTTTTTACATGACATATTTGTTCATTTATAATTCTATGTGCATTTGATGTATGGAGCTGCCAACATGCCACCTCAGAAGTGCACCTCAAGAATTTCACAATGATTTGCCTCTGTGATTACAAATGTTTGTATTATACTCAAGGCAATGAGGCTTTTGATATCCTCGCTGAGTTCTGATTTCAAATCATCTGGAAGAAATTGAGAAAATAAAAATCTAGCCAGATCTCTGTGTATATATGGTTTCCCTTCAAAGTACTGGCATTTAGAACTTCCGTTGGAAAGCTAACAATGACTTGTGGTATAAGGAATTCCTGGAGCTCAGAGACCCAGGAAGGGAGGAGATACAAAGCTACCGGAAAGAGTTCTTTTAATCAGATTGTCCAAGGTTTTCACAGGTGGAATCAACTGACTGTTGTAGGTTTTCTGGGCTGGGTGGCTGTGGTCTGGTAGGTTTTGCTCCTAACATTTCACCCACAGCTATGACAGGCATCTTCAGAGGCCTGTCACTGTAAGAAATGTTTCTCTCCATGTTTACATCATGCAGTGCAGATTATCATTTGCACAATCAGTGCTTATGGTGAGTATTCACACCAGATGCCACGCCACGCCACGCCACGCCACCAAGAAATGTGGTAGATAGTATCTTAATTGCTGAGATCTTAATTGCTGAGATGTGTTTTATTCCTTTGTGGGAAACAGTTCTCAAAACATCTATGGTGTAAAAACAACTGCTCTTTTTAGAAGCTGAAGCGAGGCAATTGAGAAATCACTGCGGTAGCGTAGAACAGTGATTTTCAACCAGGGTTCCATGGTACCCTGGGGTACCGTGAGCATGTCCCAGGGGTATTGCCGCGGCAAATGCTACCTCGCGCACTTCTTTGTGAGATTTGATGCTCCTGTCGAGAAGCCAGCAAGGACATGGAGCTGAAGCTCAGGGCAGGGCCTGCGCCATTGCTGTCACTGGCAGGTGCCACTTCCTGCCCCCCCCCCCCCCGCAGTTCTTCCCTTCACCCTGGGAGGGGAAGGTGGGGGGTAGTGCAAGCAGGGGCATTGGGAGGGGAAGGTGGGAGGATGGCAGAAACCGCGTGGAGATATGAAGAAGTGAGATCAAAGGTACCATGACATTGAAAAAAAGGTTAGTAAACACTGGCGTGAGAAGAGTCACTTCGCAGTACCAAATGGACTCCCCAGTGCAGAGTCTCCTTGTTCAAAACACCTATCTCAAGCGAATCTATTACATCCAAAACATGTTCACACTCTTGGCCTCCTCGACATACCTTTGAAAAAAAAAAAAACAGGGATGCGTAGCAGATTATATATGCATTATACTGAATCCTAGCCTTAGGAGAGCCATATCAATGGCTAGGTTTTCTTTCTTTCTTTCTTAAATTTATATCCCGCCCTTCCCAAGAGGGCTCAGGGTGGCGAACATCAATACAGTCAGTGGTGGGATTCAGCAGGTTCGCGTCACTTTGGTAGAACTGGTTGTTAAAATGGCGCTTGTAAACAACCGGTTGTTAAATTATTTGAATCCCACTGCCGGAACTGGTTGTTAAATTACCACCAGTTATCCGGGCCTCTTGAGATCTTGGAGAGTTCATAGAGGGGCCTGTAGGACCTGAATTGTTCCACCGGGCGTTTGGAGAGGCCAGCCGCTGATGTATGCCCTCCTCTTCCCCCCCTTTTACACTCTGGACCCTTAATTTTTATGGGGGCCTGACTCTCCGGGTTTGTTCTTTCCAGGGTGGGCCTATGAAGTTTTATGAAGTTTTATGCTGGATGCCGATATAAATTTGTTTAATCCGCTGTTTTAAATGGAGTTTTAATGTGAATCGTTGAATTATTGTTATTGTGTTGTTCAATTACATTTCCAGAACCGCTTAAAGGGAGGGGTAGGTATATAAAAATGATTATAAAAAAATAAATAAATCAAAATAAATTATTTGAATCCCGCCACTGAATACAGCTAAATAAAACAATACAATATGAAACCAATAAAACAAGCTGTTCTGCCATCAGCGCTGCTATATGGTAGATAAAAAAAAAAAAATAGAGGGTGCAAAGAGATTCTGCTCCTGCAACTCAAACCAGCTGGAAACTTTAGCCCGTTCCCTCTTCCATTGCACTAAATATGCGGGAATTAGGGGAAAATATCCAAATGCTCTTTTCTTGAACTATGACAGGATATCAGATGCTCAAAAGATCTCATACTTGCTACATAATTCTGATCCTGTGGTTTGTGAACTGGTGGCCAAGTTTTTTTAACTTTAAATTATGTACCGTAAAGGATAGCTCTGTGCTTTTTAATTTTGTTGTGATGCTCTGTTGTTAAGAGATTCTCTACTGTTATTTTATTTGGGGATTGTTTTAAATTTGTTTTTTGTATCGTACTTGTATCATCCTATGTGCCAATAAAGGCTTGGTGGTGGTGGTTCAAACAACAACTTTGTAACTGGCATATTTTCAGTATGGAAGCCTCTGTCTCTACAGAATCTTACAGCAACTCTTTTTCTCCTTTTTGTCTCAAGTACCGTTCTCCCGGACACGAGTAGGAAAAGCCGCCAGAAAACACGAGCTGTGGCCAAGGCAACCAATCCGGTATTCAACCACACGATGGTCTACGATGGCTTTAAGTTTGAAGATCTGAAAGAGGCTTGTGTAGAACTTACTGTCTGGGACCACAAACAGCTAGTGAATCACTTCTTGGGAGGCCTCAGGATAGGACTTGGAACAGGTACTTTTGGCTGAGTAGAAGTCCCCCAGAACTACAAAAAGGGGTATCTCCTGCAAGAAGTATCAGGAAAGCCTGATGGGTTTCAAACAAGTGTTTTCGTTCAGGTAGAAAAAGCACTGTGTACGAGGGGAGAAAGTGAGATCAATAAAGAGAGATTGTATACATTCTGCATACCCCTATAAGTGAGATTTCTTCACCCGGCTTAGCAATTCATAGTATAGGGGAACAATCCATCCATCCATCCATCCATCCATCCAAAAAGGCATTGCTGACAATGGCAAAATATGGCAGGGGCCTCACAAAGGGGCAATTGAAGAAGAAGAGTTTGGATTTATATCCAACTTTTCTCTACTGTAAGGAGACTCAAAGTGGCTTACAAAAGCCTTCCCTTCCTCTCCCCGCAACTGATACTTGCGAAGTAGATGGGGCTGAGAGAGTTCTGAAAGAACTGTGAATGTCCCGAGGTTGCTCGGCACTGTGCATGTGTAGGAGCGGGGAAAACAGAGAGATTCCCTCTCCCCCAAATCTCCCACGCAAGAATTCGCGAGCCCTCAAATGTTCGAGCAGATTGGGTGCTGTGTGGTTTCCGGGCTGTATGGCCGTGTTCTAGCAGCATTCTCTCCTGACGTTTCGCCTGCGTCTGTGGCTGGCATCTTCAGAGGATCTATCCATCCATCCATCAGCAGATTCGAGCAGATTCTTTTTCCTTTAAGTGGCTCTCAACATTCCATGCCTCGATGCTCCAGGCCAAGTTTAAAAACCTTGTAATTTTGGTTAATTTACCAAGTTATATTTTTTTCCGCTTGCCTAAGGAATCATTCCCACAAATATGCTGAAACCCTGATTGGCTGTGGTGCCTGGTTTCAATGTTGTCATCAAGAAAGGCCCTAGCCAATTTGTAATTTTGGTTAATTTACCAAGTTATATTTTTTTCCGCTTGCCTAAGGAATCATTCCCACAAATATGCTGAAACCCTGACATTGGCTGTGGTGCTCTGGGTTTTTCAATGTTGTCATCAAGAAAGGCCCTAGCCACTGAAGGAATTTTATTGTGCTATATCCATCTGCTTGCTTTAGATGTAAAGGAAATAGATGGGATTTATTTATTTAGGTTATACAATTTATAGGCTTCCCTTCCCTGTACAGGCTCTGGCAGTTTACAACAGTAAAATATAACAGTAAATCAATATCCTGGCACCATTAGGGTGCCATCAGTCTTCTCAAAAGGATAGAAGAAGAGTTTGAATTTATACTCCATCTTTTTCTCATGTAAGGAGAGTCAAGGTGGCCTACAATCTCCTTCCCTTCCCCCACCCCTTTGACAAGCGGCTTGGGAGGTAGGTGAGACTGAGAGAGTTCAGAGAGAACTGTGACTAGCCCAAGGTCACCCAGTGCTAGGAATGTAAAGAGATGCGGAACACTGCGTCTGGTTTCACTCTCTCAGGATAAGCTTCCGCCACTAAGGTGGAGGAGTGGGGAATCAAACCTGGTTCTCCTGATTAGAGCGCACCCGCTCTTAACCACTACACTACACTGGCTAGACAAGATTAATCCCCCTTCCCCATAAAGTACACATTCACACAGGGAAGGGACAGGGGAAGGAAAGGGAAAAGGAGGCCCGCTAGATAGATAGACAGACAGACGGACGGACGGACGGACGGACGGACGGACGGACGGACGGACGAATACTGCCTCAACCATAGGCCTGGTGGAACAACTCTGTCTTGCAGGCCCTGTGAAACTATGCTTAGTTTCACAGGGCCTGGGTCTGACCTGACATCATGCTCTCACACACACATATATGGGAGATTACAGAGCAGTTTACCATTATTGTTGCTAATTTAATCTCTCTCTCTCTCTTAAAAAACACTTCCTTAGGTAAGAGCTATGGCACTGCAGTAGACTGGATGGATTCTACGTTAGAAGAAACCAGTTTGTGGGAAAGGATGATGAATTCACCAGACCAGTGGGTTGAAGGCACTCTGCCACTCAGGATGCTAACAATAGCAAAGATGACTAAATAGCGACACTCTGATTCTTCGCCTCCAGCTTGGTGGCTTGCTGGGGTGGAAATGGACTGAGGAGCGAGGGCAAAGATCCTGGCATGTTTCCTCCCGGCATAAATCTGAAAGAGGGCACTTCTGTTGGCAGCCTTTCTCTTTTTAAAACTGCAATTTGCTTTTTAAAAATACACATTAATCTTTGCCTACTGGCAGGCACCTTTATGATGTCAAACCCCTTAATCTTTAATAAAGATTAATTAAATAATAAAATGTGAAACGTATTTAAAATATTATGTACAGTTTTCCTATGTGCAGCAACTACCTAGAATACACTATAACAGGCTGGTATTCTAGTGTATTCTAGGTAGTTGCTTTTGTTTCTCACTGTACCACTGTTCTGTTGTTTCCATTTTCCTGTGCGACCATGTTAACTAAGGAAAGAAAAAAAATGTTGATTATTTGATTAAATAAGCTACATTTGCTCACTCGGTCTCTGCTTCTGTTACCCTTTTGTTCCTGAAATTGGCGTGCAAATACTCCCTGCAGTAGAGTAGCATTCTAGTTAGTGGCAGAAGGACGGGTGATACCGGAATAAGGTTGGGGTGTGTGTGTGTGTGGCTGAAATTGGATATTACAGCAGAACAGCAGATGGAAAGCTACTAAGCAACCACTCTTGTGTCATGGAACAATAGAGTTGGAAGAGACCCCCAAGGGCCATCTAGTCCAACCCCCTGCAGTGCAGGAACACCCAATCAAAGCACTATGTTCAAACAGCCTCTGTTTAAAAACCTCCAAAGAAGAAGACTCCACCACACTCCTAGGCAGCATATACCACTGTCAAACAGTCTTTGCTGCCAAGAAGTTCTTTCTAATGTTTAAGTAGAATCTCTTTTCCTGCACCTTAAATCTATTACTCCTTGTCCTGAACCAGTGATGGTGAACCTTTTTGAAACCGAGTGCCCAAATTGCAACCCAAAACCCACTTATTTATCGCAAAGTGCCAACACGGCAATTTAACCTGAATACTGAGGTTTTAGTTTAGAACAGGGGTCTGCAACCTGCGGCTCTCCAGATGTTCATGGACTACAAATCCCATCAGCCCCAACCAGCATGGCGGTGTACCATGCTGGCTGGGGCGCGATGGGAAACACAATCCATGAACAACTGGAAAACGCAGATTACAAATTCAGAACTAAAAAACAGCTGGCTCGAGCATGTTGCACCGGGGAGTAAGCTTGGTGAAGCAATCATGCAATGCTTCGAATGGGTGAATAATGACCCTAGGAGGGTTTACTCAGAAGCAAGCCCCATTGCCAGCAACCAAGCTTACTCTTGGGTAAAGGATCATGCCCAGGCCAGCTTAGGTGTGTGTGTGTGGGTGGGGGGGTGATCTTCTGTTCGATGCATTTAGTGAATTTTTCTGCCACTGCTCCAGGGAACCTGTCTAAGGCATCGTACAAGATAAAGCATTATAAAAACAAATGTCAATAGGCCAGTGATGGTGAACCTTTTCGAGACCGAGTGCCCACATTGCAACCCGAAACCCACTGATTTATTGCAAAGTGCCAACATGGCAATTTAACCTGAATACTGAGGTTTTAATTTAGGGAAAACGGTTGGCTCCGAGGCGTGCGTTACTCTGGAGTAAGCTTGGTGAAGCAACTGCGCAATGCTTCAAATGCGTGAATCACGACCCTAGGAGGGTTTACTCAGAAGCAAGCCCCATTGCCAGCGACCGAGCTTACTCCCAGATAAAGGATCGTGCCCAGGCCAGCCTAGATATGTGTGTGGGTGTGTGATTTTCTGCCCCCCCCCCACATGACAAACTCTGTGCACACGTGCCCACAGAAAGGGCTCCGAGTTCCACCTCTGGCACCCGTGCCATAGGTTCGCCATCGCTGTCCTAGTCTCTGGAGCAGCGGAAAACAAGCTTGCTCCCTCTTTGACATGACATCCCTTCAAATATTTCAACATTGGCTATCATGTCACCCCTTAACCTACCCAGTTCCTTAAGCTACTCTTTATAGGGCATAGAGAAGTGTCTCATTCTTTTCATCTGAATATGAAGGGATGCTCAATGTTTGATGTGATGCCACTGTGTTGTCCTTGTGAGTTTCTCTTCTGCTGCTCTGTTTAAGCAGCTGATGCTTCTGGAGATAGGGAAACTCAAAAGTATGACAACACTGAGTCATGCATTGAGCATCCCTAGAAAAGAGTCCAAGAAGCAGGTCTGCCATTTCCAGTGATAATTCCTCTTTCTGCCTCAGATACTTTTAGCTTGGACAATCCATATAGAATGGAGGACTATTTTTTAAAAATTATCTCGCCAAAATAAAGATAAGTCACTGTTTACATTGTGCATGCTTGTATATAGTATAAATTGTTCACTAACAACTTCAAAATCAGATCCCCTCCCCATATACACACATGGACACACATAGCGACAAGTCTCACATACTTGGTTCAGATGTTATTCTGAAATCTTTCCATTAACTACATTTCTTGTTTAAATTATTGGTGAATTTAAAAGATCAGATTTTTGAAAATCCTTCCACATTATTCACCGTTTTATGCTTCTGTTTGGGTATGTCAGGTGTGTCGTTCGTATTATGCTGCCACCAAGTGAATGAGGGAAATCGTCTGAAAGAGGAGTGAAAATATGTTATACTGAACTGTACAGAATTGAAGATCAAAATTCATTTGTATACACTTATGAAACTCAAATGTGTATTAAAACTACATGTGTACTCAAGCAGCAAGGTGCTGAATTCCCAAAACAATGTTTTCTTAAACTTCCGGAGACTTTTATTTTGCTTCGTAACATAAAACATTAACGCTTTTTCCAACTACAACAGTAGCTGATGGGTAATCCCTACTACTATCTATCACAGTGATAGCGAACCTTTTCGAGACCGAGTGCCCAAATTGCAGCTTAAAACCCACTTATTTATCGCAAAGTGCCAACACATCAATTTAACCTGAATACTGAGGTTTTCGTTTAGAAAAAACAGTTGGCTCCGAGTCATGCGTTACTTGGGAGTAAGCTTGGTGGCAGTTAGTGGCTATGCTTTGAAGCAACCGTGCAACTCTTCCAATGGGTGAATCACGACCCTAGGTGGGTTTCCTCAGAAGCAAGCCCCATTGCCAGCAACTGAGCTCATTCCCAGGTAAAGGATCGCGCTTTAGTTTTTCACATGAAAATCAGTGGGGTTTAACAGTGTTTAACAGGGTTACCTACCCTGCTTCCCCAAAACTAGGTCTTAAGTTTAATGCTAATAATCGAGCCCAGCCTAGATGTGTGTGTGTGTGTGTGACTCTGTTTGCTTGTGCCCACAGAGAGCGCTCTGAGTGCCACCTTTGGCACCCGTGCCATAGGTTCGCCACCACTGATCTCTCAGGTTTTATCCATGCCCTTCCTCCAAGGAGCTCCATTTTGTCCTCACAACAACTCTCTGAGGTAGGCTGGGCTGAGATAAGAAGTAGATGCCCCTAGGTCCGTGGTGGCGAACCTTTGGCACTCCAGATGTTATGGACTACAATTCCCATCAGCCCCTGCCAGCATGGCCAATTGGCCATGCTGGCAGGGGCTGATGGGAATTGTAGTCCATAACATCTGGAGTGCCAAAGGTTCGCCACCACGGACCTAGGTTATCCACTAAGTTTAATAGTAGAATTGGGATTTAAACCTGGGTCTTCCTGGTGTGACCCGCTAATTTGCAATTGAGTCTTCAAGGTTGTGAGTTGTTGTGAGCAATTGAGTCTTCAAGGTTGTGAGTTTGAGACATGGGGAGGGAAAAGAGGTTAGGAGAATTATTGGGATGAAAGGCGAAAGCCAATGTGATGTGGCTGTATTGCTAGCTAGATTTCGAAAAAATGTGTAACAACCTGCAATGATCCTGCACAATCCCTCATTGCCCCTCTACAGCACCGAAAAAGTCGGGACTTTTGATTCACAATCATGGTAGCAACAGCAAGGAAAGAATCTTTACTCTAGAAGCCCCTTCCACACATGCAGAATAGTGCACTTTCAATCCACTTTCACAATTGTTTGCAAGTGGATTTTGCTATTCCACACAGTTTCAAAGTGCATTGAAAGTGGATTGAAAGTGCATTATTCTGCATGTGTGGAAGGGGCCTCAAACGATAGTTTGTTTAAATCCAGTCCGTTGCACAAATCTTGGTTTATCTATCAGACAGGACAGAACAGAGGGAAAATTACACACCCCAAAAACAAAATTATTACCCGGAGGTTGGTTGAAATAAAATCCAATTGAACAGTGAGATATCTTTATTACAAAACATTCATGCAATTATATATTAAAACAGGGACACCATGAGCTCTTATGAGGGCAGATGATCTAAAACCACAAACCAAATACAGAGTTGATGATCTAAAACCACATGCCAGACACGTGTGTGAGCAGTTTCAATGTGTCTCTTGCAGACAGGTATTATAGAAGACGTGAGTAATGCAAGCCTCCTCCCACTCTGGAACCGTTTTGAAAAAATATAAACATTTCCTTAAGCAGGTGGAAGGAGGTGTGCTTTATCCCTTAGTGCCACGGTGTCAAGGCCCTCCAGATGTTATGGACTACAATTCCCATCATCCCCTGCCAGCACATTTCTGGCAGGGGATGATGGGAACTGTAGTCCATAACATCTGGTGGGCCGCAAGTTTGACACCCATGCCTTAGAGCTATCAGATAACCCTTTGTGAGGAGTGAGGTGGGGAGAGAAACAACAAAGCTACTACTCTGAGAACTAGAGCGGTGAAAAGTGGCTATAGGTTTTCAAGGTAACAGATGAACAGAGGTGGTTTGCCATTGCCTAGCTTGGTGTAATAACCCAGGACTTTCTTGGTGGTCTATCGAAGGACTAACCAGGGATGCCCCTTTTCAGTTTCTGAGAACTGATGAGATCTGTCTATCCTGGGGCATCCAGATTACAGGGAAACTCATTTTGTTACCTGATTAATTGTTTCAGTACGTGTGTTTAAGTACTTCTCTTTCTCACCTTATTTAAGCCCCTTCACATAGCTGCCAAGCAACCGATAGTTTTCCAGATTCCAGGGGGAAGGGAAATCTAGTGTAGGCAGGAGCAGCAAACAAAGACTCGGCATTCTTTGCTCTCGTCTAGCCGCTTCTAGGGTTGTCTTGCTCCCTGAATTATTTCCCACTTGGCTCCCCTCCATTTCGGAGTCTTTCCAAGTAGATGACTTGAGCGTTGGAACTGAATGGCTGAAGTCTGTTTCGATTCCCATTGCCATGGGGACAAGAAACGGTCTGACCAAGACGGTCAGAAGAATGAGGCAGGTAAGGAAAAATTCTGAGTCTCTCTTGGTGTTATTTACTCTCACTCTGGTAAACTTGTTAGCTGCCCTCTTCCCTCTATTCCTGTCTTAGGTCTGCAAGACAGTGACTGGACCCAAGGTCCTCTAATCAGCTTTCGTGGGTGAGTGTACATTTGAACCTAGGGCTCGCTTTCTGACACTCTAACCATCACACCACACTGACTTTCTGTCTGCTAGTGTAACCTCTATCTGTGGGTTCTGTGGGGCAGAACTTGGAATGAGTTTGCAACAACAAACTAAAAAAACAAACAATGGTTTACTTTCTTAACATATAACATCAAACATCAACATTTAACATCACACTTCAAGGTCCTGTTCCGGTTGCATTTTCAAGTCCTTCTAGTTACAGTCTTCTGATATTGCCAAGTCCAATTCTTCCTGCAAGTGGGTTGGCTCCTGAAGACTCCAAGGGCTTGGTGAACAGGATTCAACATGATCAAGGTTTCCAGGAGAACTCTCACCCATTACAAACACACACCAAACCCTGAAACAATAAACTCCAACATTTACAACATAGCAAAAATAAACAACTACTTTCCCACTAGTTCCCAACAACATTGCAGTTACCTTAACAAGGTGTTAAGGGCTTATACCAATCAAGGTCCGAGTCTGGTAGCCTTGTCTCCTCCAAACTACATGAGCTCTGCAGCCTTCTGCTGCTTTGAGTCTCCACCCCCTTCTGGGTCAACCCATTCTGAGCCATGGGGGTTACACTAGCAACGGGAGCAAAGTATCCCATGTTAGATTCTGACAAAGTTCTGCCCCTAACAGTTGTATTTTTCTCTGGCACAAGAATCTTTGCCCCAGCAGAGGTGGGGTGTTTCAAAAACATTACTGTTAAAGCTCTGCAGAATCTAATCTGTTGTGTATTCTCATTTATACTGTTCTGTTAATGCGTTTGTCCTGATCTGCATAGCCCAGGGGTCTGCAACCTGTGGCTCTCCAAATGTTAATGAACTACAATTCCCATCAGCCCCTGCCAGAATGGCCAATTGGCCATGCTGTTAGGGGCTGATGGGAATTGTAGTTCATGAACATCTGGAGAGCCACAGGTTGCAGACCCCTGGCATAGCCCAATCTATCCAGAGAAAGCCAGATTTTGGAAACTAAGCAAGGTCGGCCCTAGTTATACTCTGTTTCACCTAAAGATGTTAGTAGATTGTATATTCCTCCGCCACAGAACAAAGCATGCTGGACCTTCTTTGTTGTAGAATGCTCTGCCTGGGTCCTAGCGCCTACCTAATCCTGCTCCCACTTTCCCATTTGTTTGAAAGTAAACATACATTTTGGCATAAATGTTCTTGCATCAAAGTACTGTGTTCAGTAATACACAAAATAATGGTTTTGACAAAGGCAGTGCCTAAAAATGAATGAATAATTCTCATATTCGTTCGGGACTATGTTCTAATGCAGAAGCATGCAATTTTTTCTCAACCGCTTCACCTCAACTGACCAAACTAACATCTTTATGTGAAACAGAGTACAGTGCTTGGCTGTATGCCTCTTGCCTTGAAAACTCTATGGACTGCAATTTGAGAGCACTTTACATACACATTAAGACACTTCAAACTTGAGAAGGAGCAGCAGTGGCGTAGGAGGTTAAGAGCTCATGTATCTAATCTGGAGGAACCAGGTTTGATTCCCAACTCTGCTGCCTGAGCTGTGGAGGCTTCTCTGGGGAATTCAGATTAGCCTATACACTCCCACACACGCCAGCTGGGTGACCTTGGGCTAGTCACAGCTTCTCGGAGCTCTCTCAGCCCCACCTACCTCACAGGGTGTTTGTTGTGAGGGGGGAAGGGCAAGGAGATTGTAAGCCCCTTTGAGTCTCCTGCAGGAGAGAAAGGGGTGATATAAATCCAAACTCCTCCTCCTCCTCCTCCTCCTCCTCCTCCTCTTCTTCTTCTTCTTCTTCTTCTTCTTCTTCTTCTTCTTCTTCTTCTTCTTCTTTAATTAGATTTGATAGGCGGCCCCTGCCTTTCCACGCTTGGGACAGCACACAACAATCAAATACACATACCAATAATGTCAACAATAAATATTAAAAGATCCAATAAACAACTATAGAAGAAGATCTGATAAACAACTAAAGAGGAAGAATAAAACAATCCAAAAGGCAAAGCTAAGAATAACAATTAAAACCCACCACACAGAGGGGACTTTCACAGCTTGTTGATAATAATAAATCAAATAAATTGGAGATAACAGATGTTAAATGTTAGTTGTTCATGGAAGCTGACAATGATTGTTAACTGCTGGTTTCAATGGGTTTAGGTGTACCAAGGGGTGGAGTGGAGGGGAACTGCGCCCGGGGCATGCCTGCGTCTTCTGCCCCTGCCCTGCCCTGCCCCCACAGGCCCCCTTACTGGCACGCGCCTGGTGCACTGCACTCCGCCCCGCCCCCTTGGCGCTACGCCACTGGGTGTACCTTACTATGGATAATACCAATCTGCGAGAAGGAAAGTGTTATGGCCAGAAGAGGAGCCAGGAATCCATTTTCACACTTACATATAAAGGGAGAGGGGATGTAAATCTATTAGTAAGTAAATAAGAACCGGAATGAAATGCTGTTATTGTTTTCCTTCTAAGAACAAAAAGGTTTTGCTTACCCAGTTAAAACACAGCAGTGTATCAGGAATTAAGCACCACCAAGAAAGAAGCAACCCAAAGAGCGTTCTCTTGTTTGGGGCCATCCTTCTCTCACAGCAATTCACGACCAAACGCAAATCTGCATTTCGCCATTGCCACTCTAATGGGATATGTCAAATGGGCCAAAGTGTGCCGGTTCTAGGAAGTTCTAGAAAGGCCTTTCCTGGCTTGTGACGTCACAGAATTCTTGGAACGTGTCCACCAACTGTCATCTGGGCGTCCAGAGGTTTTAAACCCCTAACCTAAAGCACAGGTGTTACAAGAACATGAGTCTGAAGCATTAAGGTCCTCAATATGCCTCAGGATGAAAAGGATCTCAATATGCCTCAGGATGAAACGGATCTCAATATTCCTCAGGATGAAACGGATCTCAACATGCCTCAGGATGAAAAGGACCTCAATATGCCTCAGGATGAGAAGAATCCAGAAATGAGCGCCCCTCCGACAATACTAAATGAGACGGATGCAGATGTAAATTGGAACATGGGAGAACCCTTTGAGTCCTTGAACAAGCTCCAGGGTCTGTCTGACGGGGAGAAGGGGGAGAAGGCGATGCTGCGTTCGCGGATCCACGAGCAATCTCAGCTCATCTGTATCTTGAAGAAGCGAGCCGACGACAACCTCATACGCTGCAGGACCCTGGAGCAGCTCCACGCGGAGCTGGAAGAGCTCAGGATGGCGGACGCTTTGAGACTGGAGAGCCAGACCCGGCGCGTCCAGCAGTTGGAAGAGCGCTTCATGGACTTGGCCGCCAACCACGAGGACATGATCCACTTCAAAGACGAGCACAAGCGCCAGAACATACAGCTGAGGGAAGAAAACCGGCGTCTGCGCCAGGAGAACCTCGGCCTCTTCAGCCAGCCTCTGAAGGAGAAAGAGGCAGAGCTGAACCACCTCGTGTCGCAGTACAAGAAGCTTTCCAAAGACATGGAGGCCTTGAGAGAAAGTCACCAGCAAGAAAGCCAGTGTGCCCAACAGAGAGAGAAAGAGCTTTTGGAGGCCCAGGCTCAGCAAGCCGGCGTTCATGCAGAGGAGGTTAGCTCGCTGAGAAGACAACTGCAAGTCCTCAAGGAAAAACACAGTCATGTCATGGAGCAACTGGAGAGAGCAGAAAAGGAACTTAAAGATGGCGACCTGAAAGCCACAGTGGAGCAGTTGAGACACGAGAAAGAGGAACTTCTGACCCTGGCCATGGAGAGAGGTAAGGCACTGCAGGAAAAGCAACGAGAGATCTTGCAATTGGAGAAGAAAGCAGAGGACATGGAAAAAGCCAAGCTGGCAGCAGAGCAGCGCTTTGAGACGGAGGCGGCCACGGTGGACAGCGTCCTCCGAGTTCGAGACCTGCAACTGCGGCTGGACGGGACCGAACAAGCATATGTTGAGCTCCGGATGCAGTTTGAGGCTTACAAGAGGCACAGCATGGATTTGCTTACTAAAGAGAAAGAGCTAAACACGAAACTCCGCCATTTCATGGCATAGAAAGGCACGTCTTGTACCAGCTGCCAAGCAAAGACGTCTCAAAGGCATTCTTAAAATAATCTTGTGTAAGATTATTTCCTTGTCTTAACGTCTTTCGTGCAGTACTTCGAGGGGTGGGGAAATTGTCAAGATCTCAGAGACCTCTTTGTCCTGGGTAAAACGAGTTAAAATAAAATTTTGAAATATTTGTTGTGTGTGGAATACACTTTTTTGTTTCCTTTGCCACTTCTAATTCCTATTAATTTTGAAAATATCTCTCACTCTGCCTGTCTAGGATGTGGAATGTTGTAATAGATATACCTTGATCTTGAAAATTAAGATGGGTTGGTACTTGGATGAGAGACCACCAAGGAAGACCCTGAAGAGGGTTCCCATAAATTCACCGTGACTTGACAGCACTTTACACACACATATCCATCCATCCATCCATCCATCCATCCATCCATCCATCCATCCATCCATCCATCCATCCATCCATCCATCCATCCATCCATCCATCCATCCATCCATCCATCCATCCATCCATCCATCCATCCATCCATCCATCCATCCATCCATCCATCCATAAGAACAAGCCAGCTGGATCAGACCAGAGTCCATCTAGTCCAGCTCTCTGTTACTCGCAATGGCCCACCAGGTGGTCCGTCCGTCCGTCTATCTATCTAATGGGGCTTATATACCACACAATGCTGTCCTAAGTTAATCTTTTCTAAGCCCAATGACTTCAAATTCAAGACCAAAATGAAACACTGTGAATAGACAATACTTCCAAGTAATTACTTCAATTTAAGAGTAAGGAGATTTTCAAATGGTTCTTTATGGGATCAGGGTTTCTTGCCTCAAAGTGCAGTTGAAAATTATGCTTGTAAGACTGTGGCAGGGCTACCAAATTCCTGGATATTTTTCTCCAGGGAAACTGATCTTTGTAGTCAGTTGTAATTCCGGAATATCTCCAGGCCTTAGCAGGAGATTGGCAGCAATATACACTGGGTGTTTTACTGAACAAACCAGTACAAAGATTTGGTGCAACAAGGCATTTGAGCTTACTACCGGTGTCTCAGGCACAGGTGGGAGGAAACGGATGGGGAAAGTACCAGTGAGCTTACTTAACTTCTGGTAAAAGTTGGAAGATGCTATACATGGAAGATGCTATACGTGTGTGTGTGTGTTAAGTATCAAGTTGTTTCCAACTTATGGCAATCCAATAAATTAATGCCCTCCAAAATGCCCAATCATTAACAGCCTTGCTCAAGTCTTGCAAACGGAAGGCCATGACTTTTATTAGTCAATCCATCTCATGTTAAGTCCCTACTGCTTTCCACTTTTCCAAGCATTATTGTGTTTGCTATCCATTTTCTTCAAGGGTTCTGATCTCTGTTGTCTGGAGATGAGGTGTAATTCCGGGGTATCCCTACGTCCCACTTGAGGGCTGTCAACCCCTCATGGCAGGACCGCCCCATCCCTCCTGGGTGTTTCCTCTGTGGCCTTGCAGTGCTTACAGGATGATATATCTACCCAATGACGTTTATTACCCAGATAATCATTTTTAAAATTCTTCCATGAACCTTCCTGGAAACCTGAAAAATATTGACCTCCCCAGAGAGATCCATAGGGGACAAAAATACCCAAGGCAAATTAGTAGCAGGAAATATTATTAATCTCAAATAGTTTCCTATGAAAGTCATGAACATTTATGTTGGCTGTCTAATGGCTTAGCTTGCAAAACATAGGCCACTTCCGCACGGCCACGCTGGGGGTTGGGTCGGCGTACATGATGCCGACCCAACCCCCGCGAACGGTCCCGGTAACGACAGGGAAGACAGTGCCGCGCTGCGCCATCGCCTGATTGACGTATCTTCCCTGCGACTGTCCGGCGCATTGCCGAGGCCAGGGGACACGCCCCCTGCCCTGCACGACCGCTCCGGAGTCGCAGGGCAGGGGGGCGTGTCCCCAGGCCTTGGCAACGCGCCAGAAGGTCGCAGGGAAGGTAAGTTGATCGGGAAAGGGGGGGGGGATGGCACCTTCCAGCCGCTGTCGTTTGCACGGCAGTGGCTGGAAGCCGCCGTTTTCCAAAAACGGGAAAATGGTGGCTTCGCGCCGCTGGGGGGGAGCGAGGGCAGCGTGGCTGCGAAGCAGCTGTGCCCCCCATGCGAACAGCTCCCTAGGGACAGCGTTTTTGCCGTCCCTAGGGCGCTGTAAACGGCCCGTGCGGAAAGGGCCATAGTTTTTGTTGCTTAAATTAAAACAACTATAGCTGAAGTCTTTCATGGCTGGAATCAACTGGCTATTGTGGGTTTTCTGGGCTGTGTGGCTGTGGTCTGGCAGTTTTTGCTCCTGATGTTTCACCCACATCTATGGCTGGCATCTTCAGAGACATGTCACAGTAACAGGTGAAACGTTGGAAGCAAAAACTACAAGACCATGGTCACACAGCCCGGAAAACCCACAACAGCTAACAACTGCGGCTCTAGGTAAAGGAACCACATTGTTCAAGATTTCAATATGCGCAGTTTATTCAATATGTATTCAGGCGCACATTATTCAATATGCAAAAAGGAGGGCTGAAGGTATGTAAAAGAAATATTCTGCCTCACATCAAATTGAATGCTTTACTACTGTGAAACAAAGGCCTCGCACAGTACAACTCATACGCTTCTAGCATTAGGTACATCGGTTGAAAAAATGCACTAGACATAAGCACAGCAATGTGAAGGATGTAGACAACAACTGCTAGATTATGCCCACAGACCAAAATCCACAACAATTAAGTAACAATACAGTTGTATTGAACAACACATAGAACAGAACAGAACAACACACAGAACAGAACAAAACAAGTACTCGAGAGACAATCCCCCATTCCTCTGAACAATGCTTAATGTTACTTAAATTCCTATAAAGTTGTATATTGTCCATTTGAAGTTCCAAATATCAGGATAAATAAGGTACGGTCACAGTCCAAATCCTCTGCCCCGATACTTGCAACTTCAAATGGACAATATAGAACTACATAGAAATTAAGTAATATTAAGTATGGTTCACAGGAATCGAAGATTAACTCTCGAGCGCTTGTTTTGTTCTGTTCTCTGTGTTGCTCTACATCGGTGTTGCGCTTTGCACTTGACTTTTCTATATTAAAATCGACTGCGTTGTTACTTAATTGTTGTGGACTTTGGTCAGTGAGCAAGTACCGTATTTCCCCGAAAATAAGACAGTGTCTTTTATTAATTTTTGCTCCCAAAGATGCGCTATGTCTTATTTTCAGGGGATGTCTTATTTTTCTGTGTTCTGTTCGTCGGGCCTGCTTCCAAACAAAAACTTGGCCACGTCTTACTTTCGGGGGATGCCTTCTATTTCGCACTTCAGCAAAACCGCGACTACGTCTTATTTGCAGGGGATGTCTTATATTCGGGGAAACAGGGTAGGAATAGGGGTCGTCTAGATCCTACATATTGCTGTGCTTGTTTCTAGTGTATTCTTTCTACCCCAAGTACCTAATGCTAGAAGTGAATTATTAGTAGTGGTACTGCCTTTTGGATCAATAGTGGAACAGTTGTTGGAAAAATACACCCCAAAAGGCAATATGTCGCGGGTTTTTTTCCCCAAAGGCCGGCTCAAGCAGTTCAAGAGGCTCCATGGGCTCCCCCCTGCCAACACTCAGGCATCCGCCTGTGGCGCCATCTACCCTGAGAGACCTGTTTTCCCGCCTCCTCCATCTTTTCGCCTCAGGGCGGCCCGAAGCGCAGGCGCACTAGGCCGCGCTGCGCCCGTCGGCCATTTTGTGTCCGGGAGTTTGGCGCCGGCATTTTCGGGAGCCGTCTCCGGAAAGGCGGATGAAGGCGACGGGGCGAGCCTGCCGGTGACCGGGCGGCGGCGGCGGCCTTTCTCGCCATTTCCTGCGGGCCGGAAGGGCGCTGGCTCGGTCCAGGCCTCGCCTCCCGCCGGCCCTCATGCGCCACAACCTCACCCAGCTGCTGGCGGCCTCGTCGGGCCCGAGCAGCCCCCGGGAGCCGGCGGCGGCCTTCCCCTTCCTGCCCTCGGGCGATGAGGCCGAGCCGGCGGCGAACGGCGGCGGCGGCGACGACGAGCTGCTTTTCCCGGGCTTCGAGCTGGAGGACTGGCTGGAGGCGGCGGTGGGGGCCGGAGAGGCGCGGCCGGCCTGGGCCAGGGACGACTCCCGCTGCAGCCCCGAGGCGGTGGCGGTGGCGGCGGGCCGGGCGGCGCGCCTGAAAGCGGCCGAGGCGGCCCGCCTGAACCGGCAGAAGAAGAAGCGCTACGTGGAGGGCCTGGAGAGCCGCCTGCGAGGCCTGGCCGCCGAGAACCGGGAGCTGCGCGGCCGCAACCGGGGCCTGTGCCGCCGCCTGCGCGACGTGGAGCGGGAGGCCTCCTACCTGCGGGCCGTGCTGGCCAACCAGAGCGCCCTGGGACGCCTCTTGGGCCGCCTGGCCGGCCACGGCAGCCTGAGGATCAGCACCGGCCTCTGGCAGGGCGACGACGGCGACGAGCACCGCGGGCCCGGCGACCACGACTACGCCCTCCCTGCGCCCAGGGACGACGGCGACGAGGACGAGCCCGGCCCGGCCGGCCTTTGCCTGCACGTGGACCGGGACCGGGTGTCGGTGGAGTTCTGCTCCGTCTGCTCCAGGAGGGCCTCGGCCGCCTCCCCCGCCTCTCCCGCCTCCAAAATGTAGGGTCGAGTATTGCTCTTTGCTGCCCACGGAGGACGAGCCTTGATCGGGGCGCCTGGGAGAGAATCGCCCTTGGGGGTGCTTGGTAGAGGATGGAGACAGAAATGGGGGGGAAAGTGGGGGCTGGGCTGGGTTGGGGGGAGAGAGAAGCAGAGAAAAGCGAAGAAAAAGGGGGTCTTGGCTCTTGCAAATGGGGGGGAAAATAAACCCACAACTGCTTCTGGCGTGCATGCAAAAAGACAGCCATCCTGCAAGGGTGCCTTGTTGGCATTGGGGTTTGTGTGCCAAGCATGGTGTTAACCCAAGACTTGTTTTCAGGCTGCAGTCCAAGCATCTTCCCCTCTTGACATGCAGATGACGTACATACTGTGGAGACTGCCCAGGTTTCTTTAAAATAAGACGGTCCCCCCCAAACAGCTTATGTTGTTGGTTGCTAGTTGAAAAAGAAAAATCTGAATAGCAAATCTGAATATCCTAGGGAAGTTGAGAGTGTTTAACTGCGGACCTCTTCGCTGGACCGACGTTAATAGTCGTACCGCTCGCTCGGAAGACAAGTGTGAAAGAAAGTGCATGTGAAAATTGTCACGCAATCTGTTATACATTACTATTAAACTTCTCTGACAGTTTCTTTTTTAGGTGCTTGCCCTGCCAGGCTCCGTTGTGTAGGGGTTAAAAGAACAGTCGTTTTCCACCTCGCAACCTGGTAAGGATCCATATATTCCCATAATGTGGTATCAGATAGCTTTGCATCAATGGGTTTCTTATCAGTTAGCCTGGACAAGCCCCTCAGATGGTTTCAGAAGCTCGTGTTGTTCTTTCCGACTGAGCAAGATGCAAGTAATGGTTAGGTTAACGTGGCCCTGGCGTGTATTTAGCAGTAAGTGTTTGACAGCTTGATATCAGAAGGAGCGGTTTCTGAACATTTGCTGCTCCGTGTACATGTCAGTAGTGGATAAATATGAATGCAGGGGAATCAACAAAAGTTTAAATAAGATAATGGGGATGTATGTTAAGCTCCTGCCCGCTGCATTTTAAAACTTGGATTTTCCAGTGGGATAAAATTCTTGTATTTCTGTTGATCCTTGTTAACTACCCACCCACATCCTAGCATTTGAGAAGGAAATAAATACCGCTGTATTTTAAAACTTGGATTTTCCAGCGGTATAAAGTTCTTGTGTTTCTGGTGATCCTTGTTAACTGCCCCACCCCCCTCCTAGCGTTTAAGAAGGAAATAAAAATATGTCCAGACAAGCATGCCAAGTTCCTTGCTTGAAGTTAGGTTCTTGTTTTGCTAGTGTGCAGCCAGTGAGTGTTAAGTCTCCATCTACATTGATAGAGCAGCTCAGGAATGATGCAACACTCAACTCGCAAATGATTAAACTTCCATTCTTTGGTTTTTGAAAAACACACACGAAATCTGCTGTAACTCAGTGAAAAATCTGTTGTTACAGGTATTTCCCGTCAGAGATCTCTCTTAAATGTAGGCATCTGCTTCAGTAAACTTCTTAGAGGAAATCAGAATGTCAATCTTCTTGTTTCCTATTTAATAGAAAAACAATTGCAAATGAACCAGTGTTCATCATTGTGCTCACACAAATTTAAGACTAATGTTGAGGAATTTTCTGTGGAAGCTGAGGTTTTGGCCAGCACAATGTCTGCCCCCCCCCCCCCCTTAGCTTCTTCTGTTGTATTATAATGTTTCTTATTTAAATGTCTGTAAAATGGGGGAAATAAGGGTTGTGAAAATAAATGTAAAGTGAGGTTTCACAAAGAATGAGCTGGAAAAGCGTTCGTTTCCCCGTTTACGCTTTGTGATGAATTAGATGCTAATAAAGGAGTCTTCCTCCTCTGATGATTATCAGCTCTCAAAAACCGATTGGCGTGCACCCGCAACAGTCCTTGTGAAACCTCGCTGTTTAATAAAGTATATGTGTATTTAGCATCCTTGTTTTTCTTTATGCTGAAGTGGATACAGCTGTCTTGGGGGCAGAAGAAACGGGACCAGCTGCTGGCCACATTTCCTGCTTTATATTAAAAGGTAGTATGAGAGAAAAAAAAGGGAATGGTAACAGGGCATTTGCTATCTTTTGCTTCAAGAAAACTGAATAATGTGAATGTTTTTGAGTAACTGAAAACACATTTGCCTCAAAAGTTGATGCGTGAAAAGTGATAGCGTAAAAAAGCATGGAATATTCAGTGATCTTATTTGATCGGTTGCCGATTTACTCGATCAATAAAGACCCAAAAGCACGATACTGGCCATGTCTGCGGAAAGTCACACTGATTTTAATGTAGCTTACTTCCAAGCTTATACGTTTAGACCTGCGGCCAGAAGGAATCTTAATCCGCTGTTTGTGGCATGGCCATTCCTTGACATTCTTGTCTGCTGTGGAATTGTGCCCATTTCCCATCTCAGAACTGGCTGAAAAGTTTTGCAGCACTATACACACAGGAGTTTGCTCGGTCATATTTGTCTAGAGCAAATTCAGCTTGCTGCCAGCAATCTTTTCCGAAGTCCTATATATTCGTACTCGTGGTAAAAATCTGAATTGAATTTAAATGAATACCAAAGAATCTTTTAATTGTTCCTTTCCTTGGTGTTCTATTCTGTATGGATGCATTTAAACTATAGTACAACGAAATGCAGTAGACATTACGCAGTTACTCTTGGCAGTTCTGTGTCTTCCCAGTGATTTATTTCTTAGCTGGGAGTCATAAGCCCCGGCTCTTCAGTTGCATTATTCCCTACACACATTATCCACTGAAAGCGGCCTTCAGAGATTGATGCCTTTTTACAATCACTTTTCACAACGTGCACTTCCCTAGTGTAACATTTCTGGGAAAATGGAAGTCCACTTTCCTTTCTTTGTTGTATGAATAAAAGTGTGTTCCTGGGCAAAAATACTCTGGGGCTTAATACTGGTCTCCACCTTAGCTTGTGTGTGGTTGCCTCTCGAACAATCGATATTTGCATTTAGATACTAGCTGCTTGTGCAGCGTGGCAAACAACACATTTACTTAAGAGGGAAAATACTCCAGAAGAGTGGCTGCAGGGATTTTTAGTGCCTCTAGAAGCATGTTTGAACCAAACAGAAATCGCAAATGTTTTTTTTTCACCCTTGCTCGTTGGTTGGTGAAATACTGTTAACTATTTGTTCAGCCATCTAACCATAGTTGGAAAATGTGTGAATGCTTTTTTTGTAAATAGTTCTGTTGCACTACTGAGAACACAGTATGCTAATAAAACAAGATGTGTTTATCTTATGGTTACAGGCTCAAAAGGTTTTCTTTTTATCTTAATGATCACTAAATTTGACATGATTGAATGATATTTTTTTTCCAATGCTGTTGACCGTTTGGGTTATTTGGAAAACCGCATCTCTGAGAAGCTATGGGTTTGACTTGCGTCATCAAATCCAGTATCAGGGATGGGTTGATGCCACACTTTAAAGGATTTTGTGCAATAATCCAGAATTTACGAGTGGCGTCAATTTAGGTGCTGACTTGTCATGAGTTCCAGTCACACCCCCTTGCTCAGGGTATTGAGAGATTACTGGTATTTAGCACTACCTAGGTGAGATAATAACCATAGTATAGTGATGCGGTGACTTAAGAGCAGCCATTCCTATTTAGATGAATGGTCTATTTAGTCCAGCATCATGATTCCAACAGCAGGCAGATATACACCATAGAGCAGTCCACAGCCAGGGCCCACTGACAGCAGTCCTTAGGTTTTGAATGCTCCCTGGTATCTGATCATCAGGGTGATTCTGCCTCTTGGAGGTACCACCTGGTTACCATGGCTAATATTCAACAAAAGACTATTCTCTATAAATCTTCTCCCTTGTCCCCTCCACAACCCCCAGCAGTGAATTACTCATTGCTGAATACTCTGCCAGTTTGATTCAGCCCTAGTACTGCAGTAATTTAACCACACGGCTGTTTTAGTAGGGGCTTTATTGTTCAGCTCATTTGTGTCTTAAATATGTACACAAATTTACAGGAACAAAATATAAGCTGCCTTATAGGAAAACCTTAGCAGTTTGAATTGTGAGCTGCCTCGAATAGGCCTTTGGAGAGGCAGCAGTAGAAATCTCGTAATAAATGAATCAACAAAAGCAGGGGCAGATAACTGACTGCTGTTCCCTTAGTTACTGTTCTGGTGTTTTGACGCTGTTAGGATCTTTTCAATGAAAACAGTTGTCCTTGGAAAAATTCATCTTATGCCATTGCTATGCTTGGGGGAGACACATTCTGTTGTTCGAACTGTAGCACCTTTCAGAATGTAGCATTTCTAATAGTGCAGTCCTATGCAGAGTTACTCCAGCCCTTGTATTTCTTAATACTTGTGTAAGACATTCTCTTAATGCTGGAGTAAATCTGCATACAGTTGCACTGTACATGTTTTTGGCAGGAGCTTTTTTTACAATTTGTGATTGCTTATTTGGTGATACAATTATTCTTGCAGGCACAAGAATGACTACCCTGCCTCCTCAGAGGAATACCCAACTACAAAAACCTTTGCCAAGCATAATTGGAAGGTGTACTTTTTGCTGAAAAATTAATGCTGATGTATACTGTACCAGTACATCTTTATCCAGTCACCTGCTTTTACAGGACAAAAATAATATGTTTGGGCTAGTAGTAAGTAGCAGTAAGTGTGCATCAGTGAATGGTGCTGGGAGTCAATACATGGTAATATTGCTAACACTTCAGATATAAAAACTTGTTTCTTTCTTACCTGACTTTCTAAGCCTTCATTGTGGCACCAAGTTAATAGAGGACTTTGCTCATTATCTGACTTAAAAAATGTGTACACTTGTGTGTGTAACTTACCATTTATAAGAACATAAGAACAAGCCAGTTGGATCAGACCAGAGTCCATCTAGTCCAGCTGTCTGCTACTCGCAGTGGCCCACCAGGTGCCTTTGGGATCTCACATGCAGGATGTGAAAGCAGTGGCCTTCTGCGGCTGCTGCTCCTGAGCACCTGGTCTGTTACCCCCCCTTTTTTTAAACAGCTTGGTAGTATCGCGGGGGCTTTTCTGTGCAATGTAACTTCCTGGAGAGATGGCATCAAAGTAGTTGGGGCCAGCTATGTCTCAAACTGGCATTCAACAAAATGGATTTTCTTCTGAGCTTCAATTGATCTGCTACCATTTAGCCGACATTAGAAATCTTTCCATTGACTGGTTTTGAAACAAAGCATTAAGAAGGCTGAGACATATTAAAGAGCTGAGCTGCATAAGAACTCAGCACAAGAGCGCAACGGGGAGCTAGTATAACTAAGCCTATTTGCATAACTCATAGTATAAAACTTTACTAACAATTGTAATGTTGATTAATAATGTTCAAAGTTTCTGCAGCCCAAACACTAGGTGTTGTGAGTCTTTTGTTAGGAAGTGGAACACACAGGGTATCACAGTAAGCATATGGAGTTAAATATATGGAGATGCACCCTGCGTGACTTTACTAGTATACTGAAACCAGCCTATACATAGTTTGCGCTTGGATTACTGGCAGCTGTTCATTTCAATTATTTCCCCTTCTGTAAAGCTTTTCTCTGCTCATACAGTTTTTTTCCCCAGACACTGCTTACTTATACTTGTTATTATAGCATCTTCTTGTCTGTCCAGGTTACCTTAACTGAAGGATTAATTTTCTTATGTTTGATTCTGTACTGAACCACAGGTTGCAGGTAAAACATGTCTGGTTTCCAGAATTTGGCTGGAAAACCTGGCATGGCATTACCGAAGCTCTGCTGCTTTTGCTTTCCTGCGTCCTACCTTAGTTAAGGTCACATAAATAGTTTCTCTTCAGAAACAAGCAACCTAGTGACAAGAGACCGGGGCCCCTTCCGCACATGCAGAACAATGCACTTTCAATCCACTTGCAATGCACTTTGCAGCTGGATTTACTGTGCAGAATAGCAAAATCCACTTGCTAACAATTGAGAAAGTGGCTTGAAAGTGCATCATTCTGGATATGCCAAAGGGTCCTGGGTCCTGACAACATCATTATGAAACAAAAGCTTAATAAGCAGTAAGTCTAGAGAAAGTAACCTTTAGGTGTATTCCCTTTGATCTGTGGAAGCAGGGCCGTAAGCTTTTTATTGTAAAAGTGAAATCCCTGTTCAGATTGGGGTTACCAGGCTTCTGCTTGTGCTGATGTCACTCAGTGTGCTCTCAGTGATGTCAGGGCATTGCTGGGGATGCTTGCATTTGAACAACATCCTGTGGCTAAACTAGAGTTTTGCCCGAAATGACAGAGAGGGACATTGCTTCTGGTTTCACGCGGCGCAAATCAATGTGTTGCTGATCTGGCAAACCTGACTTTTGCTAGTCTCTTTATCCTGCTATTTGCTCCCCCCCCTCCCATTTTCTCAGGGAATGTGAGAAAAAGTTAGTTTGGAGCTAAGGTGCCCCAAGGTTGGCAAGGGATAGAGAGCCACCTGGCACCCCAGCCCCATGAGATAACGGGAACAATCCCGTTTCTCATGAGACCAAGTGTCAGGAAGCCTAGTTGTGTGAAGCCATAAAGTAAAGATCAAGGAAAGAATGCCCCAGAATGGCAGTGGTAACATGGCAGGCTGGTTACATATATCTTGTAGCAATTACATTGAGTTAGGAATGCAACTCAATCACCTAGAGACAATTCCCCCTGAGAGATGGCAAGCCCCGCCCCCTTGCTAAGTAAGCCTCCCACCAGTTGCAAGGGGAAACTCCTGGCAACCCCAGATGACTAAAATACGGGAAGTGGAAGTGATGATTAAAATAGGGAAGTGATGATTAAGAAGAACGCAAATGCTCTTGTACAGCACTTGCTGAGCTAGAGTCAACAGGTGAAAGTCGCTGCAGCTTCCATTCTATGGCCTTGCCTGTATTCTGATTGGCTAGTGCAGTGATGGTGAACATTTCGAGGCCGAGTGCCCAAATTGCAACCGAAAACCCACTTATTTATTACAAAGTGCCAACACAGCAATTTAACTGAATACTGAGGTTTTCGTTTAGAAAAAACCGGTTGGCTCTGAGGCGCACATTACTTGGGAGTAAGCTTGGTGAAGCAACCGTGCAACGCTTCGAATGGGTGAATCACGACCCTAGGAGGGTTTACTCAGAAGCAAGCCCCATTGCCAGCAAACCGAGCTTACTCGCAGGTAAAGGATCATGCCCAGGCTAGCCTAGATGTGTGTGTGTGTGGGGGTGATTTTCCGCCCCCCCCCACATGATGAACTTTGTGCACATGTGCCCACAGAAAGGGCTCTGAGTGCCACCTCTGGCACCCATGCCATAGGTTCGCCACCTCTGGGCTAGTGCATTGTGAATTATGGGCAAAGCGTACACACAGTCTCAAAAGCTGAATTCGGACTGTTTCTTGGCTGGGGTCCTGTGTGGTTTTCGGGCTGTATGGCCATGTTCTAGCACAGTGATGGCGAACCTATGGCATGGGTGCCAGAGGTGGCACTCAGAGCCTTCTCTGTGGGCACACACATCCAGAGCTCATCATTGGGGAGGGGCAGAAAATCACTCACACACACACACACCCCTCTAGGCTGGCCTGGGCACGATCCTTTACCTGGGAGTAAGCTTGGTTGCTGGCAATGGGGCTTGCTTCTGAGTAAACCCTCCTAGGGTCGGGATTCACCCTTTCAAAGTGTTGCACGGTTGCTTCACCAAGCTTACTCCTGAGTAACATGCGCCTCAGAGCCAACCGTTTTTTCTAAACTAAAACATCAATATTCAGGTTAAATTGCCGTGTTGGCACTTTTTGCGATAAATAAGTGGGTTTTCGGTTGCAGTTTGGGCACTCGGTCTCGAAAAGGTTCTCCATCACTGTTCTAGCATGATCCTCTGAAGATGCCAGCCACAGATGCAGGCGAAACGTCAGGAGAGAATGCTGCTAGAACACGGCCATACAGCCCGGAAACCACACAGCACCCCAGTGATTCCGGCCGTGAAAGCCTTTGACAATACATGGCTGTTTAGGAAGTTTGTGGAAGGATGACTGATGTGAATTCAGGGCAGATGCATTTGCTTTATCTGAGCATAGATCATGGAGATACTATTAGATACTATTAGATACTATTGAACTATTCGGGCAGGCATAAACAAGCGTAAAATTAATTGTTTTGTGTATGATTGTGTTGTGGGTTCAAAAACTAAAGTGAATAAGGAAATACTCCACGTTCTGATCTATTGACGGCAAAACTAAGCACCCTTTTATAAATGAAAATCTTGAGTCTTCAAATTACGTATTTCCCAAAAGGCAGGTTAGAAACGTGTGAATAATGAGAATAGATTTGTTGGAAGGGTACCCCTTGAACATGGGAATCTTCCTTTTCCTAAGAGACCATCCTGTCTATCTGGCTCCTCTGACTTGAAGTAGCGTTATGGTATCTGCGGCATTAAAAGTCCTTTTACAGAACCTGCTGCTTTAACGTGGGGACCTGAGCTAGGCCCTTTTCCCGAGTAGGCAGAGCCATCCTTCCAAGCTTCGGGAAAGGTCGTTCCAGTCCTTAACGTCAATCTTTTCTGACGTTCGCATGATGGGCTGAATTCCTCTTCCTCCCACACAACAGGGTGTTGAGAGTGAAGTGTAGGGCTTAACTCCTGTGAACTGTACTGGATCAAATCAGTGTTTCACACAGTGATCAGCCTGTTGCCCTGGAAGGCCAACCAGAGGGACACAGAGTTGAGAAGGGCCTTCTCCTTCTAGCAGGTTTACTTCCTCGAGATGTGGAAGTTCTCTTCAGTCATCGTAACTGGTAGCCACTGATGAATTTCTCATCCATTAATGTGTTGCATAACACAGCAGGTCTGAGTTAGGAATGGGATTGGGCACGGCCGAATCTCCAAGTCGAGCCCAATTCGGCTTGTATTCTGGCCGAATTCAAGCCGAACCCAAATCCATTTGATTTCCCAAATCCAAACCACAATTCAGGTGTTCAAATGGATTCAGGGGGGTGTTGCTTTAAATCCTCCGTCCCAATCGATGCCGAAAGAACAACACTTTCCACGTTGTTCAAAGAGAACCCAGAGGCTCCCTTTAAACACCCCCAAATCCATTTGAATGCCACAATTTGGATTCAGGCAATCAAATGGACTTGTGTGTCGATAAATGGGACGTTATAAGATTCTGTTAATGTAACTCACTAAGCGGAGCTCAGATTTTGCTATTTTGGAGAAAAAAATTTTTTTTCAACTATTTTAAGAAACTGGTCTCGGTGACCCAACTAGTGGGAATTCTGCTTCACCATCGGCTTTCTTTTACCTGTTTATTTGCAGCTGCTCTTGACATGTCTGTCTTCCTTCCCGACTCCCCATTCATTCCTTGCAGCCTGCTGTCTGTTTGAAGACAAATGGTGTCGCTGCAACCATTGGACAGTGAAAGGTGCAGGATCGTTTTAGATTTAGACTGTTCATAAAAATGGTACAAGAACCAGCCTGTTTTACATTGTTGACTGATATATGTCTTCAGTGAAACTGAAGGTGTGAGTCTGAAGTGTCATTAACAGTGCTGAGATGATATTTACTGACAGATAATATAGCAAGCTAGTTTAATGATCTATTTTATGTAGCGTTTTATCCAGTTTCTGCCCTTAAAACGAGTGTCACCTTAGTTTTTAACCCACCTCTGCAACGTATGTAATAAGGTTTTCATTTTGTCACGAGGAGTCTGTTATTTCCTTGTTGACTTGAGGCATGAATCACTGGTTTATGGTCTACAGACTCATTCCACGTTATGAGGGTATAATTCATTCACTTACGAACGGGTTGAACCAGGCACTTTTGACTTTTCCAATAAGCTTTTATCCCATCCCCCACTAGATAAGGGGCTGAGGCTCAGTGGAAAAGGATCTCATGCCGAAGATCCCAAGCTCAATTCCTGCATCTCCAGTTAAGGACAAGGCCATAGATGATGTGAAAGACCTCCAAATGAACCCCTGGAGAGCAGCTGCCAATCTAAGCGGACCGTACTGTCCTTGATGGACCAGTGGTTTTTATTTTAATTTTTTAATTGTATCATTTGAATATTCCATTTTATATTAATACTCTTCTTCATTCGTTTTCAAACAATACATTTTCCCCTTTTCCCCCTCCCCCCTGTATTTTCTTCCTAATTTTATCAAACAGCAGTAAGTTCATTCTTTGTAATCTCTTCTCCCATTTCTCCTCATTGACTCCAGCTTCTTTCATCCAGTCCGCATATATTGTCCATTTCTTCAAAATTTCGCTGTTTATCTTGCCACAGTTTATTTTTTGTTATTATATCGAAAATGTCCAGTGTCACTTGTTCCTGGACCAGTGGTTTGATCCTGTATAAGGCAGTTTTCATGTGTGTGATTGTTGTCAGCAGCATCAACTTTTAGTTATGAGTGTATTCTCTTCTGGTGTAGTGAGTGGTTAAGAGCAGGTGCGCTCTAATCTGGAGAATCGGGGTTGATTCCCCACTCTGCCACTTGAGCTGTGGAGGCTTATCTGGTGAACCAGATTAGCTTGTGCATTCCAACACATGCCAGCTGGGTGACTTTGGGCTAGTCACAGTTCTTCGGAGCTCTCAGCCCCACCCATCTCACAGTGTGTTTGTTGTTGGAGAGGGGGAAGGGAAAGGAGATTGTAAGCCCCTTTGAGTCTCCTTACAGGAGAGAAACAGGGGATGTAAATCCAAATTCTTCTCTTGTTGGCCTGTCCACATATGAGATGTACACACTTTTTAGAACATGGCTCTTTTCATTCTGTTTCCAAAATTTATTGGAAACTTTAGAAGACCAGTAATACCCGACGGGTGTTGGTGAAAGTGCTCGTAGGCGCTGTCTCCCACAGACAAGAGTAGGTATTTACTTCTGTAGCAGCTGTGAACCTAGTATGCCTGCCAGAATTCTGTACCTTTAAACATGGAATCTGCTATGTGCCAGAGTTTCTTGGCAGATGACTGGGGAGTTTCCCATCAACAAGAATGACAAACAGTGGTGGACCAATCAGGTGTAAGAGCTGTGTGTTCGCAAAACTAGGACTTTTAAAAACACGAATTGACTTGTTAAACCATATTGGCTTTTCACCTGTTGGCAGTGCTTATTTAAATTGTTTCAGGCAAGAGTACTACTGATCGGTGCCTAGAATCCTGAGTTTCCCACATTTTCTCTCCTCCCACAGTCGTTCAACCTGCTGTAAATATAACCAACACAGAATGTCTGTGGAAAAACAACTCTGTGGTTTGGGAGGACATGCTGGAGGGAAGAGGTACAAGAGGGCCTTCCTGCTCCCTATTCAGCAAGCACAGCTATGTTGATAGATGGGTCAATTTATTCCCCTTCCCTCCCCCATTCCACATATTGACTTGTGGGGCAGTCCCCCATACAAGCTAAGGTAAAGAGCAGTGGAGAATTTACAGCTCCCCGAAGAATTTTAGTTGCTGTTTTCTGCAACAGGCGCATTGAAACTCAGATAAAGGGTAAGATAATAAATGAGCTAAATTGGGATTTGACATCTGGCTTTCCACTTATGTGTGCAGCCCGTATGACCAACTGCGGCTGTGGTTCTCGAACTCTTTTGACAACTCATGGTTCCAATTTTTTTATCTGAAAATATTTCAAAGATCCCAAGCTTGTGGATATTTATTTCCAGTTTAAAACGTCGTGTTCAGGTGACATGCTGGTGCATCTGTCAGTCAAGAGGGAGCGGTGTCTAAAGTGGCTGAAGTTCATGTGTTATTTCTGAGCTCTTTCTTACACACACCCAAGGTCTAAAACCAAGTTATTCAGCGTTACTTTTTTGATAGATGGAGTGGATAACTCCATGGTTACATAGGCAAAAGTCAGTAAGAACAATCGGCACAACTTTAGCCTAACGGATTTGGGGGGGAATCTAATAATTACAGTATTTCCTGTAAGTGGCATGTCAGAGATCAGAAACTTCATACTTGCCTGCTAGAACCAGTCAGTTTGCCCTTGGGTATCTTGCCAGTCCCTATGTAAATTAAGCTCTTTAATTTTGCTCGTTATTTAACGATGCTCTTTCCACTCCCAGGAAATCCCTGCAGGAAATCCACTCCCCAGGAAATCCCTGCAGTAATGTGGAGAACAACCCCCATCTGATAGGAATCTAAATCCTGTGCTAGAATCGTGTCTGTTGTCTAGGCAAGAACTCTGCTTTGCTTTCCATCGTGCTTGGAATAGCACAGGGGCAGGACATGGCTATCCAGTGATTCTGCTTCAGGAGAAAACACTGTAGGGTTCCGCTGCCTGTGTTGCAGAGCCCTAGATTACTCTTTGGGGTCCCAGCGCAAGAAACGCTGAGCTGCAGCATTTACAGGAGGGCTGAAATTACCAGTTCAGTACCGCCAAGAGAGCTACATTTTTGACAGTCTTTTAGTCTCAACAGTTTTTTTAATGCAGACTTTATATTCGTGAAGGAGGAGAGATCGAGCACACGATAGCTGCAAAAATTCCCATTTTATTCACTGAATTCTTCAGGATCCCTCCCAGGGTCAGGCAACTGAAGCATTTTAATATATATCCCATGCTGCTTCGAGGCCAAGTATGTGCCCAGCGCAAATTGCAGGATTGCGGCAAACCTCAATTTTTTATAAACTGGTTTAGAGACTGCCAACCAGTACCTTAACATGTTCTCCTTACTTGGCAGAGGAGCTGACAAGTACCTAGAAAAAACAAGAACATTTTACTTAATTAAGGATTTTCCCACATATTGTAGTATCTAAAAACAGGCAATGTGGTAAATTTATTGCATAAAAAGATTCTGCGTTAAAAAGACATCAAATTGATTGTGGTGGGTTTTCCGGGCTGTGTGGCCGTGGTCTGGTAGATCTTGTTGCTAATGTTTCGCCTGCATCTGTGGCTGGCATCTTCAGAGGTGTATCACAGAGAGACGTTGTTACATACTGTGTCTGTAACAGACAACACCTCTGAATATGCCAGAAGATGCAGGCGAAACGTTAGCAACAAGATCAACCAGACCATGACCACACAGCCCGGGAAACTTGCCCACAACCAGCTGAATCCATGAAATCCTTTGACAAGACGTCAAATTGTTCTATGGCAGGGGTGGGGAACCTGCGGCTCAAGAGCCGCATGCGGCTTTTCTGCCCTTGCACTGTGGCTCCACGAGCCGTTGGCCCCATCCTTGCCCACCCTGCAGGCAGCAGGGCAGGCGCACCAACTGCCCGCGGTCGGCTGGGCTGCGCCGCGGGCTTCCCCTGTCACCCGCCCCATTGGAGCGGGGCAGGCGCTTTCCTGGCGGGCGCCGAGGCCGAGCTGTCGGCTTCATCCTTGCCCACCCTGCAGGCAGCAGGGCGGGCGCATCCATGCGCTTCTCAGAATGAGCTGAGTAAAAGGTAAAAAACCCCAATATATATAGTGTTATCTTTATTTTAAATGTCAAAAATTATTTGCGGCTCCAAGTGTTTTCTTTTCCCGTGGAAAACAGGTCCAAATGACTCTTTGAGTGTTAAAGGTTCCCTACCCCTGTTCTACGGTTTTCAGGATACAGCATAACTGCCCAAGAGGGAGTTACATTACATGAAGAGAGGTTATGAATGCTCCTGTACCCCAAATGGGGCAGTAGGAGCAGCAGTGGCGTAGTGGTTGAGAGCAGGTGCACTGTAATCTGGAGGAACCAGGTTTGATTCCCCGCTCTGCCGCTTGAGCTATAGAGGCTTATCTGGTGAACCGGATTAGCTTGTGCACCCCAACACAAGCCAGCTGGGTGACCTTGGGCTAGTCACAGTCTTCTCAGAACTCTCTCAGCCCCAGCTACCTCACAAGGTGTCTGTTGTGGGGGGGGGGGGAGAGAAAGGAGATTGTAAGCCCCTTTGAGTCTCCTTAAAGGAGAGAAAAGGAATTATAAATCCAAATTCCTCTTCCTCTTATCTTTCCCTCCTACGCTACCTCTAGCTATTGAAGATCAACAGTGTAAATACTTGAGAGAGTATCCTCGAAAACTGACACGGGACAGTTCTTGAAATTATCCCAACATAGGATGTTACCGCTGTTCAACAAGGATGTTCTTTAGATAGCGGGCTATACGTGTTTGCTTAAACACAAATAAAAAAATATATACCTGTCTGCAAGGGCCGCGTTGAGTGGAATAGCTATAAATGCAGGATACAGACAGCCTACAACAGCTCCAATTAATCCTCCTCTGACAAAGGCACAAGTTGCACAATTTAGATCACCTGGAGAGGGGAAAAAGTTTGATAACAGTAATCCATTTTTTTAAATTACATCAGACAAGTATAACACGAGCACTTCTTCATGCACACAGACACCTCTGCTGTTTTAAGACTGGCTCACAGCATTTGAAAGATCTATTTCCTAACTAAGAACGAGATGCTGCCAAGATAGTGGAAGCAGCTCAAAATTTATAATGTTAGAAAAGCACTACCACTGTCCCATCTTTTACCCCCTCATTAGCCACTTGTGCTGCGAGTGTCCGTCCTGAAAATTAAAACTGCAGCATTGGGATGCATCTATCATGCTACGCTTTTGGAGTGAGGGAGTATCCCAAAGCCTTCTTCCGACCACTATGCTGAAGTGCTGTCCCCAAGTGGGGGACAAGAAAGCACAGTTATTAAAACAGCCTGGTTTGTGTCTCGTGTGTGCTCATCACCAGGTTGTAAAAAGCACAGGTATAGCCTTGAGCCCTGACTGGGCGAAGGGAAATGTGTTGCAGTGAAATAATAGCAACCTGAAACTGAAAGGATTGCGTCTGCTCCTTGTTCTGTAGGATCACTGGCAGATCTTGCCAGCTTTACCACCCGCCCAAGACAGAAGAGATGCCCACTTTCCGCCCCCCGCCAAAAGCTTTGTTATCAAGGATCACGGGACCAGTGTAGATGGAAGGATAGGGCAAAAGTGAGGAGGGAGGTCAGCTGTGCCCACCTTTCTCCCTTGCCCGAACAGAGTTCCAACCCTACAGGGGGAGAAAACCCTGTAACTCTCAAGTTCAGCAGACACAGACTGGAGTTTATATATGAAAGCCAGCATGGTGTAGTGGTTAAGAGCAGGTGGATTCTAATCTGGAGAACCAGGTTTGATTCCCCACTCCTCCACCTGAGTGGCAGAGGCTTATCTGCTGAACCAGATGCGTTTCCGCCCTCCTACATTTCTGCTGGGTGACCTTGGGCTAGTCACAGTTCTCTCTGGACTCTCTCACCTCCACCGACTTCACAAGGTGTCTGTTGCGGCGGGAGGAAGGGAAAGGAGCTTCTAAGCCACCTTGAGTCTCCTTACAGGAGAGAAAGGTGAGTTATAAATCCGAACTCCTCATCTTCTTAAATATTAACTTGGAGCACAAATTCAAAAATACTGTGGTTAGAATAAAGCCCTTTTCTGGAGTCTGTCTTAGGAGGCAGTTTGAAGAGAACCCGGAGATGGAAAGTGCCATCGAGTTGCAGCTGATCCCTGGCGACACAAATCAGAGGTGGTTTGTCATTGCCTCTGTGTAAGCAACCCTTGGCAGTCTCCTATCCAAGTGTAGTGTAGTGGTTAAGAGCAGGGGGACTCTAATCTGGAGAACCAGGTTTGATTCCCCACTCCTCCACACAGGCAGCGGACTCATCTTACACACGAGGCCTGCTGGGTGACCTTGGGCCAGTCATCGTTCTCTCCAAACTCTCTTTAAGTCCCACCTCCGTCACAGGGAGTCTGCGGTGGGGAAAGGAAGGCCATGTAGGCTACTTTGAGACTCATGGTTGAGCAAAGCGGGGTATAAATCCAAACTCTTCTTCAAGTGCTAACCAAGGTGGACCCTGGTTAGCTTCTGAGATCTGTCCAGGTACGGGCAGCTAACCTTTGGTTGAGAATCTTTTTCAGAACAGAAGCTGTTATTCCGAACAAATTACAGGACAGTCCCAGATTACTAAAGCCATGAAGGGTGACTGCTTATTTTACGTTCAGCTGAGTCTCGCACAAAGGTGTCAGTCTTTCACTGCCTTTGACTTCTTTTTTAATAATTATTTTCTCTGGGAGATACAGAACAATTTCATGAATCTGGTACAAGATTATATCTTATGCCAGAACAATTTCATGAATCTGGTACAAGATTATATCTTATGCCAGTGGTGGCGAACCAATGGCACAGGTGCCAGAGGTGGCACTCAGAGCCCTCTCTGTGGGCACACGCAAACAGAGTGCCCCCCCATATACATCTAGGCTGGGCTCGATTATTAGCATTAAACCTAAGACCTAGTTTTGGGGAAGCAGTGTAGATAACCCTGTCAAGCCCCACTGATTTTCATTTGAAGAACTAAAGTGCGATCCTTTACCTGGGAGTAAGCTTGGTTGCTGGCAATGGGGCTTGCTTCTGAGTAAACCCTCCTGGGGTCGTGATTCACTCGTTGAAGAGTTGCATGGTTGCTTCAAAGCAAAGCCACCGACTACCACCATGCTTACTCCCGAGTAAGGCACGCCTTGGAGCCAACTGTTTTTCCTAAACTAAAACCTCAGTATTCAGGTTAAATTGCTGTGTTGGCACTTTGCAATAAATAAGTGGGTTTTGGGTTACCGTTTGGGCACTCGGTCTCGAAAAGGTTCGCCATCACTGGTTTATGCCATAATGAACCTGCTGAAGTACGACACGACCATCTTTTCCCTCGTTAGGTAGATTTCATGCCAGTAGGAAAATTTGACTGTAGATTTAAATATGGGTACAGCCCTCTTGCTAACAAAGCTACCAAACAGCATCTCTTGCAAATTCCCCACTGTTCGTACAAAGTAACAATAGTTACGCTGGAGACAGCGTGGTGTAGGGGTTAAGAGCAGGTGGATTCTAATCTGGAGAACCGGGTTTGATTCCCCACTCTTCCACCTGAGTGGCAAAGGCTTAACTGGTGAACCAGATGTGTTTCCGCACTCCTACATTCCTGCTGGGTGACCTTGGGCTAGTCACAGTTCTCTCTGAACTCCCTCAGCCCCACCTGCCTCACAAGGTGTCTGTAGTGGGGAGAGGAAGGGAAAGGAGCTTGTAAGCCACCTTAAGTCTCCTTGCACGAGAGAAAGGTGGGACATAAATCCAAACTCTTCTTCTTAAACTATTAAGTTTGAGTCTGAGCACAGAGCAACATACCTTCCATTAAAGGCTGCGAAACAACAGCTTCATAAACCAGACAAGTAGACATGAACGGCAAGACCGCCATGGGCACAGCAGACATAAGCCGAGCTTGGGTTAGATTCAGGGCTCTTCTCAGGTAGTTGTTTGCTATTAAGCCACAGAAGCTGGAATTCACCCCCAGGACCAAGGGTCCAGTTTGAAACAGTTTCCTGTTGGAAGGGCCAGGAGGGGAAAAAGGTATCTTAGAATTGCTACTCACAGCTTTTAAGCTTCTGTACCCTCTGAATATGGTGTATTGCCCACATCTCCAACCCTCTCATTTATGATACAAACAGACCTATTTCTGGAACTACATGAGTATGGCATATGTGCTTTGAGAACTCCTTAAACACTATCAGCACTATTGGATTCTTACAGTATTAAAGCAGAATAATCAGACTCCCAATCAGGGGCAGCAGTGGCGTAGTGCTTAAGAGCAGGTGTACTCTAATCTGGAGGAACCGGGCTTGATTCCCCACTTTACCGCCTGAGCTGTAGAGGCTTATCTGGGGAACTAAATTAGCCTGTGCACTCCCAACACACACCAGCTGGATGATCTTGGGCTAGTCACAGTTCTTCTGAGCGCTCTCAGCCCCACCTACCTAACAGGGTGTTTGTTGTGAGGGGGGAAGGGCAAGGAGTTTGTAAGCCCCTCTGAGTCTCCTTTAGGAGAGAAAGGGGGGATATAAATCCAACTCTTCTTCATAAGAGGAGCCCTGCTTGATCAGACCAAAGGTCCATCCGGTCCAGCATCCCGTCTCATATCATAATCCCAGGGGGCCAATAAAAATCTTAACTGCTAAAGTGTATAATTCTGAAGTATGCTCCCAAGGAAGTATAAGCCCGTGGTGGCGAACCTTTGGCACTCCAGATATTATGGACTACAATTCCCATCAGCCCCTGCCAGCATGGTCAATTGGCCTTGCTGACGGGCTGATGGGAATTGTAGCCCAAACATCTGGAGTGCCAAAGATTTGCCACCACTGGTAAGGTATCCTGACCACTTCTTAGAGATGGTATTCTTTCCTTTTGAAAGAGGTCACGCACCCTGCGAAAGAACACAAGCAACGCTTCGCGCTGTGAAGGACAGCGCAAAAACCATCGCTCGATGCCTTCTAAAAAAGGACACGCACAATTTCGAGTTGGACATATGACAAATCTATGGACGGTCTCAGAAAAAGATGTCAGTAGGGTTGTATATTCTTCGGCCACAGAACTCGACATGCTGGACCTTCATCACAGAATCCTCCGCCTGGGTCCTGGTGCCTCTGTAGCCCTGCTCCCTCCCACCCATTTGAAAGTAAAAATAAATTTGGGCATTCAGTTTAATCATACAACATTGGCACCCAACTCGGTTACACATCTTTACTCCTAGCACATACAAATTAACGATAATTCTCACACGTTAGGGACTATATTCTAATGCGGAAGCATACAATTTTCTCAACTGCTACTCCTCAGCTGACCGTGCTAGCATCTTTTCCTGAGACAGAGTATAGAAAGTTGTGAGAAAAACTGCTAGGCCTTGGAGAAAATTCTGGTGATTTAACTCGTATACATCCTTATAAATACACAGGCCACACAAGAAGATACTTTCTTTAATCAGTCTGGCTGACAATACTGTAAGCTCCAGCTTATGAAAGCCTATTTACCTCCATAACCTGGTAGATTCCTTGTGCAGCAGATTACTACAGTTGCCATGACTTGGCCACAGCTCCGTGTAATTTAGTCATTTATGTTACTTACAGTCCCCATTTCTCAGTGGGACTCCAGTCAGATTACACAGAATCAATGCAATCAACAGGAGGGGACGTTCAATCAACAATGAAGTTCCACTTCAAAATATCAAATCAGAACTGAAGCAACGCAAACTGCTAGCATGACACATAACTTGCACAGTGCGATCTATCTTACACGGTAGCATAGCAGCATTCACCAGTAATACATCCAAATAACTTTGTAGGGTGCTACCCTCTACATGGAAAGGGTTCCTTGAATAATTTAGTTTTGCGTCGTTTGTTGGAAGCCAGGAGAGCGGGAGCCATCATGGCCTCCTTGAGCACGCCGTTCCACAAGGTGGGCGCTACAACGGAGATAGCATGGGTGTGGGCAGTTGATGACTTTACCTATTTATAGGTTGGAATCTGCTCAGGTGAGCGAAGCTGATTTAGTGGAGCACAGGGGAAAGACACAGTCTCACATATAGGAGAACACTGAAGAAATCCAAATAATGAGGTGTGACCCTCATATAGAATCATAAAGTTGGAAGAGACCCCAAGGACCCCCCATGCAGGAACACACAATCAAAGCACTCCTGGCAGATGGCCATCCAGCCTCTCTTTAAAAACCTCCAAAGAAGGAGACGCCACCATGCTCCGAGGTAGTGCATTCCACTGTTGAACAGTCCTTACTGTAAGGAAATTTTTCCTGATGTTTAGGTGGAATCTCTCTTCCTTCACTTTGAACCCATAACTCCTGGTCCCAGTCTCTGGAGCAGCAGAAAACAAGCTTGCTCCCACACCAACATGACATCCTTTCAAATATCTAAACACAGAATGGTTACATTCATGCTTGAGACAGCCAAGGAAATTCTCAGGTGGGTGAAACACACAGCAATTCTGCACTGCTCCCCTTCATGGAAGTATATCCTGTGCCAACAATTCAACACACATCTGTACACATACCCCAAATTCATCTTAAATGTTTTAAGTGGGTCTTTGCACATTTACAAAATGAGAGAGAATGTGACATGAGGCCGTTAAATACATTCCAATGAACCACCACGGTGTTGCGTATTCTGCTGAGAAAACCACACCGTATATAGTGTACCTATCAATGGTGAACACGCAGGAACGACCCCCAAAAATGAATGGCTGTCACTCACTGGTCAGTTTCTTCAAGCCGCTCAAACCTTTCTCTCAGGATCTCCGATGGGTCTCTTGCCAGACGTCTCACTTTTCTCAGTGAAGGATCGATAACCTCTCCAGCCATTTTTGTTCTGCAACTGGGCAAGGGCTGTCAGAAAGAAATTTTACACACATCATAACTAATGAAAAGGACTGGCCACTGAAACAAAAACGTGCTTAACGTCTCCATCCATTCGACAGTGGAATTTACTGCCAGAGTGTGGTGGGGTCTCCTTTGGAGGTTTTTAAAGAGAAGCTGGATGGACATCTGTCACTCCTGAGTGATATTTCCCTGGTTGTGATCAAGAAACAGGACGTGGTGTAGTGGTTAAGACCAGGTGGATTCTAATTTGGAGAACTGGGTTTGATTTCCTGGCGAGGGAGAGGGAGGTGAAAGCAGTTTGTAAGCCCCTTTGAATATCCTTACAGGAGAAAAAGGTGGGCTATAAAATCCAAACTCTTCTTGTTCATATCACCCAGCACATTCGTGGATATTACCCAGATTGAAACAAAGAATGCACTAGATCCAGGGTTGGAAAGGATGCATTGCACCACCAGTTCCGCATACACTGAAACCGGCCAGGCCAAGTCGTTGCTCGCCCACCCCACTCCACCAAGCCGCCCAAAATGACCTTGACTTCCCGCAGCCAATCCCAAGCCGTCGCTTTCCTACTCACCCCGCGCTTCCTTCCTCCTCCCCAAAGACGACCCCTCAATTAAAACCTCCACTAAGCAGATTATCTCCCCGCAAGGAAACGGGCGCTTCACTGCGCGGCCCTTCAGCGCGCGCCGCACGCCTTCCCTGCGGAGGCCGCCATCTTGCCCTGTCACGTGACATTTACGCCGCTTTCCCCCAAAGCCGTCCCGGATTGGCCATTCTCCCGGCCGCCTGAGCACCCCGGTTTCCGATTGGGTGAGGCGGGAGGGGAGGGGCGGGGCGGGGCGGTGGGCGCCCGCCCGTCGGTCAATCAATCACTGCGGGGCTGGGCCGCGCCGCGTTGCTAAGGAGTTCCATGGAGACGGCCCCGAGGCACCCGCAGGCCGCGGCCCAGTGACGGGCGGGGACGGCCGGAGCCCCCTCGGCGGAGCGCTCGATGGGGGCGCAGCAGCCCGCCAGGTAAGCCCGGGAGGAGAGGGGTGGGCGAACCGCGTGGCCTGGCCTCCCCGCTCGGCCCTCGTGCACGCAAACCCGCCTGTTCACACGTGCAACAGCACCCGAGTTTCCTTGACACCCTTAGAGCCGCCCGGGACCGACGCGGTGGCCCCTGCCCCGTTTTTCGGACTGCTCTCCGACGCTGTTCTCGCCCCTTCTTCCTTCAGCCCGCATCCTCTAACCGGCCTCAATTTGCTCCTCTGTAACAATCTATCTGCAATGTCTGTTTCTCTGCACCGCGTCTCCTCCATCTCGTTGCACCTGTTTGCACGCATTTGCCTCGCCTCGCCTGATCTGATCTCTGCACCTGTTTGCGTTCCCTCTCAATTCCCACCGATCCTTCCCTGAAAGGACCACTTGGGTGGAATGCGTGGATCTCCCGTTTATCCTCGCAACAGCCCTGCGAGGTAGGTCGTACCGAAAGACCTGTGGCCACGCACGGGGGGATTCGAACCTGTTTCTCCGAGTCATAACCCTGACACCACCTTGGCTCTCTGAGCCAGACTTGCATCTTGCATTTCCTGGATGCCTTGGCTTTTCCCAACCTCTTTTTACCCCTCTCTCCCTGACTCTGATCCACCCTGCTCAGCGTTTCCTACTAGACCCGGTGCCTGCTTTCTGCCAGCCCCTCTCTGCCCACTGATCCTCACTGCCTTGCTCATCCTTCTCCAGCCCTGAAATCTTTTTGCCCCCCCTCCCTCCCTCCCTCCCTCCCTCCATCAGCCTCCTTTTCCTTTTCTGCCTAACTGTGCCCCTTTCGTTGTCCCCAAAACAGAGCAGAAAAACCGAGGGTGCCTTGGCTTGAAATCAGTTTGCATGCCGATTTGTCGGGGCAGCTGGACTAACATATAAAGATACCAGACTTTTAATTTTAAACGCAGAGAATTAAAAACTCATTGCGAATGGACCACAGCAAAAATATTTTCCAGGACCCACATATTATTCTGAAGAATTATTCTATATTCTATAGGCGCTGGTTTCCTCTCCCCAACCACTGTGTAAAGTTTCTACCCTTGACTGTATGCAATGTAGTTTACCTGGCTCATCTCCTTCTGTTCAGCCCAAATAATTGACTCCAGGAACAGGTGGGGCCGGTTTCATCCCCAACCCCCTTCCACCCTCCAGCATCACCTGTCACCCCAAGCGTCCTCTCAGACTCCTGTTTTACTACGAGGCTGGCAGCTGAAGAGGGCAGATGGCTTCACCAGAGGGGGGGGGGCAAGGTTTTGTCCACGGGCCAGCCGTTGCTTCCTCCTCCGGTCCACCTCCTCCTGTTCCCTTTCAGATGCTCCCGGCTGACTCCCACTTCGCAGGATTCGGCCTGCCTTCTGCAACCCTTTACTATCTCACCCGCATCCCTGGCTCCAGCCGATTGCTGTATATCTCTCCCACTCACGGGCGTCTGATCCCACTTCCTGCCTCCCATTTACAATTTCTGTCACACGGTTGTTGTCATCATCTGACTCAGGTGTGATATCTCTGTTTTCGCTCCCCGGCCCCCGTGTGCCCTGTTGCCACCTCCTACCAGTGGGTCACCCCCTTGCGTTCATGTGACCATCTGTTTCAGGATCTCTGCCCCCAGCCTCCCACTTGGATCCTTTCGCACCCCCATTTTGCAGACCCATCTTTGTGCTTCAGTTTGCCCCTGACTCGTCCTGCCTTTGACATCTGACCTTTTTTGCTTCTACGGGCTTTGCATACATCCAGTCCTTCTCCGCTTACATGAATTCCTAGCTCCCCACCTCATAACCCCCCAACTGAATGATGCTTTCCATCCCCGAATCCACTGTGCCAGCATGGTTAAGAGCAGGTGGATTCTAATCTGGAGAACGGGTTTGATTCCCCACTCCCCCACCTGAGTGGCAGAGGCTTATCTGGCGAACCAGATGTGTTTCCGCACTCCTACGTTCCTGCTGGGTGACCTTGGGCTAGTCACAGTTCTCTCTGAACTCTTTCAGCCCCACCTGTTTCACAAGGGGAGAGAAAGGGAAAGGAGCTTGAAAGCCACCTTGAGTCTCCTTACAGGAGAGAAAGGTGGGGTAGAAATCCAAACTCTTCTTTCTCTCTCTGACCCAGCCCCCTCTTTCCTCAACCCTGCTCTGCTCTGGCGTCCCAAATATAGTTCTTCTTCACACCCTGTGTCCTCTTTCACGCAGCGCTCAGACTTTGCCAGATTCTGTGAACCGACTCCTGTAGTTCTTTTGCTGGCTTCTCATCTCTGCATTGAGCCTTGCTCTGCCTGTTTCCCTTCCCAGACATCTGTGCTTTCAGAGCTGACTCCACGCAGTGCTTTATCTGTCTCCCTTTTATGCCCAAGTTGCTCTGACCCCATCTTCACTTTTTAACTCAAGCATACCTGACCTAGTTTGGGGACCCCGGCTTCTGGGAGTTGATCTGGCCTCCAACATCCTCCCAAATCATTCCCATTCTCTGAATCGTGACTGTTCCCAGTTCTCTTGTCCATCATCCTTCCAAACATCTCTCTACTCTGTTATCCATACTCTTTCATCCTAGTGAACTTGAAAGCCATCTGCTCCTCAGCCTCCCTTGGGACATCTCCTGCTGCCTCTCCTTGAGAGCCAGTGTGGCGTAGTGGTTAAGAGCAGGTGGGTTCTAATCTGGAGAACCGGGTTTGATTCCCCACGCTGCCACTTGAGCTGTGGTGGCTTATCTGGTTCACCAGATTAGCTTGTGCACTCCAGCACATGCCAGCTAGATGTCAGTTCTTTCAGAATTCTCACCTGCCTCACAAGGAGTCTGTTGTGGGGAGAGGAGAGGAAAGAAGCTTGTAAACCACCTTGAGTCTCCTTACGGGACAGAAAGGTGGGGTATAAATCCAAACTCTTCTTCTCCTCTGGCTACAGACATCCGAAATTCGAACAGTTGCTTTCATTGAGTATAGGGCTGCCAATCTCCAGGTGGTGGCTGGAGCTCTGGGATTACAACTAATCTCCAGCTGTTACGCACCTCACAAGGTGTTTGTTGGGGGGGGGGAGGAAGGGAAAGGAGATTGTAAGCCTCTTTGAGTCTCCTTACAAGAGGGAAAGGGGGGATATAAATCCAAAACTCCTCCTCCTCCTCCTCTTCTTCTTCTTCTTCTTCTTCTTCTTCTTCTTCTTCTTCTTCTTCTTCTTCTTCTTCTTCTTCTTCTTCTTCTTCTTCTTCTTCTTCTTCTTCTTCTTCTTCTTCTTCTTCTTCTTCTTCTTCTTCTTCTTCTTCTTCTTCTTCTTCTTCTTCTTCCTCTTCTTCACAGGCAGGGAGAGAACAGCAGCACCTCCCCCACCCCCCACCCCCAAATGGTTGTCATTACAATTCCAAGTTATGTATAACGGTGTTTTAATTTGTTAGGTGCCTTGGTGTGGGTGGAAAGGCAAGATAAACATTTTGTAAAATAAAAATAAATAAATAACTCCCTCTTTGACTTTATGCGCCAACAGGGATTTATTTATTTATTTATTGCCATCAAGTCACATTTGACACACTGCGACCCCTGGTGGGCTTTTCAAGGCCAGAGTCATTCAGAGGTGGTTTGCCGTTGCCTGCCTCTGTGTTCCTTGGAGGGAAGCAGCAGTGGCGTAGTGGTTAAGAGCAGGTGCACTCTAATCTGGAGGAACTGGGTTTGATTCCCCGCTCTGCCACTTGAGCTGTGGAAGCTTATCTGGTGAACTAGATTAGCTTGTGCACTCCAACACACGCCAGCTGGGTGACCTTGGGCTAGTCACAGTTCTTCGGAGCACTCTCAGCCCCACCTACCTCACAGGGTGTTTGTTGTAAGGGGGGGAAGGGAAAGGAGATTGTAAGCCCCTTTGAGTCTCTTTACAGGAGAGAAAGGGGGGATATAAATCCAACTCTTCTTCTTCTTCTTCTTCTTCTTCTTCTTCTTCTTCTCCCATCCGAACACTTGCCAGGGGTCGAGTCTGCTTAGCTTCCGAGATCTGACGAGATATGGCTAGCCATATCCATGAGTCTCTTTACAGGAGAGAAAGGGGGGATATAAATCCAACTCTTCTTCTTCTTCTTCTTCTCCCATCCGAACACTTGCCAGGGGTCAAGTCTGCTTAGCTTCCGAGATCTGACGAGATATGGCTAGCCTGGGCTATCCAGGTCAGGACAGGAGGGAAATAAGTGGAGATTAAAAGATGCTGTGATCTCTTATTTTCAGTATCATAGATGAGGAAGATCTCTCCCCTCCCCCCACCCCTTCTCTTTTCTGCAGGAAAAAAGGGGGGACTCGCGAGACCATGGAGAGGCCAACCAGCTGCTCTGGCCGGTGGGGGAACTCTGGACTGACTTCGTGGCTTGCTCGGTGCTCCATTCACACTCCAGCCTCTTTGCAGCCTAACATCTGGAGAAGCTCTCTTTAGAACAGACTCAGCTCCTCTTTCATTGGGCAGCCTCTTCTCTTCCAAACAGAGAGCGAGGGGGGGGAGAGATGGCAAGAAGACGGTGATTCCAGCAAACAACAAACAGTCTGCTCCGCCCACCCTGGGAGCAGCCCCGTCACTTTAGTAATTCCATGTCAAGGGATTGCTTTCAATCCTCTTGGGCTTAATACAAGTGCGGATCAGAGAGACATTAAAGGCCATAAGGCTGGGTGGATGAAATAAAAATGAAAGTGACGATTGTTTGTGTAACCGAGTGAGACCTGGGGAGCTGGTATTCCCCCCCCCCTTCTTTATTTCCCAGAAGACCTTTGTGTGTACCCAGGGCTGCCTCTGACTGGCGAAAGTCACCTGCGATTGCAGCAAGAAAGTCGCCTGAGAACGGTGTTTGTCTTCCTCTGAAATTCCTTTGGATTGTTTGGGAACCGGTTTTCAGCTTCAATGCTGCTGGGATGCGTCGGAGTGGATTATTTGGACTGCCAAGAGTTGGACTGTGCCTTAATTGTATTTCCTACGTTCGCTTAACTTCTAATAAAACAAAAACCTTTGCTGTCCGAGGAGGGATTCTTATACCATTTTGTAGGCTGATGGGTGTTTTCACTGGTATATTTTTATAGATTGGGAAATATTTTGCAGATCTTTTGACAACCGCTCCGGCAAACATCCTAAACTTTTCTTCTTCTTCTTAATGTTCCACAAGTGTTGTTGGAAGTGTTTTCTAACTGGGGGAAACCGTAGGCGTTGCCGTGGAAAGCGAATCGACGGAGAGCTCCGTTTCTAAGCCGAACTGTCTAAGTGTTTTGAACCGGATGGCAGATTTCTGACCTCAGCAAAGCAATCCCAGTGGGGACTCTGTTGATACCGGTAAATAAGTGCTTGCCTCCCAACGCCGGAGATAACAGCGAGAATGCCAGTCAAGAAGAAAGGTGGGCTATGCCGCTTCCTATCCCGTTTTTTCGTCTTGTCTTTCGAATAAACTTGGATTTCCGTACATGCAATTTTATATTAAACATTTGAATGGGAGAATGGACATTGTTTGCTTGTTTTTCTGTGGAGAAGGAAAAAAATTAAGTGCGTTGCCGGTTTGCATGTGACGAGAAATGCATGTTTCGGCTGAAGCCATCTCGGGATGTGGCAGGTCACGTTTTTGTCTCGAATTCTGGGTTCTCCGAAAATCGTCTTTTAGGCTGCTGATGGGGGGAAAGGGATGAGAAGGGGAGTTGCAGTTATCGTATCTGTACAAAAAGAGCAATGTTCGGAACAGGAATTCCATCTCTGCCACATTCCAGTGTTAACAGCTTGCAAGTAAAACCCAGTTCTGAAAAAAAGTAATTGAAAGCAATCCTCAGTTGTCAGAAATCAATAGGTTACAATGAACTGCTGAACAAATGAAGATGTCCAGAGTTACTTGGTGTTGCCACCTTAGTTGTGCCTCTGAAAAGTGCACCATTATTTGTGTTATCATCGTGGTCTTTTGGATGCCTAAATAAACGGGAAGGGGTTTGAGGGAATCTCTCCCCCTTCTTCCTGCTTAATAAAACTGCTTACAAAAGCAGTAAGATCTAAATAACCTCTTTTCAGTTACTCTGATGCTGCAGTTGGGAATCTTATGTAGTTCTAATTAAACAGAATTTAAAAACAAACAAACAACCCTAGCTCTTGTTTCCCCCTTTATGTGAATGTCGAAGGGAAATGTTTATGTCGAAGGGAAATGTGAAATGCTGATTGATAAGTTGCAAGGGTGTTGTTGCAAAAAGGCTTGTGTATTGCAGTGGGCCAGAGTGGGGATTTTGAGGAACATCTGCCCCAGAGAGATTAAATTACCCCTTCCCAATCCTGGCATTAAAGACTAGGTCTCCCCTAGAAGTAGATGATATTGACTAGCTGGAACGGGACCAGAGGAGGGCAACCAAAATGGTACAAGGTGTGGAATCCATGCCCTGTGAGGAGAGACATGGGGAGCTGGGTATGTTTAGTTTGGTGAAGGTTAAGAGGTGACATGATAGCCATGTTTAGATATTTGAAGGGATGTCATGTTGGTGAGGGAGCAAGCTTGTTTTCTGCAGCTCCAGAGACTGGGCCAGGAGTGATGGGTTCAAGGTGAAGGACAAGAGATTCCACCTAAACATCAGGAAAAAACCTCCTGACCGTCAGGGCTGTTCGACAGTGGAATGCACTACCTCGGAGTGTGGTGGGATCTTCTCCTTTGGAGGTTTTTAAAGAGAGGCTGGATGGCCATCTGACAGGAGTGCTTTGATTGTGTGTTCCTGCACTGCAGGGGGTTGGACTTGATGGCCCTTCGGGTCTCTCCCAACTCTATGATTCTATGATTTTTTTTCCTCTCCCCGCAACAATTTTTCCAATTTGCCTTACTTTTTCCTCATGGAAATGAATAACCATCACTCATTTTTCTTGGGTGCAATAGGAGGGTACCATGGGTACAATGGTTGGATGAGGGGGCAGTAGATCCTTTGTGTACAGAAAGGTGTCCTTTTGGGGATTCTCCTTTCGAGAAGGGTAGCTTGTATCAGCGAAGGAGAAACACCATGGGGCAAACAGAAGCTCTGATGCTATCGCTTAACAGTAGGTGTGAAAAAATATCAGTTCCTTTCCCTCCCACCCCTTTCCCACCCTTCCTTGATCATAGTTATGTTTCCAGAAGAGTACATTCATACTTAGGTGAATTAGAAGCAATAGTTGTACGGAGGGCTGTAGCTCAGAAGCAGAGGCTACAGTTTGCATGAAAAAGGTCCCGGATTCACCCTCTGGCCCTAGGGCTGAGAGAATTCCCAGTTTGAGATCTCAGGGAGCTATTAGCCATCATTCTCAACAGTCTAGGTCAGTGGTGGTGAACTCCATAAGGCACTTCCAGACTAAATTCATGGACTACAATTTTTATCAGCTCCACCGTCAGCTCATGGGCCAATTGGGCCATGCTGGCAGGGGAGCTGATGGGAATTGTAGTCCATGAACATCTGGAGTGCCATAGGTTTGCCACCGTGGGTCTAGGTCTAGTCAGACAAGGAATCTGGCTCCGTACATGGGGTTGTTACATTCATTCATTTATTAAAATATTTATTCCCTGCCATTCTTCCGGATCGATATGATGCTTGAATTTGCAAAGCGCAGGTTTATTGGACAGCCCTGTCCCTCACAAAGACAATGTCCTTTCTCCCGGGATGCGGGAAGAAGGCAAGAAGCAAACAAGCTGGAGTTGATGCACCAATGGGAACGTATTCCTTCCATTCGGTAGACCAAAGTTTGTTTCGCAAATTGTGGTTTAGACAAACCAAGGTTTGCTGTGGCAACTGAATGCAAACTTTGACGTGGTTCGTTTTGTTTTCTGAACAGCAGGAAACAAACTCGCCCTCTGGCCCCATAACAACTAGTTTGTCCCCGGAAGAATTTTCCCGTGTTCCAAAATATATTGAGTATGATAAATTTGAAAGCATGCGTTGAGGTGGACCTCAGAGTGGTGCTCCTCAAATAAAGAAACTTTAAGGGGAAATGACTACCTAAGATTGCTGAATTTGAGTCCATTCACAAGGTCGGAAGAGTGGAGCCACAGGGCTTCATAAGGACATAGGAATTTTAATTCTCACTCTCAGAGGGTGTGGATCCAGCAGAGTTCTCACAGGTTCCCGGAGTAGGTTACCAATTATTTGTGTGTGCCAGAGGGGGTTACTAATTTTGCCACATGATTTTTGCCTTAGCTACTCCCCTCCTCTCAGCAGTAGCGTGCAGAACTTGAAGCAGTCTAGCAGGAGGTGCACTGCCGGGCGCATCGTGGCAGCCTGTGCCTGCGCCATGTATTCCCCGCTCACCAAGGACCCGGTGCAGCTGCTGTGTCCCGCCACAGCGCCCCGCCTCTGGAATGCAATCGGGCCTGCGGAATGCCACGGGCCTGGCCGCGTCTACAGCCCAGCCCCATTGGCACTACGCCACAGTTTGGAATCCCACCACCATGGGAACCTGTTACTAAAAATTTTTACTTGGATCCCAACACTGCCTGCCATTATTGTGTGATAGCAGCTTGCCTGCTGTGCTGTCAAGTCACTGCTGACTTATGGCAACCTCGTAGGGTTTTCACGGCAACAGTCGTTCAGAGATGATGTGCCGATGCCTGCCTCTGTGTGGGCTGAGAGAGTTCTGAGAGGACTGCGACTGGCCCAAGGTCACCAAGCTGGTTTCGTGTAGAGAAGTGGGGAATTGAATCCAGTTCTCTAAATGGGAGTTCATCACTCTTAACCACTATACCACCGAATATATTTTATTTATTTTTATCTTATTCCCCTAACCTTTGTACTTTTATCTATGCCAAAAAAAGGTGATGATGATGAACCACTACACCACGCTGCATCCCATTAGAGCAGTGATGGCGAACCTTTTCGAGACCGAGTGCCCAAATGGCAACCCAAAACCCACTTATTTATCGCAAAGTGCCAACACGGCAATTTAACCTGAACACTGAGGTTTTAGTTTGGAAAAAACAGTTGGCCTCGAGGTGTGTCGCGTTACTCCAGGAGTAAGTGCTTTGGTGGTAGTCAGTGGCTTTGCTTTGAAGCAACCTGTGCAACTCTTCCAATGGGTGAATCATGACCTCTAGGGAGGCATTTACTTAGAAGCAAGTTTCGCTGCCACCAACCAGAAAGCTTTTACTACCAGGTAAAGAATCACACTCTTTAGTTCTTCTTCACATGAAAATCAGTGGGCTTTAACAGAGCTAACAGGGTTACCCACACTGCTTCCCCAAAAAACTAGGTGTGAAGCTTCCCAATGCCAATAATGGTGAGCCCAGTGGCCCAGGCCAGCCCTAGGATGTGTGTGTGTGGTGGTGGTGGTGGGGGGCACTCTGTTTGCGCGTGCCCACAGAGAGGGCTCTGAGTGCCACCTCTGGCACCCGTGCCAGAGGTTCGCCACCACTGCATTAGAGAGTCCATGTAAACATCAGGGAAAAACTTCCTGACAGTAAGGGCTGTTCGACAGTGGAATGCACTACCTCGGAGTGTGGTGGAGTCTCCTTCTTTGGAGGTTTGTATAGAGAGGTTGGATGGCCATCTGTCGGGAGTGCTTTGATCGTGTGTTCCTGCATGGCAGGGGGTTGGACTTGATGGCCCTTGGGGTCTCTTCCAACTCTATGATTCTATGATTACAGATGCTAATTTTCTGCCCCAGACATTTCCCCTCTGCTGTAATCAAGCTGATACATTATCCAGGAAGCCCTTGCGTCCTTTACAAGCATTCGTTACAACACCCCTCCCATCTCCTTATTGGGATAAAAAGAGAAAGAGAAGAGAAGGTTTGGATTTATATCCCCCCTTTCTCTCCTACAGCAGACTCAAAGGGGCTTACAATCTCCTTTCCCTTCCCCACCACCACAACAAACACCCTGTGAGGTGGGTGGGGCTGAGAGAGCTCAGAAGAACTGTAACTAGCCCAAAGTCTTAACCACTATACCACCGAATATATTTTATTTATTTTTTCTTATTCTCCTAAACTTTGTACTTTTATCTATGCCAAAAAAAGGTGATGGTGATGATGAACCACTATACCACGCTGCATCCCATTAGAGAGTCCATTTAAACATCAGGAACAAACTTCCTGACAGTAAGGGCTGGTGGGCCACTGCAAGTAGCAGAGAGCTGGACTAGATGGGCTCTGGTCTGATCCAACTGGCTTGTTCTTATGTTCTTAAAGTCACCCAGCTATGTTGGAGTGCACAGGCTAATCTAGTTCCCCAGATAAGCCTCCACAGCTCAAGTGGCAGAGCGGGGAATCAAACCCAGTTCTCCAGATTAGAGTGCACCTGCTTTTAACCACTGTACCACGAGGGAGAAGAGAAGGGTGTGTCTAATAGAGGAGCTGGCTATTCTGGAACGCCATCATCGCCTGGAAATCTTGCTGGGCTCTTAAGATGCTACCCTGATCTAAATCCGTAACTGTTCCTACTGCAGCTCCAGCACGGCCGCCAAGTCACAGCAGATTTATTTCTGGGACTCTGTAGTGTTTTCAAGGCAAGAGACGTTCAGAGATGGTTTGCCATCTCCTGCCTCCATTTCATGCCCCTGGTTTGGAGGTCTCCAATCCAGATATTTGCCAGGGCCAAGGCTGAGAGTGAAGTTTGAGCCAGACAACTGTGACTGGCCCAAGGTCACCCAGCAAGCTTGCATGGCGGATTTGAACTTGGGTTCCCCAGATCCAACACTTTAACTAGAGAAGAAGAGGAGAGTTTGGATTTATACCCCCCTTTTCTCTCTTGTAAGGAGCGTCAGAAAGGCTTAGAATCTCCTTGCCCTCCCTTCCACCCCACAATAAACACCCTGTGAGGTGGGTGGCACTGAGAGAGGTCCGAAGAACTGTGACTAGCCCAAGGTCACCCAGCTGACATGTGTTGGGAGCCGCCATTGGTACACCCAGTTCCCCAGATAAGCCTCCACAGCTCAGGCGGCAGAGTGGGGAATCCAACCCGGTTCTCCAGATTAGATTGCACCTGCTTTAACCACTACGCCACTGCTGCTTCCACTACCCCAAGCCGCACTCATTGATTGTTACAGTACTTTTATATGACAGTTGTGTAAATTCAGGCTCATTCCACACATGCAGAATAATCCACTTTCAAACTGCTTTCAGTGCTCTTTGAAGCTGTGCAGAATGGCAAAATCCACTTGCAAACAGTTGTGAAAGTGGTTTGAAAATGCATTATTTTGCGTGTGCGGAAGGGGCCTCAGATTGCTGTTACACTTCATTGTCTGGCTCAAAGTTCCCTTTTACCGCAAGGCTGGAACCAAAAAAGGTTGATAACAATGCTAAATGCAGCTTTTGCCTCAGGAGGCTAGAAGCCAGAGACTGCCCTTTCGCGGATGTATCACTTCAGGATCTCAGAGTGCTCCCAAACAGAATAAACCACAAGGATCCTACATTTGTTTCTGGCTAATTTAAGAGCCGCGGCTTTGCAAGTGGTCAGTGTAACACCTGAGACGGTTGGTTGAAATCCATTTTTAATGGATGATACTTATCCTAATTGGTGGCAGTCACCAAAGGCAGTGTAAATAGCATTCACTAGAGAGGGCGTTAAAGAGAGATCTGTGCCTGGAAGCAGAAAAGCGAAATGTTACCCTCGGGGTGGCCAAACGGTAACATGCTCAATAATGGACCATTTCCCCTTTTAATACCACCCTCAAAATGGGTCTCTTGAGGAAGATCCCCTCATTTTACTTAATGCAGGGCCAGAAGTCACAACCTTTTCATAACGGTTGCTAATTCATCCTGCTAGAACCAGGAATGTTTTGTATTCGTGGTCCCTGCCTTACAGGGTATCTGTGCGAAGGGGTTCTTTTGCCACTGACTATTGGGACGCGCATTTTACTTTATGAAGCGTCATTAGAAAACGGCACAGCATTCAGCGCTGGCTCAAAAACAGAGCAGTGATATCTATATTTAATAAACCGGCGATGCTGATTGGAGAGCTTGTGGCGACTAGGGAGTTAAAACTTGTGTCGGAGAAACCCCAACATTAATGTAAAGACATGCGGATGTTTGTCAGTAACAAAGAGCAACGTTATAAAGCCATGTTGCTTTCAGTGATAAAACACCCTTTAAATGTGCTAATTATTTAATATTTCTGACTCGTGTTTTGAATTTAGTTAATGAAACAGCAGGCTTAGATTAAAAAAAGGTTTGTGAGCTGGAATTTTTTTTGGGGGGGGGGGTTGCTGTCAATTCACAGCTGATTTTTTGAAAAAACTGTTATTTACTTACTTTTTTATTTATAGGCCACCCTTTCCTTGGAGGGGTCAGGGTTGCTTAGAGCACATTCAGCCTACGCATAAGTTAAAAAACCAGTTCTTGGCGTTCCACTCCAATGGCACTAAAACCAGACGAATTTAGTAGAATGGGCCGGCAGAATACCTTCATCTTACAGGCCCTGCAGTAGAACTGGGCGCTGGTGACTTCCATGAGAGCACAGGTGCCAAACTCAAGCTGACCCTCCAGATGTTATGGACTTACAGTTCCTATCATCCCTCTGCCAGAATGATGTGGGAACTGTAGTCCATAACATCTGGAGGGTCATGAAGTTCTGACACCTATGCTACTAGAGCAAACAACAAATAACAAAGTTGTGTGTAACGTAATGTAATGAAAAACCAAGAGACGCGTCACACACTTAGACGGAGGTTGCACTTAACCAATATAATATGTAATATATGATTTCTTTTCAACAAATTTTAGTACTACAATTCATAAAGTCCCCGGCCCCTCTATGATGCGGCTGGCCTCCACCCGGGCCAGGGCTTTTACGGCCCTGGCTCTCTGCCTGGGTGGAACACTCTCCCTCCAGCTGTCCGGGCCCTGCAGGATCTTTGGTGAATCTCAGAGGGCCTGTAAGACTGGAGTTGTTCATACGGGCACGGCTTTTCTCGAAAGTGTCCAGCCGCTGATGTGTGACCCCCTCTCTCCCCTTCTACTCTTAGTTCTTGTTTTAGGGTCCCTCACACCCAATCTATGGGACCTCCCTCCTTTGCGGAGGTTTTTAAAATTGGATTTTGTTGCTGACGCTGTTTTATATGTTTTATATGTTTAAACGCTGTATCTATTTTAAATCGATTTGATTGTATGTTTTAGACTGTTGTTCACCGCCCAGAGCCCTTCGGGGGTAGGGCGGTATAAAAAACTCAAAATAAATAAATAAATAAAATAAAGAAGGAATATATAACATCCAAAAATAAAGAGACTATATCCATGGTTCAGCCAACTAAGAAATAGGTCCTATTTGTACCCGGTAATTATATTTTCAAAATATTTCTATGTAGAAACCAAAGTTCATTGTCCAACTCTTTATGTTTGGATGTTATATATTCATTCTTTATGAATTGTTGTACTAAAATTTGTTGAAAAGAAATAATATATTACATATTATATTGGTTAAGTGCAACCTCTGTCTAAGTGTGTGACCTATGCCATAGGGCAAGGGTGCTCAACTCTGGCGTCCCAGATGTTCATGGACTACGATTCCCATCAGCCCCTGCCAGCATGGCCAATGGAACATCTGGGGTAACCAGAGTTGGACACCCCTGCCACAGGGTTTTCAAGGTAGTGGACTTTCAGAGATGGCTTTCCATTGCCTCCCTCTGTGTAGTGACCCTAGACCAGGTGCAGAGCGAGGAGGAACTGTGCCCGGGGCATGCCTGCATCCTCCGCTCCTGCCACACCCCTGCCCGTCCCCTGGAACACCCCCGCACAGGCACGCGCCTGGAACACCGCATCCCACCCCATCCCATTGGCGCTACGCCACTGCCCTGGACTTCCTTGGTGGTTTCCCATCCAAACACAAACCAGAACTGACCTTTTTCCGCTTCCCCAATCTGGTGAGATTAAGTTAACCGGGGATAACCTTGAAGGAAGTGATGTCGTAATTAGGTCCAATAGGCCCAATAGCAAAAATGAGAAGAGAGGCCTTGTGGGTGACTGACCTCCAGTTTTGGAATTCCCGTGTCCAAATCCGAGCCTGAACTTCTGGAAGCGCAGTAAGCTCTGCTTGCTTGGGTTGGCGTTTGGGGCCAAACATTTCAGGTAGGAAACTGTGCTTGACTGATTGAAAAAAAAACACTTATGCCCAACTCTGAGAATTCAAGGTAAGGCAGGAAATAATCTGAATAAAATGTTTGCAGTCGTGATGCATTAATACTGGAGAGAGCCAGTGGTGGGATCCAAAAATTTTAGTAACAGGTTCCCATGGTGGTGGGATTCAAACAGTGGCGTAGCGCCAACGGGGCTGGGCGGGGCACGACTGGGGCGTGGCCGGGCATTCCAGGGGCAGGACATTAATAATTTCTCTGTTACTGTAAAAAAACTCTTACTGTAAAAAAAAAGTTCCTAATTTCCAGCTGGTATCTTTCTGTCCATAATTTAAACTCATTATAGCAAGTCCTATCGTCTACTGCCAACAGAAACAACGACTTCTCCTCTAATTGACTGCCTGTCAAATACTTAATACTTTCAAATACTTAATTTTGTTTCTAGAAATCAAAAGAAGGATACTTTCCTTAAACAAGGAACTTTACCATATTTCTAAAACATGTTTTTAAAACAGTCCAACAGGGAGAATTATCCCGTTTTCTACCTTCGCTCACCAGCCACATAGGAAACAACAGGACTTTATGATTTTTGGACCTAATGGAATTTCTAACGGAAAAGCAGACCCAATTAGTAACCCCCTCTCGGCACACACAAATAATTAGTAACCCACTCTCGGGAACTGGTGAGAACCTGCTGGATCCCACCTCTGGAGAGAGCCCTGCTGGATCAGACCGATAGTTTGTTGGACTGAGCAACCTATTCCATCCATGGTGCTCTTGATCTGAATGGAGTCCCTCTGGAGACGGAACTCCCAGAACATGTTTATTCCGGCCTGAAGCTAGTACTCATCACGATGTCCAGTGGAAATAAATTTTCCCATGTACACAAACAGAGGGATAGACATTTGGTGAAGAAGAAGAAGAAGAGTTTGGATTTATATCCCCCCTTTCTCTCCTGCAGGAGACTCAAAGGGGCTGACAATCTCCTTGCCCTTCCCCCCTCACAACAAACACCCTGTGAGGTGGATGGGGCAGAGAGAGCTCCGAAAAGCCGTGACTAGCCCAAGGTCACCCAGCTGGCGTGTGTGGGAGTGCACAGGCTAATCTGAATTCCTCAGATAAGCCTCCACAACTCAAGCGGCAAAGCTGGGAATCAAACCCAGTTCCTCCAGATCAGAGTGCACCTGCTCTTAGCCACTGCTCTTAGCCACTACGCCACTACTGCTCCTGAAAAGTAACAGCCTCTTCTGACATTCCATAGGAGACACAGAACCCTATACCTTTGAAAAATCTGACTCTGTGGTACTGCATTATCTTTGCATGCAGAAGGTCGCAGTTTCAATTCCCAGCATGTCCAGTTGAAATGGTCGGGAAGTAAGAGATAGAATCATAGAATCACAGAGTTGGAAGAGACCCCAAGGACCATCAAGTCCAATCCCCTACCATGCAGGAACACACAATCAAAGCACTCCTGACAGATGGCCATCCAGCCTCTCTTTAAAAACCTGCAGAGAAGGAGGCTCCACCACACTCCGAGGCAGAGAATTCCACTGTTGAACAGCCCTTACTGTCAGGAAGTTTTTCCTGATGTTTAGGTGGAATCTCTGTTCCTCCCTCTTGAACCCATTACTCCTGGTCCTAGTCTCTGGAGCAGCAGAAAACAAGCTTGCTCCCTCACCGACATGATATCCCTTCAACTATCTCAACATGGTTAACATGTCACCGCTTAACTTTCTCTTCACCAAACTAAACATCCCCAGCTCCATAAGTCTCTCTTCAAAGGGCATGAATTCCAGACCTTTTACCATTTTGGTTGCCCTCCTTTAGACCCGGTCCAGCTTGTCCATATCCTTCTTGCCCAGAACTGTACACAATATTCCAGATGAGGTCTAACAGATGCAGAATAGACAGGTACAATTACATCCCTCGATCTAGATGTGATTATGGAGAACTGCTACCCATATGAATGGACAGTACTTAGCTTGATAGATCAACGGTCCCATTCCCTATCAGGTAGCTTTGTGTGTTCATGTGCAAGTAGCGTTTCCAGTTGGCCTAATTCAAGGGCACCAGGAATATTTTTTCAACCATCTGTTGACTGTGGATAGTTTCAAAGATTCACCTGAAAACACTGCAGTAAATCAAGGCTCAATGCAAAACTTTACTTGTGGATGGTTCACACATACCCTAGTTCAGTGGTTGTGAATCTATGGCACAGGTGCCAGAGGTGGCACTCAGAGCCCTCTCTGTGGGCACGCACAAACAGTCGCCCCCCCCCCCTCACATCTTGGCTGGCCTGGGGCACTAGGCTCAATTATTAGCATTAAACCTAAGACCTCGTGTTGGGGAAGCAGTGTAGGTACCCCTGTTAAGTGCTGTTAAACCCCACTGATTTTCATGCGAAGAACTAAATCGCGATCCTGTATCTGGGAGTAAGCTCAGTTGCTGGCAACGGGGCTTGCTTCTGAGTAAACCCTCCTAGGGTCGTGATTCACCCGTTGAAAGAGTTGCACGGATGCTTCAAAGCAAAGCCACTGACTACCACCAAGCTTACTCCCGAGTAACGCACGCCTCGGAGCCAACCGTTTTTTCTAAACTAAAACCTCAGTGTTCAGGTTAAATTGCCATGTTGGCACTTTGCGATAAATAAGTGGGTTTGGGGTTGCCATTTGGGGACTTGGTCTCGAAAAGGTTCGCCATCACTGCCCTAGCTGGATGTGGTGGCATCCAATGGGTGTCCTGAAAGACAAGTTTGCCTCATTCACATGTCAGAACAGTGAGTGAGGTACCATTGAAATAGTCAAAAGGTGCCCATTGAGAGAAAGGGCTGAACATTCCATTGTCTCTCTAGCCCACCTGATAGCAGACCTTTGCTGGGGAATAAAATACCAGGGGGCAGGCTGTGAAGAAGAGTTTGGATTTATACCCCACTGTTCTCTCCTGTGAGGAGTCTCAAAGCAACTTATAAAGCAATGATGGCGAACCTTTTCGAGGCCGAGTGCCCAAATTGCAACCGAAAACCCACATATTTATCGCAAAATGCCAACATGGCAATTTAACCGAATACTGAGGTTTTCGTTTAGAAAAAATGGTTGGCTCTGAGGCGCACATTACATGGGAATAAGCTTGGTGAAGCAACCGTGCAATGCTTCGAATGGGTGAATCACGACCCTAGGAGGGTTTACTCAGAAGCAAGCCCCATTGCCAGCAACCGAGCTTACTCCCAGGTAAAGGATCATGCCCAGGCTAGCCTAGATGTGTGTGTGTGTGTGTGGGTGATTTTCCGCCCCCCCCCACCTGATGAACTCTGTGCATGTCTGCCCACAGAAAGGGCTCTGAGTGCCACCTCTGGCACCCGTGCCATAGGTTTGCCACTGCTGTTATAAAGCCTTCCTCCCACCCCTTGTGAGATAGGTGGGACAGAGAGTTCTGAGAGAACTGTGACTGGCCCAACCTCACCCATCAGGCTTCATATGAAGGAGCGGGAAACACATCCACTTCACCGGAAGCATGTGATTTCTTGCCTACAACCTTGATCTCTCTGCACAGAAAGAAATCATGTGCCAAAGGGGACAGCTGGCAGGTATATGAAAAAAGCAATTCTCTTAGTGACAGTCAGGGAATAGTGTGTGTGAACATGAGATGTTTTGATTTCCTGTTAAAAGCAACAAGTAGAAGAGGCTTTAATAGAACATCAGTTTGAATTATAGCTCCTTTAAGGTAATGCGTTTTGAAACGGATGCTGCTTTACAATTAATCAAAGGTTTGCCAGATCTGTCAACATTTTTTTTTTAAAAAAACACCCTTTCCCCCCCTGATCTTGCACGGCAGATATTTACCAGGCTGCCAGATGGGAAACATCAGGGGTCCAAAACAGTTTTGACAGCGAATGTGTTTTGGCGTCAGAACATGAGGTTTTTTCCCCCTCTCTAATGAACACTGTTCTCTTCTCTGTAATAATCCTTACTCCAATAATGGTTTTTGGGTCATTTTACAGATTGGGTACTCTGAAGCTGACGTTGCATGCTGTTGATTGCATTTTAATTTTACATGACATCACGTGAAAGATTCTTAGCCTTTCAGAAATTGTGCCTGCTCCTGTGTTAGTTCACATTTTCGGCTTGCAAATAGCTGCACCAAAAAAGAGGGTCTAATTGGATATGAGAAAAGCAGCAGTGGCATAGGAGGTTAAGAGCTCGTGTATCTAATCTGGAGGAACCGGGTTTGATTCCCAGCTCTGCCGCCTGAGCTGTGGAGGCTTATCTGGGGAATTCAGATTAGCCTGTGCACTCCCACACACGCCAGCTGGGTGACCTTGGGCTAGTCACAGCTTCTCGGAGCTCTCTCAGCCCCACCTACCTCACAGGGTGTTTGTTGTGAGGGGGGAAGGGCAAGGAGATTGTCAGCCCCTTTGAGTCTCCTACAGGAGAGAAAGGGGGGATATAAATCCAAACTCTTCTTCTCTTCTTCTTTGCCGTAAGGAGGCCTGCTGTCGTTCCGCTAAGGAAGCGTGATCGCGCTTAGATGACATTGAGCAAGTTCAACAGGAAGTGACATCATAATTGCTGTGCTGTAGATCCACTTAATGTGTCATGAAGACGGACGGATGGTAGAATTTGGGATGGGTATATAGAACAGCGTGATCCCATGTGTGCTTTCTTGGAAGTCTGGACTGTTGATTTAAATGGGACTTATTCCCAGGTAACTGTGCCTAGGATTCTTTGGATACCTAAGCAGGGTTAATGGGTGTTTCCTCATTATAGGGAACTCTGGGATCTATGGCTGAAATCCAAAGATCCATGAATATGGTAGAGTTTGAGAAATGGATCCTTGAAGTCTCCTTCATGTAAGGGAGATGTCAGTGAGGGCTGGAACAGAGATAAATATTACACCCCGCTTAGCAAACCTCAATACCACAAAGTGCAAAAAAAAATCCTTTAATAGTGTAGAAAAATAAATATAACAACCAGTTGTCCATTCATACATACACCACATTCACACCAACAAACTCCCAAACATCATATATCCCTCTTACAAAATCTCTACTTAGAATAACTCTAATTAACTGATACATGAATACATCCCTTAAACTTGTTACAATAATGAGGAAATAATTAAATATGACAATTATTGAGAGTTTGTTGGTATGAACGTGGTGTATGTATGAATGGGTAACTGGTTGTTATATTTATTTTTCCACACTATTAAGTGATTAAACGGGGTGTAAGGTTTATCTCTGTTCGGGTCTTTCGCTGTTGTTATTTTGGATGTCAGTGATCGTCGTAGAACATGCTGTCAAGTTGCAGTTGACTTATGGCTGTGGTGGCAAACCTATGGCACTCCAGATGTCCATGGACTACAATTCCCATCAGTCCCTACCAGCATGGCCCATTGGGAATTGTAGTCCATGGACATCTGGAGTGCCATAGGTTCGCCACCACTGATGGTGACCCCTTAAGGAGTTTTCAAGGCAAGAGATGCGTAGAGGTGGTTTGCCACGGCCTGCCTTTACATAGTGACCCTGCATTTCCTTGGTGGTCTCTCATCCAAGTGCTAACCAGGGCTGACCCTGCTTAGCTTCTGAGATCTGACGAGATTGGAATAGCTTGGGTTATCTAGGTCAAGGGCTGCAATAGAAAGGGGAAATTCATGAAACCAACCCACCCATTCAGAACTATGATTTGGAGTGGGTAGTGTTTGAAGGGAGAAGGTGACACAGATTTGGTCCATGAACACTGCTCCAATGGTCATTCATATGCGTGCGAACTCAGGAAGCTATCTTTGACCAAGGCAGAGCATCACTGTATCTGACTTCCAGAAGCTCTCCAGAGAGATATATTTCAGATCGAACCTGGGTGCAAATCAACCTGCATGCAAATCAGATAGACTACCACTGAACCATGATGTGTCTGCCCCTGTGGTCTGGTGAAATGCATTAGACTAGGTCCTCTGACAACATTTGCACCCTCTTCACGCTGCAGTTCCAAAGATACTTTGAGGGCAGCTGTAAAACCTGTTGTGAGCCATAGTTTGATAGTCAACATCTTCTAAAGTTAAGAAGTACTGTTATATAAGTAGGGATCCTGCAAGGACTTGCGGGTGGCATCTCATCTTCCCCTGTACTGCTTCCCCAAAACTAGGTCTCAGGTTTAATGCTAATAATCGAGCCCAGCGGCCCAGGCCAGCCTAGATGTGTCTGTGTGGGGGGCACTCTGGCATGCCCTCAGAGAGGGCTCTGAGTGCCACCTCTGGCACCCGTGCCATAGGTTCGCCACTACTGTTGTAGGCCATCCTGAGTCTCCTTACAGGAGAAAAAGATGGGGTATAAATCCAAACTCCTCCTCCTCCTCCTCCTCCTCCTCCTCCTCCTCCTCTTCCTCTTCTTCTTCTTCTTCTTCTTCTTCTTCTTCTTCTTCTTCTTCTTCTTCTTCTTCTTCTTCTTCTTCTTCTTCTTCTTCTTCTTCTTCTTCTTCTTCTTCTTCTTCTTCTTCTTCTTCTTCTTCTTCTTCTTCTTCTTCTTCTTCTTCTTCTTCTACATACCTGTATCCTTTCCCTGCTTTCCCTGTCCTTTTCACTTACCAACCAACTCTTCTTTTATCTGCCCCCAACAATCTTCCGTTTTACTTATTTACTTCATTTGTATTCCACTTTTCTTCCCAATAGGGACCCAAAGACATACACAATCTTTTTTCATGTTATCCTCACAACAACCCTTTGAGGTAGATCAGACTGAAAGAGAATAACTGGGCCAAGGTCACCCAGCAAGCAGTTGTGGAGAGAGAAGGAGTTTGTAAGCCGCTTTGAGACTCCATGAAGTTGAGAAAAGCTGCGTATAAATTTAAACTCTTCTCTTGTTCAGTAGCAAAATGGGTATGTGAAGCTGAGTTTCCTAAATCCAATTTTTTAATGACTACATTGCCCTGGATGTCAGCTTTCCCTCCTTTCCGTCCACTGGCACCTCTCACTGGGAAAAGTCTAGCTAAGCTGCAAAAATCACATAGTAGCAAATCACTCAGATGAGTTGCATGGTAGCTACTACTAGGCCAAGCAAAATCTCACAAATTGTGCAGACACTGTCACTGGGTCACTGTGAGTTTTGTCATTGTGTCATCCAATAGCTATTGCTGCACCTGGGTGAAATGAGCAAACTGCACGGTAGTGTGCTGCCTAGTGGTTGCTGCTGTGCCTGACCCTAATGATTGCTTCCTCCAGAACAGGGGGGGAGGGGGCAGAGGTGGAATGGGAGGACAAAATAGCCCTGGAAAGGGCCCTCCTCCTGTTACTTTTACTGACAGGAACCCAAGTTTGAAGACTGGCAACACTGTGATGGTTGCCTAGCAACCCTCCGCAATGGCCTGCTGAGATCTCAAAGGCAATTTGAGGATTTTGAGAAACGGCTGAGTAATATAAATAGATTTGTTGCGCATGAAAAACAGAACAAAAAGAAAGGTCTGAAGAGAGAAAAAACCAGGCTTCCTGTAAATGCTGACTTTAAGAAGGTATAGTTTCTCCTTCACTGGATGTTTTCAGGAAAAATGGACCGCTGCAATGGATTTTAGTTCTGGAGGGGTTCAGAACTGAGTGACCATTTGAATTACAAAATTTATAATTCTTCCTTATGACCAGAGGTGGGATCCAGCAGGTTCTCACAGGTTCCCGAGAGTAGGTTACTAATTATTTGTGTGTGCCAAGAGGGGGTTTCTAATTGGTGATTTTGCCACATGATTTTTGCCTAAGTTACGCCCCTTCCTCTCAGCAGTAGCGCACAGAACTTGAAGCAGTCTAGCAGGAGGTGCACCGGCGTGCGTGGCAGCCTGCGCCTGCGTGCATTCGTTTCCTGCCCATGGACCGGCGCAGTGGCTGCATCCTTGCCACAGCCCTGCCCAGGAATGTCCCGCCCCCAGAATGCCCAGCCACGCGCCCGTTGTGCTCCGCCCAGCCCCATTGGTGCTATGCCACAGTTTGAATCCCACCATCATGGGAACCTGTTACTAAAATTTTTGGATCCCGCCACTGCTTATGACTGAGCCTCATTTATAGTCTATTTAGCTCTGTCTGAGCTGTCCTGCCTGGTGCCAAATCTCCAGAGCATTTCCCAGCCCTGTTGCACTCTAGCTGCCAACGTGGTGGAGTAGTTAAGAGCAGGTGGATTCTAATCTGGAGATCCGGGTTTGATTCCCCACTCCTCCACCCGTGTGGCAGAGGCTTATCTGGTGAACCAGGTGTGTTTTCGCACTCCTACATTGCTGCTGGGTGACCTTGGGGCTAGTCACAGTTCTCTCAGAACTCTCGCAGCCCCACCTGCCTCACAAGGTGTCTGTTGTGGGGAGAGGAAGGGAAAGGAGCTTGATTTTTCTTACAGGAGAGAAAGATGGGATCTCCTTCTCTTCTCCAACATTACTGGTTTTCCACTTGGTACTATAATGGGGCTGAACCATTGCTGCTCTCATGGGTTTTAGCCCCATATGGCTGTTGCCTGTTGCGCCCCTATGTGGAGAGCCAGTGGCATAGCCGGTGGAGCAGGCATGTTGAACGAGCCCCAAAATCTTGTTTCCCTTCTACCCACCAAGCCCAGTAGCGTACGAATCAACCCATGACGGCAGCAGTTTTACTTGGATTTTGACAGTAAAACTGGTTAGTGGCTTGTGGGAGGGGTCCTCACGATCTCTCCTTATGCCTAACCTGTGCGCAGCCCCCTTTCCCTTCAGCTGGGATGTCTTTTAATACTAGAAAAATGCCTCAAAGGGGGTGGGGGTGGGTTGCCAGCTCTGGCTTGGGATATTCCTAGCGATTTTGGCAGTGCAGCCTGGGAAGGGGAGGGTTTGGGGAAGCGAGCGACCTCATTGGGGAATAATGCCCTAGAGCAGCGGTTACCATCTTTTTTCACTCATGTACCCCTTGGCAACTCATTTCACTAAAATTGTACCCCATCTTAGGAAACCCATAATGTAATTTTTTCATATACCCTCAATCCAGTGGTTGGAATATGCTGCCACAGGAGGTGGTGATGGCCACTAACCTGGATAGCTATAAAAAGGGCTTGGACAGATTTATGGAGGAGAAGTCGCTCTATATGGCTACCAATCTTGATCCTCCTTGATCTCTGATTGCAAATGCCTGAGCAGACCAGGTGCTCGGGAGCAGCAGCAGCAGAAGGCCCTTGCTTTCCCATCTTGCAGTTGAGCTCCCAAAGGCACCTGGTGGGCCACTGCGAGTAGCAGAGAGCTGGACTAGATGGACTCGGGTCTGATCCAGCAGGCTAGTTCTTATGTTCTTATGTTCTTATGATCCAAAAATTTTAATAACAGGTTCCGATGGTGGTGAGATTCAAACAGTGGCGCCGCACGCACGCACGCACGCACGCACGCACGCACGCACCTCCAGTCCCTATCGGGCAGGGAGGTTGCTTTAGTAACCCCTTCTCGGCACTCAGAAAAAATTAGTAACCACTTCTAGAGAAGTGGTGAGAACTGGTTGGATCCCACCTCTGCCCCAAACCCTCTGGTGCATACCCCTGGGGGTATGTGTACCCCAGGGTGGGAGCCACTGCCCTAGGATCTACCCTCCAAAGCAGCCATTTTCTCCCAGGGAACTGATGCCTGTCATCTGGACAGCTGTTGTAATTTTGGGAGATCTCCAGACCTCACTAGGATGTTGACAACAGTGAGAGGGAGCCATGGGGAGTTCATACAGAAGTGAACAGTCTCTGTACTCCCGGCCCGCCCGCCCGCCCGCACACTTTCACTTTTATCTCCTGCCAGTGTAACCTCCTTCTGTGGGTTCTGTGGGGCAGTACTTGGAATGAGTTGCAACAACAATTTTTAAACAACAAAATGGTTTACTTTTCTTTACAATTAACACTTTTAAAACATCAACATTTAACGTTACAATTCAAGGTCCTGTTCAGGTTATTATTATTATTATTATTATTTATTTAATTTGTATACTGCCCGATCCCCGAAGGGTTGCATTTCAAGTCCTTCTATTTACAGTCTACTGATATTTGCCAAGTCCAAATTCTTCTTTGCAAGTTGGCTGGCTCCTGAAGACTCCAAGGGCTTGATGAACAGGTTGCAACATGATGAAGGTCTCCAGGAGAACTCTCACCCATTACAACCACAAAAGAAAACCCTGAAACAATAAACTCCAACATTTACAACACAGCAAAACAACAACTACCTTCCCAGTAGTTCCCAACAATATTGAAATTACCTTAACAAGGTGTTAAGGGCTTATAGAAATCAAGGTCCGAGTCTGGTAGCCTTGTTCTTCTGCAAAAGAGCTCTTTCAGCCTCTCTGCTGCTCCGAGTCTCCACCCCTTACTGGGTCAACCCATTCTGGGCCAACCCATTCTGGGCATGGGGGTTACACCAGCACCCCTTTCTAGGTATGGGGCAGTTGTACACTTAGGCCCCTTCCGCACATGCGGCATAATGCACTTTCAGTCCACTTTCAATGCACTTTGCAGCTGGATTTTGCTGTGCGGAATGTAACAAAAATCCATTTGCAAACAGTTGTGAAAGTGGATTGGAAGTGCATTATGCCGCATGTGCGGAAGAGGCCTTAGAAACGTTTCTATCTAAATTGGTTTGATCTGTTCCTTTAATTAGTTGGGGGAATGAGCTAGAAACAGGCTGGCTATACAAGAGGTTGGAACGAGATCTTCATCTGTGTATACAAAGGTCTCTCCCCCAAAGGACCCACTTGAAGCCAGGGTTGTAATAAAAGTCATTACAATGTTGTTAAAGGATTAAAGATAATAAAAAATCCATAAGCAAGCATACAGATTTAAGAAGACAAAGAAATAAAGGATTGAGCGATGGTGGGAATAGGTTAGGGAATTAGGAAAGCGATAATTACTGTTCCGTAGGTGAAGACGTCCAAAGAGAGAACGAAACAGCCAGCTTTTCTCGCAGGGAGCTTGTATTCTCCTTTTGTTCACTGCTGATCAGCTTTCCCGTGTATTTATATAAACTTTTGGGAGGTTCTCTTCAATTGTCCTACCTGTTCCTATTTAAAATAATTTTTAACTGAACCCCCACCCCCACCCACTCACACTCTCTCTTTGTTTTACCTCAGATAACCACGCAAGAAGCTTTTCAAAACATTATTTATTTATTTTTATTTATTGGGATTTATACCGCACTTTCTCTGGGTGGCTTACAAAATTTAAAGACAACAGTAAAATATCATCATGTGAAACAATCTTAAAACTATATCATTACTTACCCATATACCAGAGGTGGGATCCAGCAGGTTCTCACAGGTTCCCGAGAGTAGGTTACTAATTATTTGCGTGTGCCGAGAGGGGGTTACTAATTGGTGATTTTGCCACGCGATTTTGGCCTGAGTTATGCCCCTCCTCTCAGCAGTAGTGCGCAGAACTTGGAGCAGTTCGGTGAGGCGCACCGGGCGCATGCGTGGCAGCCTGGGCCTGCCTGCATTCGCTTTCCTGCACTCCAAGGACTCCACGCTGCGGCTGCGTCCTTGCCACAGCCCCGCTTCCAGGAATGCCCCATCCTCTGGTGGAATTGGCCCAGCCACTGCCCACTTGTGCCCCAGCTTCCAGCCCCATTGGCTTACACGCCACACTTTGAATCCCACCACCATGGGAACCTGTTACTAAAATTTTTGGATCCCACCACTGACCAACAGCCACTAGAGCCAAGAAAGGGGCTGGTGGACCCAGAGGTGTATCTAGGGAAGTTGGAGCCCGGGGGGTGGGCGGAAAACGCAGATTCTGCCCCAAGCTCTATTTTTCCTAGATATGCCTTCGATGCTGAAGCCCCAGCCGCAGAAGGCCATTGCGTTCACATTCTGCATGTGAGCCCCCAAAGGCACCTGGTGGGCCACTGCGAGTAGCAGAGAGCTGGACTAGATGGACTTTGGTCTGATCCAGCTGGCTTGTTCTTATGTTCTTATGTTCTTCTTATGTTCTTATGATGCTAATAAAAGGGCAGGGGCAAGCTTCATTTCTTTGGCATGAAGTAGCTATCAAAGGCCCAGAATCCAGGGCAGTAAAATGTTGGGACCCCTCATTTGATCAAACAGGGACGTGAGACACACCTTTGGAGGCAGGGGAGCTGTTTGACTCCATAGTTAAAGAAATCACTCCTCCTACGCAGTGGTGGGATCCAAAAATTTTAGTAACAGGTTCCCATGGTGGTGGGATTTAAACTGTGGCGTAGCGCCTATGGGACTAGGTGGGGCACGACGGGGGCGTGGCCGGGCATTCTGGGGATGGGGCATTCCTGGGCGGGGCTGTGGCAAGGATACAGCCGTTGCGCTGGTCCTTGGGCGGGAAACGAATGCACGCAGGCGCAGGCTGCCACGTACACCGGTGCACGTTCTGCTAGACTGCTTCAAGTTCTGCGCGCTACTGCTGAGGAGCAGAGGAGGGGCGTAATTAAGGCCAAAATCACGTGGCAAAATCACCAATTAGTAACCCCCTCTCGACACACACAAATAATTAGTAACCTACTATCGAAACCTGTGAGAACCTGCTGGATCCCACCTCTGCTCCTACGGTGTGCGTGGGGATGGGAAAGGAAGATGTATGTGGGGTGACAATAAGAGGTGACTTTATGAGGAACGCTGGGAGAGAACATTGCACCCAAGAGGAAGGGTAACAGGAATGGTTTTGTGTTGAAAAGTCCTTATGCCGAACCCTTATGATTTTCCAGATAAGAAGTTAGGAAGTGGTTTGCCATTGCCTGCCTCTGCATGGACCGAGAGAGTTTTGAGAGAACTGTGACAGGTCACCCAGCAGGCCTCATGTGGAGGAGCAGGGAATCAAATCCAGTTTTCCAGATTAGAATCCACTGCTGTCAACCACTGTACCACACTGGCTGTTTTAGGAATGGTTTTAGTGACTGAAAAAGTTGTATAAGCCAGTGTGGTGGTGGGTCAGACTAAGGCACAAGTGTCAAATTCGCGGCCCTCCAGATATTATGGACTACAGTTCCCATCATCCCCTGCCAGCATGATGCTGGCAGGGGATGATGGGAACTGTAGTCCATAACATCTGGAGGGCTGCGAGTTTGACACCTATGGACTAAGGGCTGAGAGACCACGGACTAGACTTTCAATCTAACTTACCTCACAGGGTTCTGTTAAGCGTAAAATGGGTGAATGGAAACATATACACTGAGATCCTTGGAGGAAGAGGAAAATGAAATTGAAACAATAAATAAAAATGTCATATTAGGAATCCACATGACTGTGATAATGGGGCAGATTTGTTTATTTTGAGAAACAAATCAAATCCTGTGGTGAGCATGATGGTATCTATTCACAGAGAGAATATTTGCATGATTCATAGTTCCAGCTTTTCTTTGTACAATGTGAGCGGCTGAATTACCCAGTCGCACTGAAGACTGAATTATATCCGTTCAGAGGAGGCTGCCTGTTGCATCTCTGTGTGAGTCAATAGAGCGCGCGTGCGCACACACACACACACACACACACACACACACACACACTGAAGACTGGGCCCCACAAATACACAAAACTGGAGTAACTGAAGAAACTTGGAATATAGGAAGTGATTTTCTGGATCCATTCAGCCATCATATTTAATAACTATGCAGTTGTTATATTTCAACTGTTATTTTTAGTGTAAATGACAATTTCATTTCAATTCAAGAAAAATGTTTCAGATTTTTTTGGGGAAAATACTGTATTGTTAGCACCCTAAGCAGGCAAGTTTCAAGCTTGTGTACACCTACCCAGAGGTGGGATCCAGCAGGTTCTCACAGGTTCCCAAAAGGATGTTACTAATTATTTGTGTGTGCCGAGAGGGGGTTACAAATGGGTGATTTTGCCACGTGATTTTTGCCTTAGTTACGTCCCTCCTCTCAGCGGTAGCGTGCAGAACTTGAAGCAGTCTAGCAGGAGGCGCACCGGCGTGCGTGGCAGTCCTGTGCCTGTGTGCATCTGTTTCCCACCCAAGGACCAGCCAAGAGCCATGCCTCGCCACACAGCCCGCCCAGGAATGCCCCTCACTCGAATGCCCTGCCACGCCCCCATCATGCCCCGCCCAGCCCCATTGGTGCTATGCCACAGTTTGAATCCCACCACCATGGGCACCTGTTACTAAAATTTTTGGATCCCACCACTGCCCCTACCCCCACTAAAATAGAGTCTGGTTTGCCCAAGTTGTCTTCTGGGATATGACTGTGGTAGAACAGGCATTCTTTGACCTTCGGACTCTAGTCCTCCCAGGGTTTCTCCGCTCCTCCTTGAAGGGACTTGTTTCATTTCTATAGGGCAGAGGAACCTGTCTCTCCAGATACAGCTCAGGAACTACAATTCCCATCAGCCTCTGTCCGCATGGCCAATTGGCCATGCTGGTAGGGGCTGATGGGAATTGTAGTTCCTGAACATCTGGAGAGCCGCAGGTTCCCTACCCCTGCTCTAGGGTAACTGCTGCCACCACCTGACCATTGCAGGAATTGCCCACTGGGGAGGGTCAGGACGCCCCAGCCTCCTTTCCAGCTTTCCAACCTTGCCTCTGGGTCTCCTGCTTCCCCACTCCTGGGCACCACAGGGACAATTTAATGCATGGTGCCCACCTGGAGGAATAGCTGCTTGGCCATTGCCAGCCTCCTCCCCCTTCCTTCCTAGCACCACATCTTTAAAACAACATGTCCGAGCAGAACCAGATTGAGCAAGGGGGCCAAAAGAAATGGGAGATAAATGCAGTTCCTCTGTCCCTCCCTCTATACATGCCTTATCACAGTGATGGCGAACCTTTTCGAGACCGAGTGCCCAAATGGCAACCCCAAACCCACTTATTTATCACGAAGTGCCATCACGGCAATTTAACCTGAATACTGAGGTTTTAGTTTAGGTTGGCTCCGAAGTATGCATTACTAGGGAGTAAGCTTGGTGGTAGTCAGTGACTTTGCTTTGAAGCAACTGTGCAACTCTTCCAACGGGTGAATCATGATCCTAGGCGGGTTTGCTCAGAAGCAAGCCCCATTGCCAGCAACCAAGCTTACTCCCAGGTAAAGGATCGCGCTTTAGTTCTTCGCATGAAAATCAGTGGGGTTTAACAGCGCTTAACAGGGTTACCTACACTGCTTCCCCAAAACTAGGTCTTAGGTTTAATGCTAATAATTGAACCCAGTGGCCCAGGCCAACCTAGATGTGTGTGTGTGTGTGTGTGGGGGGGGGACTCTGTTTGCATGTGCCCACAGAGAGGGCTCTGAGTGCCACCTCTGGCACCCGTGCCATAGGTTCGCCACCACTGCCTTATCAGATGGAATCATAGGAGAGGCTCTTAAGTTCTGGATGTTACAGCTGTCTACAGATTTTCCATTTCCCAGAAAGTCCTTCAGCTCCTTGGGTGAACAAGTGACCAAAACGGGTGCCTCCTCCAGACCACAGGCAAGAGCTTTGTCCCCTCTGATCGTCCCAGCCACAAGAGAACTTCCTCCTTGCACCTAAGTGTTTATCGACTCCCAGTCCCCACCGCCCTGACCTTGTCAGTGTGGGTCAAGGAAGCTTTTCCTGCCACTTCCAGGAATCCTCTTCCTGATGCCCTTCTATCCTTTTTAAGACCTCCACATCTGTGATACCTGCTTGGAGAAGAGGGTAGGCTTTGACAGCATGGTGTAGTGGTTAAGAACAGGTGGATTCTAATCTGGAGAACCGGGTTTGATTCCCCATTCCTCTACTTGAGTGGCAGAGGCTTATCCGGTGAACCAGGTGTGTTTCTGCACTCCTGCATTCCTGCTGGGTGACCTTGGGCAAGTTGGGTAGCTCTTCAGAACTCTTCAGCCTTACCTACTCCTCTACAAGGTGTCTGCCAGGAGAGGAGATGGTAGGCCACCTTGAGTCTCCTTACAGGAGAGAAGAGTGGGGTATAAATCCAAACTCCTCCAACCCCTCCTCCTCCTCATTGTCTGTTGCTACCGCTGTTAGTGTAACCCCTATGCCCAGAATGGGTTGGCCCAGAATGGGTTGACCCAGTAAGGGGGTGGAGACTCGGAGCAGCAGAGAGGCTGCAAGAGCTCTTTTGCAGAAGAAGCTAGCTACCAGACTGTGACCTTGATTTCTATAAGCCCTTAACACCTTCGTTAGCAGGGTTTTCTTTGTGGTTAAGTAATGGGTGAGAGTTCTCCTGAAAACCTTCATCATGTTGCACCTGCTCATCAAGCCCTTGGAGTTTTCAGGAGCCGTTTCCAACGGGTAAGAAGAAATTGGACTTGGCAATATCAGTAGACTGTAAATAGAAGGACTTGAAATGCAACCTGAACAGGACCTTGAATTGTAACGTTAAATGTTGATGTTAAATGTTAATTGTAAAGAGAAGTAAACCATATTGTTGTTTAAAAATTGTTGTTGCAACTCATTCCAAGTACTGCCCCACAGAACTCACAAGCTGAGGTTACATTAGCATTTTTAAAAGGCAGGCAAGCAATTGAAATTGACTGCCCCCTCCCTCCAACCCAGTTAAAATATCACTTCAAACCTCAGTGGAAAAAACCATTTCTTCCCAGTACCATTTGGAGACCTCGCAGTTCCAGGAAATGGGAATGATCTAGAATTGTATTGACCTTGGGGCTGGAGAGGCCCCATTGGGGAATCTTTAACCTGTTGGGCTTCTTTAGTGCCCTAGAGTGTCAAGACTTTAAACATAATACAATTACGTGGTTTTGAAGGTTTGGCTCTGGCATCTGAGTTACAAAGATTTTCTACCTGGACAGAAGACGAAGGGAGCGTGGGTAAGGCAACACACACACACACACGCGCACGCACGCACGCACGCACGCACACGCACACACACACAGACAGCAAAGTTGATTACAAGTGAAAATTTTTAAAGGCTTAAGAACAGCTGCATTTGTAACCAGCTGTGTCCTGTAAATAGCTGAGGAAGCACTATGTATTCCTTCTCCCCACAAATAAATAAATAAGTTAAGTAAGCAAGCAAGTAAATGAATGTGTATGGGAAGGGGGGGGGGGCTACATAAACCCATAGCTTGCTGCAGACTGAGTAGAATCATACAATTAGAATAACAGAATCATAGAGTTGGAAGAGACTCCAAGGGCCATCAAGTCCAACCCTCTGCAATGCAGGAACACACAATCAAAGCGCTCCTGACAGATGGCCATCCAGCCTCTCTTTAAAAACCTCCAAAGAAGGAGACTCCACCACAGTATATGGAAGCAGTTTTGGGAGACTTTCCGCAGCACCACCGGAGACCTCTTCCAAACCTATACCTGATGGTACCTTGAAGGACAATGTGACAGATTTATGGAGATTTATGGAGGAGAAGTCGATTTATGGCTACCAATCTTGATCCTCTTTGATCTGAGATTGCAAATGCCTTAACAGACCAGGTGATTGGGAGCAACAGCCGCAGAAAGCCATTGCTTTCACATTCTGCATGTGAGCTCCCAATGGCACCTGGTGGGCCACTGCGAGTAGCAGAGAGCTGGACTAGATGGACTCTGGTCTGATCCAGCTGGCTTGTTCTTATGTTCTTATGTGAGCTACTGGGTGGGAGCCTGCAAAAGTAGGGGAAATGGCCTGAAATTCTCCCTTCCCGCTCTCGCAATTGAAACAAAAACACATTCATTCCCGTTCACCACCCATATCTATTAAAAATAATAAAGTGTATCAGATTAGACACTGGGCGGAAGCGTTTGCAGAGCGACAACAGGACAGCACGGGTTTAGGCAGCGAGCTGGAGGAAGGTTGGAGGTTTTCATCAAAACACAAAAGCGGGATTGTGTTTCAGATTGGATCATCGCTTTCGGAGGCCCGGTCCAGTCTCCGACGTCACCTCCAGATGGCAAAACAATATTCCGAAACATCTGGAGCAAAAGGGGAGGGGGAGGAAAGGAAAAAGGTAGCCTTCGGCCTTCTAATTGTCTACACTGGAAAACTGCTACTGAAATCCACGTCGCTCTTGTGGCGGGATTTGGTTCATAGTATTACCATGTGTTATCAAATTTCCATAAAATAAAACATCCTCACAGAAAACCAGTCCAGGGATCTAAAATCCCCAGTACAATCTAGAATTTGTTGCAAGATTCTTGCACAGCTCCTGGGTTGCCAATCTCCCACTGCAGCCTGGAGATCTCTCACTTTTACAAGTGACAGTTGACAGAGATCATAGAGTTGGAAGAGAGCCGAAGGGCCATCAAGTCAAACCCCCTGCAATGCAGGAACACACAATCAAAGCACTCCTGACAGATGGCCATCCAGCCTCTCTTTAAAAACCTCCAAAGAAGGAGACTCCACCACACTCGGAGGCAGAGAATTCCACTGTCGAACAGCCCTGACTGTCAGGAAGTTCTTCCTGATGTTTAGGTGGAATCTCTGTTCCTTCACCTTGAACCCATGACTCCTGGTCCTAGTCTCTGGAGCAGCAGAAAACAAGCTTGCTCCCTCACCAACATGACATCCCTTCTGATATCTAAACATGGCTATCATGTCACCTCTTAACTTTCTCTTCACCAAACTAAACATAACCAGCTCCCTAAGTCTCTCCTCGTAGGGCATGGATTCCAGACCTTTGACCATTTTGGTTGCCCTCCTCTGGACCCATTCTAGATTGTCAATATCCTTCTTGAATTGCTGTGGCCAGAACTGTATACAATATTCCAGGTGAGGTCTAAACAATGCAAAATGGAGAGGTACAATTACATCCCTCGATCTAGACACTATACTTATATTGATACAGCCCAGAATTGCATTGGCTTTCTTGGTTGCTGCATCACACTGCTGACTCCTGTTTAGTCTGTGGTCTACTATGACTCCCAGATCCCTTTCGCAGGTAGTGTTGTCAAGCCAAGTGTCACCTATCCTATATCTGTGCATTTCATTTTTTTCGGCCTAAGTGTAGTATCTTAGTGGGGTGCTGTGTGGTTTCCGGGCTGTGTGGCCGTGTTCTAGCAGCATTCTCTCCTGACGTTTCGCCTGCATCTGTGGCTGGCATCTTCAGAGGATCTGATAGTAGGAAGGGAAAGCAAGTGGAGCATATATACCAGAGGTCAAAAGGTGAGGCCCTCTGAATAGAGTAGCCTGGTATGTGAGTCACAAAGAAGTCCGTAACCTGGGAGTAACAATGAAGTATATATACTCCACTTGCTTTCCATTCCCACTATCAGATCCTCTGAAGATGCCAGCCACAGATGCAGGCGAAACGTCAGGAGAGAATGCTAGAACACGACCATACAGCCCGGAAACCACACAGCACCCCGGTGATTCCGGCTGTGAAAGCCTTCGACAATACATTGTAGTATCTTACATTTATCTCTGTTGAAATTCATTTTGTTTGTTTGGCCCAGCTCTCCAATCTGTCCAGCCATTTTGAATTCTGACTCTGTCCTCTAGGGCATAGGTGTCAAATTTGCGGCCTTCCAGATGTTCTGGACTACAATTCCCATAATCCCCTGCCAGCACCATGCTGGCAGGGGATTATGGGAACTGTAGTCCATAACATCTGGAGGGCCGCAAATTTGACACCTGTGCTCTAGGGTATTAGCTACCCCTCCTAATTTGGTGTCACCTGCAAATTTGATTAGTATGCCCTCTATTGGTTAGCATGCCCTCTATTTCAGTGCCTCCCCAAACCTTACCCTCCACAGACTCAGCCTCTAAACTCTCCAGGAATTTCCCAACCCAGAGTTGGCAACCCTAATACCAGGACACCCCTGAAAAACAATTTTATGGAAATGGCAGTAATTGAACCTGCGACCTCCTGAACAAATGCTCTACCACATATAGTTAAAAAGAAGAAGAGTTTGGATTTATATTCCCCCCCCCCCTGCAGGAGGACTCAGCAATGACAATCTCGCCTCACAACAAACACCCTGTCAGGTGCGCGGGGCTGAGAGAGCTCCGAGAAGCTGCGACTAGCCCAAGGTCACCCAGCTAGCGCAGGTGGGAGTGCATAAAGGCCTTTAGTTCTTCAGATGAAGCTCCATTGCTCGAAGTGGTGAGCCGGGGAATCAAACCCGGTTCCTCCAGATTAGATACATGAGCTCTTAACCTCCTAGGCCACTGTTAAGGCTCTTCCTCCCTGCAATAGTGCTGGGTGTTGTATTTTATACATTGGCTGTGTGGCCAACTCCAGGTTGGGAAATTCATGCAGATTTGGGGGTACAGCCTGGAGAGGATGGGATTTGGGGGGAGAGGACAGACGTCAAATGAGGAGCACAATCCAAAGCAGAGTCTTTTCTCCAGGGGAACTAATCTCTGAAGTCTGGAGATAAATTGTAAGTCTGGGGTATCTCCAGGCAGCCACACCTGCACAGTGTCAACCCCAGCTGGCCACCCTAGTATAAACAATGATAGTATTGTCCCATATCAGTAGGGGAAGCGCATTTGTTCCAGATACACATATTATCGAAGCCCCCCGCCAGCATGGCCAATTGACCATGCTGGCAGGGGCTGATGGGAACTGTAGTCCATAACATCTGGAGTGCCAAAGGTTTGCCACCACAGTCCTATACGTTTACCACTTTGTGTCTTCCTTGTTTTTAGCATGTTGCTTTTACGTTTTGTTGGCTCAACATTTTTGTAATGTTTTTTCTATATTTTAGACACCGATCGAGCTTTAGTGCTCCTGGAAGATTACTGCAAGAAGCTAAAAAACCCCGAGGAGAAGCAATTGAAAAGGGCCATCAAGAAAGTGATGGGCATCTTTAAAAGCAGTTTATTCCAAGCGTTGCTAGGTACGTAACCAGCTTCTAACTTCCCAATTTTGCACTGGTTCACACGTTTGGATGCTCTAAAGTGGTGTATGTAAGTTGCTTCTGTCATTTTGGCTGATAGGTTGGCAGAAAGGTTGGCTTTGTAAAGGGGGTCACTTGGTGAGTTTCCTAGTTGTGGAAATATTATATATTTGGTTTGGCTTATTTGTTGGAGTTGCGATGAATAGCAGAAATAGCTGCATGTGGATTCCGGAAACGACTCTCGCAATATTAGGGGGAAGCTGGTTACTCGTCGAATAAAGAAAAAAATCGAATAAATAAATCTTCTATCCCACCCTACCAATTGATTATTTAATAATGCACAATATTTATAAAGAACTTCTAGCATTCAAACAGTTCTCATACATTATTGAGTTAATTTGTATCTTGGGCCCCTTCCGCACATGTAGAATAATGCACTTTCAATCCACTTTCAATGCACTTTGAAGCTGGACGTTACTGTGCGGAAAAGCAAAATCCACTTTCAAACACTTGTGAAAGTGGATTAAATGTGCATTATTCTGCATGTTAGTCCTGTAGGTTAGCCCAGAATTATTATCTCTGTAGAGCAGGTGGAGGGGGGAGACTTTGAGAGAGTTGGCTGCCAAGGTTGAGGCTGAAATTCAGACTGAGGACCACCGGCTTCTCTTGTGTGACTTTAAAGTACCATCAAGTTGCAGCCAACTTGTAGCAACTTCACAGGGTACATTCAAAGACGTTCAAAGATGGTTTGCCTTTGCCTTCCTCACCATAGAGGCCCCACTTTTCGTTGGGGGTCTCCCATCCGAATACTAACCCCTGCCCCTGCTTAACTTCTGAGATCTGATGATATCAGACTGCCTTGGCCGATCAGGCCAGAGCCTCCGTCTCTTAGGCCCCTTCCGCACACGCAAAATAATGCGTTTTCAAACCACTTTCACAACTGTTTGCAAGTGGACTTTGCCATTCCGCACAGCTTCAAAGAGCACTGAAAGCAGTTTGAAAGTGCATTATTCTGCATGTGCGGAATGAGCCTTAGTCTGCACTATATTAGTTCCTTGCTTGTTAAGTTAGAAAAGTCAATAACTGAGGTAGTTGCCCCAGTTGAAGGATCTCTTTGTTTGAAAATTATTAAACCTTAATGCGTTATCTAATTCCTGGGCACATCTGAGTTTCCCTTTCCTATTCTCCTTTTTCTTGCTGCTACGACAGGCCAAGGGTCAAAATCTTACCTTGTGAATCTTTTAAGGACCAATTCACTTTACACACTCTTCTCGCCCTCCACGTCTGGGTGGCCCCTTCCGCACAGGCAAAATAATGCGTTTTCAAACCACTTTCACAACCGTTTGCAAGTGGATTTTGCCATTCCACACAGCTTCAGAGAGCATTGAAAGCAGTTTGAAAGTGCATTATTCTGCATGTGCGGAAGGAGCCGGTGATTCCGCATAGGCCAAATATAACGGGTTCAGGTCTTTTTAAAAAGCGTTTTGGGGGAGAGGTTCTCACAGAACTTGCCCCCCCAAAATGCTTCTGACCAGTGGTGGGATCCAAAAATTTTAATAGCAGGTTCCGATGGTGGTGGGATTCAAACAGTGGCGCCGCCGCACACACGCACCTCCAGTCCCTATTGGGCAGGGAGGTTGCTTTGGTAACCCCTTCTTGGCACTCAGAAAAAAATAGTAACCACTTCTAGAGAAGTGGGGAGAACTGGTTGGATCCCACCTCTGCTTCTGACCTGTTATATTTACCTGAACCCGGGTTAAATGCAGGTCACTAAATTAGGGACTTTCCCCCTTTCCCCCAGGTTTCAGTTGCATGACCAGGCTGCCCCGCACCACCGCCTAGAGTAAGTGGGGCATGAGGGTGCACAGAGAGAGGCGCAGGGGAGATGCGGTGGTGAGGCACGGGGGGGACATGGGGACAATGACGCCCAGGCGTCATTTTCTCTCGCTTCGCTTCTTGTCTCCAGTTGAGCGAAACTCTGTCATCTGGAGATCAGTTGTAATTCCAGGCAGAGACGTAGCTGGGCCAAACTGCGCCCGGTGTGCATACTAATTTTCTGCCCCCATGGCCCCCCCACGGCACCCCCCTTCCCACACTTACCTTAGTTCCTTTCCTTTTTCAGAACTTTTTCAGGCTGCAAAAGGCCTGTTCTCAGTAAAAACGGCCTGATGGGAACTATACTTCCCAGGAGACCTTGTGAGCCCCAAGGTCTCCTGGGAACTGTAGTTCCTCAGGCCATTTTTACTGCGAACAGGCCTTTTGCAGCCTGAAAAAGTTCTGAAAAAGGAAAGGAACTAAGGTAAGTGTGGGAAGGGGGGTGGAGGGCGCTGCGGGGGGGGGGGCGCCATGGGGGGCGGGGAAAGGGAGAGAAAGGGCGTGCACCTGGTGCACAGCGCGCCCCCGCCCCCTTGTAGCTTTGCAACTGATTCCAGGAGATGTCCAGGTGCCACCCAGGGATTGGCAACCCTGTGGTCCTAGTACATATACATTTTCCCAGTGAAGCAATATAGGAGAACCTTGGGACTAAATCAAATCAGGATAATGGTGCAAGGAAAAAGCTTAAGCCCCTCCTTGCTCTGTGCCCCGGCCCCAATCAGAGTCTGGCCTACCCGCTCCTGTCAATCAAGTTCTCAGCAAGGTCCGTTGTGTGCATGTCTGAGCATTAGATCCCTGATGGCAATGTAGACTTGCCAACTGCAGTTTGGGAAACAATTGGAGATTTGGGTGGTGGGGCCTTGGAAGGGCGGAGAGGGGAGGGACCTCATTGGTATATCATGCCTTATTGGTATACCCACCCTCCAAAGCGGCCATTTTCTCCGAGGGAACTAGGTTTGCCAGCTCTGGGCTTGGAAGTACTTGAAGATATTCTTGGGTATGGGTATGGTTCTTGGGTATGGCAGGGTTTGGGAAGGGATCTCATGCAGCTTTCTCTCTGCAGTTCTTTAGTAGGAAATGTTAGAAAGAATTTTACGTACCTGTAATAAATTTGCACTTATACCTGCTCCAGTACATTCAAGTGTTTACCTACTAAAACAGGCTGGGGAAAAATGTAATTTCATAAGTGAGAGTGCATTATTATTATTTTTAGTTTAGATGATCCTTTTCATTCCCACGGTGCTTTTTTTATTTGAGTAAAGAGATTTTGGGCCTGGTAAAAGAGGCATAATCTCTCATTATAAAATTGTTTTGCACTCTGGTGGCCTAGAATGGCTGATAACCCAAAAGCGATTGCTCAACCATATTCTCAGGTTGTAAGGTTGCGTTGTTATGTAAGTGGGTTTTGTTTTACATAACCGGTGTTTTTAAATGAAAATTGCGTTTTGGATGTCCTTTGGGGGCTGTTTTGGCAATCTTTCTTGCATTTGGTCAAATCAGATTTACTGCTTTTCTCAGGTTTGTCACTGCTTTTGTAGTTTTTATAATTATTTATGGATTTTAACTATTTATGGAATTTTGGAAAAAAATCTGCCTCTTTGGCAGGTTTGAGGTGGGTGACCAGATTGTTTAAAAATGAAAAAAAGCTAATGAAGATTCACATAAAACAACAAACTAGCCAGGGACAAGGACTTTGGGTAGGGGCTGCATCATCATCTGTGCCATATCGAAGACCTGAGTTCAAATGGTGCTAAACTTTTCAATACTTACCTCAGTCATTTATGAGACACTTTTAGTCAATATGGCAACATTTTTGTCAGATTGTAATATTTTTCAACCTTATTTTTGACCACTGGAGAAGGTCAATGGACAGAAACGCGTTTGGATCTAAAAGTGTTGCATACGAGTATATGTGTTATGTTGTGGTTTTTTCATGGATCAATGTTTGGGAGTGTATTTAGGGCCTTTTACTATGATTTGATTTTAATTTGAATAAACACATTTGTATTTTTTCTAGACAGCAGTTTCTGTTTTAAAAGGCCAATTTTATGCTAACCTTTTGGTCCTTTTCCTCTAGCCTAAAGACTGCTTGAGCTTCGAGGATATCATTTTAGGTGGCTCAGTGGCTGCTTTTGTACCGCTTCTAAAGCTTGTTTTATTATTACTAATACTTACGCTGTTGTTGTAATGATTTTTGTCGTACTGTTTGTACTTTGTGAGCCTCGAGCAAGACTCTGAAGAGGCAGCATAAACAGTTTCTGAATAAATCTCTTTGGGAAGCTCCTCCCACAATGCTGGGACCACCACTGAAAAGGCCCTGCTTCTGCCACAACTGGTATTTCGTCCTTTGGAACAGGAAGCTGGGCCTGATTTACTGATCAGCGAGGAAAGTGCTTCACATAAGGGAGAGTCTTTCCTTGCAGTGCAATAAAGCAGTGATGTTAATTCGTCCTTCCAGCTTTTTAAAAACAATGCTTATGTAGCACTTTCAATGTACAATTCATTAGAAGAAGAAGAGTTTGGATTTATATCCCCCCTTTCTCTCCTGCAGGAGACTCAAAGGGGCTTACAATCTCCTTGCCCTTCCCCCCTCACAACAAACACCCTGTGAGGTAGGTGGGGCTGAGAGAGCTCAGAAGAGCTGTGACTAGCCCAAGGTCACCCAGCTGGCGTGTGTGGGAGTGTACAGGCTAATCTGAATTCCCCAGATAAGCCTCCCAACTCAGGCGGCAGAGCTGGGAATCAAACCCGGTTCCTCCAGATTAGATACATGAGCTCTTAACCTCCTACGCCACTGCTGCTCGTATAGAGCTTATAGAGACAAGCACACTCCCAAATCTTTTGGCACATAAAACAATAGCAGAACTTTCATAGAATACAGCCAACTTCTTTGGACACTATAAAAAAAGACTAAAAAGTTTGTGGCTTTTCAGAAGCTACAGAAGAAAAAGACAACTAATGGTGGGCTGTGATACAGGTATATAAGACGATGGCCTTCTCCACAGTTTCATTTTCCTCACTTTGTAAGTGTTATGTCTCAATCATCAAGTGAGCAACAAGGTAAAAAACAAGGCTTATTTACACAGACGGCCTCCACACTAATACATCAGGCAGAGAGGGAGAAACTACACATGCACTCAGATATCACGCTCTCAGCTGACGTCACTCCCACAACTACGGAAACCTCAGTAGTTCAATACAGAACTGTAAGTTATTGTTTCTTCAAGGGTTCTTTTCAGCTTCATATGTGTTTTGCTCCCCTTAGTAGTTGACGCAGTATCATTCAGATTTATGTCTGGCACATCTCTCTGCAGATTTTTATGCTGGACATAAACCTATGTGATATCGAATCGACCACTAGAGGGAGCAAAACACATTCAGGAATGGAAAAAAAAACCCTAAGAAACAAGAGGAAAATGACAATGCAAAAGAGCCCTTTAGGTGGGGTAGAGTAGACAGTGGAGAGACAGAACTTTTTTCTTCCTCTCCCCAAATATGGCAACCCAACAGCTTTCGAGAATCAAAGCTCTATTCGCCATGGGAACCTGATACACATATTGTTATAATGCTGAAAAATTTCCAATTGCCAATCAAAAAAAAATGAAACAAAACTGAAAAGATCCCTATGGCGTGGGTGGGCGGTTCTGTCAGGGTCGAGGAAAATGCAGGCAAATCTGCCATGTGGAAACCTCATTGCAACGGAGGTATTTTCGCAGCTGCAGCAGCAATAGAGAAATACACAAGCCTATCCCTGTGAGGATAATGCCTCTGTCCTAGCTAGGGCTACCAACCTCCAGGTAGCGGCTGGGGATATCGTGCTATTACAACCTGCCTCCAGTGACAGAGATCAGTTCACCTGGAGAAAATGGCCATTGGAAAGTGGGCTCCATGGCGTTATGTCCCACTGAAATCCCTCTCCTCCCCAAACTCTGCCCTCTTCAGGCTCCACCCCCTAAATCTCCAAATATTTTCCAATTGGATACTGGCACTCCTACCCTAACCCTGATTCTAGATAACGTAATGAACCAGTAAAGTCCAGTCAAAAGTAACTGTAGCAAGTTCTTTATTGAGCTGGCATCCTTAATCAAGTACAGACAATGCGGGAACTAACTTCCAGAACCCAGGCAGCCACTTTTACGGGCTTCAGACAAGTTCCCGCCAAAGATTAGAGCAGAGAGAGTTCTCACACTAAAGTTCTCACACAGGCAAGCAGACAACAACTGATAACCATCCCGGGCACCCTGCCAGGATTTCCAGCAGGCTCCCTGTCAAGATTGCATAGCGACCTTACAACCAGGAGGGGAGAACTGTATAGTTTTGTATTTTGAAAACGGCTGTAGCATTTTAAGGAAAAAATAAGAGGAATCTTGACAACGGAATTGGAGCATGACGTTGGAGCTTATCGAAGGGCCCGCGTCTGCATTTCATTTGCTAGTAGAGTTGCCAAATTCCAGGTGGTGGCTGGAGAGCTGCTGGGGTTATGGCTGATCTCTGGGCGGGAGAGATCAGTTCAGCTGAAGAAAATGGCCGCTTTCAGAGGTGGACTCTATGGTATTGTACTCCATTGAAGTCCCTCCAATTCCTAAACCTAGCACTCCTCAGACCCCACCTCTGTAATCTCCAGGTATTTCCCCACCTGGAACCAGCAACCCTCGTTGCTGCCCCGATGGTTGTCTGCTTTCATCTTTTAAAATCTATCATGTTCCTCCGTGTAGAGCTCAGAGCTCATTACTGTGTTGCTGGAAGAGTGATAAATATGAATGAGGCCTCGATTAGAGAAGCAGATGAATAATTTAAACACAAACTTCAAGTCTTACAGTGCTGTGACTGTAGGCTATTTTACTGGAGATCACTCTGTGTCGTCCGGAGTTTGGGTTTGAGAATGAGGAGGTTGTAGCTCCATCTCCGTTTCATTCCAGGAGCCTCGCTTGCTTAAATAGATCTTCAACGGTTCTGAATTTTTCCACATCGAGCCCCTTTGGCTCGATGTTTTATAAGTCACGTTATTATTTATAATTAAAGTCCCCCCTGGCTTTGGACCAGGATGCCTGGAGGATCATCTTCTCCCATAGGTTCCTTCCCAGAAATTAAAATCACAGGGAGTGGTCCTCCTGATTGTCCTGTCAATCAAAGAAACATTTGGCGGATACCCAAAGGAGGGTCTTTTTAGCGACTGTCCTGCGATTCTGAAACAACTTGCCCAGGGAAGCGCGCTTAGACTTTTCACTTTTGATCTTTGGAGGCAGCCGGATATGCTTTTATTTAGCACCATCTTTAATTAAAGCCGTCCTAAACCGTGATTTTAAATCTTGACTTTATGTTTCCTGTGTTACCTGTTTTATGTATTTTATTAATACTGTAAACCATCTTGAGCTGCATAGGAGGACAGGTGGCTAATAAATATTTTAGATAAATAAAGAATACTAATAGTAACGAGTAGTGCTGCATTGCTGCTGGTAGCAAAATGCTTGACACTGATGCAGCAGAGGTGGGAATGGAACTCTTTGTCAGGGGTGCACCTAAGTGATTGTACCAAGTTGACTGAGATGCATTTCTTCTTCAATGTAACTGCTGCAAGATATATGTAACTAGCCTGCTATGTGTTACTATTGCTGTAACGGGACACTCTGCCTTTGATTCTGTCTTTATGACTTCACACACTTTGTAGATAACTAGGCTTTCCCCTGACAACTTCTCCTCCCATGGGAACCGGGATGTTTCTGTTGATCTGTGGGAGCAGAGGACCAGTTGGCTTTATCTCTATCTGTCACTGAACTTGGGGCGCCTCAGCCCCACAATAACTCTTCCTCACGTTCTCTTTCTCTCATTATTTGGGAAAATGGGAGGGCGGATTAAGGGGGTAGCAAAAGCCAGGTTCGCCAGAACTGGCGTTCTCAAGCAGGGTACTTTGTCGCCTTTCAATAAACACTACTGATCATCAATCCAGAGTCCTTTTATTGATTCAAGGTCCGAGGCCTAACACCCTTAAATAAGTTTGGTAGTTCAGATCTTCGGTTGTAGAGGCAGGGAATTGAAACTGACTATGCAAGGAAAAAAGTCTCTCCCCACCCCCGACCGTGTGATCCTTTTGTTATATGGTGCTTTTAATTAGCCAGTTCGTGATGCACGGTGCTCATTGTGGAAAAGAAGGCGGAAGTGATGAGCTTGCAAAATTTGTCTCTCCCTCCTGTCCTTTCACCATCTACATTTATCATTAAGGAAAGTGCATGGTTAGGCAGTGTTAGGCAGCTCGGAAGGGAGAATGCGGAAAGAGGCTTACATGAGGCAGGGCTATGCGTGTGTGCAGGCGTGCATGATTTTACACATGGAATCATCTCTATAAAACATCATTTTGGTTTGAGCAGGCTTTAATGCCCTGCAAATAGCTGTAATCATCTTATGTGGTATTAGGTAAAAATCTCATCTCTGTAGATCCCCTCCCACCCCCAAACTCGGATAAACCCAACCACTAAAGAATGGCACATTTCCTGGGCCCGTTTGAAATGGACGCCGGGTTCGCGTTTGTGTAACTGTTCCCGAGGAGCCAGAGATCTGCTTCAAGCCGGAAATCTACATCTTCAGTCTGTCCCGGTACGGGCTTAGCAGCAAATGAAAAACAGCCGAGCATTTGCTGCCTTTCAAAAAAAATCATCCAGATAAACTGGCCAAGTAATGCTTTTCATGAACGAAAATATTTTTGTCTGCCAGCTGGTTTGCAACTGTGCCTGCGAAACATTCTCGTTTCCCCTATTTGTTGATTATTTACAGCTGAACGCACTTGCCAGTGTCTTTGGGGTGGAGAAGGATAGCTGTGAATGTACTGTGTTGTGTTGGGGGTTAGACTAGATGATCCTTGGGAGCCCTTCTAGCTTTGTTTCTGAGTGCAAACCGGGCGGTGTGTTTCCTTTTCTCTCTCCTTTTTGCTCCAGATCAGTAGTTCATGACTGCTTTGCTATTGTATTTTCTCGCCCTCCTTAGAACAGTTACCTTCTTCAATTTTGGAAGGGACTTTTCATCGATTTTCCATATTGCCCCATGACTTCAGGCCTTATTTAGCTGCTGAAAGTCTCCCGACAGAACAGTCAAGTTTCCATGTTCTCTTAAATGTGAAATAAAGGCAGAATCTGCAAACGTACTGGAATACATATTTTAGTTATGTATTTTATGTGCTGTTATTGGAACAACTGTTTTGTGAGCCGCCTCGAGCCCTTTGGGAGTGAGGCGGACTATCTAATAAACAATAAAATAATAAAATAATAATATGATATGTTATTACTTAGCAATGATTAACTGGGTCTGAGGAGACCAGGGTTCAAATTTGCATTCTGTCATGAAATGCAGCAGCCGATGTTACGCCCATCGCTTTCTCAGTTTAACTTACCTTACAGGGTTGTTGTGAGGCTAAACGTGGGAAAAGAAAAAATGGTACAAATTGCCCTAATTACTTAGGATGAGCGGTGAGATAAAAATATAAGAGAGATGCACATAGGAAAAGTAACCAATGGCTGAATTGAAAAAAAGGGGGTGCCCCCATCTTCTATTAGCGCCCATTGGAAACAATGGAACATGCGGACACCTCCTTTGGACCTCCTGAACCAAACTCCACCAAACCCAGGTGATGTCATTAGGAGAGTTTCCTGAAGATACCCTGAACTTTTGGTGCCACTAGCTGTAAAAAAGTACCCCCTACAGGCAACAAAAACATTAAACAGTAAAATTCCAAAAAAATGCAAACGAACCCGAATTTTTCAGTTTATCCGAATATATTCGGATATACCAAATCAGGAATTCAGCTCATTTGGCATTAACAATAATGTTAAAGCTGAATAAAGCTGAATCTGAATTTTACCGATTTTTTTCGGTATTTCTCAAGCTTAGTAACCATCTGTCTCACACACAAATCTACTCTTTAACACTTCTTATGAACTCAGTTGTGCAGTAGGGCAAATTCTAGGAGGGGGGGGGCTGAGGAGGGTGGAGTACAAATAGGATGTGATGTCACTTGTGGATCATGCTCTAGGCTACCTGTCCTAGAATTTATGGCATTTACCATAGAGAGTATGGGAAATTCCTACAGCATCACTGTATGTGGATCATTTTTTCACCTGCTCCACAAATCCTTCTGGGTGGGAAACTGGGGCTTGGATCAGGTAATTCCCCAACCAGAGTGAGTAAATACCTATTATGCAGGTTATCGGAGGTAGTTTCTAACCTGAATTCCTCCATCATGCTCCCACACAAGAAAGGAGGTGGGGAAGAAAGTAACTTCTAGATAGTTTTCTCCATCTACCACTTACAATACAATCCTAAATCCAGTGATTTAAATGTTCTTAAAAGTGTATATAACTCCTTTTCAAAGTTTGCAATATGTTATCCAGGTGTTCTTCTTAGCATACACACATGCAAAGAGAGATGAGAGATATTGATCTCCTTGTTTTTTGCTCATATGCTGAAATCAGGTCTTTCTAAAAGACAGCACTCGCCAAAACTGGATGCTATGTAGGAGGTCATGACCTCAGCAGGTAGTGTTACCACTGCTGCTCGGGTAACAATAGTGATTTCAGCTCAGCAACGTAATGAGGCGCAGGAAGCCGGCGTTCTTCAAGGCAAAAGGATTTTTTTGGAGGTGATGGTCACAGCTCGGGCAGGAGAATCGCCCCTTGCAAACCAAGCGCAGGAACTTTTATTCACAAACATCAAAGGGGGAAGGGGCAGGTAGAAAGGGGGAGGTAAGGGGGCAAGTCCCTTACCAAATACCAATAAGAAAACAACAATACCAAAAAAAGATACAATTACAATTTTTGAATGGGATTTTCTGCTGTCAAACGTAGTCCCGCAAGATCCCGCAATGGTGCTGAAAGGAAAGCCGATAAGGTCCATTCAGAAAATCCCGGTGGGCTCGTTGCCGCACCCAGCTATCTTCTTTATCAGATGGCTGTTTCCTTCAGTTATGTCCCGAGGCTCCCGGCCTATTCAGGCATAAACAAAAGGAAAACCATATAACGTTGGCACAATCATACATATATGCTCTTTGTGATCCTCGTGGAGGCTTCTGAACTATACCAGTCTCTGCATCTTGACATGGAACCAGTGTAGTCAGGCAATCTGACTCAGGAAAATATTTTGTTTATTTTCCTGGGCGGTAACAGTAGGATCCTGTGACCCACCTGAGTTCCTGGCCAGAAGAAGAAGGAGCAGGAGGAAGAAAAGGAGTTTAGATTTATATCCCCCTTTCTCTCCTGTTGGAGACAAACTCCTTTCCCTTCCCCCCTCACAAGAAACACCCTGTGCTCGGTGGGGCTGAGAGAGCACTGAATAGCTGTGACTAGTCCAAGGTCACCCTGCTGGCATGTGCTGGAGTGCACAAGCTAATCTAGTTCACCAGATAAGCCTCCACAGCTCAAATGGCAGAGCGGGGAATCAAACCTGGTTCCCCAGATTAGAGTGCACCTGCTCCTAATCACTACACCACGCTGACTAGTTGAAGTTGAAGACCACCTATGCACAGGGACTTTCATAGAGACTCGGAAGTGAGTATGAAGCTGTGATGATTTGCGCGCCTTAATTTCTAGTCCTGGCTTGCAACCATGCTACTCTTTCTGTGACACATTTTCTTTTTAATAAAAGGGGTACAGACCGGCCATAATTTAGCATAGGGTCGCCAAGATCCTCACTGCGAAAAAGGATTGCCTGCTCCAAGCTGCCATTGGCTGGCACTGCTCCAAGCATCAGCACGGAAAAATAAGATAACCCATTAGAAGCAGATGAACTCCTGGGAAGCCATCTGGAATCGGCAGCCAATCCAATGCAAACTTGTCACCTGGAACCACTGAGGCCCCTTCCACACATGCAGAATAATGCACATTCAATCCACTTTTACAACTGTTTAAAAGTGGATTTTCCGCACAGTAAAATCCAGCTTCTAAGTGCACTGAAAGTGGATTGAAAATGCGTTATTCTGCATGTGTGGAAGGGGCCTGAGAGAGGCAGAAGCCAGGGAAGCTACACTGTTATACCTGTGTGAACTTGCTGCTGTGCCGATGGGCAATGATCTGCCACTATTGAGCAACTAATGCAAGAGATGGGAAGATGTATTTATTTAGACTTTTGGTGAATGGCATTTTGCGAGAGCACATAATGTTGAACTTAAAACAGCTAATTCTAATCACACTACAAGGGTGACAGAGGCGTAGCTCATTGGGGACGGGCGGGGCGCACATCGCACTGGGCGCGCTCCCCTGTGGGGGTGTGGCAAGGACGTGGTGGGGGCGTTCCAGGGCACTCCTGGCCAGGGCGGGGGCGTTCCGGGCCGGGACAGGGGCAAGGGGACGCACCGGTGCACCAGCTTTCCCCCCTTGCTACGCCTCTGAAGGATGATGGCATTGCTTCTGGGATTTGCCAGTAGGTCTAGGAATCACCCAAAGCTCTGTGGTCAAACTGGAAGTGATGTCATTTCAAATGCAATGTCCCCCACGTTGTCCCCCAACCCTTCCCGCCACTGGTTGCCAGGCTCAGCCTGAAATGCCCATTGGCTCAATCTCCTTCCAACCAGTGGGGTTTTACTGAACTTGACTTTGGCTGCATCCTGTTCATGACCCGTGCACTACAGAACAAGGGGTCCAATTAATCTAACAGAATTGCAGAAACCATGGATTTATGGCCCTGATCGCGGCACAAAACCCGTCTGTCTTATTGTTACTCTCGGCTAAATATAGTCCTTCCTATAGAATGTGCAGAAGTAAAAAATTTTTGGACAATTGTATTGTTATATATCGAGAAACTGGTGAAGATAAATGTTGATTTAAATAATGACTTAATGTTCATGGGTGTAATGGAAGACAGAAGGGTGGACAAACAATATAGTTATATGTATAAAATAATGATGAAAGCAGCCCATGCAACAATAGCCTTGGGCTGGAAAGAAAAGAAAAAATGGACACTTCAGAGATGGTTGGAATATATCTGGGAACAAGTGACTTTTGATAGTTTCAATATACTAACCAAAAATAAGACATGGCAAGATAAACAGAATGAAATTTTGAAGATATGGACAATATATGTGGACTGGATGAAAGACGCTCGAGTCAATGAAGAAATATGGGAGAAGAGGCTACAGAAAACGAACTTACTGCTGTTTGTGTGACAAAACTATGAAGAAGAAGTAATGGGGGAGGGAGAAAAGGGGGGGGAAGTATTGTTTGAAAATGTATGAAGAAGGAAATTACTATAAACTGTAAAATTCAAATGATACAATAAAAAAATATAGTCCTTCTTCTCCAGCCATGTGAGAGAAGGGTGGGGGGAAATGATAAGGAACGCTTTCAGATAATCCTGCCTCCCTTTGAAATGTTGCTGATGGCACCATTCGAAGCAAGGTGATAAACAAGACCATAGCTGCGAGATGGGTGCTAATATGCAAGTCTCCAGAAAACAGGCTCTTAATGCTCTTTAGGAGAATCCAAATCTCTGTTTGTGATACAGACACAGTACCAAACGTTATATAAGTAACCCTCATGACCAAGCTGAAAATGCCTGCAATTGAATTGCAGGGGAGGTGGTGTTTTTACATCCATGCAAGCTATAATCTCTGTATTATGGCTTTAGTGGGACAGAAATTAGTGGGATTGAATGCACCTCGCAGTGAGATTGAACAGCCTGGCAGGACCCGATGAGGTCCAATTACTACCAGATCCTGTTTGGGCACAGGAAGTTCCTGATATTGAATCAGATCCTGGGTCAATTAAGGTCAGTGCTGCCAGCTCCAGGATTCCACACTGAGGTCTTTCACGTTACCTACCACCTTTAAACTGGAGTTGCTGTGGATTGAACCGGAGACCTTTTGTATGCCAAGCAAATACTCTACCCCTGAGCCTTAGCCCTCCCCACTTCATAGAATCAATCCATCGCATTTTCGAAGGCTTTCATGGTTGGATTCAACTGGTTGTGGTGGGTTTTCTGGGCTGTGTGGCCATGGTCTGGTAGATCTTGTTCCTAATGTTTTGCCTGCAACTGTGGCTGGCATCTTCAGAGGTGTATCACAGACAGAAGTCTGTTGCACACTATGTCTAAGTAACGGATTTCACTCTGTGATACACCTCTGAAGATGCCAGTCACTGATGCAGGCGAAACATTAGGAGCAAGATCTACCAGACCATGACCACACAGCCTGGAAAGCCCACAACAATCAATTAATTGCATGTTTGGTCTATCTCTTTCCCTGCTGCCTTCAATGTTCCCTAACATGGTTGCCTTTTCCAGGGACTCTACTCTGCAAAGAATGTGACCAAAGTATCATAGCCTCAGTTGTTTTAGTTTCCCGAAGTGGAGTTGAACGCTTCTAAACCACTTGACTTTCATCGACTTAGAAGGTGATACCTGCATAACAATGTTACTGGTATATTACAAATGTGTATTACTCCAGGCCTGAAAGAGTTAAATGTTTGGGTGCTGTGTGGTTTCCGGGCTGTATGGCCGTGTTCTAGCAGCATGGGGTGGGGGGGGGGGGGGGTGGGGGGGGGGGGGGGTGGGGGGGGGGGGGGGTGGGGGGGGGGGGGGGTGGGGGGGGGGGGGGGTGGGGGGGGGGGGGGGTGGGGGGGGGGGGGGGTGGGGGGGGGGGGGGGTGGGGGGGGGGGGGGGTGGGGGGGGGGGGGGGTGGGGGGGGGGGGGGGTGGGGGGGGGGGGGGGTGGGGGGGGGGGGGGGTGGGGGGGGGGGGGGGTGGGGGGGGGGGGGGGTGGGGGGGGGGGGGGGTGGGGGGGGGGGGGGGTGGGGGGGGGGGGGGGTGGGGGGGGGGGGGGGTGGGGGGGGGGGGGGGTGGGGGGGGGGGGGGGTGGGGGGGGGGGGGGGTGGGGGGGGGGGGGGGTGGGGGGGGGGGGGGGTGGGGGGGGGGGGGGGTGGGGGGGGGGGGGGGTGGGGGGGGGGGGGGGTGGGGGGGGGGGGGGGTGGGGGGGGGGGGGGGTGGGGGGGGGGGGGGGTGGGGGGGGGGGGGGGTGGGGGGGGGGGGGGGTGGGGGGGGGGGGGGGTGGGGGGGGGGGGGGGTGGGGGGGGGGGGGGGTGGGGGGGGGGGGGGGTGGGGGGGGGGGGGGGTGGGGGGGGGGGGGGGTGGGGGGGGGGGGGGGTGGGGGGGGGGGGGGGTGGGGGGGGGGGGGGGTGGGGGGGGGGGGGGGTGGGGGGGGGGGGGGGTGGGGGGGGGGGGGGGTGGGGGGGGGGGGGGGTGGGGGGGGGGGGGGGTGGGGGGGGGGGGGGGTGGGGGGGGGGGGGGGTGGGGGGGGGGGGGGGTGGGGGGGGGGGGGGGTGGGGGGGGGGGGGGGTGGGGGGGGGGGGGGGTGGGGGGGGGGGGGGGTGGGGGGGGGGGGGGGTGGGGGGGGGGGGGGGTGGGGGGGGGGGGGGGTGGGGGGGGGGGGGGGTGGGGGGGGGGGGGGGTGGGGGGGGGGGGGGGTGGGGGGGGGGGGGGGTGGGGGGGGGGGGGGGTGGGGGGGGGGGGGGGTGGGGGGGGGGGGGGGTGGGGGGGGGGGGGGGTGGGGGGGGGGGGGGGTGGGGGGGGGGGGGGGTGGGGGGGGGGGGGGGTGGGGGGGGGGGGGGGTGGGGGGGGGGGGGGGTGGGGGGGGGGGGGGGTGGGGGGGGGGGGGGGTGGGGGGGGGGGGGGGTGGGGGGGGGGGGGGGTGGGGGGGGGGGGGGGTGGGGGGGGGGGGGGGTGGGGGGGGGGGGGGGTGGGGGGGGGGGGGGGTGGGGGGGGGGGGGGGTGGGGGGGGGGGGGGGTGGGGGGGGGGGGGGGTGGGGGGGGGGGGGGGTGGGGGGGGGGGGGGGTGGGGGGGGGGGGGGGTGGGGGGGGGGGGGGGTGGGGGGGGGGGGGGGTGGGGGGGGGGGGGGGTGGGGGGGGGGGGGGGTGGGGGGGGGGGGGGGTGGGGGGGGGGGGGGGTGGGGGGGGGGGGGGGTGGGGGGGGGGGGGGGTGGGGGGGGGGGGGGGTGGGGGGGGGGGGGGGTGGGGGGGGGGGGGGGTGGGGGGGGGGGGGGGTGGGGGGGGGGGGGGGTGGGGGGGGGGGGGGGTGGGGGGGGGGGGGGGTGGGGGGGGGGGGGGGTGGGGGGGGGGGGGGGTGGGGGGGGGGGGGGGTGGGGGGGGGGGGGGGTGGGGGGGGGGGGGGGTGGGGGGGGGGGGGGGTGGGGGGGGGGGGGGGTGGGGGGGGGGGGGGGTGGGGGGGGGGGGGGGTGGGGGGGGGGGGGGGTGGGGGGGGGGGGGGGTGGGGGGGGGGGGGGGTGGGGGGGGGGGGGGGTGGGGGGGGGGGGGGGTGGGGGGGGGGGGGGGTGGGGGGGGGGGGGGGTGGGGGGGGGGGGGGGTGGGGGGGGGGGGGGGTGGGGGGGGGGGGGGGTGGGGGGGGGGGGGGGTGGGGGGGGGGGGGGGTGGGGGGGGGGGGGGGTGGGGGGGGGGGGGGGTGGGGGGGGGGGGGGGTGGGGGGGGGGGGGGGTGGGGGGGGGGGGGGGTGGGGGGGGGGGGGGGTGGGGGGGGGGGGGGGTGGGGGGGGGGGGGGGTGGGGGGGGGGGGGGGTGGGGGGGGGGGGGGGTGGGGGGGGGGGGGGGTGGGGGGGGGGGGGGGTGGGGGGGGGGGGGGGTGGGGGGGGGGGGGGGTGGGGGGGGGGGGGGGTGGGGGGGGGGGGGGGTGGGGGGGGGGGGGGGTGGGGGGGGGGGGGGGTGGGGGGGGGGGGGGGTGGGGGGGGGGGGGGGTGGGGGGGGGGGGGGGTGGGGGGGGGGGGGGGTGGGGGGGGGGGGGGGTGGGGGGGGGGGGGGGTGGGGGGGGGGGGGGGTGGGGGGGGGGGGGGGTGGGGGGGGGGGGGGGTGGGGGGGGGGGGGGGTGGGGGGGGGGGGGGGTGGGGGGGGGGGGGGGTGGGGGGGGGGGGGGGTGGGGGGGGGGGGGGGTGGGGGGGGGGGGGGGTGGGGGGGGGGGGGGGTGGGGGGGGGGGGGGGTGGGGGGGGGGGGGGGTGGGGGGGGGGGGGGGTGGGGGGGGGGGGGGGTGGGGGGGGGGGGGGGTGGGGGGGGGGGGGGGTGGGGGGGGGGGGGGGTGGGGGGGGGGGGGGGTGGGGGGGGGGGGGGGTGGGGGGGGGGGGGGGTGGGGGGGGGGGGGGGTGGGGGGGGGGGGGGGTGGGGGGGGGGGGGGGTGGGGGGGGGGGGGGGTGGGGGGGGGGGGGGGTGGGGGGGGGGGGGGGTGGGGGGGGGGGGGGGTGGGGGGGGGGGGGGGTGGGGGGGGGGGGGGGTGGGGGGGGGGGGGGGTGGGGGGGGGGGGGGGTGGGGGGGGGGGGGGGTGGGGGGGGGGGGGGGTGGGGGGGGGGGGGGGTGGGGGGGGGGGGGGGTGGGGGGGGGGGGGGGTGGGGGGGGGGGGGGGTGGGGGGGGGGGGGGGTGGGGGGGGGGGGGGGTGGGGGGGGGGGGGGGTGGGGGGGGGGGGGGGTGGGGGGGGGGGGGGGTGGGGGGGGGGGGGGGTGGGGGGGGGGGGGGGTGGGGGGGGGGGGGGGTGGGGGGGGGGGGGGGTGGGGGGGGGGGGGGGTGGGGGGGGGGGGGGGTGGGGGGGGGGGGGGGTGGGGGGGGGGGGGGGTGGGGGGGGGGGGGGGTGGGGGGGGGGGGGGGTGGGGGGGGGGGGGGGTGGGGGGGGGGGGGGGTGGGGGGGGGGGGGGGTGGGGGGGGGGGGGGGTGGGGGGGGGGGGGGGTGGGGGGGGGGGGGGGTGGGGGGGGGGGGGGGTGGGGGGGGGGGGGGGTGGGGGGGGGGGGGGGTGGGGGGGGGGGGGGGTGGGGGGGGGGGGGGGTGGGGGGGGGGGGGGGTGGGGGGGGGGGGGGGTGGGGGGGGGGGGGGGTGGGGGGGGGGGGGGGTGGGGGGGGGGGGGGGTGGGGGGGGGGGGGGGTGGGGGGGGGGGGGGGTGGGGGGGGGGGGGGGTGGGGGGGGGGGGGGGTGGGGGGGGGGGGGGGTGGGGGGGGGGGGGGGTGGGGGGGGGGGGGGGTGGGGGGGGGGGGGGGTGGGGGGGGGGGGGGGTGGGGGGGGGGGGGGGTGGGGGGGGGGGGGGGTGGGGGGGGGGGGGGGTGGGGGGGGGGGGGGGTGGGGGGGGGGGGGGGTGGGGGGGGGGGGGGGTGGGGGGGGGGGGGGGTGGGGGGGGGGGGGGGTGGGGGGGGGGGGGGGTGGGGGGGGGGGGGGGTGGGGGGGGGGGGGGGTGGGGGGGGGGGGGGGTGGGGGGGGGGGGGGGTGGGGGGGGGGGGGGGTGGGGGGGGGGGGGGGTGGGGGGGGGGGGGGGTGGGGGGGGGGGGGGGTGGGGGGGGGGGGGGGTGGGGGGGGGGGGGGGTGGGGGGGGGGGGGGGTGGGGGGGGGGGGGGGTGGGGGGGGGGGGGGGTGGGGGGGGGGGGGGGTGGGGGGGGGGGGGGGTGGGGGGGGGGGGGGGTGGGGGGGGGGGGGGGTGGGGGGGGGGGGGGGTGGGGGGGGGGGGGGGTGGGGGGGGGGGGGGGTGGGGGGGGGGGGGGGTGGGGGGGGGGGGGGGTGGGGGGGGGGGGGGGTGGGGGGGGGGGGGGGTGGGGGGGGGGGGGGGTGGGGGGGGGGGGGGGTGGGGGGGGGGGGGGGTGGGGGGGGGGGGGGGTGGGGGGGGGGGGGGGTGGGGGGGGGGGGGGGTGGGGGGGGGGGGGGGTGGGGGGGGGGGGGGGTGGGGGGGGGGGGGGGTGGGGGGGGGGGGGGGTGGGGGGGGGGGGGGGTGGGGGGGGGGGGGGGTGGGGGGGGGGGGGGGTGGGGGGGGGGGGGGGTGGGGGGGGGGGGGGGTGGGGGGGGGGGGGGGTGGGGGGGGGGGGGGGTGGGGGGGGGGGGGGGTGGGGGGGGGGGGGGGTGGGGGGGGGGGGGGGTGGGGGGGGGGGGGGGTGGGGGGGGGGGGGGGTGGGGGGGGGGGGGGGTGGGGGGGGGGGGGGGTGGGGGGGGGGGGGGGTGGGGGGGGGGGGGGGTGGGGGGGGGGGGGGGTGGGGGGGGGGGGGGGTGGGGGGGGGGGGGGGTGGGGGGGGGGGGGGGTGGGGGGGGGGGGGGGTGGGGGGGGGGGGGGGTGGGGGGGGGGGGGGGTGGGGGGGGGGGGGGGTGGGGGGGGGGGGGGGTGGGGGGGGGGGGGGGTGGGGGGGGGGGGGGGTGGGGGGGGGGGGGGGTGGGGGGGGGGGGGGGTGGGGGGGGGGGGGGGTGGGGGGGGGGGGGGGTGGGGGGGGGGGGGGGTGGGGGGGGGGGGGGGTGGGGGGGGGGGGGGGTGGGGGGGGGGGGGGGTGGGGGGGGGGGGGGGTGGGGGGGGGGGGGGGTGGGGGGGGGGGGGGGTGGGGGGGGGGGGGGGTGGGGGGGGGGGGGGGTGGGGGGGGGGGGGGGTGGGGGGGGGGGGGGGTGGGGGGGGGGGGGGGTGGGGGGGGGGGGGGGTGGGGGGGGGGGGGGGTGGGGGGGGGGGGGGGTGGGGGGGGGGGGGGGTGGGGGGGGGGGGGGGTGGGGGGGGGGGGGGGTGGGGGGGGGGGGGGGTGGGGGGGGGGGGGGGTGGGGGGGGGGGGGGGTGGGGGGGGGGGGGGGTGGGGGGGGGGGGGGGTGGGGGGGGGGGGGGGTGGGGGGGGGGGGGGGTGGGGGGGGGGGGGGGTGGGGGGGGGGGGGGGTGGGGGGGGGGGGGGGTGGGGGGGGGGGGGGGTGGGGGGGGGGGGGGGTGGGGGGGGGGGGGGGTGGGGGGGGGGGGGGGTGGGGGGGGGGGGGGGTGGGGGGGGGGGGGGGTGGGGGGGGGGGGGGGTGGGGGGGGGGGGGGGTGGGGGGGGGGGGGGGTGGGGGGGGGGGGGGGTGGGGGGGGGGGGGGGTGGGGGGGGGGGGGGGTGGGGGGGGGGGGGGGTGGGGGGGGGGGGGGGTGGGGGGGGGGGGGGGTGGGGGGGGGGGGGGGTGGGGGGGGGGGGGGGTGGGGGGGGGGGGGGGTGGGGGGGGGGGGGGGTGGGGGGGGGGGGGGGTGGGGGGGGGGGGGGGTGGGGGGGGGGGGGGGTGGGGGGGGGGGGGGGTGGGGGGGGGGGGGGGTGGGGGGGGGGGGGGGTGGGGGGGGGGGGGGGTGGGGGGGGGGGGGGGTGGGGGGGGGGGGGGGTGGGGGGGGGGGGGGGTGGGGGGGGGGGGGGGTGGGGGGGGGGGGGGGTGGGGGGGGGGGGGGGTGGGGGGGGGGGGGGGTGGGGGGGGGGGGGGGTGGGGGGGGGGGGGGGTGGGGGGGGGGGGGGGTGGGGGGGGGGGGGGGTGGGGGGGGGGGGGGGTGGGGGGGGGGGGGGGTGGGGGGGGGGGGGGGTGGGGGGGGGGGGGGGTGGGGGGGGGGGGGGGTGGGGGGGGGGGGGGGTGGGGGGGGGGGGGGGTGGGGGGGGGGGGGGGTGGGGGGGGGGGGGGGTGGGGGGGGGGGGGGGTGGGGGGGGGGGGGGGTGGGGGGGGGGGGGGGTGGGGGGGGGGGGGGGTGGGGGGGGGGGGGGGTGGGGGGGGGGGGGGGTGGGGGGGGGGGGGGGTGGGGGGGGGGGGGGGTGGGGGGGGGGGGGGGTGGGGGGGGGGGGGGGTGGGGGGGGGGGGGGGTGGGGGGGGGGGGGGGTGGGGGGGGGGGGGGGTGGGGGGGGGGGGGGGTGGGGGGGGGGGGGGGTGGGGGGGGGGGGGGGTGGGGGGGGGGGGGGGTGGGGGGGGGGGGGGGTGGGGGGGGGGGGGGGTGGGGGGGGGGGGGGGTGGGGGGGGGGGGGGGTGGGGGGGGGGGGGGGTGGGGGGGGGGGGGGGTGGGGGGGGGGGGGGGTGGGGGGGGGGGGGGGTGGGGGGGGGGGGGGGTGGGGGGGGGGGGGGGTGGGGGGGGGGGGGGGTGGGGGGGGGGGGGGGTGGGGGGGGGGGGGGGTGGGGGGGGGGGGGGGTGGGGGGGGGGGGGGGTGGGGGGGGGGGGGGGTGGGGGGGGGGGGGGGTGGGGGGGGGGGGGGGTGGGGGGGGGGGGGGGTGGGGGGGGGGGGGGGTGGGGGGGGGGGGGGGTGGGGGGGGGGGGGGGTGGGGGGGGGGGGGGGTGGGGGGGGGGGGGGGTGGGGGGGGGGGGGGGTGGGGGGGGGGGGGGGTGGGGGGGGGGGGGGGTGGGGGGGGGGGGGGGTGGGGGGGGGGGGGGGTGGGGGGGGGGGGGGGTGGGGGGGGGGGGGGGTGGGGGGGGGGGGGGGTGGGGGGGGGGGGGGGTGGGGGGGGGGGGGGGTGGGGGGGGGGGGGGGTGGGGGGGGGGGGGGGTGGGGGGGGGGGGGGGTGGGGGGGGGGGGGGGTGGGGGGGGGGGGGGGTGGGGGGGGGGGGGGGTGGGGGGGGGGGGGGGTGGGGGGGGGGGGGGGTGGGGGGGGGGGGGGGTGGGGGGGGGGGGGGGTGGGGGGGGGGGGGGGTGGGGGGGGGGGGGGGTGGGGGGGGGGGGGGGTGGGGGGGGGGGGGGGTGGGGGGGGGGGGGGGTGGGGGGGGGGGGGGGTGGGGGGGGGGGGGGGTGGGGGGGGGGGGGGGTGGGGGGGGGGGGGGGTGGGGGGGGGGGGGGGTGGGGGGGGGGGGGGGTGGGGGGGGGGGGGGGTGGGGGGGGGGGGGGGTGGGGGGGGGGGGGGGTGGGGGGGGGGGGGGGTGGGGGGGGGGGGGGGTGGGGGGGGGGGGGGGTGGGGGGGGGGGGGGGTGGGGGGGGGGGGGGGTGGGGGGGGGGGGGGGTGGGGGGGGGGGGGGGTGGGGGGGGGGGGGGGTGGGGGGGGGGGGGGGTGGGGGGGGGGGGGGGTGGGGGGGGGGGGGGGTGGGGGGGGGGGGGGGTGGGGGGGGGGGGGGGTGGGGGGGGGGGGGGGTGGGGGGGGGGGGGGGTGGGGGGGGGGGGGGGTGGGGGGGGGGGGGGGTGGGGGGGGGGGGGGGTGGGGGGGGGGGGGGGTGGGGGGGGGGGGGGGTGGGGGGGGGGGGGGGTGGGGGGGGGGGGGGGTGGGGGGGGGGGGGGGTGGGGGGGGGGGGGGGTGGGGGGGGGGGGGGGTGGGGGGGGGGGGGGGTGGGGGGGGGGGGGGGTGGGGGGGGGGGGGGGTGGGGGGGGGGGGGGGTGGGGGGGGGGGGGGGTGGGGGGGGGGGGGGGTGGGGGGGGGGGGGGGTGGGGGGGGGGGGGGGTGGGGGGGGGGGGGGGTGGGGGGGGGGGGGGGTGGGGGGGGGGGGGGGTGGGGGGGGGGGGGGGTGGGGGGGGGGGGGGGTGGGGGGGGGGGGGGGTGGGGGGGGGGGGGGGTGGGGGGGGGGGGGGGTGGGGGGGGGGGGGGGTGGGGGGGGGGGGGGGTGGGGGGGGGGGGGGGTGGGGGGGGGGGGGGGTGGGGGGGGGGGGGGGTGGGGGGGGGGGGGGGTGGGGGGGGGGGGGGGTGGGGGGGGGGGGGGGTGGGGGGGGGGGGGGGTGGGGGGGGGGGGGGGTGGGGGGGGGGGGGGGTGGGGGGGGGGGGGGGTGGGGGGGGGGGGGGGTGGGGGGGGGGGGGGGTGGGGGGGGGGGGGGGTGGGGGGGGGGGGGGGTGGGGGGGGGGGGGGGTGGGGGGGGGGGGGGGTGGGGGGGGGGGGGGGTGGGGGGGGGGGGGGGTGGGGGGGGGGGGGGGTGGGGGGGGGGGGGGGTGGGGGGGGGGGGGGGTGGGGGGGGGGGGGGGTGGGGGGGGGGGGGGGTGGGGGGGGGGGGGGGTGGGGGGGGGGGGGGGTGGGGGGGGGGGGGGGTGGGGGGGGGGGGGGGTGGGGGGGGGGGGGGGTGGGGGGGGGGGGGGGTGGGGGGGGGGGGGGGTGGGGGGGGGGGGGGGTGGGGGGGGGGGGGGGTGGGGGGGGGGGGGGGTGGGGGGGGGGGGGGGTGGGGGGGGGGGGGGGTGGGGGGGGGGGGGGGTGGGGGGGGGGGGGGGTGGGGGGGGGGGGGGGTGGGGGGGGGGGGGGGTGGGGGGGGGGGGGGGTGGGGGGGGGGGGGGGTGGGGGGGGGGGGGGGTGGGGGGGGGGGGGGGTGGGGGGGGGGGGGGGTGGGGGGGGGGGGGGGTGGGGGGGGGGGGGGGTGGGGGGGGGGGGGGGTGGGGGGGGGGGGGGGTGGGGGGGGGGGGGGGTGGGGGGGGGGGGGGGTGGGGGGGGGGGGGGGTGGGGGGGGGGGGGGGTGGGGGGGGGGGGGGGTGGGGGGGGGGGGGGGTGGGGGGGGGGGGGGGTGGGGGGGGGGGGGGGTGGGGGGGGGGGGGGGTGGGGGGGGGGGGGGGTGGGGGGGGGGGGGGGTGGGGGGGGGGGGGGGTGGGGGGGGGGGGGGGTGGGGGGGGGGGGGGGTGGGGGGGGGGGGGGGTGGGGGGGGGGGGGGGTGGGGGGGGGGGGGGGTGGGGGGGGGGGGGGGTGGGGGGGGGGGGGGGTGGGGGGGGGGGGGGGTGGGGGGGGGGGGGGGTGGGGGGGGGGGGGGGTGGGGGGGGGGGGGGGTGGGGGGGGGGGGGGGTGGGGGGGGGGGGGGGTGGGGGGGGGGGGGGGTGGGGGGGGGGGGGGGTGGGGGGGGGGGGGGGTGGGGGGGGGGGGGGGTGGGGGGGGGGGGGGGTGGGGGGGGGGGGGGGTGGGGGGGGGGGGGGGTGGGGGGGGGGGGGGGTGGGGGGGGGGGGGGGTGGGGGGGGGGGGGGGTGGGGGGGGGGGGGGGTGGGGGGGGGGGGGGGTGGGGGGGGGGGGGGGTGGGGGGGGGGGGGGGTGGGGGGGGGGGGGGGTGGGGGGGGGGGGGGGTGGGGGGGGGGGGGGGTGGGGGGGGGGGGGGGTGGGGGGGGGGGGGGGTGGGGGGGGGGGGGGGTGGGGGGGGGGGGGGGTGGGGGGGGGGGGGGGTGGGGGGGGGGGGGGGTGGGGGGGGGGGGGGGTGGGGGGGGGGGGGGGTGGGGGGGGGGGGGGGTGGGGGGGGGGGGGGGTGGGGGGGGGGGGGGGTGGGGGGGGGGGGGGGTGGGGGGGGGGGGGGGTGGGGGGGGGGGGGGGTGGGGGGGGGGGGGGGTGGGGGGGGGGGGGGGTGGGGGGGGGGGGGGGTGGGGGGGGGGGGGGGTGGGGGGGGGGGGGGGTGGGGGGGGGGGGGGGTGGGGGGGGGGGGGGGTGGGGGGGGGGGGGGGTGGGGGGGGGGGGGGGTGGGGGGGGGGGGGGGTGGGGGGGGGGGGGGGTGGGGGGGGGGGGGGGTGGGGGGGGGGGGGGGTGGGGGGGGGGGGGGGTGGGGGGGGGGGGGGGTGGGGGGGGGGGGGGGTGGGGGGGGGGGGGGGTGGGGGGGGGGGGGGGTGGGGGGGGGGGGGGGTGGGGGGGGGGGGGGGTGGGGGGGGGGGGGGGTGGGGGGGGGGGGGGGTGGGGGGGGGGGGGGGTGGGGGGGGGGGGGGGTGGGGGGGGGGGGGGGTGGGGGGGGGGGGGGGTGGGGGGGGGGGGGGGTGGGGGGGGGGGGGGGTGGGGGGGGGGGGGGGTGGGGGGGGGGGGGGGTGGGGGGGGGGGGGGGTGGGGGGGGGGGGGGGTGGGGGGGGGGGGGGGTGGGGGGGGGGGGGGGTGGGGGGGGGGGGGGGTGGGGGGGGGGGGGGGTGGGGGGGGGGGGGGGTGGGGGGGGGGGGGGGTGGGGGGGGGGGGGGGTGGGGGGGGGGGGGGGTGGGGGGGGGGGGGGGTGGGGGGGGGGGGGGGTGGGGGGGGGGGGGGGTGGGGGGGGGGGGGGGTGGGGGGGGGGGGGGGTGGGGGGGGGGGGGGGTGGGGGGGGGGGGGGGTGGGGGGGGGGGGGGGTGGGGGGGGGGGGGGGTGGGGGGGGGGGGGGGTGGGGGGGGGGGGGGGTGGGGGGGGGGGGGGGTGGGGGGGGGGGGGGGTGGGGGGGGGGGGGGGTGGGGGGGGGGGGGGGTGGGGGGGGGGGGGGGTGGGGGGGGGGGGGGGTGGGGGGGGGGGGGGGTGGGGGGGGGGGGGGGTGGGGGGGGGGGGGGGTGGGGGGGGGGGGGGGTGGGGGGGGGGGGGGGTGGGGGGGGGGGGGGGTGGGGGGGGGGGGGGGTGGGGGGGGGGGGGGGTGGGGGGGGGGGGGGGTGGGGGGGGGGGGGGGTGGGGGGGGGGGGGGGTGGGGGGGGGGGGGGGTGGGGGGGGGGGGGGGTGGGGGGGGGGGGGGGTGGGGGGGGGGGGGGGTGGGGGGGGGGGGGGGTGGGGGGGGGGGGGGGTGGGGGGGGGGGGGGGTGGGGGGGGGGGGGGGTGGGGGGGGGGGGGGGTGGGGGGGGGGGGGGGTGGGGGGGGGGGGGGGTGGGGGGGGGGGGGGGTGGGGGGGGGGGGGGGTGGGGGGGGGGGGGGGTGGGGGGGGGGGGGGGTGGGGGGGGGGGGGGGTGGGGGGGGGGGGGGGTGGGGGGGGGGGGGGGTGGGGGGGGGGGGGGGTGGGGGGGGGGGGGGGTGGGGGGGGGGGGGGGTGGGGGGGGGGGGGGGTGGGGGGGGGGGGGGGTGGGGGGGGGGGGGGGTGGGGGGGGGGGGGGGTGGGGGGGGGGGGGGGTGGGGGGGGGGGGGGGTGGGGGGGGGGGGGGGTGGGGGGGGGGGGGGGTGGGGGGGGGGGGGGGTGGGGGGGGGGGGGGGTGGGGGGGGGGGGGGGTGGGGGGGGGGGGGGGTGGGGGGGGGGGGGGGTGGGGGGGGGGGGGGGTGGGGGGGGGGGGGGGTGGGGGGGGGGGGGGGTGGGGGGGGGGGGGGGTGGGGGGGGGGGGGGGTGGGGGGGGGGGGGGGTGGGGGGGGGGGGGGGTGGGGGGGGGGGGGGGTGGGGGGGGGGGGGGGTGGGGGGGGGGGGGGGTGGGGGGGGGGGGGGGTGGGGGGGGGGGGGGGTGGGGGGGGGGGGGGGTGGGGGGGGGGGGGGGTGGGGGGGGGGGGGGGTGGGGGGGGGGGGGGGTGGGGGGGGGGGGGGGTGGGGGGGGGGGGGGGTGGGGGGGGGGGGGGGTGGGGGGGGGGGGGGGTGGGGGGGGGGGGGGGTGGGGGGGGGGGGGGGTGGGGGGGGGGGGGGGTGGGGGGGGGGGGGGGTGGGGGGGGGGGGGGGTGGGGGGGGGGGGGGGTGGGGGGGGGGGGGGGTGGGGGGGGGGGGGGGTGGGGGGGGGGGGGGGTGGGGGGGGGGGGGGGTGGGGGGGGGGGGGGGTGGGGGGGGGGGGGGGTGGGGGGGGGGGGGGGTGGGGGGGGGGGGGGGTGGGGGGGGGGGGGGGTGGGGGGGGGGGGGGGTGGGGGGGGGGGGGGGTGGGGGGGGGGGGGGGTGGGGGGGGGGGGGGGTGGGGGGGGGGGGGGGTGGGGGGGGGGGGGGGTGGGGGGGGGGGGGGGTGGGGGGGGGGGGGGGTGGGGGGGGGGGGGGGTGGGGGGGGGGGGGGGTGGGGGGGGGGGGGGGTGGGGGGGGGGGGGGGTGGGGGGGGGGGGGGGTGGGGGGGGGGGGGGGTGGGGGGGGGGGGGGGTGGGGGGGGGGGGGGGTGGGGGGGGGGGGGGGTGGGGGGGGGGGGGGGTGGGGGGGGGGGGGGGTGGGGGGGGGGGGGGGTGGGGGGGGGGGGGGGTGGGGGGGGGGGGGGGTGGGGGGGGGGGGGGGTGGGGGGGGGGGGGGGTGGGGGGGGGGGGGGGTGGGGGGGGGGGGGGGTGGGGGGGGGGGGGGGTGGGGGGGGGGGGGGGTGGGGGGGGGGGGGGGTGGGGGGGGGGGGGGGTGGGGGGGGGGGGGGGTGGGGGGGGGGGGGGGTGGGGGGGGGGGGGGGTGGGGGGGGGGGGGGGTGGGGGGGGGGGGGGGTGGGGGGGGGGGGGGGTGGGGGGGGGGGGGGGTGGGGGGGGGGGGGGGTGGGGGGGGGGGGGGGTGGGGGGGGGGGGGGGTGGGGGGGGGGGGGGGTGGGGGGGGGGGGGGGTGGGGGGGGGGGGGGGTGGGGGGGGGGGGGGGTGGGGGGGGGGGGGGGTGGGGGGGGGGGGGGGTGGGGGGGGGGGGGGGTGGGGGGGGGGGGGGGTGGGGGGGGGGGGGGGTGGGGGGGGGGGGGGGTGGGGGGGGGGGGGGGTGGGGGGGGGGGGGGGTGGGGGGGGGGGGGGGTGGGGGGGGGGGGGGGTGGGGGGGGGGGGGGGTGGGGGGGGGGGGGGGTGGGGGGGGGGGGGGGTGGGGGGGGGGGGGGGTGGGGGGGGGGGGGGGTGGGGGGGGGGGGGGGTGGGGGGGGGGGGGGGTGGGGGGGGGGGGGGGTGGGGGGGGGGGGGGGTGGGGGGGGGGGGGGGTGGGGGGGGGGGGGGGTGGGGGGGGGGGGGGGTGGGGGGGGGGGGGGGTGGGGGGGGGGGGGGGTGGGGGGGGGGGGGGGTGGGGGGGGGGGGGGGTGGGGGGGGGGGGGGGTGGGGGGGGGGGGGGGTGGGGGGGGGGGGGGGTGGGGGGGGGGGGGGGTGGGGGGGGGGGGGGGTGGGGGGGGGGGGGGGTGGGGGGGGGGGGGGGTGGGGGGGGGGGGGGGTGGGGGGGGGGGGGGGTGGGGGGGGGGGGGGGTGGGGGGGGGGGGGGGTGGGGGGGGGGGGGGGTGGGGGGGGGGGGGGGTGGGGGGGGGGGGGGGTGGGGGGGGGGGGGGGTGGGGGGGGGGGGGGGTGGGGGGGGGGGGGGGTGGGGGGGGGGGGGGGTGGGGGGGGGGGGGGGTGGGGGGGGGGGGGGGTGGGGGGGGGGGGGGGTGGGGGGGGGGGGGGGTGGGGGGGGGGGGGGGTGGGGGGGGGGGGGGGTGGGGGGGGGGGGGGGTGGGGGGGGGGGGGGGTGGGGGGGGGGGGGGGTGGGGGGGGGGGGGGGTGGGGGGGGGGGGGGGTGGGGGGGGGGGGGGGTGGGGGGGGGGGGGGGTGGGGGGGGGGGGGGGTGGGGGGGGGGGGGGGTGGGGGGGGGGGGGGGTGGGGGGGGGGGGGGGTGGGGGGGGGGGGGGGTGGGGGGGGGGGGGGGTGGGGGGGGGGGGGGGTGGGGGGGGGGGGGGGTGGGGGGGGGGGGGGGTGGGGGGGGGGGGGGGTGGGGGGGGGGGGGGGTGGGGGGGGGGGGGGGTGGGGGGGGGGGGGGGTGGGGGGGGGGGGGGGTGGGGGGGGGGGGGGGTGGGGGGGGGGGGGGGTGGGGGGGGGGGGGGGTGGGGGGGGGGGGGGGTGGGGGGGGGGGGGGGTGGGGGGGGGGGGGGGTGGGGGGGGGGGGGGGTGGGGGGGGGGGGGGGTGGGGGGGGGGGGGGGTGGGGGGGGGGGGGGGTGGGGGGGGGGGGGGGTGGGGGGGGGGGGGGGTGGGGGGGGGGGGGGGTGGGGGGGGGGGGGGGTGGGGGGGGGGGGGGGTGGGGGGGGGGGGGGGTGGGGGGGGGGGGGGGTGGGGGGGGGGGGGGGTGGGGGGGGGGGGGGGTGGGGGGGGGGGGGGGTGGGGGGGGGGGGGGGTGGGGGGGGGGGGGGGTGGGGGGGGGGGGGGGTGGGGGGGGGGGGGGGTGGGGGGGGGGGGGGGTGGGGGGGGGGGGGGGTGGGGGGGGGGGGGGGTGGGGGGGGGGGGGGGTGGGGGGGGGGGGGGGTGGGGGGGGGGGGGGGTGGGGGGGGGGGGGGGTGGGGGGGGGGGGGGGTGGGGGGGGGGGGGGGTGGGGGGGGGGGGGGGTGGGGGGGGGGGGGGGTGGGGGGGGGGGGGGGTGGGGGGGGGGGGGGGTGGGGGGGGGGGGGGGTGGGGGGGGGGGGGGGTGGGGGGGGGGGGGGGTGGGGGGGGGGGGGGGTGGGGGGGGGGGGGGGTGGGGGGGGGGGGGGGTGGGGGGGGGGGGGGGTGGGGGGGGGGGGGGGTGGGGGGGGGGGGGGGTGGGGGGGGGGGGGGGTGGGGGGGGGGGGGGGTGGGGGGGGGGGGGGGTGGGGGGGGGGGGGGGTGGGGGGGGGGGGGGGTGGGGGGGGGGGGGGGTGGGGGGGGGGGGGGGTGGGGGGGGGGGGGGGTGGGGGGGGGGGGGGGTGGGGGGGGGGGGGGGTGGGGGGGGGGGGGGGTGGGGGGGGGGGGGGGTGGGGGGGGGGGGGGGTGGGGGGGGGGGGGGGTGGGGGGGGGGGGGGGTGGGGGGGGGGGGGGGTGGGGGGGGGGGGGGGTGGGGGGGGGGGGGGGTGGGGGGGGGGGGGGGTGGGGGGGGGGGGGGGTGGGGGGGGGGGGGGGTGGGGGGGGGGGGGGGTGGGGGGGGGGGGGGGTGGGGGGGGGGGGGGGTGGGGGGGGGGGGGGGTGGGGGGGGGGGGGGGTGGGGGGGGGGGGGGGTGGGGGGGGGGGGGGGTGGGGGGGGGGGGGGGTGGGGGGGGGGGGGGGTGGGGGGGGGGGGGGGTGGGGGGGGGGGGGGGTGGGGGGGGGGGGGGGTGGGGGGGGGGGGGGGTGGGGGGGGGGGGGGGTGGGGGGGGGGGGGGGTGGGGGGGGGGGGGGGTGGGGGGGGGGGGGGGTGGGGGGGGGGGGGGGTGGGGGGGGGGGGGGGTGGGGGGGGGGGGGGGTGGGGGGGGGGGGGGGTGGGGGGGGGGGGGGGTGGGGGGGGGGGGGGGTGGGGGGGGGGGGGGGTGGGGGGGGGGGGGGGTGGGGGGGGGGGGGGGTGGGGGGGGGGGGGGGTGGGGGGGGGGGGGGGTGGGGGGGGGGGGGGGTGGGGGGGGGGGGGGGTGGGGGGGGGGGGGGGTGGGGGGGGGGGGGGGTGGGGGGGGGGGGGGGTGGGGGGGGGGGGGGGTGGGGGGGGGGGGGGGTGGGGGGGGGGGGGGGTGGGGGGGGGGGGGGGTGGGGGGGGGGGGGGGTGGGGGGGGGGGGGGGTGGGGGGGGGGGGGGGTGGGGGGGGGGGGGGGTGGGGGGGGGGGGGGGTGGGGGGGGGGGGGGGTGGGGGGGGGGGGGGGTGGGGGGGGGGGGGGGTGGGGGGGGGGGGGGGTGGGGGGGGGGGGGGGTGGGGGGGGGGGGGGGTGGGGGGGGGGGGGGGTGGGGGGGGGGGGGGGTGGGGGGGGGGGGGGGTGGGGGGGGGGGGGGGTGGGGGGGGGGGGGGGTGGGGGGGGGGGGGGGTGGGGGGGGGGGGGGGTGGGGGGGGGGGGGGGTGGGGGGGGGGGGGGGTGGGGGGGGGGGGGGGTGGGGGGGGGGGGGGGTGGGGGGGGGGGGGGGTGGGGGGGGGGGGGGGTGGGGGGGGGGGGGGGTGGGGGGGGGGGGGGGTGGGGGGGGGGGGGGGTGGGGGGGGGGGGGGGTGGGGGGGGGGGGGGGTGGGGGGGGGGGGGGGTGGGGGGGGGGGGGGGTGGGGGGGGGGGGGGGTGGGGGGGGGGGGGGGTGGGGGGGGGGGGGGGTGGGGGGGGGGGGGGGTGGGGGGGGGGGGGGGTGGGGGGGGGGGGGGGTGGGGGGGGGGGGGGGTGGGGGGGGGGGGGGGTGGGGGGGGGGGGGGGTGGGGGGGGGGGGGGGTGGGGGGGGGGGGGGGTGGGGGGGGGGGGGGGTGGGGGGGGGGGGGGGTGGGGGGGGGGGGGGGTGGGGGGGGGGGGGGGTGGGGGGGGGGGGGGGTGGGGGGGGGGGGGGGTGGGGGGGGGGGGGGGTGGGGGGGGGGGGGGGTGGGGGGGGGGGGGGGTGGGGGGGGGGGGGGGTGGGGGGGGGGGGGGGTGGGGGGGGGGGGGGGTGGGGGGGGGGGGGGGTGGGGGGGGGGGGGGGTGGGGGGGGGGGGGGGTGGGGGGGGGGGGGGGTGGGGGGGGGGGGGGGTGGGGGGGGGGGGGGGTGGGGGGGGGGGGGGGTGGGGGGGGGGGGGGGTGGGGGGGGGGGGGGGTGGGGGGGGGGGGGGGTGGGGGGGGGGGGGGGTGGGGGGGGGGGGGGGTGGGGGGGGGGGGGGGTGGGGGGGGGGGGGGGTGGGGGGGGGGGGGGGTGGGGGGGGGGGGGGGTGGGGGGGGGGGGGGGTGGGGGGGGGGGGGGGTGGGGGGGGGGGGGGGTGGGGGGGGGGGGGGGTGGGGGGGGGGGGGGGTGGGGGGGGGGGGGGGTGGGGGGGGGGGGGGGTGGGGGGGGGGGGGGGTGGGGGGGGGGGGGGGTGGGGGGGGGGGGGGGTGGGGGGGGGGGGGGGTGGGGGGGGGGGGGGGTGGGGGGGGGGGGGGGTGGGGGGGGGGGGGGGTGGGGGGGGGGGGGGGTGGGGGGGGGGGGGGGTGGGGGGGGGGGGGGGTGGGGGGGGGGGGGGGTGGGGGGGGGGGGGGGTGGGGGGGGGGGGGGGTGGGGGGGGGGGGGGGTGGGGGGGGGGGGGGGTGGGGGGGGGGGGGGGTGGGGGGGGGGGGGGGTGGGGGGGGGGGGGGGTGGGGGGGGGGGGGGGTGGGGGGGGGGGGGGGTGGGGGGGGGGGGGGGTGGGGGGGGGGGGGGGTGGGGGGGGGGGGGGGTGGGGGGGGGGGGGGGTGGGGGGGGGGGGGGGTGGGGGGGGGGGGGGGTGGGGGGGGGGGGGGGTGGGGGGGGGGGGGGGTGGGGGGGGGGGGGGGTGGGGGGGGGGGGGGGTGGGGGGGGGGGGGGGTGGGGGGGGGGGGGGGTGGGGGGGGGGGGGGGTGGGGGGGGGGGGGGGTGGGGGGGGGGGGGGGTGGGGGGGGGGGGGGGTGGGGGGGGGGGGGGGTGGGGGGGGGGGGGGGTGGGGGGGGGGGGGGGTGGGGGGGGGGGGGGGTGGGGGGGGGGGGGGGTGGGGGGGGGGGGGGGTGGGGGGGGGGGGGGGTGGGGGGGGGGGGGGGTGGGGGGGGGGGGGGGTGGGGGGGGGGGGGGGTGGGGGGGGGGGGGGGTGGGGGGGGGGGGGGGTGGGGGGGGGGGGGGGTGGGGGGGGGGGGGGGTGGGGGGGGGGGGGGGTGGGGGGGGGGGGGGGTGGGGGGGGGGGGGGGTGGGGGGGGGGGGGGGTGGGGGGGGGGGGGGGTGGGGGGGGGGGGGGGTGGGGGGGGGGGGGGGTGGGGGGGGGGGGGGGTGGGGGGGGGGGGGGGTGGGGGGGGGGGGGGGTGGGGGGGGGGGGGGGTGGGGGGGGGGGGGGGTGGGGGGGGGGGGGGGTGGGGGGGGGGGGGGGTGGGGGGGGGGGGGGGTGGGGGGGGGGGGGGGTGGGGGGGGGGGGGGGTGGGGGGGGGGGGGGGTGGGGGGGGGGGGGGGTGGGGGGGGGGGGGGGTGGGGGGGGGGGGGGGTGGGGGGGGGGGGGGGTGGGGGGGGGGGGGGGTGGGGGGGGGGGGGGGTGGGGGGGGGGGGGGGTGGGGGGGGGGGGGGGTGGGGGGGGGGGGGGGTGGGGGGGGGGGGGGGTGGGGGGGGGGGGGGGTGGGGGGGGGGGGGGGTGGGGGGGGGGGGGGGTGGGGGGGGGGGGGGGTGGGGGGGGGGGGGGGTGGGGGGGGGGGGGGGTGGGGGGGGGGGGGGGTGGGGGGGGGGGGGGGTGGGGGGGGGGGGGGGTGGGGGGGGGGGGGGGTGGGGGGGGGGGGGGGTGGGGGGGGGGGGGGGTGGGGGGGGGGGGGGGTGGGGGGGGGGGGGGGTGGGGGGGGGGGGGGGTGGGGGGGGGGGGGGGTGGGGGGGGGGGGGGGTGGGGGGGGGGGGGGGTGGGGGGGGGGGGGGGTGGGGGGGGGGGGGGGTGGGGGGGGGGGGGGGTGGGGGGGGGGGGGGGTGGGGGGGGGGGGGGGTGGGGGGGGGGGGGGGTGGGGGGGGGGGGGGGTGGGGGGGGGGGGGGGTGGGGGGGGGGGGGGGTGGGGGGGGGGGGGGGTGGGGGGGGGGGGGGGTGGGGGGGGGGGGGGGTGGGGGGGGGGGGGGGTGGGGGGGGGGGGGGGTGGGGGGGGGGGGGGGTGGGGGGGGGGGGGGGTGGGGGGGGGGGGGGGTGGGGGGGGGGGGGGGTGGGGGGGGGGGGGGGTGGGGGGGGGGGGGGGTGGGGGGGGGGGGGGGTGGGGGGGGGGGGGGGTGGGGGGGGGGGGGGGTGGGGGGGGGGGGGGGTGGGGGGGGGGGGGGGTGGGGGGGGGGGGGGGTGGGGGGGGGGGGGGGTGGGGGGGGGGGGGGGTGGGGGGGGGGGGGGGTGGGGGGGGGGGGGGGTGGGGGGGGGGGGGGGTGGGGGGGGGGGGGGGTGGGGGGGGGGGGGGGTGGGGGGGGGGGGGGGTGGGGGGGGGGGGGGGTGGGGGGGGGGGGGGGTGGGGGGGGGGGGGGGTGGGGGGGGGGGGGGGTGGGGGGGGGGGGGGGTGGGGGGGGGGGGGGGTGGGGGGGGGGGGGGGTGGGGGGGGGGGGGGGTGGGGGGGGGGGGGGGTGGGGGGGGGGGGGGGTGGGGGGGGGGGGGGGTGGGGGGGGGGGGGGGTGGGGGGGGGGGGGGGTGGGGGGGGGGGGGGGTGGGGGGGGGGGGGGGTGGGGGGGGGGGGGGGTGGGGGGGGGGGGGGGTGGGGGGGGGGGGGGGTGGGGGGGGGGGGGGGTGGGGGGGGGGGGGGGTGGGGGGGGGGGGGGGTGGGGGGGGGGGGGGGTGGGGGGGGGGGGGGGTGGGGGGGGGGGGGGGTGGGGGGGGGGGGGGGTGGGGGGGGGGGGGGGTGGGGGGGGGGGGGGGTGGGGGGGGGGGGGGGTGGGGGGGGGGGGGGGTGGGGGGGGGGGGGGGTGGGGGGGGGGGGGGGTGGGGGGGGGGGGGGGTGGGGGGGGGGGGGGGTGGGGGGGGGGGGGGGTGGGGGGGGGGGGGGGTGGGGGGGGGGGGGGGTGGGGGGGGGGGGGGGTGGGGGGGGGGGGGGGTGGGGGGGGGGGGGGGTGGGGGGGGGGGGGGGTGGGGGGGGGGGGGGGTGGGGGGGGGGGGGGGTGGGGGGGGGGGGGGGTGGGGGGGGGGGGGGGTGGGGGGGGGGGGGGGTGGGGGGGGGGGGGGGTGGGGGGGGGGGGGGGTGGGGGGGGGGGGGGGTGGGGGGGGGGGGGGGTGGGGGGGGGGGGGGGTGGGGGGGGGGGGGGGTGGGGGGGGGGGGGGGTGGGGGGGGGGGGGGGTGGGGGGGGGGGGGGGTGGGGGGGGGGGGGGGTGGGGGGGGGGGGGGGTGGGGGGGGGGGGGGGTGGGGGGGGGGGGGGGTGGGGGGGGGGGGGGGTGGGGGGGGGGGGGGGTGGGGGGGGGGGGGGGTGGGGGGGGGGGGGGGTGGGGGGGGGGGGGGGTGGGGGGGGGGGGGGGTGGGGGGGGGGGGGGGTGGGGGGGGGGGGGGGTGGGGGGGGGGGGGGGTGGGGGGGGGGGGGGGTGGGGGGGGGGGGGGGTGGGGGGGGGGGGGGGTGGGGGGGGGGGGGGGTGGGGGGGGGGGGGGGTGGGGGGGGGGGGGGGTGGGGGGGGGGGGGGGTGGGGGGGGGGGGGGGTGGGGGGGGGGGGGGGTGGGGGGGGGGGGGGGTGGGGGGGGGGGGGGGTGGGGGGGGGGGGGGGTGGGGGGGGGGGGGGGTGGGGGGGGGGGGGGGTGGGGGGGGGGGGGGGTGGGGGGGGGGGGGGGTGGGGGGGGGGGGGGGTGGGGGGGGGGGGGGGTGGGGGGGGGGGGGGGTGGGGGGGGGGGGGGGTGGGGGGGGGGGGGGGTGGGGGGGGGGGGGGGTGGGGGGGGGGGGGGGTGGGGGGGGGGGGGGGTGGGGGGGGGGGGGGGTGGGGGGGGGGGGGGGTGGGGGGGGGGGGGGGTGGGGGGGGGGGGGGGTGGGGGGGGGGGGGGGTGGGGGGGGGGGGGGGTGGGGGGGGGGGGGGGTGGGGGGGGGGGGGGGTGGGGGGGGGGGGGGGTGGGGGGGGGGGGGGGTGGGGGGGGGGGGGGGTGGGGGGGGGGGGGGGTGGGGGGGGGGGGGGGTGGGGGGGGGGGGGGGTGGGGGGGGGGGGGGGTGGGGGGGGGGGGGGGTGGGGGGGGGGGGGGGTGGGGGGGGGGGGGGGTGGGGGGGGGGGGGGGTGGGGGGGGGGGGGGGTGGGGGGGGGGGGGGGTGGGGGGGGGGGGGGGTGGGGGGGGGGGGGGGTGGGGGGGGGGGGGGGTGGGGGGGGGGGGGGGTGGGGGGGGGGGGGGGTGGGGGGGGGGGGGGGTGGGGGGGGGGGGGGGTGGGGGGGGGGGGGGGTGGGGGGGGGGGGGGGTGGGGGGGGGGGGGGGTGGGGGGGGGGGGGGGTGGGGGGGGGGGGGGGTGGGGGGGGGGGGGGGTGGGGGGGGGGGGGGGTGGGGGGGGGGGGGGGTGGGGGGGGGGGGGGGTGGGGGGGGGGGGGGGTGGGGGGGGGGGGGGGTGGGGGGGGGGGGGGGTGGGGGGGGGGGGGGGTGGGGGGGGGGGGGGGTGGGGGGGGGGGGGGGTGGGGGGGGGGGGGGGTGGGGGGGGGGGGGGGTGGGGGGGGGGGGGGGTGGGGGGGGGGGGGGGTGGGGGGGGGGGGGGGTGGGGGGGGGGGGGGGTGGGGGGGGGGGGGGGTGGGGGGGGGGGGGGGTGGGGGGGGGGGGGGGTGGGGGGGGGGGGGGGTGGGGGGGGGGGGGGGTGGGGGGGGGGGGGGGTGGGGGGGGGGGGGGGTGGGGGGGGGGGGGGGTGGGGGGGGGGGGGGGTGGGGGGGGGGGGGGGTGGGGGGGGGGGGGGGTGGGGGGGGGGGGGGGTGGGGGGGGGGGGGGGTGGGGGGGGGGGGGGGTGGGGGGGGGGGGGGGTGGGGGGGGGGGGGGGTGGGGGGGGGGGGGGGTGGGGGGGGGGGGGGGTGGGGGGGGGGGGGGGTGGGGGGGGGGGGGGGTGGGGGGGGGGGGGGGTGGGGGGGGGGGGGGGTGGGGGGGGGGGGGGGTGGGGGGGGGGGGGGGTGGGGGGGGGGGGGGGTGGGGGGGGGGGGGGGTGGGGGGGGGGGGGGGTGGGGGGGGGGGGGGGTGGGGGGGGGGGGGGGTGGGGGGGGGGGGGGGTGGGGGGGGGGGGGGGTGGGGGGGGGGGGGGGTGGGGGGGGGGGGGGGTGGGGGGGGGGGGGGGTGGGGGGGGGGGGGGGTGGGGGGGGGGGGGGGTGGGGGGGGGGGGGGGTGGGGGGGGGGGGGGGTGGGGGGGGGGGGGGGTGGGGGGGGGGGGGGGTGGGGGGGGGGGGGGGTGGGGGGGGGGGGGGGTGGGGGGGGGGGGGGGTGGGGGGGGGGGGGGGTGGGGGGGGGGGGGGGTGGGGGGGGGGGGGGGTGGGGGGGGGGGGGGGTGGGGGGGGGGGGGGGTGGGGGGGGGGGGGGGTGGGGGGGGGGGGGGGTGGGGGGGGGGGGGGGTGGGGGGGGGGGGGGGTGGGGGGGGGGGGGGGTGGGGGGGGGGGGGGGTGGGGGGGGGGGGGGGTGGGGGGGGGGGGGGGTGGGGGGGGGGGGGGGTGGGGGGGGGGGGGGGTGGGGGGGGGGGGGGGTGGGGGGGGGGGGGGGTGGGGGGGGGGGGGGGTGGGGGGGGGGGGGGGTGGGGGGGGGGGGGGGTGGGGGGGGGGGGGGGTGGGGGGGGGGGGGGGTGGGGGGGGGGGGGGGTGGGGGGGGGGGGGGGTGGGGGGGGGGGGGGGTGGGGGGGGGGGGGGGTGGGGGGGGGGGGGGGTGGGGGGGGGGGGGGGTGGGGGGGGGGGGGGGTGGGGGGGGGGGGGGGTGGGGGGGGGGGGGGGTGGGGGGGGGGGGGGGTGGGGGGGGGGGGGGGTGGGGGGGGGGGGGGGTGGGGGGGGGGGGGGGTGGGGGGGGGGGGGGGTGGGGGGGGGGGGGGGTGGGGGGGGGGGGGGGTGGGGGGGGGGGGGGGTGGGGGGGGGGGGGGGTGGGGGGGGGGGGGGGTGGGGGGGGGGGGGGGTGGGGGGGGGGGGGGGTGGGGGGGGGGGGGGGTGGGGGGGGGGGGGGGTGGGGGGGGGGGGGGGTGGGGGGGGGGGGGGGTGGGGGGGGGGGGGGGTGGGGGGGGGGGGGGGTGGGGGGGGGGGGGGGTGGGGGGGGGGGGGGGTGGGGGGGGGGGGGGGTGGGGGGGGGGGGGGGTGGGGGGGGGGGGGGGTGGGGGGGGGGGGGGGTGGGGGGGGGGGGGGGTGGGGGGGGGGGGGGGTGGGGGGGGGGGGGGGTGGGGGGGGGGGGGGGTGGGGGGGGGGGGGGGTGGGGGGGGGGGGGGGTGGGGGGGGGGGGGGGTGGGGGGGGGGGGGGGTGGGGGGGGGGGGGGGTGGGGGGGGGGGGGGGTGGGGGGGGGGGGGGGTGGGGGGGGGGGGGGGTGGGGGGGGGGGGGGGTGGGGGGGGGGGGGGGTGGGGGGGGGGGGGGGTGGGGGGGGGGGGGGGTGGGGGGGGGGGGGGGTGGGGGGGGGGGGGGGTGGGGGGGGGGGGGGGTGGGGGGGGGGGGGGGTGGGGGGGGGGGGGGGTGGGGGGGGGGGGGGGTGGGGGGGGGGGGGGGTGGGGGGGGGGGGGGGTGGGGGGGGGGGGGGGTGGGGGGGGGGGGGGGTGGGGGGGGGGGGGGGTGGGGGGGGGGGGGGGTGGGGGGGGGGGGGGGTGGGGGGGGGGGGGGGTGGGGGGGGGGGGGGGTGGGGGGGGGGGGGGGTGGGGGGGGGGGGGGGTGGGGGGGGGGGGGGGTGGGGGGGGGGGGGGGTGGGGGGGGGGGGGGGTGGGGGGGGGGGGGGGTGGGGGGGGGGGGGGGTGGGGGGGGGGGGGGGTGGGGGGGGGGGGGGGTGGGGGGGGGGGGGGGTGGGGGGGGGGGGGGGTGGGGGGGGGGGGGGGTGGGGGGGGGGGGGGGTGGGGGGGGGGGGGGGTGGGGGGGGGGGGGGGTGGGGGGGGGGGGGGGTGGGGGGGGGGGGGGGTGGGGGGGGGGGGGGGTGGGGGGGGGGGGGGGTGGGGGGGGGGGGGGGTGGGGGGGGGGGGGGGTGGGGGGGGGGGGGGGTGGGGGGGGGGGGGGGTGGGGGGGGGGGGGGGTGGGGGGGGGGGGGGGTGGGGGGGGGGGGGGGTGGGGGGGGGGGGGGGTGGGGGGGGGGGGGGGTGGGGGGGGGGGGGGGTGGGGGGGGGGGGGGGTGGGGGGGGGGGGGGGTGGGGGGGGGGGGGGGTGGGGGGGGGGGGGGGTGGGGGGGGGGGGGGGTGGGGGGGGGGGGGGGTGGGGGGGGGGGGGGGTGGGGGGGGGGGGGGGTGGGGGGGGGGGGGGGTGGGGGGGGGGGGGGGTGGGGGGGGGGGGGGGTGGGGGGGGGGGGGGGTGGGGGGGGGGGGGGGTGGGGGGGGGGGGGGGTGGGGGGGGGGGGGGGTGGGGGGGGGGGGGGGTGGGGGGGGGGGGGGGTGGGGGGGGGGGGGGGTGGGGGGGGGGGGGGGTGGGGGGGGGGGGGGGTGGGGGGGGGGGGGGGTGGGGGGGGGGGGGGGTGGGGGGGGGGGGGGGTGGGGGGGGGGGGGGGTGGGGGGGGGGGGGGGTGGGGGGGGGGGGGGGTGGGGGGGGGGGGGGGTGGGGGGGGGGGGGGGTGGGGGGGGGGGGGGGTGGGGGGGGGGGGGGGTGGGGGGGGGGGGGGGTGGGGGGGGGGGGGGGTGGGGGGGGGGGGGGGTGGGGGGGGGGGGGGGTGGGGGGGGGGGGGGGTGGGGGGGGGGGGGGGTGGGGGGGGGGGGGGGTGGGGGGGGGGGGGGGTGGGGGGGGGGGGGGGTGGGGGGGGGGGGGGGTGGGGGGGGGGGGGGGTGGGGGGGGGGGGGGGTGGGGGGGGGGGGGGGTGGGGGGGGGGGGGGGTGGGGGGGGGGGGGGGTGGGGGGGGGGGGGGGTGGGGGGGGGGGGGGGTGGGGGGGGGGGGGGGTGGGGGGGGGGGGGGGTGGGGGGGGGGGGGGGTGGGGGGGGGGGGGGGTGGGGGGGGGGGGGGGTGGGGGGGGGGGGGGGTGGGGGGGGGGGGGGGTGGGGGGGGGGGGGGGTGGGGGGGGGGGGGGGTGGGGGGGGGGGGGGGTGGGGGGGGGGGGGGGTGGGGGGGGGGGGGGGTGGGGGGGGGGGGGGGTGGGGGGGGGGGGGGGTGGGGGGGGGGGGGGGTGGGGGGGGGGGGGGGTGGGGGGGGGGGGGGGTGGGGGGGGGGGGGGGTGGGGGGGGGGGGGGGTGGGGGGGGGGGGGGGTGGGGGGGGGGGGGGGTGGGGGGGGGGGGGGGTGGGGGGGGGGGGGGGTGGGGGGGGGGGGGGGTGGGGGGGGGGGGGGGTGGGGGGGGGGGGGGGTGGGGGGGGGGGGGGGTGGGGGGGGGGGGGGGTGGGGGGGGGGGGGGGTGGGGGGGGGGGGGGGTGGGGGGGGGGGGGGGTGGGGGGGGGGGGGGGTGGGGGGGGGGGGGGGTGGGGGGGGGGGGGGGTGGGGGGGGGGGGGGGTGGGGGGGGGGGGGGGTGGGGGGGGGGGGGGGTGGGGGGGGGGGGGGGTGGGGGGGGGGGGGGGTGGGGGGGGGGGGGGGTGGGGGGGGGGGGGGGTGGGGGGGGGGGGGGGTGGGGGGGGGGGGGGGTGGGGGGGGGGGGGGGTGGGGGGGGGGGGGGGTGGGGGGGGGGGGGGGTGGGGGGGGGGGGGGGTGGGGGGGGGGGGGGGTGGGGGGGGGGGGGGGTGGGGGGGGGGGGGGGGGGGGGGGGGGGGAGGTGAGGGGGGGGGGGGGGGGGGGGGGGACGGGGGGGGGGAGGAGGGGGGGGGTTGAGGGAGGGGGAGGTGGGGGGAGGGGGGGGGGGGGGGGGGGGGGGGGGGGGGGGGGTGGGGGTGGGGGGGGAGGGGGGGGGGGGGAGGGGGGGGGGGGGGGGGGGGGTGGGGGGGTGGGGGGGGTGGTGGGGGGGGGGGGTGGGGGGGGTGGATGTGGTCCATAACATCTGGAGGGCCGCAAGTTTGACACCTATGTTCTAAAGGATTATAAACCTTTTCAATGAATAAGTGTGGATTTTAAAATATATCTATATATCCTAAAACTATAATGAGCATCGCTGGTTTTCAAATGAAGAATTCCTATCATCTGGGTCCGGGAGTCCAGCTTCGATTTTGGACTTAGTCTACCCACGATGAACGTAATTGCATATTTCTCCAGATGACTCTCAGTTTTTATAAGTTGATTACAGATACTGTTGGTTGTGGATGATAGAGCACGGTTCCAGGATCGATACTGGAGCCGAGTGAAAGGAGGGTAGACCAAACAAATCAAACAAACATCTTCCTCAGCCCCTGCCGGGCAAAATCATTCTCCGTATCAATCAATAACCCAAAACTTTGCTGATACTGAGCAAAACCCAAATGAAACATTACAAAGCTACGGAGGTTTGAAGGTATCATTTGTCACAACTGGTTATTGGCTGGGATCCACAGCACTATTTCAGGCGGGTCCAAAGAGGTAGACTGGCTTTGAGGGGCGCCGTGCCCCAGTGATAAAGCATGTAGGTTGTATGCAAGAGGTCTGTTGGGTGGGCTATCCTGCCTCATCCTCTTCTAAGGACTCCTCTGACCAGGATGGTCTGGGGAAGGCCCTCAAAAGCTCCACCTTCAAATATCTATTGTTAGAGTATCCTGTAGTTTTTAAGGTTCTTTTGTACCATCCTAGTCCTAGCCCCTGCTCAGTGCAGGAAATCCAAACTTAGGCCCTTTCCGCACATGCAGAATAATGCACTTTCAATCCACTTTCAATCCACTTTTCAGGTGGATTTTACTGTGCGAAATTGCAAAACCCACTTACAAACAATTGTGAAAGTGGATTGAAAGTGCATTATTCTGCATGTGCAGAAAGGACCCCAGATAATTTTCGACTGGTGACGGTCGATTTTCTGTGTTCTCCAGTGAGCCCATGTAAACTCTATCTGTGGGTTCTGTGGGGCAGAACTTGGAATGAGTTTGCAACAACAAATTTTAAAAAAACCAAAATGGTTTACTTTCTTAACATATAACTTATAACATATAACATCAACATTTAACATCACACTTCAAGGTCCTGTTCAAGTCCTTATATTTACAGTCTACTGATACTGCCAAGTCCAATTCTTCTTTGCAAGTGGGTTGGCTCCTGAAGACTCCAAGGGCTTGATGAACAGGATTCAACATGATGAAGGTTTCCAGGAGAACTCTCACCCATTACAACCACAAAAACCCTGAAACAATAAACTCCAACGTTTACAACATAGCAAAAATAAACAACTACCTTCCCACTAGTTCCCAACAACATTGCAGTTACCTTAACAAGGTGTTAAGGGCTTATACAAATCAAGGTCCGAGTCTGGTAGCCTTGTCTCCTCCAAACTACATGAGGTCTGCAGCCTCTTGCTGCTTTGAGTCTCCACCCCTTACTGGGTCAACTCATTCTGAGCATGGGGATTACACCCACAATACCCCAGGACAACATTTGTGTCCAGCAGCACCTTAAAGACCAAGAAGGTCTTCCAGGGTATAAAGTTTTGTGAAGCAAAGCTCACTTTGTCAGATAACAAATGAGAATCCAGATCCATCAGCCCTTATATTCAAGTCAGAAGCTGGGAAGGGTGTTCCTAGAGTTCCTTGAGATTTCGGAGGTGAAGCCTGAGGAGGGAAGAGTTTGGGGCATGGCGGGACCTCAGCAGGGTATAATGCCACATAGAGTTTGCCCTCCAAAAACGCTGTTTTCTCTAGGGGAACTGATCTTGGTTGCCTGGAGATCAACTTTAATAGCGGTAGACCTCCAGGTGCCAAATTGTTAGGTCTTGGACCTTGAGCCAATAAACAGACTCTGGATTCTTGATAGTAGTGTTTATTGAAAGGCAGCAAGCACCTAGCTTGAGAAAGCCAATTCTGCTTGGCCTGGCCTTCCTGGGTTCCTTTTATCCTGCCCAATTCTTCCCTCCCTCCCTCCCTCCCTCCCACTTTCCTGGAGAAAGTGTGAAAATGGTCAGTTGGAGATGAAGAAGTACCGTGTGAAACAATCCGCCTGATTAGAACAAGGAGAAATGCATAGCGATAGAAGATGCAGAAATTTACCATCTGTAATAAGATGAATCTTTTGTCCCTATTCAGCCCTGGGAGGTCTATTGCCCTAAATTAAATGACCAACACCCTTAGATGTTAGGAAATTTCTTCTAATGTCAACTGAAATCTGCTTTCCTATAACTCATAGGACCCTTCCGCACATGCAGAATAATGCACTTTCAATCCACTTTCACCATTGTTTGCAAGTGGGTTTTGCTATTCCGCACTGTAAAATCCAGTTGCAAAGTGGATTGAAAGTGGATTGAAAGTGCATTATTCTGCATGTGCGGAAGAGACCAGAGACTTCCAACACGGTGCTTGGGTGTCCCACGATGCCCACCAATCCTTTTCCTTGTACTCTCCAGAAGTTTTAGAAAGCGGATGGGACCAGATGGGACTTTTGCCCAGCAGAGCTTCTGATTGATCATTGAAGATTTGACTGACTGAGCAGATTTTTAACAATCTCGCTTTGGAGACAGTTGCCACCATCGCACAAAGATCTTTACTGGGTAACTGAAGGTAAAACTGCGGGAGCCATTTTGTGAATGGCTCTGCCTCCTGTGGCAGCCATTTTGTGGTGGGCGCAGGCTCAGAAAGGTTGGACATTCTTGCTATAACTGAAGCCCCTCCAATCCAAACCTTGTCCTCTGGAGCAGAGGAGAACAAATCCTTGCTCTTCAATGAGAACAGTGGTTCGAGAGTTTGAAGAGTGAAATCAGGTCTCATCTCAGTCTTTCTCGTCTCCAGGCTAAGCATACCTACCTTTCCTTTACAGCGTTTTCCGGGCTGCCTACCGTCTTTTGAATCCATTCCAATTTGTCTGTTCCTTGAAGTAAATTAAATTACCTCAGGTAGCAGAGAAGATCTTTCTGTGCCGGAGTCCCTGGGGAGCTGCTGTCAGTCAGATCAGTCAATAATGAGTGGTCTGACCAGTGGTCTGACTCAATTTTAGGTAGCTTCATATCTCCTCAGGGATTTGATATTTTTTTACCTTTAAACAGCAGGCTATCATTCGACCATTTCCCAAAACACTTTTAAATACCCCCTCAGTTTAAAAGAGGTTTGCCATGTGATTAGGAGCTTGGCTTTTCCCAAAAACAAATGCCTCCTTGGGACCGTGGTAGAACCAATTGCGTGGTTCTTTGAACCGTGGCCTGTGAAGGGAAAGATGTGATAAGTACACTTCATAAATTGCCCAATACCTTTGAATGTTTACTTATTATAGATGCTCAACAATTATTATGCTACTGGCCAGGGCGGTTTTTCAAAGCCACCATAGAGAGAGCAACGGGAAGAAGCTTCCTTGAGTTCCATATGAAAGAAAAGCAGTTAATAAACATTTTTCAAAAACAAAAATTGATAAATGATATCCCCCTGTTGTCTCCACGATCCATGAGTGTGCTGTCAAGTTCTTGGCATGGTAGCACTTTCACAGAGGTATTGTTTGTGACTCTACACATGGACTGTGCATGTGACCACTGTGGTTTGTGTGACCACAGTGGTTTTTGGAGTGTTGAGGGGTTTTTGGAGGCTGATGTCTCCTGACATCAGGAGAAAATGCTATTGAAACATGGCCATACAGCCTGGAAACCCCACAACACTCCAGTGATTCCGGCAGTAGCGTACCTAGGCAAACTGGCACCCTGGGCAAAACCTGGGTTTGATGCCCCCCCATGGGCGGAGCAGTCCGGCCGCGGCACTCACCCTTCCCGGACAGCCCCAGCAGCCCAAGTTCATTGGAGGCGGAGCTCCCCGTCCTTCTGCTCTGCCTCTGGTGGCTTGTGGGCCACCGTACAGAGTGGGTGGGGCTTAGCCAGAGCGGGCGGGGCTTAGAGATCAGGCCATCCCACGTGACTTTAAATTTCTGTACCTTGGGCAACTGCCCACTTTGCCCAATGGGCAGTACGCCACTGGATTCTGGCTGTGAAAGACTTCGACGGTACATTTGTGGCTTTTCTTCTGAGACACCGTAACTTAGGGTTGCTAGTAGGTTTTCCAGCTTCCAGGTGGAGCCTAGAGATCTTCTTGAATTATTCAGTGGACAGTGATCAATCCCCCTGGAGAAAGTTGCTGCTTTGGAAGGTGGACTGTAGGCCAATATACCCCCCACATCCCAAACCCAACATCCCCAGGTCCACACTCAATATCTCCAGGTATTTTCCAACCTGGAGTTAGAGCAACCATCCTGAAAGTGGGGTAGGTTGCTCAAAGGTTAGCAATCCAAGCAAGCACCTGTATTGATACTGTTGTACCAATATCTCTAATATTCAATTAGAATAAACAGTTAGAAATAAGCTTTTATACTGTGTTAAACTTAGCATAAACAGCGACTTGCCACCACTGACCCACTAGCCTGACTTAGTGTTTGCAGTGGCAAGCAGCCTCCCCCGACCCCTACCCCTTGGGGGGCTTGGTGTTTGGGGTAATGGAAGAGTGGGGGTGAGTGGGTAGGGAGGAATGGGAAAGCTGGTGCCAGGCAGTAGAACTCAATGGGAGCATTCTAGAACATAGAAGGTCCAGGAAGTGGTGGTGGACGAATTTAAAATTTACTTTGATCTTTCGGGGAAAAGGAGTATAGTGTGACCCATTTCATTTCTGGGCAGCTCTAGGAATTACCAGGAAGTGGTCGAGACCTTATTTTTCTTCTTAACTTTTCTCTCAGGATGCTGACTCCCCCCCCGCCCCCATGAACCTCCAGCTGGTTGCTGGGCACTGACTGGCAACCCTATGGATGAGGTCCAGAGAAATGACGCATGGAATATATGAAAGAAAGGGGTTGTGCGGGTTTTTTTGAAGATATTTTCCCAAGAGTCTCCTGTTCTTTGCTTCTGCCCGGTTCATGCCTACCACCTTCCCACCCTCATTCATGGCATCTTCTCCTCTCATAACTTCACTGTCTCTAGATTGGGTCCAAATGAAACCATGACTGGTAAATTTTTATGCCACTTTCTTCCATTTTTAGTCTCTTTCTACTTTTCTGCCCTTAAAAGGAGCTGCTGACAATTGTCCTTCCTTAAGGAACAAGTGGTGCAGCAGTTAAGAGCAGGTGGATTCCAATCTGGAGAACCGGGTTTGCTTCCTCACTCCTACACCTGAGTGGCAGAGGCTTATCTAGTGACCCGGATGTGTTTCCGCACTCCTATATTCCTGCTGGTTGACCTCTCACCCCACCTACCTCACAAGGTGTCTGTTGTGGGGAGAGGAAGGAAAAGGAGCTTGTAAACCACTTTGAGGGCGATTTCGCACACGAGTAAAATAGGTTCAACCCAGTTCCCTGAGAAGGGTACTAACCTAGGTCGAAGCCATTGTTGTTCCCCACTGCAACCAGCTTGATCCCAGCTCGGTGGGCAGAATCATCCTGTGCCTCTTCGCTGCTCCATTCCAATTGGCTACTGTTCTACGGCCATGTTCCGTCTATCCCCACACACGTTATAAAAAAAACTGCCACAGGAATGGAGGGACGAAGGTGGTATTTTTTGATTGGCCAGCTGTACGCATGCCCGAAACAGCTGTGATTGGCTGAATGGGGACTCCTGGCACCAGAGATTCCGCCCTTTACTGGAATCGAGCTGAGTTCGAGCGTGGTTCCCTGAAAAAGTAGTAGTTCCCAACTGGAGTCGGAAATTTGACCGTTACACGGGGCGAAGCTGGTACAAAACCACGTCGATCCCAGTGGTTGTGCGGAGCACTTAGGTCGAACGCAGCTCGAACTTAGTCGATAACGAAAGTGCGGAATCGACCTGAGTCTCCTTGCAGAAGAGAAAGGTGGGGGTATAAATCCAAACTCCTCCTCCTCTTCTTCTTCTTCTTCTTCTTCTTCTTCTTCTTCTTCTTCTTCTTCTTCTTCTTCTTCTTCTTCTTCTTCTTCTTCTTCTTCTTCTTCTTCTTCTTCTTCTTCTTCTTCTTCTTCTTCTTCTTCTTCTTCTTCTTCTTCTTCTTCTTCTTCTTCTTCTTCTTCTTCTTCCAGAGAACTGGTGGTTGCTTGTTGTGCGGATTGTGCCTACCTGTGACGGCCGTCACAAAACCTCTAGGGCAGTAATCCTCCTTGGAGCTGGGCCGTCATATTATACCATCTGTACCCACAGTGCTCAGCAGAAGGACGACTTGTACTGTACTGTTGCCAACTCCCGTTTGAGAAATTCCTTGAGATTGTGATGGGGAGGGAAGTCTGGGCAGGATGAGGTCGAGGGGGGGGGGCTTCAGCAAGGAATGATGCCATAAAACCCACCCTCCAAGCCCACTGTTTTCTCTCGGAGAGCTGATTTTTGTCATCTTGAGGTTCCAGGAGATCCCCAGGCCACACCTGGAGGCTGGCAACCCAATCGTAATGTGGTCCCAACCCGACTAATGTAATTAATTGAACAGAATGCCACAGATGAGTGAGAAATTCTTGGGTTGGTCTTGGCAGGGTTAATATATATAGACAGACCAAGACAAAGGCACATCTGGAAACCACTGCCTCCGGTTCTTTTTGCTGCAGTTCCCGGCAGGGGCCAGTTTGATTCTGCCCCAGCAAGAGACAAATTGATTCTACTTTTTATTCACCGCAGCCAAGCTGTTCATCGATCTTCGCATGGTCATGTGTGTAACAAGGGGCCGGATGTGCCTTGCCTCCCTTCCAGATACCCCAAAAAATTACAGTTCACTTTATATATCCATAATGGCCACCTGCAACAAGGAGAAGGTGGTATTCCTGGTTGATTTACAGAGCAATGAATACCTTTCAGCTTATATGTTTCATTTTCAATAACCCTGCTGATGTTGCTGAATTCTGACCCAAGAACACACAGACCTGCTGGGGTTTGGCTCTAGTTACAGCAAGGATACTAGCTTCAAGGTAGGACCAGGGGACCTCCTAGAACATAGGTGTAAACTCGTGGCCCTCCAGATGTTATGGACTACAGTTCCCGTCACCCCCTGCCAGCATCATGCAGGGGATGATGGGAACTGTAGTCCATAACATCTGGAGGGTCGCGAGTTTGACACCTGTGTCCTAGAATTACAGCTCATCTCTAGGCTACAGAGATCAGTTTCCCTAGAGAAAATGGATGGTTTGAAGAAGAAGAAGAAGAAGAAGAAGAAGAAGAAGAAGAAGAAGAAGAAGAAGAAGAAGAAGAAGAAGAAGAAGAAGAAGAAGAAGAAGAAGAAGAAGAGGAGGAGTAGTTTGGATTTTTATCCCCCCTTTCTCTCCTGCAGGAGACTCAAGGGGGCTTACAATCTCCTTGCCCTTCCCCCCCCCCCACAACAAACACCCTGTGAGGTAGGTGGGGCTGAGAGAGATCCGAGAAGCTGTGACTAGCCCAAGGTCACCCAGCTGGAATGTATGGGAGTGTACAGGCTAATCTGAATTCCCCAGATAAGCTTCCACAGCTCAGGCGGCAGAGCTGGGAATCAAACCCGGTTCCTCCAGTTTAGATACACGAGCTCTTAACCTCCTGCGCCACTGCTTGAAGGGTGGACTTTATGGAATTGTCCTCCATTGAGGTCCCAGTCCTTCCAGGCTTCATCCCCAAATCTCCAGGAGTCTCCCAACCTGGATCTGGCAACCCTACCCCTCGTCCCATGTCACTGGCCAAGGGGACCTTGCAACTATAAGCCAGAGACCAAATATGGGTTTGAATGCCCACTTGGGTTGCATAGTTCCCTGGAAGATTATGGGCTGGTAGGGCTGGCAATTACCTGGTGAGAACTCTTTCTCCCATCTCTTGGGGCACTTTCGCACATGCAGAACAATGCACTTTCAATCCTTTTTAATGCACTTTGCCCCTGGATTTAACTGTGCCAAATAGCAAAATCCACTTGCAAATCATTGTGAAAGTGGATTGAAAGTGCATTATTCTGCATGTGCGAAAGTGCCCTTGTTCTGCTGAGTGGTGGTGATGGGAAAATGTGTGGGCTGGAATGGTCTCCCACCCAATCATGATGTCATTTTTGGATGAGTAAACAGAAGCGGCATCGCTGCACCATGGGCCGCTCTAGGATTTACCAAGAATGCTGTTGTTGTGCAATAGAGTTTCAAACAAATCCTAGAGTATTCCACAAATCTTTGACATCGCTTTCAGTTAAACAGTCAGAAATGACATCATGATGTCATGGGATCCCATTCCAGTGAGTTTTTGCCCTCTGCTGGGTATAGCAAGCCAAAGGCTGGCAACCATATGAGCTAATATCTCTAGCTTTAGCAGACTAGGTGCTCGAGAGCAGCAGCAGCAGAAGGCCATTGCTTTCACATCCTGCATGTGAGCTCCCAAAGGCATCTGGTGGACCACTGTGAGTAGCAGAGAGCTGGACTATATGGACTCTGATCTGATCCAGCAAGGCTTTTTCTTATGTTCTTATGTTCTAGTTCAGACTACCCTACTTTGTAGGGCTATTGTGGGATACTCCCATGTATTTATGCACCCTGAGTTTTTAGGGACAATTCTGATAGAAATGTCAGGGATAAATAGTTGGGCTAGACCAGGGGTAGGGAACCTGCGGCTCTCCAGATGTTCAGGAACTACAATTCCCATCAATGGGAATTGTAGTTCCTGAACATCTGGAGAGCCGCAGGTTCCCTACCCCTGGGCTAGACCATAGCTTCTAGTTACCTGTACTTGACATCAGCCAAGGAATCAAGGTGCCTTCACCTGATACTTGGGAGCAGCAGCAGCAGAAGGCCATTGCTTTCACATCCTGCAGGTGAGCTCCCAAAGGCACCGGGTGGGCCACTGCGAGTAGCAGAGTGCTGGACTAGATGGACTCTGGTCTGATCCAGCAAGCTCTTTCTTATGTTCTTAAGGACTTGTTCGATCATTTTTTAAAAGAGTGTTTCTTGTTTCTTTTTGCTTTTGCGTTATCTTGAAGCTCTTTCACATTCTACTTACTTCTCAGAAAATGTTCCTTTTTGCTTGAAGACCCTCCTGAGACGAATGTTTAGGTGGGTTCCCCGGGAGGGTTCTCCTCCCATCTTCTTCTGGGAAAGCTCTCAAAACTAAATGCTCTGTTAGGATCCCACTGGGCTGGAGTGCAGATTTTGGCAGACTGGCACTGTGACTCCATCTGCCTCCACCACTCAACAGACGTTTTATTAATATTGATAATTTATACAGCACTTTTAAGCAGACAAAGAGTTTGTTACGTTCTTCGCCTGCTTAATTTGTCTCCGGCTGTAACAGGGAGGGAGGCATTCACCCCCCCCCCACAACAATCCATTAGAGATTATACCACTCCACACTACAGACACCTGGAGTCTACTGAGGCTCTAACATCCTCCACTCTACTTTTCTCCCTGGCTTTATTATTTAGATTATTTTTAAATATATAGTCTTCTTTTCATTCACCCAAACTAATAAAAGTGCTCCATTGCAATCTTCTTATTTCCTATTGCACACAGAAATAGGGGTGGGGGAGGGTGTTTCCCAACTTGACGCATCCCCTCTAGGTAAGCCCTGTAGATCTCTTGGAACATCAGCTGGTCTACAGACTAGAAGGACAAGAGTTGGATTTATATCCCCCCTTTTCTCTCCTGTAAGGAGATTCAAAGGGGCTTACAATCTCCTTTCCCTTCCCCCCTCACAACAAGCACCCTGTGAGGTGGGTGGGGCTGAGAGAGCTCCGAAGAACTGTGACTAGCCCAAGGTCACCCAGCTGGTGTGCGCGGGAGTGCACAGGCTAATCTGAATTCCCCAGATAAGCCTCCACAGCTCAAGTGGCAGAGTGGGGAATCAAACCCAGTTCTCCAGATTAGAGTGCACCTGCTTTTAACCACTATGCAACTTCTGCTCCTACAAAGATCAGTACCCCTGGAGAAAATAGAAGCATCGGAGTGCGGACTGTATGGCATCATGCCCCTGCTGTGCTTCCTTACCAAACTTCTTTTGAGGTTTTTAAAGAGAGGCTGGACGAACATATCTTGGGAGTGCTTTGATTGTGCATTCCTGCATGGCAGGGGGTTGGATTTGATGGCCCTTCGGCTCTCTTCCAACTCTAAGATTCTATGTCCTCCCAGGCACCATCCCCAAATCTCCAGGAATTTCCCAAACCAGAGCTAACAACCCTACTGGAGGTAGTACGGTTGCCAACTCTGGGTTGGCAAATACCTGGAGATTTTGGTGATTCATGTAAGTTGGCCTTGTCTGCAGTGGCGTAGTGGCTAAGAGCAGTGGCTAAGAGCAGGTGCACTCTGATCCGAAGGAACCGGGTTTGATTCCCCGCTCTGCCGCTTGAGTTGTGGAGGCTTATCTGGGGAATTTAGATTAGCCTGTGCACTCCCACACACGCCAGCTGGGTGACCTTGGGCTAGTCACAGCTCTACGGAGCTCTCTCAGCCCCATCCACCTCACAGGGTGTTTGTTGTGAGGTGGGAAGGGCAAGGAGATTGTCAGCCCCTTTGAGTCTCCTGCAGGAGAGAAAGGGGGGATATAAATCCAAACTCTTCTTCTTCTTCTTCTTCTTCTTCTTCTTCTTCTTCTTCTTCTTCTTCTTCTTCTTCTTCTTCTTCTTCTTCTTCTTCTTCTTCTTCTTCTTCTATTTTCAGCCATATTTATTATAGATTTCAATCATTCGTTTAGTTCTTTTGATCTCCTTACAGGAGAGAAAGGCAGGGTATAAATCCAAACTCTTCTTCTTCTTATACACCTTATATAATGGGGCCTAAAGCAGGTTACATTATTCCCTTCTCCTCCATTTTATCCCTACAACGACCCTATGAGCTAGGTTGGATAGAAGGTATATGACTGGCCCAAGATCTCTCAGTGAACTTCCAAAGTAGAAGAAGAAGAGTTGGATTTATACCCCCCCTTTCTCTCATGTAAGGAGTCTCAAAGGGGCTTACAATCTCCTTTCCCTTCCCCCTCACAACAAGCACCCTGTGAGGTAGGTGGGGCTGACAGAGCTCCGAAGAACTGTGACTAGCCCAAGGTCACCCAGCATGGCCACTGCTGGGGATTTGAACCTGGATCTCTCAGATCCTGCTCTGAAATTCTAACACCACACTGGCTTTCAGGGGAGAGTCTGCTGTGTTGGGGTAGGAGAGTCCAGGTGGCAGGTTCTGGTGCCCCCCACTCCGCTGCCCAGCATGGCCTCCACAGTTTTTGTGGAGACTGCGCTGGGACAGCCTTCTCAAGCTCCTGAGAATTCCCCTACCTGTAATCCACCGCCACAGCATGGCCTCCACAGTTCTTTGGGCTGTGGAGGCCATGCTGGAGCAGCAAGGGCTCAGCTCCTCCATCCCTGCCCCTACGGACTCTGCCTTGCAGCCTTTGGAAGTCACACTGGGATGGCAGAGTCCAGGCAGGGAATCTCCTTCCTTCCTTCCTTCCGTCCTTCCGTCCTTCCGTCCTTCCGTCCGTCCGTCCGTCCGTCCGTCCGTCCGTCCGTCCGTCCGTCCGTCCGTCCGTCCGTCCGTCCTTCCTTCCTTCCTTCCTTCCTTCCTTCCTTCCTTCCTTCCTTCCTTCCTTCCTTCCTTCCTTCCTTCCTTGCTTCCTTCCTTCCGTCCTTCCTTCCGTCCTTCCTTCCGTCCTTCCTTCCGTTCCTTCCGTCCTGGCTCCGTCCTTCATTCCTTCGTCCGTCCGTCCGTCCGTCCGTCCGGAAGTCTTCCGTCGATCCGTCCGTCTTCGTCCTTCACATATTCAGTCTGTCTGTCTGTCCGTCGTCTTTTCCTTCCTTCCTTCCTTCCTTCCTTCCTTCCTTCCTTCCTTCCTTCCTTCCTTCCTTCCTTCCCTTTTCCTTTTCCTTTTCCTTTTCCTTTTCCTTTTCCTTTTCCTTTTCCGGTTCTGTCTCACATTCATTCACCATTCCTTTCCTTTTCCTTTTCCAATTCTTCCTTTTCTTCTCTTCCTTTTCCTTCCTTTTTCCTTCCTTTCTTCCTTCCTTCCTTTCCTTCCTTCCTTCCTTCCTTCCCTCCTTCCTTTCCTCCTTCCTTTCCTTTTTCCGTCTATTCTCATTCATTATTCCGTCCGTCATTCAGTCCGTCGATCAACTGGTCGATCACTCCTTTCCTTCCTTCCTTCCTTCCTTCCTTCCTTCCTTCCTTCCTTCCTTCCTTCCTTCCTTCCTTCCTTCCTTCCTTCCTTCCTTCCTTCCTTCCTTCCTTCCTTCCTTCCTTCCTTCCTTCCTTCCTTCCTTCCTTCCTTCCTTCCTTCCTTCCTTGTGGCTGAGCACCACCCCTGTCACGGCAGTGGAGTCTTGGTTTTTATCCAATTAAAATAGCGTAGTATTTCCAGGTAATAATGTGTCTCCTGTATCTTCTCTTTTGACAGATTTGTTCCCATGGGCTCCATCTTCTGGGATAGGCAGCTGTCATTTGTCCCCTGCAATAACATCACCATGTGAAGACACTGCAGTGCGAGGAAATCCAGACATAGCCAAACACAATTGTTGCCATGATTACACGGGGTCTGTCACACTGTGGGAATGGTTTGTGGACACTGTCGACTTTCAGCTCAACGGAGCTGTGACCAAGGAGCAGCCTCAGAGGGCAAGTGTATTTCACTTGCACAACCGTATTCCATAACTACACATTTGACTCATCTCTGACGTTTGTACCATTTGTACCATTATACCTAAATCTGGTGCATCTTTCGGGGTCAATGGACATGTCTGTGCACCCTGTACATGTAATGGGGAAAAATGAGAAAATTAACACAAAAAAACCACTGCTATAGTCTGTACAAGTCAGTGGAGCAAACTGGAACCCAAACTCCATTCAAGGAGGCATCTTAACACAGTAGAGAAAACCCCTGTTTCCTTGTCCCAGGTTTCAGTCCTGATGTTTCCATTTCATGTATTCACTGCCATTTCCACTGCGTCCCATAAGAACATAAGAACAAGCCAGCTGGATCAGACCAGAGTCCATCTAGTCCAGCTCTCTGCTACTCGCAGTGGCCCACCAGGTGCCATTGGGAGCTTAAATGCAGGATGTGAAAGCAATGGCCTTCTGCTACTGCTGTTGCTCCCGAGCACCTGGTCTGTTAAGGCATTTGCAATCTCAGATCAAAGAGGATCAAGATTGGTAGCCATAAATCGACTTCTCCTCCATAAATCTGTCCAAGCCCTTTTTAAAGCTATCCAGGTTAGTGGCCATCACCACCTCCTGTGACAGCACATTCCAAACACAAGCATATTCCAAACATATTCCATACAAGGCTTACCACTGAAAGAAATATTTACAGATGAAAAGAATGGTTGTGACTCCAGTGCAACTCAAGCTTATGTTGACTGAGTCACAGCTTCCTTGAGAACAATGGTTTAATGGATGTTGGGGTGGAAATACATCTTAACCTGGCAGACATAAGGTCCCAATCTCAGCCAGCAGAGGCAGTGACTGTGTAGCAAGGAGGCAATTTCAGGGAAGCATCAACAGATGCTACCTCAAGCAATTCCTTTTCCCAGCTAGGATTATTTCTAATCATTCCTGGGCCATTTCTGCACGGCACAATTATACCGGGTTAAAAGCGGTACCTTACATCCCGGGTTTATTTTATCCCAGTTTCTCCCTTCGCATGGCTTCCTGTTACAGTGAAGGGATCAAGTGAAGACCTGGACGGAATACTCCGGTTTGTTTCTCACGAGTCCGGGCCTTTTGCATTTACGTCGCAAGCATATCTGTGCATGCACGAACATCCCCGGTGTCCCGCGTTTTGAATGGCTGTTGTTTTTAGGCGGCAGCTCGAATAAATGTCTTCGCCCTGCCTTTACACCTGCTGTACAAATCACATTCCCACTCACATTCTCATGTTTTTGTGGAAAATGAGAGACACGCCCCCCCCGGTGATATGCCCACTAACATTCGACCCAAAGGGGACATCTCCCTAGCTATGCACTCCGAGCAACCAGTACACGTACAAAAAAAGAAAACGGGGACATTTTGGGACTCCGCTCCTGATTAAACCAGCCGAAATAGCACCAGGTTGATACCATGAGCAGAAAAACGTGCTTGGGGCAACGTTTTGGAAAGGGCGAGCTGCAACAGTTGGCGGTTCAGCAGGATTGAAAACTGAAATGACATCAGGTGCGGAAATCAGGGGGGCAGGCAGCTGGGTGGGAATATGAAACTGGTTCTGCTTCTGTGGTGTTTGCATGGTAGTGGGCTCACTGCGGGATTTTTTTGAAAAGAATTGCCAAACTGGCAATGTTTAAAAATCCTGGCATGAGGGAAATATCGCGGGGTGCTTTGGGACCGGGGACCGGGTGAACTTCTTGGTCAGGCCGGGGTATTTTCCTTGCTCATCCTGGGATATTTGGATTGTGCGGAAACGACCCTCGTAGCTCAGCTGGATTAAAATGTTAGTGAGTAGGATATGAAGAGGAGTGTCGCCCAACAAAGCAGCCTTTCTCTAGCCACTGAACTTTTTCTGCAATTCTCCCACCCTTGCTTTGCTAAAGAAAATGAACTCTAGAACCCCCATACTTGTATTGGAAGCACTGCATGGTTCCTCCCTTGGTAATGGAAAGTACTGTCAAGTGAAAGCCAATTTATGGTGAAGCTGTAGTGTTCTCGAAGCAAGAGATGCTCAGAGGTGGTTTACCATTGTCTGCCTCTGCTCTGTGTAGCAACCCTTTTGTTCCTTGGTGGTTTCCCATCAAAGTACTAGTCAAGGCCAACCCTGCTTAGCTTCCAAGATCTGATGAAACTAGCCTAGGTGAGGGCAAGAGATCTTTAGAGGTGGTTTGCCATTGCCTGCCTCTGTTTAGCAACTCTGGGTATCTTTGATGGTCTCCCATTCAAGAATTAACCAGGGCCAACCTTTCTTAGCTTCTACAGTATGATGAGATTGGGCTTGCTTTGACCATCAGGTTAGGGCAGTGATGGCAAACCTTTGGCACTCCAGATGTTATGGACTACAATTCCCATCAGCCCCTGCCAGCATGGCCAATTGGAGTTAGGGCAATGACCTTTAAGGTCATTGTCTTGCATTAGGCAAAGGTACCAAAGGTTCACCACCACGGAGTTAGGGCAATGACCTTTAAGGTCATTGTCTTGCATTAGGCAGCTGGACGTGAAGGCATTCCTGCCGTCTTGAGTAACTCCTGTTGGGTAAATCAGGAACATTTTACACAGTATAGTAAAATCTTACCCCGAGAGTATGACACATTTTTATGTCAATCACAAGTTTCCTCTGAAAGTCATCCCCTGCCAGAAGGCTAATTTTAATGGTCCCTGTCCCAGGTGTGCTTGAGAAAATTCCTTTCAGTGGAGTTTTATTCAGAAGCAGATGTGTTTAGAATCAGGATCATAATCTTAATCATAAATATTCACTCTCTGGGAAACAGCCTTATGTTATTTTTTATAATGAAATGCAATTGCCTATCTTGAAAGGGAGCGAGGGAATCTTTATCATTTGTTCTAAACAAAGAAATATGTTGTCTTCTGCGAAGTTGTATTTATGGCCTCTGTAATTTATTTTGTAAAGCGGGATTACTAGTGTTGAATGTTTGTGTATTTGGGAATAGTACTGAGACGTACAATAAAATACTTTCCCTTAAAAAAAACACACACTGTATCTATGGTTCATTCATTTTGTGTTTTAACATGTTTTTTTCAACACAGAAATCTTTAGGATCTACTGATCGAGAGTTGGTGCTGCTAGGGTAGGGGTAGAGAACCTGCGGCTCGAGAGCCGCATGCGGCTCTTCTGCCCTTGCACTGTGGCTCTACAAGCCGAGCCGCCTGCCCCATCCTTGCCCGCCCTGCAGGCAGCAGGGCAGGCGCACCAACTGCCCACGGTCGGCTGGGCCACGCTGCGGGCTTCCCCTCTCACCCACCCCATTGGAGCGGGGCGGGCGCTTTCCCGGTGGCCGGCAAGGCCGAGCCGCTGGCTTCATCCTTGCCTGCCCTGCAGGCAGCAGGGCGGACGCATCCATGCGCTTCTCAGAATGAGCAGAGTAAAAGGTAAAAAAAACCTCTCTATATATAGTGCTATCTTTATTTTAAATGTCAAAAATTATTTGCGGCTCCAAGTGTTTTCTTTTCCCGTGGAAAACGGGTCCAAATGGCTCTTTGAGTGTTACAGGTTCCCTACCCCTGTGCTAGGGATTGTGTTGAGCAAAGAAAACCTGGTTTCTGATTGCCTTTATGCCATAAAGCTTACAGGGTACTGGCGTAGCACCAAGAGGGGTGCACAATGCACTGAGTGTGCGCCAGTGTGGGGGCATGGTGGGGGCATGGCATTCTGGTGGCGGGGCCAGACGGGGAAGTGGCAGTGGCACAGGACACAAACATGCCCTGGGCACAGTTCCCCCTCACTCCGGCCCTGTTACAGGGTGATCTGGGTCTGGTTAACCTAACTTACCTCATAGGGTCGTTGTGAAGCTGAAATGGGTAGGGACCCATGTACTCCTCCTTGAGGACCTTGGAGGAAGGTGTGCGTACCAATGTAACAGTGGTAAGAGAAAGAGCTAGGAACTGTGCGTGTTGTGTAACTATATAAACTCAGAATGACAGAGCGTGTTTTCCTACCCATAGAGGCCAGCTATCTATCACTTAACCATCTGTGCTGATAATAAACAGGATTTGGAAAAGCACATATATACATTCTGCTGCCTGATTTGTATAATTGAATCTATTGATTCATACAAACATTAGAATGTGACCTTTTTTTTTTTTTTTTTTGCATGCACGTGTTAATTTCCTTTGCGTAAGAATTTGGGAGTTGGCAGAAGCTGCTCAGCAGATTGCAGCTGGGTAAAGATTAGGAACTCCATTATCTGGAAGGTAATTATATAGTAACTAGCGGGGCCCGGCCACGCGTTGCTGTGGCTTATTGTGGCGAAATGGGAAAGGAACAGTGGCAGCAAATCAATTGCAGAGGCCAGCAGTATGTGCTCATGGAACCGTGCAGGCTGATACTGTGCGATGTCATTGATGTGTGTGACCATATTCCTGGGGGGGGGGGGGAGGAATGGAAAGGCACCTCTCCCACACATCTAGGCTGGCTGGTCATGATCCTTTACCTGGGATTAAGTTGGGATGGTGGCAATGGGTGTCGCTTCTGAGTAAACCCTCTGAGGGGCGTGACTCAGCCATTCAAATTATGTCATGGTTGCTTTACCGAGCTTACTCCTGAGTAACATGTGTCTCGGAGGCAACCTGGTTTTCTGAACTGTAACCTCAGTATTCAGGGAATCTAGGCTGGCTGGGGCCTCCCTACCCTTCCTTGTATGCCACCCCTCACTCTCTCCCCTCCCTCAGTTCTCTTCCCTTGCATGGCACCCCTCCCCCTACCTCCCTCCCCTTTCCCTTTGCTAGAGTGGGTGGGTCATATCCAGATGCTGTGCCCCCTCCCTCCCCTCCCTTGCATGCCACCCCTCACTCTCTGTCCCCTCCCTCACTTCTCTTCCCTTACATGCCTCCCTCCCTCCATCCCTTCCCTCTCCCTCCGCTGAATGTGTATGAGAGTAGGTGTGTTGTGTGGTAGTAGTGGGTGAGGCACAGAGAGTGAAAGGTACTCATGCAGAAGAGGGGGGGAACCCCACCTGACGTCTCACATGGCAATGGGTGTATGTGTTTCACTTTCACTCAAGTTATTGCCTATGTACTGTTTCCACTGCTCATATCAGGCCATCTGAGCGAACGTTCTAAGGGCACGAACATTCTAAGAGTGACAGTTACACACAGTCATGCATTCATGGCCTGCTGGGAAGGAAGAATCAGGCACTTTTACCTGGCTCAGGTGGTGTTGCTCTTGACAGCCGGGAGGTGTCGAAGAACACAGTAGGGGAATGAGTAAGTGTCTGTGAAGATCTTCAGGAGCCGTGCTTGGGGCCAGAAGAAAGCGGGGTTATTCTTGAAGCGACAAACGCATGTTTCCATTTTTATATATATAGATTATATTTTATCATTAGTGGAGCTTGTGTAATTTGTAATTTATTTATCTGTACTTAGTTCTTGCTCCCTTTGTTTGGTTGTATTTGTGATGAAATTTTATGTTGCGCACTGCCCAGAGCCTCCTGGGGATAGGGTGGTATAGAAAACCAAATAATAAATAACTAAATAACTAAATAACTAAATAAAAATAAATAAAGACTGAAATAATCGCAGGTATCCCAATCTGACAGCTAGTATTCCAGTTCAATATGGGCCACTTAGTTCTTTATCTCTCCATATCCCTAGGGTACCTCTTCTGTCTACTAATTTTATTTTTCACAACTTTCCTTTTTCTCTCCACCTGCCCCATGGCATGGGGGAAGGAAAGTCTGACCTATGGTTTTTTCCACAAACCATACAGGCCCATTGGAGTTGCTATCTGTTCCATGGACAGTCTGGATTGGATTCAAATTTCCCAGAATGCAACTTTCCTGCCTCACTCCCCACCCACCCCTCACTGCAAGCTCCTGGTCTCCACAAAATGCTACTCCTGGGGGAGAGGGGACAGTGGATAATGACATTGGGGGAGGGGGTTGTGCCGCGGGACGGATGATCGATATGTTTGCCCTCACAGGGCAGCTCTGGGGGACGATTTCAGATCTCGAAAATGACACAAGCAAAAGGCTTAAAGCCCTTCCCCCATTTCATTTAGTTAAGACATTTTTATGCAGCCTTTCTACCCAATCAGGGTTTTCAAGGCAGTCACGGTCCCAATCCAGTCAGAACCTTAGAAACACAGAGCTGGAAGGGATCCCAAGGGTCATCTTGCCAGTGGTGTAGTGGTTAAGAGCAAGTGGATTCTAACCTGGAGAACCGGGTTTGATTCCTGTAGAGGAAGAGTTATCTACTCTCCTTAAACGTGGGTCAGGATTTTGAACGCACACAAGACTCAGAGAAAAAAGTTGCTTTTTAAAAAATATATTTCTGAAGTTTATTGGACTCAGCATCATTCAACAAACTATAGTCAGCCGGCATACTATGCATACAATCAGTTGGATAAAAGCAGAGACAAAATCACTGAACCTACTAAAATCAAAATATAAAATTTATCCATGATTGCTTGGTAGTCATAACAAGAAACAAGCAGGTCTTATAGTCCAAAAGACAGATTCTAGCCAGCATGAGGTACCATTGTATAGTATCAAGGGTTACAAGCAGGAAAAAGCCAGAAGGAAGGGTACCTCTATTACAATATTGAAAAGCAACATATAGAGAAATTACATATCAGGTGATCTCAGTGAACCAATCACAAATTGGTGCCAATTAATTAAGGCAGTTGGTGTGAGTCCTCATTGTTATCAGGTGTTGTGGTTGAAGGTTTATTGAAGTTTCCACCGTTAGCAAAACTTTGTGCAGCTGGGCCAAGACCTTCAATTAACCGTTACTTGGTACCAGGATGGGAGAGCTGGTGGGAAGCCAAAGATAGGCAATTATTTTCAAGAACTGTTTCATGGAAAACTTACAACAGCAGGGCTGTGGCTGTGATTTACAAAGTTCACAACAAAATGGCCACGGTTAGGCTAATACAGATACTTTTTCTACAATTCCCCACTCCCTTCTTCTACAATACCTGTCTGCAAGAGACACATTTAAACTGCACGAACATGTGTCTGTCATGTGGTTTTAGATCATCAACTCTGTATCTGGCACATGGTTTTAGATCATCAGCCCTGTAAATGCTCTCATAAGAGCCCGTGGTGTCCCTGTTTTAATATATAATTGCATGAATGTTTTGCAATAAAAATACCTCACTGTTCAATTGGTTTTTATTTCAACCAACCTCTGGGGAATAATTTTGTTTTAGGGATGTGCTATTTCCCCTCTGTTCTGTCCTGTCTGATACATAAACCAAGATTTGTGCAAACAGACTGGTTTAAACAAACTATCGTTTGACAAATCTGAGAGCAAAGACTTTTTCTTTCAAAGTGTGATAAAATGGGTTGCCGTTGCTACCATGATCATGTAGCAAAAGTCGAACCTGAAGCTGTGTGTTCAGCCCTGACCAGTGTGGTGTAGCAGTTAAGAGCAGGTGGGTTCTAATCTGGAGAACCAGGTTTGATTCCCCACTCCTCCACCTGAGTGGCGGAGGCTTATCTGGTGAACCAGATGTGTTTCCTCACTCCTACGTTCCTGCTGAGTGATCTTGGGCTACCCACAGTTCTTCTGGATTCTCTCAGCCCACCTACCTCACAAGGTGTCTGTTGTGGGAAAAGGAAGGGAAAGGAGCTTGTAAGCCACCTCGAATCTCCTTACAGGAGAGAAAGGTGGGATATAAATCCAAACTCTTCTCTTCTTCATCTAGTGAGCAGCAGTGGCGTAGGAGGTTAAGAGCTCATGTATCTAATCTGGAGGAACCAGGTTTGATTCCCAGCTCTGCTACCTGAGCTGTGGAGGCTTATCTGGGGAATTCAGATTAGCCTTTACACTCCCACACACGCCAGCTGGGTGATCTTGGGCTAGTCACAGCTTCTCAGAGCGCTCTCAGCCCCACCTACCTCACAGGGTGTTTGTTGTGAGGGGGGAAGGGCAAGGAGATTGTCAGCCCCTTTGAGTCTCCTGCAGGAGAGAAAGGGGGGATATAAATCCAAACTCCTCCTCCTCCTCCTCCCCTCCTCCTCCTCCTCCTCCTCCTCCTCCTCTTCTTCTTCTTCTTCTTCTTCTTCTTCTTCTTCTTCTTCTTCTTCTTCTTCTTCTTCTTCTTCTTCTTCTTCTTCTTCTTCTTCTTCTTCTTCTTCTTCTAGTCCAACTGTCTGCACAACGCAGGAAATTCACAACTACCTCCCCCTTCCCAACTTCCCCACTGACCCCTCCTGTATGCCAGGAGGAAGGCAAAACCCCTCCAGGTTCCCTAGTCAATCTGGGCTGGGAGAAAGTTATTTCCTGACCTCAAAGAGAAGGTTGGCATGACCCTGGGCATGTAAGAAAGGGCTGGGGAGAGCTGAGCATTGACTCCCCTCTTCCTGCCCTCCCTGTCACGATCTGCCTAAATTCACAGAATCATCATTGCTGTCAGAGGGCCATCTAACCTCTGCTTCAAAAACTCTGAATGAGGAGAGCTCACCCCCTCTCGAGGAAGTCTGTTCCTCCGAGGAAGCGTTCCAGCTGTCAAGGCGTTCTTCCTAACAGTTTGTTTGTTTGTTTGTTTGTTTGTTTGTTTATTTATTTATTTATTTATTTATTTTTATTTTTTTTTAATTTATTCGTTCCACTTTTATACCGCCCTCCCCCAAGGGGCTCAGGGCGGTTTACAACATAATATAAACAAGCGGATAAACAAAATAAAATATTAAAATTCACATCAGTTAAAATGCAGCGTTCCAAATTCATAAACAATTAAAAGCAGATGGCGTTCGACCATTAACTCCTCAACTCCTCTGAGAGGGGGACAGCGGCTCTCAGTTGTTAATGGGCACCTATCAGCAGCCGGCCTCCCCAAAAGCCCGGCGGAATAACTCGGTCTTACAGGCCCTGCGGAATTCATGTAGGTCCCGCAGGGCCCGGACAGCTTGTGGGAGAGCATTCCACCAGGCAGGGGCCAGGGCCGTAAAAGCCCTGGCCCTAGTGGAGGCCAGCCGCATCATAGAGGGGGCGGGGATCTCCAGTAAATTGGCCTCTGCCGAGCGCAGAGACCGACGAGGGACATATGGGGCCAGACTCTTTTCATTTAATTTCAACCCATTGGTTTTGGCCTGCCCTTCTGGGGTACCAGAAAACAACACTGCGGCATCCTTTACAGGGCAGCCCTTCCAGTCCTTGAAAGTGACAGTCATATCACCCCTGTGCTTTGATTGTGTGTTCCTGCATTGCAGGGGGTTGGACTTGATGGCCCTTGGGGGTCTCTTCCAACACTATGATTCTATGATTCTCAGTTGTCTCCTCCCCAGGCTAAACATACCTTCCCTGGCTGCCATTGACAAAGAAAAAAAAATGCTTGGGGCAGTGGTGGGATCCAAACATTTTAGTAACAGGTTCTCATGGTGGTGGGATTCAAACTGTGGCGTAGCACCAATGGGGCTGGGCGGGGCACGACGGGGGCATGGCTGGGCATTCCGGGGGTGGGGCATTCCTGGGCAGGGCTGTGGCAAGGATGCAGCCACTGCACCGATCCTTGGGTGGGAAATGAATGCATGCAGGCGCAGGCTGCCACGCACACCGGTGCACCTCCTGCTTCACTGCTTCAAGTTCTGCGCGCTACTGCTGAGAGAAGGGCGTAACTAAGGCAAAAATCACGTGGCAAAATCACCAATTAGTAACCCCCTCTCGGCACACACAAATAATTAGTAACCTACTCTTGGGAACCTGTGAGAACCCGCTGGATCCCACCTCTGGCTTGGGGGCTCTAATTATAGAGCTCCGGGCACTCAGATCCCTCCCTGTTGCTTTCTGCTTTCCCCTTTGTGCCTCATGACGATGCCTTATTTCTAACGTCTTTCCTTCCCTGGATCCCTCGTATCCTTGACTTTCTGCCTTGTCCTGCCTGCATCTTCAACACCTCTTTCTCCAGGTTCCTCTGCCTGTTGGCCATTCTGTAAAATCTAAGCTGGTTGGCCGGTGGTGATCACAGGCTGCCTTCCTGCCTCACCCCTCTGTGACATCAGGGAAGCCCAACCAATCCTCTGATTGCTGTCCAAGGCACCCGTGATCAACGTGAAAGGCTTTCGGTCATTACAAAGTAGTGACGGCAATCGCTTTGCTTTTCAACTTTGGCCGTTCTGAAATCAGGGCTGTTCTAGCAAGAAGTATGGACCTGTTCCAAAAATATTCTGCTGATTTATGGTTTTGAGCAGGACAAGCATCGTCCTGACTTGCGCAGAGAGAGATTGATGATGCCTACAAAGCAGTGGCATTGAGCCTGTTCAACCAGTACTCAGACGTGTTTTGCCACGATGGACCCTAACCTTGCGAAGTCATTGTTCTCAATGTTCCTTCAAATAATCAACACCCTACTGTAGCTACTATTTGGGAGCATTTGGTGTGTACGGCCTGCTTGAAAACTGTCCATTTAAGGTTTGGGGGAGGGGAGGGGATTTATTTTACTCTAGATGTATAGAGATATTATGGTTGCCAACCAACCATTTTGTCCCGAAGAACTGACATGGAGATGAGTTGTAATTCTGGGAGATCTCCAGGAGGTACCTGGAAGTTGGGAACCCTAGGTGTCAGCCTGGCATTCATCTAAGAGAAAAAATCCTGATCCCAAGAGCATGTTCAGTTTGGGGTCAACACTGATTAAATACTGGGAGATCCACGTTCTGGGAGAAAAAACCATAATTTTGATACCAACGTCTACTAGGGTTGTCAGCTCCAGGCTGGGAAATTTCTGGACATTTGCGGGGGGGGGGGGAGCTTGGGAAAGAGAAGGTGGAGTTTGGGAAGTGGAGGGGCATCAGTAGAGATATGATGTCATAGCTGCCAATTTCTGAAGTCCGGAGTTCAGCTGTAATTCCAGCAGAATTCAAAGACCATCTGGAAATATCTGCGTAATCATAGGTTAGAGATGACCAGTTTTCCATGCGTAGTAGTAGCTGGTAATGACACTGCATAGCAGTAGCTGGTAATGTGTAGTAGTAGCTGGTAATGACCATGTGTAGTAGTAGCTGGTAATGACACTGGAAGTATCTGCGTGATCATAGGTTAGAGATGACCAGTTTTCCATGTGTAGTAGTAGCTGGTAATGATGCTGCGTAGTAGTAGCTGGTAATGTGTAGTACTGGTAATGTGTAGTAGTAACTGGTAATGACCATGTGTAGTAGTAGCTGGTAATGACACTGGAAGTATCTGTGTGATCATAGGCTAGAGATGACCAGTTTTCCATGCGTAGTAGTAGCTGGTAATGACTTTTTTCTCATTCAGATATCCCTCTGGATATATATATTTTTAACATTCCTGGTCTTTGCAGAATAGTGTCAATTTGTTAACAGTAAGCCACTTTTGATTTCTTAACTGTTAAGAGTTTTAGGCATGAATTATTTTCAGCAGGAGTTTCCAGTCAGTAGCATCCTGTTTTCTTTAATGAAAGCTTGTCAGCACAAATATGTCCACATGACAACATCACAGGAATCCTAATGACAACATGCAATATGCATCTGCAGGAACTGGCATAATATATGCCCACATAATCAGTGGACGCACCCATGTGTGTCCCTTACAGCCTGGTGTGGTGGTAAGAACAGCGGACTCTAATCTGGAGAACTGTGTTTGATTCCCCACTCCTCCACTTGACACCTGCTGGGTGACCTCTCTCTGCCCTACCTACCGCACAAGTTGTCTGTTGTGAGGAGAGGAAGAGATGAGTTTGTAAGCTGATTTGAGACTCCTTATGATTGAGGAAAGCGGGAAAAGTTGTGGGTGCGCCAACTCCATAAACATTTCAAGTTAAACCAGAAAGCAGGCAGAATGGATGATAAGGCAGTGACTTCAACGGGGTATAAGGTAAGAACATAAGAACATAAGAACAAGCCAGCTGGATCAGACCAGAGTCCATCTAGTCCAGCTCTCTGCTACTCGCAGTGGCCCACCAGGTGCCTTTGGGAGCTCACATGCAGGAGGTGAACGCAATGGCCTTCTGCGGCTGTTGCTCCCGAGCACCTGGTCTGTTAAGGCATATGCAACCTCAGATCAAAGAGGATCAAGATTGGTAGCCATAGATCGACTTCTCCTCCATAAATCTGTCCAAGCCCTTTTTAAAGCTATCCAGGTTAGTGGCCATCACCACCTCCTGTGGCAGCATATTCCAAACACCAATCACACGTTGTGTGAAGAAGTGTTTCCTTTTATTAGTCCTAATTCTTCCCCCCAGCATTTTCAATGGATGCCCCCTGGTTCTAGTATTGTGAGAAAGAGAGAAACATTTCTCTCTTTCAAGGTAGCCATTTTCTCCAAGGGAACTGAACCAGTGGTTGGATTCAGCCGGTTCGCACCACTCCGGTAGAACCGGTTGTTAAAATGGTGCTTGTAAACAACCAGTTGTTAAATTATTTGAAATCTCACCTCCAGAACCGGTTGTTAAATTATTTGAATCCCACCACTGAACGGAACCCTGTCATCTGGATAGCAATTGAGATTCCAGGAGATCTGCAGCTCACACCTGGAGGCTGGAAAGCCTATTGGAACGCACGGCTCTGCACTGACTGGCAGCAGCTCTCGGAGGCCTCAGAGATGCTGGAGAGTGAGCCTGGGACTTCCTAAATCCAAATGCATGTGTGGTTGTTGCAGAGGCATAGCACCTCGCCACACCTCCACACCTCGCCACACCCCCACAAGGGCGCGCGCCCAGTGTGTTGTGTACCCCCACCCCCTGGGTTGCTGAGTCACCACTCTTTGCACCAGCCTTTTACTGCCTTTACTGTGTTGCCTACTCTGCACAATACATGAATCATAGGGGCTGCGTACGTGCGGGAGGAAACGTTCCTGTCTGGGCCTAATCCATACCTGGGGGTATGCACCTTTTGTCCCTTTGTCTAGGACATCTTGTGACCCGTGAGTCACGGGGGTCTTGTGACAGGTGAACGTGTGCACCCAGAAGGCAACAGATGGTGCAGGCATTCCTGTGCTCTGTCTGAAGCTCTGCTGGGTTTGCTGGCTCACCCCTACAAGGGGAGGTAGCTCAGCAGAGGTGCCGTAGACGTGCCCTACGAAGCTGCTGGTTTCTCCAGAGGAATGGATCGTTTTCACCTAGCTCCCCAGGGGTTGGGGGTGGGGGTGAGGGGAACTAGTAATCCTACTGGGGCCTCTTAATTATGATCGTCCCCTAAAGCCGTCACGCAGCCTTTTAGATCTAGGCCTAGCTGAAGTTTGGCATATCACGTACACTTTATATAAAATGCCTTTTCCTTTGATGTTTTTATTTAAGCAGTGTACGTAACTCTCACGGGAGCTGTGCCACCGCATCTAGCCCAAACGCTGTCCCAGCTTCGTGCAGATCAATATTACATGCCTTTGCTACTGTGTGTTTCGTGCCTCCCAATTGGAGCCACATTAAATGCTTGGCACATTCATGTGCTCCTGAGCCCACGTATGTGTGTGAGAACCGTCATAGCAGCCTGCTGGGACATGGCTTTTAGACTCTGGTGCTGCTTTTTCCTCAGGATAAACTGTGGATTCCTCCTCCGCTGCGTACATCAGGATGAAGATGGGGTATTGTCCAGAATAAGCCAGCTAGAATTTTAGTGATTTCTGAGGTTAAAAGGCTGGTCTATAGCTAGATAACTATTTCTATCATAAAGTGGCGCACAAAGCTACATTCTGCTTGTTACTCTGCTAACCGGATCATATAGAAATACTAGCGGGCCCCGCCACGCTTTGCTGTGGCTGAGTCTGGTGAAGTGGAAAAGAAAGAAAAGGGGAAGCAAATGGTTCAAACATGTGTCATTGCACAATGATTGCAAGGGAGGGGAGGGGCGAGGGGCCCCTCGCTCCCCTCCCTCTCTCCCGTTCCCTTGCATGGCACCCCGGCCAGTCCCTCCCTAATGTTCCCCTTCCTCTGCTAGGGTGGCTGGGCCATGTCCAGGTGGCTGGTCCTGTCCCTTTCACTCCCTTCCCTTGCAGTGAATTCATCTTAGCCGTAAAAGCAACTTGGGAGGCATTGAGCTATGTTGTGTTCAAATTTCAGAGCTGCTTTTGGTCCATGAAACCCCTGGACCAGCTTCCCTCACCTTCCCCTTCCTCTGCTTGGGTGCGTGGGCCATGTGCAGCTGGCCCGCCCCCTTCCCTTCACTCCCTAAGGCAGTGGTTTTCAAGGAAGGCATGAAGTTGTTTCCCACCTTGTATCAGAGGGTGTTGCTTTGATCGCCAGGCAGATGGCTTGTTGGGCTTGAACAGAACTGTGGTTCCAACTGTCACATGTGTGGCATGTACACAATAACTGGCACAGTTGTGACATGTACACAACAGGAGGTGTGGAAATAGTATGGAAACCTGGCCGCACGCGAATGTGACGTTGTGTAAAAATTTCAAAGCAATCTGTCCAGTAGTTTGGGAGATTACCTGTCAGCAGAAAAATGCACTGATAGATTTTTATATATATAGATTATTCCAGAAGAGGGGAAATATAGAGATTAACCTACTGTAGAGAGAGAAGAAAGAAAGAAAGAAAGAAAGAAAGAAAGAAAGAAAGAAAGAAAGAAAGAAAGAAAGAAAGAAAGAAAGAAAGGTCCATTCTGCACAGCACAAAAAAGACATCTTAAAAAGAGGCGACTGCTTCTTTTCACTCTGCATACTCAAAAGAAGAGGTCTGAGGGACCTCTTAAAAAGAGGCAGCTGCTGGTGTGGTTCCAGACACCAAAAGCATCAGAGGGGAGAAGAGGCTTTCCCCCACCTGGTTGTTTTGCTCTCTGGTTAGTTTCACCCTCTGCTTGTGCCGGAGGCGTACCTAGAAAAAAATGTAACACGGTGCAAAATCTGAGTTTTCCGCCCCCCTCGTATTGTCAGCTGCCCTCTCCCACTTTGGCCAAACAATGTTTTTTTGAGGTCAGTGTATGGACCTGAGGGGAAGGAGGAGGGATGTGGAGGGCGATTTTCCACCCCTCATGTGACTAAATGGCTGCAGCCCAGGGACATTTGACCTGATATGTCCCCCTGAGCTGTACGCCCCTGGCTTGTGCCCAACATTTTGTGTGCTGGCGTAGGGATTCTCCCTGCTGCCATTTGCTAGTGGTTGCCCCAGGATGTTGGCTGTGCAGGCTCTGAGCCTGAGTGGCTCTTTAGCCTGAAAAGTGCATAGTTGTACTCAGTTGGTCCTGATGATCTTGGCAATATATAGTTTTCCTATTTTTTGTAAAATTTTTGGGGGGCTAAATTTTGGAGGCACGCATAAGAGAATCTTAGCCACTGGGGTGCTGTGTGGTTTCCGGGCTTCAGAGGATCTGATAGATGCCAGCCACAGATGCAGATCCTCTGAAGATGCCAGCCACAGATGCAGGCAAAACGTCAGGAGAGAATGCTGCTAGAACACGGCCATACAGCCCGGAAACCACACAGCACCCCAGTGATTCCGGCCATGAAAGCCTTCGACAATACATTGAATCTTAGCCACTCCCGGAGCCTGCAGAGCAAACGTCCTGGGGCAAACTTCAGCAAATGGTGACAGGGAGAGTCCCTTCACTGGCACACAAAATGTTGGGTGCAAGCAGAGGGTGAAACTGACCAGAGAGCACAACAGTTGGGTGTGAAAAATCAGATGCCTCCTGAGCTCTGCATTCTGCACAGCCAGGCAGGAGATGTCTTGCAGGCGCCTTAAGTAAAAAAAGGTGCACTTTGAAGCATTTTCAGAAAAGGGTGCCTTGAGCTGAACCATGTCTTGGGGAAAAGGTTGTGCAGAATTCCTTCCCAGACACCTTTTTTTAGGTCCTCAGGACATCTTAGTTGTGCTGTGCGGGAAGGAAGGAAGGAAGGAAGGAAGGAAGGAAGGAAGGAAGGAAGGAAGGAAGGAAGGAAGGAAGGAAGGAAGGAAGGAAGGAAGGCAGGCAGGAAGGAAGGAAGGAAGGAAGGAAGGAAGGAAGGAAGGAAGGAAGGAAATATAAAATGGCAAATACTAAGACTGAGTATAAACATGCATCCTGAAAACATGTAAAGTTTTAAAAAGATAACTGACAAAAGTTATGGCTAATCAAAAGGACTCTTTTATATCTGGAAGATAAAAGAGGCAGCTGAAACCTAATGGGCCAAGAACAGCTGTATTTCTAATAGTCTAATCAACGAAACAGCTTGACAATTTTTTTTAAAAGAACAGGCTTGCTTGGGATATGGTCACTGTAAAGCAGATAGAACGAGTCTCCACATTATGTAAGCTAAAGCCACACAGAAACAACTGGCAAATTCGTGTGAATGTTTTCAGCAGTGCCGAAAAATCACTTTCCCCATGGGGTGAATTTTCGGCTCTTGGAGTGAAAATGGCCTGTAAAGGGCATGGCTTCAATCTGTGTAAAAAGCAGGTTTTACCCTTCGGTATTGTGATTTAGGAATGGAATCCAGGACGGGAATTCTGCAAATGATGAGGTGGAGCTATGCAGATAACATCAGATAAAACCCATTCCTGTTGTATTCAATCCGACGTAATCCCAGGAAAGCATTGTTAATATTGCAGCTAGAAAATCCTCCAGAAGGGGGGAGGGAACAATGGGAAGAAGAAGAATTGGTTTCTGTATCCTGCTTTTCTCACCTTGCCTTCCCCCCTCCACACGACATATACCTTGTGAGGTAGGTGGGGCTGAGAGGGTTCTGAAAGAACTGTGACTGGTCCAGAATCACCCAGCAGGCTTCATATGTAGGAGTGGGGAAACAAATCCAGTTCACTAGGTTAGAGTCTGTTGCTCATGTGGAGGAGCAGGGAATCTAACCCATTTCTCCATATTAGAGACCACCATTCTTAACGGCTACACCATGCTGGCACTATACTACACTGGAACAGCTGAATGTCAATCATATGGAATGAGGGAGGGGTCAGCCTGCTCAAGTCATTGAGAACTTAGAGAGAGAAGAAGTCTTAGGAAGGATTTCTAAGTCCCCTCCATCCACCACAATTCCCATAGATCTCATCCTTGTACTACTCAATATTGGTCTTTTCAATGTTAGTGTCCAGTGAAATTTCTTAAGAATTGGTACATTCAGCTAGTCTTACAATGAATATGTTTAGAGGAAAGACTTTTTAAAATATGGTTCTGTATAGCATGAATAAATATAAATTTACCAGTTACAACTGGTTGTTGTGGGCTTTCCGGGCAGTGATGCCGTGGTCTGGTAGATCTTGTTCCTAATGTTTCGCCTGCATCTGAGGCTGGCATCGTCAGAGGTGTATCACAGAGTGTGTAACACACTTCTCTCTGTGATACACCTCTAAAGATGCCAGCCACAGATGCAGGCGAAATGTTAGGAACAAGATCTACCAGACCATGGCCACACAGCCTGGAAAGCCCACAACAACCAGTTGAGTTCAGCCGTGAAAGCCTTCGACAATACATTACCAGTCAAAATTTGCCAATGTATTGTATGGCAGGGATGAATCAAGTATACAAATCGCACATCGAGATGGCCTTCGAATATAATAGAAAAGGTATTTAGAACACAAAGAAATTGTGCACAGCACCCCTTCCCCCCCACACAAATAAATGACAGAAATGATTTCACGAGTCAAAAAAGGAAAGCAGCATATTTGAGTATCAAGTTAAATGGGGTGTCTTTGAGCACAACAGACCCTTCATCAGTGTCTTATCATGATAGCTATTATAAGAAATTAATTGGTGGACAACATCAGTAACATTTATACAATAAAACACATCAAAAATGTTGTACATGTTTGCAGAATATGGAGGCATTATTAAATAATGCTTTAGATTGTTTTGTTGTTGTTATTATTATTATTATTATTGATTTCACATTATTATTATTATTATTGTAGATTTCACAGCTGCCAGATCTTTAGCTGGTTGTTGGCCTTCATTACAATTCGAGCCTCACCCAGAGGCCTAGGAAGTTGTAATGTATTGACGGAGTATTCGTGCGGATCCCATCACCACCGTCACCGTCACCGTCACCGTCACCATCACCGTCACCGTCATCGTCATCGTCATCGTCGTCATCATCATCATCATCATCATCATCATCATCATCATCATCATCATCATCATCATCATCATCATCATCATCATTCATAGACCGCCGAATCCCCAAAGGGCTTTGGGCAGTGTACAACAACAAATCCCAGTACAATACAACAATAAATATTAATACAAAATTATAAACTTTAAACCTTAAAATCCCTGAAAGACACAACCAGCAGCATCATTAACTCACATGAATTAATAATTAATTAATTAACATGAAAATTGTCATTCTGCTAATTGAGTAAAACTGTGCCTTAACCGTCTCTCTCTCCAAAGGGAATCCAGAATGGCTTACATCATTCCCCCCGTTTCCATTCTATCCTCACAACAGTCCTGTGAGGTGGGTTACGCTAAGAGAATATGACTGTCCCAGAATCACCCAGCCCGTTTCCATGGCAGCGTGGAGATTCAAACCTGGGTCTCCCAGATCCTAGTCTGACGTTAGGGAGGTGGCAGTCTCACTGGCAGTCTTCAGACAGCAGCTGGACAAACATTTGTCAGGGATGCTTTGGGCTGATTCTGGATTGAGCGGCGGGTTGGACTAAATGGCCTTTAAGGACCCTTCCAATTCTGTAACTGTATGATTTTATGATTCTGCTCTAACCACTACACCACAATGGTTATTTAATCATTCCAAATGGGAATATACTTCATAGGAGGGTTTTTTTTAACCCAGTGCTTCCCACATTTATATTTTTTCTATTGGAAAAATGGGGGGAGGAGTCCTTGGAAGGTGGGGGGACACACACACACTTTTAAAACCTGAACTTTTCATTGGCTCAATCTCCCGGGCCATTACTTCTCTACATCTCTTAAGTCTAGTAAGTTAAATTACCTTACATTACACATCACACCCCCCCCCTTTAGGATGCTAGGACCTCCCACGTGTTGGTCACTGCATTTGAGAGCTGTTGTCTGGTCTTCAAAAGCAAGGCCTCGGACGGCTTGTTACAGACCTCCAGTCCGGAGGTCACGGAGACACACATAGTCAGCATGCAAACCTCCCCACCCACAGACTCCATCTGTCACAGCTAATGAGGTCGTAAAAAGTCCCTGCTCACAAAGTAGGGAAATGAGCATGATAGCAGACTGTCCCCTGCCTTTCGCCCCCACCCCTCTTACGTCTAGCTTATAAAAATGTCCCCTTGCCCCATAAGCAGCTGCCTTTTTCACCTTGCCAAAAGACAAACAGCTATCCTAAGATTATAAAACGCTCCTGGCTCGCTTTGAGTTAAATAAAAACATTATACATCGAGAGAACAAATCCCGACAGGGAAGATTGCCCCCATGTTCGTTCGTGCTCCGACCGCCTGCGTGCGGCAATGGAAATCAAACCCGAGAAAGTGAATCCAAATTGGCTTGGCTCTGAAGTAGTGTGATATGGATTAGAAAAACCTGTCTGGAGTGGAAGAAGATAAATGGGACTGGCGTCTTCTAAGAAGCTACCTGAGGGGGCTGATTTTACAACTTTATCGATAAAGTGAGAGAGCAAGAGAGAAGCAAATAACTTGGGTTGCCCACAGAGGCAGACTAGAAGTACCAGTTGCTCAGAGATTGCCAGCTGGGCTCAGTCGCAGAGCCGGGACCTGGAAGGAAGCCGAGAAAATAAATTAGGAACAACTACATTACACCGAGCGAAAATCACTCCCACATTTGCAATCTTATCTGTTTTGTATTCTTTCATTCCTCTGAGGAAGGCGTTCTTGGACTTCCCTTCCTCCTCTGCCATTTTGTGCTCGCAACAGAGTTGATTAAGGTGAGAGAAAAAGGCTGGCTCAGTAAAATTAATTCTTAGATGTACAGGGGCCCAATTTGGATCGGGACCATGCAGAGGCATATCTAGGGGAAATGTAGCCAGGGGCAAAATCTGAATCGTCCATCTCCCCGCCTCATGCCTTCCCCCCATGTTGTGAAGTCTTGTCTTGAAGCCCTGGGGGGAAGGAGGAGGGGTGGGGTGATTTTCCACCCCCGACATGACTAAATGGCTGCAGGCTGGGGACATTTGACCCCATACGTCCCCCTGGGCTGTAGGCCCCCGAGACCGTGCAGAATTGGGAATGAGGCTTATGTCTACCCTGTGCTAATTTCTGGACCTGTAAAAGCCTCTGGGAGTGCAATTTGCCTTGATGAGGAAATTTCTGAATATCTAATTAGTATACATGGAACCCCTCGTCATAGAAATAGTGCCTCAAAGTCAATTTCACGTTGGGGAAATGGTGTGTGTGGGGTGGGTGGGTGGGTGGGGGAAAGCATAAGCCCTTTTTCTCACTCTTATCTTGAGAATTGAGTTTTTCAGCAGGAAAGAACTCCCAACTTTCATCTGATTTAAAGTCCTAGTGGTGGACAGGGACACAATCCAGCGTTGCCAACTCCATGATGGAAAATTTCGGAAGATTCGGAGGTGAAGCCTAAGGAGGGCAACGTTTGGGTAGGGCAGGGAATGCAGGAGGGATGTGAAGCCATTGACACCACTCTCCAAAACTGCCTTAAGAAACTATATCCATCCATCCATCCATCCATCCATCCATCCATCCATCCATCCATCCATCCATCCATCCATCCATCCATCCATCCATCCATCCATCCATCCATCCATCCATCCATCCATCCATCCATCCATCCATCCATCCATCCATCCATCCATCCATCCATCCATGCCTGCTCACAAAGGGGGTACCTGTTGCATCTCTGATTGAGACTGACTTGCATCTTTGCTCTTCGCCTCCACTGGGGTCAGAAGAGTCTATAATGGTGTGACTGAATCAGAGGTGGAGCTACCAGGGGGAAGGAGGGGGCATGTTGCACCAGGGGGGCGCAAAAATTGCAGGTTCGTGTTTTTTGGTGTTTTTTAGTGTTTTTCAGTTTTTGGCCTGCAGGGGGTGCAGTTTTTAGGCTAGCAGCACCAAAATTTCAGAGATTTTTTGGGGATGCCCCCATCCCCCATTGTTTCCAATGGGAGCTAATAGGAGATGGGGGCTACACCCTTGAGGGTCCATAACTTTTGACCCCCTGAACCAGACTTCACCAAACCTGGGTGGTATCATCAGGAGAGTCTCCTAAAGGTACCCCGAAATTTTGGTGCTGCTAGCTTAACAATTGCACCCCTGACAGCAGGCACCCTCCAAATTTCCCCAGATTCTCCTTTTAAATCCACCTCCTTTGGCATGCATTTAAAGGGAGAATCTGAGGTCCCCAGTTTAAGCATTTAAAGTGATGCTGTTTCAGGGTGGGGGAGAATCCACCCCAAAATAGCATCACTTTCAATATTGTTTAAACTGGGAACTCCAGATTCTCCCTTTAAGGTGGATTTAAAAGGAGAATCTGGGCTCCCTAGCTTAAGAAGAAGAAGAAGAGTTTGGATTTATATCCCCCCTTTCTCTCCTGTAGGAGACTCAACGGGGCTTACAATCTCCTTGCCTTTCCCCCCACAACAAACACCCTGTGGGATGGGTGGGGCTGAGAGAGCTCCGAAAAGCTGTGATTAGCCCAAGGTCACCCAGCTGGCATGTGTGGGACTGCACAGGCTAATCTGAATTCCTCAGATAAGCCTCCACAGCTCAAGTGGCAGAGCTGGGAATCAAACCTGGTTCCTCCAGATCAGAGTGCACCTGCTCTTAGTCACTGCTCTTAGCCACTACGCCGCATTGAAAGTGATACTGTTTGGGGGTGGATTCCAGCATCACAGTGGCTGCCAATGTGCGGGGGCGGGGGGGGGGGGAGCAAAACTCAGATTTTGCACCGGTCTCCATTTTCCCTAGCTTCGCCTCTGGACTGAATGAATGTATTCATTCACTATTTTAACGGGTAATAGCAAGAGTTGAAAGCCAGGACTTTCTCCTTGTAAGAAACATTTGCTGAGCTGTTCACCCTCCCTTAGCACAACAGATGGAACTCATGCATCCATCTCATTTGATCTGTTCTGTCTCTCTCCATAGGGTATAAAGTTTCCTGATTTGAAAACATAGTTCGTATTTCTCAGCTGCAACACATTTTTTTCTGCTGTTCCTCCCATCCCAGATAAGGTTGAACGGAGATTCCTCTGGGTTTGTTTCCTCCCACACAATGCATGCAAATAATCTAATTTTACTCAGGCCGTAATCTGGTGGGAATCTCACTCCTTCCTGCCACCTTTCAACGTTTCTATTTTGACATGTTATTTCCTTGTAGCACAGATGTTATGACTGATGGTCTGAAGGGAGGGAGAAGGTGGGAGAATTTGCCGAGAATATTCAAAACGCTATTATTTATGAAAAAACTCAATTCAACTCTCCGCCATTGTAGCAAAACATCACTCACTCCCAGATGATGGATGATTTCAATAATCATTTCATTTTAGGTAGGAATTGTATGTCCCTTCTCTGGTCTTCTATAGAGCAGGACAATGATAGACAGACAAACAGACAGACAGACAGACAGACAGACAGACAGACAGACAGACAGACAGACAGACAGACAGACAGACAGACAGACAGACAGACAGACAGACAGACAGACAGACAAAGAGTAAGAGCGTAAGAATGTATTCTTGACACAGAAGAGGAACAGATACATGGGCTGTGGTGTAGGACATCAAGTGATTCCTAGAAATGCAGAAGTTGACCATTCCTGACGTATGTGTATAAAGCGCTGTTAAATTGTAGACAACTTTCAGCAATCTAGGGGAGTTTTCCAAACAAGAGACTAACAGAGGTCGTTTGCTATTGAGAGCCAGCGTGGTATAGTGGTTAAGAGCAGGTGGATTCTAATCTGAGGAACTGGGTTTGATTCCCCACTCCTCCACCTAAATGGCAGAGGCTTATCTGGTGAACCTGTTGTGTTTCCGCACTCCTACGTTCCTGCTGGGTGACCTTGGGCTAGTCATAGTTCTTTGGAACTCTCTCAGTCCCACCTACCTCACAAGGTGTCTGTTGTGGGGAGAGGAAGTGAAAAAAACTTGTAAGCCCTTTTGAGTCTCCTTACAAGAAAGAAAGGGGGGATATAAATAATCCAACTCTTTCTTCTTCTTCTTCTTCTTCTTCTTCTTCTTCTTCTTCTTCTTCTTCTTCTTCTTCTTCTTCTTCTTCTTCTTCTTCTTCTTCTTCTTCAGGTCTTCCCCTGATAGTTGCTCTCAGCACTGGTATTCAGTGTTGCCTTTATTAATTTTATTTTATTTTATTGAATTTATATCCCGCCCTTCCCGACTAAGGCTGGGCAGTGTACATACATACTTTAAAACAGTCTGTAAAAACCATGTATAAAACAACTTAACATCTGTTCCAATTCAAATGGCAAACAACTATCAAACCCTATGGAATTATCCAGCCCATCTCAACTCAGAACTTTATTATCTAAGCGTGGGGAGAAAATACAGAGGGGGCAACGACAGATGACAGTGGCACGTTGGTGGGTAGTTGTCGAGAGGCCAGCATATAGAATTGGATCTAAGACTCGTGGCTTCAACCCAAAGGCCCGGTGAAACATCTCTGTCTTACAGGCCCTGAGGAGCTAAATTTGTTTATTCAGGGCCCTGGTGTCAGCTGACGCAGAGTTCCACCAGGCCGAAGCCAGGTCCCGAAAAGGCTGGTTGAAGTCAACCGCACATCCTTGGGATCACAAATACACATATCACATATAATTTTCTCTGTGTGGGTAAAAACAGCTTGGTGGGGTGGGGGGGGGGGAGGATATTTTAAGTAGAAAAGAAGTAGGAGGGGGAAATGTTAAGAAATGCCTTCAGTGCCAGCGTCAGACTGTTACCTCAGTGTTTTTTAAAAAAAGTCCCCCTGAAAGAAGCACAGGGAGGGAAGACAGGATAGTATAGCCCAGTGATGGCGAACTTTTTTGAGACCGAGTGCCCAAATTGCAACCCAAAACCCACTTATTTGTCGCAAAGTGCCAACATGGCAATTTAACCTGAACACTGAGGTTTTAGTTTAGAAAAAACGGTTGGCTCCAAGGCACGCTTTACTCGTGAGTAAGCTTGGCAAAGCTTCAAACGGGTGAATCATGACTCCAGGAGGGTTTACTCAGAAGCAAGCCCCATTGCCAGCAACCGAGCTTACTCCCAGGTAAAGGATCAAGCTTTAGTTCTTCCCAAGAAAACCAGTGGGGTTTAACAGGGTTACCTACACTGCTTCCCCAAACTAGGTCTTTGGTTTAATGCTAATAATCTCCCTGAAATAATTACACTATGATCACACGCGCACATCATGCCCAGCAGCCCAGGCCAGCCTAGATGTGTGTGTGTGTGTGTGTGTGTGGGTGATTTCCCCCCACATGACTAACTCTGTGCTTGCGTGCCCACAGAAAGGGCTCTGAGTGCCACCTCTGGTACCCGTGCCATAGGTTCGCCACCACTGGTATAGACTGATCTCATCAGATCTTGGAAGCAGTTGAATGAGGGGCCACCACCAAGGAAGGCTCTGCAGAGGGAGGCAACGACAAACCACCTCTGCTTCTCTCTTGCCTTGAAAGCCCCTTGCTGGGGTCACCATGAGTTGGACGTGCCTTGACTGGCGTGGAAGAATCACAGGACTCCGGGCCACGTTTCACCCTTCTTTGTGACTCACTTCGGCTGGATGGGGGCCAACAGACTTTCAAGCTTCTTCAAGGCCTATCGAGTGCACAAGGGAAGGCCAATCCAGCTTAGCAATTATTCTTGAACTTTTCTCTTTTGAAAGGAACTCTGGAATGGAACAGGGAGTAATTTACGAAGTCGCAAGCAAAAACACACCTGGACGGAATTGCTTCCAAGGTAGTAATTGTGGCAGATCTGTGGTCATCTGTTTTCTGTTGGGCGAGCAGTCAGCACAAGAGGTGCTGATTTGCTCCTTTATTGCCATTGTGTGTGTGTGTGTTTAGGTGACCTCTTCCAACGCCCCATTCAATTCTCCAGCGGACAACGCGAGCCTTAGGTGTGCGTGACATTTCCAAAACTCTAACAGATGAGATGAAAAGGATTAGTGGCCCAATCTTCTGAGGGCTTTAATTTTCATTAAAAGCAGCTGTCTTGGGGGAGGGGGTGGTTTGGATTGATACCAGAGACCTGGGGCAAGGCTGACAGATGAAGCGGCACATTAGGATATCCCGAATGTAAATCTTGTCTCTGCCACAAGCTGGCTTGCAATGAGATAATGTATGGGAGCTACTCTGAACCATTGAAGATGGGGTGTTATCCTCTCTCCCTTTTATTAGGGGCTAAAAATCGCTCAAAGGGGCTGATAGTTGCAGGAGGGTAGCTGAGTTAGCCTGCAGTAGAAGATCGAGATTTAGGGATCCCAGCCTCCAGGTGAGATCTGGGGATCCCCCGGAATTACAGCTCACCTCCAAACTACAGTGATCAGTTCCCCCGGAGCAAATGGATCCTTTGGAGGGTGGACTCTGTGCCATTATACTGGGTTAGTGGCGTAGCGCCCAGGGGACTGGGGGTGTCTTGCACCAGGCACGCACTGGTGTGTGGGCGTGGCAGGGGCGCAGGACATACACGTGCCCTGGGCGCAGTTCCCCCTCACTACTCTGTACTGGGGGCAATAGCCACTCGTCCACTCCAAACATAGTGACATAGGAAATATTGATCTGAACTAAATTATATTAAGTGGTTTTATTGTATTTATTGTTTTATGTGAATGTACACCACCCTGAGCCCTCTGGGGGGTAGGACAGTTTAGATGTGGAATATGATAAACAAACTAACAAACAAATAAATAAACTGTGTGGGTCTCATGATTGGGAGGGGACTGATGTTCTCATCTTCCCCAACAATCCTTTCGAGCTCCTCTAAGAAGGGGCAGGTCGCCCTGTTGTTACCTGACACCCTGTTGTGTTGAACAACACGCTTGTATTCTCGCCGCATGTAGAGGTTTGATCGCAGATTTTAAAAAATCCAGATGAGCCCTAAGTTTTAATTGTCATTATTAAACATCATAAGGGATTTGAGGATACCTCTCAAATAATGAGCAGGACCCAACGGTTTTCTAAGGAAGGAATCTTCCACTGGAGGACTTCGGTGGACCGGGGCTTCCTGTCATGGAAGAGGTCTTTCACACCCAGTCCTTAGTACCAAATAATAATAATAATAATAATAATAATAATAATAATAATAATAATAATAATAATAATAATAATAATAATAATAAGAGTTTGGATTTATATCCCCCCCTTTCTCTCCTGTAGGAGACTCAAAGGGGCTTACAATCTCCTTGCCCTTCCCCCCTCACAACAAACACCCTGTGAGGTACATGGGGCTGAGAGAGCTCTCAAAAACTGTGACTAGCCCAAGCTGGCGTGTGTGGGAGTGTACAGGCTAATCTGAATTCCCCAGATAAGCCTCCATAGCTCAGGTGGCAGAGTGGAGAATCAAACCCGGTTCCTCCAGGTTAGATACACGAGCTCTTAACCTCCTACGCCACTGCTGCTCCTAGTGCCAAATGCCTTGCCACGCCCTAACAGACAATCCCAACTAGATGCTCTTTCCCCTTTATCTTTCGCAGCCGACAATTTACATTCACCTCCAGCTCCTGCATAAATGATAGATTAATCAAGCTTGTGCAAATTAAACCCTCATTAATTCAGGCAAGTCCAGGCACTGCGTGTCTTTGACATGTAACCCAGGTTCTTGAAAACTGTCAGCTTTGTTTCCCAACAGTGTCTTTCATTTTTTCTCTCCATAAAGCGACGACTGAATCCAGGACGCACATCTACCAAATGTTTCTTGTGCATTTACTTTAGGTTGGCCTGCACTGAATATTCTCCACTTCCGATCTCGGTGCTGAAATATAGCAGTTAAACATTTCAACAGGGTGAATGTGCTCCTATACCACAAATCCTTTTGCTGTCAAGTCACAAATGACTTAGGGTGATCTCATGGAGTTTTCAAGGCAAGAGACCAGACGCATAGCTCCAAGGGGGCGTGGGGGGCGTGGGGAGGGCGTTCCGGGGGCATGGTGGGGGCATTCCGGGGGCGGGGCGGAGGACGCACTGGTGCACCGGGCACTTTCGCCCCCTTGCTATGCCTCTGCAAGAGACTTTCAGGCCCCAAGCCTAATCATTTATTTCAACCCCCATCCTGGTTTCGAGTAAGTTTGCACTTTGTTTTGGATTAAAATTGAGACTGTAAGACCCGGTTCACGTCAAGAATAAGTTTTACTTAGCTCATTAATTATACAGTACGTTTGTACTGCTAGCCATTGAGTGTCAATTGGATGGTTTCCAAATCTCCAGGTGGTGTCTGGAGATCTCCTGGAATTACAACTGATATCCAGACAAGAGAGGTGGCTTCTTCGGAAGGTGGCGCTCTGTGGTATTATACCCCATCAAAGCCCCGCCCTCCTCAGGCGCCACCTCTCCCAACCCAGAGACGGCAACCCTATCCCCCAACTGTTATTGCTGTGCACGTTTTAAATGTTGCCTCAGTTGTTACAACTAGGTTATTACTAAGTTTATCGTTAAACACAAATTTGTCTGTTATTTCTCACACATAGGTGGAATCCCCGCAGTCAATTAATTGCATGATATGCGAAATATCCAGTTGTTAAATTATTTGAATCCCGCCACTGCTCACAGGGTGTTTGTTGTGGCGGAGGGGGGTGGTGGTGGAAGGGAAAGGAGATTGTAAACCCCTTACAGGAGAGAAAGGGGGGAATATACATCCAAACTCTTCTTCTTCTTAATGGAATCTGAACGTATGCTTTCAGTCAGTCCCTGTAAGGCAGGGTTCGTGTCAAGAATAAGTTTTATTTAGTTCATTAATTATACAGTACGTTTGCAAATTGGATGGTTTCCAGGTCTCTTGTCGCATCCACACTTCTTTGTTTATACGTTGTTATACTTTCTGGAGGTTGGCACCTGTATTTGAAGAGCTCTTTAATTCTCTGGATGGTTGTAGCAACTTGGCCAGAATTGAAAGCCATTCTGCTGACTCACAGTGCTACAAGGTAACTGCTGAACACAGATCTCTGGTCCTCCATCTCAACTACCAGAAGGGGACTCAAGGATGCAAATCAGCAACTCTATGCAAATTTTGTTTCCCTCTCTGTCTCTCTCTGTCTCTCTGTCTCTCTGTCTCTCTCTGTCTCCCTCTCTCTCGCCTCTGTATCTCTTTGGAAGATTTTTGGCCCTTCTGTTGAGACAGTTTAAAAATCTGGTCCTGTAATGTGAGCACATAATGTAAACTGCCCCCAGGAGTAATGTAAAAAGGGATTTTGGCTATCGGGCTGCAAATTGCCAGCTGTCTGCTGCTTTGTAATGTGGGATAAACGGGAATGAAAAATAATATTTGCAATTCCACGTCGGTAAATAGTTTGGGGCTCATCTGGCAGCTGCGAAAGCATTTGACTTACTCCCTTTAGTGAGATCAAAATACATTCAGTAACTGTTTCCGCATTTCTTCCACTCTTTTTGCTGCTGGGAAGAAACACATCCCGGGAGGGTGGAGAAAATTGCAGGTTATGGTCTGGGCTTCCAATATCAGCACTAAGCAATATCGACAGGCCTCTATCTAGTGCATTTCTCCTCCATCCTCTTGGTAGCTTACGTGGTTCTCCCTTCCTTATTTTGGTGTCCCAACAACCCTTTGAAGTTGGTTAGGCTCAGAAAGAACGATTTGCCCAAGGCCACCTAGCAAGCTTTGAGCCTGAGTTGGAAGCAATGTCTCCTAGATACTGGTTTGCACTCTAACCACTGCACAACACTACCTTCACAATCAATCACAAGGCTGCTAGTAAGCTAACAGGATACTGGAAGAGCAGATGCCCTCATGTGTCTGCCTCATGTGTCTGGAGCAGCAGTGGCGTAGGAGGTTAAGAGCTCGTGTATCTAATCTGGAGGAACCGGGTTTGATTCCCAGCTCTGCCGCCTGAGCTGTGGAGGCTTATCTGGGGAATTCAGATTAGCCTGTACACTCCAACACATGCCAGCTGGGTGACCTTGGGCTAGTCACAGCTTCTTGGAGCTCTCACAGCCCCACCTACCTCACAGGGTGTTTGTTGTGAGGGGGGAAGGGCAAGGAGATTGTAAGCCCCTTTGAGTCTCCTGCAGGAGAGAAAGGGGGATATAAATCCAACCTCCTCCTCCTCCTCCTCCTCCTCCTCCTCCTCCTCCTCCTCCTCCTCCTCCTCCTCCTCCTCCCTCCTCCCTCCTCTTCTTCTTCTTCTTCTTCTTCTTCTTCTTCTTCTTCTTCTTCTTCTTCTTCTTCTTCTTCTTCTTCTTCTTCTTCTTCTTCTTCTTAACCTTCTTCTTCTTCTTCTTCTTCTTCTTCTTCTTTCTCTCCTTCTTCTTCCATGGCCGGAGATCGCACTGGGGTGCTAAGGTGGTTCTCCCGGGCTGTATCAGCAGCTGCGTGGTTCTAGCAGCATTCTCTCCTGACATTTCGCCTGCATCTGTGGCTGGCATCTTCCTCTGAAGGCCTGGAAACCACACAGCATCCCAACTGGAGACTCTTTGTGTTGGAGGAAATCCCCACTTTTGGCAAAACCAATTTGTGGGATTTGGTCTGTTTGAAACCTGTGAATAATTCCTTTTAGAATCACATCTGGGAAAGTTAATGTTAAACTTTGGTTGCCAGTTCGGACATTGCCATTATATGCATGCAGTGTAGAAGAAGAAGAAGAAGAGTTTGGATTTATATCCTCCCTTTCTCTCCTGTAGGAGACTCAACGGGGCTTACAATCTCCTTGCCCTTCCCCCCTCACAACAAACACCCTGTGAGGTAGGTGGGGCTAAGAGAGTTCAGAAGAACTGTGACTAGCCCAAGGTCACCCAGCTGGCATGTGTGGGAGTGTACAGGCTAAGCTGAATTCCCGAGAGAAGCCTCCACAGCTCAGGTGGCAGAGCTGGGAATCAAACCCGGCTCCTCCAGATTAGATACATGAGCTCTTAACCTCCTATGCCACTGCTGCTCCTGTAAATAAAGGGCCACACAAAATTTATGGAAAGTTGACCCATCAACAGCTATTGGCTGTGAATCGAGCCTCCATATAAAAAGACAGTCTATCTCTGGACACCAGAGGCTGAGGATAACCAATAGGACAATGTCTGTTGTGACACTGGTTCAGCACAGCCCTAAACAGTATGACACTCTTCTAACTGGATTGCTGATGGTGTGTTTAGATGAAATCTGCGTGGGGTCGCCATAAGTCAGCTACAAATTGACAGCACTCACTGGATTAGATGGATCCAGGAAAGCAGTTTTTATATTTAATATACTTTACCTGGTCACTGGGAAATCCTTGATGATCCCTGCCTTATTAGACACCCATGCAGACACAGCCATTTGGTTCCTGTCCCAGTGCTCCTAAGATCTCAGCTAGAGCCACTGGACGTCAGCTGTCAGGAAGGCACACGCCACAGGGTAGAAGGTTACAGAGCGTGATGGAGTGTACGTTGGAAGCAGCCTGTGGAATCAGAGTTGCTGGTAACAAAAGGCATTTGTTTTAAGCAGCCTGATTAACTTGGGACTTTGACTTCTGAGCATATCCATGGAAACGCGGGAAGTTTTGGTTCACTGTAAGTGGCTTCATTTACTTTCTGATTGCCGTTGACGTGGAAAGACATACAAGGAGAATCCTAACTCATTGTGGGGGGGGGGGGGCAGAGAGGGTAGTACTTTGATTTTAATATCTTGTGGCATTCAGAAAACCAGGCGCTATTTTGCTTGGCCAGTTGGTCTGTATTCTGAATCTGCTAGTGAAATGCTCCTTGCAGGATTCCAGAGGTCATATGATGCTGTGTTAAAGAAACTCATCTGTGGGACTGGAGTCGTGTTGGAAAATGAGATTGCAACTCAAAATAGTCTTCTTCTTTCTTATGCTTTCTCACTTCATGTAAAATACGCTTATGATGCAGCGCCTTTTCTTCTGTGGCACCCAGATTATGGAACACCTTCCTGGCTATAACCAGAGGTGGGATCCAGCAGGTTCTCACCAGTTCCTGAGAGTGGGTTACTAATTATTTGTGTGTGCTGAGAGGGGGTTACTAATTGGGTCTGCTTTTCCGTTAGAAATTCCATTAGGTCCAAAAATCATAAAGTCCTGTTATTTCCTATGTGGCTGTAGTCGAAGCGAAGGGTAGAAAAAACCTTAGGATAAAGAGATTCTCCTGTTGAGCTGTGCCTTTAAAGGAAGCACATGTTTTAGAAATATGGTAAAGTTCCTTGTTTAAGGAAAGTATCCTTCTTTGATTTCTAGAAACAAAATTAAGTATTTGAAAGTATTAAGTATTTGACAGGCAGTCAGTTAGAGGAGAAGTAGTTGTTTCTGTTGGCAGTAGACAATAGGACTTGCTATAATGAGTTTAAATTACGGACAGCAAGATACCAGCTGGAAATTAGGAACTTTTTTTTACAGTAAGAGTTTTTTACAGTAACAGAGAAATTATTAATGCCCCGCCCCCGGAATGCCCTGCCACACCCCCGTTGTGCACCGCCCAGCCCCATTGGCGCTACGCCACTGTTTGAATCCCACCACCATGGGAACCTGTTACTAAAATTTTTGGATCCCACTACTGGCTATAACCCTCTGCTTGGTGCTGAATCTGATTTTTTTTTGCCGCGTAAGATAAATTTGCACAGGCATTGCCAGAAACTTAGTTTCTATTCTGGGTTTCGTACCACTTGCTTTCCCTCTGTGGATTATGTTTTCTCTGATCAGTTATGGTGCATCTATGTCTTAATTATTTGTTGGAAATTTGTATTGTTGAAGGCTTTCACGGCCAGAATCACTGGAGTGTTATGGGGTTTTTGGGCTGTATGGCCGTGCTACTGGAACATGGCCATACAGCCCGGAAACCCCACAACACTCCACTGTTGCAACTTTATTTGCTGCCGCCAGAAGGTAATGTTTAAATATATTTAATGGGTTTTATTCATTCTGCTGCTAGCCTTTTCTTTTTTAAAAGTGTGCTTTTAAGTATATAATTTATGTATTGTCGAAGGCTTTCATAGCCGGATTCCACTGGTTCTGGTGGGTTTTCCAGGCTGTGTGGCCGTGGTCTGGTGGATCTTGTTCCTAACGTTTCGCCTGCATCTGTGGCTGGCATCTTCACAGGTGTATCACCTCTGCATCTACAGGATTGCTCTGTGAAACATATGTATGGGATTGCTGTGCATGTATGGGATTGCTCTGTGAAACACAGCTATTCAAATATTCCTATTTGAATAGTGAAATATCACCACACACACACACAGAATCCTAGGATTAAAGAAGCGTTGAGTGGATAGGTTTGGAATAGATGGAGGGAATTGGGGAGTGAAGGGGTATAGTCACCTGATCTTGGAGTGGAATGGGCCAATGAACAGAGCTGAGCAACCCGCACTTAGCTCTGGTAGATGCAGGTGAAACGTTAGGAACAAGACCCACCAGACCTCGGCCACACAGCCCGGAAAACCCACCAGAACCAGTATATAATTTATCATTACTTGCATTGGTTTGATAGTGACATTTGAATAGCTGGGTTTCACAGAGCAATCCCATACATTCCATGGCACTATGCCCAAGTAAGTGTGTGCAGAACTGCAGGCTTATGGGGGTAAAGCATTTTTCATTTATAATGTCAAACGAGGTTCTGGGAGACCCATTTGAATCTTCATCCTGCCATAAAACCTTGGTGAGTGACTTTGGGCCAGTCATACATTTTAAACTTAACCTACCTCACAAGGTTGATCTGAGGATAAAATGGAGGAATAGAGAATGATGTCAGGTGGTTCCCACTGGAGTGAAAAGCAGGGTTTAAAGGACGTGAATAAACAGATTATAGCTTGTTTTTTTTCCTCACACTCGGTGGCTGTCAATCTCGCTCAGCCTCCCCTACCTCATGAGCTGCTCGTGTGGATAAAATAAGAGTAGGGGAGAATATTACAAGCTGTTGAAGGTCCCTATTGGGAAGAAAAATGGGAAATAAATATCAAAATAAATACAAACTGTCCATTTCAAACTCTTCGTTTAAACAGCTGAATGAAAACGAAAGGAAAAAAATACTTTGGAGAAGGGTTGTCAGTCTCCAGGTGAGACAGATATTCCAGCGGATTTGGTTGTTGTGGGCTTTCGGGTTGTGTGGCCATGGTCTGGTACATGTAACACACTTCCCTCTGTGATACACTTCTGAAGATGCCAGCCACAGGTGCAGGCGAAACGTTAGGAACAAGGTCTGCCACATAGCCCAGAAAGCCCACAACAACCAGTTGAGTCTGGCCGTGAAAGCCTTTGACAATACATTCCAGCTGATCTCCAGACAATGAAGATTAGTTCCCCTGGAGAAAATGGCTGCTTTGGGAGGTGGTCTCTATGTAACCCAAAAGGGTGGGAGTCTCTCCCCTTTTCAGTGGGGAATTAGTGAGAGCAGACTCTTGGCTTAGCAAAAGGTCAGGTGAGCTCAGGACCTTGGATGCATATGTATACCAAGATCAGCTTGTGCAAGAAATTCTGCAGGAGAGCTAATAAAGTTTAACAAGTTTATTTAGGGATAATGAGGGTACACAAGCACATAATGATCAAAGCAGCAGAACGCACACATGGAATCCTAGGATTAAAGCAGTGTTGAGTGGATAGGTTTGGTATAGATGAAGGGAACTGGGGAGTGAAGGGTTATAGTCACCTGATCTTGGAGTGGAATGGTCCAATGAACAGAGCTGAGCAACCCGCACTTAGCTCTGGTAGATGAACAGTGTGTTGTGGAACAATATCAACAGACAGAGAAGTGTCCAGAAATATTGAACAATGGCTCCTGGAAGAGGGGGCTTCTTATAGGGAACAAGAGACCCTCAGGATATGTAGAGTAGCCCTTAATCTCCCAGGACAAAGAGGAGTCCTGTCCTTCTGGGGAAAGGCAAGAGTCAGACATCAACCTTGATGGCTTGAGCCATTAATCTAATGGCTGAGGCATTAACTTGATGGGTCAAGCTTGGGAATGCCTGCAAGTGAGAGGAAACTGATGAAATCACAGGTTCGATAACAATGACAACATCAATGAGGTGGTCTCCAACGAGATTAGTCAAAGGAAGAAGTTCTTGGGTTAATACAACACTTGACAGGAACTCTTGGGACAAACATATTAACAAGTTCTTTGTCCCTGCAGGGTTGTATAGTCCAGGGATGGGGATGGGAACACTCTCCAGGGCAGGGTCATTGTGCTCTTTTAATCCCTTCAGGAAGGGTGTGAGATAGGTGCTTTGCATGGCTGATATGGGCAAGGGCAAATCCAGACTGGTTTTTCTGTGTCCTTGTGGGTACACTGAGCCAATGCAGACAATGGGTTCCTAATGTTGGCACTGCACTGCTAGGCATCCCAAGGGTTGGCAGTGTGAGTAGGGGCACTGCTGTCTTAAGAGCAAGGTTCCTCCAACCTACTATGGGTCAGTTCTGAGGTCCTTCCCCTACACAAGTCCCATCCTTCTCAGGCTCCACCCCCTTCAAATCTCCAGGAATCAGAGTCCACTACACCATGTTGGTTCTCCCTACTTGAGGTGGCAATCCCATTTTGGACTCCCTTGAAATTGGGCATTGGAAAGGTCTCAGGCGAACATAGTAGGAAATCATTAACATTTGGAAAAGTCAGATTTCTGTTTGATACCACAAGTGGGAACAACAGGTGGTCATGACTCCAGCTTTTTATTTCCTCCCGAGGAACAGGGCAGCTGCTTCCTAGCGGGCAGCTGGGCACATTTGTTCAGAACTTTCAACTGGCGCCGTTTAAAGTCTTCCAACAGATTGCAGGCCGAAAGATTCCCCGTAGTTGAAGCCCTCTTTAGAACCTGTCTTGACAAGTGAGTGGGCGCTTGCCGATAACCTGCAAACATGAGTAACCTTCCGTAATGCCGATAATCCCCTCCAGAGAAGAACTGTGTATGTGTGTGTGTATGGGAGGGGGGGAGGGTGTTGTTCCGGCTCGGTTTCTTATGCCTTTAGCGGCAGAAATTTAACAAGGACCTTGTGGAGATAGGAAAAGATATATCTGCTGGATTTTAGCCAGTCATGGCTCACAAAGCCGTGAGATCCAGAGCTCTCCCCTCTGTCTCTTAGTTTGTGCTCAGGTTGCCAACCTCCAGGTCAGGCCTGGAGATCTCCTAAAATTACATCTGATTTAGGGGTGGGGTTAGAGGGGAGTAGAGGTAGAGAGTTTGGGAGTGAGGGAGGCAATTTGAGTGGGAGTGCTTAATATCCCTTAGAGATCTCACAGCCGTCTTTCAAAGTGGCCATTTTCTCCAAGGGAACAAATCTCGGTTGCGTAGAGATAAGTTGTAATAGCATGGGGATCCCCAACCACCACCTGGAAGCTTGGTGAGATACAACCAAGCATTATGTAGCAACCAGAATAGCCCAGCCTAATCTTATCAGAGGTGGACTCCGCACAGCATAATAATAATGGGTTACATCCATTATTATTTTTTTTAATCCAGGTGTTCATTATCATCTCAAAAAGGATATTGAAGAGATAGAAAAAGTGCAGAGAAGGGCAACGAGGATGATTGAGGGACTGGAGCACCTTCCTTATGAGGAGAGGCTGCAGCGTTTGGGACTCTTTAGTTTGGAGAGGAGACATCTGAGGGGGGATATGATTGAAGTCTATAAAATTATGCATGGGGTAGAAAAGGTTGACAGAGAGAAATTTTTCTCTCTTTCTCACAATACTAGAACCAGGGGGGCATTCATTGAGAAAAAAATGCTACAGGGAAGAATTACAGGACTAATAAAAGGAAACACTTCTTCACTTAGCGTGTGATTGGTGTTTGGAATATGCTACCACAAAAGAGGTGAGGTGATGGCCACTAACCTGGAACTAGCAAGCTTTAAAAGAGGGCTTGGAACAGATTTATGGAGGAGAAGTCAATCCTATGGCTGCACAATCTTGATGTCCTCTTTGATCTGAGATGGCTTAAGGATAGTGCCTTAGCAGACCAGGTGCTCAGGAGCAGCAGCAGCAGAAGGCCATTGCTTTCACCTCCTGCATGTGAGCTCCCAAAGGCACCTGGTGGGCCACTGTGAGTAGCAGAGTGCTGGACTAGATGGACTCTGGTCTGATCCAGCAGGCTAGTTCTTATGTTCTTATGTTCTTATCTCCCTTTGTCAACCCATTACATTTATACTGTTCAGAATCCACCAGAGTTTGGAAACTAAGCAAGATCAGGCACGGTTAGTAGTTGGCTGGGAAACCACAAAGGAAACCCGGGCTGCTAAGCAAAGGAAAGCAACGGCAAATTGCCTCTGCTCATCTCTTCCCTTGAAAACCCCGTAGTTTTGGGGTCATCCTGAATTGGTTGCAACTTCATCGGGCACTATTGTTATCATCAGCCATACATTGTGGGAACATGTATTACTTGCACGGTTCCTGATACCTGAGGTCCCTATTTTCTCTTCATTGCAAAACGCATGTCTTTTCGAGTTTTGGTAATGCAAATGAAATAATACTACATTTGTGAGTTTCCAACTGAAACCAGTGTGTTTATTTATTCATGTATTTATTTACAATATTGATTAGACATTGCCTTTCTTCCTTATGGAGGTCAAGGTGGCTTACAAACTTGGGTTTGCCATCTCCCTTGGGAAATATTTTACCAGGTTTGAATCACTTCAGTGTTGACACAAACCCAATCAGACATAAAACTGCGGGGTGGGGGGGGGGGGGCTATATCAAAAAGTTCCTTTATATCTAACTTAGTCTCTTACCTCCTTTGGGCCCAAGAGGTTAAAACTAGCTAATGTTGCCGTTACAAATCCTAGGAGCGTTTGATAAGAAACAATTTTTTTTCTTCAAGCAATGAATCAATCTATGCTGTGTTTCATAATGTGGCTGTGACTGTTTCATTGTATTAATTTTTTTAAAAATCTAGATAACTACTCTGACCTCATTCATGCTTCATTCGTGTGTGTGTAACCCCCATGCTCAGAATGGGTTGACCCAGAAAGGGGTGGAGACTCAAAGCAGCAGAAGGCTGCAGAGCTCATGTAGTTTGGAGGAGACAAGGCTACCAGACTTGGACCTTGGTTTGTATAAGCCCTTAACACCTTGTTAAGGGTTTTTTGTGGTTGCAATAGGTGAGAGTTCTCCTGGAAACCTTCATCCTGTTGAGTCCTGTTCACCAAGCCCTTGGAGTCTTCAGGAGCCAACCCACTTGCAAAGAAGAATTGGACTTGGCAATATCAGAAGACTGCAACTAGAAGGACCTGAAAATGCAACCTGAACAGGACCTTGAAGTGTGATGTTAAATGTTGATGTTATATGTTAAGAAAATAAACCATTTTGTTTTTTTAAAATTTGTTGTTGCAAACTCATTCCAAGTTCTGCCCCACAGAACCCACAGATAGAGGTTACACGTGGTGTAGTGGCTAAGAGCAGGTGAACTCTAATCTGGAGAACCGGGCTTGATTCCCCGCTCTGCCACTTGAGCTGTGGAGGCCTATCTAGTGAATCAGATTAGCTTGTGCACTCCAACACATGGCAGCTGGGTGACCTTGGCCTAGTCACAGTTCTTCTGAACTCTCTCATCCCCACCCACCTCACAGGGTGTTTGTTGCGGGGTGTGGGGGTGGGGAGGGAAGGGAAGGGAAAGGAGATTGTAAACCCTTTTGAGTCTCCTTGCAGGAGAGAAAGGGGGGATATAAATCCAAACTCTTCTTCTTCAGCTTTGCAGTAACAGTGGAGCATACTTTTAGAATGTTGGATTAGGATCTAGGAGATAAATATGAGGATGAAATAGATAAAATAAAGAAGAGAGAACTATGTATGCCCCTCTGAGGTCCACGGAGATTGGCCGGGATAAAAATATACCAGATAGGTAGAACTGTCAGCCGTCAAGTAATTAATCTGCCTGTTCGGGCTTTTGGCTTGTTTAAATCTGGACAGCTTGCTTATTTATTTATTGGATAAATTTATATCCTGCCTTTCTGCTGTTGCATTCCGTGTGGCTCATAATTCAAAATCACTGCCTTCGTGACCCACAGGGGAAAGCAATCTGGAAAGCTAGAGCAAAACAGGGAACTTCAGGGTATAAACTCTCAGATAACGTCTGCAACTGTTCTGCAATTAAGGTAGCCAACCTCCAGGAGGCACCTGGAGACCTTCTGCTGTTACGGTGGACCTCCAGACAACGAAGATTGCTTCCCTTGAAGAAAATGTCTGCTTTGATGGACTTCACAGCGTTGTACCCTGCTGAGGTTCCTGACCTGGCTAGCGCAGACGAGCTTGATCTCATCAGATCTCAGAAGCTAAGCAGGGGCAGCCCCGGTTGGCAATTGGATGGGAGACCCCAAGGAATACTAGGAGCGCTACGCAGAGGCGGGCCGTGATCCGAACCGGTGTGGTGTGGTGGTTAAGAGCAGGTGGATACTAAACTGGAGAACCAGGTTTGATTTCCCACTCCTCCACCTGAGTGGCAGAGGCTTATCTGGTGAACCAGATGTGTTTCCGCACTCCTACGTTCCTGCTGGGTGACCTTGGGCTAGTCACAGTTCTTAGGAACTCTCTCGGCCCCACCTACCTCACAAAGTGTCTGTTGTGGGGAGAAGCAGGGAAAGGAGCTTGTAAGACACCTTGAGTCTCCTTACAGGAGGGGCGGGAATAAAGGTTTCCCCTTCAGTCGTGTCCGACCCTGGGGTACCACTGCAAGCAGTGATTTTACAGGCAAGCCATTTTTGTGGGGTAGTTTGCCATTGCTTTCCCTGGCTATTCTTTACCCCCTAGCTATGTGCTAGGCACTCATTTACCGACCAAGAAATGGATGGATGGCTGAGTTGACCATGAGCCAGCTGCCAGGATATCTGACCCACAGGGGGCTCAAACTCCTGACCGTGTGAGTGGCAGTTCAAGCACTTAACCACTACGCCACACGGCTCCTACAGGAGGGAAAGGTGGGGTATAAATCCAAACTTTCCTCCTCCTCCTCCTCCTCCTCCTCCTCCTCCTCCTCCTCCTCCTTCTTCTTCTTCTTCAGTGGCTAACCACCTCCGTTAGTCTCTTGCCTTGAGAACCCTAGGGGGTTGTTGTAAGTCGACTGCAACTTGATGGCTCTTTACACACACACCCTGCTGAGCTTTCCCCCCAGGATCCACCTCCGCTCCCAAATCTTCAGATATTTTCCAATTCAGAACTGGCAACTATGTCCATCATGATCTGATTGAATGTCTGTTGCAAGTGACAGTTCTGGGGAGGAGGATAGCGTGTTTGGTTGCCAAGGTTTGTCAACAGCAATGATGCTGTCAATTCTCTCCTTAAGAGGGTAGGCATTATTGGATGCTCTTACCTGCCTTAATTGAGCCTATTACGTCCTCTGCCTCAGCTTCCCTTGCGTCTCCCACCACCACGATCAAGTGAAGTTAATAGGATAGGGGGTGCAGATGAAGAATGCCGTTTTGGCACTTCAGGACAAAAGCCTTCTCGTCTTTGCCATTCGTGAGCGACCTTTTCCGTCACAGTGGGGATAACTAACATATGCTCATTAAATTGGCATTTAACCCGGTGCCCCGATGGGCGAAGCGCGCATTAGCCATTGCTTAAGCGAACAGTGCTGCACTTTTTTCAGGCCGGGTAATGATGGATTAATTAGCAGCTGTTTGGGATGGAACGAGCCATCTAAGCTCGATCGAGGCCTCTCTGCGAAACGCTCCTGCCAATAATGAACTTCATTTAAACGCCGCCATTGAACAGGCAGTTAGCAAAATCAAACCCGCAACTTCAAAGGTGGCGCTGTAATTCTTCTAATAATTGAGATGGAGGCTTCCAGCTGGTCTGTTCCCCCCTCCCCCCCGAAGATTGGAAATTAGGCATGATGACCAAACTTTAGTTCTGCTTAAAAAAATCTCCTCCTCCTCCCCTCCCCCCTCCTCCTTTACCCTAGGAAAGCATCTTTGGTTGTTCTGTATCCTCACCTGAGGTACATTAGTAGTGGGAAGAGCAATCAATTCTCTGTTGACTTATGGTGAACTGTAGGGTTTTCAAAGCAACAAACCGAGGTGCTTTCCATTGCCTGCCTCTGATAGTGACCCCAGACATCCTTGGTGGTCTCCCATCCAGCCGCTAACCAGGGCTGACTTCGCTTAGCTTCCAAGATATGATAAGATCAGGCTAGTCCCAGCAGTCCAAGTCAGGTCATAATGGTCAAATCCCCACTTGAAATTTTCACGCAGATCCAAACCTGTTGGTTGTGAAACCGTGTCCTCTTCATCGGAGTTTCTCCCTCCCCACCGCAGCGAGCACACAGCAGACACACCCGGTTGCAGAACTCTTAGCAATCCCCACTACCAGGCAAGCTCATTTTGACGGTCTCCCCTGTTTGGCTGGCGTGCCTTTGATGAAGCGGGGACCGCTTTTCCCACTCGCGGCGGAAGCATTACACATTGTAAGGGATTAAATTGATGATAGAAATAAACCCAGTGTGTAAAAAGTTTAGCGTTTAACTGTGCAAACAGTTAATTTGTTACCTGTGTCAAACCATTAATGATTCAAAGATTACCGTTTGACTGACTGTTATTTAACATTTAGCGTCCCCTTTCTGCTGGCCAATGCGCTTAAAAGCTGAATAAGAAACCAAGGAAAGGCTGTGTGCGCATTGCAGCGCTGATTGGTTGCCCGAATTCAGCGATCACACTCAGGGCGGGAAACTAGTCAACCCTCATCTCTCCCCTCGGATCAGCTCTGAACTGTGTTAATGGGGTCTATGACACTTGCAACCAGGTCCTGCCGGAACACGGATTAATGGGGAGAATGAGCGCCAGAAACAGAATCTGCCACACAAGCAATGGGGAGGTCGTCCCTCAAACCTGGTTAGTTTGTGTTCTGAAACCTGGTTAAGGCGGTAGTGGGAATTCAACCAATGTATCTTACGGGTGTCATTTTTTCTGTAATTATTAGTTTGGTACTTTCGTGTTGATGATTTCTTTGCAAGTCAACAAAAACATAGATGCATTGAGGAATCTGTAAGGTTTTAGCAAATGGCCAACAGCAAATAGCCATGTTTAATTTGCAGGTTCACGTAATTTTAGGTGAACCAGATTTAAAAAGGCAAGAAAAATAAATTGGCTCTTAATGAAACAACTTGTTTCTTGGGGCCTTTATTACCGCATGTCATGGGTGACTGTTGTGCTTGGCAATTGAAGGAGGGTGAAAAGTCAGTGCCGGCATTTCTCTCGCCTACCAGTGATCCGTCGTCATTTTTCTCTCCGAAGCTCAGCCTTCCGTTAAGCGCGTGGTGCGGCAGAAGGATCATGGACTCTAAGTAATGTACTGTAGACAAAACATTGATAATGTTCAACTGGGCAGAACTGAAACCTTGTCAGTGTGTACTTCACAGAGAATTTTGACAACTCATAGCCTTGGTTGCATTTATTATGCAGGAAAAAAAACACATGATTTGTAAGTCTTGTGCCAAAGCTCGAAAGGGCTGAGAGCTTACAAAGTGATAAAACATCCACAGCTGTCATGCTTTAAATAATGAGTGAAATTGCTGTTTTAGCATTATAGCTTGCATTCATGTTTTGGTTGCCTGTAAGTAGAGCACAGTTGGGCCAAAAGCTGTTTGCCCCCGCATTCTGTTTTCCACTTTGGACAGCTAGAAGTTTCTGTGAAACTTCTGTGAAACTTCTGAGAAATGGACCATAAAGGAACCCATTCAGCCCTCCTTCAGGTCTCTTCCATCTCTACGATTCTATGATTCCTCTTTTTGTTTGTATCTTACATTTGGTGCTTGGAGATACACTGCCTCTAAAGGCAGAGGATTGATTTAGCGACTGTAGTTAATAGCTCCTGACTGTCCCCCTTGCCATACATTTTAAGTCATACTAGCGGGCCCAGCCATGTGTTGCTGTGGCTGAGTCTGGTGAAGTGGAAAAGAAAGGAAAGGGGAAGCGAACGGTTTGAACATGTGTCATTGCACAATGATTGCAAGGGAAGGAAGAGGCAAGGGGCCCCTCGCTAAATAGCAGTGGTAAAATTTGACAACCAGCTGAAGAAAAAGGGGGAAACGGCATGAGTGAGAGGCAGTGTGGTATAGTGGTTTGGTTGCAACTCAGGGCCATACCATTTATATGCCTATGCATAGCTGGTCCCACTAACAGGGGTAGGGAACCTGCGGCTCTCCAGATGTTCAGGAACTACAATTCCCATCAGCCCCTTCCAGCATGGCCAATTGGCCATGCTGACGAAACTGATAGAGTGGATTCCTGGCTATGGAATTATTTGCAGTTACCTACACTAAGAGGTGGGGGGGGGGCAGGGAGAGGTGTGCTGACATGTGACATCAGTTCTAGCCCCAAAAGAGGAAGTGGTATCATGATGTCACTTCCCGGTTTTCAAGTGGAACACCACTGGCATTCCCACCCCATTTTCCTTCCACGGGGCATTAAGGATTTGGTGGGCAAAGCCAGGGGTTGCTGGAGGTTCTCCCATCATTTTGGGAGATCTTGTATCCCATTGAAGATCCACGTTAAGATCTCCCAACAATTTTAAGAAAATTAATTTATAAGCATGTGGGGGGCACACTGAGGTCAGGACCATGGTATACAGCGATGGGGTTTTAAGCCTATCAGGGCTGAGGGGAATGTCTCTCCTAGAGATTAAAGTTGGTATCCAGTGAACTGATGGGGGGGATGGGATTTCACACTTAAAGTTACAGTTCTGTTTCTGGTACTGATCTGTCTTATTTCCAAAAATGGAGGCCTTTATGGCTCATTGTAGCTGATAGTAGGGTTGCCAACTGCCTGCTAGGAATGGACAACTGTCCGCCAATTTGTTTTGCTACTTGACACTCAGCTGATTAGCGGGCGGACATAGGCTGGCGGAAGGGAGGAGACCAATCAGCATCCCCTACCTGGTGATGTCACTTCTGGCTTTTGTGGAAGTGCCGCCATCACACTGGAGATTTTTTGCATGCTAGAGTATTCTTTGGCGCAATGGTGGCACTTCTGCATAATCTGGAAGTGATGTCATTACACAGGGGATGTTGAGCACCACCCCCAAATTAGCCTCCCTAAACTTCCTGCCAGTTGTGAGGAGGGGCCTGGCAATCCTAGTTGACAGACACCTGGAAGCAATTAGGATCCACTGAATCAAGGAGTAGAGTTGTCAGCTCCAGGCTGGGAAATCCCTAGAGATTTGCAGGTAGACCCTGGGAAGTTAAGGGACTTTAAGGGGCTATAATACCATCGACTACACTCTCTGAAGCAGCCATTTTGCGCAGGGGAGCAGATTTCCTTTTTTCTGGATATCTGTTGTAATTCCAGGCCTTGGCTGGAGGTTGGCAACCAAAAGGACCCAATGGCCACCAAACTCTACCTCCTATCTGAAGAGCAACAGGTATCTATATATATAAAAATCTTTCAGTGCGTTTTTCTGCTGACAGGTAATCTCCCAAACTACTGGACCCATTGCTTTGAAATTTTCACATGTCGCATTCATGTGTGGCCAGGTTTCTATACTGTTTCCACACGTCCTGTTGTGTACATGTCACAACTGTGCCAGTTATTGTGTACATGCCACACCTGTTACAGTTGGAATCTCAGTTCTGTTCCGCAACAGCGCCATCTGCTGGCCGTCAAAGCAACACCCTCTGATACAAGGGAAACAACCATGCCTTTTTTGAAAACCACTGCCATCTGGAGTGAAAAACATGGGGCCCGCCATCTGGACATGGCCCACTCACCCTAGCGGAGGAAGGGGAGGGTGAGAGAGGGTCTGGGGGTTTGCTGGACCAAACACTCTGAAATTTGTGAACCTGGCAGCGTTAGCTCATGTGCACTCCCCGAAGGCGTGTTTTTTAAAGCTGGAAGTATTAATTCACCTGCAAGGGAAGGGAGTGAAAGAGACAGGGCTCGCCACCTGGATATGGCCCACCCACCCTAGCAGAGGAAGGGGAATGTTAGGGAGGGACGGGGCGGGGTGCCATGCAAGGGAACAGGAGAGAGGTAGGGGAGGGGGGCCCTTGCCCCTCCCCTCCCTTGCAATCATTGTGCAATGACACATGTTTGAACCCTTTTCTTTCTTTTCCACTTCACCAGACTGAGCCCCAGCAATGCGTGGCCGGGTCCGCTAGTATTTCTATATGATCTGGTTAGCAGAGTAACAAGCAGAATGTAGCTTTGTGCGCCACTTTATGATAGAAATAGTTATCTAGCTAAAGACCAGCCTTTTAACCTCAGAAACCACTAAACATAAGAGAGCTTTACTTAAACTGAGAGAGAAATAGACTATGTACATAAAGAAAGTATCACTTATATACATCAATACATTCACAGTCCGTTTGGTTACAATTCCAAGCATATTAAACATTTCAGTCAGAACTTTTTTGGTTAAACAGAACACATAACATCTTTCCTCAGCAATAGTCAGGGAGCAACTGTTTTCAACTGTCACCTTTAGAATGGTCGTTGAGATATCCCCTGCTGCTGCATGCAAGCAAGGCTGTAAAATCCAACACTATCCATGGTCTTCCCATACTTCTACAGCTGCAGATGCTCCAGTCCTCTTTAATGTTTTACAGTGTCATTTCCCTCACCTTCATTATGTGAAAACTTTCCTTCCGCCCATTTTTGATATGTTTCCTATCAATTCCTCTGAATTTACCTTCCCTTAGTCTAACTGAATAGCCTGAATACCTGTATCTGCCTGTCAGTCACTCAACATTCTAAATTAACAGATGGAAGAGTATTTTTAAAAAAAATGTCCTCCTACCATTACCTGCCTTGTACTAAAAATAGAGCATCCATCTGTCAAGTGAGTGTGGAATTCTAGAGGTTTTTTAACTGGGCATCAGGCTATAGGCTTCTATTCCAATAAAATAAGATGTTCATAAATGAAAATGTTGCATGTATTGTCAAAAGCTTTCATGCCAGGAATCAACTGGCTGTTGTGGGTTTTCTGGGCTGTGTGGCCATGGTCTGGTAGTCCTAATGTTTTGCCTTGCTGGCATCTTCAGAGGCATGTCGTGGTTCACGCTGACATGCCTCAGAAGATAATCGACACAGATGAAATGTGAGGAGCAAAAACTACTAGACCATGGCCACACAGCCCGAAAAAACCACAACAGCCAGAGATTTTCACCCTTGGCATTTAATGGAGCACTTACCTGTGATTGTTCGGTCATTCAATTTCATTTGTTGTTCCATTCATTCCATTCATTCAATTCAGTTTAAAACCGTTCATTCATTCATTCATTCATTTATAAGCCGCCTCACCCCATTTCAGAAATTCGAGGCGGCTCACAGAATGGCTGCACATTAAACAACAATCAGCAAAACATTTCAAATACAAGAATGCAGCTTAATTCATTAAAACTTAAAACTTTAAAACTTAAATAACAGTTACAATTATATTGAACAGTTACATTACATTGAACAGTAACAGTTACAAAAATATTGAAAAAACAAAAAACCAAAATATGTCCTTTTTGTCAGACCATTGCAAGCACAGAGTCTCCCCCCCCCCTTTTTTTTTTAAATGGAGCTCTCTGGCCCCTTCTGCACATGCAGAATAATGCACTTTTAATCCACTTTTACAATTGTTTGCAAATGGATTTTGCTATTCTGCACAGTAAAATCCAGCTTCAAAGTGGATTGAAAGTGGATTGAAAGTGCATTATTCTGCATGTGTGGAAGGGGCCTCTAGAAGGGGCCTCTGAAAACCCCTACCTGCAATACTATACTATCAACCACACCTTTGCATGGCAGGTTCCACCTAAACACATACTGATTGGTTCCCCACCTGGGAACATGACAATTTATAACCCACTAAAATATTCCCTTCTCACTGGACACAGTGTGTAACAGACTTCCCTCTGAGATACACTTCTGAAGATGCCAGCCACAGATGCAGGCGAAACGTTAGGAACAAGATCCACCAGACCACGGCCACACAGCCCGAAAACCCACCACGACCAATTGTGAAAGTGGATTGAATGTGCATTATTCTGCATGTGCAGAAGGGGCTAGAGTCAAGCCTTCCTATTCTGCTTGTGTTCCCTGTTTTATGCCGTGAGGTCTCCAGGTTTTCATAATTCCTGGGACTAATTCTTGCTCTTGTTTATGATGCCCCCCCCCCCCCCCCCACACACACACTTTAGACTGATCAAACCGTATATCATCATTATTTGGTTGTTATTTCTTGGGCACCATTGTAAATTGGTTTGTTTTAAGATATGATTGTGTAAAAACTGTATATCATCATTATTTGGCTGTTATTTCTTGGACATAATTGTAAATTGGTTGGTTTGAAGATGTTTATATATCATGAATGTGTGTGTGTGTGTGATTTGACAGCACTTTCTGCGAGGTTTTTGCGGCGAAATCTGGTCAGCATATTCACTGCTGTGTTTTTGACAACTGCAATTCCTTTAAAGGCTTCCTCGAGGTAGCCCTGGAGCCCAGCAACGTTGTCTGGATCTAATTGTGCGGAACACAACAAAGTCAGCTCCGTTTCTCGTGCCGTAATTTCCAATTAATTGGAAGAGTATTTGGGTTTGTATGATTAGCTTGGGCACGCGCCTTTGAGGAGACGTCAGAATCGTGAGTGTGTTTGCAGAGCTTCTTATGAAAACTTTTAATTAATGGGAAATAGAGTTTTCACGATGCTCTTCCTATCTCCTTTATGTTTGTCTGCGACCAAGTATGCTCCTCAATAATTTATCAGGGATGATTAATGCCTAATGGAGTAATTTTGCTGGAATGTCTTACAGCTGCATTTTTAAACCCTTCCTTTTAATTTTAAGTAATGCAATTATTTTAAAGTTCCTGACATGATGTATTGTCTTTCTGGCTGATAGGCTATTAATTACCGACCTGGCTGTTTGATGTAGCTGTTGTAGGGGAAAGGACATGTTTTGTTATTCACAATAAAATTAAACTTATATTCCTGTCAGATATAGTCTCCCCATTTCCGGAACCAGGGACATTTTAATTTTATTTTTTTAAAAAGGGAAAGTTGAATTAGATGTTAGTGGCAATATCTTACAGCCAATAACACATGCTGAAGTCAACTGCACCAGCTGGGGTAGCCATATTTCTCTGGCATTGCTGTCCTTTGACAGCTACATGACAGACAGAAATCCGACACTAATAGATTCTCTCATAACATGTTGGAAAACATTTATTGGTTAGCTTTCTGCTTGCCCATAGCTAAAAGTACCGGAAGAAAAATAAGGTGTCGATTCTGTTTTGTCTTCTATTGTCCTGTAAGTAAGGTTTCCAGGTCCCCCATTATGGTGGGAAACCTCCTCACCAGCAGCTGTTTCTTCCTCTGGTGCCCCAAGTGGTAGCGCAAGAAAACAAAGAGAACATCCTCTGGCCAGTGGTATGACATCATTTCTGGGGGAAACCCAGCAAAACCATAGAGTTCCTGTCATACCTAGAGTGACATGATGTCATTTTTGAGTTTTCCCTGGAAGTGACATCACACCTGGAGGTTTTTCTGCAAATGAAATCATGACACGGGCATCACTGGGTTCAACCTATCATATTTCCCTCAAACAGAAATAGCTGAACTAGCAGTCTTTTCGGAGAAACGAAAGGAGCCACAGCAACCTGGATTGTTCGCAATCACTTCCTGGAGGGGTGAAATCTCCAGCGCGAAAGCAAATGGGGGAAACTGGGTTCTTTAATAACATGTTACACATGCTATTCGTGTGTTGTGCAGAAACCCTGACAGTTAAAACGAAACAACACTGACAAACATTAACATCGCAATACAACATTGTACCTTTACACCAGCACTCAATCAAAAAAAGAGTAAATGAATAATATACAATCTAAGGTTTCCTAATAAGGTCCCATAAAAAGGTAAACATATATTCTGAATTTACTGTTCCCTCTGGGTTAACATAAATAAATTTTCTCCTTAGCTTAACTGACTGCAGTGTAAAAGTAGCACCCATATGGGTACCAGTTGGATTAACATTGGCCTTAAGAAAATCAATACGATCTTCACCAGATCCAGAAGACCACCGGGAGGAGTAATTTCTATTTATTTATTCATTTTATTGCATTCCTATCCCACCCTATCTCCATAGGGCACAGGGCGGGGTCACAATATGAAATCAATTATATACTCATTAAAACCTTTACAATAGAAATATCAACACAACATTAAAACAATTAAAACAATAAAACACTATTCAACCTGAAAGGTTTGATAGGTGTCAAAAATTGATGGCAAAAAGGAATAAATAATAAATAATCACCTATATCACCTCTGTCCCCTCCCTCGCCACCCCCCTCGCCCCGGAGGCTGAAAGGAGATGATCTAACTCCACTTGATCCGGCTGGCTAAATGGAAATAGCTAGTGCTACAATGCCCACGGGCATCAGGTTGGAGATCCCTGGTCCCAGAGGCATAGCTCCAAGGGGACTGGTGGGGGGGGGGGTGCATGATGCACTGGGCATGCACCCCTGTGGCGCGTGGAGAGGGTTAGGGTTAGGCGCACTCCCACACATGCCAGCTGGGTGACCTTGGGCTAGTCACAGCTTTTCGGAGCTCTCTCAGCTTCACCTACCTCACACGGTGTTTGTTGTGAGGGGGGAAGGGCAAGGAGATTGTAAGCCCTTTTGAGTCTCCTGCAGGAGAGAAAGTCTGGGGGGGGATATAAATCCAAACTCCTCCTCCTCCTCCTCCTCCTCCTCCTCCTCCTCCTCCTCTTCTTCTTCTTCTTCTTCTTCTTCTTAGTGATAGATAATCAGCACCTGTATATCAAAACAGCCCACTGCGCTCAGTCGCTCAGTTCCAAGTACCTGTTTGACTGCAAATCTCAGGCTAATGCACAGCGAAGCCTCCCCTTTCCCGTCCTTTGCAAGTGACCCCCATTAAGCACGGGCTTTCAGAAACCCAGAGATCTGCTTTCATCTGTAAGGAGCAGGGGCTGCCTTTCATCCAGCCAGAGAAAAAAGGCAGTTTCTGCGCCCACATTAAGGGGTGCTTTTAGCATCTTTGAGCCAATTAGCATCTCTATGATGTGCCTGAGTTTTAACATCAGAAAGCCAAATGTGTGAAATGGAGGGTTAGGTCATCCACGGTCTCTGATAGCTATCTCCTTAATCTCGGAAGACGGGTGATCGGAAAAATATGCATCGCTTTCCCTTTGGCTGTTTCAGGTTAGAAGCCTGCAACATCAGCAGACGGACAGATCCGACCTAGAGATCAATATTGTTCATTCATAAGGCCCCTCTTTGGAAATGGTTTGAGGCATTTGTTTGTTTGTTTAGGAGATTTCTGTGTCACCTCATGAGAATCGTGCTCAGTGATCATAATCATCATCAATATAAAGACAAGCCCTGAAAACCCATTAGAGCTAATACTTTAAGCAAATGGCATAAAACAATCCATAAAATAGACTTCGGACCAAAAGCAGGACTGGAATTGTTGCATGTGCCATTATAATACTGCCGGTGAAATTCCAGAAGGAACGTAGGGTAGGTTTAGAAATTGCCAGGGGAAAAAATGGTTTTATCATAGAGTTTCTGGTGATTCCTAGAGTTACCTTATGCCATTTCCAGGCTTTGACATGGAAGAAACATGGCAGTGCTTGTAAGGTGGAACAAAATTCAAGTCTAGGAATGCCTTAAAGACCAACAATTTTCTCCAGGGTGTAAGTTTCATGAGCCAAAGCTGACTTCATTAGGTCTTAAGTCAGTCAGGTGGTCAGGCAAAACCACAGAGTTTCTTGTGATTCCTAGAGCTACCCATTGCCCCTTGCAAACCAACACAGAGGGTATTAAAATATTTTTCTCCTGTTGCCACTCCACGAGCCCCATCCAGACGGGCGTGGCTGAATCCAGCGGTGAGAACTTCATGGGGCCATGCCTGCAGATTTGCCCTCCCTGGGGCACTTTCCCAGCTGAGGGGTGAATCTGCCAGAGGGCGGCCATTGCAGCCCTCCTCAGCGGTGGGACACAGCATGGGATAAAGCACCAGTTTCTCTGTGGCCCCGCTGCTTGTGTAGTGGGGGAGGACCGGGGGGCATAGCCAGAGGAGGAACCAACATTAGTCAGGTTCTTCCTGGCTATTGGCCCCATTGTGTCGGTGTATGGGGCTCTAAACTGGTGGCATAAACCTATTAAGCCCAATGGGGCTTCCTGGCTGCAGGGAAACTTTTTTGCATGTTAAGTTTCCTTTCGCTGCCAGGAAACCTCCTTGGGGCCAGCGTGCCAGCGTAACCCCTATGTTCAGAATGGGTTGACCCAGAAAGGAGTGGAGACTCAAAGCAGCAGAAGGCTGCAAAAACTGGGTGAAGTGGGAGGAAGCAAGGCTGCCAGGCTGGGACCTTGATTTAATTCTTTATAAGCTCTTAACACCTTGTTTAAGGTAACTGCAAAGTTGTTGGGAACTAGTGGGAAGGGAGTTGTTTATTTTTGCTATATTGTAAATATTAGAATTTATTGTATTGTCAAAGGCTTTCACGGCCGGAATCACTGGGGTGCTGTGTGGTTTCCAGGCCGTGTTCTAGCAGCATTCTCTCCTGATGTTTCACCTGCATCTGTGGCTGGCATCTTCAGAGGATCTGCCAGTCACAGATGCAGGCGAAACGTCAGGAGAGAATGCTGCTAGAACACGGCTGCTAGAATGTTGCTAGAACACGGCTGCTAGAATGCTGCTAGAACCCGGAAACCACACAGCACCTTAGAATTTATTGTTTCAGGGCTTGCTATGTATGTAGTTGATGGGAGTTCTTTTGGGGACCTTCATCATCTTGGATCCCTTCATCATCTTGGATTCCGTTCACCAAGCCTCTGAAGTCTTCATAAGCCAACCACCAGCAGGAAGAATTGGACTTGACATTATCAGTAGACTGTAAATATAAGGGCTTGAAATGCAACCTAAAAGGACTGTAAATTGTTAATGCTAAATGTTAATGTTAAAAGTGTTATTTGTTAAGGAAGTAAACCATTTTGTTTTAAATTTAGTTCTTTGCAACACCTTCCAAGTTCTGCCCCACAGAACCCACAGATAGAGGTTACACCAGCATGCTTGCAGTGCCATAGTCAGGCCCCCAGCCCATTGTTTGGGGCTGCATTCACGTATGTCCCTCTTCCCTTTCTCCCAACCGGGTATGAGTTATAAAGCTAAACAGCGTTCTTTAAAGAAACAGGGAATTACAATGTTCTGAAACTTTCCTTTGAAAACACAGAGATGAAAAGCCCTTGCTACTGATCTTGGACCTTGTTTGACTAGCTGACAGCCCTTCTAGTAAACCCGAATTTGGTTTCTTTTCCTTCTTGTCACATGTGCGGAAATTCCAGCAATCAAAGGCATCCTGGCAGGGCAAAATTATTATTCGGTGCCTTTGAACTTTCTTGGGAAGTTGATACGCCCATTCCATTAATCACCCACCCCTCTCTGATTTTCTTTCAATTCAGCTGTTCCTTACTGGTACCTGGGTATTAACAATCTCTTGTCTCCTCCTCTCTCATTACAACAGTTGTTGATGTGAGAAATGCTCCACTTTGGGGCTGAAATTGTTTTCTTTGTAGGTTGCATTCTTTTGTCCCTGATGATTATCGCAATTGCATTAGCCAAAATAACATGATTTTAATGTAGAAGTGCAAAATACTGAACGACTACAGACCAGTTGCTCTAACATCTGTAGTTATGAAAACTTTTGAAAGGCTAGTGATGTACCATTTGAAAACCATCACGGATCCACTGTTGGACCCCTTGCAATTTGCATACCGAGCAAATAGATCGACAGATGATGCTGTTAATATGGCTTTGCACTATATCCTACAGCATCTTGAATCGCCAAAGACCTATGCAAGGGTCCTCTTTGTTGACTTTAGTTCAGCATTCAATACTATCAGACCGGACATTCTTCTAACCAAACTAAATCAGCTAGCAGTACCTGAGCATATTTGTACGTGGATCACAAGCTTCCTAACAGATAGGAAACAGCAGGTGAAGCTAGGAAAAATTACATCAGACACCTGTAAAATGAGCACAGGGGCCCCCCAAGGCTGTGTACTTTCACCACTTCTCTTCTCTCTGTATACCAATGACTGCATCTCAAATGATCCATCTGTTAAAATACTGAAATTTGCAGATGATACAACAGTGATTGGTCTCATTCGAGACAACGATGAAACAGCATACAGACCGGAGGTTGAACAACTAGCCTCGTGGTGCCACTGGAACAATCTAGAACTGAACACACTTAAAACCGTAGAAATGGTGGTAGATTTCAGGAGAAACCCTCCCATCCTACCTCCTCTCACAATACTAGACAACACAGTATCAACAGTAGAGACCTTTAAATTTCTAGGCTCCATCATATCTCATGACCTAAAATGGTCACCTAATATCAAAAATGTCATTAAAAAAGCACAACAAAGAATGTTCTTTCTGCGCCAACTCAGGAAGCTCAAACTGCCCAAGGAGCTGCTGATACAGTTCTACAGAGGAATCATTGAGTCTGTCATCTGCACCTCTATAACTGTGTGGTTTGGTTCTGCAACCCAACAAGATCGACACAGACTTCAGAGAATAATCAGAACTGCAGAAAAAACAATTGCTGCTAACCTGCCTTCCATTGAGGACCTGTATACTGCACGGGTCAAAAAAAAAAGGGCTGTGAAAATATTTACTGACCCCTCGCATCCTGGACATAAACTGTTTCAACTCTTACCCTCTAAACGTCGCTACAGAGCACTGCACACCAAGACAACTAGACATAAGAACAGTTTTTTCCCGAATGCCATCACTCAAACAAATAATTCCCTCGATAATGTCAAACTATTTATTATATATTTATTATATAATTACTGCACTACTTTTTTCATCATTCCTATTACCCATCTCCTCCCAATTATGACTGTATGACTATAGCCTGTGCTGACATTTCATTTTATTTTATGATTTTACATTTTATGTTTTTATTACTATTGATTGTTTCCTGATTGCTTACTAGACCTATATGACAATCATTAAGTGCTGTACCTTATGATTCTTGACAAATGTATTTTCTTTTATGTACACTGAGAGCATATGCACCGGAGACAAATTCCTTGTGTGTCCAATCACACTTGGCCAATAAAGATTCTATTCTATTCTAAAACAAGTACACAAATAGACGTATGGAAATATATCGATTTTTTTCTTCACTTCTGTCTTGCATTTTGCTCTAGTGAGGACTCAACACGGCCTACCTTATTCTCTTCTCTTCTGTGTTATCCTCACAACGACCCTGTGAGGTATGTTAGGCTGGCCCAAGGTCTCCCAGTGAGCCTCAGTGGTAGAGTAGGGGAAATTAAGCTGGGTCTCTCAGATCCAAATATTAGCTGGTTCTAGATCAAATCAAGACAGAACTCTTCCTAGACTTATCACCTCCCCAACTGTTTTCCCCATTAACGGTATTAGTTTTGTAGGGGCGCTGTCTTGAATTTTAATATTTGGCCAGGATTTCAGTGTTAACCTACACATCTACATAGGGTCTTCATTATAACTGTACATTTTAGATGTTAGCTGTCTCAAGCCTGGTCAGGAAAGGGCAGGATAGAAAAACAAGCTCACAAACAAATAAATTGGGGAGGCTCAGTGGGATGTAGCAGGAAAGCGGAAGAATTGGCTGATGTAACCGTCTATGCTTACTAAAACTGCCCTTAAGCCTGTGGAACCATCTGATTGGCGCAGAAGGATATAGTGGAGAAACTATATCAATCCGTGCAAAGCTATGTACTTAAATACTCATGTTAGTTATACGTAGCCTGAGACAACAGGTGAAAGATGACCATGAAACTTATTTGAAAAGGAAAGGGAAATGCTGGGGAAAGCTGGAGAAAGCCTTGAATGTAGAGAATGTAGATTTATTATTATTATGTGATTTGGCAGCAGCTGCTGCTTGTAACCCTGATAGGACGATTGCTAGTGATCCACACGGATCCTTCAGCAACAAATAACACCATGGAAGACCTTCTTCCTTTGATAAGCTTAGCCAGGCTTTGGTGGAATGAGGTGGGGAGAGAAAGCAATTGACATAACGCTTCTCAGCTCCCAGGAACACTCTTGACAGTTCCAGATGACGTTCTCATAAATAAGGCAGAGAAGCGTAGGCTGGAAGGATCGCTGGTCAGATAGGTCTGCCGCTGGGAGAGAACATGTGTGGAATAATTGCGAACGTCAAATAAGAGACGCTTTGTCTGTGTGCGGTATTGCCACAACCGCAATTTGTTTAATTCAGCCCAACCTGTTGGGGGGAACGCTGTGATTTTTTTTTTTACAAATATCAATTAAGACATTCAAGAGAGCCTTACAGTTCTTGTCCGGCTTAGGGCTTCCTCTGAAATCTACATCTCTGTATGCTTAATTTCCTTTTTCTTAAGCCAGGAAGCTGATCTACAGCACTAAAAGGATTTATGTCAGGGCCCCCCGGGGTGTTCAGGGAAAGCACTTCTGTTTTAGCAAAAGTCTTTATTCAGAAACTGCGGTTCAGGTAAAATAGGCCACCAGATGTTTATGGACAGAACTGGAAAATCCCCACCAAAACTACCACACAAATGCAGAAAGCAAATGAGTGACTAACTGCCCCACTTCCAACCACTGTCCTCATCATTATTGAAACCGCCACGATCAGAAGCAGGGTACCTTATTACCTTATTACCTGTTGTGGGCAAGCAATAACAGGGAGGCTTTTAGCTCTTGCATGACTAATTGTGAGCCTACAAAAATAAACCTGGTTGAACCCCACCTGGTTGAACATGGTGGGGGGGGAGAGAGAGAGAGAGAGAGGCTACTGGCCTAGGTGAATGATTGGTCTGATCTAGCAGATCTCTTAGTAATATGCAAGATCCTATATCCTGTGTCCCACAATTGTCACATTGTGCATTTACCTAATAACGTTGCATATTGTCGGCTATACATCAAGGGTGGGGAATCTCTTGCACACATGCCATGCACACTCTGCATCTTGCAACTTGGGAAAGCTTGGCGATTCTCAGTTGGCGTTCCAAATGGCGGTTTTTAAAATTAAATGCTTTTAAAGTGGATTGTTACATTTTTTTAAAATGATGTGCTCATTTTGCTTTGTCAACTGCCTGGAGTGTGTTTTGGGAGGAGAAGCAAGCTACTCTTGCACGATGCCAACTTAGCTTCTCACTGTTGCTCGAGCTCTGTTGATAGGAGCGTTCTCTTTCTCTTTCTCCAAACTTTGGTCACTGCTCAGCACTGCCAGGTGAATCCTCTCTTCCGCCCCATTTCAAGCGCATCAGCGGAGTGAGAGGCAAAAAGATTATCCTGGGTGTATGTGCTTTCTCAGATACTCAGGACAGAAGCTGTATAGGCTACTTGAGCAAGTATCAGCTTAGTTCTGTAAAAATGGTAGTTTACAATAAGATTAAATGGCAAAGATGTAGGATACTGGTAGCAATGCAAATAGTTAAAAGACCCATCGTTTTGATTAACTAAGTGATGCCCAACCAGCGTAGAATCACATAGGATCAGACGCCACGGCTGCTTTGCTATGATGACATATCACAAAATGTGGTTTTGTAATAGTTTGGAGGAAGAAGCCAACAATATTATGATTACAATTGTAACACTGTGATTACTAGAGCTGCCACCTGGAGGTCTCCGATGATTCCAACTTATCTCCAAGTGGCAGAGATCAGTTCACCTGGAGAAAGTAGCTGCCTTAAAAGGTGAACTCTGTGGCATTATATCCAGTGGTGGGATCCAAAAAATTTAGTAACAGGTTCCCATGGTGGTGGGATTCAAACTGTGGCGTAGCGCCAATGGGGCTGGGCGGGGCACGACAGGGGCGTGGCCGGGCATTCCAGGGGTGGGGCATTCCTGGGCGAGGCTGTGGCAAGGATGCAGCCACTGCGCCAGTCCTTGGGCGGGAAACGAATGAACGCAGGCGCAGGCTGCCACGCACGCCAATGCACCTCCTGCTAGACTGCTTCAAGTTCTGCGTGCTACTGCTGAGAGGAGGGGCGTAACTAAGGCAAAAATCACGGGGCAAAATCACCAATTAGTAACCCCCTCTCGGCACACACAAATAATTAGTAACCTACTCTTGGGAACCTGTGAGACCCTGCTGGATCCCACCTCTGAATTTATGCCTATGAAACATCTGGTAATTGCTGTTGCTTTATGCACTGCAGTCTTGTTTCACTGGGCCCCTTCCGCACATGCTGAATAATGCACCGTCAATCCACTTTGCCGCTGTATTTTACTGTGTGGAATAGCAAAACCCACTTGCAGACAATTATGAAAGTGGATTGAAGGTGCATTATTCTGCATGTGTGGAAGGGGCCTTGTTTATGTACTCCAGGTTTGTTGGATTGGTCTAGTAGGGATTTGTGATGGTCCACCTCACATTCCTAACTTAACGAGGCAGGCAAAACCCACTCTGACACAGCTGGTCAGATTTCCCGCCTTTTCTGAGGGGCGGAGCTGCTTGGTATGGCAGCGTGAGGTGAATTAAAAACACTGTAGCTCAGCCCTATAAAGTTCCCCAGAAAGTGAAAGGAGCCTGTTGTTTTACTTTACTCCTACGCAGTGGTGTAGGATGTTAAGAGCTCGTGTATCTAATTTGGAGGAACTAGGTTTGATTCCCAGCTCTGCCGCCTGAGCTGTGGAGGCTTATCTGGGGAATTCAGATTAGCCTGTGCACTCCCACACACGCCAGCTGGGTGACCTTGGGCTAGTCACAGCTTCTCAAAGCTCTCTCAGCCCCACCTACCTCACAGGGTGTTTGTTGTGAGGGGGGAAGGGCAAGGAGATTGTAAGCCCCTTTGAGTCTCCTGCAGGAGAGAAAGAGGGGATATAAATCCAAACTCCTCCTCCTCCTCCTCCTCCTCCTCCTCCTCTTCTTCTTCTTCTTCTTCTGGCAAATCCACTTATTAAGGCACCACATTTTAGGTAGTTCCCATCGCTGTACTCACTGCCTTGTTTCACCTGCTTCTGTAATCCAGGTTTGTTGCTTCGCTCTTGAATGCGTTACATACTATTTTGGTGTGTATTACGCTGTTTTCACTGCCCTGTTCTCCGATTTTGTAATGCTGACATATGGTATTATCGATTGAGTGTGTATTTTAGTGTTCTTGTTGCATTTTTTTTCAAAACTTCATTGGTTTATTTTAAAAAAATTATTTCCAACATAATTAAAATTTACTTAGTCAATTACCTTACAGGTTAAATATATCCAAACAGGTTATGTGTCCTCTAATAATCACTTAAACTTTACATGAGTGTTAGTTTTCCCTTAAAGCTAATATTATAGAAGCTTCCTCTTACATTAAATAATCCCTAATTCCTTTTTCATTGCATTTTTTTTGTAACTGCATAATTTGCCTTGAGAAAGGTGGACTATAAAAGAATCAATTACTTATTATTGCACTCATTAATTAATGAGGTTGATATATACATCTTTATTAATGCAAAACAAAATAATAAAAAATAATTAAGTAATGAATGCATCAATTAACTTTTGCATCTTGTGAGCGGCAACACGTAACACTTCAGTCTTGCGTACAGCTTGCGATCAGGGTAGCTACTTTTTCCTTCTCTTAAGTTCCTCCCCCCCCCCTTGACACTGCTGTTCTTCCTGTTCCTTCAATGAAGTCTGCTGGATGAACTTTTATCAGTCATAGTTTTCTCCAAACTCTCTCAGCCCCACCTACCTCACAAGGAGTCTGTTGCAGGGAGAGGAAGGGAAGGAGTTTGTAAGCCACTTTGAGACTCTTACAGGAGAGAAAGATGGGGTATAAATCTCAACCCTTCTTCTTCTAGTGACAGTATCCAAAGGGTCCCATAATCAATATCCGGCATCTTAGAGGCTTTGAATGACCTTTCTCTACTGGGAACTCTGGAGAGCTGCAGCTAATGAAGAAGAAGAAGAGTTTGGATTTATATCCCCCCTTTCTCTCCTGCAGGAGACTCAAAGGGGCTTACAATCTCCTTGCCCTTCCCCCTTCACAACAAACACCCTGTGAGGTAGGTGGGGCTGAGAGAGCTCCGAGAAGCTGTGACTAGCCCAAGGTCACCCAGCTGGAGTGTGGGAGTGTACAGGCTAATCTGAATTCCCCAGATAAGCCTCCACAGCTCAGGCGGCAGAGCGGAGAATCAGACCCGGTTCCTCCAGATTAGATACACGAGAGACGATTAGATACATGAGAGAAGATAACTAACGATACGGTCCAACTCTGTAGAAAGCAACTGTGTATGTTCAGCTGGTTGGCCTTTGTAGCAACATGATATTGAAACAGATGGACATTTGATGGAATTGAGCAGGGATTTCGCAGAGCAATCTGTAACCTCCTTCTAAAGGTTTGCGCAAAAAGCACCAGGAAGCGAATGAAGATGATGAGTCAATCACAGCAGACTGGAGGAAGTGCTTGCTCAAATTGAAGGTATGTAATAATGTTGCACAGGGACTGGGGAGATCCAGGTTCAAGCACCAAATGGGCTAGGAAGCTCACTGGGACACTTTGGGCCTGTCACTTTGCCTAAGAGTGAAAAAGGTTTGCCCTATCTATATATGCCAGCATGAGGTTCTTGGAGAAAGGGCACAATATCAGCGTAAGGAATTAATAAATAAAGGTAGTCCCCTGTGCAATCCTTTCCCAGTCATCTATTTATTTTACTGACCTTGGAAGGATGTAAGGTTGAGTGTCAGCCTTGAGCTGGCTACTTAAGTTAAAACTGACCTCTGTTGGGATCGAACTCTGGTCATGAGCAGAGCTTTGACTGCAACACTGTAGCTTATCACTCCGTTCCATGGGGCTTTCTATTAATTATTAGTTGTAGCAATAATGCAATGTCCTGGATTGACATCTCCCCACCCTGCACATACCCCAGAGGTCTGCATGCCCCACCAAAAGCTTGGTGCACCAACAAGCTGTGAAGCTGGGGAAGTCACCTGTCAGGTTGCAGCAGGGTGTGGCTTTGATGACATCTACTCAGGAGTCAGCCAGTTCGAAGGAGCTCAACCTGCTATCCGGAAGGTGCTTAGCAGCTGAAACCAACCCACCAGAGATAACCTTGGCATGGAGATCCAGGAGAGCTCTGAGAAAGGGACAAGAAGAATGGACACCACTTCGTAGAGGAGGCCAGGTGGGGTGGCCAGCTCTTTAAAGAAGTCCAGGGGGAAGGGCCAGCGATCTTATCATTCCATTGGCCTAAAGGCTTTTCACTGCAGGACTAGATTGGAGAAGGAGGATTGGATGATAAGGGTTGGCCTGCCCGTTGGACTACATTTAAAGAACATTTAAAGGGCTATTCCAAGAACAGCCTGGGAGGAAGAGCTATAGCCATTTTCTAGTAGGCAGGATTAGGTAAATGGTACAGTAGAGCAGGTGACTCAGGTGAAGAGAAACCTGATTCTCTTGCTCAGGTGAAAAGAAACCTCATTCTCTTGCTTTATTCTTTTTTTTTTTTGGTAATGAATTTTTATTTTCTCAACATAAAAAGCCATATGCCACCATACACTTCCACATCTACCATTACATTAATACAAAAATAAAGCAAAAAAGCAAAAAAGAACACAAGAAAAATTAAAACGTAAAACAATAATTAAACACCACCTTTTAATAACTAATTAAACTAAACATTGAAAAACCATATGACTTCCCACTATCTCACTGCTGAATTCTAATCCATTCTAGATTCATGCATCTATTAGTATCATTACTAATATTAGGGTGTTGTGGGTTTTCCGGGTTGTATGGCCGTGTTCCAGTAGCATTTTCTTCTGTTGTTTTGCCTGCATCTGTGGTTGGATGATCCTATGAAGATGTCAGCCACAGATTCAGGCAAAACGTCAGGAGAAAATGCTACTGGAACATGGCCATACAACCCGGAAAACCTACAAAAAGTTAATTGATGCATGAAAGCCTTCGACATTGCTAATATTCTAATTCATTCTGCTGTTTTCTTTTAGATCTCAAATCCTGGAATTATTTCTCTTCTACTGTTATTTTTCAATAGATCATCTGTAAAAGGTTTCCAGTTTTCTGCAAACTTCTCTGTATTACTGCCTGTTACTAAAGTTGTTAATTTTGCTATTTCTGAGTATTTTGAGACTTTCAATATCCAGTCTTCCTTTGTTGGTATTTTGTAATCTCTCTACCTCTGGGCATACAGCATCCCTGTAGCAGTAAACAAATACAAGACAAGCAGTCTGTATTGATTTGGTATATCATCTCTTCTCTTGCTTTATTCTGAAGCTCTGTCCTGGGACACTTGCCGAACTAAAATCAACCCTGGACAATTTACCTGGGTGCTTGTTTCTGTGCCTTCGTGATGCCTGTTGCACCTGTACATCTTTAAATGTATACAAAGCTAGTTTAAGCCATTACTGGTTTCACCTCTAAAGGTCTGACTTCTTTAAACTTTCTGCTGGTAGGTAGTGGGGGAATACAACCTAATGGATAATTATGGGGATTTTAAGAAGTTCTGATATTAAAGGATTACCATTTGATGATGAAGAGACTTTCTTTTAGAATTAAGTCGTCCTTGCCAGCGGGAGGCACTTGAAGTTGGCAAGGCTGATATTTGCCTGTTTGGTAAGCAAATATTTGAGATGAATCCAATCGACCCACATTATCTCTAGAGTTGGCTGTCTCAGAGGTTGAAGAGTTAGCACCCAGTGATTAATTTCTTGGAAAACTGATTTGATTCCAAATATTAAAACATGCTGTAAGAAACAAATACAGGGAGCAGATAGATTCGAGTCCAGTAGCACCTCAACGACCAACAAGGTTTTTCAGGGTATGAGCTTTGGACCGTTAAAGCTTCCTTTGTCAGGCTCCTTCCGCACATGCAGAATAATACACCTTCAATCCACTTTCATAATTGTTTGCTAGTGGATTTTGCTACAAAGTGCATTGAAAGTGAACTGAAAGTACATTATTCTGCATGTGTAGAAAGGGCCTCACATGCTTTTTGACAGCACTTTGACTATCCAAAGAACTTATCTCAAAAATATTGTTTGTCTGCAAGGGGCTACGGGCTGGTATCCAGTTTTCTGCTGCAGGCCAACACAGAGACCCTCTGACAATTTGGGGAGGGCAGAGTTTGGGCAGAGAGCTCAGCAGGGCTGTGATGCCATAAAGCTCTACCCAAAGTTGTTCAATAGTTTAATACAGTGGCCCTTTCCCAGTGACGAAGGGAAAGGAAACTGCATCCGGGGCATGAACTGCCTGTGTGCGTCGTCCCCGCCCTCAGCATGTCTCACCCGCATGCCCCCAACCAGTGGTGGGATCCAAAAATTTTAATAATAGATTCCGATGATGGTGGGATTCAAACAGTGGTGCCTCTGCACACACGCACCTCCAGTCCCTATTGGGCAGGGAGGTTGCTTTAGTAACCCCTTCTCGGCACTCAGAAGGAATTAGTAACCACTTCTAGAGAAGTGGTGAGAACTGGTTGGATCCCACCGCTGCCCCCAACATGCCCCGGCCCTGCCTCCCCTCGTGACTGCAATGGTGGCACCTGGGACAGATCGCCCCAGATGTCCCCATTGCAGCTGGGGCCCTGCCCTTTCCACACAGATCTTCTAAAACATTTTAAAAACATTTTTAATTCCTCCCTTTTGTTCACACTCACCCTCTTGAAACAATTCCTGGCCGCCATTTTGTGATTTTTCTCTTTTTTTTAGTTCTGTGTTGAATCGATGCTTCAGTGCTCCACAGCGAAAGGCTGCATTCTCCACTCCTCGTATAATCAATGCTTCGAAGACTGCTCCCCCCCTAAAAGAACAAACAGCTAAATGCTGCAAATAAACAGCCAAGGGAAAACTGAGCTGAAAAAATGTCGCCAAGGAGGAAGTTCAGGGATTAGAGAAGTGTGGGAAACATAGTTTGTAGATTGCACAGCAACTGAAGATGGTTTCAAAATGTTTCAGCCAGAAAATTGCTTTCAAAGGAGATTCATTTAAAACGTTCTGAGGCTGGGAATAAAATGTTTTGGGGTAAAAACAATGCACTCCATGGAGGCTATCTTAAGCTGCTGACAAGTAATTTCTTTTTTGGGGTGCTGTGTGGTTTCCGGGCTGTATGGCCGTGTTCTAGCAGCATTCTCTTCTGACGTTTCGCCTGCATTGTGGCCGGCATCTTCAGAGGATCATTTTTTCTTTTTTTTCTTTTAAAGTATGAATTCTAGCTTCTCTAGAATTGCATCAAGACTGGGGAGGAGAAATGAGAAAGGGAGGAAAGAAGTGCAGGAAATATTGTCATGTTTCCCATCTCCTTGCAGGAGTCTCTGATAGCGAGTTGTGTTTACTCTTAGCCTTCATTCAGTAATGATTTAAACATGCATTATTCATACGTTCATGTAATATTTATGAAAAGTTTAATGCAATATTTTGAAAAGTAAACACGTCTTTTTTTTTTAAAAAAAATGCCGGGGCATTATCAAATGCTAATTTATATGTCAGCACCTTCTACTAGAAAAAAGGTATTTTCAAATACTGTGTCCCCTCCAGTCGGTGCTCGATTCTTGCCAGCTTTCAGATAAACACCCTAAAACCTCTGCACCTGGTTATTAAATGCAGTCATTTGTATTTTGAAAAAAGTTATTTTTCATTTGCCAACAGACATTCAAGAGTTTTACGAAGTGACGCTGCTAAACTCCCAGAAAACTTGCCAGCAAAAGATAGAGGAGGTGAACCAAGTCGCCGAAAAATGGGAAAACACGCAATCCCTCACTGCCGACAACGACAATCAGCACAAAACCCAAGAGGTACCGTGGTTTAACTGACGGCTTGATCTCACATAAATAAGTGGGGGGGGGGGGGGAAATAACATTCGAGTCTTTCTGGAGTGGAAAAAAGAAAATTGCCACTAAGGGTTGGCTCTGGTGTAAGATTCTTTCTGCATGGAGAAATAGTCATAAGACCATGGCGTGTATAACATACTTTGTGACCCAGATACTTTAGGGAGGGGCTAGGGCAGTGATGGCGAACCTTTTAGAGACCGAGTGCCAGGGGCGGAGCAAGGGGAAATTGCGCCCAGTGCATGCGTGCACCCTGTGCTCCCGCCACGCCCCTGTCCATCCTACCCTGGAACGCCCCCGTCATGCCCCGAAACACCCCATCATGCCCCCAGAACACCCTTGCCATGCTCCCACAGGGATGTGTGCCCAGTGTGTCGCGCATCCCTCACCCCCTTGATGCTATTCCACTGCCAAGTGCCCAAACTGGGGCGATGGCACACGTGCCCACAAAGAGGGCTCTGAGTGCCACCTCTGGCATGTGTGCCATAGGTTCGCCACCACTGGGCTAGGGCTTAGTGGTAGAGCATCTGCTAGGCATGAACGTCATAGATCTGCTTGGTTTGAAAGTCCCAGTTTGGAGAGGAGACGTCTGAGGGGGGATATGATTGAAGTCTATAAAATTATGCATGGGGTAGAAAAGGTTGACAGAGAGAAATTTGTCTCTCTTTCTCACAATACTAGAACCAGGGGGCATACATTGAAAATGCTGGGGGGAAAGAATTAGGACTAATAAAAGGAAACATTCCTCACGCAATGTGCGATTGGTGTTTGGAATATGCTGCCACAGGAGGTAGGAGGAAGTGATGGCCACTAACCTGAATAGCTTTAAAAGAGGCTTGGACAGATTTATGGAGGAGAAGTCGATCTATGGCTACCAATCTTGATCCTCCTTGATTTGAGATTGCAAATGCCTTAGCAGACCAGGTGCTCGGGAGCAGCAGCAGCAGAAGCCCATTGCTTTCACATTTTGCATGTGAGCTCTCAAAGGCACCTGGTGGGCCACTGCGAGTAGCAGAGTGCTGGACTAGATGGACTCTGGTCTGATTCAGCAGGCTAGTTCTTATGTTCTTATTCAATCCCCAGCATCTCCATTTAAAACGACCAGGATGTACTGAGATTTTGGAGAGCAGCTGCTAGTCAGAGTAGACTGTACTGGACCAATGATCCAACTCAGAAGAAGGCGACTGCATTTAGAGAGGCAACAGGACTCAGTGGGAGAGATTTTGATTAGCATTCAGAAGGTTTCAGTTTCGGTCCCCTGCATTTTTAGTTAAAAGGATCAGATGCTAAGCGATGTGAAAGACTTCTGAGCTGAGATGATGATGATTCATTAGTTTTACATGCCACTGTTCCCTTTGTGGGCTCAAGGTGGCTGATAATAATTCATAAATACAGTACCTTCGGGACCACATTACCCCATATGTCCCTACTAGGCCTCTGTGCTCAGCAGAGGCCAATTTACTACTAGTCCCCGGCCCCTCCATGATGCGGCTGGCCTCCACTCGGGCCAGGGCTTTTACGGCCCTGGTCCCTGCCTGGTGGAACACCCTACCTCCAGTTGTCCGGGCCCTGCGGGTCTTGAGGTGAGGGTTGGCATGAGACCTGTAAAACTGAGGAGCGCTGTTCCACCGGGACGCTGGACAGGTGTCTGGCTGCTGATGTGCCCCTCCCCCCTTCCCCTCCCTCTGTCCTCCCCCTCCCCCTCTCCCCTCTCTTTAGTCTGGTTTCCTGTGCTGAGGTCCCTTTACCACCTATGGGACCCCTTCCCCCCTTTTTTTGGGAAGCTTTTAATAAGGACTTTGTTGCTGACGCTGTTTTTATATGCTGATTGTTGTGCTTTTAAATGGTTTTAATTGTATGTTGCTTAATTTGTTGTTCACCGCCCAGAGCCCTTCGGGGGTGGGACGGTATAAAAAACTCAAAAATAAATAAATAAAGAAAGAAAGCAATTTACAAATACATTACAACAGTCAAAACATAATGTAAATCAGATGGCAAAATCATACGAACTAAAATACAAGAGAGAAGTAAAGATGGATGGGAAAGAAGAAGAAGAAGAAGAAGAAGAAGAAGAAGAAGAAGAAGAGTTGGATTTATATCCCCCCTTTCTCTCCTGTAAGGAGACTCAAAGGGGTTTACAAACTCCTTTCCCTTCCCCCCTCACAACAAACACCCTGTGAGATAGGCAGAGCTGAGAGAGCTCCAAAGAACCGTGACTAGTCTAACATCAGAGGAAGCAAGCCTAAATGGAGAGTATCCAAGTTTCCTTCCCCACACTTTAGTATTCATCAATAAGGCCTTGATCAGGGTACCATCTTTTGTGGGTACAGAACTAGCATCCATCAGGTGTGCATGTATCAAGGGTTGCTAAGACACAACTGATCTATGGCGTTCCCTTTGGGTTTCCAAGGCAAGAGACGTTCAGAGGTGGTTTGCCGTTGCCAGCCTCTGCATAGGCTAGGACGGTTATTGTAACTTGCTCTGCATAGACGAGACGGCTATAATTCACTCTAGGCATTCACCTTCAGGCTATACTATTTCCCAAACCAGATTTGACAAACTTAATCTATCAGTTTTCTTTGAGGTAACTTTGAGAGCCAGCGTGATGTGGTGGTTAAGAGCAGGTGGATTCTAATCTGGAGAATCGGGTTTGATTCCCCACTCCTCCACCTGAGTGGCAGAGGCTTATCTGGTGGACCAGATGTGTGTCAACACTCCTACATTCCTGCTGGGTGATCTTGGGCTAGTCATAGTTCTCTCAGAACTCACTCAGCCGCACCTACCTCACAAGGTGTCTGTTGTGGGGAGAGGAAGAAAAAGGAGATTGTAAGCCCCTTTGAGTCTCCTTACAGGAGAGAAAGGTGGGGTATAAATCCAAACTCCTCCTCCTCTTCCTCCTCCTCTTCTTCCTCTCACTCCAAACTTCCTTATCCTAACATAAGCGACGGTTTCCTTTCTACCCCCTTCTTCTTTTCTGCCTTGAGGGATGCTCCAGATATTATGAGGCGATAATGCATTTTTACTTTCTCCTTCCTTCCTAAATTCCACTCAATCTCTCTTCTCGTCTCCCTCCCTCCACCAAATTAATGTCAAACATATCTGCGTGACCCACCGTTCTATACTGCTGGTCATTTCATGAGATGCAGCAATAAGACTGCATTCATAAACATGATTTCTGTGGCTCTGATAAAGATTGGAAATTACTGTGCTATCCTTGTCTTTCTCGGGAAGGTAATGCAATGAAAATGCTTTACGTGGCCTCAGAGAGAAAGAAAGTAAAACACCTTCCTCAGCCACTAAGAACACTGCTTCACTTATGAATGAATGTTTTAACTTTTAGAAACAAGGGAGGTTTTTCATCTTTCTAGTGAAAATAATTAGGAAGCAATCCCGTGGGGCAATTGAAGTAATAATTTTTCCTCAGAGACTCCAGGGATATATTATCCGCTGTGCATCCCCTTTATTAAAAGACTCCGCTCGAGTCCTCTTTGAACCTCTGCTTTATTTCATCCAGGCTCTGAAGCTACACATTTTTTAGTCAGTAATGTTCTCGCCCTTTTATTCCGGGAGAAAATTGAGGTGAAAGAAAGGAACTTGCTCGTGCCAATCTTCAATATAAAGCTGGTAGCTCCTAAATGTGCTTGTGACACAATACAAATAAACTCTTAATTCTCCAGGAGAGCTTGGTTGTAGCCGCTCCATATTGAGCTGAAAATTGAAGGGGAATCTGTGGCAATAACCATTCATTGTTTCATTGGTCCCACGATTGCTGATTCTTACATCCATGGAGAATCGGTCGTCGGAACTGGAATGATTAATTCTGGGAGATTTAGAGGAGAAACCAGAGGAGGGTTGGGGGGACTTCGGGGCAGAGGCGTAGCTGGGCCAAACTGCGCCCGCTGCGCATTCTAATTTTACTCCCCCATGCCCCCCCGTGGTGCCCCCCTTCCCCGCTTCCCACACTTACCTTAGTTCCTTTCCTTTTCCAGAACTTTTTCAGGCTGCAAAAGGCCTGTTCTCAGTAAAAACGGCCTGATGGGAACTATACTTCCCAGGAGACCTTGTGAGCCCCAAGGTCTCCTGGGAACTGTAGTTCCTCAGGCCGTTTTTACTGCAAACAGGCCTTTGGCTGAACCTTCTGAAAGGAACTATGAAGGAGAAAATGAAAGCTTGGCGGGCGTCGTAGAGCTGTGGGGAGGAAGGAGTCTGGGAGAGGCCGATTTTTCCACATCCCGAAGGCGTGTAAGCTTCCAGTGTGCAGGCGCACCCCCCCGTCCCCTTGTAGCTACGCGACTGCTTCGGGGTGGCTTAATGCCATAGAGTCCATCCACTGAACCAGCCATTTTCTCTGGGAAAACTGATCTTTGAAGTCTGGAGATCAATTGTAATTCTTGGTAATTCCAGGCCCCACTTGAAGGATAGTAAGCCTATCTAAGAGAGTACCAGCAATTGGTTTATCTATTTTCCTTTCAACCTGGGACACTTCAGGAACTGGAAGACCTGAGGGTTGAGAATTTCCACCAGAAATATGTCAGTGCCTTGGCTATAGTATGGTTTTCAGGATTCTTTGGGGGAAGTTATGACATTACAATAGTATATAGTAGTTTGTAATTTAGATATAGGGCTTTTATGCATTTGAGGTCTCCTTTGCATTGAACGTAAATTCCCATCAGGTTGGATTCTTGGTTATGCACGTTCTCCCCTCTCCGGAAGTTATCATGCTGCCAGATCTGAGATTGTCCATGGTTTCCGAAAGCTGTCAAAGTGCACTTTTCAGGGAAAATGAAGGGAAAGTGCAATCAACATGTGTTTCTTTTTCTTCTGGTTTTCTTCCTCCTCCCAGCTTCTCCTGCCCACACAAGAGCAGTTTCTCCTGCACAGATTGAATAAGGAAGGGGAGGTGGGTCAAATGGCGGTTCTGGTTGGCCATAGATGCTTTGCAGTAGGTTTCTCCTGTATAAACAAAAATTCGTGGAAGAAATCCACGGCAAAGCACATGTCTGTGAGATAAGCACTGCATGCATAAATGGACATAGTGTTGTGAGAATGTCCGGGCCCTGTGGGACCTTGGTGAGTTCCGCAGGGCCTGTAAGACGGAGCTATTCCACCGGGCTTTCGAAGGGGCCGGCCATGGCCCTACTGCCCCCCACTGAAACTGAGGCTGCCTGTTTCCATCTCTTTTATTCTGGTTGGGCCTGATACATCGATTACACCGCGGGCCCTGCCTATTCCCTCCCTTTCTTCTGGCCTCAGATTGGGTGCCTGTTTTTAAACAACTTCTGTTTTAAAAAACTTTTGTTGTTTTAATCTATATCTGCTGTTTACAATTGTTGTATAGGTTTTAAGGGTTTAAGTTTTATGTTGCTGACTTGCTGTTCGTTAGAACAGCCATATTGTGAGCCGCCTTGAGCCCTTCGGGGATGAGGCGGCCTATAAGTCTAATAAACAAACAAACAAATAAATAAATGGTCTTCCATCTATAAGTCAGGATATTTAGGTAAGTTGAAGAGTCCTACACTCAGCCACCAACCCCTAAATTATGGGGCCATAGTTTTGCAGCTGTTTAACACAACTTGCTTGTTAGTGCACATTCGGTGACAGTCAGGGCGATCCTCCTTTTCCCCATGACCCTGGCTCGGCCCAATCCCAGCTCAGCGTGCTGCTGCCCCCAGAGGAGAGACTTGAATGGCATGTGCCATCACCAGCTAAGCCCCCCTGCCCTTGGCCACCACTCATTGGCTGCTGGTTGAGAGAGGTCAAGGGCAGGTGAGTCATGTGATTGGCTGGAAGTGAGTCGCTGCCACCATAGCCTTTTATATAATAGGTTTACCTTGTCCTATGCCTGCTCCAGTGTGAAATGTTCCACTGTAGGGATGACAAGTGTGGAATGGGAAGTTGCTGGTGATTTGGAGGGTGGGGCCTGGGGAGGGTGGGGTTTGGCGAGGGGAGGGTCCTCAGTAAAATATAATGAGGAGGAGGAGGAGTTTGGATTCATATCCCCCTTTCTCTCCTGTAGGAGACTCAAAGGGGCTTACAATCTCCTTGTCCTTCCCCCCTCCCAACAAACACCCTGTGAGGTAGGTGGGGCTGAGAGAGCTCTGAGAAGCTGTGACTAGCCCAAGGTCACCCAGCTGGCGTGTGTGGGAGTGCACAGGATAATCTGAATTCCCCAGATAAGCCTCCACAGCTCAGGCGGCAGAGCGGAGAATCAAACCCGATTCCTCCAGATTAGATACACGAGCTCTTAACCTCCTACGCCACTATAAAGTCCAGCTTCAAAGCAGCCATTTTCTTCAGGGAAATTGATCTCTGTAACCCGGGGGATCAGCTGTCATTCTCCAGCCCCACCTGCATGCTGGCAGCCCTATTTTCTAGTCTACTGAAGTAAGTTCTGGCTCATGAAAGCTGTTGCTATTATAAATTCATTCCTCTTTAAAATACAGTAAAGATTGTTTATTAGTTTGACTGCAGCACTCGAGTGTAGCTTCTCCTCTGGTTCAGGTCATGCACATCTGAGCCCCAAACCAAATTATCTACAAAACCAACAGTAAATGGAAAACTGAAATGGTAGGCAATAACATAAATGAATATATACAGAATCCAAATAATAAATGTTGGTGTGGGGTCGAGAAAGTAGATAGAGAGGACTCCTCCCCCCTCACGGATTCAGGGCTGACGAAAGGAAGTACTTTTTTTACTCAATGAGTAATGAAATAGTATGATTAAAAGTGGATGTAGCAATGGTCTGAGGAGCAGATGGCTTTTAAAAGTGGGTAGATTCATGGAAGAAAGATCCATCAATGGTACTCGCTGTAGTAACTAAAAGTAAATTTTATATTCAGAGGCTGTAAAGCATAGGTGTCAAACTGTGGCCCTCCAGGTGTTCACGGACTACAATTCCCATCAGCCCATGCCAGCAGGGCCAATTGGTCATGCTAGCAGGGGCTGCTGGGAATTGTGGACATCTGGAGGGCCAGAGTTTGACACCCATGCTGTAAAGTATAGAAACCCAGGGCTAGGAATCAACATATGGGGGAGGCGTTGATGTCTATGCTGTTTGTTTGCATTCTATGACATCTGGTTGGACACTGTATGAAACAGGATATTGAATTAGATAGATTGCTGGTCTGATCCAGCAGGGATCAAAAACTAGGGTTGGGAAATACCTGGGGATTTGGGGTCAGAGCCAAAGGAGGGCACGGTTTTGAGAGAGGAGGGACTTCAATGGAGTAGAATGCCATAGAGTCCACCTTTCCTAGCAGCCATTTTCTCTAGGTGATTGGATTCCTGTCGCCTGGAGATCAGTTAAAAATCCCAGTCCATTTTCAGCTACAACATAGAAGCTGGCAAACCTCTGTCCAAGTTAGGGATCAGGTTTGATCCCCCAGTCCTCCAGCTGAGTGGCAGGGGCTAATCTGGTGAACCAGATGTGTTTCTGCACTGCTACATTCCTGCTGGGTGACCTTGGGCTAGTCACAGTTCTTCGGAAGTCTCTCAGCCCCACCTACCTCACAAGGGGTCTGTTGTGGGGAGAGGAAGGGAAAGGAGCTTATAAGCCACCTTGAGTCTCCTTCCAGGACAGAAAGGTGGGGTATAAATCCAAACTCCTCTTCCTCCTCGTCCTCCTCGTCGTCTTCGTCTTCGTCCTCTTCCTCCTCCTCCTCCTCCTCCTCCTCCTCCTCCTCCTCCTCTTCCTCTTCCTCCTCCTCCTCCTCCTTCTACCAGTTCTCTTAATTCCAGCGTCTTTCTGCCTTCGATGTTTAGAAAACTGCTCGGTGAAGCAGATGAATTAGAATACGTGTAAGCCCGTGTTTCGATTGCCACTTGTCTTGCGATTGCTTACCCATTCTCTGTACCTAGCTATTACAAACATTGTAATTACTTCTTTGTCCTTAGCTCAACGGCTTGCTTGTTAAAAGGTTGCAGCAATAAAAACCCTCATTTAAGAATTCTTCTGCCTTGAGTAGTAATCAAACCTTTAATCTCGTTCACATCAGCCGCTTGCTTTGGGAACCCGGAGCTATTTAAGACCCCCGTCTATGTAGATTTAGGAGAGTCCAATCAATCAGAGCGATAGAAAATGTGGCAGATGCTCTCAGTGGCTGCTTCTGATTTTGCAACAAGTAGAGCCAGACTGTATGCGTTTCGGCAAAGGGAGATGATGGGAAAGTGGTAGAAAATCGGGACCACATTACCCCATCTGTCCCGGGTCGACCTCTGGGCTCAGCAGAGGCCAATTTACTGGTGATCCCTGGCCCCTCAATGATGCGGCTGGCCTCCACTCGGGCCAGAGCCTTTACGGCTCTGGCCCCTGCCTGGTGGAACACTCTACCACCTGCTATCTGGGCCCTGCGGGACCTTGGAGAGTTTCGCAGGGCCTGTAAGACCGAGTTGTTCCACCGGGCCTTCGGAGAGACCAGCCGCTGAGGATGCCCCCGCCCGCTTTGCTCTACAGGGGTCCCTACCAACATCAGGACCCACTACTTTACTCCTGGGAGGGTTGCATATGGGTTTTATGGGACATCGTTTTAGACTGTAACTGTTTTAACTTATATGTATGCTTTTATATTTTATTGTTCACCGCCCTGAGCCCTTCGGGGATAGGGCAGTATATTAAATCAAATAATAAATAAAATAAATAAAATAAATAAAATGGAGGCAGCGAGAATGGGGTGTATCAACTCAGACTGCTGGGCGGGGGGAGTGCAATTTTTTATGCTGTTCCACATTTTAAAAATACCTTGCTCAGTGGCTAGGTTGCCAACTCCTGGCTGGAAAATTTCTGAAGATTTGAGAGCCGGGTCTGGGTATAGTGAGAGATTCCCTCCCGCACCTTATTAGAAAGTCTGCACTAAACAATTTGCGAGGCTTTGCTTGAGCAACTACTGATTAGCCCCAGACATCTCCAGGGTTTTGCACGTTAAAGAAACTTCTCTGCCTCTAATTTTGACAATAAGGGTCTGTCTTTTGATATATTACCTGACAAACCAGACAGGACACCTGCGCCAACTTTTCCTGATAAAAGAAAAGATTCTTTTTACAGGGTAAGGCCACTTGTGACCTGCCATGCTGGTTCCCATTGATTTTTGTTCTTCATTGTGCATTCATTTTAGCCTTTTCCGAAGTCACTGCGCCCTGGGTCATAGAAGCTCAGCAGTTTCTGAAACTTGTTAAATCACACATTTTCTGCCCTTTCCGCTCTCCTTTTGGAGGAACTCAGGAAGCATTATTCTTGCTCTGGGCTTCCTGGCTCTTCTGTCATCTTCCCCTTTTCACACAAAGAGTTCTTCTGGCCAGGATCGAAGAGTTGCTTTTTGTTATTTTCTTGCAAAAATGCCGTTGCCTATTGCATTTAAAAAGATGTGGCTTTGAGAAAAGCCCTCCAAAATGAACACCAGAGCTCACTCTGCTCTTCCTGGCCCAGTCTTCTTCTCCACTGCTTCTCCTCTCTGCTGGTTCCAGAGACTGAACTAAAGACGGCCTCACCTCAGGAGCTCCACCTCTGAGCAGCCCAGGACAAAGAGGAACCTCTGTTAAGCCCTGTTAAGCCCCACCTCCCAGCAGCCTCAGCTTTCAGTAGCCTTACAAGGAGAAAAAGAGATAACCCCTGCAAACCCCTGTTAAAATACACTGTTTTAAAAGATGTGGCTTTGAGAAAAGCCCTCCAAAATGAACACCAGAGCTCACTCTGCTCTTCCTGGCCCAGTCTTCTTCTCCACTGCTTCTCCTCTCTGCTGGTTCCAGAGACCGAACATTTGGGATAGACGACCTCCCCCCGCCCCTCCCAGGCAGCAAGGAACCTCCTCAGAGAGAGGAATCCCAGAAAGGGGACCAAAGGAGGTGGGAAACCAAAATGGCCGATCGGATCTGTGCGGCATGGGAAATTTATCTGCTGCAGGAAAACCCAATGCGAATCGTGCAGCTGCGTTGCAGGAGGTACCTGCACCAAGAGCCTAAGACAGAAGAAGTAAAGGCATAAAAGAATTAACCCCACAAATACTCTGGAAACAAATGCTAAAAATTATCAGCATTCCTAGCATTGCTCAATTTTATTACAGGTAATGATAGTTGTCAAGCAAATCAGGTTTCAGCTTTCGACTCACTACTTTTAGAGATTATTTTTTTAAAAATACCTTCCCAAGTTTCACAGGAATCTCACCCAGGAATCTGACCTCTTCATCTTCTGAGACTTCCAGCCAGAGAAATCTGATTTGCTTGCTGGCAAGAGTGCTTATTTATTTAACTTTCTCTAAGTTTGATTTATTACAACCGTGTAGTTATTTCTACTTTCAACCAAATAAGAGATAAGCGCGGTAGGTGCAAAACAACCAATCAGCAGGTACATATAATATGTATCGCAAGATAAGAAGGTCAGTCACACTTCTTAAAATGCCATTAATCTAGCCTTTCTCTGTGACTGTTCCAGTCAACTGTCCAAGATAAAGGTATATCTAAGCAACAGAATTTAAGGACAGTTGAACAAGCATGTAATCTGTCAGTCAAATTGCAAATTTAGCAAGAAAAAGGAGTAATATCATTGCTACAGCTATGGGAAGGTGGTGGGGTTGAGGGAGGAAATTTTCCTAATTTTCTTCTGCCAGTAGATTCTCGTACATATATATTTACAGTTATTTTTTATCCTTTCAACTGTATCTTATTTACCCTATGCTGGTCTATGACCGTAATCATAGAATCATAGAGTTGGAAGAGACCCCAGGGGCCATCAAGTCTGACCCCCTGCCACGCAGGAACACACAATCAAAGCACTCCTGACACATAGCCATCCAGCCTCTGTTCAAAACCTCCAAAGAAGGAGACTCCACCACACTCCGAGGTAGTTTTATTTCCTGCCTGAAATTGTTCCATTTGTGTTGTACAGAAAGGGTCCATAGCTACTTGGTGCATCCATTTTTTATTTCAAAGAGTTCTGGACAGCATCCATGATTCTCCTCTCCCTGTTCAGGATAGCATACACGACTCTCCTTCATAACAATTATGTGAGGTAAGCTAGTCTAAGAGGGAGTGACTGACCCAAGATCATAAAATGGGGGAGGAGAGATCTGCTTCTTAGAGGAAGATGGGATAAAAATGGGTTAACTGCACAACTGTTCCAAAATGTATTGTTGAAGGCTTTCATGGCCAGATCAACGGGCAGTCGTGGTTTTTCCGGACTCTGTGGCCATGGGCAGATAGTTTTTGACCAGAGGTGGGATCCAGCAGGTTCTCACAGGTTCCCGAGAGTAGGTGACTAATTATTTGTGTGTGCCGAGAGGGGGTTACTAATTGGTGATTTTGCCCCGTGATTTTTGCCTTAGTTACGCCCCTCCTCTCAGCAGTAGCGCGCAGAACTTGAAGCAGTCTAGCAGGAGGTGCACCGGCGTGCGTGGCAGCCTGCGTGCATTCGTTTCCCGCCCAAGGACCGGCGCAGCGGCTGCGTCCTTGCCACAGCCCTGCCCAGGAATGCCCCGCCCCTGGAATGCCTGACCACGCCCCTGTCGTGCCCCGCCCAGCCCCATTGGCGCTACACAGTTTGAATCCCACCACTGTGGGAACCTGTTACTAAAATCTTTGGATCCCACCACTGTTTTTGACCCTAACATTTCACCCATGTCTATGGCTGGCATCCTCAGAGGCATGTCACAGCAAGATGTGTTTCTTTCCGTGCTGAGAATTCAGACTAAGGCCCCTTCCGCACATGCAGAATAATGCACTTTCAATCCACTTTCACAATTGTTTGCAAATGGATTTTGCTATTCCGCACTGCTACAAAGTGCATTGAGAGTGGATTGAAAGTGCATTATTCTGCATGTGTGGAAGGGGCCTAGGATCTGGGAGACCCCGTTTTGAATCTTCACCCAGCCATGGAAGTCTCAAACCAGTTGCCCACGCTCAGCCTAACCCATTTCCCAGTGTTTGTGTGAGCATGAAAGGAGGAGAGTTATATAAGCCATCTTGGGTGGGGTATAAATGACGTAAACAAAACACGTACCTGATTTAGTCTCGGGTTGTCAGCATTTTGTACTGAGGAAATCTTGGTTTCCCAACCTTGTGCATTATTCTCCTCTCGCGCTGATAATATATACATATGAATCGGTGAAAATAATCAGCATCTGTATGCTGCAAATGGGTTTGCCAGCAGGTGTCTGACAGGAAGACGATCTGGAGCTGGGCAAGGGTGGGTGGGTGGCAGTGGTTTTTCATTTGCTCCTAATAACATTCATATTTTAACAGCTTCCCAAAAACAAACACAGGCTTAAGCTGACTTTCTCGTCAAAAATATATATATTCTCCCCTTGGAGCTGTGGTTAAAGTTACCTGCTAGTTCTGTATCTGCACCCCGTGCTTGGCTTGCTCCAGTTGTTCCTCTACAAACCTTACAGAGTCGTTTGTCTCACTTAAGCACCTATCGCTTCTGATTACTTGCTGAATCTAAGCTGCTATGCATGAAACCCCCGTGCCCTCTGCAGCCCAAGGACACAGCTTTGCATTTGTTAGCTTAACCCTGGCAATATTTTTTCTACTTAAAAAGGTGTGTGTGTGTGTGTGTGTGTGTGTGTGTGTGAGAGAGAGAGAGAGAGAGAGAGAGAGTCTTTCAAGAGATCATTTTATTTGGGGTGCTGTGCGGTTTCCAGACTGTATGGCCGTGTTCTAGCAGCATTCTCTCCTGACGTTTCGCCTGCATCTGTGGCTGGCATCTTCAGAGGATCTGAAGCCTTCGACAATACATAGATCGTTTTATTTGCTTATTTTAAGCGTGTCATTTTTCAGTCCCGTGGGGCCGTCAAAGCAATTCACAGCAGGGGGAGGGAAAATCTCAGTGAGTTAAATTGGAGAGGTTTGTTAGGACTGATAAACGTTACCAGCTTCCAGGTAGTGGCTGGAGATCTAGGATTATAACTGATCTCTAAGGCCCTTTCCCCACTTACCCTTGTCGGAGGGTTGCTGCAGGCAATTCACAGCGTGCGCAATTCCTGGCACGCGCCCCGCCTTCCCCACGACCCCGCGCTCTGCGCGGGGTCATCAAAAGGCGCCATTTGAAAAGGCGCCAGGAATTGCGCGCGCTGAGGGGGCGGGAGAGAGGCAGCATCGGGGCGGCTGCGTTCTCACTGCCCCTGAAGTGGGGAGTGCAGCTGGACCCCGCGCTACTTTAGGAGAGTAGCGCGGGGTTTAAGGTAAGTGGGGAAAGGGCCTCTGGCCCCATCCGCACATGCAGAATAATGCACAGTTAATCCACTTCCACCATTGTTTGAAAGTGGATTTCCGCACAGTAAAATCCAGTTTCAAAGTGAATTGAAAGTGCATTGTTCTGCATGTGAGGAAGAGATCAGCAGAAAATGGCCACTTTGGAAAGTGGACTGTATGGTACTTCAACCCATTGAAGACTCTCCCCTCCCGAAACCTGCTCCCCTCAGGCTCCACCTCCACAATATCCAGGTATTTCCCAACCCAGAGCTGGCTACCCCATGTAGCCAGCATGATGTAGTGGTTAGGAGTGGTAAATTCTAATCTGGAGAACCAGGTTTTATTCCCCATTCCTACACATGAAGCCTGCTGGGAGATCTTGGGCTAGTCACAGCTCTCTCAGGACTCTCTCAGGATATCTTACAAGGCGTCTGTTGCGGGGAGAGGAAGGGAAAGGAGTTTGTCAGCCACCTTGAGCCTCCTGACAGGAGAGAAAGGTGGGGTATAAATCCAGAACTCTTCTTTTTCATCCCCTCAGGGAGGTACAACTACTGCATCAAACAGAAACATAACTGGCCTGGAACGCAGAGGCACTATTTATTATTATTGTTATTAGTAGTAGTAAGAGTAGGAATAGTAGAAGAAGAAGTAATAGTAGTAGTTATTGGCTGAGCAAATTTGATGTTATTATGGTTGCCGTGGGTTGGGAAATTCTTGTAGATTTTGGGTGAAGTCTGCAGAGGATGAAGTTTGGGGAAGGAGGGACCTCAGCATGGTATAAGTCCACCTTACAAAGAAGCATTTTCTCTAGGGAAACTGAACACAGTTGTCTGTGGATCAGTTGTAATCAGAGGTGGGATCCAGCAGGTTCTCACCGGTTCCTGAGAGTGGGTTACTAATTATTTGTGCGTGCCGAGAGGGGGTTACTAATTGGGTCTGCTTTTCCATTAGAAATTCCATTAGGTCCAAAAATCATAAAGTCCTGTTGTTTCCTATGTGGCTGGTTAGCGAAGGTAGAAAACAGGATAATTCTCCCTGTTGGGCTGTTTTGAAAACATGTTTTAAAAATATGGTCAAGTTCCTTGTTTAAGGAAAGTCTCCTTCTTTTGATTTGTAGAAACAAAATTAAGTATTTGAAAGTATTAAGTATTTGACAGGCAGTCAATTAGAGGAGAAGCAGTTGTTTCTGTTGGCAGTAGATGATAGGACTTGCTATAATGAGTTTAAATTATGGACAGAAAGATACCAGCTGGAAATTAGGAACTTTTTTTTTACGGTAAGAGTTTTTTACCGTAACAGAGAAATTATTAATGCCCCACCCCTGGAATGCCCGGCCACGCCCCCATCGTGCACCGCCCAGCCCCATTGGTGCTACGCCACTGTTTGAATCCCACCCCATGGGAACCTATTACTAAAATTTTTGGATCCCACCACTGGTTGTAATTCCAGGAAACCTCCAGGCCCACACTTGGAGGTTAGTAACCCTGTGCTCTGTAGTTTCTGCATTTGATTGTTGTACAGCACAATTTTGCAGCATTTTGAAGACTGATTTCCTGTCGCACGGTCTTTCATCGACCAGAGCTCAATGCACTTGATGGTGTAAAGGAAGAAGTCTGTGGTACAGGGAGGATCTGGGGGTCTCTTGGAATTACAACAGATTTCCAGATAAACACGATCAGTTTCCCTGGAGAATATGACTGCTTTGGAGGATGGACGGTATGGAATTATACCCCACTGAGTTCGTGTCAGGTATTAAGACTGAAGTCAATAAGCAGACTCTGGATGCTGGATCAGTCTTTATTGGTAACAGTTAGTACCTGGCTTTCAGAAAGCCAGTTCTGCCAGACCACAAAAATAAATTTGCTTTTATTCCCTCAGCTTTCTCCTGCTTTCTCCTGCCAGTTCTTCCCCTCCAGAAGTGACATGATAGCATCAACAGTGACCAGGCCGAAGCCTAAATTTACCACAGATAAGTCCCCCACTGGCTGAACAGTGCCAGTGGAAGGGAGTCCAAAGGTTTTCAACCCTACTGACTACAGAGTACCGGACAGGTGTAGACTAGGGGGAAAAATAGCTCTGGAAAAAGGCCCCCAAAGCAGAGGCGTACCGAAAGAAAATGGCTCCCGGGGCAACACCTCCCTCCCCCTGCCTCCCCACGTGCCCCCGGCACCTCACCAGCTAACTTACCCCTACAGCTGGTTTATTGGCTGGTGGCAGCACGCCTCTTCAGGGAAGACTCATTTTCCCTTGGCCTCTGGCTCTTCATATTCCGAATGTTGGAGTGTTAATCCCCCCTCCCTCATGAAACCATAGAGCTGTAGGTCGGAGAGTCTGGAGTACTCAAGATAATTAAGGAGAGGAGATAGAAGAAGAAGAAGAAGAGTTTGGATTTATATCCCCCCTTTCTCTCCTACAGGAGACTCAAAGGGGCTTACAATCTCCTTGCCCTTCCCCACTCACAACAAACACCCTGTGAGGTAGGTGGGGCTGAGAGAGCTCCGAGAAGCTGGCGTGTGTGGGAGTTCACAGGCTAATCTGAATTCCCCAGATAAGCCTCCACAGCTCAGGTGGCAGAGCTGGGAATCAAACCCGGTTCCTCCAGATTAGATACATGAGCTCTTAACCTCCTACGCCACTGCTGCTCTTTTCCCTACTGCTACGGAGATACTTTCCCTACTGCTACGGAGAGGCCGGCAGCGGGCGGGGGTGATTTTGTGCCCCCCCCCAAGTGGTGCCCGGGGACATGACCACCCATGTTCCTCTGGCAGATACGCCACTGCCCCAAAGGAGGAAGGAGGAGTCAGACAGACTGGCAGTTGTAGTTGGCCCTGCTACTGGTTTGGCTGAGCTGAGGTTGTCAATATCCTGGTTGGGTCTGGAGATTTCCCACAATTACAGCTGATCTCTCCCCTCCCCAGGTTCCCCCCCTCAAAATCTCCATGTCTTTCCCAATCAGGAGCTGGCAACCCTAACCGGGAGAAATTCCCCGCTCCTGTTGCCCAGGAAAAATGGGGAAAAGCATGCCTGTTTTCTTTAAAATACTATTTTCAGAAACATATGGGAACTGGACACCAGTATTGCTGAGAATCTTAAATACCACTCCAGATATCAAATAAATAAATTTTTTTAAAAACCTAAGTCATTTTTCAGGAATATATTCCGGACAGATATATCCAAGCACGCATCCCTGGTTAGAGTCCTGAGCTGTCTTTGAAAACAGAGATGTATAATAGCTCCTATTTTTTTAAAAAAAGCTAATAAAAACTTCATTTTCTTTTAAAAAATATGGGCCATCTATTTCATCACCGAATATGCATCGTATTTAGATTTCCTGGGGAATCAATCACTGGAGGAGGAACTAATGTCTTATGCAAGAACGGTTTGCTGTAGTAATTTTCCTCATTTAGCATAAACAGTTTCATCCTGCCAAGATACACAGATTCATTATCCAGACCGGGCCATTTGGGGAGTCATCCATAATTCTTACCCTCTGTCAGTTGTTCAAACGTCAGAATATTCCCCAGACCCCTTCTTTCAAGGAAAATGTACATTTTGTGCTCAACGCTATGTTGCATTTGTTGAAAAACAACTCTTGGTAGAACGTTACCACCAACCCTGATAGTTTCATAAGATACATGCAAGCCCTGCATCTTCTATTGTTTATATCAGCAACTTATATCACAGTATGGTAGTAGTCCGGTATGCTCTCAATAAGACCGATAGCTGTTAGGGATGCCAGCCTCTAGATGGGACCTGGAGATCCCTTGGAATTATTGCTGATCTCCAGACAACCAAGACCAGTTGCCCTGGAAACAGAGGCGTAGCTGCAAGGGGACAGGGGGGTGAGTGACGCACCGGGTGTGCACCCCTGTGGGAGTGTGGCGAGGGCGTGGTGGGGGCAGGGCGGGGGGTGTTCTGGGAAAGGATGGGAGTGGAGGACGCACAGTGCACTAGGCGCTTTCCCCCCTTGCTATGCCTCTGCCTGGAAATACTTTGGGGGTAGACTGTATGGCATCCTACCACAATGAAGTCCCTATTCCTCCTAGGCTCCATCCTCAAATCTGCTAGTAACTTTGTTATAAACAAGGATTGTTTCTGAAACCAATACAGATCACAGAGGTGTTAAAGATATACAGAAGAAGGTCCCTTATGCAGAATATATAACAACGCGCGCGCATTTTCAATCCACTTCAGTAGCGATTTTGCACGCTGAATATTACTTGGCGAAATATATACAAAATCCACACTTGCCTGCCAGAAGCAGTTGTAGCTGAAAGTGATGGATTGAAAGTGCATAATTCTGCATGTGTGAAACTTCCCTAGGCAAACCAGCCAGAAACGCGGCGAATGCCTTTTAGCGAAATGAAATAAATACTTTAGTATTGCCAAATAGCAAAACTTAATTTTTTACTTACTAAAAGTCAGAGACAAGATGTCCTTGTTCATTAAAGTCTGTGAGAAAAGTGGTCCTGAATTGATCTAGTTGTTGCAAATTTACCAGTTTGCTTCTGATTCTTAATAATAAATTGCCCAAGATGGCTACGGCTGAAAGATCAAATCTCAGTATTTGTGCTGTAATTTCCCAGCCCTGCTTGGCTGCAGAATGTATACAGAGCATATCTTCTTTTTAAAAATGTGGATTCTCAGAAGCCAATGTTCCCATCTCTGTTAAAGGCTTCAAATATAACATTCCCAGTGGAAACCATCTGTGAGTATCTTCACCAATTGCATTAATCTAACACATACCCCTACATGCTCCTGTCCAGCAATTAAAGTCTTGCAGAAAAGCTATTTTCCTGAAGCAAGATGAGGAAGGCGAAGTCACTTGTAGTGGAGGTGCCCAATTTGTGGAATTCCCTTCCTGTGGAGGCTCACCAGGTACCTGGACTAGCTAGTTTTAGGGACCAGCCAAAACATTTCTTTTTTAACAATCCAGTTAAGGCACCATGGCACCATCCCTACCCAAGAATTCCCCCACACTTACCGGCGGTCGCCTAGAGAATCCACTATAAGGATGGACAGAAGGCGGGGGGGGTAGTTCGCACAGGCAATCAGGAAGCATCAAAAACCTGGAAAGGAAAAAAGTCACTAATTTGGTGACTTTCATTTAACTCGGGCTCAGCCAAATAATATAATGGGTTAGTGTTTGGGGAGCAAGTTTTGTGGGAACTTCCCCCCCCCCCAAAAAACGCTTTTTTCACACCCCGGAATCTATTATATTTGGCCCGTGCAGAATCATCCAATGTTGCTTTGGCAACAGCTGCTACCACAACAAAAGGATCTTTACTGTATGTAGCAGCCATTTTGTGATTGGCTCCACCTCTTACAGTGGCCATTTTGTGGCAGCCATATTATGGCTACACCCACCATACTGTGTTAGAATTCCAAAGGTGTCCTCAAGTCGAAAAAGCTCTTAATTTAACTGTTAATTTTGGTGTAAGTTCCTTGAGCTGGCTGGCTGGCTGATCTCCATGAGTTTTTATTTTTATAGTTCGTTTATTTTGCTGACAGGTTAAACAGGCTGCCTCATGGACCTATAAGATTTAAAGAGCACGGGATATTAGTAATTCAATCAGGGAAATAAAATATCAGATAATACACACTGGAACAGTTAAAACTTCATTTGTCATTGAGAGTAAGTAAAGATCAGGTCTTTGATTCATTACCTCATAAAATGTCTTTTAAAGCTGATCAAACAAAATGTCTACACGGTTTAATTAGCGGCAACTTTTATGTGACAGACGATTTTTGCAAGGTTGCCAGTTGGTGACATTCATTATTATTAATAAATTTATTTAATTCAATTTCTATTCCTGTTCTTTCTCAACCAAAGGCATACTCAGGTTGGCCAACAGAATTATACAGCCATTTTGTTAGTAAGTGTAAACACAGTAACTATTAAAAACTTAATCCCAACAGATGGTGCTGAGATAGTCGATCCCCCTTATCATATGGGTGAGCAACGTGGGGGTGGGGGAACTAATTGAAACAGGGGTCATAAACCCTAGAGGTGCCCAGCAGGAAAGTCCAACCGATGTACAACCATTGTGTGTGCTGCCAGCAGGCAGAATTAAGTCGGAGTAAAAGGAGGAACCTTAGCGATGATGTAAAGGCGAGCAAAAGCATGGTCAGAGTAACTTGCTCTCTCAATATACGGGTCAAGGCAGGCGGCAGGCAAGGCGTAGTCAGGTCACAGTCCAACAGATCAGGGTAGGAGTGGCAGGGGCGTAACGAGGCAAACTGTAGCCCTGGGCAAAACCTGAATTGGATGCCACTCCACCATGACCAAATTTTTTTTGCACCAGGACATTGGTGCCTGCAGGAAGTGCATTTTTAGACATATCAGCACCAAAATGTCAGCGTATCATCAGGAGACTGTCCTTATGCTACTCCCCAGGTTTGGTGAGGTTTGGTTCAAGGTGTCCAAAGTTATGGACTCCCAAAGGGGGTGCCCCCATCCCCCATTGTTTCCAATGGGAGCTAATAGGAGATGGTGGCTACAGTTTTGAGGGTCCATAACTTTGGCCCCCCTGAACCAAACTGCACCAAACCTGGGGGGTATTCCCTGATGAGACCCTGAAAGTTTTGAGACTATTGCCTTCAAGTAATAGCGCTAGCCTGCAACCCGCGGACAGCAGCAATACAGAAAACTCAATGCAGAACAAAAGATTCTTGACGCAAATTTCTGGGATGTTCCTGCAGGGTACGCATTTTTTGATAATATCCAGCACCAAAAAATTTCCAGGGGGGCATCATCTGGAAGCTGTCATTATGGGATTTAACGTTTAGTGCATTTTAGTTTAAGGGGATTAAAGTTGCTTCTGGACCCTCAAAGAAGGTGCCGCATCCCCCATTCTTTGCTTCAAAGGAGATTGGAATGCCAGCGCTTTTGAGGGTCCGGCAGTAAGTCAAAACATTGCACCCAGGCAGAGCTAAGCCCAAGGCAAGGACAGATAGGAAGCACTTTGGTTGCTGGGGCTGCGGGATCCTGCAAGCGCTCAGTCCTCCTCAGATGCAGATGCCTCCATCTCGCAGAGCCTTCTGCCACACCTGGCAGAGAAACGAGCACTTTGGCTCTGTAGCTGCTGCCACTGCTGTCGCCGCCTCCTTTGCACAGCTGCCTCATCACAGGGCTTGGTGGAGGACTGTGCAGGTTCTCTCAGCTGCGTGGTATCAGGTGAGGAAGGCCTGGTAGCCTTCTGCTGCCCGAATTTCCTCCTGAGCAGCCTGCGCTGGCTGAACAGCGTGGTCTGCTTCTGCTTCCTCATGAGGAGCCACTTCTGAGGGCCCAGCGATAGCAGGTTCTGAGTCCTCTGAGTCCAGGTAACTGCCCACAGGCTGACCTATGACATTGTGGTACTTAATAGGCCTACTGGGATATCTCCATCCTACTGGCCCTGCAGAACTGAACCAAGCCCCGCAGGGCCTGGGCCTCTTAATACCCTTCGGACTAAAAAATGGCAGTGCTTGTCAATTTCATTACATGCACAAACAGAAACAGAAGTGGGGGAAGGTGCAGAAATCAGGTAACAGCAGTGGTGGGATCCAAAAATTTTAGTAACAGGTTCCCTTGGTGGTGGGATTCAAACAGTGGTGTAGCGCCAATGGGGCTGGGCGGGGCACAACGGGGGCGTGGCCAGGCATTCCAGGGGCGGGGCATTAATAATTTCTCTGTTACTGTAAAACTCTTACTTTGGTAAAGGAAAAGTTCCTAATTTCCAGCTGGTATCTTTCTGTCCGTAATTTAAACGCATTATAGCAAGTCCTATCGTCTACTGCCAACAGAAACAACTACTTTTCCTCTAATTGACTGCCTGTCCAATACTTAATACTTTCAAATACTTAATTTTGTTTCTACAAATCAAAAGAAGGAGACTTTCCTTAAACAAGGAACTGCCATGTTTCGAAAACATGTTTTTTAAGAAACAGCCCAACAGGAGGGAGGCTTGATTCCGTTTTTCGCCTTCAACCAGCCACATAGGAAACGGGACTTTATGATTTTTTTTTATTTCCTGATGGAATTTCTAGCGGAAAAGCGGACGATTAGTAACTCCCTTTCGGCACGAAGCAATTATTGCGTTGATTAGTTGTGGCAGCCCCCTCTTGGGAACTGGTGAGAACCTGCTGGATCCCACCTCTGGGTAACAGGCAAAGTGAACCTCACGTGACATCAGGAGTGCAGCATCCTAAGCGTTTCCCTATTTTGTAAGACTTTAACATTCACGGAGGAGGCTTCCTCTGTGCTATAAGGTGGTTATTTTGTGTGCACTTAGTGCTGTGTATTGTTTTTTCGCTACAATGGGATTTGCTTCACTGAAGTTTGTATTATGTTGTCAAAGAAATAGGAAACGGTCATTTTGTTTGTCAGGGGAGGGAATCTCAAAAAAGTATGGTGTTATAAAGGGCACCCTGAAACCAGCCGTTTTCTCCAGAGCAGCTGACAGTGAAAGGTCTACGGGTGGGACCAGGAGATTGGCAACCTTGTGTTCCTCCCAGCCTGGGGCGCTCTTCTTCTTCCCTTCTCAACCTGCTGGGAACAGCCTCCTTTTATTCCACAGTGACCCAAATGAGGCTCTGCTTTCTCACAAGGAGTCCCAGCCAGTGGTGGGATCCAAACATTTTAGTAACAGGTTCCCATGGTGGTGGGATTCAAACTGTGGCGTAGCACCAATGGGTGGGGCATGACAGGGCGTGGCCGGGCATTCTGGGGGTGGGGCATTCCTAGGCGGGGCTGTGGCAAGGACGCAGCCGCTGCGCCGGTCCTTGGGCGGGAAACGAATGCACGCAGGCGCAGGCTGCCACGCACGCCGGTGCACCTCCTGCTAGACTGCTTCAAGTTCTGCGCGCTACTGCTGAGAGGAGGGGCATAACTAAGGCAAAAATCACATGGCAAAATCACCCATTAGTAACCCCCTCTCGGCACACACAAATAATTAGTAACCTACTCTCGGGAACCTGTGAGAACCTGCTGGATCCCAGCTCTGGTCCCAGCCCTACAAGAAGTAAGCTCCTGCCCCCCCCTCTCCTCCCACATTTCCCAAGCAGGTGGTCTTTATTTCATATTCCGGACTGTTCCGGACATGGCTTTTGAGGGGTCAGCTTCTCTTGAGGTGGGCCTGCTAATTTTCCACCTCATGCTCTTTTGGCCTGGTTTGGGATCCAGCTGGTAAGGCTGAGAGGAGTAGACACCATTGAAGGCAAGGGTCAGGTTTGCCATCTCTAGGTTGGGAAACACCTGGAGATTTTGGGGGTGGAGCCTGAGGAGGGTGGGGCTCGGGAAGGGGAGGCGCTTCAGTGATGTGTAACGTCATAATGGCCATCTTCCAAAACTGCCGTTTTCTCTTACGGAACTGATCTGTATCACCTGGAGGTGACTGGTAATCCAAGGAGATCTCCAGAGCCAGAGTGGTGCAGTGGTTAATTAAGAGCAGGTGGATTCTAATCTGGAGAACTGGGTTTGATTCCCCACTCCTCCACCTGAGTGGCGGAGGCTTATCCGGTGAACCAGATGTGTTTCCGCACTCCTACATTCCTGCTGGGTGGCCTTGGGCTAGTCACAGTTCTCTCAGAACTCTCTCAGCCCCACCTACCTCACAAGGTGTCTGTTGTGGGGAGAGGAAGGGAAAGGAGCTCGTAAGCCACCTTGAGAGAAAGGTGGCGTATACATCCAAACTCTTCTTCAGATACCATCTAGAAGTTGGCAACCCTAGCAAGGATACGTCCAGATTTATGCCTGAAACTGGACATTGCAGTGGTAATGCATCATTGGCTGACTTTGTGATATTAAAGCTGATAATGCTTAATTTCTCCATCCAATAGGATCCGAGACGTAACCAATAGCAATGAAAAGCCATCTGATCTTGACAGTCCAAAGCTGCCTTGGTGCTCCCTGCCCAGCAGCTGATATGCTACTGTGTTAAAGCATCCACGTTTATAACAGAATAATTATTACAGGCTGTTGAGTCTCAATCAGCCCTCAGCATCATTGAAAAACTTGCTTTGCACATTGATAACGGGCCGTCCTTCTATAACTGCGGCGTCTGCCAAGTCTTGATGTGAAATAGAACTGCAGAGAGATCACTACAGATTTCATGCCGTTTGATCCAGCTGGGATTGATATCTTTTATGGTGACATACTTCAGATTGCAATGGAAATGTTTGTAATATTTCATGAACAAGCTTTGCTTTCTGTTCCTCATTTAATGTAGGGAAATTAGATGGGGTTTTTTTGGGGGGGGGATTTTACCCATCTTCCTCTTCCACTTTGCAAGATTCAACATAGCATTCTCAAAGTCTGTTCTTTCTTATATCTCCCGCTGCTTTTTGATCTAGGCAATAAGAGCAATAAAGTTTCTCTTGTTAGCTTGGTGTAGTGGTTTACAGCAGGTGGATTCTAATGTGGAGAACCGGGTTTGATTCCCCACTCCTGCAGCTGAGTGGCTGAGGCTTATCTGGTGGACCAGATGTGTTTCCGCACTCCTACATTCCTGCTGGGTGACCTTGGGCTAGTCACAGCCCTCTCAGAACTCTCTCATATTAGTTTCCTTCAAGCCTCTATGTTTCAAGATGGCATAATGATAACGTTTAGCAAATCAGATACTGTTACATGTTGATGTTTCTGAGGACATATATTGTATTATATTGGTATTGTTGTTTTAAGGGCAACTCCCAGAGGCTCTCTGGAATGGAGGGCCTCAGGTCTTGTGACCATAACTGGAGAAGGAGTAAGGCCCCTTCCGCACACGCAGAATAATGCACTTTCAATCCACTTTCACAACTGTTTGCAAGTGGATTTTACTATGGTCGTCATGCACCAGCCTGAGTTGAGCAAGTTTGGTCAAGAAGTCTGCATGGTTCGCGGTCCTAAAGCGGGTGTGCCCCACTATATTTCCCTCATCCCAGGATTTTCAAACATTGCCAATTTGGCGATCATTTCCAAAAATGCCAGGTTGAACTCACTACCGTGCAAACATCACAGGAACAGAACCAGTTTATTTTTCCCACCAAGCCACATGATCGCCCCGCCGCCCGCCCTTCTGATCTCCTGATCTCCGCATCTGACGTTATGTCAGTTTTCAACTCTGCTGAGTCACCGACTGTTGCAGCCCGCCCTTCCTGAAACGTTCCCCCAACCATGTTTTGTGCTCACGGTATCGACCGGGTGTTATTTTGCCTGGGTTAATCAAAAGTGGAGTCCCCAAATGACCCTGTTTTCTTTTCTGTACATGTACTGGTTGCTTGGAGCACGTAGCTAGGGAGATGTCCACTTTGGGCTGAATGTCAGTGGGCATATCACGGGGGGAGGGGGGAGTCTCTCGTTCTCCACAAAAATATGAGAACGTGAGTGGGAATGTGATGTGGTGCTGTGCCCCGTCATTTTTTTTTGCTGCCGCTTGCCGTGTTGAGGCCTGCGCTGAACCCTATCCAGAACTGGGCTTCATGTTCTCCTGCTCGATGTGGGACAAGAAGAAGAAGAAGAAGAGTTTGGATTTATATCCCCCCTTTCTCTCCTGCAGGAGACTCAAAGGGGTTTACAATCTCCTTGCCCTTCCCCCCTCACAACAAACACCCTGTGAGGTAGGTGGGGCTGAAAGAGCTCCAAGAAGCTGTGACTAGCCCAAGGTCACCCAGCTGGCGTGTGTTCTTCTCCAGGGGAACTGATCCCTGTGATCTGGGAATGAGTTGTTATTTCGGGAGATTCCCCAGGCCCCACTTGTAGGCTGACCTCACTACTTGGGGACTTGAGGTTCAAATGAGGAAGAGGTGAGCATTTTACTGGTAAATTATGGGTATAGCCCTAGTGTAGTGGCCAAGAACAGTGGGCTCCAATCTGGGGAATTGGGTTTGTTTTCCCCACTCCTCCGCATGACTGATCTTGGGCCAGTCACAGTTCTCTCCAAACTCTCTCAGCCGCATCTACCTCACAAGATGTCTATTGTGGAGAGAGGAAGGGAAGAAGAAGAAGAAAAGTTTGGATTTATATCCCCCCTTTCTCTCCTGCAGGAGACTCAAAGGGGTTTACAATCTCCTTGCCCTTCCCCCCTCACAACAAACACCCTGTGAGGTAGGTGGGGCTGAGAGAGCTCCAAGAAGCTGTGACTAGCCCAAGGTCACCCAGCTGGCATGTGTTGGAGTGCACAGGCTAATCTGAATTCCCCAGATAAGCCTCCCCAGCTCAAGCGGCAGAGCGGGGAATCAAACCTGGTTCCTCCAGATTAGAGTACACCTGTTCTTAACCTCCTACGCCACTGCTGCTCACATAGTGACATAGTCAACCAGTCAGAAGCACAGCCTTTTTGTGAGGGCTGGCAACAGCCCAACATGGACCTTGGCTGGGAAATGGCCAGTTTGAGTTCAGTATTAAGGAGGGGTCGGCAGCAACTGTGGGCTTCCGGTTTGCTTTACTGTCCAAAGTGTGCTTTAGTGCCCCATGTCTGCGTGTGTTCTCACAATCTGCTTGCAAACCCAGTCCTGAAACTCAAAGATATTTTTAACTGGTCAGTAGATATGGACACCGGCCACTATCCTAAAGAGCGGGAGGCCTCATTTTTGTTTCTGAGCCACAATGCAGCACAAAACCTTGTGGTGTATCACTTGCTTTATAAGCAGCCACCCTACGCTAGGGTTGCCAGTTTTGGGTTGGGAGATACCTGGAGATTTGGGGGTGGAGTCTGAGGAGGGTGGGGTTTGGGGAGGAAAGGACTTCAGTGGGGTATACTGACATGGAGTCCACCTTCCCAGGTGGCCATGTTCTCCTGATGAACTGATCTCTGTCACCTGAAAATCAGTTGAAACAGCAAGAGGTCTCCAGCTACCACCTGGAAGTTGGCATCCCTGCCTGTGCCCATGTTCTTAGATAATGCTGATAAATCATGATGTTGGCCTTCGATATTGCAACTAGTTTTGGCAGAACTAAGACATTTTGATGACTAATGTCAAATAAATACATTCAACCAACAGAAAACTAACCAATGTCAAAAAGAGCAGAGTCGCAGCTAACCAGGGGTGTATTGCCCAGGGGGACATATCCATCCATCCATCCATCCATCCATCCATCCATCCATCCATCCATCCATCCATCCATCCATCCATCCATCCATCCATCCATCCATCCATCCATCCATCCATCCATCCATCCATCCATCCATCCATCCATCCATCCATCCATCCATCCATCCATCCATCCATCCATCCATCCATCCATCCATCCATCCATCCATCCATCCATCCATCTATCATATTTATATACCGCCCCATCCCCTGAGGGCTCTGGGCGGTGAACAACAAAATAGTGTTACATAAACAGCAATAGCAATAAATAAATAATTTATCATTAATAACATCATTAAAACATAAAATTACAGCGTTCCACATAAACCACTTGGCGTCCAGCATTAAAACTATCAATAAAACCCTCCCAGAGAGGGGGACGGTAGATCCAGATGTCACAAGCTCCATATGGGGTCAAATGTCCCCGGGCTGTGGCCATTTGGTCACGTGGGGGGCAGAAAATCGCCCCCACCCCCTCCTCCTCTCCCCGGGTCCATACACTGACTTCAAGACCTGATGCAAAAAAAGTTGATGCAAAAAAAGCCCATACAGGTTGGGGAGGGGGCGGGGGGCAGAAAACTCAGATTTTGCACCAGCCTACATTTTCCCTAGATACACCTCTGCAGCTAACCATGTGTATGTGTGATGCTTATAGTATTTTGCGTGCGTGAAAGCATTGGTACACCAACGAGTGACTGAATTGTTTACTGAATACTCTGCACAAACCGGATGATTGGATGCGTGTGCTTAAATTAAGACGGGATTTAAAGGAAGGGAGTAAGTAAATGTCCACCCCTCCCCACTGAGATCGGGCAGCAGCTCTGGGGTTACAAATGGGGGTCTTTCTGAGCCCTACTGCCCAGGACCCTTTTTATTAGATATGCTATGAGTTCCGCCAGAGAACATAAGAACAAGCCAGCTGGATCAGACCAGAGTCCATCTAGTCCAGCATTCTGCGACTCGCAGTGGCCCACCAGGTGCCTTTGGGAGCTCAAATGCAGGAGGTGAAAGCAATGGCCTTCTGCTGCTGTTGCTTCCGAGCACCTGGTCTGCTAAGGCATTTGCAATCTCAGATCAAGGAGGATCAAGATTGGTAGCCATAGATCGACTTCTCCTCCATAAATCTGTCCAAACCATAAACGAATACTCACAGGAAAAAGTCTATTTCCCTATTTCCTCCCTTGACCTGGATTGTCATTAAGAAACCCTAAATTTTATCCTGATGGGGCTGAGTCTCCAGTTTCTGCAATCTGCAGTTCAGCTTATATCCCTCTATATGCTTTCATCTGACTCTGAATCCACCACCACCCCCCATTTTTCTCCGACACATTTTTCTCTTGTATTGTCCCAAGAATTCACTTGCAAGTTGATCTGTGTTTGCGTTCCGCAGGGAGATTTCATATGTGCCTAGCTGCCCTGGTTTTGTATTTTGAAGGTGGCTCTCAGTGAAAGATGAGTCACCCAACCCCTGCGGAAAAGGCTGAACCATGAAAGCTGAATCTTCCCTTTTGCTCTCCTCGGCTGGTTACTCGGGACCCCGTGTGCCTGCATTTTTGAGCTGGCTCGTACGATTCGGTCCGCTGCTCTCACTGCAACGGGCCCGTTCTTTCTTCCTGAAAGGGCATCACACAATAGCCAGTGTTAGAGAGCCGGTCTGTGTCTCGTCCGGACTGCTGGCAGTGACTGATAACCTTGCTAAAATTCCAGGTCCTCAAAAATGGATCTTTCCCCCCGTTGTCTGTCATTCACTGCTCCTCTATAAAGCGCAGCTCTCGTATTTCAAAAGTTATTACGTAAAGGGCGAAAAGAATGGCAATTGCAGGTCACGGCAGAGAACCTCTCCCCACAATGCCTGCTAGGAATGAGAATATTAGTTAAGCTGAAAGCCACCTTGCGTTGGAAATTTTATGGGACTTGCGGAAACGCAGTCGGTAGGTGAGACTGGACAGAGATGGTGCTTTGTTGCTTCCTCCAAGACAAGTCAGGAAGTTCTTCCTAATGTTTAGGTGGGATCTCTTTTCTTCCTGCCTCGCCTTCCCTTGGCCTCTTTCTCTGCCAGGGCCAGGCCGAGGGGTGCCCAGCGGGCCTGTGGCAAGCTTCTGGCCCAGGCCACAGCTTGCTGCAACCCGCCGGCTGCTGCCCCCCTGGCTCAACCTCCACTGGCGGCTGGCGGGCCTGGGCCAAGGGGTACGTAATGGGCCCACGGCAGGCTCCTGGCTTGGCCCACGGCTTGCCACGACCCATTGCCTGCTGCCGTCCCCCCCACCCGGCTCAACCTCCATCAGTGGCCAGTGGTGCTGGGCTTAGGGGCACTCGGCGGGCTTCGGTGTGTGTGGGGTGCCCCCTCATGTCATCAGATGAGTGGCGCACGGGGACATGTCGTGACCTGCATTTGCCATTCTGGTGGGCCACTGCGAGAGCTGGACTAGATGGACTGTGGTCTGATCCAGCTGGCTTGTTCTTATGTTCTTGTGTTCTTATGTTCTCATGTCCCTCTGGCAGGTATGCTACTGCATTTATTTATTTTGGTTTGTGCTTTGCACTTGCCTCCCCAAAAGGGTCCTAAACAGTGGTGGGATCCAAAAATTTTAATAACAGGTTCCGATGGTGGTGGGATTCAAACAGAGGCGCCGCCGCACACACGCACCTCCAGTCCCTATTGGGCAGGGAGGTTGCTTTAGTAACCCCTTCTCGGCGCTCAGAAAAAATTAGTAACCACTTCTAGAGAAGTGGTGAGAACTGGTTGGATGATCCCACCTCTGGTCCTAAACCAACTTATGAAGTTGTTCTCCTCCATTCTCCATGTTATTCTCTCAATAGCAACCCTGAACTATTCTGACAGAGACTGACTGGCTTACAGTCACCTTGCAAGCTTCCATGCAAAGAAGTTTGCACGATAACTAACTTCATGGCTGTCTTATTCCCTCATCCTGCTGCCTTTCTGGCTGAGCACTCTATTGCACATTGCCTTTGTGTCCTAAATTGGGCTTAACTTCATTACCACGAGTGATGCAATCGACTGTTCAATCGACCTCTTCTGACAATGACGAGGTACCCAATGAAGTCCTGTTCATCAGCCTCAAGACATGGGGTCTTCTCTTTGCTTTCTTTGCAGCTGGCATATTGGCAAATGTAGGTGTGTGAGGTAGCATGCCTTCCAGGCCAGAAGATGGGGGCGTATGGCTCAAATGAGTCGGAGGGCCATTTTCACATAAGAAGTGTTGGTTTTTATACCCCACTATCTTTAAGGAGTCTCAACGTGGCTTATAATCACCTTCCAGGAGCAGCAGTGGCGTAGGAGGTTAAGAGCTTGTGTTTCTAATATGGAGGAACCGGGTTTGATTCCCTGCTGTGCCGCTTGAGCTGTAGAGGTTTATCTGGGGAATTCAGATTAGCCTGTACACTCCCACACACGCCAGCTGGGTGACCTTGGGCTAGCCACAGCTTCTCGGAGCTCTCTCAGCCCCACCTACCTCACAGGGTGTTTGTTGTGAGGGGGGAAGGGCAAGGAGATTGTAAGCCCCTTTGAGTCTCCTGCAGGAGAGAAAGGGGGGATATAAATCCAAACTCTTTTTCTTCTACTCTTCTAAACCATGTGCCCACTTTCAGCTTTAAGGTTGCCTGTTCTGGGTTAGGAATTTCCTTGAAATATTTGGAGGGGAAGTTGTTTTGGGGAGGGGAAGGTCCTTAGCTGGGTTGGGTATAATGCCATAGAGTCCACCCTCACAAGCCACCATTTTCTCCAGGAGAGCTGATCTCTGTATCATGACCCAACCTACAGGTTGTCAACCCTTTATGGATGCCAGTTCCCCCTGCCCCCCACCAGGCAAGGGATCACCTGCCTTCAGGCTCTGCTTCTTCTGTCAATCAGCTAGCCAGTAGGAAGACATTCTGGTTTTAGAGTAGGATGATGTCATCAATGATGTCATCAGTAATATTACTTCCAGCATGGACTAGAAGTAATGTCACTGCATCACTGGCAACACAGTGGTACTCTGGTGTTTGAGAGAAACTCTATGGTAAAAATGGCTTCTACCACAGAGTTTTTTTGCCAAATGCTAGAGCATTCCCATGGTGCCAGCAATGTGATGATGTGACTTCCAGAAGACGCAGAGGAATTTGGACTTGTACCCTGCTTTTTATCAACTGTAACGAGTCTCAAAGCAGCTTACAATTGCTTTCCTTTCCTCTCCCCCACCACAGACCCCTTGTGAGGTAGGTGGAGTTGAGAGAGTTTTGAAAGAATTGTGACTAGCCCAAGGTCACCCAGCAGGGTTCATGTGGAGGAGGCCTAGGGTTGGTAAATGGGGAAAAAATTCAGCCCTGGTTCGGATTCGGGTCCAGTTCGGGTGTATGGAGTTGGATCCCCCCGTATCCGAGCCTGCCAGGCTCGGATACACCCGAATTTGCGGTGACATCCGAGATTTTAATTTTTTTGCAGATTTGGTCAAAATCTAGATTCGGATCGTCCGAATCTCCAACCCTAGGAGGAGCAGGGAAATAAATCCAGTTCACCAGAAGAGTCCACTAGATAAGAGTCACTTGCTCATGTGGAAGAGTGGGTAATGAATCCCAGTTATGCAGATTTGAGTCCACTGCTCTTAGCCGCTACACCACACTGTCTTTGATTTCCATGATCCACAGCAGGGGAAAAAGCATGTATCTTTGATAGTTTACCTTATTTGTGTCCATTGCTTTACTTTGCAATCTCTCTGTAAGCGAGACATTCTTCATAAGCACAAGAGGGTTTATGATCAGCTTGCCAATAGAAATTATCCATTCCCTCTCCCTCTCTAAGGCCATCTCCGCACATGCAGAATAATGCACTTTCAATCAACTTTCACAACTGTTTACAGGTTGATTTTGTTATTTTGCACAGTAAAATCCAGCTGCAAAGTGCACTGAAAGTGGATTAAAAGTGCATTATTCTGCATGTGCGGAAGGGGCCTCAGCCTTCAGACTGCCAGATCTCTTGGGATTGAACAAGACATTACTTTTAACGCATGATCTCCCTGCTATACCATTTCCTCTATTGAAGATGCTTCTGGAGAGTGTTATTTGCCATACTGGGGTCTGTGTTTGCAATTGAGAGCCTCCTTCCTGGGCTCTGCTGAAATGGTTTTGACCACCTATTTCTGTCAGTCTTCAAGATCTCTGCTGGCACGAACCCCGTACTCTTCAGTATAGCTCGTGCTAACCTTGGGCGATTGATTCACTTGTCTAACCTGTCTTCTTTATGCTAAATTCTGTCTTTGAGTTAGGGATATAGTCAGCAGAGCAACGGACTGAACAGTCTGTTCAGTGCCGTGAGCCAAACCAGAAGCCTCCAGAGCAAGAGAAAATCTTGTGTCCTTTTTATGGCACGCTTTGTGCAAAATTCAGTAATGTTGTTTAAGCAAATACAGTTTAATAAGAGTCATCCCTCGCTTTCTGGTCACTGTGTCCTTGACTTTTTGGAAATGTATGCGGAGGAACTGTACGTTGGAGACATGATTAACAGCAATTTCAATTCAGATCTCTTATCACCTCAACTCATAGGCCAATTACCCACTGGCACTCTGGCACGCAGTGGGACCAGAAGTGGGACCAGAGCAGCAGTGGTGTAGTGGTTAAGAACAGGTGTACTCTAATGTGTACTCTAATCTGGAGGAACCGGGTTTGATTCCCCGCTCTGCCGCTTGAGCTGTGGAGGCTTATCTGGGGAGTTCAGATTAGCCTGTACACTCCAACACATGCCAGCTGGGTGACCTTGGGCTAGTCACAGCTCTTCTTTCTCTCAGAAGAATGCACCCAGGTACCTGGTTATCAGATGGGCTGCTTCCTTGAGTTATGTCCTGAGGCTCCTGTGCCTCAGTCCCGCAACAAAAGAAGGCTCAAATGGTCCAATGGTGCTCTTGGCGCGTTCTTCAACGGCTGGGACCTCTGGGGTGTCGTCATCAGATTCAATTTGTAATTCCAAAAGTGTCTTTGTTTTTGCTAAAGAGATTTATTAGGTGTTGGCCCAAACTGAATTTCAGGACTAACTTCCTTGAGTCTTAATATCAGCTGCTACAAGCTACTGCTTTTACTAACAGATACAAATACCTAAAATAACATAACTAATTTAAACATTAGATGCAATCCTAAACATTAGATGCAGTCCTAAAGAACTTGCAATACAATAAAAGCACCCATATATATATTTATATAATGCTAGTTTAGGATATTCTTGTTTATATATATATAAACAAGAATATCCTAAACTAACATTAATAAACCTTGAATCAACTGGAAAACCTAGCTAAGACATAAGCATAAACATTGGGCAAACAATAAATCCAACACTGAGGGGCTTACATTAAATCTTAAAAGGGATAAAAGCAGGAAGAAAACCATGTGAAACATTAGCACACTCATATATACACATCCTTTCCAGGCCCTATGGAGACTTTTGGATAACACTGGTCTCTTTGCTCTGGTTCTTAGCCAATGTAGTTTAGCGATAGGCTCAGGAAAATATTTTTCATATTTTACTGGCAGTAACAGTGTGACAGTCTATGAATTCCCGCAGTCATGACTTTCGTCTTCTTGAGGTTTGGCTGTAGCCCTGCTTTGGCACTTTCTGCTTTAACCTTCCTCAGTAGCTTTCAAACCATAATTAAACACATCAAATAACAATAAAGGCCCCGTTGCCCTCCCCATCCTTATAAAATGCGTGCAATTTGAATTCCATCAAAGACTCTGATTAAGAGCCTTACAATGTGTCTGAATGTTTTCCAACGATTCTGCCCCTCCCATCTCCTTGGCCTGCCCACTCTCGCCACTGAGCAAGCATGAGCCCCCACCAATGCCAGGTGGGCACCTTTTATTGAAATGACCCCAAACAAGCACAGTTGATAAGGTTGCCAAGCTCCAGGTGGCACCTGGAAATCTCCAGCTATCACAGTGGTCCCCAGATGACCAAGATCTGTCCCCCTGGAGAAAATGGCTGCTTTGGAGGGTGGCCTTTGTGGCATTACTAGCAGTCAAAGCCATTGTGTGGGAAAGGCCTTGAGGCCTCTTTGGAGAGGCAGTGTGGCATAGTGGTTAAGAGCAGGTGGACTCTGATCTGGAGAACTGGATTTGAATCCCTGCTCTTCTGCCTGAGCAGTGGACCCTTATCAGATGAGCTGGATTTGTTCCCCTGCTCCTCCACATGAAGCCTGCTGGGTGACCTTGGCTAGTCACAGTTCTCTCTGAACTCTCTCAGCCCCACCTGCCTCACAAGGTGTCTGTTGTGGGGAGAGGAAAGGAAAAGAGTTTGTAAGCTCCTTTGTGTCTCCTTAAAGGAGAGAAAAGTGGGGTATGAATCCAAACTTCTCTTCTTTTGACCCAAAGTGCCCTCTGGCCCTTGAATCTTCTTAGGCCACTGCTAAAGTTCTGGGGTGAAGTTTCCTCACTGCAAGAAAACTGCCTCCCGTGTCTCTGTATTGGCAGAAAATATCTAGCGTGAAACAAGCAAGTGTGGATTAATTTAAGAATTTCCCTATCATAACAACCAAATTTCTGCCTGGGGGATGGGGAGGTAGGAAGGAGCGACGTGATGAAAAATGACAGAGGCAAACAAGAGTACCACGTTGTTATGGCAACTGACACACGTCGGCAGTGATCGATATTTCTGGCCTTAAACAGATTGAGCCAAGCCGGGAAGATGCACTTTGTCTCAGCTAATTAGAATATTGCCCTGATAGTACTACAGTCATTAGTTATGCCTACTACTTCTAATTACTTTTCTCCCCTCTTTTCTTTTCCAATTTACTCAGTCTCGTGTTAAGATTTTGCTTCCGTACATTTTTGCAGAGGCCGTTTGTACCCTTGTAATTCTGGTTTTAACACCATGAGACCCAAATAATGGTGGAACCCCATTTCTGGCCATGAACCGATGTGCCTCAGTGAGGATTATAAATGAACTAAAGAATAAAATTGAAATCACCTCCAAAACAAAGAAAATCATAAACAATCCGGTCTACTAACATGACCTCCAGTTTGCAATTCGTGTGGGGTAGTGGTTAAGAGTGGTGGAGCTGGTTTTGCCCGTTCCTCCACATGAAGCCTTCTGGGTGACCTTGGGCCAGTCACAGTTCCCTCAGAACTCTCTCAGACCCGCCTACCTCACAAGGTGTCTGTTGTGGGGAGAGGAAGGTGACTTTAAGCCACATTGAGACTGCTTAGAGTTGAGAAAAGTGGGCTATAAGAAGAAGAAGAGTTTGGATTTATATCCCCCCTTTCTCTCCTGCAGGAGACTCAAAGGGGCTGACAATCTCCTTGCCATTCCCCCCTCACAACAAGCACCCTGTGAGGTAGGTGGGGTTGAGAGAGCTCAGAAGAACTGTGACTAGCCCAAGGTCACCCGTGACCCAGCTGGCGTGTGTGTGAGTGCACAGGCTAATCTGAATTCCCCAGATAAGCCTCCACAGCTCAGGCGGCAGAGCTGGGAATCAAACCCGGTTCCTTCAGATTAGATACACGAGCTCTTAACCTCCTACGCCACTGCTGCTCCAACTCTTCTGGGTTTTTCCCCCCAAGAAATGAATTCACGCTAAACAGTTCTCTGGCAGCAAGGAGGTGTATCCAAATATCCACAGACTTGGTCATGTTAAACACACATGAACACATTTGAAGCTGCATTATGCTGAATCAGACCTTTGGTCCATCAAGGTCCATATTTTCTATGCAGACTGACTGAGGCTCTCCAGGGTCTCGGGTAGATGGCCTTCCCCATCATCTACCGCCCGGTCCTTTCAACTGGGGAAGCCAGAGTTTTGAACCTGGGGCCTTCTTCATGCCAAGCAGGTGTCCTACCACTGAGCCTGGCCCCCTCCCCATGGTAATCCAAGGTCTCAATCCAAGGTCTTTCCCACCATCTATTTCCTGGACCTTTCAATTGGACATGCCAGGGTTTGAACCTGGGGCCTTCTGCAGAGGCAGAGATGCAATGGGGACATCTGGGGCAGCTCGCCCCGGGTGCCACCATTACAGTCATGTGTTGGAGGTGGGGCCGGGGGCGTGTCGGGGTGGTGTGGGGCATGTCCGGGGTGGGAGGGGGCACGCGGGCAGTTCATGTCCCGTGCGCAGTTTCCCCTCCCTTCATCACTGACCTTCTGCGTGCCAAGCGGATGCTCTGCCACTGAACCACGGCGCTCTTCACCATACCTTCTTCCTTCTCTTGCTACAGCCAACTGCATCCCCCTCATTTTTATCCTGGGGGTCAACAGGGCTTCAACAATAGCATCAGGGCGAAGTAGGGGTGAGCAAAATGAGAGAGGAATTGGTGGAAATGTCTGTCCCCTTTTATTAAGACTTGCATCCAGTGGTGGAATCCAAAAATTTTAGTAGCAGGTTCCCATGGTGGTGGGATTCAAACTATGGCGTAGCGCCAATGGGACTGGGCGGGGCATGACGGGGGCGTGGGCTGGCATTCTGGGGGTGGGGCATTCCTGGGCAGGATTGTGGCAAGGACGCAGCCGCTGCGCCGGTCTTTGGGCGGGAAATGAATGCACGCAGGCGCAGGCTGCCACGCACGCCTGTGCACCTCCTGCTAGACTGCTTCAAGTTCTGCGCGCTACTGCTGAGAGGAGGGGTGTAACTAAGGCAAAAATCACGTGGCAAAATCACCCATTAGTAACCCCCTCTTGGCACACACAAATAATTAGTAACCTACTCTCGGGAACCTGTGAGAACCTGCTGGATCCCAACTCTGTTTACATCTCCAAACCTGCACAATTGGGTGTTTGCGAATGCGGTTAAAGTGTGTGTTTAGATGACCCATTCAGGACCTGCTGGACATTATGCAGGTGGAAGGGTAAACACCTATATCTCCAATTCATGTCTCACCAGAGGGCTAGGGGCCCATTTTGTAATTATAGCAGAACATGCAGGTGATGGAAGGCATACTATACCATGTTCTGTGCTTTACCATGTTGCATTCAGGGAGAGTTGCTTGTGCTTTCAAAGTTAGCCAAGGAAGAAATGCTGAAAAAAAAGGATACAAATAAAATCAGGTGTTAAAAAAAAGGTGTTTAACTCTCCTCATTAAAAATGCTCTCTTCTTTTGGTTGTTGAAAAATATACCCTCGCCTTCTGCTTTTGAGACCAACTCTACTTCCAAACGACCAACTTTCGGGAGGGAATATCAAAAGAAAACCAATCCAGTCAACAAAGCCATTTTCTTACGTCATAGATTTTTTTTCTTTGAAGTCACCACATCTGTTTATTTATTTATTTGTTTGTTTGTTTATTTATTTATATATTTATTAGACTTTTATACCGCCCCATCCCCGAAGGGCTCTGTTCACATCAAGCCACAAATATATTTTTTAAAATTTTTAATTCTGGAGTTTTAAATTACCCCAAACAGCAAGATATTAAAATATATCATAAAATATAACAGCAAAGGTCTACAGATAAACATCTATACCAGGTTTCCAAAAATAGGTCCATGCTCAACTGTTGCCTATGTGCCGTATGTTCATATGTTGTTCAATCCACATCAACCACATCAACATGAATATTCAGGCAGAGTCAAAGAACTTTGTTTGCATGGAAGGTGGGCTTTCATCAAACCCAGAACATTTTTCTTCCAGTTGATCACTTCCAGCCTGTAATCTTACACACAGGTGCATGCCTCATAGTTTTCTAGTCTCATCGCCTTCTGCTATATGCCCGCCTTCATCCCGAGAGGCTCTGTAGTCATGGCATGTCGACTAAATTAATTAATTTACATTAATATAATGTGAAATTAGGCATGTGTGTCTGTGTGTTTTGCTCTTTTCCCCTGTAGCTCTTTAAACGTCTTAATGATTTGTACAGCGTTTATTTTCAAAGCAGTTAATTTAATAAAAGTCAATATCTCCTAGTGCTGGGAAGTCCTAAGAGCTTTTCATTAGCGGAGATGATAGATCCATTGACAGATTTCGGTTGTCACCAAGAAATGCCAAAAAGATCATTCTTCCAACAGCGTGTGGTAAAGGAACAAACTATCGGCAATAGATGTGTAAAATTATATTAAGCAATTAAATCTGAGCGCATTCCTTTCGTTCCCCAGGCTTAGTGCTAAGATTGATCTTTAACGTAATCATCCGATGGCAGCCTCAATTAATGTGCCAATTTATCGTTTGTTTTTATGCAACGGGATTAATATAGGGAGAGATGTTCTGCAATATGTCGCTATTTCGAAACTGTACGTTCACTACGGCTTGAAAGGAAATTCAAAATGAAATATAAATAAATTGGAATGGGGGAGTGGCCCACCGTACCATGTTCACTGTAATTTAAATAACCTGCCTCCTAGAGAATCTTGGGAATTGTAGTTCGCTCTGGGATTTGAGGGTGCTTTGATAGAAGTCTCCTTGCATATGACTCTTCGCCAATTTAGATCTGCCAATAAACCTCGGGTGGTTCCATCAGTTTACCAAATGCATATGGCTTCAAGGAGTGGTCTTTCCTTCACTGTCTTGGCCCCTGTATTGTGGAACAGCTTCCCAGAAGATATTTCAGCTGCGACAGGAGGCGTAGCTCTGAGGGGACGGGGGGAGCATGATCAGTGGTGGGATCCAAAAATTTTAGTAACAGGTTCCCATAGTGGTGGGATTCAAACTGTGGCATAGCGCCAATGGGGTTGGGCGGGGCATGACGGGGGCGTGGCCAGGCATTCCTGGGAGGGGCTGTGGTAAGGACGCAGCCTCTGTGTTGGTCCTTGGGCAGGAAACGAATGCATGCAGGCACAGGCTGCCACGCACGCCGGTGCACCTCCTGCTAGACTGCTTCAAGTTCTGCGCGCTACTGCTGAGAGGAGGAGCATAACTAAGGCAAAAATCATGTGGCAAAATCACCAATTAGTGACCCCTTCTCGGCACACACAAATAATTAGTAACCTACTCTCGGGAACCTGTGAGAACCTGCTGGATCCCACCTCTGAGCATGATGCACTGGGCGCTCACCTCTGTGGGGGTATGGTCAGGGGTGTTCCAGGGCTGGACGGGGGTGGAGGATGCACTGGTACACCGGGTACTTTCTCCCCTTGCTACAGCTCTGGGGTGCAATCCTATGGGTGCTTTCCTTAGAATGGCTCAAACAGGGCAGTTTTCAGACCTGCTTAGGTTTGCTTGGCTGAATAAACCAGCTTAGCCTGAGTTTGACGGAGCCCTCTTCTGCACAAGCAGAATAATGCACTTTCAATCCACTTTCACAATTGTTTGCAAGTGGATTTTGCTATTCCGCATAGTAAAATCAGTGGTGGGATTCAGCCGGTTCGCACCACTTCGGCAGAACCGGTTGTTAAAATGGTGTTTGTAAACAAACAGTTGTTAAATTATTTGAATCCCACCACTGAGTAAAATCCCGTGCAAAGTGCATTGAAAGTGGATTAAAAGTGCATTATTCTGCATGTGTGGAAGGGGCCAGAGTTCGTACTTGAATGAGAATACTTGACTGGGAGACAGTATTTGGATGGGAAACTATTAGGAAAGACTGGGTTTCCTATGTGGAAAGAAGCAATGAGAATCCATCTCTGGTCATCTCTTCTTGACTGGTCATACTCTCTGAAGTTGTGGGAACCTTGCCATGTGTAATACACCAACACAAGAAACAGTCCATCTCAGGAATATATGGATAATTGATGTGAAGCTATTCAGTGGTCAGGTCCAGCCTCGCAGGGCCAAACAGGCGGCAGGCAACAAGGTAGTGGGAAGACAGTTCAATGGGCCAAGGCAGGTGGTAGGTGAAAGTGTAGTCAAGAGTCAGTCTGCAGGTTGTGGTACAGGAGACCTGATAAGCAGGGTAGGAATCAGCGATAAACCAGACACGGGGTTTATGTGTGTTGATAGGCAACACACTTGTTGCACCCAGGCAGAACCAAGCTCAAGGTCAGGCTTATATACAGAGCCTTGTCCATGGGGTGCGGATTCTGCAAGGAGTTAATCCTCATCAGATGCAGACACTTCTATCTTCCCATATCTTGCTGCAATACGAGCACTTCTCCTTTGCTTCTGCAGTAGCAGCCTCTGCTTCTGCCTCCTATGCATAGCTGACTCATTACTGGGTTCCATAGGCAGATCTGCAGGCTCTTCCACCTGCATGGCATCAGGCAGGGAAGAGCTGGGAGTTGGCTGAGATGCCTCGTCTTTCTCTGGAGCAGCCAACTCTGGCTGCACCATGTTGTCAAGTTCTACATCAGAGTCTTCTGTGTCCTGGTAAGTACCCAGGGGCTGGGTCATGACATATGCTCAGTTTTTGTTGGCTATAAGGAAGATAAAAACAGGTTGCATTCTGGGATGCTTAAAAATGTGCAAAGACTGCCCCCTGTTGGGATCATCATGCAAGGTGCAACCCTGTCTGGGTAGTATATCTTGCACATAAATGAATAGTGCTGGATTGTTGCAAAAACTGATGGGATGTGTGGAAACTCTTGCTTCGCACATCTAAACTTAAGATCTTTTTTATTAACAGGCCATGTGACTACAGTATTAATATTTGCTGATGTGCTAGACGTTTACGGCCGTTTTGAAGCGTAGGCAACGATGAATATTGTCAAAAGATGCAATTTTTTTTTTTTTCTACATTTTAATTGCAGCTGCTAAAGAAAAGGCCAGGGCAGATGTAGCTCAGCCGTTTAATTCATCAGCATGCCAGGAATATCGTTGATTGAACTTGAGAGCATTATAATTATCTAATGACATGGATTTGTTTAAACTGTTGGTGGGTCACACATTACAGAGACCAATGTGAGCTGAATATTTTTTAATACCCAGGCAGAAGCTGAGATGGCAGAGAAAGCAGAGTCTTGTTGAAAGCTTTCACGGCTGGATTCAACTGGTTGTGGTGGGTTTTCCGGGCTGTGTGGCCGTGGTCTGGTAGATCTTGTTCCTAACGTTTCGCCTGCATCTGTGGCTGGCATCTTCAGAGGTGCATCACATGGAAATACATTTATTGGTCATGGCTAATAGCCACCTATCAGCTGATCCTCTATGTAGGAAAGAATGGAATTTCTATTCTTTCAAGCTGCTGACACCAATTCATAAAATTGTTCAACTGTATCACACAACTCTAACAGTACAATCAGAAGCAGGGTCTATAGAATAAGCCCACCTAGCTCTTTTAGATAGCTCATGGATTACACTTTCCAGCCCCTGCACCACCACTAGCCATGGTGGCAGGGGCTGATGGGAATTGTAGTCCCTGAACATCTGGAGAGCCACAGGTTGCAGACCCCTGGTATAGAAGGTATGTCTTCTTCGAACAGCAGCATTCTGTTGGAATTTCCAGCCTTCCTTTGCATGCAGCAGGAGCAAGAGCAGCATGGAATTCTGGGAAGCTGCACGAACATTCTAAAGGTGACAGTTAAAATCCGTTGGTAGTGTTCTGTTCCCTCACCACACACTAGGAGACTGCCTGACTGACTAACTAAAAGAAAGATGCTCTGTATACTGGTCTGTAAACCAAATGATATACAGAAAGTGCTCTGACTATAGACTATAAGATATTGTAACACAACAATATTGTAACAAACCACTCGCCATGCATGTAACTATTATGTGATACTGTGTATATAATGTACATATCTCTCTCAGATTAAGTAAAGTTCTGCTTATGTTTTTATGAACTTCTGAGGAAAACCGGCTGGTCTTTTGACCGATAACTATTCTAATTTGACATGCCGCACAATCCACATTTCCGCCTGTTACTTTGCTTGACAGGATCATATATTCCAAATATACCTGTTGCCCTTCACATTCTTCATTCACAGCTCATGGGGTTTTGCCAGATGCTCGTTCCTTCATTTGAAACATCTCCCTTCCCCTCTTCACACAGACCACTGCTTCAAATGGGCCAGACAGATGGGCAACAAGCACAGACCAGGACAAGGGAAACCAGTCTTCTGAGAACCATTCCACCGACAAAACAGCAAAGGTAGGAACGGTGGTGATCCTATTTCTTGGTTTGTTTTGGGTGGTGGAAGCAGGTTGGGAAGGAACCATTCCTGCATTTCTGCATCTTTTTTCTGGAATGCGTTTGCATTTGTGCTGAATTGGAGAGGACTCTGAAGGGCTCTGGGCACCCGGCAGATGGTTCTGGAAAGGAAATCCTGTAGAGAAAAGGCCAATGGTGGGTTTGGCCTAGAAAAATAAAGATGGTTGACAGAGCGTGCTTCTACATAAAGATTTTCGCCTCCCCATGCCGGCAGAAAACCCCCCTTGAGAATGGCAGGACGGTGCAGCAGCAGCAGCACCACCATGAACAAGAGCTCAGAGCTTGTTACATTTTAAACCAATTCAGAAGTTCTCTAATGGATCAGAAAACTCTCTGTTTAGTGTTCTCTTTGGTCCAGAGCATGGAGGCTGGGGCCTTCTTCTAAGCCTGTTAGCACAAATATTCTGAGGTTTGCTGTCAAGTTGTGGCTGATTTATGGTGACCCTGCAAGTCTTTGAAGGCCAGAGACAAACACAGGCAGTTTACCATTGCCTGTGAAGCAACCCTGAACTTCCTTGGTGGTTTCCCATCCAGGGCTGTCCCTGCTTAGTCTACTGACAACAGGCTGACCTGGGCCCATCCAGGTCAGGGTCTTCTAAGGCTTACTACCTTTGGATGTGGAGGTTCCCTTCACTCATTCTAGCCTTCTTGTCTTTCACAGTGCAGACGTTTTTGATGCTAGCAATTCACTAGAACAAAAAGGGCACAGGGATACTTGGGGCTAGTAAGAAGGTTCTAGAAGTTTATGTTGGTCTTGAGGAAATCCTAGATTGTTGGAGGCTTTCACGGCTGGATTCAACTGGTTCTGGTGGGTTTTCTGGGCTGTGTGGCCGTGGTCTGGTGGATCTTGTTCCTAACGTTTTGCCTGCACCTGTGGCTGGCATCTTCAGAGGTGTATCACAGAGGGAAGTCTGTTACACACTGTGTAACCCCAGACCATGGCCACACAGCCTGGAAAACCCACCAAATCCTAGATTGTCCATTTGTTTAATTGACTTTCCCTAATATATTCCAACTCTATGATTCTATTATGACAGTTACCAGGTAACTGGTGACAAAGGCAGTTAAGATTAGTTTAGTGTTGATAAAGGCATGCTAAGGTACAGCTGTGTGAGTTTACCATGAAAGTTGAAGAAAAAATAAGGTTAAAGGTTGTTAATATTTTTTCCTTCTTGTCTGTAATAGCCTCACATTTTACTAAGATGGACTCGGATTTCCATTACTATAACTCGGACAGTATTTTCACAGGTTTACCACTAGGCCACGACAATTCTCACGAGGGTTTGAAAAACAAATTAACGTACAAGGTTTCTGCTTTCCCAGATCATTTTGTTCTCCTCTTGCCTTCCGGCATAATAAAAGGAAATCACACGGGTATCTCCTTTTTAATCCCCTTACGGTGGAAATAAAAGACGAAGAGAAGAGAGGTCGATTAGACTGAGATGGCTGTTTAAGTTCCTAAATGCCATGAAATGTTGCTCTCTTTTTTAATTATAGAAAATGTGGGTTGTTATTATTCGTCCAGGAGCTGATACACACAGTCAGAAGAAGTATGTGAGATAGTCCTGTGGAGACTACAGCACTTCAGAACGCAGATGAGGGATTTCACGGGAGATTTCATATCAAAAACTCTCTAATTGGGGAGGTTAGCAAGTCAGGTAGAATGACATTGTAAGTTTCTCCACCTGGTAGTTAGACATAGAGAAGCGTCAATGACCATGCAGGTATTTTTCTTTATTAAAATACTTGCTGCTCACTTTTCTCTGCAGTGAGTTTCCAAAGCTGTTTACAGTATCATTATCACCATTTTATTCTTGCAACAAGACAGTGTGGTGTAATGGTTAGAGTGCTGGACTATGATCTGGCAGACCCAGGTTTAAATCCCAACTGTGCCACGGATGCTCGCTGAGAGATGTTAGCCAGTCATGCACTGTTGACCTAACCTACCTCATAGGATTGTTGTTATAAGGATAAATGGTAGGATGAGAGAATGGCATAAGCTGCTTTGGGTGTCTGTGGATGACAAAACTGGGTATAAATGAAGTAAATAAATAAAAATTAAAAACCCCTGTGAGGTAGATTAGATGGAGAGAGGCCCTTTCCACACGAACGCTTTAATATATGTAGAGGCAGGAATAAAACATTTCCTCCACAGACACTATGGTTTTCCTCCTTTGGTTCTGAAGGCATTTTATTTCCAGCCTCAAAACTTTTTCAGCGAATCTCATTTAAAAATGATTCTTCGGGCTGAAACGTTTCAAAATGGCTTCATTGCTGCGCGGTCTCCAAAACGTTTCCCACTCCTCTCTGCGGCCCCCAAACGTCCTCCTTGGCACCATTTTTTGAGCTCACTCTCTGTTCCCTCTCTTCCCCCTCATCATTTCTGTGCGTTTTTTTGTTTCGGGGGCTAATCTTTGAGGCATCTATCATACAAAGTTTGGGAATTGCAGCATGAAGCTGTGAAGCATTGAAGCATCAATTCTTCAGCTAACTGAAGCAAAGGGGGGATGAGCACATTATGGCAGCCACGGATTGTATTGGGGGTGAATGACAACAAATATCATGATAAAGGGGGGGGGGGGTCGAAAATGTTTTACGAACTTTCAAGTGATTTGTGTGGAAAGGTGATAGGGGCGCCACTGGAAGTGATAGGGGCGCCACGAATCGGAACATTGTGTGACTGTTCCATTCATTGTGTGACTGTTCCAAGATCACCCAACAACCAACAATGGGGTTTGGAACCTGGGACTCCCAGATCGTTGTCTGAAACCGTTTCAGCACGTGGGCAAATATCCACCTCTGTTTTGAACTGACTCAACCCCTGGTGTAGGATTGCCAGCTCTGGGTAGAGAATACCAGGAGATTTGGGGGCGGAGCCTGGGGAGGGCAGGGTTTGGAGGAAGGAAGAGCCTTCAGAAGTACATAATTCCACCCTCCAAAACTGTTGGAATTTTCAGCCTTGCTTACATCCTCTTGATATTTTAATGTTTATACGTTATAGGTTTATATGTTTAGATTGTTGTTGGCATGACATGAGCTGCCCTGAGCCTGAAAGGGGAGCAGCAGCATAGTAAAAACCCTATAAATGTAATAAATAAATAAATAAATAAATAAATAAATAAATAAATAAATAAATTCAATAAATAATAATACATAATAACTCTGGGGTGGAAAATTCCTGGGGAAATTTTTTTTGGGGGGGGGGGTATGATTCTTGAGGAAGGTGGAATTTAGGGAGGGGAAGGAAGCATAATGCCATACAGTCCACCCTCCAAAGCTGCCATTTTCTTCAGGTGAACTGATCTCTGTCATCCGAAGATCCATTGTAATACCAGGAGATCCCCAGGGCAGAACTGAGTCCGTGTTTGTCTCAGCCTGTCTGCAGGAGAACTGAGCTGGTAAAATGCAGTGTCCGGGAAAGGCCCACATTTTGTGTTTAATTATCCTTTAGTCTTCTGAGGCTGAGGGAAACTGCCGGGACAGGTTGTGATTTCATTTAAAAGCATGCTTTCGGATCCAGCCTAGTGACTGAGGATCCGGGCATTCATAACCTGTCTCCCAAAGCACAGACCTGCTGTTATTTGCTCAATCGACTCAGACTACATTGCATTATCAATAAATGTTCCTTACGGCTTGAGCCCAGCTGAAGCTGTGAGGTGCTTTTGCAAATATTTTCTAGCCTGGGAGACATTACTGGGCCTTTAACTCTTTCCAGGGAAATAAATAAATGTTATTTTTATTTTGCCTCAGGTCTCCTGTGTGGTTATAGAGGTATTTCAAAATTATAAGAGGCCTAAAGCACAATTGCATCTAGGAACAAGAAATAAGAGGTATAAAAAATTAGACCTAGGAATAGGGCTACCAGCTCTGAGTAGGAAAATACCTAGAGATTTGGGGGGGTTGGCAGGGAAGGAACTTCAGTGGAGTATAATGCCATACAGCTGACCGTCCAAACTGGACTGGCCATTGTCTCCAGGGGAACTCATTTCTATTGGCTGGAGATCAGTTGTAATCTTAGAAGATCTCCAGTCACCAGCTGGAGGTTGGCAGCCTTCCTATGGGGGCCAAGCTTCTCACTATAGCAGGCCTACTGGCATCTGAACTCCTTTCCCATCAGTGTCCTGAGGAAGGAAACAGATGGTGAAGGGTGTGCTAGTGTTATGATGTCATTTCCTGTAGAAACAGGAAATGACATCATGAACTTGCAAGGATTTTATAAAAACTCCATGGTAAAATAGAGTGTTTGGAGAGCGTTAATGTGTCCTTCATGCCACATTCAGTTTTCACTAGAGGTTTTTACTGGAAGTGATAGGGGCGCCACGAATCGGAAGCAACTTGATGGCACTTAACACACCCATGTCGTTATGCCATGTGTGCCCCACCCTCTATTTTCTCCCAGGGATTGCTGTACAGTTGCCAACTTCCAGATGATTCCTTGAGATCTCACAGGACCACAATTGATCTTCAGACTACAGAGAGCAGTTCCTCTGAAGAAAATGGCTGCTTTGGAGGGGGGGGCTCTATGACATTGTACGCCCCTGAGGTCCCTCCCATTCCCTAACTGTGCCCTTCCCAGGTTCTGATCCCAATCCTAGAGGAATTTTCCAACCAAACACTGGCAACCCTAGGTTGGCACCCCTAATTGTATCTCAGGCTGGGAGGAAGCTTGAACAAGAAGAAGAAGAAGAAGAAGAGGAGGAGGAGGAGGAGGAGGAGGAGGAGGAGGAGTTTGGATTTATATCCCCCCTTTCTCTCCTGCAGGAGACTCAAAGGGGTTTACAATCTCCTTGCCCTTCCCCCCTCACAACAAACACCCTGTGAGGTAGGTGGGCCTATATTTACAAGGTAGTATTCCACTGCTTTCCCCAGTTGTCTGCACTTCTCTCTCAGCAAGCTGGGAACTCATTTTGCTGACCTCAGAAGGATGGAAGGCTGAGTCAACATGGAGCTGGCTACCGGAAATCGACTGCTGATGGGGCTGAACGAAGAAGAAGAAGAAGAAGAAGAAGAGGAGGAGGAGGAGGAGGAGGAGGAGGAGGAGGAGTTTGGATTTATATCCCCCCTTTCTCTCCTGCAGGAGACTCAAAGGGGTTTACAATCTCCTTGCCCTTCCCCCCTCACAACAAACACCCTGTGAGGTAGGTGGGGCTGAGAGAGCTCCAAGAAGCTGGGACTAGCCCAAGGTCACCCAGCTGGCGTGTGTGGGAGTGTACAGGCTAATCTGAATTCCCCAGATAAGCCTCCACAGCTCAGGCTTCAGAGCAGGGAATCAAACCCGGTTCCTCCAGATTAGACACACGAGCTCTTAACCTCCTACGCCACTGCTGCTCCTGGCCTTCTATATTACCTAACAGGTGGTAGCTGTCACACCCTTGGATTCCACAAACACGCACACTGAAACAAATATGTTTGACTACCCAGTAAAGGGTTTAGATTGGCCGAAAAAGGGAGCCCAGAACGCTCCCTACATTTATTTATTCATATTTATTTCCACCTGAACCCTAAGTTTATCACAGAGCTTTTCCCCCGATTGATGGGAATTGTCATTTTCACAACCTCCTGAACTGACTCGGAAGGCCAAAAGACTACTATACTGTTGTGAGCCATTCTGAACCCATTGCATTAGAGGAGAGCAGGATAAAAATTGACTAATGATGATGATTATCTACATTATTTTATTGTTTATATGATTATTGTATTGTCATCATATCACCCTGAGCGCGAAAGAATAGGGGCGGGATATTAAAACCAATAAATAACGATGATGATAACGCAAGAGATTTCCAACAATCCCAGCCATCCAGAACGCCTGAGCATGTAGCTATATCAGCCGGCTGCCTTTTATGATGAGTATCGCCAACTGGGCCGATGTAAACACTTGTGTTTGTTTTAAACCATGAACTGATCATTAGCATGAGCATCCGGGGTGCTTAACTGGAAATAAAATAAGCATTGGAAGAGGGGTGAGATTTTCCGGCATGTTCTTTAGAAAGGTTGCCGAGTCCCTAGAGAAAGGTGAGTGATGTGAAATGCGTGTTTATCAAGAATTTGTCTTACATGATGCGTCTGCGTGAGTTTGACCCAACATCTCCAGGGCTGATGAGTGTGAGGCGTCAAATGAAAGCTTGGACGGGAGGACTTCCGGGAGAGACAAGACAGGAAAGCCTAGAGCGGCGGTACTCGCTCTGCAAATTGAGCAGACTTCACCTCCAAATCACCAGGAATTGCCCAACCCGGAGTTGGCAACCCTACAAGGAGCAGCACCGTGGCTGCAGGAGCAGATGGAAGGAACTTTACTTCTTTACTGCAGGAGCAGCAGTGGAGTAGGAGGTTAAGAGCTCGTGTATCTAATCTGGAGGAACCGGGTTTGATTCCCAGCTCTGCCACCTGAGCTGTGGAGGCTTATCTGGGGAATTCAGATTAGCCTGTACACTCCCACACACGCCAGCTGGGTGACCTTAGGCTAGTCACAGCTCTTCTGAGCTCTCTCAGCCCCACCCACCTCACAGGGTGTTTGTTGTGAGGGAGCAAGGGCAAGGAGATTGTACGCCCCTTTGAGTCTCCTGCAGGAGAGAAAGGGGGGATATAAATCCAAACTCCTCCTCCTCCTCCTCCTCCTCCTCCTCCTCCTCCTCCTCCTCCTCCTCCTCCTCTTCTTCTTCTTCTTCTTCTTCTTCTTCTTCTTCTTCTTCTTCTTCTTCTTCTTCTTCTTCTTCTTCTTCTTCTTCTTCTTCTTCTTCTTCTTCTCTGTGATCCTTTGTTAAGTGCAGCCAAAACAGTAGTTGGGATCCCCAAACCTTTTCCTCTGTTTCACTTCCTGCAGGGGCTGTTTGACAGTGTAATTTTCAGCGATGTTGTCTGAATGTTAATGATGTACTATTAGGAAAGCAGTTCGTCATTTTGATAGGGTTGGTTAGCGATTAAAACGTACGGGTGATGCTTTCTGCGAGACGTGGCCCGCTTCCTTTCTCTGGGTAAGTGGATGGAAAATAAATGATGCCAGGATAGCGCAGTGTCGCTTTGGAGATGACAGCCGCTGTGGAGAGCAGCTCTGCCTTATAAAATATATTTCCATTTTATTGCTTTTGCCAGCTTCCTTGAGCAACATGTCCTCCTGCTAAATGCAGTGGTGCCGTATAAATAATTGGGGTGCTTTGTTTTTGTGTTGTCATAAAAGGGACACATATAATGGAAGAACAGCAGCTGTATGATAATGTGTGGTAGGGTTGCCAGCTTTGGGTTGGAAAACACCTGGAGATTTTGATGACAAAGGGGATTTTGACTCAAGAAACTTTATTCCTTGGAACTCTTGTTGGTTTCTAAAATTCTACGGGACTCAAATCTTACTATTTTACTACAGACCAAAACGACTACACTTTGCACGGCTGGGGAGGAGGAGGGCTACATATATAGAAAATCCTGTATTTTATCTCGATGAACAAGAAGAAGAAGAGGAGGAGGAGTTTGGATTTATACCCCACCTTTCTCTCCTGTAAGGAGACTCAAGGTGGCTTACGAGCTCCTTTCCCTTCCTCTCCCCACAACAGACACCTTGTGAGGTAGGTGGGGCTGAGAGAGTTGTGAGAGAACTGTGACTAGCTCAAGGTCACCCAGCAGGGATGTAGAAGTGCGGAAACACATCTGGGTCACCAGATAAGCCTCCGCCACTCAGGTGGAGGAGTGGGGAATCTAACCCAGTTCTCCAGATTAGAATCCACCTGCTCTTAACCACTAAACCATGCTGGTTCTCAATTGCCTGACTTTGTTGTTGCTTTCACTCACTCACTCACTCACTCACTCACTCACTCACTCACTCACTCACTCACTCACTCACTCACTCACTCACTCACTCACTCACTCACTCACTCACTCACTCACTCACTCACTCACTCACTCACTCACTCACTCACTCACTCACTCACTCACTCTTTATTACATATGTGAATAACCCTAATTATGATGTCTTTTATATGCATATGAACAATTCCCAGCTTTGCGCCTTGAAGGCATGCTTTGTGTATTTTTTAGAATCTACCAAAAACCTCTAGATGCTGCTGGCAAAACCTTTGCAGATTATTTTTATGTAAATAAGTTGTTCTGTAATACCAATTTTCTTGCAGTTGCACTCCTTTAAATAAGATCTACATTTGGCTGCAATTGCTTATGGTTCCATTGGGAACAATTTGAAGTAGTGCTATGCTTTATTTTCATCCAAGTTTGAATAGTGGCGAACGGAATAACTTTGTATTCAGTGAATGTAAACTCGATGTGGGCAAAACCCTGCAATTGTGAGTTTTAGGATGTTTGGAGAAGGTGGGAAAAGAAGTACTCCATCAGCTCCTTTGGTGACTTCTACAGATCGAACCCATTGTTTTATCTTTTTTATTTTGAACACCTACGGCTCTTTCAAGGACAGGGTTGTCAGCTTCGGGTTGAGAGATACCTGGAGATTTGGGGGTGGAGCCTGAGGAGGGCAGAGTTTGGAAAGGGGAGGGACTTCAATGAGGTATAATGCCATAGAGTGTGTAACCTCTAACTGTGGGTTCTGTGGGGCAGAACTTGGAATGAGTTTGCAACAACAAATTTTTAAAACAAAATTTGGTTTACTTTCTTAACATCAAACATCAAACATCAACATTTAACATCACACTTCAAGGTCCTGTTCAGGTTGCATTTTCAAGTCCTTATATTTACAGTCTACTGATACTGCCAAATCCAATTCTTCTTTGCAAGTGGGTTGGCTCCTGAAGACTCCAAGGGCTTGATGAACAGGATTCAACATGCTGGAGGTTTCCAGGAGAACTCTCGCCCATTACAACCACAAAAAGAAACCCTGAAACAATAAACTCTAACATTTACAACATAGCAAAAATAACCAACTAATTTCCCAGTAGTTCCCAACAACATTGCAGTTACCTTAACAAGGTGTTAAGGGCTTATACCAACCAAGGTCCAAGTCTGGTAGCCTTGTCTTCTCCAAACTACATGAGCTCTGCAGCCTCCTCCTGCTTTGGGTCTCCACACCTTTCTGGGTCAACCCATTCTGAGCATGGGGGTTACAAGTGCATCTTCCAAAACAGCCATTTGCTCCAGGGGAACTCATCACTGCCCCCTGGAGGTCAGTTGTAATAGCCGGAGATCTCCAGCCGCTGTGTGGAGATTGGCAACCCTACTGGTACCTCCTGTTAACTGAATCTGTGTCCTAGAATCAGGGGTAGATTTTTTTTTTGGGGGGGGGGGAGGAAATGGCATGAAAGAATCCCAACCTCAGCCTGCTCTACCACCTGCCCAGCAAAGCTAAGGTAGAAAGTACATAGTTGAGGTGGCTGGATAAGGTGAGGCCAGGTAGAGTGGCCTCATCCTGCTCCTTGCTTAGGTAAGGTGGGTCCTGGCAGGGCAGTACTGTCCTGTTCTTCACTGCAGTGCGGTGAGGCTCAGTCAGGTGGCTATGGTAGGCTTGTGAAGTCCAAGTTGAGAAAATTCTGGAGACTTGTAGGTAGAGCAGGAGATCCCAGTGTGGCTTAATACTGTCACGTTCACCCTCTGAAGCAGCCATTTCCTCCAAAGAAACTGATTACCGTTGCTTGAAAATCAGTTGTAATAGCTGAAGATATCCATCCACCACGCGGGGGCTGGCAGTCCTATTTATCGAACTGAGGTTAAAGGTATCAAGAGGCCACTTCTCAAAGTTTAGCTTATGCTGATGCATCTTTACATCAGTTGCTATTGGAGGATCTTCCCCAGTATTTATTCAGTCAGTAAATTGCACCTCACTGGTCACAGTGATTCTGACTAGCTCCTCAGAATTCCAGTGCTTAGAGAAATAAACTTTTAGTATGAAATGTTCACGCTAGTTTCCAAGAAGAAGGTGGAGATTAATGCGTAAGGAAATTGCCTGCACACATGTGCTCTTCTGCATCCACTTTTTCCTTGTCTCAAAGTCCCTGTAGTCTTTGTTTTTTTTAAAGTTCCACATATTATTTACTCCCTCTAGTGGCTGATTTAATATAACCATGACTTATTTGCCTGCTGAATTTGTGCAGCAACTTTTTCCTCTCAATAAACATGGGTGTGATAGCAAATTGACCACTAGAGGGAGCAAAACATTTGGAACTTCAAAAATAACACCGAGAAAACGAGAAAGTTGAGTTGAGGAAAAGTCAGATTTGGACCAGCCAATCAACACTCCTCAAAATGGTGAGATTTCAAAGGCAGGAGAACTACAGGAGAGGGGGCTGCAGCACTGATCTCAAGGGGGCCCATGAGATAATGGTGTCAACAGCCACCGCCAGGCAGTGACGTAGGTATAGATTTTTTATGGGGTGGGTTCGGTGACTGAGGGCTTTCCAGCTGTTCCATTCCATCCATCGTTTCAAGCAAGCCGGACGTATAATGGGAGGGATTTGAACCCGAGACCTCACCCACCAGGTCCCAGCCACCAGGCCAACTAAGTCACCAAAGCTGAAATTATGATGTCCAGAGTGAACACACCGATTGGATTTGGTAGGCACGGCTTCAACCCACAATTCCTTGGGCTTCAGGACCACTGAAGGATGTCCTGTAAGCCTGATAACCTCCACCTCTGCGGTGACGGGGATATTGAGGCATTGGAAGAGTGGCAAAGTCAAATCTGTGTTATGAGGGACACCAGCAGCCCAAGTTCAGGAAATTCCCCTCATGTTCGTGGTCAGCCAGAAAGAGGCTGTTGTTAGGAGGAGAAGGTAACAGAAGCTAAAAAAGAGGTGGTGATAGAGCTGGGGTGCTAGAGAAAGCAGACTGTTGGTGGAGTCCACAGAGGAAGTAAGTGGAGTAAGTGGAGTCCACAGAGGAAGAGCAGATGGTTGAGAAACAGGGTGGCACAAACTGAACAGCAGAGCTCCAAAAACAAATATTACTACTGTACCACCACCACCCTTTTTAAATAAGGGTCAATGCCAACCAAATGTCAGAAAACTGTGAGCAACCTTCACAGCTGCCCCGAACTTTTCATCAAGGCCTGCAGCTCAGAATGAAATGCAAAAAAAAGTGTGTGAGAGAAAAAGACATTTCGGGGCTTGATGAACGGGCTGCGGCAGCGGCTGCAGTTTGCAAAATTGATGTGATACATATTCAATGGGGTAGATCTGTGTCCTTCAATGGGAGCCATTCGGTGTGTGTTATAAGAAGAACAGTGGAGCACAGCTTTCATTGTAGGGTCATTGTAGCATGGAGCTGATGGCCCCGAACTTAAGGTTGAAAACCCTGGGTTGGAAAATTTCTGGAGATTTCAGGGTGAAGTCTGGGAAAGGTCCAAGTTTAGAGAAGAGGGGGCCTAAGCAAGGTATAATCAGAGGAGGGATCCAGCAGGTTCTCACCAGTTCCCGAGAGTAGGTTACTAATTATTTGTGTGTGCCGAGAGGGGGTTACTAATTGGGTCTGCTTTTCCGTTAGAAATCCCATTAAGTCCAAAAATCATAAAGTCCTGTTGTTTCCTATGTGGCTGGTTAGCGAAGGTAGAAAACGGGATAATTCTCCCTGTTGGGCTGTTTTAAAAACATGTTTTAGCAATATGGTCAAGTTCCTGGTTTAAGGAAAGTCTCCTTCTTTTGATTTGTAGAAACAAAATTAAGTATTTGAAAGTATTAAGTATTTGACAGGCAGTCAAATAGAGGAGAAGCAGTTGTTTCTGTTGGCAGTCGACGATAGGACTTGCTATAATGAGTTTAAATTATGGACAGAAAGATACCAGCTGGAAATTAGGAACTTTTTTTTACAGTAAGAGTTTTTTACAGTAACAGAGGAATTATTAATGCTCTGCCCCCGGAATGCCTGGTCACGCCCCCGTCGTCTCCACCCAGCCCCATTGGCACTACGCCACTGTTTGAATCCCACCACCATGGGAACCTGTTACTAAAATTTTTGGATCCCACCACTGGGTATAATGCCAGAGAGCTTATGCTCCAAAGTTGCCATTTTCTTTCAGGGGACAGATCTCTGACATCTGGAGATGACAGGAGACATCTAGACACCACCTGGAATTTGGCAACCTACTCAAACTCCCCACATGACTGCTGTCGGGGTCGGTGTGCCTCACTGGTCCCACCTTTCACTACCAGTGAAGGTGGTCCAGTGGGAACCACAGTCTGGAAAATTCATTTCTGCTCCTGTTCGGCAGGCAGATGCACGCCGGTGTCATTAAGCTTGCCTTGAAAGTCCCCCGAGTTCTGTAATGTGTCAAGAGTCTGACTAAGCTTTGTAACTGTTCTTTCGATAAAGCTCTTCCCTTGTTAAACCCAAGCGCTCCCATCTCAGATAGTCCTCCTGACATTCAGGAGCTATTAAGGAGCTGTGTCTGGTGTCCAGGTATATGAGATGGTTACAAGGCAATCTTCATTGGATACAGCACTAATTAAAGCAATTTAGTTTTATCCTCTACAGTCTTGCGGGCAGAGTTTTCCAATTCTATTTGTCGGGGATAAATTCTGACATGGCAACAGTTCTGCTCATAGTTTTTTTCCTTCAGAATTTCCTGAGTCATGCTGAGCTTTGCCAAGTCAGCGTTTTCCATCTTTTCCCCCACTTCTCTTTTTACGATATTCTTCCTTGTAAACTTTTCATAGTCTGTGGGTAGGGTTTGGCTTTATTGGTGCCTGGAAGCATCTGAGACACTATGGGTTTTTTTTTAAAAAAAGAACACAACAACTTTAGATCTTCACAAGCCAGGATTTCATCTCCACAGAGTAATGGCATGTGGTTGGCTGTATCTTCTACCTCTCGAGAAACCGCAATAATATTAGGTTTACAACTTGAATAATTTACAGAAGGACGATGGCTCTTAAACATTGCCTTCTTCCCTAGAACACTTTATTGGAAACATACTTCAACCGGGAGTGAGAATGAGAGAATCCCAGGGAAAGATCCTCCGAGATTGTTTTCTTCGTCCTGCTGAAAGTGTGGATTGTGCTAGATGGATGTCTAGACATTTCCTCTTGTTGCTGTGATCAGATGAATGGCAGGCATTGATTTTCCTCCGGACAGGGATCTCATTTCATACATCTTCTCCTCCGCTGTTTCTTTTGAGACGGGGGAAAGGCTTTAGGATCGAACTTGCCTTCTCAGCAATGAATCATGTGCCGCTCTTCAGAGGGAAACTCCGCAACAATATGGCTGCAAGAGAGGTGTGTGGGTACGGGAGAATGAACATTGTGGGGGCGGGGGGGGAGGCAGTAACCCTTTTAGCAAAAGCGTTTAGTAAAGACCTCTAAACCAAAAGCAATTAATAATGCAATCTGTGGCAGTGGTACTCCGGGCGAAACCCTTTGCTTTCAATGAGTTGGGTATAACTCTGCCCGGGATTGCGCATTACGGTTGCAACTCTGTGCTTATTTTCTGAAACCTGAATTCAGGACGACTTGCTTTCTGAGGAAGCATGCTCAGAAGCAGACCGTAAGGTCCACAGGAAAGGGGTTGAATTCAGTGGGAAAAGGAATCGCGGAGTTCTGCCCAGTAGGGTTGCTAAGAGAGTTCTTTGTTTAGAGGCGTTGTGGTACCGTAGATCTCAAAGAATAATGCAAGTGTTTGATGAATGGGGCATCTTTGAGCTTTGATTGTGCCTTTCGAATGAGATGAACTTCTGTAGGGTAGTACGAAATAAATGACAATGGACAAATGGACAGGGTTTTTTTTTTCTCAGTACAGGTGTTGCTGATAATGGCTGTGCAAGCTTGCCATTTCAACAGCAATGAAAACAGAATTGCCATTTCAACAGCAATGAAAACAGAAATATCGGCAGTAACTCTTGCATAATTCTTAGGTTTGATAGTCAGGCAGTCGAAATGGAACAGTGGGTAAAGACAAATGTAATCTTTCTGTGAATCCTTTTCCCCCTCCAATTGTTGTTGAAGGCAGATGTCATTTTTTGGAGCTATTTCTAATTGATTTGTTTTTGGTTACTTGCCAAAGCTACTTCAAAAGTAATTGCAGCAGTTTGAATGGACATCCCTAACAGGGAAGTGAATTTATTCAAACAGCTCCCACTTTCTTATTGTTCTTGTGCAATCAGTAATTTATTTATTTAATTCATTTATACCCCGCCTGTCTGTCCAGTGGGGACCCAAAGCTGCTTACCTCATTCTCCTCTCCAATATTTTGTCCTCACAACAACAATGTGTGGTAGATTAGGTTCAGAGAAGGTTATTGGCCCAAGGCTGCTTATTATGATTTTTATTTTGTTTTGTTTACTATCATAGCTGTCAGTTCTTTAGCTAGTTGTTGGCCTTTCATTACAATTGGAGCCTCACCCAGAGGCCTAGGAAGTTGTAATGTATCGGTGTAGTATTTGTGCGGATCCTGGCAAAATTGTGCAGATCCCAGCAGGATCTGAATCTGACCGATGTTGATATTGTTGACTTGGAAGATGTTTCAAATCTGAATCTCGGTTTTCAAATCGTGGTATTTAGTGACCTTCTCATGTTCTTTTTCAACAACCCTGCTGTCACCAGGTACTGCTATGTCGATGATGGTCACTTTCTTGTCCTGTGTGATGTCCAGTGTATTATGTGCCAACACTTTGTCCATTTAGTTACAAAAGTTCCACAAGATCTTGACCTCATTTTCCATGACTTTCTCTGGACAATGGTCCCACCAGTTTTTAGCTGTCCTAATGCCATAATTCTTGCATAAATTCCAGTGGATCATCTTGGACACTGAGTTTTGCCTCTTTTTGCACTCCTTCTGAAGGGCAACAGGTATATTTGGTATATTTAATCCTGTCAAGCAAAGTTGCGAGCGGAAATGTGGATTGTGCGGCATGTCAAATTAGAATAGTTATCTCTTAAAAGACCAGTCGTTTTGCCTCAGAAGTTCATGAAAACATATAAGCAGAACTTTAATGAGATATATATATATATACATTATATACACAGTATCACAAATAATAGTTACATGCACAGCTCATGGTTTGTTACAGTGTGGTTGTGTTACAATATCTTTTAGTCTAGTCAGAGCACATTTCTATATCATTTGTTTTACAGCAGTATACAGAGCATCCTTCTTTTAGTTAGTCAGTCAGGCAGTCTCAGAGAGTGTGTGTGAGGGAACAGAACACTACCAATGGATTTTAACTGTCACCTTTAGAATGTTCGTGCAGCTTCCCAGAATTCCATGCTGCTCTTGCTGCTGCTGCATGCAAAGCAAGGCTGGAAATTCCAACACAGTCTGGGCAGTCTTTTTGCAGCAGCTGAGTACATGATCTACAGTTTCAATGATGATGATTTGTGTGCTACCCCTCCCCTCATGGGCTCTAGGCAGCTCCCAACATATAAAAACAGTACAAGTAGTATAACGTAGCCTGACTGCAGGGCAAGAATGCAGATTTGAACCTCTATGTGTCTCACTTTTCTAATCTAAATCTATCACTTCAATCCACCTTTCCTTGTCTATCTGTTTCATCAGGGTGCTTTGGAGCATGCAAGCATCCTGATTTTGAAATGGGAAGGGCTTGCAGGTTAAGCTCTAATTTGAAAGAGAACTTTTATAAACTGATGTATCAATGGTATATGACTAAAAAAAAAACCCTGGCAAAAATATTTAAATGCATTAAATAAATGCCAGAAGTGTGAGCAGCAAAAAGGGACATTTTATCATCTATGGCTTGCGACAAGGTTAGAGAATTTTGGAGATTAAAACATTCAAAAATCCAAAAGATATTTTTTAAAAATGTACAAATGAGACCAGAAGGAACTTGTTTTTTTGGGGACATATGGATGAGATTTTGGAAATAAAACATGGATCTTGTTTTTATATATAGTAACAGCGGCAAGATTACTATATGTGGAAAAATAAAAAAGTCCAACTATTCCAACAATTGAGGAATGTTGGGTGAAGGTATTAGAATTGGGGATGGGGCGGTATAAAAGCCGAAACAATAAATAAATAAATAAATTAGTAAAAATAGCTAAGCTTACACTGTTGCTTAAAGAAAGGAAATTGAATGAATTTTTGGACAATTGGAAACTTATGAGAGATCATATAGATCAAAAAATGAAAAACTGAATTGATAACGAGTGCTTTTGAAGGATAATGCACTCTTTAAATGAAAAACTAATAGAGAAAAGTGTTACGTTTATTAACATCGGTAATGTTTATGAAGATATAACTCTGTTCGTGTTTCTAAGGACCAAAAGGTACACTTATTTACAACTAATATGTCAGGCAAAGTTGGAAATTCCTATGATAAAAGTATATTTGTAATCTCTGGAGTGCCGTTTTGTTTTCAGTGTGTTTCTAAGTATGAGTGTAAAAGATTTAAACAGTAAACTGCAGAAATAAGAAACAGGAAGAGGATAACTTAAAAATCTTTTGGCAAACAGGAAAAAGTCCACCTTTTCTCCAAGGAGTTTATGGTGATGTCCCAGTTTCCCCTCCTCTATATTATTTTCACAACAACTTTGAGAGGTAGGTTAAGATGAGAGAGAGAGAGAGAGAGAGAGAGAGAGAGAGAGAGAGAGCATCTGACTCAGGGTCACTAGGTAGCTTTGTCTTTCTGGCTGTACCCCAACACTCTAACCTATTACATCATACTAAAGAATACTCGAAATGGCTTTAAAAAAAACAACAATGAAGAAGAAGAGTTTGGATTTATATCCCCCTTTCTCTCCTGCAGGAGACTCAAAGGGGTTTACAATCTCCTTGCCCTTCCTGCCTCACAACAAACACCCTGTGAAGTAGGTGGGGTTGAGAGAGCGCAGCTGGTGTGTGTGGGAGTGCACAGACTAATCTGAATTCCCCAGATAAGCCTCCACAGCTCAGGCGGCAGAGCTGGGAATCAAACCCGGTTCCTCCAGATTAGAATCACGAGCTCTTAACTTCCTACGTCACTACTGCTCCTGATGAAGGAAAACTGCATTTAAAAGCTGCAGCAAAGAAATCATTTGAAAGAGCAGGGGGAAAAAGGCTTCAAATTCAAGCAAGCAGGAAAAAAATTAAAAACTCATTAAAAAATTCTAAATTAATCAGTCACCGATAAAATTGACAACGGTTTCGTCTGCAATTCTTGATACAGTACTTTGTTTTACAGTATCAAAAGTCTACCTCTTTATCTGTTTCACTTTAAAGATGTAGGCAAAATTAGAAACGTTTATTTAACCCATTTCCTACTCCCCTCTCTTCAATAAGGATGCCAGTCAGATTACAGATTTAACAAAAATGTTTTTAAAACAGGCCAAATGATGCAGAGGTAGGCTGAAACAGATCTTTATAACAGCTTTTGAGCTTTTGTTCCGTTGCGCCTGCTGAAGACAGCTGTGTAACTGCGAAGCTTACAAGCTGCCACACTAATAGGGATTTGGTGTAGATTAATGCATGTAACAGGTAATGATGTGTCGTTTTAATAGCATTTGTACAACAAACTTTACAAGCCTCTCATTGGAATGCAGCCTCCCGGCCTTCTTTTTCTTGTGCGTGCCAATAATCTGACTCTCATGTGTATCACAACCTAGAATAAAATATTTCTTCAGTACACACATCTGCACTAATAAATACAGCTTGCCTTCTGTGCACAACTGCTGGTAGAGCCCCCACAATCCTCTGCAATGCATGAGGGGAGAACACCCTCATGTTCTGTCACATGTGGCTTGTTCTGTACCACTGTTTCTTCTTCTGCCCACTGAAAACAAAATAGCTGGGTAAAGTTTTGCAAAAATTCTTCAGGCGTTACTGGCCTAGTTTCCATCTCCGCATTTAATTAATTAATCTGGGGATGAGGTGGTATATGAAATCAATCAATCAATCAATCAATCAATCAATCAATCAATCAATCAATCAATCAATCAATCAATCAAACAAACAAACAAACAAACAAACAAACAAGAAAGAAAGAAAGAAAGAAAGAAGAAAGAAAGAAAGAAAGAAAGAAAGAAAGAAAGAAAGAAAGAAAGAAAGAAAGAAAGAAAGAAAGAAAGAAAGAAAGAAAGAAAGAAAGAAAATTGTGTGGTGAACTGGTGATTACGGAGTGGTGGAAGTGGTCTTGGTGGCGCCTCATAATTTGTCAGGTGAAAGAACAACAGTCATACCAGGGCTTTTCTTATTAAATAAAAGAAAAAAAACTTATTACAGATGTATGTACTTCTTGAGGAGGTTAGCTGCAGAGGTGGGATCCAGCAGGTTCTCACAGGTTCCCGAGAGTAGGTTACTAATTATTTGTGTGTGCCAAGAGGGGGTTACTAATTGGTGATTTTGCCATGTAATTTTTGCCTTAGTTACGCCCCTCCTCCGCTCCTCAGCAGTAGCGTGCAGAACTTGAAGCAGTCTAGCAGGAGGTGCACCGGTGTGCGTGGCAGCCTGCGCCTGCGTGCATTCGTTTCCCGCCCAAGGACTGGCACAGTGGCTGCGTCCTTGCCACAGCCCCTCCCAGGAATGCCCCGCCCCCGGAATGCCTTGCCCCGCCCCCGTCGTGCCCCACCCAGCCCCATTGGCGCTACGCCACAGTTTGAATCCCACCACCATGGCAACCTGTTACTAAAATTTTTGGATCCCACCACTGGTTAGCTGCTTTTATGGTCAATCGAACTGACACTTTGTTTGCGGTGTAATGGCTGACGGATTAGGAAATTGTCTCGGAGCTGAAATGCAAAGTCTTCTTTAAGCAGTTTATTTCAGTGGTCCAGAAAAGAGGTTTGTTCTAATGAATTTTTATTTATTCTAAAATATGAATTAGCCACTTTTGACTTGTATGGAGCTCAAGGCACCTTATGATATAAATAAAATACATAAAGCCAATTACAAAACACACACACATAAAACCAAAATTTAAAATATAGCTCTTTTCATTGATTTCTGCTATTCCTTGCATGTGGATTGCCAGCTCTGGGTTGAGAGATACCTGGAGATTTTTTTTGCAGGGGGGGGGGGCGTGTTTTGAAGAGGGTGCGATTTGGGGAAGGGAGGAACTTCAATGCTGTATAATGTCGTAAGTCCACTTTCCGAAGCCGCCATTTTCTCCAAGTGTCTTTCTCCAAGATCTCTGTCATCTGGAGATCAGTTGTACTAACAGTGGATCTCCAGTCACTACCTGGAGGTTAGCAACTCTACTTGGATTGTGGTTTGCAGTGGGAGAAAACCCACAGAATTGGGAACCTGATGGCGTTTTAATGCAGAAAAGTATCTTATGTTCTTATTGTTCAAGCTAACACAATGCAACTTTTGCACGGCTTAAATTTTTGAAACGCGCAAATCCTATGTTGGAAGTTGGAACCACTCGTCCTTCTGCCCCCAATAGAATTGCAAATTTGTGTCCAGTTACATCTTTTTAAAAAAGTTCCTTCAGCCTTCACATGTAGGTGAGGAGAGACAGGTTAGCGATCAATCTCTGCTTAATTAGAGTTTATATTTATTTAGAGAATGGGTTTAAGCAAGGAACAAAACTGATTCATTAACACTTTTCATGGTGATCAAATGGCAGCGCATACAAACCCGTCTCTGATGTCACAATTAGGAACAATGGTGTCACTTTCTGTAGCTGATTGATTAGCTTCCCTCATCACAGATGTGCGTGGCTAATACAAACAGGGGAATGAAGCAACAGGACGTGGAAGCAGCAGAATAAATTGTTCAGTTTTAGACGATACAAGTGGGAGGCCTCAGTGAACCATATTTTGGATGGCCCCCTTAGAATCGTAGAATCATAGAGTTGGAAGAGACCACAAGGGCCATCAAGTCCAACCCGTTGCAATGCAGGAACACCCAATCAAAGCACTCCCAACATATGCTGATCCAGTCTTTGTTCAAAAACCTCCAAAGAAGGAGACTCCACCACTCTCCGAGGCAGTGAATTCCACTGTCGAACAGCCCCGATGGTCAGGAAGTTCTTCCTAATGTTTAGGTGGAATCTCTTTTCCTTCACCTTGAATCCATTACTCCGTGTCCTAATCTCTGAGGCAGCAGAAAACAAGCTTGCTCCCTCTTCGACATGACATCCCTTAAAATATTTATGATTATCATGTCCCCCCTTAACCTTCGCTTCTCCAGACTAAGCATTCCCAGCTCCCTAAGCCACTCTTCGTAGGGCATGGACTCCAGACCCTTTACCATTTTGGTTGCCCTCCTCTGGACCCGCTCCAGTCGGTCAGTATCCCTCCTGAACTGCGGTGCCCAGGACTGTACACAATATTCCAGGGGAGGTCTAACCAGTGCAGAATAGAGAGGTCCTAAACTCCCTGTAAGCAGAAAGAGGTTTTCCATTCAAATGGATTCTTTTTAACGCAAACCCCCCCCCCCCCGCCCCCCAATTCAAGATGGTATAGGATGGCATCCGCTATTCCGGACATCTGGTGGAGATAGAAGGAAGGGAGCATGTGGCATTGTGCACACAGTGACATCACTTCTGGGAAAACATTGGTAGTTCCAGGAATTGCTGGAAACTCTGTGGTTTATGAGCAATTCCTAGAACTACCCAATGTCACTTCTGGATTTTCACCAGTGGTGAAACCGCAGTGTGCAGATTGCTGGAAATTCTGTGGTTGTACAAGAAAATTCCAAGAGCTACCCAACATTGTTTCTGGATTTTCTACAGAGGTGAAATCAAAGTGTGCATGGCACTACTTTATTCCCCCTCCTGCTGTAGCTCATAGTGGCCTGGAATCCCTGTGCCACCACCAGGGTGAGGATGAAGCTTTGCACTGGATTGCGAGGTGGGTACTTACTGTGGCGGGGTGGCGCTCTTTAGTGCCAGTGCCACATGCTGATGTCACTTCTGGCATGAACAAGAAGTGGTGGCGTAGGAGGTTAAGAGCGCGTGTATCTAATCTGGAGGAACCGGGTTTGATTCCCAGCTCTGCCACCTGAGCTATGGAGGCTTATCTGGGGAATTCAGACTAGCCTGTGCGCTCCCACACACGCCAGCTGGGTGACCTTGGGCTAGTCACAGTTCTTTGGAGCTCTCTCAGCCCCACCCACCTCACAGGGTGTTTGTTGTGAGGGGGGAAGGGCAAGGAGATTGTCAGCCCCTTTGAGTCTCCTGCAGGAGAGAAAGGGGGGGATATAAATCCAAACTCTCCCCCTCCTCCTCCTTCTCCTCCTCCTCCTCCTCCTCCTCGTAGTCACCTGAAAACTCTATAAAGTTTCTGGGTTAGTTCTTGATCATTGCCTAGGTGTGATATTAGACTTCTAGCTTGCGCTGAAATTGTGATGGATGGCATTGTGATGGATGGCTGCCCCCTGCTTTTGCCAGCCTATTTCTATCTGATGACCAGATAAACATTGACTACGATCGCCACTTCCGAGTTGTGAAATTCCTGAAGATTTGGGGGATGGAGAAAGTGGGGTTTGTGGAGGGGCCGGATTTCAGCAGGACATGTCATAGAGTCCACTTTCCAAGCCGACGTTTTCTCCCAGGCAGGCAGGGCGTAATCAGGTCCAGTCTCGCAGCACAGAACGGGTGGCAGACAAGAGCATAGTCAGAAGACAGTCCAATGGATCAAGGCAGGCAGCTGGCAAAGGCGTAGTCACAGGTCAGTTCAACAGGTCATGGCACAGGAGATCAGGTAAACAGTCTGGGAATCAGCAATGAACCAGGCACACGGAGGCAACAGGAAACACACTTGTTGCACTCAGGCAGAACCAAGTTTATATACAGAGCCTTGTCCATGGGATACGGATTCCGCAAGGAGTTAATCCTTCTCAGATGCAGACACTTCTATCTTCCCATATCTTGCTGCAATACGAGCACTCCTCCTTTGCTTCTGCAGCAGCAGCCTCTGCCTCCTGTGCACAGCTGACTCATTACTGGGTTCCCTAGGAGGATTTGCAGGTGCCTCACCTGCATGTCATCAAACAAGGAAGGGCTGGGTATGGGCTCTGCTGCCTGGTCTTCCTCAGGAGCAGCCAACATGTTGTCAGGTTCTGCCTCAGAGTCTTTTGAATCCTGGTAAGTACCCAGGGGCTGGCTGATGACAACAGGCCTCCTTCGCTTGGAGATCAGTTGTAATTCTGGGATACTTCCTGCCTCTATCTTGAGATCAGCAACCTTAACATTGGGGGTATCTGCAACAATTACCAGATGTTTGCCTGCCATTAGTGGGTACCTGGTAAGCAGGCCATACACCTTTGGAGTCCGGCAATCTAATTTTCCTGCTCATGTGAACCAGGCCAAAGTCCATTTCAGCCCTATTCTGTTGATCCACATTCACTTAACTATTCACTCACCCTGATCCCCCTTACGCCAAGCATTACCCAGCCTTCAGCGCGCAGTATCCCAGGCGTACAGATCGGCGTCCCCACAACCTTCGCAGAGCCCTTCGCAAGAGCACTATAGGATGCTGCGCAAGGCTGAGGGGGGGCGCGATAGCCGCAGCCGCTGGGTATTGCACTGTCACCGCCCCTCCTCGGGGGGGGGGGAGTGCCGGGGGCCCCCGCGCTACTCTCCTCAAGTAGTGCAGGGCTTAAGGAAAGTGGGGAAAGGCCCTATGTCTTTCCGAAGTCTCCTCCATCTGCTTTCTTTGCGTCTTGCCTTCCCTGCTTTCTCAGGTTTCTCTTCTGCTTCCCGCCCCCCCATCCGAGTTCTGCGTACCTGACATGTAGGAAGAAGGAGGCGTTAGGAAAGACTTGCACATTTCGGACCACTGATGGGAGATGCCACTTCGGAATGTATCTCCCTGGGAAAACCTTGCCGCAACCAGAAAACTAGCACATAGGAAGCACTAGATGTTCCATGCTGGCTTCTAAATGCAGGGGTTTTTAACGTAAGGAAGCATTGAAAAATGTAGTTCCTAGAGTTGTCAATTTCCCCTGGCCATCAGCTGGAGATGGGGGATCAGGTTACTGGATCCAGGTTGGGAAACTCTTGGAGATTTGAAGAGTAGTAGTAGTAGTAGTAGTAGTAGTAGTAGTAGTAGTAGTAGTAGTAGTTTGAATTTATACCCCACCTTTCTCTCCTGGAAGGAGACTCAAGGTGGCTTACAACCTCCTTTCCCTTCCTCCCCCCACAACAGACACCTGGTGAGGTAGGTGGAGCTGAGAGAGTTCCCAAGAAGAGAGTAGCCCAAGGTCATCCAGAAGGAATGTAGGAATATGGAAACACATCTGCCTTGAAGGTAGAACTGGGGAGGACAGGGAGGTCAGTAGGGGACAAAAGCATTCATTTCCTCCAGGAAAACTGAACTCATTAGTATGGAGATAAGCAGTAACTCCAGGGGATTCCCAGGTCTGACCTGAGAGGCTGGCACCCCTACATCTGAACTTTGTGCCCGTAATTGACAACCTTTCCTTTCTCCCTGGCATGAGCATCCCCCATCAGCAAGAGCAGAAGGGGTAAGCCAGGCATGCCACTTTCCGACTGTCCTGGTAACTTCTCAAAAGTCACAACTGCCTTCTTCCCTCTTGTCCCTGGTGGTGAAACGGTTATGTGGGACCGCAAGCAATTCCCCCCCCCCCCCCCCTTTTGGCAAGGCGAAAAGCTGCATTGCTCGCCGCAGTATTTCAGCAACATGTGTATTTAACAGTCTGGGCTTCTAATAACGAGTAACCTAACGCGATTGTCGTTTGCGGCGCGGAGATCCGCCTCGTGATTGATGGGCCCAATAGTGGTGGGCATTGTGCTTACTCAGAAGTTGTGGCGATGGAAGGAGGGCTTCTTTGTAAACACGCACCCAGAGATTGAAACACACACACAGAGAGACTTGGCACAGAAAGCCTTTCTGTGCACTGCAATAGCTGATCAGAACTAGGCAACCGGGATGCTATGTGCTGCTTTCCTGGTCTGTGATGCTCCTGGCTCTCAGCGCCTCCGTTAGCACGCCCGGCCGCTAGCAGCTTCCCGATTGCAGAGTCTGAACAATGCAGCAATCACGCTGGAGGGGCCACCTGGAAGTTTTGCTGGAGAGCATTTCGAGTGGCGCTCCAGAGCCCAGAGAGAAGCACGCCTGCCTTTAGCGATGTGGACTTGAGTTTTCTTTCCCCGGGCCCCATCAGGAGGAAGGGAGGAAGGAAATTATCACACCGGCAGCCGGCTGTGTGGATCCAGCTCTCCAGTTCTGTGCCTGCCTCTGGTTTTGATTTCTTTTTCCAACCCGTTGGCTGCCTTTTGCTGATCCGCTCGAGGATTTCCACCTGCTCCCAGAGAGGGTTTTTCGGAATGGATTGCTTGTGCATTGTCACGACCAAGGTAGGCACTGGAAACGTTTTGCCTTCTGTTTTGTCTGTCCTTCCTTGCTTGTAATTAAACAGGAGGGAAGATGCTCTCATCTCAGGTAGCAAGAAGTGATGGGTTTTAAGTCTTCCTTCAGTGAGCTCACAGGACTGCAGTCCTCTGGGGCGGGCGGGGGGGGGGGGGGGGGGGGTTAAACAGCGCCTTCCTAAATAACGTGTAATTTGTTTTAACCAGAAAAAGGCCTGTGTTGCTTTTTAAAACACCCTTGGATTTGGCTGGCATCTCTTAATAACTCAAGTCCCGGAGGACAGTCAGAAAATGTACAATTGTGTCGTGACAGATTTTTTGTGTGTGCAAATGTGTTGACTGCTGTTTGGCAGTTTTTCTTTCGGAAACTCTGACTCTTTCCTGCACCTTCCGTTCATTGCACTGGAAGCCAATCGTACAAAGCTTCCACAAAGACCATGTTTCTGATTGGAGAATTCAAACTTTCAGTGGGATATTGTGCCTTTTTTGGAGTTGGGGTACGGGGCATGTGACCGAGACAACGGTGGCTTGGATGATTGATCTTAGATCTTAAAAGGCGGATGGATGAATTGAGCTCTTGAGTACAAGTTTACAAAAAGCATAAGTTATAATTTACAGAATTCACTGTTGGAAATGGTTACTAGAAATAGGGTTGCCAAATCTGGGTTGGGAAAGACTTGAGGAGCCTGTGGGGTGTAGTGGTTAAGAGCAGTTTGATTCCCTGCTCTGCCACTTGAGCTGTGGAGGCTTATCTGGTGAACCAGATTAGCTTGTGCACTCCAACGCATGCCAGCGGGGTGACCTTGGACTAGTCACAGTTCTTCTGAGCTCTCTCAGCCCCACCTACCTCACAGGGTATTTGTTGTGAGGGGGGAAGGGAAAGGAGATTGTAATCCCTTTGAGTCTTCTTGCAGGAGAGAAAGGGGGGATATAAATCCAAACTCTTATTCTTCTTCTTGACAATTTTGGGTGTGGAACCTGGCAAGGGATCTCAGCAGGGTACAATGTTATAGAGTCCATTCTCCAAAGCCGCCATTTTGTCCAGGGAAACTGATCTTGGTCGCATGGAGATCAGTTGTAATGGCAGGAGATCTCCAGGTGCTGCCTGGAAGTTGGGAACCCTAACTAGAAAAGATGGCGGGGTGGGTGGAGGTGGGGGAAGAGACTGCTAAATTCATGGTTGTGTAGATCTAATAATGGTTGCCAGCAACTGCATCTAAATAGAACCTCAATTTTTAGAGACAGTATACCTTTTTAAACTGTTTACAAGGAAGCAAAAAGTCCTGCAGCTCTGTCTCGTTCATACTTGGCTTGGGGGCTTCCCCAATGAAAGAAACAGACTGCTGGAGTTAGTGAAGTTGGGGCTGACTACAAGAATGATAAAGGAGATATTAGCTTTTGTTTAGTGGATGTACAGATGTGATGTGTAATGGCTTGCTGCAGTCATATACAAACTAGATCTTGGCAATCGTTCCCCGGATGCTGCCTGGTATGACTAAATATGAAGAAGGCACATAGCAGAGAAGGGAAAATATTTGCCCAACCAGTACTTCAGGGGAATGTAATTCCACAGAGCACACCTTCCAAAGTGGCCGTCTTCTCCAGGTAAACTAATCTGTTGCCTGGAGATCAATTGTAATAGTGGGAAATCTCCAGCTCCACTTGGAGGATTGCAACAGTATTGTCCAAAGCACTTCTGGCTTTTCTCCTCCTTTCCATAGCAATCCATGCTGCCAAAGAGACAAGGCCTTTACAAAGGTGGCTTGTCTCTTTGGTACAGGGAATGACTCCCAACAAAAACAGTAAGCTAAGTTCTGTCTCAGGCCCCTTCTGCACATGCAGATCAATTCACTTGTAATCCACTTTCACAATTGTTTGCAAGTGGATTTTGCTATTTGCTACAGTAAAATCCAGCTGCAAAGTGCACTGAAAGTGGATTGGAAGTGCATTACTCTGCATGTGCGGAAGGGGTCTTTATTTGATACTTTAGATCATGTTTCCCAACCTTTTCGAGGTCAGGGTACCCTTGACCTCACTCTTCATATCTCACGGTACTCCTGCCACCACCCTCCACCTTCCCCTCCCATTGCCCCTGCTTGCCACACCCCCCACCTTCCCCCTCCCAGGGTGAGGGTAGCACTGGGGGTGGTGGTGGCTGCTGACCTTGTGGCAGGCCCTGCCCCATGGGCCAGCTCCATGTCCTTGCTGGCGCCAGTGGGAGACACCACAAAAATGAGGGGGGGCGGGGCGGTAGTGTTGCCGCGGTACCCCTGGGACATGCTCACGGCACCCCAGGGTACCCGGGAACCCTGGTTGAGAATGGCTGCTTTAGATCTTGGAATTGTAATGTGTTTTTCTGCACTTGAAGATTCCAGAAATCTCAGAAGTGTTATATCAGTGCCACTTAACGTATAAGTTACATCAGTGTGTTACACCACAGGTATAACAGCAGTTTTCCTTCAAAGTTTGCTTTGGTGAGTGGCCGCACACACCATGTCTGACTGCCCACCTGCAGAGGCCATGTGGCCTCCCTGCCCGGCCTGGGATGCGCCAACTGCTCCAAGTCCTACGTGACAACTCAGCTCACCACTGTGCCTGCCACTCTCACCTGCCATCTGGTTCCCAGTGTGGTGCCTCCTAGCCAAAGGCCAAGGCAGGTGGGTGGCTGGTGGCAGCGGCAGCAGCACTGCAACCCAACAGGCAACAAGTGGTAGAGGCTGGCAGGGCACAGCCCATAGGAGCAGGAAGAGGAGGAGATGTGGTAGCTGGTCTTGGCGGCGGCGAGGCGGGGCATTCTTACAGCCCTTGCCCTCCTCCTTCCTCAATAACCCAGATTTCCTGCCTTGGAAGGAGGTGGCTAGGGTGCCCCCAGTCAAGTGAGGCCTGGGTCATGTGTCCTGGCTTGCCCCATCCTAGATACGCACCTGACCATACCATCTTCATGTTTGGAGCTATACTGTTGGGTATTAGGATCCCCACCCCCCAAATTAGCAGCCAGACATATTTTTCAGCCTTCATGCTTTTATATTTTAATGACCACGCTTTCTTATTATCTCTCCCACAAAACCTAATCTGAAACTCTTCGCAGTTCCCTGTCATTTTTTAAAAAGTGATAACAACTTTGTAGTGTATAAATATATACGAGGTGGACGAAGTTGTCATCACCACGAAAAGTTAACATTCCTTCCCTTAAATAGGCTTTGTACAACTTTTGTGAACCACCAAGATGCGCTGAGAATAAATGACTCATAAAAATAGTTGGAGAGGCAGTACGGTGAAGTGGTTTTAGTGTTGGACTAGGATCTGAGAGGCCAATGCAAAGTCCCATTCTGTCATGGCAACTTGCTGGGTGACCTTGGGCCAGTCACATGCTCTCAGCCTCCACCCTATTTGGATGGGAAACCTCCAAGGGACACTGTGGGCTACAATGCAGAGGCAGGTGTGACACAGGTCAACATTTAGCCTTATTTGATGCAAGAAGACGGCAGCCCAGAAGGCAGCAAGTCAGGACTGCCAAAAGGTAGGATTCTAATGGCTGTGAGAGGAGATTTTGGGAGATCTGGTGGAACTGAACTTGTGATCAGGTACATGCTAATTGGGCTCTGGAGGAGGAGGAGGAGGATTCCCCACTCCTTCACATGAGCAGCAGACTCTTATCTAGTGAACTGGATTTGTTTCCCTACTCCTCCATTCCTTCTGGATGACCTTGGGCCAGTCATAGTTCTCTCCAAACTCTCGTCCCCACCTACCTCACAAGGTATCCGTGGTGACGTGAGGAAGGGAAAGGAGTTGTAAGCCTCTTTGAGACTCCTTACAAGAGAGAAAGGTAAGCTATAAATCCAAAATTCTTCTTAATTTTTACTACTTCCTCAATCTCTTTGGTTACCACTTGATGGAAACTATTAACAGCTGGTATGTCACATTAGGTGTGAGTACTGATTTTGGTTTGAAACAGGAAATCTCTTGATCGGTTACTCTTTTACCACCCCCCACCCCAAACCCTAAAGCTTAATTAATCTAACTAATTTAAACAAATCAGTCCTAGTCTAAAAAGCAGCACATTTTGGTTTGGGCATTAACCTCATACCCTAATTCAAAGTCTTATAATTTTCTATAGAAAGTATTTTTGATGAGAAAGTTACTACTGTGTTTTTTTGTTCTGTCTCTGAGGGATAGAGGGTGGGGAAAAGCCTGCTGCATCTGACTCTTAGCAGCACCATCTAAACATGACTGATCCTGTGATTCATTGCCAGGACACAGCATGTAATCAAAACTTAGTCCTTTTTCTCTTTAAAATAACATCATGGTTTATAAAATGCAGTATAAGCTTGAGTTTAGCACAGAGGTCTTCAAACTATGGCCCCCCAGATGTTCACGAACTACAATTCCCATCAGCCCTGCCACTTAGCCATGCTGATGGGGGCTGATGGGAATTGTAGTCCATGAACATCTGGAGGGCCATAGTTTGAAGACCCCTAGCATGATGGTGAGCCAACGTGGTGTAGTGGTTAGTTGACACTAATTTGGAAAACCAGGTTTGATTCCTCACTCCTCCGCATGTGGGGCAGACTCTTTAACTGGTGAACTGGATTTGTTTCTCTGTTCCTCCACATGAAGCCTGCTGGGTGACTTTTGGCCACACAGTTATCGGAACTCCACACCTACCTTACAAGGGTTGACTATGCACGGCGAGGTTCCCAGGACTTCAAAGAGAATGGGCCGGGGAGTCTTTGTTTCAGGCATGTTTTGCATTATTACCCACCACCCTGTTTGCAGCGGGACAGGCGTTACCCATCAACTGGCTTTTTGCTTGCGTGGGGGGGGGGGGTTTGTAATCCACAGGGCAAATGAACAAAACAGCTAATAGTTATTCACGTCAATCACAGTTGCCAAATATTTTGATCCCAAATAGGTTATCTCTGGGTCAGAGTCTGCAAGGAGAAAGGAAAGTCCCACAAAAGTTGCATAGAATTAGTTGACCCCAGCTGTTAAGCATGTGCTGGGTGTTATGTGCTAAGTGCCATCAAGTCACTTCCAACATGGTGACCCTATGCAGTGGTGTAGTGCCAATGGGACAGGGGGTGCGACGCCCCGGGCGGAGCTGCAACAGGGGCGTGGCGGGGGCATTCTGGGGCATTCCAGGGGCATTGTGGGGTGGGGCGGGGTGGGGCGGGGGTGTGGTGGACGGTGCTGTGGCAGGGGCACAGGACGCAGGCATGACCCAGGTGCAATTTCCCCTCCCTCCGCTCCTGACCCTATGAATCAAGGTTCTCCAAAATGTCCTATCATTAATAGCCTTGATCAGGTCTTTTAAATTGAGGGCCGTGGCTTCCTTTATAGCAGGGGTCTTCAAACTATGGCCCTCCAGATGTTCATAGACTACAATTCCCATGAGCCCTACCACTTGGCCATGCTGCTAGGGGCTGATGGGAATTGTAGTCCATGAACATCTGGAGGGCCATAGTTTGAAGATCCCTGCTTTATAGGTTCACTCCATCTCATGCTAGGTCTTCTTCTTTTCCTCCTGCCTTCAACCTTTCCTAGGATGATGTTTCACAGGTTCTGTATCGCACAAACATGCTTCAATTTTTAATATAATCTTTAGTTTTTATTTTTAATCTGATCAATAGATCCATAGATCAACATGAAAAAAGCGAACTATTAAAGAGAAGTTTTGAATACAACAGCTGTACACTTTGCCCAAACTGGTTGTCTTTTATGGTGGGAAGTGAGGGGGGAGTAATGGCAGCGTGCAAATTGCAAAACTGCAAAAGGACGATGAGAATTGCCATTTGCGAAGCTTCCCAGGTTAATGATCATCCATCTCCTGATGTGCTGTAAACCCAAGCATCAAGATCAGCAGGTTTTTCCTGGTGTAGTCTGGAATCACTGATTGCTTGTGTATAAAACTACATGGCCGGAGACATCCCAGTTTGTTGATCAAATACAGGGGCCAATCAGGTGTTTGGACATTTTTTAAAGTGTTGGTATCCATTTATCAATCTATCAATATTGTTATTTAATTTTTTATAGTCTAAAGATCTAAAAATAGGCAGGAGAGGGAAGGCAATCGAAATGATACTGCTGCACAAGAAGCGGGAAGTTGTCAGTAACAGGGAGGAGGGTGAGGGAGAAGCCTGCAAAGTAGCGCGACGGAGTGGTGGTGGTGGGGAGAAGTCTAGGGGGGCGGGCTGCAGGCAGAGGGAAGAGGTCCAGGGGAAAGCTATGCCCACTGAAAAAGCTGCCCCACTCTGGCAGCAAAGCAAAATTAAAATAATTCTATAAGTGAAGTTGCTTGCTGCGGAGAGAGTAGAAAGTGAAAGTAGGGCTAGAGGAAATATAGGCATAGACAAGAAAACTTGTTGTGGTGAACATTCACTTTTACCATGCAGCAAACACCTTATGTGTAATCTGGGGAAGGAAGGGAAGGAGTTCGTAAGCCACTTTGAGACTCGTTAAAAGTAGAGCAAAGCGGGATATAAAAATCAACTCTGTAAGGCCTGTTTGACAGTGGAATACACTACCTTGGAGCATGGTGGAGTCTTTGAGGTTTTTTGAAGAGAGGCCACCTGACATGAGTGGTTTGATTGTGTGTTCTTCATGGCAGGGGGTTGGACTTGATGGCCCTTGGGGTCTCTTCCAATACTATGATTCTACTATGTAAAAATGTAGGTATTCAAAATAACTTGGATAACATGGACTTAAACAAGTACTAAATGATAACTTTAAAAACAAAAATATATAGCATTTATAGCCACTAGCTGACTGATTCATTTGCTTACCCTTTGTTTAAACTATTGGACCCCAACCAGCATGTGGCAGTGATAGGTCGTGGGTGGGGGCGGGGGAGAAGGAAAACTTGAATTTTCATCAAGGTGTATGAAAAAGTGCTCAAAACCCTGCAAATTATGCTGCAGACCTGTATTTGAATGCATGAAAAGTAACCCAGCAAATAGGTTTGAACTGTTGCAAACAGCTGAACTGACTGACATAAATCAGCTCCCTAACTATGGCAGATGAAGAGAACATGATGGAAACTGGCTGGTGTTTGCCAAGATGCTAGAGAAGATGCTAGAAATTAAATACAGTGAGGGTCTTTCTCCAGTGTTTTCGTCTCTGCATTTAATGAGCTAAATAGCAATGCTCCAGTGGCTTCGTGGAGGTGTGCCAGTTCGTGGCAGCTGAGGCATAGCCCAATATGTGTATTTGTGAAGCCTAACGGGACCGCTCGCATGCGCGTCACTTTGCCTGCCTGATTTAATTCTCTCATAAAGGCAGTTCTGTTTTCAGATTTGTGCTCTAAACATCTTTTTATTTCTCCCTTCTAAGGTTTTTAAAAAACCATAAACATCCATTAGTTTGCTGTTGAGCTGTTTGTGTCAGTGTCTCAGCCGCTTTTCAGTCTTGCAGCTCCTAATTAGGCTGTTTGCTCACATTTTTACTATGAGTGATACTGTATGGGATGCTATACTATAGTAACCAACAACACCATCCCTGTGTGTGTGTGTGTGTGTGTGTGTGTGTGTGTGTGTGTGTGTGTGTGTGTGAGAGAGAGAGAGAGAGAGAGAGAGAGAGAGAGAGAGAGAGAGAGAGAGCAAATCCAATTTGGGAGCATCAGGGCATCGGCAGATTTGCCCTCTCTGGGGCATTGACCCTGCTGGAGTGGCACTCCTGCCAGCGTTGCACTGCCGCCTCCCCCTGGTGCAGAAACATGATGTGGCACCGCAGAGGCGGTCTGGGGATGTGGCTGAGGGAGGGACCAACTTTAGTTGGCTCCCTTCTGGCCCTTCATCACCCACTCGCCCGAGAGGCCCGAGGATGCTTCAGTCTTAAGCCACAGCAAAAGATCACCTGATTTAAGGGTCCAGTGGTGGGATCCAGTGCCCCAGAAGTAACAGCAGTCTCCCATGGTGGTGGGGATTCAAACTGCAACTAATAGTGCCAATGGGACTGGGCAGAGGCATGACGGGGGCAGTGGCCAGGCATTCTAGGAGTGGGGGCATTCCTGGGCGGGGCTGTGGCAAGGATGCAGCCACTGCACCGGTCCTTGGGTGGGAAACGAATGCACGCAGGCGCAGGCTGCCACGCACGCCGGTGCACCTCCTGCTAGGCTGCTTCAAGTTCTGCGCGCTACTGCTGAGAAGAGGGGCGTAACTAAGGCAAAAATCACATGGCAAAATCACCCATTAGTAACCCCCTCTCGGCACGCACAAATAATTAGTAACCTACTCTCGGGAACCTGTGAGAACCTGCTGGATCCCACCTCTGGTTAAGTCTGAAAAGCCCCATAGAGGCTGCTGAGCGGCAGGGGGTCTTTGAGGGTCTCCCCATGCCACTGGGAAGCCTCTTTGGGTGCAATGGCTGGGTGCGGCCATGGCACCTGGCTGGGCACCTGGGGCTGCCTGACTTACAGCCCTATGTGTATTTACTGGAGAGTAAGCCCAACTGAGTACAGTGTGTTTTGCTTCTGAGGAAACATGCATAGGATTATGCTGTATGAGTCACAGCTATGAATCAAGAATCTCCACTTTGAATGTTTGCCTGGGCCATGAATTCAAGAGATGGTCTTAGGGCTGCCATCAGGGAGGTAGGTTAGTGTGTGTGTGTGTGTGTGGGGGGGGGGGTCATGGGTTCAAAGCCCTCCCATTACATGTCCAGCTTGCTTGAAACAATGCATGGAACAGAGCAGCCGGAAAGTCAGCTCAGCCACTGAACCCACCCCATTAAAAAATCTATACCTACATCACTGGCTGCCATGCCAGCTCTAGATTGGGAAATACCTGGAGGTTTTGGGGGTGAAATTTGGGGTGGGGAGGGCTCAGGGAGGGGAGGGACCTCGGCAAGGTGTAAATGCCACAAAGCAACCGTTTTCTCCAGGGTGACTAACTTGGGTCATTAGGACATCTCCAGATGCCACTTGGAGGTTGGCACCCTTAAATGTGATGTTTTTGCAGTTGATCTACCATACAGATTACTGTAAGGATGATAAGATGGTGCATTCAAAACTTTTTGCATGCAGGAAAGTGTAATGGATTGGATCAAAGAAAGTTGTTGTGGACAGATCATGGGTATTTGCTGAAGAAGAAGAAGGAGGAGGAGAGTAGGAGTAGGAGTAGGAGTAGGAGTAGGAGTTCGGATTTATACCCCCCCTTTCTCAAAGGGACTCACAATCCCTTTCTCAAAGGGGCTTACAATCTCCTTTCCCTTCCTCCCACAACAAACACCCTGTGAGGTGGCTGGGGCTGAGAGAGCTCTGAAAAGCTGTGACTAGCCCAAGGTCACCCAACTGGCATGTGTTGAAGTGCACAAGCTAATCTGGTTCACCAGATAAGCCTCCACAGCTCAGGTGACAGAGCGGAGAATCAAACTCGGTTCTCCAGATTAGAGTGCACCTACTCCTAACCACTACGTCACTGCTGCTCACCCCCTCCAATAGCTGTCCCTTCCAACCCCAAAAAAGTTGAACCTCCATGAAGGTCAGGGAGGGTTGGAGTATGATGGGGGGAGAAGTAAAAATAGCCCCTACCCCATTCTCTCCCTTCTGCAAGCCCAGCTCTGCCAACAGAAGATGAGCAATTTCATGTCAGTCCTCTAGCCCATGTGGCTGTAAATGATTTATTTTTTGTTATGATTGCCATCTCATCTAATCACTCTTAAATTTCTCTCTAACTCTTTCCACTCTCTGTGTTGTGTCCCTATAGATAATTTCCCTGGCAGGAAATGTTGCTTGTAACAGCTTGTAACACCTAAACATAGTCTCATAGTATCATTTGGACACATTATAATTTGGAAGCGCTATATAAATAATAAACAGTAACGATCAATAATTCATTTCCGCCGACAGATCTGGACCTTAGTTATCCCTTTTTGTCCCATTACTTTTCTCCCAAAAGGTTCCTGCTGTCCATTTCAACATAACATAATCATGAACAATAAGAACATCCGTGTCGTTCCAGCTTCTTTATGGGGTGAAACAGTGGGACAGATTTTTAAAGGTTTGTGGCCAAGATGGAAGGTGCCAGTTATTCAATTTGTAACTCATCGAATTACATATAAAAATATCAGCATGGTCTTTTCCTTTCCATGCCTGCAGAGTAATAGCCACTGAAAAATGAATGGCTGTTCAGTATGCTATCCACTCTGAAAAAGAAATTCAATAACGCACGAGGCACCGCTCTTCCGCTTCTGCGTGTGAAAAGGACCTGGAAACTTCTCCTGATATTTCTTCCCAGCTAGCTCCGTTCCTGCCTTCAGATGCCCTAGTGTAAGGGGTTGTTACTCCGGTCATCAATTGAGACTCAAGAAGGTTTCAAGAGCTTTATTGGAACTGTGTCATCCCAAGGCTCAGATAGCTGAAGTTTGGCTCTCTGGCCCTGGTATATACCTGTCAGTTACAGAAAAGTTCAGCCCATAATCTCCCCCACCCTCGCATTCCCATAATATCAGCATTTGAAAGGACGGTGGGAACAGCCGCATTGTTTAGGACAGACAGTTCACTCCCTTGAAGAAGGCAGATAAGAATGAAGAATCCACTAACCTGGATAGCTTTAAAAAGGGCTTGGACAGATTTATGGAGGAGAAGTCGATCTATGGCAGAGTTTGAGAACCTGTGGTTTTCTGATGTTAGGGAATTACAATTCCCATCAGCCTCTGTCAGCATGGCCAATTGGCCATGCTGGTAGGGGCTGATGGGAATTGTAGTTCCTGAACATCTGGAGAGCCGCAGGTTCCCTACCCCTGATCTATGGCTACCAATCTTGATCCTCCTTGATCTGAGGTTGCAAATGCCTTAGCAGACCAGGTGCTCAGGAGCAGCAGCAGCAGAAGGCCATTGCTGTCACCTCCTGCATGTGAGCTCCCAAAGGCACCCACACTGAGAGCAGCAGGCGTTAATGGACTAGATGGACTCTGGTCTGATCCAGCAGGCTTGTTCTTATGTTCTTAACGGGAAGCTCTATTGACTAGGTTTGCACAAGCAGGGGGAGGCCTCCTTAGCCTGGGGTGATGATGATGGCAAAGCCATCTGTGGCCTTGGAGTGGACATGCTAGCTGCCAGGCCGAGAATGGCACAGGCCTGATACCTGGCATGGGTAGTTGAACTTAGCCCAATCTTGTCAGATTTTGGAAATTAAGCAAGTTCAGCCTGGGTTAGTATGTGGATGAAAGGCCTCCCAGGAATTCAAGGTTTCAATTCACTCTTTAGTGAATTGAATTCACTCTTTAGTTTGGAGAGGAGACGTCTGAGGGGGGATATGATTGAAGTCTATAAAATTATGCATGGGGTAGAAAATGTTGACAGAGAGAATTTTTTTCTCTCTTTCTCACAATACTAGAACCAGGGGGCATCCATTGAAAATGCTGGGGGGAAGAATTAGGACTAATAAAAGGAAACAATTCTTCACGCAACGTGTGATTGGTGTTTGGAATATGCTGCCACAGGAGGTGGTGACACACTAACCAGATAGATAGCTTTTAAAAGGGTTTGGGATGAGATTTATGGAGGAGAAGTCGATCTATTATTACGCTCAATCTTGGATCCTCCCTAGTCTCAGATTGGCAAATGCCTTAACAGACCAGGTGCTCAGAGGAGCAGCATGCCAACCTTTCACATCCTGCAGCTGTGAGCTCCCAAAGGCACCCAGTGGGCCACCAGAGTAGCAGAGTGCTGGAATGACCAGATGGACTCTGGTCTGAGATCCAGCAGGCAAGTGCTTTATGTTCTTATGTTATTAAGGTTGTGCCACAGAGGCAAGGAATGGCAAACCTCTTGTGAACGTCTCTTGCCCTGAAAACCCTATGGGGTTTCCATGTGTCAGCTGTGACTTGATGGTCCTTTTCTCCCTGACCCACCAAAAGTTGGTTATGCAGCTGCTATACAAGACACAATACAGTATGGCCAACCATTATTCATAGCCAGCATGGTGTAGTGGTTAAGAGCGGTGGACTGTAATCTGGGAAAGCTGGGTTTGATTCCCCACTCCTCCATGTGAGTGGCAGACTCTGATCTGCTGAACTGGATTTGTTTCCCTGCTCCTCCACACAAAGCCTGCTGGGTGACCTTGGGCCAGTCACAGTTCTCTCTGAACTCTCTCAGCCCCACCTATCTCACATGGAACCAGTTGTGGAGAGGGAAAGGGAAAGAGTTTGTAAGCCACTTTGAGACTTCTTACAATTGAGAAAAGTTGGGTGTGAATGCCAACTCCTCCTCCTCCTCCTCCTCCTCCTCCTCCTCCTCCTCCTCCTCCTCCTCCTCCTCCTATTCTCCTTCTCCTTCTCCCTTCTCCCTTCTCCCTTCTCCCTTCTTCTTCTATGTTTGCCTATTGAGTGCATTCAGAGTAACTAGGGTGTTGTGGGTTTTCTGAGTTGTATGGCGGTGTTCCAGTGGCATTAGGAGAAAATGCTACTGGGACACTGTCACACAACTGGGAAAACCCACAACACCCTAGCGATTCCGGCTGTGAAGGCCTTAGACAATACATTCAGAGTAGCTTTCATGGCACCACAGCCCATATTATCAAAGAACAAGAGTGTCCCCAATAGCTTTCTGGCCCTCTGCACTGAACCATCAGATCAACCAATTCTTGATGTGTCAAATGGATTATTAATGTAAAGTCTTTGAGAAATGTACACTGAAGGTCAGTCCCCACCATGCAGTGATTTTTTATTTTCTGGGTAATCATCTCAGTGGTGGAGATGAATTATTGATTGGTTGATTTGTCAGGAAAAATATTTATGCTGCCTTTCCCAAGAATTTGAGGTGGCTCAAAGCTAAAACAGTACAATCAAGCCATCCAGCCACTAAGACAAACGTTAAATGCCCTAAAACTGGCCAGATCCTTCACTGTCAATCAAATTGTGTCTGGGAGCGGGCAGGGAGAGTGGTGGACTTGGCTCCAGTGTCCAGCCAAGCAGGCAGACTGGGGGCACAGCAGGCCGGGCCTTCCCGTGTCTCTCTTCCATGTATTACAGTGAGAAGAAGAGAGAGGAGGAGGAGGAGGAGGGAGGAGGAGGAGTTTGATTTTATATCCTTTTTCTCTCCAGGTAGGAGACTCCAAGGGGCTTACAATCAACTTTTCACCTTCCCCCCTCACAACAACATCACCCCTGGTGAGGTAGGTGGTGGGGCTGAGAGAGTTTTTCCGAGAAGCTGTGACACAGTCTGTCAAGGTCACCCAGCTGATGCGTGTGTGGGAGCGGTACAGGCTTAATCTGAATTTCCCAGATAAGCCTCCACATCACCAGGTGGCAGATGAGAATCACAAAACCCGGTTCCTCCAGGATTAGATAATTTGACGAGTTCTTTTATCCCTCTACTACTCAACTTGCTGCTCCTGCAGACTTGCTGTGGTTTATGGTAAGTTAGCTGCACCTGACGGCACATCATGCACACTACTACACATAGACAGGCACATTAGTGCATCTTCCTCCCCTGGAAACTGGGCTCCCCCATAAGCATAAGGGGAGACATTGGGTCCACAGAGCAAATCTGCTCTGAGGCAGCCAGAAAAGCACTGAAGTCCTTGTAGACCAGGACCTGGGCATTATATGGTCTGCAGGCCACATCCGGCCTCCGGATGACCCTGACTGGTCTCCCTGTCTTGTTGGGAGTGAGGGCGCCTTTGAAAGCCCCTGTGAGAAGCCGGGTTGCCTTGCATATGGCCGGCTCTCTCATGCGGGGCTTTCAAAAGTCACACCCTCCTGCAGCTGGGGAGCGATGCGTCTTAGGTGCCCCACAGTAGTCAAGTTGCCTCGGCTGCCGGCTTCTGCGGGGCTTTCAAAAGTGCCTCGGCCTCCCACCCAGTTGGGGAGCGATGCGTCTTTGAAAGTTCTGCAGAAGCCGCTTGGCTCAGAATGCTTCTTCCTGCGCGGCTCTCAAAAGCGCCTCACCCTCCTGCCTTATTGGGGAGCCAGGTGTCTTTGAAAGCCCCAAGAAGTCGGGCTGGCCTTGTTGCCGCAGGTTTCTATGGGGGGGGGCTTTCAAAAGCTACCACCCCTCCATAATTTGTTGGGGAGCGAGTTGTTGCTGAAAGCCCCAAGAGAGTCAAGGTTGCCTTGGTTGCCGGGCTCTCTATGAAGTTTTCAAAATGCCTGTTTTAAATAGAGCGAGAGTTTTTTGAGGTGCCCCTTGCAGAAGCCGTTTATGCCATGGGCTTCTCAAAAAAGCTACGCACCTCTGTCTTTGTTGGGGAGCTGAAGTGCCTTTGAAAGCCTTGCAGAAGCCGGTTGCCTTGGCTGTCGGGTCATGCGGGGCTTTCAAAAGCGCCTCTCCCCCCTACCTTGTTGGGGAGTTTAGGGTGCCTCCCAGGTGTTGGCTACTGCCTTTACGTCGGTTTATGGGCTTCTCAAAAGTCACTATTGGGAGCTGGTGTTTGAAAGTTCTCCCAGAGAAGCTGGTTGCCTTGGCTGTCGGCTTCAAGTGGGGTTTCTTCAAAAGCCCCTTCTGCCTTTTACCAGGCCCTCCACAATATTTTCTGTTTCTTATGCGGCCCCATGAAAAAAATAATTGCCCACCCCTGTTGTAGACCGTATTAACAGGGGGCCAGGAATCAAATAAACCAAAAGCACGTTAACTTCACACACCCCAGTTGAAATGTGCGTTACAAGTGTTTTAAAGTAGTCTGGGATGGCACATTGAATGTTGCCTGAAGTGTTCGCACACAGCGATAAGTTAATGGAATTTGGTCATGTTGGCAGGGGCTGATGGGAATTGTAGTCCATAACATCTGGAGTGCCAAAGGTTCGCCACCACGGGCCTAGAAGCTGGGAGATGAGACCTATAGGAAGGATTGACTAGGTCAAATTCATGATTAGAATATCAGGCTAATTCCCTCTTCAAGGAGCGATAGCGTGTAGACAGCACAGAAATGAACTCATTAGCATGGAAGTTAGTGAGGGACTCTCTTCAGCGTTAGTTAGCTCTGTGCTAAAAAGGTATGTTCTACTGTGCCCTGAGGAAAATCAAGAGACTCCACTTTACTGATTTGAACTACCCAGTTATGCATGTGTAGTTTAATACATTTAGGTAAATTAAATTTGATGAAACCAAATGGCTAAATGAAGAAAATACTTGCCTCCCCTTCGCCGTTTGCATTGATTCACTGTTGGGTAGTTTCGTGCCCTTTGATTGCTCGGTGGCTGATTTCCAGTGCTGTATTCATCGTTCTTTGCCTTCACTGCCCTGAGTGCAGAAGCATAGCCCAGTGCAAAATCTGGTTTTCTGCTTTCCCCCCATAGGCGGCCACCCTCCCCTACCACGACCCAACATTTTTTTTGCACCAGGCCTTGAAGTCAGTGTATGGACCCAGGGGGAAGGAGGTGTGTTGTGTGTGTGTGTGTGGGGGGGCAATTTTCTGCTCCCCACGTGACTAAATGGCCACAATCTGGGGACATTTGACCCCATATGTCCCCCTGAGCAGTCTGCCCTGCCTGAGTGTCACATACTGAATAAGTACTGTCCCTCCAGCTTCCACTTTTATTCAAGGGTGTCCATGATACCGTGGCTTCAAGCACAGTGTTGCGAACTGATTGGCAGAATCATGTTTTTAATCCAATGGGATTAAGAGGCAGTGAGGGCAAACAAGGCCAAGCAAGGCCAAGTCAAGTGAAGGCAACGAAGAGCAAACGAGGTGCTGAAAGGGAGCAGCAGTGGCGTAGTGGCTAAGAGCAGTGGCTAAGAGCAGGTGCACTCTGATCTGGGGTATCACGCCGATTCCCCAGGCTTCTCTAAGGCCACTTGAGAGTTAGTGGAGGCTTATCTGGGGAATTCTAGATTAGCCTGTACACTTCCCACATATATGCCAGCTGGTAATGACCTTGGGCTAGCTCTGTCACAGCTTCTTGAGCTCTCTCAGTCTCTGGCACCCACCTCATACAGGGTGTTTGTTGTGAGGGGGAAGGGCGAGGAGATTGGGCTCCCTTCTTGAGTCTCCCCTGCAGGAGAGAAAGGGGGGATATAAATCCAAACTCCTCCTCCTCCTCCTCCTCCTCTCCTGCTCCTCCTCCTCCTTCCTCCTCCCTCCCTCTTCTTCTCTTCTTCTTCTCTCTCTCTTCTCTGGCATGGCAATACTACAGTTAGGCCTTTGGGTAGCTTAACTTGCTAAAATGGTTAAACATGGAAGATGCTTTCTGAAGTTAGCGAAACATGAACATGAAACTAAGTTGCTCAGCTCTGGTTATGAATTTAAAATGACATAAGCCTCTTTGAGTCCCCTAGATCAGGAGAAAAGTGAAATAGAACTCTTTTATATAATTAAGTAAACTTTTACTTGCCATGGTAAAGTTTTGTGGTAGTTGTTACTAGTTTTTAAGTTTGGGGTTTAGCGATTATGAATATAAATTTATGAAAAATTTAACATTCCCAGATTTTTTAAAAAGGAACTTCATGGGAAATATGCAGAGCAAACCTATATAAATCGCATATGGAACATTTCGTAATTATATCTTGTCAAAAGCCCATTTTTCTTCTCTCCTTTATTCCTTAAAAATATGGTAATTGCCCCTTTCCCCCTTGTAGTTAATTTTAAATTTCTGAAGGAATTAAGCAAGCTAAATCTCTTCATTTTCCCCCCTCCCTCCCTCCTGTTGGTCTCTATGGCAGCAGCAAGAACAGAATTACTTTGATCTCTATTTCTAAATGGCACCTCGTTTCTTCCTAGCATTGATCTTGTTTAGCGCGAATGAGATTTCTGATAAAATTCCATTAACTTATCGTTTGTTGATCTTGGAGAGATGTCTTTAGGGGGAACCGCTTTAGAGCTGAAAGACAAAAGGTGATTTGTTTTAGAGGAATCAATGAAAAGCGCTGTAAACTATGGGAGAAAAATCCGCAATTAACCGCTTGGCCAGACCCCATTAGGGCTTTTAATTCTGCTTAGAATCGGAGAGCCGCATCTCAGAAGTCTGAAACGGAGAAAGCAGTATATAAACATTCAGGAGCCTGTCGTAGAATTTAATGAGAGGGCTGCCCTTGTGGCTATTGTGTGTCTTGTTTGCTGAGTAAGGGTCTATCTCCACATATATATCTGACAAAAAACATGGCTGGATTCAGCAGGTGCTTTGCAGTGGCTGATGGGTTTTTTGTTTTTGAATTTACATACACTCCTGGATTAGGATTGGCCAGCTTCTTCTTCTTCTTCTTCTTCTTCTTCTTCATAGGAGGTTAAGAGCTCGTGTATCTAATCTGGAGGAACCGGGTTTGATTCCCAGCTCTGCCGCCTGAGCTGTGGAGGCTTATCTGGGGAATTCAGATTAGCCTGTGCACTCCAACACATGCCAGCTGGGTGACCTTGGGCTAGTCACAGCTTCTCGGAGCTCTCAGCCCCACCCACCTCATGGTGGCTTAGAGTTGTGAGGGGGGAAGGGCAAGGAGATTGTAAGCCCCTTTGAGTCTCCTGCAGGAGAGAAAGGGTGGGATATAAATCCAAACTCCTCCTCCTGCTCCTCCTCCTCCTCCTGCTCCTCCTGCTCCTGCTCCTCCTCCTCCTCCTCCTCCTTTTCTTCTTCTTCTTCTTCTTCTTCTTCTTCTTCTTCTTCTTCTTCTTCTTCTTCTTCTTCTTCTTCTTCTTCTTCTTCTTCTTCTTCCTCCTGCACTAGATACCTGCCACCAAATAGGAAGATGAGGCAACTTGTATCCTTATTTTTATTTTATTTCATTTGTATTTATTCTGTTTTAAATTTTTTTTGCCCCTCCTTACCTCCTTGGTCTCCAGGCAGTTAACAATGCAAAACCAAGGTGTGAGGATAGAGATTATTTTAAAAAGTCCAATAAAGTCCAATGCTGGGGCGCGCGGTGGGACCGGAAGCACTTCGGGGCTAAAAATCTTGTCCCGACACACTTCTTCTTTGCAGCATGCTAAGAGAGGAGATAGATCAGGGCAAAAAAAAATCTTGTCCTGACAGGCTTCCTCTTCGTGGTGTGCCAAAAGAGGAGGCGCAAGATTTCTTGTCCGAACGCACTTCCTCTTGCCCTGCACTTGCTTCTGCAGGGAAAGTGAGAGCACTGGTGTAACTTTTTGCACCAGAGCAGGGTGGGGAACACCCTGCAGTGGGTAACTGGAAAGGGAAAGGAAGGCCAAACCAAAAGCTGACAAAACAACTGAGAACATCACGACAACGGTAGGGACATAGCGGCCAGTGACAATATAACCTCAGCCATAGACCTGGTGGAACGTCTCATACTTAAAGGACCTGCAGAGCTGAACCAGGTCCCATAGGGCCCAGGTCTCATTTGAAAGAGAGTTCCATCAGGCTGTAGCCAGAGCTGCAAAACCGCTGCCCAGTTCTGGTCCAATTCTGTCATGTCTCCTGGTTGGAATGTGAGATTCTCCCCACAGTGACTGCTCCCTCCCCCCCTCCCCCCCTTCCCGGGACTGCTGGCTTTTGCGTTCCAAAGCACCGGAGAGTGTGGGTTGTTTTGGCTGATGGGAAGGCAGTATCATCTCCTTCTTGTCAGAATGGGGAGATTGGCTTGTTCCCCACAAATCAGAGAAAGGGGGAGGGACTTGCGGAGACTGTGAGGAAGTATTTAAGCTCTAGCACGGAGCCAGTGAGAACACCTTGGCCCCTTCTCCACACGCAGAATAATGCACTCTCAATCTGCTTTCACAATTGTTTGCGAGTGGATTTGGCTACTCTGCACACAGCTGTGAAGTGCATTGCAAGTGGGTATAAAGTGCATTATTCTGCATGCGCGGAAGGGGTCCTTATTTCTAGTGCTTGCTTTACAGAGAAACTCAGAGAGGAGAGTCCTGATGGAAAGAGATGGGTCAGGATAAAGAGCCAACTCTCTCCTCTCCCAGTCTGTATGCCTCTCAGGGTGGAGGGTGAATGGTATGCCCTTTGGTGGCCTCATTTCTGAGTAGGTGAATGTGTCCTTTGCTCAACAGCCCTTCAGCCTTGATTGGATGTTCTTCTGTTGCTCTTCTTGTGCAGGTATATCTCTTCACAGTGGGCTTACCTTATGGAGCTTTGGTTTACCTTATGGAGCTTATGGAGCACTGAAATGGTCATTTAAAATATTTCATCTTACTTTATCTGCTTCTTTTCTGCATCTACTTTTTGCTTTCCGCTTTTCATTGTACATGTGTAGGGTTAGTGATTTCTGGGTGTGGTCCGGAGATCACCAGATATGACTGCTGTCTTGGCTAAGGAAATCAGTTCTCCTAGAGCAGTGGTGGCAGGGATTGATGGGAATTGTAGTCCATGAACATCTGGAAGGCCATTGGTTCACCACCACAGCCCTAGAGGAAATGGCTGCTTAAATCATGCCCTCCCCACACTTCCAAATGTCTAGTATGTGTAGATGGTGACCCTCGGACTATTTGCATGCAAAATGCAGACTCTGTTGTTCAGGCAGAGCCATGCCGTTGTGCCAGGTGATGTAGTCCTAAATGAGGAATTTGCGCTAAGCATAACCTGCCCTGAGTTGTAGAAAGGTGAAATTATTAAGATATAGAAGGAGGAGGAGTTTGGATGTACATCCCACCTTTCTCTCCTGGAAGGAGACTCAAGGTGGCTTACAAGCTCCTTTCCCTTCCTCTCCCGACAACAGATACCTTGTGAGGCAGGTGGGGCTGAGAGAGTTCTGAGAGAACTGTGACTAGCCCAATGTCATTCAGCAAGAATGTAGGAGTACGGAAACACATCTGGTTCCGCAGATAAGCCTCTGCCACTCAGGTGGAGAAGCGGGGAATCAAACCCGGTTCTCCAGATTAGAATCCACCTGCTCTTAACCACTTCAAAGTCTTGCATGCATGCGCTAACAATCATTTGACAATGCTTTCTTCTTAATCCACATTATTTCTGTTCCATCAGCTCAGCTATGTAATCCACTAGTTTGAAGTCCCCCCTGCTCTTCCGGCGATTGATAACTCCTCCACACAACAGCCTGGATGACTTCTCCGGCTTCTTTTTCTCTCTACAACAGCATTGGCTTAATAGCACCACAATCTTTTTCCCTGGGCTTTTGTTTAATCTGCTTGAGAAGGTTAAATATGAGATGCAGCAACCCGCCATCGCCAATATTAAAGCATTCACAGAACGTATGCAGCGCTTGCAGATTTCAGCTGCCAGCGAAATTATTTTTCACATTAGAAATAGGAGTGCGGCATTTGTTGCTTAACATGCTGGTCAGCTAATTTTACTTACCCGTGTTGGGGCTGCTGCATGTAATGGGAAAACTAAACTGCTTGTTGTCTGGAGAGAGTTTGCTGTTTTGTTTCTGATATGAATGTAGGATGCTGGTAGATGATAGATGTTCAATTAAGGTGGCCACTTCCTATGTGGGGCCTGACATTTTCTACTGAAAGATGTAGTGATGGCCACAGACATAGACAGTTCTCAAAGGAGATCAGATAACTTCATGGAGGGTAAGGAGCAGCAGTGGCGTAGGAGGTTAAGAGCTCATGTATCTAATCTGGAGGAACTGGGTTTGATTGAGTCTTATCTGGGGAATACAGATTAGCCTGTACACTCCCACACACACCAGCTGGGTGACCTTGGGCTAGTCACAGCTTCTCAGAGCTCTCTCAGCCCCACCTACCTCACTGGGTGTTTGTTGTGAGGGGGGAAGGGCAAGGAGATTGTCAGCCCTTTGAGTCTCCTGCAGGAGAGAAAGGGGATATATAAATCCAAACTCCTCCTCCTCCTCTTTCTCTTCCTCTTCCTCCTCCTCCTCCTCCTCCTCCTCCTCTTCCTCTTCCTCTTCCTCTTCCTCTTCTCTGTGAAGAAGAGTTACAGCAGAATACAGATGTTTTCCCTGAAGGAAATGGCTACCCTGCTGAGTTCCTTTGGGGAGGGAAGGGAAAGGAATTCAGCAGGATAGCCATTTCGACCTACCCATTCTCTACTTCCACATATCTATAAATTGTCTAACCCACAGTTGAACAAGTCACATGAGACAGTTTGGAGGATAACAACCTCTCATCTCATCTACTGCCAACCATTTTGTTTAATGTGCGTTATGTGCAACCAAGTCCGCTCTGACTTGATGACTTATGATGTCCCATTGTTAACAGCCTTGTTCAGGTCTTGCAAACGGAAGGCCTCGGTTTCCTTTATTGAGTTGACTCATCCCTTGTTCCGTCTTTCTCTACTGCCTTTCACTTTTCCCAGCATTATTGACTTTTCCACTGAGTATCATCTTCTGATTGAGCACAATAGGGTACCTTATTGTTAGGGCTGAAGTACGCATGCTAGGTAAGTTGCATTTTCTCCCTAACCCAATATTTGATGTATACTGAATCTGTAGAGGAACTGACTCCTCAAGAGTGGGCGTTTTCCCGCTTACTAGTAGCTGTGCGCTACTGTAGGCAAGTAGCGCGGGGTCCCCCGGCACTCCCCACTACAGGGGCAGCGACAACGCAGCCACCCCGACGCTGCCACTGTCGCGTCCCCTCAGTGCGCGTCATTCCTGGCGCTCTTCCAAACGGCGCCTTTTGATGATGCCGCGCAGAGCACGGGGTCGTGGGGAAGCCCGGGCGCGCACCAGAAATGACGCGTGCTGACAGCAGTGCACGGCATAGGGGGGTCGTGGCAAGTGGGGGAAACGCCCAGCGACAACCCTAGCAATGCAGTCTTAAAATTATAACAAAAGCATATCTAGAAGGCAAAAATAAGGAAAAGACGAACCATGATTTGCCAGGGACAAATGCCAGAAATAAGGCATTTCCTTGGTAAATAGAGACAGTTGAAGCATGAATGCAGCCCAGCCCAGTGGGATGTCAGGGTTGAAATGAAGAAGAAGAAGAAGAGGAGGAGGAGGAGGAGTTGGGTTTATATCCCCCCTTTCTCTCCTGTAGGTGACACAAAGGGGCTGACAAACTCCTTTCCCTTCCCTCCTCACAACAAACACCCTGTGAGGTAGGTGGGGCTGAGCGCATCTGCCAAGAACCAGACTAGCCCATAAGATCACCTTAGCTGGCATGTAAGTTGGAGTGTATAGGCTAATCTGGAATTCTAGATAAGCCTCCACAGGTCAGTTGTGTAGATGGGAATCAAACCCGGTTCCTCCAGATGACAGAGCATCTGCTCTAATCCACTAATGCCACTGCTGTTTGCATCCCTATTCCATCTCTTGTTTTGGGGCATAAAAAAACACATAAGGTCTGGTGATGCTTATATAACATATCAACATTGACAGAGAGGATATAATTTCCCCACACACCCTCCTTCACAAGCTGTCAAGTATAGCATTTTCTGTGGCCAGTTTGGGTAGAAAGGAAGGGTCCTTGCTGTGTGATTCAGTTTTGTTTCCTGTGAAAGCCCTGGAAGAAGCTGGAGGTGATGTTTACATCTTGGGGGAAATGGTTATTTCATAGTAGAACAGTCACTGGTCAAAAGGGAACATCGTGAGACCTTGGATATCCGGCTTCTGTGGTGACGATTAAGCGATCACCCTGCTTCATACTTCAGATCTGCCAAATGTATGCTGGAGCCATGCTCTCGAATTTCACGCCAATGACTTGCTGTGACCTAGCTCACCAGGAATACTGGCCTCAGTTGCAAACAAATGCAGTTGTCTGGCACATACGGCATACTGGAAACAATGACAGCAGTATTTTGTTGTAAAGCCAGAACAAATTTAAGTCCTGACACTCTCATTAGCTGTGGCTTGCGGTTGGTTGGATAGTTCTTGTTTGTTCTTCTCTTGGTAAATTTGTGGGTGAGGGAAAGAGAGACTGCGACACCTCCCAGTACAAAGACTGTAAGGGGACCCCCAGGCTGATTCTTCATATCCATCTGCAAGGTTTTGTTGGCTACAGGCTATAAGACTAAGTTACCATTTTCTTCTAGAATCTTTTGTCAGGCAGCATTTTAATTGTAAGCCCAATACCCCAGAGAGTTAGACTACATGCTGGATTGAATAAATTTTCTACAGTGAAAGTAAATCTTGATAAATGAGTGAAAATATGATAATGAACATTAAGAAAAGCTGAGTACACACACAGAGAGAGAGAATTGTGTGCACTTGCTAACACCATTGATTCATTTAGCATATTCATTTCAACCCTGATTGGTAGTAAACCAGAAGTTTTCTCCACTGTGCTACCTATGGCTCATTCCGCACATGCAGAATAATAACACCTCTAAACTGAAGCTGCGTTTGAAGCTAAAAGGAATGGCAAAATCCACTCTGTAAAACAGTTAAAGCTAGCAGTGGTTTGAAAACGCATTATTTTGCGTGTGCGGAAGGGGCCTAAGATTCAGAACAGAAGATGCTGTGAGGACTGAACTTTGCTCATCTCCATGGAAAGTATGGGTCTTGCCACATGGACCCTCCTTCAAAAGGTTTTGGGAGTATGAATCAGTTACAGTGATCTCCTGATGGGCACCTTTGGTTACAGGAGTTTAGTTAGCAGCTGAGATAGATGCCCTGACCTAGATGCCCCAGGTAACCTGAAGACAGATCTCAAAAACTAAGCAAGGGCCGTTTCTGCATGGTCCAAATATCCTGGGTTGAGCAAGAGAAATACAACATTCCATACAAGAATTTAGCACGGTTCCTGGTCCTCAAGCAGGTTTTCCCTGTGAAATTTCCCTCATCCCAGAGTATTCAAAAATCACCAAACTGGCAATTCTTTTCAAAAATCCTGGGGTGAGCCTGCTAGAGCCTGCTACCATGAAACACCAATCAGAAGTAGGCTTGGTCAATACACTAGAAATTTGGTAAAATTTTAATCCAGATTTATTCAGGCATAAAATTATCTGTATGTCCGAATAAGACAAATAACATATTCAGATATACCCGAATATTCGGGTATAGCTGAAAAATTCAGGTCCGTCTGATTTTTTTTGGTGTTTTTTGTGTTTCGGCCTGCAGGGGGTGCATTTTTAAAACTAGCCGTACCATAATTTCAGGGTATCATCTGGAGACACTCCTGGTGATGTCACCCAAGTTTGGTGAAGTGTGGTTCGGGGGGGTCCAAAGTTATGGAGCCTCAAAGTGGGTGCCCCATCCCCCATTTTTCCATTGGAATCTAAAGGAGTTGGGTGATACCCCTTTGAGGGTCCATAACTTTGGATCCCCTGAACCAAACTTCACCAAACTTGGGTGGTATCATCAAGACAGTCTCTGGATGAGACCCTGTGATTTTGGTGCCACTAGCTTTAAAATGCACCCTTAACAAGGCAGCCTAAGAAATTGCCCAAGATTCTCTGCTCTGCAGTGTCTTGGCCCCATTGTAGCTAAGGGGGAATTTCTGTGTAGGCTGCACATTTTTGAAAATAGAGGCAGCAGACTTTTAAGATGGCTCCAGGAGGTCCTCTTAATAATACCATGCAGGCTTGGTGAACTTTTCTTCTGGGGGTTCAATTTTATGGGCCCCCAAAGTTTTGTTTCCCCTCTTCTACACATGAAACCTGCTGGCTGAGTTCTCTCAGAACTCTCTCAACCTGCCCCACCACCCCCAGAAGCAAATCAATCTTCTTCTTTAGCCATTATTTTCTGGAAATGGTTTTGTTTAAAAAATTTTTTTAAATTACAAAACTTTTTTTTACAAACTATTAGAAACACAAACACATTAAGGACTCAATACAGTACCAAATTGTTTCACGAGTCAGGATAGATACCCTGACCTGTTATCATAAAGAAATGTACACAACGAGACATATTTGATCTCAAGTGTGTAAGTCTGAATTTGGTATATTTTACCAAACAACATTTCACCATTTTGTCGTTTCTACTATATCAACTTTCTTAGCTGTGTAATCTTATTATCAATATATTTTTTGTTATCCTTCATACTTTCATAACAGTACTCTACCACCACTAGGATCACAGGTTGATTTACCCCAGTAAGGTAATTAAAGTTCTTTTCAGAGTGAAGTGTTTGCAGTCTTCTGACACTACATTCGAGTGTCAAGATTTCCTTGTTTGTTCAAGCTTTTCTCTTATTTTATAGAAAGTTAGAACCATAGAGCTTTCCAAGCCCTCACCGTTCCAAGATGGTGTTTGTTCTCTCTTCGACTAGCCCCACACATCTTGAAGCCGATTTCTGCCTTGAGACATGGATCTCGAGTCTTCCAAGAGACAGCATATTACGCACCAGACTCCTCCCTTTTCTGGGAAAGGTTTTTCTAGGGTTAAATTATCCCGAAGCCCTTTGCAGTTGGTACGGTTTCTCTCTGTATTAGAGAAACAAACAGCCGTCCTTGGATCCTGACCCAGAAGTGAATCTGGAAACGGTTTTCTTGAAGTGATTCATTTGTGGATCTCTTGAAATGTTTCCCACATCACTGTGCAGCCCCATTTTCTGCATTTTTTAAAATTACAAAACTTTTTTTTTCATTTTTCAGAAGACTTGCATTTTTCAGCACCATTTTCTGCATTTGCACCGGCCATGTATTTATGTCAGTTTTGGGGGGCATCTTGTCTCCATAGCTTCAAAGTCACAACCTCTAGAGAATCACAGCACAAGGTTTTCAAGCATCATAGCTTTGAATCTACATATCTGTTAATAAAAAGGGAATGATCACAAAATGGCAGCCAGGAATGTTTTCAAGGGGGTAAGTGCAGACAAATGGGTAGGATAGAAAATGTTCTGCAAACGTTTTGGGGGATCTGTGCGAAAATGACCATGGGAAACCAGTTCTATTGATCTCTTATTTCAAAAAACCCCACACAGGCTGCAGCAGAAGGCCTGTGCAGAGACTGTAGCCTATCTGAGACTTTTGAAGGAAAGAATAAACTGGAATGGAAAAAACTCCTGGTGTCCTTTTACCGCTGTGCTATAGAGAGTGTCTTAACCTACTGCATCTGTGTATGGTTCTCCTGTTGCACAGTGGTGGATAGGAAGGCACTCCAAAGGGTGACTACTACTGGTACAGAGTAAGACGAGTCGGCTGCCCTCTCCCCTCCTTGGAAGAACTCTGGGGGGGGTGGGGGGGGGGGGGGGTGGGGGGGGGGGGGGGTGGGGGGGGGGGGGGGTGGGGGGGGGGGGGGGTGGGGGGGGGGGGGGGTGGGGGGGGGGGGGGGTGGGGGGGGGGGGGGGTGGGGGGGGGGGGGGGTGGGGGGGGGGGGGGGTGGGGGGGGGGGGGGGTGGGGGGGGGGGGGGGTGGGGGGGGGGGGGGGTGGGGGGGGGGGGGGGTGGGGGGGGGGGGGGGTGGGGGGGGGGGGGGGTGGGGGGGGGGGGGGGTGGGGGGGGGGGGGGGTGGGGGGGGGGGGGGGTGGGGGGGGGGGGGGGTGGGGGGGGGGGGGGGTGGGGGGGGGGGGGGGTGGGGGGGGGGGGGGGTGGGGGGGGGGGGGGGTGGGGGGGGGGGGGGGTGGGGGGGGGGGGGGGTGGGGGGGGGGGGGGGTGGGGGGGGGGGGGGGTGGGGGGGGGGGGGGGTGGGGGGGGGGGGGGGTGGGGGGGGGGGGGGGTGGGGGGGGGGGGGGGTGGGGGGGGGGGGGGGTGGGGGGGGGGGGGGGTGGGGGGGGGGGGGGGTGGGGGGGGGGGGGGGTGGGGGGGGGGGGGGGTGGGGGGGGGGGGGGGTGGGGGGGGGGGGGGGTGGGGGGGGGGGGGGGTGGGGGGGGGGGGGGGTGGGGGGGGGGGGGGGTGGGGGGGGGGGGGGGTGGGGGGGGGGGGGGGTGGGGGGGGGGGGGGGTGGGGGGGGGGGGGGGTGGGGGGGGGGGGGGGTGGGGGGGGGGGGGGGTGGGGGGGGGGGGGGGTGGGGGGGGGGGGGGGTGGGGGGGGGGGGGGGTGGGGGGGGGGGGGGGTGGGGGGGGGGGGGGGTGGGGGGGGGGGGGGGTGGGGGGGGGGGGGGGTGGGGGGGGGGGGGGGTGGGGGGGGGGGGGGGTGGGGGGGGGGGGGGGTGGGGGGGGGGGGGGGTGGGGGGGGGGGGGGGTGGGGGGGGGGGGGGGTGGGGGGGGGGGGGGGTGGGGGGGGGGGGGGGTGGGGGGGGGGGGGGGTGGGGGGGGGGGGGGGTGGGGGGGGGGGGGGGTGGGGGGGGGGGGGGGTGGGGGGGGGGGGGGGTGGGGGGGGGGGGGGGTGGGGGGGGGGGGGGGTGGGGGGGGGGGGGGGTGGGGGGGGGGGGGGGTGGGGGGGGGGGGGGGTGGGGGGGGGGGGGGGTGGGGGGGGGGGGGGGTGGGGGGGGGGGGGGGTGGGGGGGGGGGGGGGTGGGGGGGGGGGGGGGTGGGGGGGGGGGGGGGTGGGGGGGGGGGGGGGTGGGGGGGGGGGGGGGTGGGGGGGGGGGGGGGTGGGGGGGGGGGGGGGTGGGGGGGGGGGGGGGTGGGGGGGGGGGGGGGTGGGGGGGGGGGGGGGTGGGGGGGGGGGGGGGTGGGGGGGGGGGGGGGTGGGGGGGGGGGGGGGTGGGGGGGGGGGGGGGTGGGGGGGGGGGGGGGTGGGGGGGGGGGGGGGTGGGGGGGGGGGGGGGTGGGGGGGGGGGGGGGTGGGGGGGGGGGGGGGTGGGGGGGGGGGGGGGTGGGGGGGGGGGGGGGTGGGGGGGGGGGGGGGTGGGGGGGGGGGGGGGTGGGGGGGGGGGGGGGTGGGGGGGGGGGGGGGTGGGGGGGGGGGGGGGTGGGGGGGGGGGGGGGTGGGGGGGGGGGGGGGTGGGGGGGGGGGGGGGTGGGGGGGGGGGGGGGTGGGGGGGGGGGGGGGTGGGGGGGGGGGGGGGTGGGGGGGGGGGGGGGTGGGGGGGGGGGGGGGTGGGGGGGGGGGGGGGTGGGGGGGGGGGGGGGTGGGGGGGGGGGGGGGTGGGGGGGGGGGGGGGTGGGGGGGGGGGGGGGTGGGGGGGGGGGGGGGTGGGGGGGGGGGGGGGTGGGGGGGGGGGGGGGTGGGGGGGGGGGGGGGTGGGGGGGGGGGGGGGTGGGGGGGGGGGGGGGTGGGGGGGGGGGGGGGTGGGGGGGGGGGGGGGTGGGGGGGGGGGGGGGTGGGGGGGGGGGGGGGTGGGGGGGGGGGGGGGTGGGGGGGGGGGGGGGTGGGGGGGGGGGGGGGTGGGGGGGGGGGGGGGTGGGGGGGGGGGGGGGTGGGGGGGGGGGGGGGTGGGGGGGGGGGGGGGTGGGGGGGGGGGGGGGTGGGGGGGGGGGGGGGTGGGGGGGGGGGGGGGTGGGGGGGGGGGGGGGTGGGGGGGGGGGGGGGTGGGGGGGGGGGGGGGTGGGGGGGGGGGGGGGTGGGGGGGGGGGGGGGTGGGGGGGGGGGGGGGTGGGGGGGGGGGGGGGTGGGGGGGGGGGGGGGTGGGGGGGGGGGGGGGTGGGGGGGGGGGGGGGTGGGGGGGGGGGGGGGTGGGGGGGGGGGGGGGTGGGGGGGGGGGGGGGTGGGGGGGGGGGGGGGTGGGGGGGGGGGGGGGTGGGGGGGGGGGGGGGTGGGGGGGGGGGGGGGTGGGGGGGGGGGGGGGTGGGGGGGGGGGGGGGTGGGGGGGGGGGGGGGTGGGGGGGGGGGGGGGTGGGGGGGGGGGGGGGTGGGGGGGGGGGGGGGTGGGGGGGGGGGGGGGTGGGGGGGGGGGGGGGTGGGGGGGGGGGGGGGTGGGGGGGGGGGGGGGTGGGGGGGGGGGGGGGTGGGGGGGGGGGGGGGTGGGGGGGGGGGGGGGTGGGGGGGGGGGGGGGTGGGGGGGGGGGGGGGTGGGGGGGGGGGGGGGTGGGGGGGGGGGGGGGTGGGGGGGGGGGGGGGTGGGGGGGGGGGGGGGTGGGGGGGGGGGGGGGTGGGGGGGGGGGGGGGTGGGGGGGGGGGGGGGTGGGGGGGGGGGGGGGTGGGGGGGGGGGGGGGTGGGGGGGGGGGGGGGTGGGGGGGGGGGGGGGTGGGGGGGGGGGGGGGTGGGGGGGGGGGGGGGTGGGGGGGGGGGGGGGTGGGGGGGGGGGGGGGTGGGGGGGGGGGGGGGTGGGGGGGGGGGGGGGTGGGGGGGGGGGGGGGTGGGGGGGGGGGGGGGTGGGGGGGGGGGGGGGTGGGGGGGGGGGGGGGAGTCCATAACATCTGGAGTGCCAAAGGTTCGCCACCACTGTGTAGGGCATGGATTCCAGACCTTTTGTAATTACATCCCTTGATCTATACTCCTATTGATACAGCCCAGAATCGCATTGACTTTCTTGGCTGCCGCAGCACATTACTGGCTCTTGTTCAGTTTGGGGTCTACTAAGACTCCCAGATCCATTTCACATGTCAAGCCAGGTGTCACCCGTCGTATATCTGTGCATTTCATTTTTTATGTCTCAGTGTAGAATCTTACATTGATCTCCGTTGAAATTTATTTTGTTAGTTTTGGCCCAGCTCTCCAATCTGTCCAGATCGTTTTGAATCCTGCCCCTCTCCTCCAAGGTATTAGCTGCCCCGCCTAATTTGGTATCATCTGCAAATTCGATTAAAATGCCCTCTATTTCATGATCCAAGTCATTGATAAAAAAATATTGAATACCACTGGGCCCAGGACAGAACCCTGTGGCACCCCTCAAGCCCTTCTCCCCAAGTAGCTGAGATCTGGCAACGCTAAAAACTGTCCAGTCAGAAGGAGACTTAAAAGTGAATTTGAAGACATTTGCTTCAATGCCTGGTTTACCTTCGTTTCTCCGTCAGCTTTCTGACACATTTTTGAGTCCAGGCTGTGTCCTTCTAGAAGTCCTGAATTTTTTTTTTTTAAAAAAAACACTTTTTGCAACAAGACCTGAAATGTCGGTGTTTGACAGCTGTTATTTTTTGCCAGTCTTCCACAAAGCAGTTCAGATCAGCAGTTAATGGAAGATTAGGCTGTGGTCCAGGAGGAAGGTTTTCATTTATGAGATTTCAGGTGACGTCATCCGGCGATATGGTTTAACGCGACGTGACACGGTGAGGAAGTACTGTTAGAACAATGTATTGTCGAAGGAAGTACTGTTAGAACACTTGACCAGTAGGAGGTGTGCGTTGTTCTTTTCGGGGCCGCAGAAAAGAGAAAAAAAGACAATAGATCTACCAGCTTTAAAGGACTTCACCCGCTAAACACCAAATGCCACCATGCATTGGTATGGGAAATGAGTTGATAAACCTGGGGTCCAACATGTGCCCATGGGACCCTGGCACCCACTGATATCTGTTTTTAAGAAGTGGGTGGGCCAGGAAGGGCTTTTGTCCAGCAAGGCTTCTGATTGACTAGTGGATATTCGATTGTCTGTGCAGTTGTAACCTCTAACTGTGGGCTCTGTGGGGCAGAACCTGGAATGAGTTTGCAACAATAATTTTTAAAAACAAAATGGTTTACTTTCTTAACATATAACATCAACATCAACATTTAACATCACATTTCAAGGTCCTGTTCAGGTTGCATTTTCAAGTCCTTATATTTACAGTCTACTGATACTGCCAAGTCCAATTCTTCTTTGCAAGTGGGTTGGCTCCTGAAGACTCCAAGGGCTTGCTGAACAGGATTCAACATGATGAAGGTTTCCAGGAGAACTCTCACCCATTACAACCACAAAAGAAACCCTTAACAAGGTGTGAAGGGCTTATACAACCAAGGTCCGAGTCTGGTAGCCTTGTCTCCTCCAACTACATGAGGTCTGCTGCAGCCTCTTGCTGCTTTGAGTCTCGACCCCTTTCTGGGTCAACCCATTCTGAGCATGGGGGTTACACAGTCTTTTGGGAGACCACCAAGGAAGACTATGCAGAGGCAGGCAATGGCAAAGCACCTTTGAAAGTCTCTTGCCTTGAGGACCCTACTCCATTGCCATTGGTCGGCTGTGACTTGACGGCCCTTTGCATACAGCGAGATACAGGGTTAGTGGGCAGAACAAACTGGCACACCTCTAGTCCAACATAAGTTGCTTAGAATTTTGTGTGTGTTTAAAAAAGAGGAAAAAAACCCCCACACGTTTCAATACAGCTACATCTTGACAAGTTTGTGAAAACCGTATTACGTGTGAAGTGTAGCTATAGTTGCACTTTGCAAATGTCTTTTCCTATTTTAGAGGCAGGAGGCTCAAAAGACAGAGAAAGGGAATAAGTGTGAAAGAACATTTTTGATGGGGAAACACGGCAAATCAGTTTGTCAGGCCCATTCTACAACTGTTGTATACAAACAAGGAAGCTTTAGAAATTGAGATTGCATTTCGTTCTTTGCATGTGGTCTAATCTGTCCAGATCATTTTGAATCCTGCCCCTGTCCTCCAAGGTATTAGCTGCCCCTCCTAATTTGGTATCATCTGCAAATTTGATTAAAATGCCCTCTATTTCATGATCCAATCCATTGATAAAAATATTGAATAGCACTGAGCCCAGGACAGAACCCTGTGGCATCCCAACATCCCTTTACCCAAAATTATGAATGGAGTGTACCTTGGCTGAATGAAAACAGGGTGAATCACAGTCTTGTCTGTCTGGTGTAGCACTTTCATACGGGAAGACTTGGCTTCTACCATAGAGTTTTTGCTCCAATTCCAGAGCATGCCCACATTGGCAGTGCTGATGGCAGAGGTGGGATCCAGCAGGTTCTCACAGGTTCCCAAGAGTAGGCTACTAATTATTTGTGTGTGCCGAGAGGGGGTTACTAATTGGTGATTTTGCCTTAGTTACACCCCTCCTCTCAGCAGTAGCGCGCAGAACTTGAAGCAGTCCAGCAGGAGGTGCACCGGTGTGCGTGGCAGCCTGCGCCTGCGTGCATTTGTTTCCTGCCCAAGGACTGGCGCAGCGGCTGCGTTCTTGCCACAGCCCCACCCAGGAATACCCCGCCCCCAGAATGCCCCACCACTCCCCCATCGTGCCCCGCCCAGCCCCATTGGCGCTACGCCACAGTTTGAATCTCACCACCATGGGAACCTGTTACTAAAATTTTTGGATCCCACCACTGGCTGATGGTTTCAGTTAACCAGTTCAAGGTTCTCAGCCTTCCATCCTTCTGAGGCTGGTAAAATCAAGTACCCAGCTTACTGGAGGTAAAGGGTAGACGACTGGGGAAGGCATTGGCAAACCACCCCATACACATAGTCCACCTAGTAAACATTGTGATGTGATGTCACCCCACAGGTCAGTAATGACCCAGGGTTTTCCCGGCAGACTATCCTCACCTTTAATTCACCGTGCCATGACCTGAATGGCCCAGGCTATTCTGATTGCATCAGATTTTGGAAGCTAAACAAGGTCAGCCCTGGTTAGTACTTAGATGGGAGACCACCAAGGAAGTCTGGGGCTGCTACACAGAGGCAGGTAATAGCAAGCCACCTCTGTCCCTCTCTTGCCTTGAAAACCCCACTAGGCCACGATAACTCCATGGCACCTTCAACCACCAGCTAGCCACATGCTACTCCAGCAGCCAACATTCAGACACATGATTTTTAATTATAAATCGTGGCTTTGCTCCATATCTGAGCTGGCTACCCTGGAGGAAACGCAAGAACCGGAACCTGCGCAGTCTTTCCAAGCATCTCTTGTGCTCTTTGAATTTTTCTGCTCTAGAGAGCCGCTGAGCCTGCCGGTATGAGAATGCTGGCAAGGTTTGGGTGTGGGGATGCTTGGTCTTTAATAATAGCGGAGAGATAAAAGAGATTAGGCAGCTGGAAAGTAGGAAGTAGAGATTAAGAAAAAGTGGAGAGAGAAGAGGAGGGGCTACAGCTTCAGTCCTTCACCCACCTCCTGTAGCAATCCCCTTGACTTTTCTCGCAATAAGCTGTTTGAATTGCAACCTGGTTTCTTTAGTAGAAACAAGTTTGGCTGAAGCTATTTATCTTGGATGACAGGCCCACCCTTCCAGTATCAACCTCCTACATTTTTGCTCTTGAGCAACAAGACAGGCATATCAAGCAGGCAAGGGAAGACGATGAGCGTGGGGCGCTGTGGATAGTACTGTGAATGTTAGGAAGGGCTATTTTGCATGCTGAAGATTCCAGGCTCTGTCCATAGCATCTCTGTGCAAAAGCGTGTTGAAGGCCAACAGGCATATTTATATATAATCCTGTAAGCAGAATAATGAGCAGATTGTGGCTTGTGTGCCACTTTAAAGAAGAACAGTTATCTTGGTAAAGACCAGCCTTTTTACCCCAGAAATCATAAAAAAATAACTTTACTTATACTGATATATAATTTACATATACATGTACATATACACACACATATACATATACATACACACATATATACAGATATATACATATATACACACACACATGTATGTATGTATGTATGTATGTATGTATGTATGTATGTATGTATGTATGTATGTATGTATGTATGTATGTATGTATTTATCTCAGTATAAGTAAAGTTCTTTTGTGTATGTGTGTGTGTGTGTGTGTGTGTGTGTGTATGTATATGTATATATGTATATATGTATATTTATCTCAGTATAAGTAAAGTTCTTTTAAACAAAGTAACACTTATATGTCGATACATTTACAGTTCGTCATTTGGTTACAATTTGGTTACCAATAACAAGCATAGTTTACAGTATTAAACTTTCAATCAGAGGCTTTTACATAGCTTTAGTTAACAGAAAACTGAACAACATCTTTCCTCAGTCAGAGAGCTACAGTCTCCAACTGTCACTTTTAGAATGTGCTGCGCTCTCCCAGAATTCCATGCCTGCTGCATGCAAGACTGCCAAATCCAACAAGTGTGATGTAGGGTCGGGCAATTTACTTAAGAAGGTCTGGCCAGTGTTGCAAAAGGCCTCTGCTTGAGACGTTGGAGAGCTGATGCTACTCAGAGTAGACATGAATGACCTTGATAGACCAGTGATCTGGCTTAATATAAGGCAGTTCAGAATGGCAGAGGAAGAGATTCTGGTGTTGGGGAATCATGATTTGCTCCAGCAAATACCAATTTTTCAGTGCTGAATTTTAATTTATAGTACTGTTGAAGGCTTTCACGGCTGGTATCAACTGAGTGTTGTGAGCTTTCCAGTCTGTGTATTTCTCTTTATGGCACAGTGTGGACTGTTTGTGTGGTGGGCAGAGGCAGAGCGAGGGGGAATTGCGCCCAGTGTGTGCGCCCCACGCCCCTGCCGCAGCGCCGTCCGCCCCTGCCACACCCCTCTGTGGCCTGGCCACGCCTTGGATCTGCAACCAATAACGAACTCAGTGATTTCAATCAGAAGTCTTTATTGACAGACAACAGCATGGCCAAAAAGAAAGCCAGTTCTGAGAACTGCCTTTTAACGGCACCTTTTTATGCCCACTGCTCTCCCCCCCCCTTGCCTCCATCCCAAAATATCAAATCAAAGCAATACAGAGCAGGAATATGAAAGCTGTTACTTCTCAAGGCTGTGTGAAGAAATAGCTGGAAGACTCGGTGCTTGAACGCATTCTAAATCACTGCTTGTTACAAACCACAAAGACAGCAGGAAACAGAAAGTAAACTGGGACCCATTACCATGACAGAGAACAGGAACCTCTTTTGATTAAGGTGACCAGATGGTCACCTTCACGAACCGGGACAGGTGGGCGGGCGGCCGCACGCACAGCCACAGGAGCGCACTGCCTTCTGGGGCACTCCCGTTTCCCGCCCTGTCACAGGGTGGGAAACGGCAATGCCCCAGAAGGCAGTGCGCTCCTGCGGCCGCCTGTCCCAGGAGGCTTGCTTGGCGTTGGAGGAGAAAAATGAAGAATATTTGTGGAAAAGCTCTCGGATTTCAAGCTCGGACCAATTAAAAAAGCAGGCCTTTTATCACAGTCCCGATGGCTCCGTGGATGCATTGTGCCTTCGGTCTTACAAAGAGTGGGAAATGACAGCACCCCAGAAGGGTGGGAAACAGCAGGGCGGGAAACGGCAGAGCCCCAGAAGGCCGTGCACTCCTGTGGCTGCGCGGGAGGCTGCCACACTGCCTTGCGCCCCAGGGACGCGGGACAAGTTGTTTCAAGGCGGGACTGTCCCACCAAAAGTGGGATGTCTGGTCAGCCTACTTTTGATGTCAGGCCTCCTGACAATTTCTAGGCCACCCTTTGCCATGATCTGCCCAGTTTTGACCTGATCCTGCCATGTCTCCTGCGTGGGATATGGGAATCCTCTCCCAATAGACGATTTTCTCCCCCGCTGGGATTGCTATCTGTTCTTTTCTTGTTTTGTTTTCCAGGTGAAGCCTGACATGTTCATTAGATACCTGCTGGTTTTTGCACTTCAAAGCACTGGGGAGTGTGGGTAGTTTTGGCCTATGTGAAGGCAGTGCTTTGGAAGGCGGACTCTGGCGTTACAGCCCGTTGAAGTCCCTCTCCTCACCAAACCCCACTGACTTCAGGCTCCACCCACAAATTTTTAAGATATTTCCCAACCCAGACCTGGCAACCCTGACTGTGGGAGTTCCGTATCACTAGGAGCATGATTTGGGGGGTCTTGATCAGTGGTGGGATCAAAAAATTTTAGTAACAGGTTCCCATGGTGGTGGGATTCAAACTGTGGGGTAGCACCAATGGGGATGGGCAGGGCCCGACAGGGGCGTGGCCGGGCATTCCAGGGCGGGGCATTCCTGGGCGAGGCTGTGGCAAGGATGCAGCCGCTGCGCTGGTCCTTGGGTGGGAAACGAATGCACGCAGGCGCAGGCTGCCACGCACACCGTTGCACCTCCTGCTAGACTGCTTCAAGTTCGGCGCGCTACTGCTGAGAGGAGGGGCGTAACTAAGGCAAATTAGTAACCCCCTCTTGGCACACACAAATAATTAGTAACCTGTGAGAACCTGCTGGATCACACCTCTGGTCTTGATCCCCAATTATAACTGTGGTATGTGTGTGTGTGTTTGTGTGTGCGTGTGTCTCCTCTTCCAAAAACGCTGCTTAAATTTGGGGGGGGAGATTTTCAGAATCCGGTGCCCAGATTGTTATCAGGTGGGGAAAACCATGACAGTCCAGGGGAAATCAAAGTTATCCGTCATAGGATGAAGTGGGCCTGTCTAGAATCATTGAGCGACTTGATGTAATTCTGCCTCACTTGCTGAGAGCTGAAAGGAGGAAGGTTGATTATCGAAAGCACCGAGAACTAGATTAAGTGCCTTCAAGTAGACAGCAAATCTAATATTGCAATTGTAATTTGCATTGCAGAGGGAAGGGGGGGGGGCAATTTTGTGCCCGTGTGTGCGCTTGCGCTGTGAAGATTTAGTGGCAATTTGCATGGCACTCAATGGCATGAATTTCAAGCACCAGTAAGCTGTCTGTTTCTTCTCGGGTTTAAATATTCAGAGATGCTATCAGTGGTGAAGATCAAATAAACATGCGGTTGAAAATTAAGTGGTTTGTCTGTAGGAAGTCTGCCTGCCTCAGATGTGGAAACATATATAGTTTTTGAATGGGGCCTCTCCCTCTTTCTTCCTCAGTTGCAGAGACAGCACGGGTTTTGCGGCTGCATGAAAGTAAAATAGGGGAGCTCAAAGTCAGGAAAATGAAAATAGTGCAGAAGGACTGGTTCCATTTTGATGTGGTGTTATTGATGTACCTGGCACTTTATAAAGGAACCTGTTCTGATTTAACAATCCACGGTAGGCAATTTTTCCTCGGCATCTCCTTTTCTGGGTGTTGAAAAGGAGTTTGTAAAGGAAATGGGCATGATTGGGAGAAGAGACATATAGCAGCATTACAGGGGACGTGTGAGACTGCACACACAGGGTTTTCAAGGCAAGAGACATCCATTGCTTGATCTATGTGGGCTGAGAGAGTTTGGAGAGAACTATAGAATCATAGAGTTGGAAGAGACCACAAGGGCCATCATGTCCAACCCCCTGCCATGCAGGAACACACAATCCAAGCACTCCTGACATATGTTCATCCAGCCTCTGTTTAAAAGCCTCCAAAGAAGGAGACTCCACCACTGTCTGAGGCAGTGAATTCCACTGTTGAACAGCCCTGACTGTCAGGAGGTTCTTCCTAATGTTTAGGTAGAATCTCTTTTCCATCACCTTGAATCCATTTCTGCATGTCCTAGTCCTGTGGTGGCGAACCTTTGGCACTCCAGATGTTATGGACTACAATTCCCATCAGCCCCTGCCAGCATGGCCAATTATGCTGATGGGAATTGTAGTCCATAACATCTGGGAATTGTAGTCCATAACGGGGGGGGGGGGGGGTGGGGGGGGGGGGGGGTGGGGGGGGGGGGGGGTGGGGGGGGGGGGGGGTGGGGGGGGGGGGGGGTGGGGGGGGGGGGGGGTGGGGGGGGGGGGGGGTGGGGGGGGGGGGGGGTGGGGGGGGGGGGGGGTGGGGGGGGGGGGGGGTGGGGGGGGGGGGGGGTGGGGGGGGGGGGGGGTGGGGGGGGGGGGGGGTGGGGGGGGGGGGGGGTGGGGGGGGGGGGGGGTGGGGGGGGGGGGGGGTGGGGGGGGGGGGGGGTGGGGGGGGGGGGGGGTGGGGGGGGGGGGGGGTGGGGGGGGGGGGGGGTGGGGGGGGGGGGGGGTGGGGGGGGGGGGGGGTGGGGGGGGGGGGGGGTGGGGGGGGGGGGGGGTGGGGGGGGGGGGGGGTGGGGGGGGGGGGGGGTGGGGGGGGGGGGGGGTGGGGGGGGGGGGGGGTGGGGGGGGGGGGGGGTGGGGGGGGGGGGGGGTGGGGGGGGGGGGGGGTGGGGGGGGGGGGGGGTGGGGGGGGGGGGGGGTGGGGGGGGGGGGGGGTGGGGGGGGGGGGGGGTGGGGGGGGGGGGGGGTGGGGGGGGGGGGGGGTGGGGGGGGGGGGGGGTGGGGGGGGGGGGGGGTGGGGGGGGGGGGGGGTGGGGGGGGGGGGGGGTGGGGGGGGGGGGGGGTGGGGGGGGGGGGGGGTGGGGGGGGGGGGGGGTGGGGGGGGGGGGGGGTGGGGGGGGGGGGGGGTGGGGGGGGGGGGGGGTGGGGGGGGGGGGGGGTGGGGGGGGGGGGGGGTGGGGGGGGGGGGGGGTGGGGGGGGGGGGGGGTGGGGGGGGGGGGGGGTGGGGGGGGGGGGGGGTGGGGGGGGGGGGGGGTGGGGGGGGGGGGGGGTGGGGGGGGGGGGGGGTGGGGGGGGGGGGGGGTGGGGGGGGGGGGGGGTGGGGGGGGGGGGGGGTGGGGGGGGGGGGGGGTGGGGGGGGGGGGGGGTGGGGGGGGGGGGGGGTGGGGGGGGGGGGGGGTGGGGGGGGGGGGGGGTGGGGGGGGGGGGGGGTGGGGGGGGGGGGGGGTGGGGGGGGGGGGGGGTGGGGGGGGGGGGGGGTGGGGGGGGGGGGGGGTGGGGGGGGGGGGGGGTGGGGGGGGGGGGGGGTGGGGGGGGGGGGGGGTGGGGGGGGGGGGGGGTGGGGGGGGGGGGGGGTGGGGGGGGGGGGGGGTGGGGGGGGGGGGGGGTGGGGGGGGGGGGGGGTGGGGGGGGGGGGGGGTGGGGGGGGGGGGGGGTGGGGGGGGGGGGGGGTGGGGGGGGGGGGGGGTGGGGGGGGGGGGGGGTGGGGGGGGGGGGGGGTGGGGGGGGGGGGGGGTGGGGGGGGGGGGGGGTGGGGGGGGGGGGGGGTGGGGGGGGGGGGGGGTGGGGGGGGGGGGGGGTGGGGGGGGGGGGGGGTGGGGGGGGGGGGGGGTGGGGGGGGGGGGGGGTGGGGGGGGGGGGGGGTGGGGGGGGGGGGGGGTGGGGGGGGGGGGGGGTGGGGGGGGGGGGGGGTGGGGGGGGGGGGGGGTGGGGGGGGGGGGGGGTGGGGGGGGGGGGGGGTGGGGGGGGGGGGGGGTGGGGGGGGGGGGGGGTGGGGGGGGGGGGGGGTGGGGGGGGGGGGGGGTGGGGGGGGGGGGGGGTGGGGGGGGGGGGGGGTGGGGGGGGGGGGGGGTGGGGGGGGGGGGGGGTGGGGGGGGGGGGGGGTGGGGGGGGGGGGGGGTGGGGGGGGGGGGGGGTGGGGGGGGGGGGGGGTGGGGGGGGGGGGGGGTGGGGGGGGGGGGGGGTGGGGGGGGGGGGGGGTGGGGGGGGGGGGGGGTGGGGGGGGGGGGGGGTGGGGGGGGGGGGGGGTGGGGGGGGGGGGGGGTGGGGGGGGGGGGGGGTGGGGGGGGGGGGGGGTGGGGGGGGGGGGGGGTGGGGGGGGGGGGGGGTGGGGGGGGGGGGGGGTGGGGGGGGGGGGGGGTGGGGGGGGGGGGGGGTGGGGGGGGGGGGGGGTGGGGGGGGGGGGGGGTGGGGGGGGGGGGGGGTGGGGGGGGGGGGGGGTGGGGGGGGGGGGGGGTGGGGGGGGGGGGGGGTGGGGGGGGGGGGGGGTGGGGGGGGGGGGGGGTGGGGGGGGGGGGGGGTGGGGGGGGGGGGGGGTGGGGGGGGGGGGGGGTGGGGGGGGGGGGGGGTGGGGGGGGGGGGGGGTGGGGGGGGGGGGGGGTGGGGGGGGGGGGGGGTGGGGGGGGGGGGGGGTGGGGGGGGGGGGGGGTGGGGGGGGGGGGGGGTGGGGGGGGGGGGGGGTGGGGGGGGGGGGGGGTGGGGGGGGGGGGGGGTGGGGGGGGGGGGGGGTGGGGGGGGGGGGGGGTGGGGGGGGGGGGGGGTGGGGGGGGGGGGGGGTGGGGGGGGGGGGGGGTGGGGGGGGGGGGGGGTGGGGGGGGGGGGGGGTGGGGGGGGGGGGGGGTGGGGGGGGGGGGGGGTGGGGGGGGGGGGGGGTGGGGGGGGGGGGGGGTGGGGGGGGGGGGGGGTGGGGGGGGGGGGGGGTGGGGGGGGGGGGGGGTGGGGGGGGGGGGGGGTGGGGGGGGGGGGGGGTGGGGGGGGGGGGGGGTGGGGGGGGGGGGGGGTGGGGGGGGGGGGGGGTGGGGGGGGGGGGGGGTGGGGGGGGGGGGGGGTGGGGGGGGGGGGGGGTGGGGGGGGGGGGGGGTGGGGGGGGGGGGGGGTGGGGGGGGGGGGGGGTGGGGGGGGGGGGGGGTGGGGGGGGGGGGGGGTGGGGGGGGGGGGGGGTGGGGGGGGGGGGGGGTGGGGGGGGGGGGGGGTGGGGGGGGGGGGGGGTGGGGGGGGGGGGGGGTGGGGGGGGGGGGGGGTGGGGGGGGGGGGGGGTGGGGGGGGGGGGGGGTGGGGGGGGGGGGGGGTGGGTGGGGGGGGGGGTGGGGGGGGGTGGGGGTGGGGGGGGGGGGGGGTGGGGGGGGGGGGGTGGGGGGGGGGGGGGGGGGGGGGGGGGGGGGGTGGGTGGGGTTGGATTTATTCATTCATTCATTCATTCATTCATTCATTCATTCATTCATTCATTCATTCATTCATTCATTCATTCATTCATTCATTCATTCATTCATTCATTCATTCATTCATTCATTCATTCATTCATTCATTCGATTTGATAAACTGCCCTACCCCCGAAGGGCTCAGGATGTGAAAGCAATGGCCTTCTGCTGCTGCTGCTGCTCCCGAGCACCTGGTCTGCTAAGGCATTTGCAATCTCAGATCAAGGAGGATCAAGATTGGTAGCCATAGATTGACTTCTCCTCCATAAATCTGTCCAAGCCCCCTTTAAAGGCTCCTACAGCACAGAATTCTTGAGCCAAAAGATTAAAAAGAGCCCCAGTGACTATAAGCAGACTTTCTTTTCATCATTGGGCTAGTGCAGTCTTTCCTCTCTTTGCACATTCAGAAGCCAGCTTTATGGGTCCCTTCCGCACATGCAGAATAATGCACTTTAAAACTGCTTTCAGTGCTCTTTGAAGCTGTGCGGAATAGCAAAATCCACTTGCAAACAGTTGTGAAAGTGGATTGAATGTGCATTATTCTGTATGTGCGGAAGGGGCCATGATGGAGTGACGTCATCCCTACCATGTAGCTGAAAAGCCCCAGGTCCTCTCTCTTCCCAACTGAAGCACTAATCCCATCAGCAACCAGGGAACAGAAACTTTTTGTTCATCTTTGTAGCTTCTGTGCAGTCCCACATTGGGACTGCGCATGCGCGGGCCAGCTGCGGAAAAGATTTCCAAAGCTTTCTATCAGACTAGGACAGGGATCTGCAACCTGCGGCTCTCCAGATGTTCGTGGACTACAATTCCCAATTGGCCATGGTGGCAGGGGCTGATGGGAATAGTAGTCCACGAACATCTGGAGAGCCGCAGGTTGCAGACCCCTGGACTAGGAGCACCCCTCCCCCTGCTGGTTCTTTCCTGACAAAATGATCACATGACCAGGAGGAGAGGGCGCTGCTCCCTCAGTTCCCTTCTTGCCGTCGCAAAGAGGATCTCCATTACTGGGGTGCTGTGTGGTTTCCAGGCTGTGATTCCAGCTGTTAAAGCCTTCGACAATACATCAATCTCCATTACTGTTCGGTTCTTCATTGCTGTTCTGCATTACCTCATTCTTTTTTTCATGAGAATTTTTATTTATTTGACACATCTAAATAGCACATACGTTGAACGATAAAGAAAAGATCCCAATCTAGTCCCCCCCTCTCCCCTATAATAATAATACTACATGAAAAGAAAAAGGGGGGAAAAACACCTACACCAACACCTACACATATATATGGTGACTTCCAGCTACCTCACTAAGGATCCAAGCATGAATCTAACTCTGTGCTTATAATTAATATCTATATTTTTTCACTTTTAGTTCTTCTTATAAAGTTGTCTTAATCCAATACACTGTTTTCATTTAAGTTTCGAATCCTGCCATTGTTTATCTGTTTGAATATGTTTTCAATAAGTAGTCTGCAAACTATGAGGGCACAGCACCGTCCCCCTCTGTGGCGAGGAGTGATCTGGCAGAGCATTGGATTCACTGGCTCGTTCAAAGTCTGTGGTTTTGTACCAGCCTAAAGAAAGGCACATTTCCCCGCTTGGCTGAGTCAGCTCTGAGGGAAGAAATCAGAAAAGGTGGCCTGAGCAAGCCTCTGATTCAGAACGACTCTTTTCTAAGGCTTTGGCTGCAGCCTGCCTGACTAGAAGACATTGCAGCAGGGAAGAACTCCTCTCCCTCTTTCTGTCTTTCCGATACTGGAGACGTTCGGAGGTGTGCCATGGCAGACACTGTTTGAAAGAGGCTGCCTGACTGAGTCTTAAAAAGTTTTTTTCCTGCAGCCCAGCTTTCCAAAGCTTTTTAGCATACTAGTAGCACCTCTCCTCCTGCTGTTGCTTTCCACCGAACAATCACATGACCAGGAGGAGGGTCACTACTCCATCAGTTTTCTTTTTGCTGCTGCGAAGAGTGGGTCTCCTTGGCCATTCTGTGTTTTTTTCTCTCACCATACTCTTGAAGCTAAAGAGCTAGTTTCTCTCATCAATAGTCATTCTCATTAAGAATCAGCTACATTTAAAGAAGAAATGTTTGTGGATTTCCATTGTGGACTCGGACCCAAGATCTTCCCTGATAGGCACAAGGGCAAAGGCCCTGTCCACAGAGCAAAAGCTCTGACTGGTTGCAAAAATAACCATCCAAAAGCTTCTTCAGTGTTCAGAGATTTATTGTTTTCTTTCAGTTCTGCGCAGAAGAGGGAACTCTCCTCTGTTAGCAACAGGGAGGAGGTTCAAGGGGCTGTTGCTGGCGGAACATGATTTATACCCTCTTACAAACATCCCTCCTTGTCTTCTGACCATTGGTTTGAGTCAAGAAGACGTACAGACCTGGTCATCTCATCCTACCTTTTACCCCACCTTGCCTATTCCCATATTTGGTGAAACTTAAGTCAAAAACACCTTGTGTAAAAGATCTCTATAACAACTACTGGTTTCTATTTTACCTTTATCTGTATTTGTGAGCTTCTGCTAATTCCTTATCTCCTTGGTGGGGCCCTGTTTTCCCAAACTACCTGAAAAACTCAGTGTCAGGCTGCCCCATGAGTTTCATTTCTTCCAACTAAAGTAAGCTTCTGAAGTGCTTGGTGCCCAGTGAATTACTCTCATATAACTTGTATGATTAAATACGATGGCTTAAAACATCATAAACTATATGTCCATATCATTCCCCATCTCTCCTATGAAGGGAGGTCACCTGTCTTCCCATTAGTTGGATTATTTGGCTCAGTACTACCCTGGGACAGAAGAAGGGTATTATTTAATTTATTTATTTATTTAATTTATTTATTTATTATATTTATATACCGCCTTCCCCTGAAGGGCTCAGGGCGGTGAACAGCAGAACATATAAATAGAGCACAAAATAAAATCAATAATATCAAAGTTAATTGAATAAGTCATTAAATAAATGGCTCTATACATTAAAACCAAACCCCATTTAAAATGCAGCGTCCTAATAACAATTGCAACAGATGGCGTCCTACTAACGAATCCCCTAAGAGAGAGAGAGGGACGGCAGGATCCACGGATGTTATAATGGGGGGGGCATCAGTGGCCGGCCTCCCCAAAGGCCCAGTGGACCAGCTCGGTCTTGCAATTTTGAATTACTATTATGTGCTAAGGAGGCACCTGACGTTGACTCCCTTCAGGTCTGGGTCATCGAGTGACATCAAGTTGGAGCCAACTTAAGGCAACCAGTATGGTTTTCAAGGCAGGCTACTGCCAGAGGTTGTTTGCCATTGCCTTGGTAGTCTTCTATCCTGGTTCCAAGCACGGCCACCCTGATAGTTTTCTGAGATCTGACGAGATCAGGCTAGTCAATCCACTTTCAAGGCGAGATCATCTAATTATGTCTGTTACAGTCTTTATATTTTGCTTGATTGTCTTATTCATAGACCTCTCCAACCTTGCTACAGAGCTCCTCCGCCATTATGTAAAGCCAGCGCATTTAAGCGTTAACACAAAATCTCCACAGTCTATTCATGCCGAGCTGGCGATTTCTGTTGCTTCCTCCTAAGCTCCACTTCTGCCTTCAATGGAAAGCCAACTCAGCCTCTCGGTTCATGTCTTTTAAACAGGTAGTGCTATAAATTCATCACACCTGTTTTTATTGAAAGAATGCATAATGGTTTTATTTATGTGACAGGAAAGCCTACTGAATGATTTCAGGACTACTTTAAAATGTTTTGTTGTGTGACAATTCTGTACTACAACCTGAGGGTAAATTGAACATTAAGCTCGGAAGCCAAACTTGCTGTTTCAATTCATAAGTTTACCTTATGAAAATAGGTTCACTTGTAATGTTTTTATGATGTAGGAGCTTGGAGTGTCAAGCATACACACGCACACACACACGCACACGCACACACACACGCACACACACACACACACACAGTAATTTCCTCTTTAAGAGTACACTATACTAAGTGACCCATTAATATTTTTACCAGTGATTTTTAGAGGTTCTGGGATATATCTATGATTTCTAATGAATATTGTTTTTATCTTTTGGTTGGGGCTTGAAAAAGCCTTGGCAAAATAGTAACCCATCGAGAGGTTATATTGCCCCTAATTAGATACATATTGTACACATTGAAACTGGGAATTATTTGAAATTTTTTTGTGTGTGTGTTAGCACTCTGTGCTGGAAAAATGACTATACAAAAAAAAATTTCTGCATATCATTGCGGTTTATTTGAAAACCATAATCCTTTGTTAGCAGTCTTCTATCGTTTACCTGCAAAAGACAAAATGTTCAGTTATTATTGGTATAGTGGATTTCATTCCTATCAAATTAACTGGGGCACTGTAAATGATTCACAACATAATAGGTTCTAGTTAACCTCAAGCTACATGGTACAAAAGGGTATTGTTTTAAAGCCTCCAGGTGGGTGAGATCTGGGGGTCCCCTGGAATTACAGCTCACCTTCAGCCTCCAGAGATCAGTTCCCCTGGAGAAAAAAGGATGTTTGGAGGGTGGATTCGATGGGATTGTACCTCACTTCCCTTCCCTCTCTAGGCTCCATCCTCAAATCTCCAAGAGTTTCCTAACCTGGATCTTCCAGGCCTTTCCCCTAAACCCCCCCCCCCCCCCGGTGGTCAGGGAGGTCATGTCATCCTCCAGGTGGTCATGGGGTTTCCCCACAGGTTGGCTTCTTAACTACAGTGCCCCCCCCGCCCCGCAGTATCATTTGCCAACCTATAGTTAAGAGAGCAGCAATGGCGTAGTGGTTAAGAGCAGGTTCATTTTAATCTGGAGGAACCGGGTTTGGTTCCCCGCTCTGCCGCTTGAGCTGTGGAGGCTTATCTGGGGAATCCAGATGAGCCTGTACACTCCCACACATGCCAGCTGGGTGACCTTGGGCTAGTCACCGTTCTTCTGAGCTCTCTCAGCCCCACCTACCTCACAGGGTGTTTGTTGTGAGGGGGGAAGGGAAAGGAGTTTGTAAGCCACCTTGAGTCTCCTACAGGACAGAAAGGGGGATATAATTCCAAACTACTCCTCCTCCTCCTCTTCTTCCTCTTCTTCTTCCTCTTCTTCTTCTTCTTCTTCTGCTTCTTCTTCTTCTTCCTCCTCCTCCTCCTCCTCCTCCACCACCACCACCACCACCAACACTACTACTATATATGCCAGGATATATGCCAGGATGTCATGGACTCCATCTTCCAAAAGATCTTGGTCATCTAGTAACAGGAGATATCATGGTGCCAACCAGGTGTCTTTTGATTGTAACAGTGGGATATTTCCAGATGTCTCCTGGAGGTTGGCAACTGTAGTTGCCAGTCATGGTACTGACCTAACCCCCCCCCCCCCCAATTGTCTGACTTAGTTGAAGGCAGGGTTTGTTTTTTTTAATTCCAGTGTATGTTTTCTTTATGTGTTTTGTTTTGCAGTGTAATTTTGAATGTATTCCAAGAACAGGCCTTTGACTGTCTTCCTCACTCTGAAACGGCACTCTTGGTTCTATTCTGTGTCACTTACATCTTCCCGTAAACTTGAACGATGTGCCAAATATGCCTTTAAATCCTGGAGCGGTTCAGCTGCCATCTTAAACAAGTTATGCATCTGTGGCCTTTATCTTGGTCTTTTCTGAAGGAAGAACCTTTTTATCATCTTGCAGGCGTATCGATCTTCAGTCGTGCAGTAAACATGCCCAATTTGTTCTTCTTGAACTAACAGAATGTGCTCGCCTGTCTCTCCGGTTACGTATTTGTTGATTGGTCCCTGTTGTCCACCAGCGTCTGTAGCCTCCCGTAGAGAAGGGCAAAAGTCTAACGCCCTTCTTTAAAACTGCTTGGGTGTATGATGCTCTGGGGCCACATTGGTGATATGAGGGAGCCGAAACCGGTGTCTTGCATGCCCATCTGTTACCATAGAGCTACAGATCCAATCACACACTGTCTGTGGGTCAGTGCTGATTTTCTGCTGTTTTTATAACCCTGGCTTGTTTTTAGAAGAAGAAGAGTTTGGATTTATATCCCCCCTTTCTCTCCTGCAGGAGACTCAAAGGGGCTTACAATCTCCTTGCCCTTCCCCCCTCATAACAAACCCCCTGTGAGGTAGGTGGGGCTGAGAGAGCTCCGAGAAGCTGTGAATAGCCCAAGGTCACCCAGCTGGCGTGTGTGGGAGTGCACAGGCTAATCTGAATTCCCCAGCGGCAGAGCTGGGAATCAAACCCGGTTCCTCCAGATTAGGCCCCTTCCGCACACGCAAAATAATGCATTTTCAAACCACTTTCACAACTGTTTGCAAGTGGATTTTGCCATTCCGCACAGCTTCAAAGAGCATTGAAAGCATTGAAAGTGCATTATTCTGCATGTGCGGAATGAGCCTTAGATACATGAGCTCTTAACCTCCTATGCCACTGCTGCTCCTTTTTAATGGCTTGTTTGATTGATTGATTGATTGATTGATTGATTCAATTTATATGCCGCCCTACCCTGTAGGGCTCAGGGCCACGAACAACAATAGTATAAATAACAAACATCAATTAGGCATAATCAATCAACAAAACATCAATAAGCATAACATCATGAAATAGCAAAACATCAATAAACATAAGCAATATAATCATCAAAATAACAATAATTATAACATTACACATGGCAAAAATAACATAAGCGTACTATCACGAAACGGAAAACGTCAATAAACATAACACAATAGCATAAAATGTAACAGTGTAAACAACAAGATGGCAATAATCATGACAGTACACATGGCTGGCACATCTTCAAAGCAAAATTGGAAAGGGGTTGCAGCCAATATATTTGCAACATGACTTTTGGCTGTCCATGGCCAACAGATCCGCAGCAGAGGACTTGAATCTGCTGGCTGTTGTGGGTTTTCTGGGCTGTGTGGCCGTTTGTTTTTGTGTGTTTGTTTTAATGACAAGCCACCTCAAATTAGCTTTTGGAGAAGCAACCTATAATGTTGTAAATAAGTAAAGAAAGTGCACACAGCAACGAAGATAGAGTTGCCTCTTCTCCTGGTGGCAGCAAGCAAACCTTTGGTCCTAAGCATGGGGGTTCTTTGTTCCAAGGGACCAAATATGGGGGTGGGGACAGAAGTGGGATCCAGCAGGTTCTCACCAGTTCCCGAGAGTGGGTTACTGATTATTTGTGTGTGCCGAGAGGGGGTTACTAATTGGGTCCGCTTTTCCATCTCCACGCCCTCGCCTCCCCGAGAGGCATCCTGCCTTTGAACGTGAAGGTTCCATATAGCAATTGTGACTAATAATGTAACTCCCTGAACTGGGTTAATCCCTTTCAGGTACTGCAATTCATGGATTCTCAGCCTTTCGTACCTTTTATCTCACCCGTCCCTATCAAAGAACCTGTGTGTTTCACCATTGCTGTGTTCAGATTTGTGAGTTGGGGCATTTTCTATAATGTGATGATGATTTAGAAATAACCTGGTGCAAAAAAATTTTTGGGGGGTCATGGTGGGGTGGCTGCCCATGGGGGGCGGCATCCAACTCATGTTTTGCCCAGGGCTGAGGTTTGCCTAGGTACGCCTCTGTCCCCTTTGCTGAGGGGGGGGGGGTTGGCGAGGGAACCTGTTACTAAAATATTTGGATCCCACCACTGGGTGGGGAGCAGGGGCGGAGCAAAGGGGAACTGCGCCCGGGGCACGCTTGCATCCTGTGTCTCTGCCGCTTTGAGACTCCTTACAGGAGAGAAAGGCTGGGTAACAATCCAAACTTTTCTTCTGGTTCTTTTCTTAGAAATTGGAAAAGTCACAGAGTGTTGCAATGCTGCCAGCCCCACCCCTCAGAGAAAAATATGGCACATGGAAATAGGGTTGCCAATCTCCAGGGGGTGTCTGGAAATCTCTCCTGGAGTTGCAACAGAGACCAGTTCACCTGGAGAAAAGGAGTTCTTTGGAAAATAGATGTTATGGCATTAAATCCCACTGAAGTTCCTCGCTTCTGCAAACTTCACCCTCCTCAGCCCACCTACAGCCCACCTCACCCTACTCAGCCCATCCTCACCCACCTACAAAATCTCCAGGTATTTCTCAACCTGGAGCTGGAAATCCCCCCCAGAAACTTTAAGCCACGCTCTTAAGAGAAGGTTAAGAGGTGACATGATAGCCATGTTTAGATATCTGAAGGGATGTCATGTTGGTGGAGCAGCATTAAGCTTGTTTTCTGCTGCTCCAGAGACCAGAACCAGGAGAAATGGGTTCAAGGTGAAGGAAAAGAGATTCCACCTAAACATCAGGAAAAACTTCCTGACAGTAAAGGCTGTTCGACAGTGGAATTCACTGCCTGGGAGTGTCTCCTTCTCTGGAGGTTTTTAAAGAGAGGCTGGTTGGCCATCTGTCAAAAGTGCTTTGATTGTGTGTTCCTGCATTGCAGGAGGTTGGACTTGATGGCCCTTCGGGGTCTCTTCCAACTCTTATGATTCTATTCTATGATTCTAACACGTTCTCTGTTGTTTTCACCCCAAATGTGGGAGTGCTGATATAACGCAGTACTTCCCAAACTCTTGGTCAGCCAAAGTAGATGGCAGTGAGATATTTATGAATGAATGAATTTCTTCCTGCATTCCTTAAAGAGCGAATAGAAGTTGTATAGGACCCTACGTTAAATTGCAGCTAACAGAAGTTTATTTATTTATTAATTAAAACATTTGTATTCCACCTTTCCTTGTGGTTCAAGGCAGCTTATAATAATAGGTTTTTAAAAGAAAAAAATCCGGTTAAAACCAAAAAGAAAGCCACAAACGCCAGCCCTTTCCCCCTCCCTCCCCTTAAAAGATCCCCACCATTCAAACCCCCTCAAAGCCCTTGCAGACTTTTCCTTAAAACAAGCAACCTGGCACCCGACAATGACTCCTGTGTCATTACATTATTTAAATTATTATCATTAATCATATTATCACAATTAACAATGGAAGCTCCACCCTGCTCACAAGAGGAAGAGGAAGAGGAAGAGGAAGAGGAAGAGGAGGAGGAGGAGGAGGAGAGAGCTCTGAAAAGCTGTGACTAGCCTAAGGTCACCCAGCTGGCATGTGTGAAAATGCACAGGCTAATCTGAATTCCCCAGATAAGTCTCCACAGCTCAAGCGGCAGAGCGGGGAATCAAACCTGGTTCCTCCAGATTAGAATGCACCTGCTCTTAACCACTGTGCCACTGCTGTTCACACAAGGGTTGGTGTGAATGTGTGTGATAAGAATATTAGCATCAAATGAACTCTTTTTTTTTGGCAAGGACATGGGGGGGGGGGTCGGGTCCTGATAGTCTGTAAGACATTGGGAGCCCCCGCTGTTCTTCGTGGTGCATTCGTGCCTGGCTCTTTCGCTTTATCATTGTAGCATTAATGATCCTGCTGAGCAGAAGGGCTTTAATTTAGTACTTTGGCTGTGCCGTGCACACAGAAAATCAAATCTGTAGACAATGTCAATACATAATAATATTTTAGGACCCCGCCGAGATGCCCGCTAAGTACATAAACCAATCATCCTTTTGTAGCATTCGGGGTTTTAACAAACTGCAAGGAACTATTTAGTGAGCAGCTGCAAACTGCTTGGCTCGATCCATTAAACCACGGGGCACGGGGAACATTAGTTCCTGGGCTCCCTGGGAGCAAGCCGAGCACGCTCAAAGGGAACCAGCAGCATCTAGGCCTTAAAGATGAAGGCAGGATGAAGCCTGCATCCCCGAGGTCATTTTCCTGTGAGAAAGCACCAATTCAGGATGTTGTTAGCTTCCTGAGGGGGGGAAATGGGTTTTCTTGACCCCCCCCCCTTCTTTGATTATTGGTAATTCAGGAAGGATGATTTGGCTGTCGAAAAGAGCGGGAAAGGGTTAAATCCCCTAATCTCAGTATCTAATTCACCCACAACCCCTCCAAAAAGGTAAAAGTTTGCAAGCACTGAGTCATTACTGGCCTATGGGGGTGATTTCACATCACATTTACTAGGCAGACTATGTTTATGAGGTAGTTTGCAGTTGCGTATCACCCATGGGGCGGGAAGGTGCAACGCCCCTGGTGGAGCTGCGGTGGACGGGGCGTGACAGGGGCATTCCGGGGCAGGACAGGGGTGTAGCAGTCCATTTACATTTGTAGTCGCATTTGCATTCCCTGCAGCAGCAGCAGTATTGGTGAATGTGAATCCTGTGTCTGGGCGGAGTCCATTGTCCTTGAACTCAGCATGCCCTTGGCCTTTGATTCTGGTGTTTTTAAGTACTGGTTGCCTAGCTTTGTTAAGGAAGAGTTGATGTCTGCAAGTTCTTCAAGCCATCTCCAATCGTTTCCAGTGTCGCAAGTATTCTTCATTAAATAGACTTCGTGGGAGGAGTCAGAATCCTACACTTTTAATGTTATTAAACCATTTTTGAACTGTTGATTGTTTGTCTGTGGGTCTTTCACTCTGTTCCAGCCAAATGCAAGACACCTGATTCTTGTTTGCTTGGGGAACAGAACAACTGCCTTTCCCTTCATTGGTCCCCTGAGACAGGAGAAAGCGCACCCTGGATCCCTAGGATTGGGTCCTCCTCCTGTCTGTCTTTGCTTTCCCTCCCTTCCTATCCTTCTGCCCAGCCCCAGGTGGTACGTTACCTGTCAGCCTCTCCCAAATCCTCTTTTCACCTGTGTGAATGTAGCTGCCCATCATCTTCCTGACAGCTCTGCTGCTGAAGGTGGAGTCTGGCTCTGCTCTGCTTGGGCTTTTGTTCTGCCCTCGATTCCTAGCCTGGTTTCTGCTGAGCTTGGCTGAAGGAAGCCCTCTTATTAATTTTATTAGACTTTATATCCCACTCTCCCCGGCCCAATGGCCAGGCACAGAACGGCTCAAAAATAATAAATTAGATCAATAGTGACATTAAAATATGAAATCATTAGAGCATTCCCCATTTCAGATGGGGCATTGAGTCCTTTAGGTACCGTTAAGGTGCCAGTGAGCAACTAATTATGATTAAGTAATTCCCTCCAATCCCATTGGATGGCACATTTATAGCCCATTTCAGAGGAGGAAGGGGCAGATTGTGAGGCCAGCAAAACTCAAGAAGAAAAGCTTATCTGCACCAACTGAAAGCTCCATGAAACATCTTCAGGAGGAGCAGCAGTGGTGTAGGAGGTTAAGAGCTCGTGTATCTAATCTGGAGGAACTGGGTTTGATTCCCAGCTCTGCCGCCTGAGCTGTGGAGGCTTATCTGGGGAATTCAGATTAGCCTGTACACTCCCACACACGCCAGCTGGGTGACCTTGGGCTAGTCACAGCTTCTCGGAGCTCTCTCAGCCCCACCTACCTCACAGGGTGTTTTTTGTGAGGGGGTAAGCCCCTTTGAGTCTCCTGCAGGAGAGAAAGGGGGGATATAAATCCAAACTCCTCCTCCTCCTCCTCTCCTTCTCCTTCTCCTTCTCCTTCTCCTTCTCCTTCTCCTTCTCCTTCTCCTTCTCCTTCTCCTTCTCCTTCTCCTTCTCCTTCTCCTTCTCCTTCTCCTTCTCCTTCTCCTTCTCCTCCTCCTCCTCTCCTCCTTCTCATCCTCCTCCTCCTCCTCCTCCTCCTCCTTCTCTGGTTCCCTGAGAGAAGCCCTCTTCTGTGGATTCCCCTTTCTCTCCCTTCAGCCAGCCTCCACCAGCCAGCCCTTCAGCAGTCTGATGGACTCTGGTCCTATGCGCTTGGTTTGGGTCTCCTGGAGTAAGTGAGGCTGGGAGCTTCAGGACTGCTCCCAGTCCTGAATAGAGCATGGCTAGTTTCTTATTCTGAGGGCACCCTTTGCTTTATGCCTGCCACCAAACAGGATGGAACTTTCCAGTTGCAGGGATTGTTAGGTTTTATATAGTAGGCATCACCTAGGAAATGTCATTCCCCAAAGCAGAGCTCCAGGCACTCAACTGAGAGTCAGCATGGTGTCATGGTTGGACTGGCAGAGCAAGACAGAGTGAATCTGGGCCAAGTCCTGTTGTGTTCTGCAGTTCTGAGGCGGATTCCACACAGGCCAAAGACAGCAACTGTGGAACGGTAAAAGCACAGTTCCAAGGGCATTGTTTGTACTGCTGCCGCCTCTGCATCAAGGCAGCACCATGCTTCCCCCCCCCCCCCAACTGGCGGGGAAATGCTGTTCTACTGTAGGTGGGAGACATCTTAGATGGGTGTCTTCTCCACCAATAGCAAGGAGGCAGGAAGTACTTTTAACTTTTAACGGGTCACTTCCCCTTCTTTGACCTCGAGGCCATTTTCAGTCAGTATTTTTTCCTGCCTAGCAGGGAGGCTGTGTTTTCAGAGGCTCTCGCACTCTCAATCGTGTGTGTGTGTTTTTCTGGTGCGTTTGATACCGGCCCTTACAACAATTGTTAGGAAAACGACGGGGGAGTTAAAAAACCCCCACAAATCGACTCCTACGCAAAAATTGCCTGGAGGCAAAAAAGGCGGGAACGCGAAGATCCCGACCGGCACAAAATGGCGTCCAGCTCCTTTACCCCGCCACGAGAAGACTTCGCAGCCTCGGTTGCAGAGCGCACCCGAGCCACAAAAGGGGGAAAGAAGCCCCCGACGGCTGCGACGGACAAGCAGAGTAAGGCAGCAGGGCGCGCGGAGGGACCGCCGGCGCCCAAGAAGGCAAAGAAAACGACGCTGCCAGGGAGCTTGACGCCTCACAAGGGCGCAGCCGCGTACGGCGGCTCCCAGACGAGTCTCTCCTACCCTGACAGGGATTCGGAGCACTCGATCACCCCACCCACGACTTCTACCGTGGAGGCGGCAGAAGAAGCAATCAGCCAACAAGGGCAAGTACCGGGGTCCCGGGAAAGCGGTGGGGAGGAAAGCGAGACGGAGCTCCAGGAGGCTCCAGGGCAAACTCAGACCGCTGCTAATAGCGAGCTGATGGCCTGGCAGCAGGCGCCCCCTGCTGCTTTTGCACAAATGCTACAGGAACAAATCGAAAAAGTTTTAGACGCAAGGGAACAGCGTGCCCTGGCCAGCAGACCTCAATTACAATCAGTTAGAACTAGAAATTTGGGGACGGTGGCTGCCCACCGATATAGAGACCCCCTTGCCCTACAAGAGGAGGAAGAGGAAGAAATTGAGGGGGAGGAACAGGGGGAAGGGGATAGATTCTCAGATACAGAGGATCCAATTACACAAACTGCTGAACAGTCTCCACAATTCTTTAAACAGGAAGATATACAACTCCTGATAAAGAAAACAGTCTCGGCTCTGGACCTACACGACCAGGCAGACGCCGAAGAACCGCCTACCCCTGACCAACCAAATAAGCCTACTAAGCCCATCAAAGGCTTCCCTAAGGGAGACACCACTTACTTCCCACAAGATTCAGAAGCCCAGAAATTTTTTCCGGTCCCGGAATACTTCGTTAAGCGCATTCAGCGCGAATGGCTCAACCCTACTAACCGCAAGGGGCTACCGCCATCTTATAAGAAAGTCTACCTCCTACCACAGCAATTTCATGCTATGCTAAAAGTCCCATCTGTGGAGGCACCAGTGGCGGTCCTACACTCCGGGGCTTTGGTACCGAAGGAGGGAGACAGTAATATTAAGGACCCCTTAGATAGGAGATCAGAAGCTGCCCTCCGTAGATCTCACGACTGGCTGGCAGCAGTCATTAAAGCACTCACACCCGCTTCCACGGTGTCCAGAGCAGCCATGGCCTGGCTTAAACGAATACTAGAGATGATCCCTACAGAACATACTGCTATCAGAGAAGGGATTGAAAGGGTTTTCCTAGCTAATGCTTTCATAGCAGACGTGACACTAGACGCAATCGCCATGGCGGCCAGAACAATGGCCTCTAATATGGTGGCCAGGCTACGCCCATGGCAAGCAGACATACTGTCCAAGAACACAGTAGCAGCTTACTCGTACTATGGGGAACATGTCTTTGGCAAAGAACTAGAACAGGTCTTAATTCAAACGAAAGACCAAAAGAAAGCTATGCCAAAAACAGTCAGACAGGAAAGGAACTCTGCCCCCCAGGGAGCCCGCACTACATTCAGATCCCAGAAAACCCTACCCAGGTTTAACAGGGAAACCAATCGTCCCACATGGCACAATCAGAACTCCTTTCATCCCAAACCTGCATTTAAGCCATTCCAGAAACAGGGAAAGCCCTTCAAACCAGATAGAAACAAACAATGACTGCCGGGACATCCCGGTGGGGGGGGCGGCTGACCAACTTCCTTCCAACCTGGCAAGCTGCACATGTAGACCAATGGACACAAGAGGTGATCACAACGGGTTATGTAATCGAGTTCATCAGCTTCCCCCGGCACCTCTTTGTCCCGTCCCCCCTTTCAGCAAACTCAGTAAAAGCCCAAAGAGCAAAAAACGCAGTACAACACCTCCTACAAATTCGGGCAGTGGAACACGTCCCCCCTCAGGAGAAATTCTTAGGAACCTATTCGCACTTTTTTACAGTCCCCAAGCGCAACGGGGACTGCAGGGCAGTGCTGAACTTAAGATACGTCAACAAGTTTATTCGTCTCCCAAAATTCAAAATGGAATCACTGCGATCCATCACTCTGGCCCTAAGACACGAGGAATTCCTTACCTCCCTGGATCTCAGGGAGGCATATCTACACATTCCCATCAATCCGGCCCACAGAAAATTCCTACGGTTCACTGTAGGAAAAACTCACTTCCAATTCCGAACGTTGCCGTTTGGCCTGGCCACAGCCCCCAGAACATTCTCCAAGGTTCTCATGGGGCCCATCATCCAGCTCAGGGAGGAGGGGATACATGTCCATCCCTATTTAGACGACCTTCTAGTAAGATCAAAAACCAAACAACAAGGTCTGAGGGACATTGCCAGGGTCCAGGAAATCCTTCAGCGAAATTCGGGCTTCCTTGATACAAATGCACAGAAAAGCTCTCTCTCATCCCAAAACAAGAGAAATAGAGGGCACCTGGGGAGCAATTATAGACTCCAAAAAAAAATGCACTATTTATCCCACCGGAAAAAATCGCAAAAATAATACAGACAACATCCACAGTCCTATCCACACCAAAACCCTCGCTGCTCCAACTAGCAAGCTTATTAGGACTGTTCATATCGATCATCGATCTCAACCAGTGGGCAAGACTACATGCAAGACCGCTGCAACGTTTCTTAAGGCCTTTTCAGCTCGACATCATCAGAAAAAGAGACAGAAAACTCCAATTGACATCTCAGGTCAGAGACAGCCTGAAGTGGTGGCTAAACAAAAACAACCTACGACAGGGCAGATGCTACCTGCACGACATCAGACCACAAATCTTCACAGACTCGAGTCTATCGGGTTGGGGAGCAACTCTCAATCAAAAGTTTGTACAAGGCAAATGGTCCAAACAGGAAGCGACCCTCCCAATCAATTTACTGGAAACGCGAGCAGTGTTCCTGGCACTACAACACTTCCAAAAAGAAATAACACTACAACACCTGATAGTGAGAACGGACAATATAGCAACCAAGATATACCTCAACAACCAAGGAGGGTCAAAATCCACAAGATTGCACAAGGAAGCACTAAAGGTCCTCAACTGGGCAGAAGAACACCTCCTGTCTCTCGAAGCCCAATACATTCGGGGAATTCAAAACGACAAAGCAGACTGGCTAAGCAGACAGCAAGTCCAAGAAGGAGAATGGAGATTAAACCCGGAGGTATTCCAATGGATCTGTCAGCAGCTCGGACAACCAAAGGTAGATCTATTTGCCACAGCAGAAAACAAACAACTACAGCTCTTCATGTGCAGATACTCTCACCCAGAGCTGCTAATGGAGGTGGATGCCATCTCGGCCCTTAATGGCCACAGAGGAACTCTTGTATCGCGTTCCTACCGTTTCCCTCTCATCCACGCTGACTCCCATGCGGAAAATAAGGGCAAAAAAAGGCACAAGTCATACTCATCACGCCAAAATGGCCCAGGAGACCGTGGTACTCCACAATCCTAGAGATGTCAGCACAACCACCTCTACCACTACCGGCGACCTCAGACCTCCTGACACAGGGGCCTCTCTCACACCCGGACCCAGCCTGGCTCAAGCTGACCGCGTGGCGTGTGAACGGAGAAAATTGAGACAGAGAGGCTACTCTGCAGGAGTAACGAATACCATCCTGGCAGCACGCAGACGGTCAACAATCAATATCTACAACGCCTCATGGAGAACCTTCGCCTGCTGGTGCGCGGGTAGGAACTTGGACCCTGAGGCCCCTTCGATCCGTTACATACTACAGTTCCTACAACAGGGATTTGAGAAGGGACTTCGCTGCGCCACGCTGAGAAGACAGATTTCTGCAATCTCGACAGTGTGTAGATCGGTAGAGGGCAACGCAATATCAAGCCACATAGACGTGGTGAATTTCTTAAGAGGAGTGAAGCTCTCACAACCACCGGTCATACACAGGTTCCCCTCCTGGCGGCTCCATGCGGTGCTCACGGCGTTGACCAAACACCCCTTCGAACCCATCCAAACCATTCCTTTGCGGTGGGTGAGAATGAAAACGTTGTTTCTTCTGGCTATCACCTCGGCGCGTCGGGTCTCAGAGTTGAGGGTGTTATCCGTCAATGCAAAATTCTGCGTCTTCCATAAGGATAAAGTCATACTGCGCCTGGATCCAGCTTTCATACCAAAAGTAATGTCCAAATTCCACTTTCAACAGGAAATCGTGGTGCCCAACTTCATGCCTAACCCTTCTCACCCAAAAGAAAAGGAGTGGCATACATTAGACGTTAGAAGAGCGCTAAAAGCTTTCATAATCAGGACTGAGGACATCCGTAAATCCGAAACCCTCTTCATCAACATTAGCTTGCCAAACATAGGGGCCCCTATGTCAACGGCAGCGATAAGCACTACACTCAAAGCCACTATCATAGAAGCTTACAAGGCAGCTGCACTTCCGATCCCACCGGGCATTACGGCACACTCGACTAGGAGTGCAGCAACCAACACGGCTTTTCGCAACAGAGCCTCAGTGGAAGAGATATGCAAAGCCGCCACTTGGTCTTCGATTTCCACGTTCTCGAGACACTATAAACTGAACTCCCTAGCCGCTGCAGAGACAGCATTCGGCCGGAGGGTGCTAGAACATATCATCGGGGAGTAATGAGACCCACCCTGATTGGGGACACTGCTCGGGGAGGTCCCATCTAAGATGTCTCCCACCTACAGTAGAAGGGTCCATTGAATACTTACTGTGAAGGGTCTTTCTACTGTAGGTAAGGGAGACATCTTGACCCACCCTGGTCTCCATTACCCCCGATGCAAGTACGAATGATTGAATAGAATAGAATAGAATAGAATCTTTATTGGCCAAGTGTGATTGGACACACAAGGAATTTGTCTCCGGTGCATATGCTCTCAGTGTACATAAAAGAAAATACATTTGTCAAGAATCATAAGGTACAGCACTTAATGATTGTCATATAGGTCTAGTAAGCAATCAGGAAACAATCAATAGTAATAAAAACATAAAATGTAAAATCATAAAATAAAATGAAATGTCAGCACAGGCTATAGTCATACAGTCATAATTGGGAGGAGATGGGTAATAGGAATGATGAAAAAAGTAGTGCAGTAATTATATAATAAATATATAATAAATAGTTTGACATTATCGAGGGAATTATTTGTTTAACAGAGTGATGGCATTCGGGAAAAAACTGTTCTTAGGTCTAGTTGTCTTGGTGTGCAGTGCTCTGTAGCGTAACGTTTAGAGGGTAAGAGTTGAAACAGTTTATGTCCAGGATGCGAGGGGTCAGTAAATATTTTCACAGCCCTTTTTTTGACCCGTGCAGTATACAGGTCCTCAATGGAAGGCAGGTTAGCAGCAATTGTTTTTTCTGCAGTTCTGATTATTCTCTGAAGTCTGTGGCGATCTTGTTGGGTTGCAGAACCAAACCACACAGTTATAGAGGTGCAGATGACAGACTCAATGATTCCTCTGTAGAACTGTATCAGCAGCTCCTTGGGCAGTTTGAGCTTCCTGAGTTGGCGCAGAAAGAACATTCTTTGTTGTGCTTTTTAATGACATTTTTGATATTAGGTGTCCATTTTAGGTCATGAGATATGATGGAGCCTAGAAATTTAAAGGTCTCTACTGTTGATACTGTGTTGTCTAGTATTGTGAGAGGAGGTAGGATGGGAGGGTTTCTCCTGAAATCTACCACCATTTCTAAGGTTTTAAGTGTGTTCAGTTCTAGATTGTTCCAGTGGCACCACGAGGCTAGTTGTTCAACCCCCCGTCTGTATGCGGTTTCATCGTTGTCTCGAATGAGACCAATCACTGTTGTATCATCTGCAAATTTCAGTATTTTAACAGATGGATCATTTGAGATGCAGTCATTGGTATACAGAGAGAAGAGAAGTGGTGAAAGTACACAGCCTTGGGGGGCCCCTGTGCTCATTTTACAGGTGTCTGATGTAATTTTTCCTAGCTTCACCTGCTGTTTCCTATCTGTTAGGAAGCTTGTGATCCACTTACAAATATGCTCAGGTACTGCTAGCTGATTTAGTTTGATTAGAAGAATGTCCGGTCTGATAGTATTGAATGCTGAACTAAAGTCAACAAAGAGGACCCTTGCATAGGTCTTTGGTGATTCAAGATACTGTAGGATATAGTGCAAAGCCATATTAACAGCATCATCTGTCGATCTATTTGCTCGGTATGCAAATTGCAAGGGGTCCAACAGTGGATCCGTGATGGTTTTCAAATGGTACATCACTAGCCTTTCAAAAGTTTTCATAACTACAGATGTTAGAGCAACTGGTCTGTAGTCGTTCAGTTCCTTGATGGAAGGCTTCTTCGGCACTGGGACGATAGTGGAGTGTTTGAAGCAGGAAGGAACATAGCACATCTCTAGTGATTTGTTAGAGAGTTGGGTGAAGATGGGGGCCAATTGGACAGCACAGACTTTTAGGCAAGAAGGTGTTATCTTGTCTGGGCCTGGTGCTTTTCCAGGCTTCTGTCTGTGAAATAGATCTTGCACTTCCTTTTCTGAGATCACCAGGGGTTGTAAACCCAATGAAATGGGTTCAGTTGTAGGAAGTTTGGCTATTGTTGGTGCATCTGAGATAGAGGTTGTGGAGAAAGGTGACTGTAGATTGTTTTCAAACCTACAGTAGAACACGTTCAGGTCGTCTGCCAATTGCTGATTTCCTTCAGCTTGGGAAGGTGGTTTACTGTAACCGGTGATATTTTTGAGAGTTTTCCACATGTTTGCTGTTTCGTTTGGTGAAAACTGATTTTTTAGCTTTTCAGAGTAGTTTCTTTTTGCTGCTCTGATCTCCTTTGTTAATACATTTCTGGCCTGATTGTACAGCATTCTATCACCCTTTCTGTAGGCCTCTTCTTTGGAACGACGTAACTGCTTAAGTTTAGCTGTGAACCAAGGTTTGTTGTTACTATATATACGCAAGTTCCTGGTTCCTGAATGTTTGAATTGAGAATTCGTTGAGCCTCACAAGTTATGTTTTTTACAGTTGTTAGTGTTTCAAGTTATAGAAATGGTTGAAAGGTCACTTCCAGATACCAACTACTAGGTCATGAGGATACTGACTGAAAATGGCCTCGAGGTCAAAGAAGGGGAAGTGACCCGTTAAAAGTTAAAAGTACTTCCTGCCTCCTTGCTATTGGTGGAGAAGACACCCATCTAAGATGTCTCCCTTACCTACAGTAGAAAGACCCTTCATAGTAAGTATTCAATGGACACTTTTCCTGATTGAGGGGGGCATTTGGGAAACAGCATTTCCCTGCCAGAGCCGGATTGGAGGCGCTACTTTTCACCGCCTCCATTTCCCACCCCCCACACACTTACCTTCTCTCCCTGTGGAACTCAGCAGCGACAGAGAGGCATGCCCATGCTGCCCTTTGACCCCTGGGGCTGCTCGTACCTCATCGTGCGAACAGCCCCAAGGCTCCACCGGCATCATATATGCCAGTGGGCCACTTCTGTGGAATCCACCTGAGTGATGATGGGAGAGAAATTAAACCCCCTAGCAACATCATGTTCTTACTGGAAGCTCTTACAGGAAGTGACAAAGGGTAGCTCTAGGAATTGATGAAAACTCTGTGGCAAAACCATAGAGTTTCCATCAATTTCTAGAGCTACCCTTTGTCACTTTCCATTTTTTAACCAGAAGCGGCACCAAATGGGATGTAACAAATGAAATAGAAACACAGATGTGCTAACAAACAGTATCCAGAAGAACCACGTTGAGGCGATGAAGGGTAAATACAATAGGTAAAAAAAGATTGAAATAAAGTTGCTTGAATTCTTACACATCTCAGTGGAATTATTTAAATCCCTCTGTAAGCATGCAGCAGAACAAATACGAAAACTACCAAAGCACTACTTTCCACAGTATGCAATCAGTCTAATGATTCTGTTACTTCACAGAAACAGTACAGAATAACACATAAAAGATATTACACAATAGAAACTTGATAAATTGTTTCTTAAAGCTACCTATTAGCATACTCGTTCAACAGGCGATTCTCTTTTGTGATCATAATTGCTAGGCTTGACTGTACTATTCTAACAGGGTAATTCTGCTATACTTATGAAACGCTATTACAATATATACTACCACTAAACCAATATGATACAACTAATACAATATGCTGCAACAGTTAATATAGCCCAAACAGGGTTCTGGATAATAAGGGTTTTTCGAATCTAGCAGATTCTTCCTCCATCATTATATATGCAAAGGTTGTAAGAAGAGTAAGGTGATCAGATGGTCACCTTTGTGATGCGGGACGGGGAAGCGGCCGAGCGCGCGCACGGGCTTCTGGGGCTTGCCGTTTGCCGCCCTGTCACAGTTTTTGATTCTGTGACAGGGCGGCAAACGGCAAGCCCCAGAAGGCCATGCGCTACTGCGGCCAGGTGCACTGGAGGCTGCCGCACTGCCTTGCATCCCCAAGGCAGTGCAGCAGCCTCCCAAAAATCGGGACAATTTGTAGAACCCGCGGGATGCGGGACAAATTGTCCAAAGGCGTGACGGTCCCGCCAAAAGCGGGACGGCTGGTCAGCCTAAAGAAGAGGAGTGTGGAACCATAAAGGGACTGGTTATTCCAACAGACCAATTCTTCCTCGATAAGTCACATCTGGAACAGTACGCACAGAATCAAAAACAACATATCATGCAATCAATATTAAGTAGAATAACAGACTGCTCTGTGCAAAAACTTACCCTCAGGGAATAAGTTCTTAAAACGATAATCAAAAAAGGCTCCCGTTTGGGTGGGCCTCTCTTGGATTGCCCAATACAACAACGTACCTTTCCTGGAGTCTAAAGAACAACGCTGCCAAACCCTACTTAAAGAAATCATGAATATAGTAAGACATGATCAAAGGTTACAAAAAGCAGGTGTAGTCAATGCAGGCATTCAACCCTTGTGGAAATAAGGATCTAAATTTAAAAATAAATCTGACTTCCTGCTGTGCTAGCAAACAAGGGGTGTCAGGGTAATCAGGATGCTTGGATTTAAGAGACCAAAGCCCCAAAAATCGTAGTTCATTTTCTGAATGACCGAATTGCGTGAAAAGTTCTATTAGTGACCTGTCTGTGATCTGGTTCTTTATTTTTATTTGTTTGTTTTATTTGTTCAATTTATATCCCACCCTTTCCCCTTCGGGCTCAGGGTGGGTTGCAGCATAAAATTTAACAATATTCAAAACTATAAATACAACACTCCTATAAAAACAAATTAAATACAGTTAAATACAGTATTAGCGCCTCTTAATAATTAAAACCGATGGTACAAAATATACCTTTCCACTTCACCCCTTCCCTCCAGAGGCTGAGCAAAATGGTCAATTCAGCCGCATCTTGCAGGCCCTGGGGAACTAGTACAGCTCTCACAGGGCCTAACTTTTCTGGATCTACGCTCACAGATTCCTGTTTTGATAGACCTCACACTCTGCAGATAAGGCCGCAAGGACATTAAATACACTGATCTCTTGGTGTTACACTTACTGAACTAATTCAGCTGAAAAGAAAATGCTATAGATGGGTGTTAAAACTGCTTTTATGGTTCAGGATAACTTACATCCTGAGCATTTAAAATGCCCTTGGATCCCATGTTGAACAGGTACAGAATAACGAGTGTCTCTATGGAGTAGAATGTCCTTTATATTGCATGTACATTTTAAACCAAAAATAGGAGCACTGTTGCACCCCAAGATCCCTCTGATCAGATGCCAATGCTTTCAAATGATCTTTTGCAGAGGCAGAGCAAGCGAGAACGACGCCCGAGGCATATGTGCACCTGTGCCACGTCTGTGCCATGCCCATGCCACACTCCGGAACACCCACGCAATGCTCATGCCATGACCATGCACCAATGCACTCCCAGGCCATCCCGCCCCCAGTCCCGTTGGCACTACGTCACTGATCTCTTGGAGTTCTTCAGTCAATGCGTTGTGGTCAAAGTATCAAGCTTTTTCTTCTACAAGTTGTGGTCTCAAAATATCTTGAAGAGATAATTAACACAGTTGTGCAGAGCTCAAGGTATTTGGGAACATTCTAGAAGAAGCCAAATGGAATGTGGCAGGTCCCCAGGGCCCCACAGAAAAAGTTGGCCTAGGCCTGCATTGGTCTGGAAGTGACTTTATCATGTGGTTAGTGATGCTCAGGCACTCTGGTATTTGGGCGAAATCTCTATGGTAAAAATGCCTTCTATCGAAGAGTTCTTATTTATTTATTTATTTATTTATTGTTTAAACTTTTATACCGCCCCATCCCCGAAGGGCTCTGGGCAATACCAGAGTATTGCCCAAATACCAGGAGCAGCAGTGGCGTAGGAGGTTAAGAGCTTGTGTATCTAATCTGGAGGAACCAGGTTTGATTCCCAGCTCTGCCGGCTGAGCTGTGGAGGAATTCAGATTAGCCTGTACACTCCCACACACGCCAACTGGGTGACCTTGGGCTAGTCACAGCTTCTCGGAGCTCTCTCAGCCCCACCTACCTCACAGGGTGTTTGTTGTGAGGGGGGAAGGGCAAGGAGATTGTAAGCCCCTTTAAGTCTCCTGCAGGAGAGAAAGGGGGGATATAAATCCAAACTCTTCTTCTTCTATTGCTGGTGATGTGGTGATGTCATTTTTGGCATGTGCCATAGAAATGATGTAGATCTTTTATTTTGTTACCTTGTGTTCCTGGCAATTCAGAAGACAGGGAGGAATCAAAAAGTAGTACATTGCTATGTCAGTTATTTGAGAAGCCTGTGAATATCAGTACAGTTTATATGTTTTTATTATTAATATCTAATAATAGTATCTAATAATTGCAAGGGTGGAAATCATTTCACATATGTTAGTAATTTTAAAAATGTGCCCTTGAACTTATTGTCAGAAACCTTGAATCTAATCAACCACTTGCCTGTTATATGGATGATTTATACATATAATAATTTATTGATAAACAAATAACATTAAAATATAGTTTCAGAGGATAGCTGTGCTGGTGTGCAGAACCAGATAGATTTGAGGCCAGTAGTGCCTTAGAGGCCAAAATGAGTTTCAAGGTATAATTTTTCACGTCAGACATGAGTCTGGGGAAATTTATACTGTGGGGCCACAGGAAAATGGCACAAAGTCTCCCAAGTTCAGCTTGTGCAAAGACAAAAAAATGAAAGCAAACTTTCTTTTTTTTGGGGGGGGAGGGTAAACATCAGGGAGCAGCAATTCCAGATAATCTTCCCTGAATTCCCATGGAAATGAATGAAACTTCCATGTGGGGTTGCTAGACCTACACTCTCAAATCCTATGGGCTTTTGGGGTGTAAAGACTGGGAAGGGTAAGGATTGCTGACTGTGATGACACTTACAAGTGATGAGCCAGAAGTAACCCCCCCCCCCATGACGAGCGAGAATATTCCCAGTCTCTATGATAAAGACTGCAGAGATTGGGGAGATTCCTAGATAGTTGCAGCGGTGTGTGTGCTGTGACATTTTTTCCCCACCCTTTCACCTGCTGTTCACCTGGTCAAACGCAGAGGTGTAGTTCCAAGGGGATGTGGTGCGCATGATGCACCGGGCACTCATCCCTGTGAGGGTGTGGCAAGGGAGTTTCGGGGGTGGGATGGGGCGTTCCAGGGCAGGACGGGGCGGAGGACTCACTGGTGCACTGGGTACTTTCCCCCCTTGCTATGCCTCTGGTCAAACATGCAGGGCTGTATTATCCATAAGGCTGACTATGCTGAAGACTAGGGGTCCCGTGTGTGTGTGTGTGTGTGTGTATGTATATATGTGTGTGTGTATTATTATTATTACTAATAACAACAACAACAACAACAATAATAATAATAATAATAATAATAATAATAATAATAATAATAATAATAATTCGATTTGATAAACCACCCTACCCCCGAAGGGGTCAGGGCGGTGTACAGCAAACAGCAACAAACATAATAAAACAAATCGAATAACCCCAGTCAAAATACAAAACCTTAAAACTATAGCAGCAGCATCCATCAATTAATAATTAATAATTAATGATAATAAAGGGCGTATATATATATATATATATGTATGTGTGTGTGTATATGTGTATATATATATATGTGTGTGTATGTATATATATGTGTATATATGTGTGTGTGTACACACATACACACACACACACACACACACACACACACACACACACACACACACACACACACACACACACACACACACATTTGCTGGAGCCCTATTACCAGTGCCCTAGGGCTTTAGGCTCTCTGACAGGTGTTGACTGAGTGAGTGAGTGAGTGAGTGAGTGAGTGAGGCGGTTGAAAGCAAATGGCAAGGCACACTCATCGTCAACTGAGGTTTGTTTTGAGTCACTGGGGTGGGGGAGAGGGAGGCAGTGGGCTAATAGCCCGCTACCATCAGGGCTGTGACATCATACCGCCTCCTCCCTTATTACACCTCCACGAGCAATGCAATCTAGTCATGACCTTGACCCCGTGTAAGTAAAACTGTGAGTAAAATTCTTCAGGAGACCCTCAAAATGGATTTAGGGCTACATACTGAAGTCTAGTATCTACTGTACCAGGGTCGGGCTGTCCACTGTAGTAGGGTAAAAGACTGAAGTGCTGGAAGGGGCCCGAAGCCCCTGAAAGCCTAGGGGCCTGGCCACGGGTTAATATGCCCTGCAAACACGGTCAGTTGAGATATGGGCCAGGAGCTGGTTGGCCACAGGCAGGCCCCTGGTAAGCTTATCTGCACAGACCTCTTCCCTAGAGTAAGGTGACCAGATTTTTACTCCTGTAACGCGGGGCGCGCAGCCGCAGGAACAGACTGCCTTTTGCGGCGCTCCGCGGTCAGGAAACAGGGAAGCGCCCCAGAAGGCAGTGCGGCAGCGCAGGAGGCGCACGCAGCCGCAGGAGCACATTGCCTAATCGGGACAATTTTAAAACCCCGCGGGACGCGGGACACATTGCGGAAAAGCGTGAGTGTCCCGCCAAAAGAGGGACGGCTGGTCACCTTACCCTAGAGGCCAGAAATCTCAGCAGGTAGGTGGTCATGTTTTCTGGCTAGCTCTGTTTCTGAAATTCCACTGGATTGCTAAAGGCTGAAGAACCCTAAATATATTACAGATGAACACATCTAGGTGTAAACAAGCTTTAAGATTTCCATTGAATGAATCTCCCTGTTTTTTTGCTATACTGGGCCTCCATGAATTCATCATTTGGTGGGGGTCAGTCAGTTCATCGTGCCTGACCTTTCAGCTTTTCCAGACATGGCCGTTGCAGCTGTGAGTCAGATATTTGCGGGCCTAGATTTGGCAGCTCAGAACTCACCCGGAGCAACATCAGCTCCTGCTCTGCATTTGCTGAAGACGTGCCCATATTGATTTGTCTCCCCGTTAGCATCTTCTTAGAAGGCTGCACCATCAGGTCACCGTTGCTGAACAAATTAGAGAACCCGCAAACAGCTGGGATGGTCATTAAAAGGGATTCTGCAGCAATTCGCTTCAGTCTGAGATGGATATGGTACCCAGGGGACTTAGTTAAGTTTCTGCCTTCCTGATAGAAAGGGGAGTTAAAAATCCCTACAGGGTAATTTATGCCAAGAGCTGCGAGAAACCGGGAGTGGAGAGAAGCAGATTGTGAAGCAAAGTTGGGATGAAACAACAGCAGGATGAAATCGTGGCCAGATTTGTACGGTACACGTCCTGAAATGAATACTTCTCAAAGGAAACTGAACGCAGCTTCCTTTCTGAAGCTTTTCTTCATTTTACTGATCCTAAAATGGCTTGCTACTTCATTGGGAACAACAACAACAACAAAAATCTTTATTTATTTATTTATTGTTTTTAATTAATTAATTAATTAATTATTGGGTTTTGTCTACCGCCCTACCCCCAAGGGCTCTGGGCGGTGAACAACATAAATCACACATATACAATAACCCTTAAATACATTAAAACAATTTAAAACGCAGCGATCAGTAACAAACAATGTCCGCAATAACCCTCATTAAAACCCTCCCCAAAGGGGGGAGAAACGGGTCCAATAGGTGATAAGAGACCCAGAAGTGAAGAAGAGGGAGAGGAGGGGGCACCTATCAACGGGGATCAGAATATTCGTGAATCAGTCAGTGTAGCGCAAGGATCCCTAAAACGGTGCTTGTGGGACACTTTTTCTGGTGCTGGTCACGTGTTTTAGGAAGTGGGCGGGGCCAACCAGGGCTTATCAACAGCAAGGCTTCTGACTGACCATTGGAGATTTGATTGAATATGCAGATTTTTTAAAACGTGGTTTTGGCAACAGCTATCATCACCGCCCACGGATCTGCACCATATTACTGAGGTTAAGCTGTGGCAATCATTTTGCAGCTGGCTCCACTTCCTGCAGCATCCATTTTGTGGTGGCCATTTAGTTGCTGAGCCCACTGGGTCATTTCAGGATCACAAACGTGCCTGCAGGCTCAAGAGGGTTGGGGACCTGCAAGAGTCAAATTATGAAAATCAAGATCCAAGAGCCTATTCTTAACTAGTCTGAAGGCTTCCACCTTTGTGAGCATAAGGAGTGATTCCAAAGGGAAACCAATAGCTTCAACCTTTCTAAAGATCAAAGTATCTTGGGGGACCTCTGGTGTAGTGGTGAGATCCTTAGGCTAGTACCAAGAAAACCTGGATTCAGTTCTCTACCTAGTCATGTGGCTGGATGACATTTGGCAATACGCAGATGTTTTTGGATTTATTTTGTTTTGTTTTAGTTGTAAGCGGCCTGGGGTAGGTCTCTCTGGAGAGACAGCATGTAAATTCTATTAACAACAATCAAAAAGCGATTGATAGAGCGACCATAGTGACCCTGTTAGCGATACCACCCAAAACGTGCCCGGAACATTCCCAGAGGCTCCACAATCTGAAATAGAAGTTTCTTACACTCTTTGATTTTTTAAAGAGCTAATGTCCCTTTGATAGATGCTGGATAAGACCATGCTGAAAGAGACAATTATCCGGACTTCTGTTCGTGCATACATCACTTTATGATGGAATCTTCACCTGTGGAATTATTACCCCTGCATTTGGTTCTTTATATTGTACGAAACTTGTGATTTCAGTCAAAATTGCCAAAATTATTTCACATCTGAGCTATACCTATATTACTGTTTTATATTCTATGGAATTATGTTTTCAGTTGTAAGTGATTACGGGATTATAACTAAGGTGTTTTCCTCACGGACAAAATATCCTGGGATAAGGAAGTGAAATATCCCAGTTTGGGGATGGCTTCCATACAGCTTCTGGGCCTAACTCGGGGGCCATCCCGCATGGTTTCCCTTATCTTGTGGCTTTGAAAAAAACGATGAAATTGGCGGCTCTTTTGAAAAATCCCACGCTGCTCCCACTCCCATGCAAATACCACAGGAGAACGGAGCGGTTTATTTTTCCAGCTTCGCCATCTGTTCTCCCGCCCCTTAGCTGCAGCCAATCAGAATGTTGGAAAAACGGATCTATGTAAACTATGTAAACATACGCAAACTACGTAAATGGCATTAATGTACATGTGGAAAATGAAAATAAACTGGGGGCTCGTGCATAATTCACTGGAGTTCCTCCTCCTGGCCTGAACGCACCGATGGGCAGCTGTGTGAGGGGAGAAAATGGTGTAAAACACCCTGGTATATATAATCCCGGGTCTATCCCAGGATATTTTGTCCATGGGAAAAACGCCTAAGATTGTGTTTGATATATATTGTGTTAGGCAAGAGTTTTTCTCCCTGTTTATATACACATTTTGAGCAACAGAAATTCTGTGCTCTGCTAATTATTTGGTACGTTTCTGTTATTTCAGCCACAACATGGCTTTTCTTTTGATGGTTTTTCCTGATAGGGTGGTGGCATACAAATATTACTAATGAAATCAAATAAACACGGCTCTTCTAGTATCTGTTAGGAGTGTACAGTGTGAACCGGGTGGGGGGGGGGGGAGAAGCAGAATAAGGATGATATCCCTGGGGGGGGGGAAAGGTGTTTATTATTTTCCTGTGCTTTCCCCCAATGTAATCTCCTCCCTGCCCCAGCCTTGTTTCCTTTTTTTGGGAGAAAATATATGGGTATCCTTTGTAAGAAAAGACTCATTCACATGCCAGTATGTAGGGAAACACACGGATACAGTCTCTTCTGATCTAGGGTTTCTCAAGACTTTGTCCAACATAGAAGATCAAACACAAGAGCAGAATGTGTGTAGATATATTTGATGTTGTCCTTAAAGCTTTGTTGGCTTTGTTTAGAGAGCTCCTGCGTCCAGAGCATTAGAGAATAAAGCACGAACCAGTCATTTGTTCCACATACATTGCAGGATACTATAAAATAAGCATGCCAGTTTGGCTGTGGTTTGCTTCATACCTGGGCCTCTGTTTAACAAGATGAGCCAACAACACTATTTTTATCATCATCATCATCATCATCATCATCATCATCCATCCATCCATCCATCCATCCATCCATCCATCCATCCATCCATCCATCCATCCATCCATCCATCCATCCATCCATCCATCCATCCATCCATCCATCCATCCATCCATCCATCCATCCATCCATCCATCCATCCATCCATCAATTAATCAATTAATCAATTAATCAATTAATCAATTAATCAATTAAATTTAATAGACTGCCCTACCCCCGAAGGGCTTAGGGTGGTGTACCATAAAACCAACAACCAGTGATAAAACATAATACAACAATATAAATCAAAAGTGCATCAAATCCATTAAAACAATAGCAGCATCATAACTCAGATGAGTTATGAGCAGATGCTGCAGCGTTTGGGACTCTTCAGTTTGTAGAGGAGACGTCTGAGGGGGGATATGATTGAAATCTATAAAATTATGCATGGGGTAGAAAATGTTGACAGAGATAAATTTTTCTCTCTTTCTCACAATACTAGAACCAGGGGGCATCCATTGAAAATGCTGGGGGGAAGAATTAGGACTAATAAAAGGAAACACTTCTTCTCGTAACACGTGATCATGGGAGGTGGTGATGGCCACTAACCTGGATAGCTTTAAAAGGGGCTTGGATAGATTTATGGAGGAGAAGTCGACCTTTGGCTACCAATCTTGATCCTCCTTGATCTGAGGTTGCAAATGCCTTAGCAGACCAGGTGCTCAGGAGCAGCAGCAGCAGAAGGCCATTGCTTTCACATCCTGCATGTGAGCTCCCAAAGGCACCTGGTGGGCCACTGTGAATAGAAGAGTGCTGGACTTGTTCTTATGTTCTTAACAGCAATTCCAATACTCAATCTTGTCAGATCTTGGAAGCTGAGTAGGGTTGGCCCTGAGTAGTAGTAGTAGTAGTAGTAGTAGTAGTAGTAGTAGTAGTAGTAGTAGTAGTAGTAGTAGAAGAAGAAGAAGAAGAAGAAGAAGAAGAGGAGGAGGAGGAGGAGGAGGAGGAGGAGGAGGAGGAGTTTGGATCAGTGGCGTAGCACCAATGGGGCAGGAGGGGTAAGATGCCCTGGGAGGTGCTGCGGCAGGGTCGTGGCGTGGCTGCAGCGGGAGTGTGGCATTGCATTCTGGGGTGGGGGCAGTCGGTGCCACGGCAGGGCTGCAGGGCGCACGTGTGTCCCGGGTGCAGTTCCCCCTTGCTTCCCCCCTGGTTTGGATTTATACCCCATCTTTCTTTTCTATAACAAGCCTCAAAGTGGTTTACAGACTCCTTTCCATTCCTTTCCCCACAACAGATACCTTGTGAGGTGGGTGGAGCTAAAAGAGCTCTGAATAACTGTGACTGGCCCAAGCAGGAATATGGGAGTGGGGAAAGAAATCTGATTTACCAGATAAGAGTCTGTCACTCATGTGGAGGAGTGGGGAATCAAACCTGGTTCTTCAGATTAGAATCCATCTGCTCTTAACCACTGCATCACACGGACTCTGTTGGATGGGAGACCACCAGGTAAGTTCAGGGCTATGCAGAGGCAGATAGTGGAGAAACACCTCTGTTTGTCCCCCATGAGAAGTCACCACACCTCAGCTGAGTCTGGACGGGGCTCTCTACCACGCTTTCTGGTGAACAGGCTTGAACTGTTTGCAAACAGCCAAACTGGTCATGAAAAAATTGGCTCTTCGGCTGTGACCCATAAACTTAACATGAAATGAACTGGTGAATGTTCTAGTCCTCCCCTATTCACTACAGTAACACCTCTGAAGTCATAAACAACTTTTAAAAAAACCCAAATATCCCTACTAATTTCTAGCCCCATTGATTAATAGTATCCCTTACCAATTCATAGACTAAAGCTTTGGGTGATTACCATCCTGATTTAACCAGCTGGTGTTTGCAATCGTAATGTTAAATTATTTTTCCAAGCAAGAAGGCCTTTCGCTTGTGTCGTTTAAACATCCTCAAGGTCCGATAAATTGCCAAACTGCAGGATATATTTCAAAATGTTTCAAACAATCCATTAAAATTGGGACAGTTGATGCTAATTTTTTTAAAAAAACCAAAACATCTAATTTGTCAACAGTTCTGCGTGCCTTGGCGCAGAAATGAAATAGCTTTGAAATTTGGCAAAGGAAAAAAAATCAGTTTTAAGAGCAGCTGATAAGGGGAAAAATGGCTTTCATAAAGACATTGTTTGTGTTGCCATGGAAACTAAAGGAACAATAAAACAACATCAAAGACGCTGCATCACGTTATGCAATTGCTCCTAAAGAGAGGGGCTTAATGAACTGGATCCATTGGGAAGAAATTGGATGGTGAGACGGAATGTTTCACAATGGATTCCCAGGGAATGTCTTAATTTTTGTCAATGGGTATGCTAGAACAGGGGTAGGGAACCTGCGGCTCTCCAGATGTTCAGGAACTACAATTCCCATCAGCCCCTATCAGCATGGCCAATTGGCCATGCTGGTAGGGGCTGATGGGAATTGTAGTTCCTGAACATCTGGAGAGCCGCAGGTTCCCTACCCCTGTGCTAGAACATAAGAAAGAGCCTGCTGGATCAGACCAGAGTCCATCTAGTCCAGCACTCTGCTACTCACAGTGGCCCACCAGGTGCCTTTGGGAGCTCACAGGCAGGATGTGAAAGCAATGGCCTTCCGCTGCTGCTGCTGCTCCTGAGCACCTGGTCTGCTAAGGCATTTGCAACTTCAGATCAAGGAGGATCAAGATTGGTAGCCACAGATCGACTTCTCCTCCATAAATCTGTCCAAGCCCTTTTTAAGGCTATCCAGGTTAGTGGCCATCACCACCTCCTGTGGCAGCATATTCCAAACACCAATCCCGCATTGCGTGAAAAAATGTTTCCTTTTATTAGTCCTAATACTTCCCCCCCAGCATTTCCAATATATGCTCCCTGGTTCTAGTATTGTGAGAAAGAGAGAAAAATTTCTCTCTGTCAACATTTTCTACCCCAGGCATATTTTTATAGACTTCAATCATATCCCTCCTCAGATGTCCAGACGTCTCCTCTCCAAACGAAAGAGTCCCAAACGCTGCAGCCTTTCCTCATAAGGAAGGTGTTGCAGCTCATTCTTTTGTGTTCTAGCTTAGCTGTTTCCAAGGTCTGCTTTAGCCCTAATACTAATCACAGCACAGAATATTTTAGGTGGGTAGCCATGACAGACCATAGTAGAAGAACCGAATTCGAGTTTAGCAGCCATTTAAAGACCAACAACTCTTTTCAAAATATACAGTTTTGTGTGTCAAATTTTGCTGGTGTTAGAAGCGTAGTTGGGCCAAACTGCACCCGGTGCACATTCTATATTTTCCACCCCCCATGGTCTCCCGTGGCACCCCCCTTCCCCGCTTCCCCCGTTCCCATAGTTCCTTTCCTTTTCCTAGAACTTTTTCAGGCTGCAAAAAGGCCTGTTCACAGCAAAAATGGCCTGATGGAAACTATACTTCCCAGGAGACCTTGTGAGCCCCAAGGTCTCCTGGGAACTGTAGTTCCTCAGGCCATTTTTACTGCGAACAGGCCTTTTTGCAGCCTGAAAAAGTTCTAGGAAAAGGAAAGGAACTAAGGGAAGTGTGGGAAGGGGAGTGGGGGGGCACCGCAGGAAGAGTGCCACGGGGGGCGGGGAAAGGGGGAGGGGCCTGGGGGCAATTTTCCACACCCCCAGTCATGCGCCCGGTGCACGGCGCGCACCCCCGTCTCCTTGTAGCTCCGCCACTTCCTGGTGTCTGAATGAAGTGACTCACGAAAGCTTGATGCTATGCATTACTATTTCAATAAGGGCAAAGTTTGGGAATTATTTAATGTTCCAAAAAAACTGACTGAGTGGATAATTAATGTGGATGTGAGACTGTAACACATCTCTCTCTCAATCCTAATTTGAAGATCATGGTCTTTCAATGTTGTCTGTGTGATGTTTTGCGGACTTGAATCTTCTAAGGCCCCTTCCACACATGCAGAATAATGCCCTTTCAATCCACTTTCACAATGGTTTGCAAGTGGATTTTGCTACATCGCACAGTAAAATCTAGCTGCAAAGTGCGTTGAAAGTGGATTGAAAGTGCATTATTCGGCATGTGCAGAAGAAGCCTAAGTTGCTGTTAATTCATGATTTATTTTCAGGTCTACATGTGTTTTACTCTTTCTAGTGGTTGATTTGATATAAAACAGGTTTCAATCCCACCTATCTCCCTGCTAATTCAAACTGCAGGTTTAGATGCAGTATATAAACTGATATCAAATCAGCCACTAGAGGGAGCAAAAGATGTGCAAAACAGACAATAGTCCCCTACAAGTAATAGGAACTTAAAAATGAGAAATATGAGTACCGAAAACCACATTGAGTAGGAAACAAATTAAAGTCTGTATATTTCATGTGATATTGGTTTGTTGATTGCTGTGGACCACTGTTTGCTGTATTTTATATCAGTTTATTTTTATTTTTATTTCCTTCAACTTACCTCTCTCCCCAGCGGGGACTCAAAGAAGCTTATACCGTTTCCTTGTCCTCATGTTTCCGAATCATCTTCTTAGGTTGTCCCACAGTGAATTCATTACAGCAGCCTATTGCCTGGATAACTGTGCAGTGAACCCCGCCAGAAACCTTTTAAAAGAATACTTTAAATGGAATACTTCCTAAACGGTACAACCAGGCAAGTTACTGGGCCACAAGGAAATTGCCAGCGTACTTGTGAGCAACACTACGGCCCCTTCCGCACATGCAGAATAATGCACTTTCAATCCTCTTTCAATGCACTTTGCAGCTGGATTTTGCTGTGCGGAATAGCAAAATCCACCTGTAAACAATTGTGAAAGTGGATTGAAAGTGCATTATTCTGCATGTGTGGACGGGGCCTATGAGACATTTGTTACCCCAGAGTTTCACATACACAGATAACCAATGTTTTGTGAAAATCCTTGTTCTGATCGTGCCTTTGCGGCTGCGCAGGCGATAATATCTCTATATCAGACATAAGTGATTTCTTCTCCTTATCTTTACATGGGGAAGAGCCATGGCTCAGTGGCAGAGCATCTGCTCGGCATGCAGAAGGTCCCAGCTTCGATCTCTGCCATCTCCAGTTGAAATGATTGGATAGTAGGTGGTGGGAAAGGCCCGCACTATGGCCCCTTCCGCACCTGCGGAATAATGCACTTTCAATGCACTTTGCATCTGGATTTTACTGTGCAGAAAAGCATAATCCACTTGCAAACCATGGTGAAAGTGGATTGGAAGTGAATTATTCTGCATGTGCGGAAGGGCCCCTGAAACCCTGGAGAGCTACTGCCTGTCTGAGTACGTGACGCTGACTTCAATGGACCTATGGCAGTGATGGCGAACCTTTTCGAGACCAAGTGCCCAAATTGCAACCCAAAGCCCACTTATTTATTGCAAAGTGCCAACACAGCAATTTAACCTGAATACTGAGGTTTTAGTTTAGAAAAAATGGTTGGCTCCGAGGTGTGTGTTACTTGGGAATAAGCTTGGTGGTAGTTGGTGGCTTTGCTTTGAAGCAACCATGCAACTCTTCCAATGGGTGAATCACGACCCTAGGAGGGTTTACTCACAAGCAAGCCCCATTGCCAGCAACCGAGCTTACTCCCAGGTAAAGGATCGTGCTTTAGTTCTTCACATGAAAATCAGTGTGGTTTAACAACGCTTAACAGGGTTACCTACACTGCTTCCCCAAAACTAGGTCTTAGGTTTAATGCTAATAATTGATCCCAGCGGCCCAGGCCAGACTAGATGTGTGGGGAAGGGGGGCGACTCTGTTTGCGTGTGCCCACAGAGTGGGCTCTGAGTGCCACCTCTGGCACCCGTGCCATAGGTTCGCCACCATTGACCTATGGTCACAGATTAATTTGTTCATTCGTGCATCCAGTTTTCGGATATCTGTCTTCCAAAATAGCCCTGAAAGGGGGAAAAAGAGGTAATTCTACTCTGCCTGTTGTGATTTCACTACTAAGTTAAAAACAGCCTGGAAGGGGGGGGAGGGTGTACTATTACAGTAATGGCCTGAGGATAAGAGAAACTTCTTTCCCTCCCCCAATGCTTTGATCACAATTCACATTGGGGTTCCTACAGTGGTTTTTCAGGACCTGAAGACGCATGTAGTGTGTGGCCCTTGCAGTGCAGCCCGAGGCACAGTTATGCCCCTTTAAGTCCACGGAAGTCTTTTCAGCGTGGCACTGTGAGTGTCCCTTATGTATGAATTCACACTGCACATGACACATCCACTCCCCACATCAATATTTAATCTCTACAACGCCTGGAAAAGTAGCTGAGCTGTGCAGAGTGACAACTCCAGCACAAAGTACTCATCCCCGGAAGACAAAAAAATTGGGACAGCGATTAGCCAGGGGAAAGTACATGAAAATAGTGACTGTCCTTCGGTGAACAGAGAGCTGAAACATTCCAAGCGATCCACTCCTGGTTTCTCTGCTCATGGGATGAAACGTCCCCCCCCCACACATGTAAAGGCTGCTGGGGTGACCTTGGGCCAGTCAGTTTTCTGAGAACTCTCTCAGCCCCAATGAGAGCAGCAGTGGCGTAATGGTTGAGAACAAGTGCACTCTAATCTGGAGAACCGGGTTTGATTCCCCACTCGAACTGTGGAGGCTTATCTGGGGAATTAGATTAGCCTGTGCACTCCAACACACGCCAGCTGGGTGACCTTGGGCTAGTCACAGTTCTTTGGAGCTCTCTCAGCCCCACCCACCTCACAGGGTGTTTGTTGTGAGCGGGAAGGGAAAGGAGTTTGTAAGCCCTTTTGAGTCTCCTGCAGGAGTGAAAGGGGGGATATAAATCCAACTGTTCTCTTCCTCCTCCTCCTCCTCCTCCTCCTCCTCCTCCTCCTCTACAGAGCTCTCTCAGCCCCACCTACCTCACAAGGTGTTTGTTATGAGGGAGGAAGGGAAAGGAGTTTGTAAGCCCCTTTGAGTCTCCTGCAGGAGAGAAAGGGGGGATATAAATCCAAACTCTTCTTCTTCTCATCCGCCTCACAAGGTGTGTATTGTGGAGTGGGGAAGGCAGGGACGTCTTGCGATTCCTTAAATGGTAGAGAAAAGTGGGGTGTAAAAACCAACTCGTCTTCTACTTGCTTGCATGAATGGGTTGTGGAGAATTGTTGGGAATGACTTAATGAGAACAGGGGGAAGAAACCTACAGTTGAATCCTTCACAAGATTTCCGTGGATGGAAATGGACAGATGAATTTCACCAGTTTCCCCTCCCCAACAGCAGCCCTCTGACTTCATGCACTTTCTGGGGATCCAGGAATAAAAAATCTTTCCTCTATTCCAGTGGGATCCAAGCTTTTATTTCTTAGAGATATGTAGACTCTGGATATTATTTCTTAGAGCCCTCCAGGTGTTCATGGACTACGATTCCCATCAGCCCATGCCAACAGGTCCAATTGGCCATGCTAGCAGGGGCTGCTGGGAATTGTAGTCCATGAACATCTGGAGGGCCTGAGTTTGACACCTATGCCTTAGAGAGATATAGCCTCTGCAGAAAGAAGGTGGCATGATATAGCCCGGGGGTCTGCAACCTGCGGCTCTCCAGATGTTCATGGATTACAAATCCCATCAGCCCCTGCTAGCATGGCCAATTGGCCATGCTGTCAGAGGCTGATGGGAATTGTAGTCCATGAACATCTGGAGAGCCGCAAGTTGCAGACCCCTGATATAGCCCAATTTCATTAACTCTTGGAAGCTAAGCAGGATTGGCACTTAAGTGGGAGGCCACCAAGGAAGGATTTGCTGAGGAAATCAACAGTCCATTCCACACTTCCCAAATAAGACGTCTGGGAGTCTTCTTAAAAAGGGGTGACTTCTTAATTTTACTCCACACACCCAAAATAAGATATCCTGGGGACGTTTTTTAAAAAACCACCCCGCATTTGTTTTCTGGACAACACCAGCATCAGATGAGGGAAGAGGCTTTTCCCCTCCTGACCGTTAAGCTCTCTGGTCAGTTTCACTTGTTGCTTGTGCCTGGCATTTTGTGAGTTTTTGTAGAGATTCTCCCTTCCTCCATTTACTTCCTCCATGTTTGCTATTCAGGCTCTGATCTTGGGCATCTTTTTAGCTTGAAAAGTACATAGTTGTATTCAGTTCCAGAGGTGGGATCCAGCAGGTTCCTGAGAGTAGGTTACTAATTATTTGTGTGTGCCGAGAAGGGGTTACTAATGGGTGATTTTGCCACGTGATTTTTGCCTTAGTTGCGCCCCTCCTCTCAGCAGTAGCGCGCAGAACTTGAAGCAGTCTAGCAGAAGATGCACCGGCATGCGTGGCAGCCTGCGCCTGCATGCATTCGTTTCCCGCCCAAGGACCGGCACAGCGGCTGCGTTCTTGCCACAGCCCCACCCAGGAATGCCCAGCCAAACCCCCGTCATGCCCCGCCCAGCCCCATTGGCGCTACACCACAGTTTGAATCCCACCACCATGGGAACCCGTTACTAAAGTTTTTGGATCCCACCACTGTTCAGTTCTTCCTGCCGATTCCAGCAATATATAGTTTTCTTCTTTTTTTTTATTTTGGGGAGTTGTATTTGAAGATAAGCAGACACACTTATGAGAATCTTAGCTGCTCAGAAACCCCCCACTGAAAAGTATTGGGTCTGTGGAGGACAGGTCTGCTACCCATTGAGAAGCATTGGACGATGTTTCTCGATGGACAGTTCCAATGCTTTGCGATGGGAGTCCTTCAAGCCACTAAGATGCTCTTTTGCATATCTTTGAAGATAGCTCCTCCAAAATAATAATTAAAAAAAATAGGAAAAATATATATACTGGCATAATCGGCAGGATTAATAGGACAGTTTGAGCAGAAATAAGGTGGTCTGAGGATGTCTTGGGGGAAAAGCTATGCGGAGTTCCTCCCCAAGCTGCCTTTTTTACATCTTCAAGACATCTTATTTGTGCCGTGCAGAATGGACCAATGAGGATCCACCTCTACTTCTCACTTGCCTTGACAGCCCCTTGCTGGGACAGCTGTAAGAACATAAGAACATAAGAACTAGACAACTGGATCAGACCAGAGTCCATCTAGTCCAGCTCTCTGCTACTCACGGTGGCCCACCAGGTACCTTTGGGAGCTCACGTGCAGGATGTGAAAGCAATGGCCTTCTGCTGCTGCTGCTCCCGAGCACCTGGACTGTTAAGGCATTTGCAATCTCAGATCAAAGAGGATCCAGATTGGTAGCCATAAATCGACTTCTCCTCCATAAATCTATCCAAGCCCCCTTTAAAGCTATCCAGGTTAGTCACCACCTCCTGTAAATTTGTTGTCGCTCGACAACACTTACATACTAATCTTCCCATATAAAGAGATACAATAAAAACCACAAAAGTACTGCTCTCGCTTGCTTACATATTGAAAGCCATCTAACAATGAAAAATTCAGAGAAAAATTCATCCCAAAATCAGGAAAATAGCAACAAAAATCAGCAAAAATTGCAGCAGGATCCACCCCCCCCCCAAAAAAGCTATCAGGAGGGATATTTTCCTAATCCCTTCCTGCAGCCCATTCCATTGCCAAGGCAATGATTCAGACGGATCAGGCAAAGATCAGCTGTTTCGTTCCTTCTATACCATGCAAATAACAGGCTTCTGCATCCTCAATTTGCCTTGGAGTCATGTAGGGAAGACTGCTCGCAGATGCTAAGGCCGTGGTGGCAAACCTTTGGACTACAATTTCCATCAGCCCCTGCCAGAATGACCAATTGGCCGTGCTGGCAGGGGCTGATGGGAATTGTAGTCCATTTCATCTGGAGTGCCAAAGGTTCACCACCACTGTGCTAAGGCAAGTGATTAAGCCATTCTTCGTGGGATGCCACCCCCAAGGAATGCTTGGCAGAGGAATGCAATGGTGTGTGGGGAAGACTGCTCTCAGGTGCTTAAGGCAAGTGATTAAGCAGTTCTTGAATGGCAGGCCACCACCAAGAAGGCTCTGCAGAGGAAAGCAATGGCCAGCCACCTCTGCTTGGCCACTTTCCTTGAAAGCTCCTTGTCGTGGTCACCATAAGCCAGTTGTGACTTGAAGTCACATACATACACATATCATCTCTGAACATGGAAACTCCATTTAGACATCATGGCTAATTTCCATTGACGAATAGAGCCTCCAGGAATTGGATTAATCTCCTTTTATGCTATCAGTCAGAGCTATATGTAATGGCACTAAATGCCATAAATTAAAGATGTGCATAAGAAGGTACTTAGGAATGGGGAGAGGAGCCAACTCAGTTGAGAGCATCTTTGGTATGATTGGAATGATAGCTGTAGCATTCACTGCCACAATTCCAACTTACAGTGCTGTGTTGGACCCCTTCCCCCACTCCCACAATTAAGTTCTCAACATGTTGGAAATGACCCAGAGATTGTCAGGCATTAATGCTGTTACCACTTGGAACGATGATGTGTTCTGCACCCAGAAGGCTCATTAGAATTTTGTTAGTGCTTTGGTAGCCATATGCTCAGTGCTTAATTCTTTGGAAATTTTCCAGCCGGAGGGGGGAGGTGCTATGTGTACCTGCCAACGACGGCCTGTCTGCTGCTTCCCTGCATTGCGCAGAACCAGAAGGAGCATGGGAAATGTGTGATAGCTCAGGCAATGTGTGAAACCACCAGCATGACTTAGGTCAAGTCTTGGCAAACAATTCCTTACGCATATTACTGGTAATTGCTGGTTTTGCCTCTTCCAATATAGTGGCCGATTATGCATAAAGTGGCCACTGCTCTGCTGGGGTAAAAGTCTGTTGGGGCAAGAGATCCTTTATGAATGTAATTCCCTGAGCCCTGCTTTCACTTTCCATTCTCTCCGCACCAAGTAACACCACTTGAAGTGCAACTTTAATTTTTTTCACTGCCACAGTGGGGGAGATTTGCCAGTGAGGGCAGCTTTGCCCTGGACATCGTCCCTCCACTCACCACCAGCCTACATAGAGTCACCCCTCCCACTCCCTTGCACTGCTGTTCACGCCTTCCCCCAGAGGTGGGATCCAGCAGGTTCCCACAGGTTCCTGAGAATAGGTTACTAATTATTGGTGTGTGCCAAGAGGGGGCTACTAATTGGTGATTTTGCCATGGCATTTTTGCCTTCGTTATGCCCCTCCTCTCAGCAGTAGCGCGCAGAACTTGAAGCAGTCAAGCAGGAGGTGCACCGGCGTGTGTGGCAGCCTGCGCCTGCGTGCATTCGTTTCCCGCCCACGGACCGGCGCAGTGGCTGCGTCCTTGCCACAGCCTTGCCCAGGAATGCCCCGCCCCTGGAATGCCCAGCCACGCCCCCGTCATGTCCCACCCAGCCCCATTGGGGCTACGCCACTGTTTGAATCCCACCACCATGGGAACCTGTTACTAAAATTTTTGGATCCCACCACTGTCTTCCCCCCTCCCTGTGACTGACTTCTTCCTGCTTCCTCCTCGTCCTGCTGGATTGCCTGTTTACTGCCCCAGACCCCACCCAGAGGCATAGTGGGGGAAAATGGCATCCAGGCAACACCTGCTCTGGGCACCTCCAACCCCCACCCCCCCACACCTCCGACAGACCCCCGCCCCACTTACCTGAGCCAGCAGTGGTCTCAGGCAGCCTGGTGGGACCTGGTGGGGCTGGGCCGAGGGGCGCCTGGCTGCCGCCTCCACCGGGCCTGGCGGGGAGGGGCTGAGGGGCGCCCAGCTATGGCCTTGCAGGGTGGGGCCAAAGGGAAGAGTATGGGGGTGATTCTCCGCCCTCACATGTCCCTGTGAGCACTCCGCCCCAGACCCCACCTCCTCCTGTGGTTGCCGGGTGGACGGCCGTATCTTTTGATCTCCACCTCAAGAGAAGGCATCTTTTGGTAGCCAGCAAATGGAAGGCCAAAAAAAGATAACAAGGCAATAAGGGACAGATTTGCCTTGACTTGGTTGGCTGAGGCTAGCTAAGCAAGGTTGGCCTTGGTTAGTACTTGGATGGGAGACCGCCAAGGAAGTCTAGAGTTGCTATGCAGAGGTAGGTAGTGGCAAACCACCTCTGGACATCTGTTGTCCAGAAAACCCTGTGGGATCGCCATAAGTCGGCTGGAATTTCATGGCAAATTTCATGGCAAAAAAGCAAGGAAGAAGTCTTCAGACCGTAGGGTGGCGATAATCCCTCTTCCAATTTCCTCCTAATCCTTGCTCTCACAAAGCCATATGTTTGGCATTTTATTTACCCAGTGATGACAAGATGCAGAATTGGGGGTGTGGGGGATGACTGAGTATGATGAAGCTATAATGGCTGTCATATGTGAAAATTAAAGTAAATCAGTTTTTCCAGACAGAGACAAACATCAGGACTTATTGTTGTATTTATTTGTTACGTTGGTTAATTCATGTCCTCCCACTCCTCTGCCCCCTTACTCATCTATTTACTGGCACGTCAGATTTTGTTTGGCTTGGAGCTCCGGAGAACAACAGCAGCATTTTCAGCGTTTTGGAATCCTTGGGTATTAACCGAATAGACTTTTTTTCCTGCCATTCAGTCACAGCTGACCCTGCAAGGTTTTCAAGGCAAGAGATGTTCGGAGGTGGTTTGCCATTGCCTGCCTCTGCTTAGCGACCCTGGACTTCCTTGGAGGTCTCCCATCCAAATACTAACTCACAGTTACCTTCCTTAGCTTCTGAGATCTGATGAGATCAGGCTGCCTGATCAGCACTATCAAGGTAATAAGAATTGCTCCCTTTGGGGGTTTTTTTTGTATGGGGGAGGGGGTCACAGTTGAGCAATGATTGAGCACAATTCACAGTGCTGGTCATTGTCTATAAAGCCCTTCATCACATTGGGTCAGGCTATCTGAAGGATCTTTTATTTCCACACAAGTCTGCCTTTTTACTAAGATCATGTGGGGAGGGTTATCTCTCCATTCATCCGTACATCTGGCAGGAATCCAGGACGGAGCCTTCTTGGTGGTGGACCCCTGACTTTGGAACACACCTCTTACAGAAGCCCGATGTGTTCCTTCCTTCCTTTCTTTCCGTCCTGAGGTGAAGACATTTTATTTCAAAAAGCTTTTGACATCTAGATTTAAAAAAAAACAGCATTCAATGTTTTATAGGTGTATTTTATTGTAGGCCTGATTTTTTGTGGTATGACGTTATTTTATTGTGTTGTATTGGTTTTTATTGTTATTGGTTTTATTATCATTATTGTATTATATTTTGAGCTTTTGAGCTTGAGCTGTGGAGGTTTGTCGGAGGAATTCATAGCCTGTGCACTCCAACACATGCCAGTTGGGTGACCTTGGGCTAGTCACAGTTCTTCTGAACTCTCTCAGCCCCACCTACCTTACAGGGTGTTTGCTGTGAGGGGGGAAGGGCAAGGAATTGGTAAGAATCTCCTTACAGGAGAGAAAGGGGGATATAAATCCAACTCTTCTTCTTCTTCTTCTTCTTCTTCTTCTTCTTCTTCTTCTTCTTCTTCTTCTTCTTCTTCTTCTTCTTCTTCTTCTTCTTCTTCTTCTTCTTCCTTCTTCTTCTTCCTTCTTCTTTCTTCTTTCTTCTTTCTTCTTTCTTCTTCCTTCTTCCTTCTTTCTTCTTCTTCTATTGAATTTCACAATTGTATAATATTGTCTTTTATTATGTTTTGGAACTTGCCTTGAATATGACCATAGGAAGGTAGGGTATGAATACATTTAATAAATAATCAATCAACCACATAGACCTGCTTTAATGAGGAGTTACTGATACAAACTAGCTTGGGGCCCACTGTGGTGTCCAGAAGAAGGCTTAAAGTCACAGGTCCGGTCAAGAAGTCAGATCACTCCTGTGGCCAGGTTTGGAATTTTGAGAACAGGTCATCAGAATTGCCACAAAATGGCTGCCATGGTGGCTGGGGTCAGTCACAAAATGCTGGGAAGTTCCTAGTCATCCTATTCATTATGAAGATTTCCTGTACGAATGTTCGCTGCAAAAAAAAATATATTACTACCTAGAACAGATGGCAGGTGCAAATCGCAGGTGATTTCCAGAGAGAGATGAAAAGCCTTGGAGGAATTCATTCCAAAAGGCAGATTGGATATTTGTGAAACTCAGCATTTCCTAAAATCGAGGGACGGGGAGCTGCAGTAATAGAGTAAGGGCATTCTATTATCTGGTGTTAAGCTCCAACAGAGCTGTCAGGTCCCACAGGCAGTCCATCTTTTGCATTAATCGCTGAGGAATCGGTGGGCTGTTTGCTATGCATTATTCAGTAACAAAAGCTTGCTTCAGACAAATACATCTTTGCATGAAATATGCCTAGACGCCGCTTGGTATTTAGGACACGGGTGTGCTGAAAGCCCTAAATCCAGGGTAATGTTTTATTTATTTAAAATGTATATTTCCCCCTTTACCAAATTTGAAGCAGTGTACAACTGTGATACATTTAAAAAGGTGCTATCTGTTAAATGGCGCCAAATAATAAAAATCCAAACTGTGATTTTGCTGATTGGGGCAAACATACAGGCTCTCATATCAGTTTTTGTATAAACGGGTGTAGAAAATGAATGGTGAAAAAACAAGATTTTTTTGTTTTGTTTTGCTGGCAAGTCTCAACTGACATGATGACCCCGTAGGGTTTTCAAGGCAAATGAGATTTGGAGGTGGTTTGCCGTTGCTTTCCTCTGCATAGGAACCCTGGACTTCCTTGGTGGTGTCCAATCTAAAAAGTGCTATCAGGTCACAGTTGACTTATGGATTTAATTGTATTTTAATTGTATTTTTATTCTTTGTTGTTGGATTTGAAGTGTGTTACTTGTTTGCTATTGTTTTTATTGTACACCACCAAGAGCCCTTTGGGGACTAGGCTACACTAAATCCAATTAGCTAATTAGTTAATCCAATTGGCTACCAATCTTGAGCCTCTTTGAGATTGCAAATGTCTTAACAGACCAGGTGCTCGGGAGCAGCAGCAGCAAAAGGCCATTGCTTTCACATCCTGCATGTGAGCTCCCAAAGGCACCTGGTGGGCCACTTCGAGTAGCAGAGAGCTGAACTAGATGGACTCTGGTCTGATCCAGCTGGCTTGTTCTTATGTTCTAATTAATTAATTAAATGGTCTCCTGGTCTCCAGAAGATCTCCAGGTTTTCAAGGCAAATGACGTTTGGAGGTGGTTTGCCATTGCCTGCCTCTGCATAGGAACCCTGGACTTCCTTGGTGGTGTCCCATCTAAAAAGTGCCAACAGATCACAGCTGACTGATGGTGACTCCACAGGGATTTCAAGGCAAATGATGTTTGGAGGTGGTTTGTCATTGCCTGTCTCTGCTTAGGAGCTCCGGACTTTCTTGGTGGTGTCCCATTGAAAAAGTGCTATCAGGTCGCAGTTGACTTATCATGACCCTGTAGGGTCTTCAAGGCAAATAATGTTTGGAGATAGTTTGTCATTGCCTGCAACCATGTGGTCCGAGAGAGTTTTGAGAGAACTATTACTAGGCCACGGTCACCCATCTGGCTTCATGTGAATGAGTGGGGCAATGGACCTGCTTTCTCCAGATTAGAGTCCACCACTCCTAACCATTACCCCACGCTAGCTCTCATTTCCTCATCCTTATTACCTGGGGTGGGGGAGAGAGAGAGAGAGAGAGAGAGAGAGAGAGAGAGAGGAAGCCACTGTCTCTATAAAATTATGCATGGGGTAGAAAATGTCTTTATGGTTTTCTTAAAAGGGCAATGCTCCAAAGATTGCTTAAGTTGAGGGAGGCATTTTTCAGTCTAAAAGAGAAATTTTTCTCTCTTTCTCACAATACTAGAACCAGGGGGCATCCATTGAAAATGCTGGGGGGAAGAATTAGGACTAATAAAAGAAAACACTTCTTCATGCAACGTGTGATTGGTGTTTGGAATATGCTGCCACAGGAGGTGGTGATGGCCACTAACCTGGATAGCTTTAAAAGGGGCTTGGACAGATTTATGGAGGAGAAGTCGATCTATGGCTACCAATCTTTAGCCTCTTTGATCTGAGATTGCAAATGCCTTAGCAGACCAGGTGCTCGGGAGCAGCAGCAGCAGAAGGCCATTGCTTTCACATCCTGCCTGTGAGCTCCCAAAGGCACCTGGTGGGCCACTGCGAGTAGCAGAGTGCTGGACTAGATGGACTCTGGTCTGATCCAGCAGGCTAGTTCTTATGTTCTTATGTTATGTTCTCTGTCTTAACCTGAATCTGTCTCCCCAGTTTTGGTGCTCCATGTAATCCTGTCTACAAAAAGTATCATCTTCTGTTTGTCTTGATTGGAAGTAATTAATGAAGCAATATACAGAAGTCTAGGAGCTGATTTAAAATTAATTCTAACCAAACATTCTCCTGCCACACTGTTTATTTATTAAGAATGCAATTTAGAGTGTGTGTGTGGGAAATACTTGATGGAAGCAAAATGAAGTTATATTGACAATGAAATGCATACTGTGTTCCTTATGGATGATTGCTCAAGAACCGACTGGTTTTTAGGCTGTTTGGAGGACACAATAGGTGGTGAGTAGAGCAATAAAAGAAAAGGCCAGCTCAAATTGAGATTTACACGGAGGATTGCCCTTTTGAGATGTTTTGAGTCATACTGGAAATATCAGTCGATGTAGACTGGATCCGGCATTCAGGTTTGCACAGCATTATGGGAACTCTAATCCCACTTTTCGGGTAGAGTCGCCCGCAATTGGTTGAACCTTCATTCACCTCACTTCACAGTAATTTCGTCTTCTGCATCCTTTCCTCTCCAATCGAGTTTTTGCAGAATTCAGCAGCAATCGTATTTACAGTTCCAATTTTCCCTCAAAAATTAATTTTACGCAGTGACTATTAGGGAAACAGATGCATTAATCAAGGGATTTAAATGCAACTCCAGAGCAGGGGTCTTGTCTTATTTTAAAAAAAGGCTAAGAAAATATCAGGCATAAGATTTTGGCTACAAAAAGTTTATTAAGGAATTTGTTATAGGCTCAAAAAGTGATAGTAACTATAAAATGACAAGTGAGCAATAACATATATACATACAACATATTCTTGCTGATCACTGTCAAATGTGTTATAGTTTTGCTTGTACCTGGTGCGATTTGGATAGTAATTTTGGTTGTTACTCTCCTCTTTTTTTATATGAGAATCTTCTTCTTTCCTGGCTGCCTCCATTTTTTCCTAAAATTATTGTATTTTCCAGTTAGATTTGAGTTCAGTAGCACCTTAGAGACCAACAAGGTTTTTGGATTACAAGTTTGTGAGAGTCAACACTCCCCTCTTCAAATATGGAGAACAGTGGACTTGAATCTGCTGCAAATACTCACGTATAAGTCGACCCGCATATAAGTCGAGGCACCTAATTTTACGTTAAAGAACTGGTAAACCTTATTGAGTATAAGTCGAGGGTGGGAAAGGTCCATAGGGAGGTAGGGCGCTGAGCCAGCAAAGGAGCAGCAGTTGGGGGAAAGGAGCGCCCCAGAAGCCTTTGGGAGGCTTTTTAAGGAGGGGCAAGGCCGGCGCGTGTGGGCCTCGCCCCTCCTTAAAAAGCCTCCCAAAGGGTTCTGGGACGCCCCTTTCCCCCAACTGCTGCTCCTTTGCTGGAGAGAGGGAAGAAGCTAGGGGCCGTGGAGGGTGAATGGGATGGGAGGTGATGGAGGAAAAGGCAGAGGAGAACGAGGCACAGAAAGCGGCTGAAAGGGGGGCAGCAGAGAAGAAGGCAGGAGAGAACGAAGCAGAGAATGCAGTGGCTCGTCCCCCTTGCTAACTGACCCTTTCTTTCCTTTCCCCGCAGGCTCTGAGGCTTCGTTTCAGAGAAGCTGCCTCTTGAGGCAGCCTGTCTTTATGGTTTTCTTAAAAGGGCAATGCTCCAAAGATTGCTTAAGTTGAGGGAGGCATTTTTCAGTCTAAAAAAAAGGCTGAAAAACTCGACTTATACGCGACTATATATGGTAACTGTTCTACTGCAGACCAATGCAGCTTCCCTCTGAAATGGTCTTTTCCAATGGATCTTGTCTTCTCATAATGTGACTAAGGTGTGATAGCCTCAGTTTAGCCATTTTCACTTCTAAGGAGAGTTCAGGCACTGACATGCAAAGATTTAGTGACTTGGGGTTGCGAAGGTTCCCTTTAGTCACCATAGCATGTAGCTACCATGGACAGCCTTCATGAATCTGCTTACTTCTGCTTTATAGCAGTTGGTAGATTTACATTAATAGCAGAGTTTAGCAGATGCTACTGAAGACCCAGATACTAGTGAGCTGTTTAATAAAATGTTTGCTAGCTTAAAAGTAGGGTAAACATGGACGAAAACGATAAGCATTTGTTACATACTGCATGGTGCTATGTGGTGGCTCATGGTTCATAGAATCATAGAGTTGGAAGAGACAGATCCCATCAAGTCCAACCCCTTGCAATGTAGGAACACACAGTCAGAGCATTCCTGTCAGATGGCCGTCCAGCCTCTCTTTAAAAACCTCCCAAGAAGGAGACTCCACCACACTCTGAGGTAGTGCATTCCACTGTCAGACAGCCCTGACGGTCAGGAAGTTTTTCCTGATGTTTAGGTGGAATCTCTTTTCCTTCACCTTTAACCTATGACTCCTAGCTTCTGGAGCACCAGAAAACAAGCTTGCTCCCTCACCAACATGACATCCCTCCAAATATCTAAACATGGCAATCAGCTGGGCACAGAACAAAGAAAGCAAGTTAACCTCATCACCTCAGGTATACATGCTCATGTACCTGTAATGAATGGCTACTACCTTGGCCAATGCCTAATCAATAAGTCAGCTTATTAGAACGTGACCTTAATATCTTTTTTACATAAAAACAGGTAGTTAACCCTTTGTGGTTGTGCCAGATGCTTGCAAATCCCAACAACAACACATCAACTCTAGTGACCATCACCATATTCACTGGCAGTGAATCCCCCAATTTCATGACTAGCTTCAGATAACCTGGCTTCTGCTTTTTTTGCGCAATTCCCAGCTGACCTAGGGAAACTCCATAGGGTTTTTCAAGGCATGAGACATTGGGAAACAGTTTGCCATTGCCTGCCTCCATATTGTGTTCCTGGTATTCGTTGGAGATTGCCCACCTAAATACTAACCAGGGCCAACCCTGCTTAGCTTCTGACGAGTAGGCTTGGTCAATACTCTAGAAATTCGGTAAAATTCGATTTATTCAGGCATAAAATTATCTGTATGCCTGAATAAGACAAATAAAATATTCGGATATACCCGAATACCAAAAAAATTGGGTCCCCCAAAGCAGCTGACCCCATCCCCATTGTTTCCAATGGGAGCTGGGGATGGGGGCTATCCCTTTGGGGGTCCATAATTTTGGCCCCCCGAACCTAACTTCACCAAACTCAGGTGATATCATCAAGACAGTCTCTGGAGGACACCTCAAAATTTTGGTGCCACTAGCTTTAAAAATACGCCCTCTGCAGGCCGGAACAAAAAAAAATACCCCCAAATTCTGATTCATTCAAATTCAGGCAGGACATATTCGGCTGATTTCGGCCTGAATTTGCCCAGATTTGGGCCGAATCCAGTATTTGTTTCCCCCGAATCTCCAAGACTACTGACGAGATCAAGCTAGCCTGAGCTATCCAGGCCTGGGTTGGTTCTACTAATCTTGTTTGTCTTTGTAAGCACAAAGGAGAGAAAAGTTGCTAATGTACAACAGTGCTTTGAGATGGCAAGATATGCACACGAAGAGGACCGGGGAAAACTCACAGGAAGATAAATTTGCTTTGCTTTCATCTGTTGGTTGGGGTGAGTGCAAGGTGTCATAAGGATGAAATACACCTGGTTCTTTTTCAAGAGCACAGGTGACAACGAGGGCAAGAGAATCAAGCCACGGCAACATCAAGAAGCAAACATTATCTAAATAATACATAAAGGAAAGGACAGTTTGATCTAGCCAGGAGAGCGGACTGTTTTCCCCATCTCTGTCTCCCGCTCAACATGCAAACAGAGTATTCATTGTCATTGCTGAAGGACATACATGGCTGTACTTCCTGAATTTGCAAGTGGCAGTTGACTTCCTTGTGGTAGGCTTTACTGCTACACCAATGTGCCGAAAAAGAGTGGCCACAATTTACTGCGCCTGCCATTGCCGTCCGGAAAAGGGCACGGCAAAGAGCGCCCCTCCACGGCTGCCTTTTGAAGGGTGAAAGGTAGGCGACAGCCATGCCCATTATTTAATTAATTAATTAATTAAAATTTTAAACCGCCCACCCCCAGAGGGCTCTGGGCGGTGTACACCAGGGCAAAAACAACATTACACATAATAAAATTAATTAAATTAAGTTAGAAACAATTTACAGAATTCATACAACCTAGCAGCATCAATACAGTACAATCCAATCCAACAAGATTATAAAAATGTGGCGCCCCATCCCAAGGCCGGGCAGGGGCAGCAGTGTAAATTAGATGTTAGATTGGGCATGCCAATGATAGAATGGCACGCAACACAGGGGCATCCTGGAGGAAGAATCCGCGGCCGGCCTCACCAAAAGCCCGGGCAAAGACATTGTGACACTGGTGCGATGTCATGATGTCATCAAGAGGGGACAGCTGGGAGCCTTTATAAGGCTTCACCGGGCCCTGGGCCCTCCTTTTAGTGTGTGGTGGCAACGAGTTGCCCACCCACTTCTCCAGTGGTGGGATCCAAAAATTTTAGTAACAGGTTCCCATGGTGGTGGGATCCAAACAGTGGCATAGCGCCAATGGGGCTGGGCGGGGCATGACTGGGGCGTGACTGGGCATTCTGGGGGCGGGGCATTAATAATTTCTCTGTTACTGTAAAAAACTCTTACTGTAAAAAAAAAGTTCCTAATTTCCAGCTGGTATCTTTCTGTCCATAATTTAAACTCATTATATCAAGTCCTATCGTCTACTGCCAACAGAAACAACCACTTCTCCTCTAATTGACTGCCTGTCGAATACTTAATACTTTCAAATACTTAATTTTGTTTCTAGAAATCAAAAGAAGGATACTTTCCTTAAACAAGGAACTTGACCATATTTCTAAAACCTATTTTTAAAACAGCCCAGCAGGGAGAATTATCCCGTTTTCTACCTTCGCTAACCAGCCACATAGGAAACAACAGGACTTCATGATTTTTGGACCGAATGGAATTTCTAACGGAAAAGCAGACCCAATTAGTAACCCCCTCTCGGCACACACAAATAATTAGTAACCCACTCTCGGGAACTGGTGAGGACCTGCTGGATCCCACCTCTGCACCTCTCCTTTGGGACAATGTTAATGCATGTGTTCATTGTCATAGCCAGACCAGCGGGTTGAGCATGGGAACTGATCTGATGGTGAGGGGAGCTGGGATGCTGCCCTCTTTGGTAGTAGCTCCATAAGAGGTTTGGGGTGGAGCAAACCATGAGTCAGGATGCCCGGATGGGGGTCTACTGAGGCCTGTGCCCCTTGGGGGTAAAACAGTTCTTCGGCGAGAGGCCTTCCACCCAGCTGAGCTCCGTTATCGCTGCACTGCGCAAAATGGATCTCCAGCCAGAGACCTTCTGCCTGGCTGAATTCCACAATGGCTGCACAAGGTGAACGGTTTCCTCCAACAGGTGGGCTGGAGGAAGGTTTAACTGAGGGACGGGACTCGGTCTGCCCAGTGTTCAGATCAGATCCCATGCTGCGCCTCACGCTTCTTTTCATCCTTTGTCAATAAAACGGTTTGGCTATGGCCAGAAATTTTACCCTACAGACCAGAGTGTTGTGTCGTTATTGTTTTTCGGGGACTCTGAGTAGTACTGGTTGTTAGGATTTGCAAGTGTCTGTCACAATCCTGACAGCAAGGGGTTAACTGTGTGCATGTTAATGAGCTAGCGAGGTCAGGGTCTTGCTATCTATTCATTGATTAGTCATTGGGCAGTTAATCCGACATTGCTTGTGTGAGGCAGAGCACGTAGGTCAGAGGTTATAAAGTTAACTATCCTTCTTTGTCTCACACAGACAGACAGACAGACTCACACTCCATTCTCTTTTTCTTGTACCTGTAAGATGGATTCACCTTGAGAGGTGAATGCCTTAGGCCACATGTGGGCTCACATGTGCCTCAGTTCTGTAACTAAGTTTGTACTAGAATAGTAAGGATTTGTTATGTTTATTCCATGTATACCCTACCCTGATTTAGTTAAGTAAAGTTTCTTTTTTTATCATCACAGCAAAAGTCTCCTGGTCTTTCCTCTCACTCTGCTTATTACCCAAATAGGGAAACAATTCCCCAACACTGGTCCCCCCCTCAGGTGGCAAATATTGAGTGACAGAGACTCTTTGACATGTTGCTTCCTCCACAAAGCTGTGTGTGCTGCTTTGGTATCTATCCTTTTTTTAAAAAAAAAAAATTATTGTATAGAATATTATTATATTTGTTACATTCAATATGTTTGTTCCAACTATACATTTTTCCTTTTTCACCCCCCTCCCCCCTCTCTTCCATTGATTATTTCAAGCAAGCAGCAGAAGGTTCATTCTTCTTCTTCTCTTGTTCCATAGTTCTTCATTAAATCCGGCTTCTTCCATCCATTTCTCGTACAATGTCCATAGCTTCATAATATCTTCTAGTTTCTCTTGCCATAGTGTATTTTTTTGCCAGTCTCTCAAAAATCTCTAACTGAATTTGTTCCCAAATATATTCCAACCATTTTGAGACTGTCCATTTCTTATTATCTTTCACATCCCGATGCCAACACTGCGTGTGCTGCTCTAATCATTATTTTATACATTGGTTCCAAATTTCTGTTCACTCTTATATCATCTATTATCCCCACAATTAATAAATCATTGTTTATATCAATTTTTACTTGTACTAACTGCTCTACATATTTCAAAATATTCTCCCGTTGGTATCTATCCTGAACTTTTCATCCAGTGATCCAAGTCTGCATGCTAAGGAAAGTTGGTTGATACTGTATGGTATCCGACCACTTCACCCAGCCTTCCTGAAGCCTGTGAAGATTTCCTCCCGTTTAGGTGGCTCTTTTGGTGGAGAGCCAGTGTGGTGTAGTCACTGAGAGCAGCAGGTTCTTATCTGGAGAACCAGGTTTGATTCCGCATTCCTCTATATGAAGCCTGCCGGGTGACCTGGAGCCTGTCACAGTTCTCTCAGAACTATCTCAACCCCATCTACCTGTTGTGGAGAGAGGAAGGGAAGGCAATTGTAAGCTGTTTTGAGACTCCCTACAAGAGATAAAAGCAGTGTATACAAACCATCTCTTCTTCCTCCTCCTCCAATGTAAGAGCTACTTGGAAAGTTGAAGGAAAGCTCCATGGTCTGGTGGAAAGCTTCTTAGATTGAGGGAAGTTCCCAGTTTCTTGGTGGCCCTTGTAACGAAAACACATTAAAATGATTTGAGAGCTTGGATGGGATGAGAAGGATGGATTGGAGCACCTTCCCTATGAGGAGAGGCTGCAGCGTTTGGGACTCTTTAGTTTGGAGAGAAGATGTCTTGAGGGGGATATGATTGAAGTCTGTAAAATTATGCATGGGGTAGAAAATGTTGACAGAGAGACATTTTTCTCTCTTTCTCACAATACTAGAACCAGGGGGCATCCATTGAAAATGCTGGTGGGGAAGCATTAGGACTAATAAAAGGAAACATTTTTTCACGCAACGTGTGATTGGTGTTTGGAATATGCTGCCACAGGAGGTGGTGATGGCCACTAACCTGGATAGCTTTAAAAGGGGCTTAGACAGATTTATGGAGGAGAAGTCGATCTATGGCTACCAATCTTGATCCTCCTTGATCTGAGATTGCAAATGCCTTAGCAGACCAGGTGCTCAGGAGCAGCAGCAGCAGCAGAAGGCCATTGCTTTCACCTCCTGCATGTGAGCTCCCAAAGGTATCTGGTGGGCCACTGCGAATAGCAGAGTGCTGGACTAGATGGACTCTGGTCTAATCCAGCAGGCTCTTTCTTATGTTCTAAAGATGCCACCAGGAAACCTGACAGAAGTTTCATCATTATTAAATAAGTGAAACACAGGGAGAACGGTTTATAAAAATAAGAGCCGAGTCAAAATGCCCATTGTCCATTCGCAAACCGCGCAATGCAGTCATCTGATCCTGCCCAGAAATGAAGTAGTTCAAGATGTCTCTTTGGCAGCTCACCATTTTGCCATTTTAAGAAGTGGCCTCCTGCCATCAGAGAGAACTTTAATCACAATTCCCCAGTCATGGTGAAGGAGAAAGAATGACTACAACTTTGCTGGTTCAATAATTATGAAGCTTCCACGCCTGCAGTTGGAAGTACAGCAAACTTTGTCGTCTAAGAGCAGATTAAAAGATAGACATGGAATGACTCTGTGCGTTTGTTGGCCTTCCAAATGAAAATCATCTAGTTATCAAGCACAGAAGATGAAACTCTGAGAGCAGCCATTTTTAGGGTTTTAAAAATTATTATTACTATTAGTAATAATTATGACTATTATGACTATAATTATTATTATTAAGGATACAGATAACCTTTGCCACTTTGCAATCTCATGTCATCTCATCTAGAGGATTTCTTAAAGGTGATAGCAGCTCTGAGAGTATTTCAGGAAAATCCTTTAATACCCTAGGATGCAATTCATTCACCAGCCTCTCAGAAGACCTGAACTTACTTAAGGTAGCTGGGGGTATTTGCGGGTATCATGAGCGTTTGTACTTTCTTCTCACTGTTCTTTCCACTTTTGTGATTTCCCTTTTGGGAGAAGTTTGCAGAAATATAAGGCTTGAGCAGCTCCTTATTTGTTTTTCACCATCTCCCCTGAGCAGTGAAACAATTTGAAATAAAAAATTCCAAAGAGACCTACAGCAAAGGTGTAGCTCCAAGGGTGTGTGTTTGTGGGGGGGGGGAGTGCGCGACGCACCGGCCAGGGACCCCTGTGAGGGTGTGGCGAGGGCATTCTGGGGGCGTTCCGGGGTGTTCCAGGGCAGGACGGGGGCGTTCTGGGGTGGGATGGGGCGGAGGATGCACCAGTGTACCAGGCGCTTTCCCCCCTTGCTCTGAGTTACAGTCTAGGAACCAGTCAGCACCATCTATTGCGCTGTATATTTTTTCCCCTTGCTATTACTGTTCGCTGCTTTTATATGTTATCATTTTATATTGTATTTTATGTGCTGTTCACCGCCCAGAGCCCTTTGGGGATGGGGTGGTATAAAAGTCTAATAAATAAATAAATAAATAAATAAATAAATAAATAAATAAATAAATAAATAAATAAAAAGCATAAGAACTAAAAAGGAATAAAAGTGTAAATACTATAAAAGAACTATAGAAGGGAAATAGGCAGAGGTGGGATCCAGCAGGTTCTCACAGGTTCCCGAGAGTAGGTTACTAATTATTTGTGTGTGCCGAGAGGAGGTTACTAATTGGTGATTTTGTCACGTGATTTTTGCCTTAGTTACGCCCCTCCTCTCAGCAGTAGCATGCAGAACTTGAAGCAGTCTAGCAGGAGGTGCACCGCTGCGTGAGTGGCAGCCTGCGCCTGCGTGCATTCGTTTCCTGCCCAAGGACCAGTGCAGCAGCTGCGTCCTTGCCACAGCCCCGCCCCCAGAATGCCTGGCCACGCCCCCGCCGTGCCACGCCCAGCCCCATTGGCTCTACATCACAGTTTGAATCCCACCACCATGGGAACCTGTTACTAAACTTTTTGGATCCCACCGCTGCAAATAGGCACAGTAAATTGGGAAATTGAAACTTGGTAAAATGGGTATAACTTTTAAATCATTAACCCTAGTAGACTTGAATCTTGCTTTTCCTCTTGTTTACAGAGAACAAACCTGACATGTAAAAAAAAGCTTTTTCTGGGCAGAATGGAGTGATATCCCAGAACTAGAGTTTTCCACTTGCCTAACTTGCTTGGGCCTAGCATGGTGGCAGCACTCGCGTATCGGCGTGTCAATTCACGGTCCTTCTTTGCCTCTTCAGAGAGCTGTTACAATAAATGCATTAAAGAATTCAAAACACTTAGAAACTGTAATTGCAACAGCTTCGGAACTTGCAGGAGAACTCAAGGCCCTTCAGGACTCAGTGGAGGCCATTAATCACCGAGGTTGCCTTACCCACTTTGTCCTTTAATCACGTTTAAAGTACGAGGACGAAAGAAGAAGAAAAAGAACCGTTCCTCTCCAAGCCATCCCATGAACAAGAACAATTCCAGCAATGAGTAATACAGCCTTTCTGCTAAAACTCTGTTACTTAGTACTCAGCAAAGCACCTTTAGTGTGCAATTGCTGTCAAAAGTAATAATGGAAGAGGGGAAAGGATGGGGAAAAAAACGATTACAGAGACTCGTGGATCCTTGAGATATCAACTGGGCGTTTACAGCTGTGGGGGGAAAGGAGCCATCAAAATACTCTTGGCCAGGATATAAAAAGAAGAAGAAAATGTGGTTGGGCATCATTTCATTAAGTTCATGAAGAAGAGCGGAGCCAACGTGATTTTGAAAGCGTGTGATCCCTAGACAAGGGCAGGGATGGGTCAGGGATAGACCTGGAATGGAATTCTGACCCCACTCAACCTATAATATTAATAGGAAGAAGATTGAAATTTTTAATGAAGAAGGAAGACGATATTGGTAAGATTACAAGTGGTAATGTGACTTTCAATTCAATTAAATATTTGGAAATAAATTTGACTGGAAAAAATGACACATTATTTCTTAGAATCATAGAGTTGGAAGAGACCCCAAGGGCCGTCGTGTCCAACCCTCTGCAACGCAGGAACACAAAATCAAAGCACTCCCAACATATGTTCATTCAGCCTCTGTTTACACACCTCCAAAGAAGGAGACTCCACCACTGTCAAACAGCCCTGACGGTCAGAAAGTTCCTCCTAATCTTTAGGTGGAATCACTTTTCCTGCACCTTGAATCCATTTAAAGATGACATGGATGAAGATACAAGAGACTATGCAAGATACATGGATGAAGATATGAGAGACTATGCCAAAAGGGACCAAATTAAAAATTTCATTTGTAAAAATAAACATACTGCCAAAATTAATTATTTTTATTTCAAGTGTTACCAATTTATATACAGGGGAAAAAAAACCTTGGAGGAATGGCAGAAACAGATAAACAATTTCATCAAGAATGGCAAAAAGCTAAAAATCAGATTCAAAGTTTTACAAGATGAGAAAAAGAGAAGGACTAGCAGTACCTACTATTAAGTTACATTGTCAAGCTGCTGGTCTTGTTTGCATTTTGGACTGCATTAGGAACCCAGACCAGAGAGTAATTAAAATCAGAAATAGTAGATCTGGATGGGCAAAAAATTCAATTTAAAAAGTATTTCAAAATGGAAGCCATATGATCAGAGATGAATTGTTTAGAATTTGGGAAGGGACACCAAAAAGAATTAGTCCTCCCACTAATGTCTATCATAGAGGCTTATTATGATAAGAGTGTGAGGAAAAATAATGGTTTTATAACATAGGGAGATATGGCAGACTTTCAAGGTGAAATTAAGTCTTGGCAAAAAAAGAGATGGAGTTGAAAAAACACAATGGCTATTATATTTTCAACTAGTTCCAAGAGTAAGAAAGGAAATTAATACAGCAAGATGTGTCATAAGGAGACTGTATGAATTTGAAAAGATGATCACTTGGCATAAAGGACATTTACTGGGATGAATTTACCAACTATTACTTCAGCTTGATGGAGAAACAGAATAAGTGAAAATATGCAAGGTCAGGGGGATGCAAAACTTTGTGCACTTTCGGACATGTAGAATAATGCACTTTTAACCCACTTTTGATGCACTTTACAGCTGGATTTTACTGTGCAAAATAGCAAAATCCACTTGCAAACAATTGTGAAAGTGGATTGAAAGTGCATTATTCTGCATGTGCGAAAGTGCCCTTTTCAACAATGGGAAACCTTGTGGACGAAAGGTATAAAAGTGTCCTTTTCAACTGTGGGAAACCTTGTGGACGAAAGGTATAAAATTTGCAGCCAACCAAACGTTAAGAGAAAATTAGTACAAGACTTTTGTTGATGGTTCATCACTCCAAAGGATGCTGAGAAGATGGACAAGAATTACAAATGAAAATGTTGGAAATATAAAGAAGTGGACGGTCCTTTTTACTACATGTGTGGAAATAGCAGAAAAGTTAAAAAAAAAACTTTGGAAAGAAATTCACAAAGAAATTCAGAAAATTTAAAAAATCAAAGTTTATATGCACAGTAGGACTATGCTAAGAACATAAGAACATAAGAACATAAGAACATAAGAACTAGCTTGCTGGATCAGACCAGAGTCCATCTAGTCCAGCACTCTGCTACTCGCAGTGGCCCACCAGGTGCCTTTGGGAGCTCACGTGCAGGATGTGAAAGCAATAGGGTTGGAGATTCGGACAGTCCAAATCTGAATTTTTACCGAATCTGCACTGATTCGGACGGATTCGGACGAGCAGGGTCCGAATCTGAGCTGTCCGAATCCTAACTAGATCCGAATCCATGGGATTCCGGATCACCAGCTGAATCTATGCGTTTTTTTATTTTTTGGTGGTTTTTTTCACATTTTACCGGCCTGCAGTATGGGCGCATTTTTAAACTATATCAGCACCAAAATTTCATAGGGGTATCATCAGGGAGACTGGTCCCATTGATAATTACCCTCCACGTCTAATGCAGTTTGGTTTTAGGGGGGGCCAAAGTTATGGACCCCCAAAAGGGGATGTCCCTATCTCCCATCTCTTTCCAATGGGAACTAAGGAGATAGAGAGACTACCCTTTTGAGGGTCCAGTAACTTTGTCTGAACCAAACTGCACCAAACAGAAGAAGACTATCATCAGGACAGTCTCCCTGATATTACTACTCAAATATTGAGTACCGATCACATCTACAAATGCACCCCTGCAGGCACCCTAAAAAATTGCACAAGATTCTTTGTTCTGCAGTGACTTAGCTGCATTGCTATCAATAGAATTTCTGATAGAGGAGGCTGTGGAGTGCACATTTTTTATGGTAAACCGCAAAAAACTTTCAGGGGTATCTTCAAGGAGAGTCTCTGGATGACACACATCCAGGTTTGGGAACACTGCTTCAGGGGGGGCAGTGGGAGATGGACCCTACCCTTTTTTGGGTCCCCATAGAGATTAAAGCCCCCTGAAGCAAAATTCCCCAACCTGGGCCCAGTGTCATCTAGAGACTCTCCTGAAGATACCCTGAAAGTTTTGTGACCATACCTTCAGAAATGTGCACCTCACAGCCCTCTACCAGAAATTCCCCATTGACAGCTTAATACAGCTAAGAAGTCACTGCAGAACAAAGAATGCTTAGGCAGAATTTCTGGGGGGGGGTGCCTGCAGGGGACGCATTTTGAGATGTATGCGACACCAAATTATCAGGAGCTATCATCAGGTGACTTTGTCTAATATTGCTTGCCACCAAGTTTGGTGCATTTGGTTCAGGTATGGATCCTCAAAAGGGGTGCAACTATCCCCATTGTTTCCAATGGGGAACTGATAGAGGATGGGGGCTACACCTTTGAGAGGTCCATAACTTTGAGCTCCCCTGAACCAAACTGCGCTGGAAACTTTAAGTACTATCATCAAGTTTCCAGTCTCCTGATGATACCCTGAAAGTTTGAACGTGTCACTAGCTTTAAAATGCTGAGTTTTGCGTGTTTCACCACTTTCACTCCAGCAGGCTTCATTTGCAGGAGCGGTGAAACATGAAAACCGGAATTTTTAAAGGCTAGTGGCACTAAATTCTCAGGAAGTATCATCAAGGGAGATCTGTCCTGATGACACCCCAAAGTTTGGTGCAGTTTAGTTCCGTGGGGGCCAAAGTTATATGGACCCCTCAAAGGGGGGCCTCTATCCCCCCATTGTTTCCAATGAGGAGCTAAAAGGAGATGGTGGCTACCATTTTGAGGAGTCCATAACTTTGGCCCCTAAACCAAACTGCACCAAGCTTGAGGGGATGATCATCAGGACAGTCTCTTGATGATACCCCCTGATATTTTGGTGCTGATATGTCTAAAAATGCGCCTCTGCAGGGCACCCCCCAAAATTTTGCCCAAGATTCTCTTTTTCTGCAGTGACTCTGCATTAAGCCGCTGTCAATGGGAATTTCTGGTGGGAGGGCTAATAGGTTGCACGATTTATCAGCGGTACAGTTCACAAAATCAGTTCAGGGCTTATCTTCAGGAGAATCTTTGGATGATCACCATCTCAGGTTTGAGGAACTTTGCTTATGGGGGCAGTGGGAGATGGACCCTACCAATGTAACATTGAACCCCTTGAAGCAACGGGTCCACTTTAAACCTGGATGAGTGTCATGAAGAGACTCCTCCTGAAGACACCCTGAAAGTTTTGTGAGTTTACCATGAGAAATGTGCACTCCACAGCCCTCCCACAGAAATTTCCAATTGGCTGCAATGGAGCCAGCCAGCCACTACAGAGCACAGAATCTGGGGAAATTTCTTTGGGTGACTATGAGGGGTGCAGTTTTAGAGCTACTGTCACCACAATTTCAGGGTATCATACAAGTACTGTCCCTATGATACTCCCCAAGTTTGGTGAAGTTTGGTTCAGGGGGTCCAAAGTTATGGACCTTCAAAAGTGTAACCCCCATTTCCTGTTAGCTTCCATTGGAAACAATGGGGGATGGGGCACCCCTTTTGAGGGTCAATAACTTTGCCCCCCCTGAACCAAACTGCACCAAACTTGGGAAGAATCATCAGGACAGTCTCCAGATGATATCCTGAAAGTTTAGTGCTGCTAGCTTTAAAATTGCACCCCTGCAGGCCAAAACGTGTAAAAACACCAAAAATTCAAAAAATAATAAAACGGACCCGAATTTTTCCGATTTACCCGAATTTTCGGGCATATCCGAATCGGCTATGATTTGGATTCGGGCATACAAATCATTTTATGCCCCCAAATACCCAAATCCGAATTTTACCGAATTTTTTTAGTATTGACGAACCCTAGAAAGCAAGGGCCTTCTGCTACTTGGCATGTTTCCAAAAATATTCCCAAAATCTCAGAAGAACTGTTACGTTATTTGATACCTGAGGCCGGAGAAGTATTTGCAACAAAATGGAACACCCAGCCTGAGAGAATCAGGTAAAATAAACTACCTAAATATGCAGCATTGGCAAAATGAATGAACGTTGTGAATAAATGATCAAAGAATTTTGAGACAAATGAAAAGTATATTGTTGATAGTATTTTAAAAAATGCTGAATGGTGAAAGATATTGGTGGAATGATTTACATAAACTGTCAATAACCTTCATGTTGTTTTAAATCGAAAAGGGTGTTTAAAGAGACTGTTGGGACTGTTGGTCTTCTGCTGCAGATCCGTATCTGAAACTGTATTCCTGGAGGCTCATCAGCAACTATAATGGCTTCTGTGTCTTTTGGCTAAGATCAAGTGTGTGGCTAAGTGGAACCTCCATATTGGCAGGCACTATACCAGTGAATGCCAATTGCTAGGAGGGAGCAACAGGAAGGGAGCCTTTGACCTCTGTTCCTTGTTTATGGACCTTCCAGTATTTGTTCACAGGAACCATGAATCTGATCCATCATGATTCTTGTCACGTCCTTATTTTGTGACGTAAAATAGGTTTTGCAGGTTTTGGTTGGTCAAAAGCCAGATCTTTAGGTTCAGGTGGCAAATCGCTCAAAGTTTATCCTTCCTCGCTCATAAAGCGTGGCTCACTCATCAGTATTCCCAAGAGTATTCCCTACACAAGCCTGAGGCCGAAAAGCGGGCATGCATAATACCTAACACTCGACCAACCCCTGTCGAAAATAGCATCAAAAACTTCCCGGCAATTAGATATCAGAATACATTTTCTCCTTTTATTTTTGTACTAAAGTTCTTGGTGTGTGTGTGTGTGTGCATTTAATTATGAACACGAACCCAGAGGCGTTTGGATATTAGAAGCATTTTTAGAGATCTAATCTATATAATTAATTTTAATGTAATAGCCCCAGGGCCTTGTTCTGTAACTTCAGCTAGGGCCTGATGAATGGCAGTTCTATAAGATCTAAACGGCTCTGTCCTAAGCTACCTTGGTGCTTTCCCACAGTGGTGGAAAGCTGAAAACCTTGGTATGTTTGGACTGAGGGTAGCTCTGAGGGGTTTGAGAATATTTGGGTGAGAAGCCTGGATTTGTTGAGAATAGGGAAAAGTCTCAATTGAGCCAGTGTCGTGTAGTGGTTAAGAGCAGGTGCACTCTAATCTGGGGAACCGGGTTTAATTCCCTGCTCTGCCACTCAGTGGCGTAATGCCAAGGGAGTGGGGCGGGCGTGATGTACCAGGTGCGCGCCCCTGCAGGGGCGTGGCAATGGCGTACCGGGGGTGTGGGCATGACGGTGGCGCAGGCCACACATGTGCCCCAGGCGCTGTTCCCCCCAATACGCATCTGCTTAGGGAAAACTGTTACATCACCTTGCTCTAGAAAATGTTCTCGTGATTCCTAGAGTGACGTGGCATCATTTTTGGTTTTTCCTTGCAAGAGCCAGCATGCTGCACAGAATGATGGGGTCTTTTTGTTTTTTCCTGCCATCATGTGGAGTGGCAATGGGCAACAGAAGATGCTTTAGGAATTTTCTTATTACAGCAGGGGTCCCAGCAACTAGGGTTACCAACCTTCAGGCAAGACCTGGAGATCTTCCACTACTATATCTGATCTCTAGGATAGGCTGACCCACTTTTGGCAGGACAGTCCTGCCTTTAAACAATTTGTCCCGCGTCCCGCAGGTTCTTCAAATTGTCCTGATTTTTGGGAGGCTGCCGCACTGCCTTCTGGGGCGCAAGGCAGTGCAGCAGCCTCCCGCCTGCACGGCCGCAGGAGCACGGCCTTCTGGGGTTTGCAGTTTGCCGCCCTGTCACAGGGCGGGAAACGGCAAGCTCCAGAAGGCAGTGTGCTCCTGTGGCTGTGCGGCGCGTGCGCGCGGCCACCTACCCCCCCATCCCAGTTCACAAAGGTGACCATCTGGTCACCTTACTCTAGGAGATAGTGACCAGTTCCCCTGTGGCTTGGAAGGGCAGCCTTTATGGCAGTGTACCCTATTGAGGTCCCTCCTTTTCACAAATCCCACACTCCCTAGGCTCCACCCCCAAAATATCCAGGTATTTCCTAATACAGGGCAGGCATCCTTATAACCAACCCAGATGGCCCAAATGTTTATGGAATACTGTTGAAAACAAGTTAGATCTTTCCCGTTTTGTCTGGTGGTATTATTGAAGCCAACTGTTCCTGTAGCATGAATAGTAATAATTTTACTATTTTTAACTATTATTGGTGAATTTCTGCAAACCGCAAAGCTAGCATCCAAGCTCTTTGTAATCATCAAGCAGAATTGACTCAAGGTAGTTAAGATCGATGGGAAAATTCTTCGGAAACATTAAGATTTTAATCAATTTTATTCATTCATTTTTATCAGGTATGATTACTTGGGTTTTTTTTTAATTCCTGAGGCAAATTGTAACTACATTTGTTATTATTGCTCATTGACCCAAAGGAAATATCTAGTTATCATACAATATTAAAGATTGCCAGGCTATATGTTGATGGCCTTTTAGATTTATGATTTGTAAATGTGCTAGAATTGTGGTTACATGTTAATAAACAATGGCAGAATGTTTGAACGAAATAAGAACAATGTGAGAAAGTCTAGTAATATCTCTGAAATGATTTTAATCAATTTTATTCACTCATTTGAATTAATTTTAGATATAGGTATCATTATTTGTATTTTATTGTTTTTGTGGCAGTTGTCCCTAATTTATTATTGGTCACTGACTCCAAATAAAGTGTGTGTGTGTGTGTGTGTGTGTGTGTGTGTCTGTCTGTCTGTCTGTCTGTCTTGTCTGTCACTGTGAGCCACCTTGTGGGCTCTGAAGGAAAAGTAAATGGAGATACAAATAAATTGAGGTAAAATAATGCTGCTTAGTGTAGCAATGATGTCCTAGAGCAGCCTACAACAGACACCTTAAGAGGTGGGTAGAGCTTACTAGCTCAAGGTTGCACAGCAGGCTTCATATGCAGGAGCAGGGAAATAAACCTGGCTCACCCGATTAGAATCCACCTGCTCTTAATCTGCACCATGTGGGCCATATCTCTCCCTGACTATAGCATGTAGGACCACCCCATAATGAATGAGATTCCCAGAAGAAGAAGAAGAAGAAGAAGAAGAAGAAGAAGAAGAAGAAGAAGAAGAAGAAGAAGAAGAAGAAGAAGAAGAAGAAGAAGAAGAAGAAGAAGAAGAAGAAGAAGAAGAAGAAGAAGAAGAAGAAGAAGAAGAAGAAGAAGAAGAAGAAGAAGAAGAAGAAGAAGAAGAAGAAGAGCAGCAGCAGCAGCAGCAGCAGCAGCAGTAGTAGTAGTTTGGATTTATACATCACCTTTAAGAACATAAGAACATAAGAACAAGCCAGCTGGATCAGACCAGAGTCCATCTAGTCCAGCTCTCTGCTACTCGCAGTGGCCCACCAGGTGCCTTTGGGAGCTCACATGTAGGATGTGAACGCAATGGCCTTCTGCGGCTGTTGCTCCCGATCACCTGGTCTGTTAAGGCATTTGCAATCTAAGATCAAAGAGGATCAAGATTGGTAGCCATAAATCGACTTCTCCATAAATCTGTCCAGAAGCCCCTTTTAAAGCTATAAAGGTTTGTGGCCATCACACCCGCCACCTCCTGTGGCAGCATATTCCCAAACACCAATCACACGTTAGCGTTGAAGAAGTGTTTCCTTTTATTAGATCCCTAATTCTTCCCCAGCATTTCAATGAGATGCCCCTGGTTCTAGTTATTGTATGAGAAAGAGAAAAATGTCTCTCTGTCAGCATTTTCTACCCCATGCATAATTTTATAGACTTCAATCATTATCCCCCTCAGGCACGTCTCACTCTCCAAACCTAAAAAAAAAAGGAGTCCCAAGCGCTGCAGCCTCTCCTCATAGGGAAGGTGCTCCAGTCCCTCAATCATCCTTGTTTGCCCTTCTCTGCACTTTTTCTATCTCCTCAATATCCTTTTTTTGAGATGCTGGCTGACCAGAACTGGACACGAGTACTCCAAGTCGCGGTCGCACCACTGCTTTATATAAGGGCATGACAATCTTTGCAGATTTTATTATCGAATTCCTTTTTCTAATGATCCCCAGCATAGAGTTTGCCTTTTCACAGCTTTGCCATGCATTGAGTTGACATTCCCATGGAACTATCAACTAAGAGCAGCCTAAATCCCTTTCCTGGTCTGTGACTGATAGCACTGACCCCTGTATGGCGTGTAATGTGAAGTTTGGATTTTTTGCCCCTATGTGCATCACTTTACATTTTGCTACATTGAACTGCATTTGCCATTTCTGAGCCCACTCATCTAATTTATCAAGGTCCGCTTGGAGCTCTTCGCAATCCTTTGTGGTTCTCACCACCCTACCTAATTTGGTATCATCTGCAAACTTGGCCACCACGCTACCCACCCCTACTTCCAGGTCATTTATGAATAGGTTAAAGAGCACTGGTCCCAAAACGGATCCTTGGGGGACACCACTCCCGACATCTCTCCATTGTGAGAACTTCCCATTTACACCCACTCTTTGTTTCCTGTTTCTCAACCAGTTTTTAATCCATAGGAGGACTTCCCCTCTTATTCCTTCATTGCTGAGTTTTCTCAACAGTCTCTGGTGAGGAACTTTGTCAAAAGCCTTTTGGAAATCCAAGTAGACAATGTCCACCGGTTCACCCCGTCCATATGCCTGTTTACCTTTCTCTTCTGTAAGGAGACTCAAGGTGGCTTACAAGCTCCTTTCCCTTCCTTTCCCCCCAACAGACACATTGTGAGGCAGGTGGGGCTGAAAGAGTTCTGAGAGGACCGTGACTAGCCCAAGGTTACCCAGCAGGGATGTAGGAGTCCAGAAACCCATCTGGTTCACCAGATAAGCCTCTGCCACTCAACCCCCGTTCTCCAAATTAGAATCCACCTGCTCTTAACCGTTACACCACGCTGGCTTCCCAGGTGCCATGGTGCCCGTGGGCACCACGTTGGAGATCCCTGCTCTAAATGTTTCCTGAACATGTACATTCTGCTAATTGAGACTAGATTTCATGCGTCTGAATGAATAGATTCCAGCCTGCCTGTGTTTATACTACACTAAAACTGCCAGGCTTTAAGATGTGCTCAAGGCTCGTTTTTCTGCAGTTTAAAAGCCCTGACCCGGAGAGCCCTAGGCTAGCCTGATCTTGTCAGCTCTCAGAAGCTAAGCCGGGTCGACCCTGGCAAGTTTTTGGATGGGAGACCTCTGAGGAATTCCAGGGTCAGGACACTGAGGCTGGCAAGGTCAAACCAGCTCTGAATGTCTCTTGCCTTGAAAACCCTGAGGGTCATCTGAGGTCATCTGTGACTTGATGCAAACAAACAAACAAACAAACAAACAACCCTACCATTGCAACCCAGACAAATGTGTGTCTAAGTACTTTAAGAAGAAGAGAAGAAGAAAAGTTTGGATTTATACCCCTTTATCTCTTTATAGCCCCTTTATCTCTTCTAAGGAGAGTCAAAGGGGTTTACAATCTCCTTTCCCTCCCCCTTCCCCCACAACAAACACCCTGTGTGGTGGGTGGGGCTGAGAGAGCTCCAAAGAACTGTGACTAGGCCAAGGTCACCCAGCTGGCATGTGCTGGAGCGCACAGGCTAATCTAGTTCCCCAGATAAGCCTCCACAGCTAAAGTGGCAGAATGAGGAATCAAACCCGATTCTCCAGATTTGAGTGCACCTGCTCTTAACCACTACGCCACTGCTGCTCCTAAAGGATGCTATCACACTGTATCCCTGTAGAAAAAAAAGATAGGGTTTTTTAAATTGCTACAGGAATAGTATTCTTATAGTAGCACAAACGTACAATTAGTATGCTTTTTTGTTTTCCTGATGAAGGCATTCAACACTTCCTAGAAATAACCTGTACAATTGCCCTGAAAGTAAAACCACAACAACCCAGGTCTATTTTTTCCTCCACTCCCTGCTTGTCATGATCCTCCATTCCTGTTTAGGTCGTTCCCAGAAAGTCCACAATTTCAACTACAGATCTGTGAACAAAGGACATAGATTGTGGTGGGTTTTCCGGGCTGTGTGGCCGTGGTCTGGTGGATCGTGTTCCTAACATTTCGCCTGCATCTGTGGCTGGCATCTTCAGAGGGGTATCACAGAGAGAAGTCTGCTACACACAGTGTCCAGGACATACACTTGTTCTCTTCCAGCATTCTGATTTTGTCATTTGAGCACCTGGAATAATGCCCAGTTTGGTGTCACTCGCGTTTCTCCTAGCAACCATGTCACCTTTTCCCCGCCCACAACGCTTCAAGAAGGCTACCTTTTAGGAGAGAAAGAAGACAGCTTTCCAGGTTCCTAGAGCAGAGCTGCCAAACTCCAGGGAAGGCCTGGAGCTCCCACAGAGTAACAGCTGATCAGTTCCCACGAAGAAAATGGCCACTTTAGAGGGTGGAATTTGTGGCCACATGTCCACGCTGAGCTTCCACCCCTGGCAGAAGATTATTTATCTATTTCAATTTATGAGATGCCTCTCCTCAAATGGGCCCTGATTTAGAACCAGTGGTGGGATCCAAAAATTTTAGTAGCAGGTTCCCATGGTGGTGGGATTCAAACTGTGGCGTAGCGCCAATAGGGCTGGGTGGGGCATTCCGGGGGCAGGGCATTCCCGGGCGAGGCTGTGGCAAGGACGCAGCCACTACGCTGGTCCTTGGGTGGGAAACAAATGCACGCAGGCGCAGGCTGCCACGTACTCCGGTGCACCTCCTGCTAGACTGCTTCAAGTTCTGCGCGCTACTGCTGAGAGGAGGGGCGTAACTAAGGCAAAAATCACGGGGCAAAATCACCAATTAGTAACCCCCTCTCGGCACACACAAATAATTAGTAACCTACTCTCGGGAACCTGTGAGAACCTGCTGGATCCCACCTCGGTTTAGAACTATCCTGAATGGCTGAATCCAGGATGAAGGAGTTGGTTTGTTTAAGCCATTCTTTCCCCCTCATTCTGCCCACCGACATCTGCTCCAAAACGCATGCAGAACGAACAAAGGCTATTTATGTTTGCTTAAAAGAGCCATCAAAACGCTATTATTAGAACAAAAGCATAGTAATTTTGCTGCTAATGTGCCAGAGCGATCCTCCCTTCCTTAGGTGGTCTCCCACCCGTTAATTCAGGCTCCCTGTCGCAAGGAGAGGAACAGCAGAGGCCTCGGTCTCAGCAATTCATTTAGTAAGATATATCTCAACCTGCTCCTGGCAGAGTGTGTCCTAATCCTCAGCCAGCCTCCCTCCTTTCTCAAAATTAAGCGTCGCAAGTTCTGCAGCAACATCAGGGTTTCGCTCTTGCCCCAGGGCTCCATCCCACGTTGGTCTGTAAGCTTCAGGGGCAAAGTTGAAGGCGGCTGGTATCAACTGGCTGTTGTGGGTTTTCTGGGTGGTTGTGGGGGTGCTCCTTGATGCCTCCCTGATAATGGAGGCTCAGGTTGAAACAGGCAACTCATCTATGCCAAGTGAGACAATGGGCACCTTACCTGTCCCAAACTGACCTTGCCACCATGATCAATGCAACAGTTACCTCTAGATTATTAAAAGAGCCAGCATAACGTAGTGGTTAAGAAAAGGTGGAGTCTGATCTGGAGAACCAGGTTTGATTCCCCACTCGTCCACATGAGCGGCGGGCTGTTTTCTGGTGAACCGGATTTGTTTTGCCACTCCTGCATTCCTGCTGGGTGACCTTGGGCTAGTCACAGCTCTCATCACAGCTCAGAAGCTAAGCAAGGTCGGTACTTGGATGAGAGACCACCAAGGAAGGCTCTGCAGAGGAAGGTAATGGCAAACCACTTCTGATTCTCGCTTGCCTTGAAAGCCCCTTGTTGGGATTGCTGTTCGTTGGTTGCAACTTGACAACCCATATGTACATAATAGTCACTCACATCCCAGTGGCTGTTGTGTGGAGACATATGGGTCTCCCCTGGGGACATTACACTACATCTGAAAGCAAATTATTTGTGTACAATTCCCACTCCTGTATAATGTCTGACTGTATCAGGGAAAGAGAAAGAAAGAGAATGTATACATTGAAGACAGGAACAACTTGATATGTAGAGATTGTGGGCCGCCTTATAATTTAAAAGTGTCTGACTTGACCCGCCGATGAAATGTTTCTTGGAGAAGATTCCCCGCTGAATGTCACAGCTGTAATATCACAGTGCCTACCTCATGGGGGTGTAGTGAGACTGAGGAGAGTATTTGTGTTTGTTTGACTGTTCTTGGTATTCTTTGCAAGCATATGGAGAGCTCAAGAGCATATACCGGTAGTTCTATTTTTGTCAGAGGATAGAATGAGCCACTTATCCGGAGTTGTGCTATCTTGAGATATTTTCGAGACGCACTGGATTCCACTTCAACTGGAGTCAACATTTTGCTTTGTAGATTACAACAGCAGAAGTTGTTGGTGTGAAGTAAGCAATTATCTTGAAATACAGTTTGCATTTGTATTTATTTATTTATACCCTGGTTTGCACCCCAGTTGGGTCTCGAAATGACTTAGAAATTGTATTGTCGAAGGCTTTCACGGCCGGAATCACTGGGGTGCTGTGTGGTTTCCGGGCTGTATGGCCGTGTTCTAGCAGCATTCTCTCCTGACGTTTCACCTGCATCTGTGGCTGGCATCTTCAGAGGATCTGATGGTAGGAATGGAAAGCAAGTGGAGTATATATACTGGGAGGTCAAAAGGTGAAGCCACTTGAATAGAGTAGCCTGGCATGTGAGTCACAGAGAAGTCTGTAACTTCTGTAACTTCTCTGTGACTCACATGCCAGGCTACGAAATGGCTTCATGAAGCAATATACCTTTCCTTTCTATATCAGATCTCTGAAATACCAGCCTGAATCTGATACTACTAAAACCACAACCATCGGAGCAGCTCCTCCAATATATACTCCACTTGCTCCACTATATCAGATCCTCTGAGATACCAACCAATCTGGCAAATCGAGGCGTCTCATAGAAATATTCGAACCACAACCTGGTAACCTGAGTAGAAAATTGTTCTCCTGATATGTCCTCTGAACAGTGTTACTCTCTTCAAATAAAAACCTACTGGGGATCCCTGGTCTGAAAGATGTCTGGGCAGCCTCAGCCTCAGTGTTCTGAAATGTATTTATATTGGTTTCCTTTAAACAATTTTGGTAACGTCGTAAGCCGACCTGAGCCCGTTGGGGAAGGATGGCATACAAGACCGATAAATGACTTAGAACTCAATTCTCTCACAAAAACCCTGTAAAATAGGTCAAGCTGAGAATCTGTGACAGGCCCAAGGTTACCCAGCAAGCTTCCATGGTAGACAAGGGGATTTAAAATCCACTGATCCACCATTCTATCCACTATACCACCTTCTATCCATTATACCACACTAGCAAGCATCCACTATATCACATTCTACGCTATATCTATCCACTATACCACATTCTATCCTCTAAGAACATGAGAAGAACATAAGAACATAAGAATGAGCCTGCTGGATCAGACCAGAGTCCATCTAGTCCAGCACTCTGCTACTTGCAGTGGCCCACTAGGTGCCTTTGGGAGCTCACCGGCAGGATGTGAAAGCAGTGGCCTTAAGAACATAAGAACTAGCCTGCTGGCTCAGACCAGAGTCCATCTAGTCCAGCTTTCTACTACTCGCAGTGGCCCACCAGGTGCCTTTGGGAGCTCACCTGCAGGATGTGAAAGCAATGGCCTCTATACCACACTGGTAAGCATTGTACGTTGCTCATGGTATATTCATTGTCATCTCACTATAGGGTTGCCGGGTCTACCATGAGTGAAAGATGGGGGGCGGGGGTTGCCAGATCCGGGTTGGGAAACTCCTGGAGATTTGGGGGTGGGGCGTGGGGAGGACTGGGACCCCAGTGGAGAACAATTCCATACAGTCCTTCAAAGCATGCATTTTCTCCAGGGGGACTGATCTCTGTTGTCTGGAGATAAGCTGTAATTCAGGGGGATCCCCAGGTTTCACCTGGAGGCTGGCATCCCTATTTCACTAGCTCTCCTTCATTTACAAAAACAGCTCCTTATTCTTGGAATTTCCTTCCAGTATATCTGGCTAGAAGTCCAGCAGACCAGGGTCTTGGATGGGGTTGAACTCCCTTTGAAAAACTAGGTTTGCAGTTTATGGGTGCTGCACGACACAGCGGTCACCTTAGACAACCAGCTAGTGCATCAGCTGCATCTGTTCCTGGGCCAGTTATCCATGCGTTAGTTAAATCTAGACTGGACTGTTGCAATATGCTCTGCTTGGGGCTATCCTTGAAGAGTGTTCGGAAGCTGCAGCTGGTTTAGAATGCTGCAGCTAGACCAGTGGCGTAGTTACAAGGGGACAGGGGGGCATGTGTTGCACTGGGCTCATGCTGGGGGGGGGTGAAAATTGACCCCCACACCCTTGCGCCATCCTGCCTTGCCTTGCCTTGCCTTGCCAGGCATGGCCCCACCCCACCAGCCTGACCCATTTTTACTCCAGCAGAAAGCTGTTTTCTACAGACTGGAAAAGGTAAGTGGGGGCAGGGCATGGGGGAAGGGGCATGGGTGTGGGGGGAGGGGGCAGAAAACACAGAGTGCATCCTTGGCACACTCCTATTCAGCTACACCTCTGGGCTAGACTAATGGTCTGGGCCAGCTATCAGGAGTGCATGCCCCCAATACTATAGCAACTCCACTGTTGGCCAATCGGCTCCTGAGGTCAATTCAGGATCTTGGTTTTTCCTTTAAACGTCTGCATGGCTTGAGACCAGGGTATGTGAAGGACCATTTTCTGTTGTACGTCGCCACCCTGGCATTAAGATTGCATGGAGATGCCATTCCGACTGTCTCACCAATTAGAGATGCTCGGTTGGTGGATACACAATACAGAGCCTTTTCTGTGGCAGCCCCAAAATGATGGAACAACCTCCCCAGAGAGGTGTGCCTGACCCCCTCCTGGTAGATCTTCAGGAGGCAGTCGAAGGCTGTCTTATTTAGGACTGCATTTTGAAGGATTTAGCTTTAATTATTGGCAGTCCTAGTTGGAGTCCTGCTGGGTCAGACCCCAGATCTGTCTCATTCGGCATCCTGTTTCTCACTGTGGCTGATCAGCTTCGGCTAGATTCTTGCTTCTTAGAGTCATCATGGTATAATGGTTGAGATCAGATGCACTCTAATCTGGAGAACTGAATTTGGTTCCCCACTCCTGCACGTGAGTGACGGATTCTCATCTGGTGAACTGGGTTTGTTTCCCCGCTCCTACACCTGAAGTCTGCCGGGTGTCCTTGGGCCAGTCTCAGTCCTCTCAGAACTCTCTCAGCCCCACCTACCTCACAAAGTGTCTGTTGTGGGGAGAGGAAGGGAAGGGGTTTGTAAGCCACTTTGAGACTCCTTAAAGGTTGAGGAAAAATGGGCATTGAATTGAATTCATTACAGGCGTCGATCCATAGTACATATATATAAAAAAACCTTATCAAACGTCTGTCCTAAAATATAGAGCTGCAATATTTAAAAAGAAATAGACAGGAGATTTAAAGTACAGCACTTGACGGCATTTTAAACCCTTTAAAGCCCCCACATATCAAGGCAAACAAATCTGTCAACTGTGAAAGCAGGGTATAAATCCAAACTCTTTTTCTTCTTCAAACTGCAAAGCTCTTGCAAAATATTTTCTGAAAATTCATCATCCAGTAGAGCGTGACATTTTATGTCAACACCTATCTGTGCAGAGACAACTCTGCCTCATTCTTTTCTATGCCCCCCTCTTTTCTTCAAATTCGCAAGAGAATTCTTCGCGGGAGATCTTTCAGTTTGACTTCAAAGGATAAATGGAGTTTGCACGAACGTCTATACTTCTTCCACGCCTCACAGTAAATCAGTGTGTTTCCTCCTCCACAAGCTCTCTGCGTGCTCCTGCAATCAGTATGATTTATTTATTTGGAGCTGCAGAGTTTCAGCTTTCTGGAAGAGTGTTGTTTGGTTAGATTCACATAAAAGCTACCCGCTTTAGTTACAGGCACGTTGGAGGATTCCATGTACATTAGGACAGCAACAACCTGATCAGGTGGGCCGTTCTTACGAGACCCAGATTTGCAGTCGGGGAGCTGGACACAGAAAGAGAGAGTTGGTGAAAGCCATTTAGTGAGTCAGTGGAAGAACAAGATTGAATTTTCTCCACTCCATCGTCAAAACAGTAGAGGTATGGAAAATGACCTGTATAATATATAATTTTTTTCCAATATAATTTTCCTTATAATTTTCCTTATAAATTTCTTTCAATATGCCTTTTGCTCATCAGAGCAGTGGTGTATGTGTGCTTTTGAGAGAAGAAGAAGAAGAAGAAGAAGAAGAAGAAGAAGAAGAGGAGGAGGAGGAGGAGGAGGAGGAGGAGGAGGAGGAGGAGGAGGAGGAAGAGGAGGAGGAGTTTGGATTTATATCCCCCCTTTCTCTCCTGCAGGAGACTCAAAGGGGCTTACAATCTCCTTGCCCTTCCCCCCTCACAACAAACCCCCTGTGAGGTAGGTGGGGCTGAGAGAGCTCCGAGAAGCTGTGACTAGCCCAAGGTCACCCAGCTGGCATGTGTGGGAGTGAATTCCCCAGATAAGCCTCCACAGAGAAGCCTCCCCAGAGAAGAAGAAAAAGGAGGGCTTGGATTTATCCCCATTTTTCCTCAACCATAAGGAGTTTCAAAACAGCTTACAATCCCCTTCCCTTCCTCTCCCTGCAACAGGCATCTTGCGAGGTTGGTGGGGCTGACAGTGTTCTGAGAGAACCGTGACTGGCCCAAGGTCACCCAGAAGGCTTTGTGTGGAAGAGCGGGGAAACAAATCAAGTTCACCGGATCAGATTCTGCTGCTCATGTGTAGGAGTGGGGAATCAAACCCTGTTCTCCAGATTGAAGTCCGCTGCTCTTAACCACGACACCACTACATCATTCTCCCGCTTTCATTTTCTCCCCACGAACTTGTGAGGTAGGACAGGCCATGAGTTTGTAACAGGAAACCCAGTGATCTTCCCAAGGTCAATTCAATTCAATAAGCCTTTATTGGCATATACATGATAGTATAAAAATACAGTTCCAGTTTAAAAAGTGAGTAGCAAAAGACTTCGCGTTTGTCATACATTCCGTTTACAAACTTCTGACAAAAACTTTGCCGCTATAAGGCATCAATGAAAATCCTGACCATTTAAAAGCATAACTACTTTATCTGATTCACTATAATCAGTCATAGAGTCTATAGCTTGAGATAACAGGCTGGATCGGAGTTCTTGGTATAATAAGCAGTTCAGGAGAATGTGTGGGATGGAATCCAAGGTAGAAGTGGGAATTTGAACCCGAGTTGAGTGGAATGATAGTTTACCGCTGCGCCCACTACACCACGCTGCCTGTCAAATATAAGACTTCCCCTGCCCATCTCTCAGCATGCATAAAATGATAAACCAGTAGAGGCAGAGCTTCCACGTGGCCACCTGGGGACAAATCTCCCGGGCAGCCACTGTTTGGTCATGTAGGGGGCGGAAAATTGCCCCCCAGACCCCTTTCCTTCCCTCCTCGGCCCGGCCTGGCCCCACCAGGCTGCTCCTTCAGCTGGGCTGAGGGGTGCCCTATGGAGCCTCTGCTGGCTGAAGATGCAACCTGACGGGGCTGCCACAGGGCACCCCTCAGCCCGGCCCAGCCCGGCCCCACCAGGCAGCTCCTTCAGGGCACCCCTCGGCCCAGCCCAGCCCTCGGCCCCACCAGGCAGCTCCTTCAGGGCACCCCTCGGCCCAGCCCAGCCCTCGGCCCCACCAGGCAGCTCCTTCAGGGCACCCCTCGGCCCAGCCCAGCCCTCGGCCCCACCAGGCAGCTCCTTCAGGGCACCCCTCGGCCCAGCCCAGCCCTCGGCCCCCCCCCACCAGGCCAGCTCGCTTCCAGGGGCACCCCTTCCGGCAGTAGCCCAGCCCCCTCGGCCCCACCAGGCAGCTCCTTCAGGGCACCCCTCGGCCCAGCCCAGCCCTCGGCCCCACCAGGCAGCTCCTTCAGGGCACCCCTCGGCCCAGCCCAGCCCTCGGCCCTACCAGGCAGCTCCTTCAGGGCACCCCTCGACCCAGCCCGGCCCCACCAGGGTGCCCAGGACCGCCGCCACTGGCTGAGGTAAGTAAGACATGGTGAGGCCGCCGGGGGGTGGGGGCACGGGGGGGGGCATTTGGAGCAGGCGTTTTCCCCAGGTGCCATTTTCCCTCACTATGCCTCTGTAGACCAGCGATTTCACACTGTCATGTTAACTTCTGTTGTTCATGGAAATTACGCTCACGTTGCTGTGGTTATATATTCTACCTTGCAGGGGTTCATATAAGGATTAAAATCAGATGATGCGAGAGACTTTGGGAATTCTGATGCCCTCTTTATGTGCAAAGTAATATTACTTTGTTACTTCTTGTTCTCTCTAAGAACTAATCTAACCGGGTAGGTAAGGCAGAAGTCTCAGGCAGAAATAACTGAGTTGCACGTTAAGAGTCATCTGCCGCAGTATATGTAAGGCAGAGACATATTTATTAAATTCACTTTATTCATCAGCCAAAGTGACACGTCCCATCTCCCTTGATTCTTCTGAATATTTACAAAAGATCAAAATTATGCAGAAGGGTCCAAAATCTCCCTCGCTTTAAGCTCTGGGTGGCAACTCTTAGGAAGTTGTTGAGTCTGCGGCAAAAAAGGAAAATGAAACATGGATCGGGTTGGGAACTTAATCTCTTTACAGATGAATAAATCTTTTTAATGTGCCTATTAGAAATTTGATTTCCTTTTAATGAATTAAAAAAAGGGATTATTTTGATTTTTTTTTTTCCCTGCAGAAGGAAAATTAAAAATGCTGAAAAGAACTCCTGAGTTTTTATGCACACAGATTTCCTCACTGGAACGACTTTAAAATATAAAGAAACCAAAGTCACTGAAGTGAAGTTTGAGTAGACCTGAGCTGGGGGGGGGGGGGGGGTCTCAGGCATTTTGTAGGGCTGTCTCAAAAAAAGGCAAAAGCCCCACATTCTTGAATGGATCACGTATAAATGGGCAATCTAGGGCGTTTTCCCACTTACCTTAAGCCGCGCGCTACTCTCCTCAAGTAGCGATTTTAACAGCACTCCCCACTCACGAGGGCGGCGACAGCGCGGCCGCCCCATGGCAGCTACGCTGTCGCGCGCCCCTCAGCACCGCGTCATTCCTGAAGCCTTTTGAAGCGGCGTAGCACGATGAACCTCATGCGGAAGCGTGATTAAGGTAGGGGAAGCCCGGGCAGCAGCGCCAGAAATGAGGAATGCTTGGCGCTGGGAGTTGCGCGCAGCAACCTTTGGACCAAAGTAAGTGGGGAAACGCCCCTAGTTTACTACGGGAGATTTCTGAGGTTTCTAATTGAAACCCTGGAGTTCCTGGCATTCCCGGTTGCCTTGGTTCAGCTGCCAACTGCTGTATTAGGTCAGGTCACCAATGTTTGGAATGGCACCAATCTAGCAAGTGGCAAAATCAAATCAGATTTGGGGAGCCGAGTCCAGAGGAGGAGGGGCAGACCTACCTGAAGCAGTGGCCCCCACCCCACCAGGCCAAGGGGCAAAGGCACCGGCAGAGCGGGGAGATGCACAGGTGCTGCCTGGCTCCTCAATGCCCAACCTGGAAGCTGCAGCCATTCCCCAGCCCTGCCAGTGGAGAAAGTAGCCACATTTTTTGTGGCGTGTGTCCATTATCCCCTATAGAGCATTTTGGCCAGCTGGGGTTTGGGGTTTTTTTATTTGGGCTTTCCATACTGTGACGCAGGCCTTTGGAGGTGGCGGCGGAGTGCCACAGTGCCCCCATGTCCCACCACCCAAGGGGTCTGGATTGTAAGACGTAGGTCATAAACCCAAATGGAACCAGTTTCATGATTGCCATCCAGTTTTGGCCTGAATTGTTTGGTTCATCAGGTTTCGGTAAGTCAACTGAACCCTTGGCTAAGTCACGTGATAGTCCAGAAGGAGCTGTCCATGGGACTACATCATGGAGCTCTTTCTCCAGCAATCTGAGTGTAAACTGAACAATAAGAGGGCCAGGGAGACCTCAAACTCAAATCTGACCCAATTTGTGGAACTGGAAAGGACTGTCAAGTTGCAGCTGACTTACCGTGACACTGTTGAGGGTTTCAAGTCAAGAGAGGCCTAACTTCCTGACAGTAAGGACTGTTCAACAGTGGAATGCACTACCTCAGAAAGGCTTTCCCCACTTCAGAAGGGAGCTAAGGTCGACTCGGTTCCCTTCAGTGGAGGGCGATTCCAGGCTGTCCCCACAGCAACTGAGTTGGCCCCCTGGAACCCAGCTAAGTGGGCAGGATCATCTTGGTGCCTGTTTCACTCCTCGATCATGATTGGCGCTTGTGTTATGGCGGGAAACGGGAGCGTTCTTTTTTTTTACAGTTTTTACAGTTTACAGTTACATGCGCTTTCTGCCCGCTACGACTCTCCCGTTCTTCGCATGGCACAAAAGCGGCTCGTGATTGGTTGAATGGATGAGGTGTCATTTTGATGTTTCCCCACTTCGAAGCGCTATCGACCTTGTTCCGGCAGAAAAGTGTAGTTCATAACTGCGACAAGGATGTCACAGTTCTGAGGGGGGGGGGGCTGAGACAAAACAACGTTGAGCTCGGTGGCAGTGGGGATTCACTGAGGGGAACCTAGGTAGAAACCAGTTCAACTCTGTCTGTGGGGAAAGCCCCAGAGTGTGGTGGAGTCTCCTTCTTTGGAAGTTTTAAAAGAAAGGTTTGGAAGTTTTAAAAGAGTGCTTTGATTGTGTGTTCCTGGATTGCAGGGGGCTGGACTTGATGGCCCTTGGGATCTCTTCCAACTCTATGATTCTATGAGACTACCAGAGATGGCTTGCCATTCCTTGTAGCATCCCTAGACTTCTTTGGTGGTCTCCCATACAAGTACTAACCAGGGAAAACCCTGCTTAGCTTCTGAGATCTGACGGGACTGGACCAGCTTGTGCCATCCAAGCCAGGGCCTGGCTAACTTGCATGTGTCAAAACGCACAGTATTTCCTGTTGAGGGGAAAGTGTTCAGAAATGGGGCTTGCGATGACCTGGAAAGAACATCTGAAATCAGTGGCGAGAGGAGGGGAAGCTGTGATTGAGGATTTCCTCAGCAGTGCGGTGACAAGGGAGATGCATACATCTGGGGTGTGTGTGTGTGGAATCACTGTGATATTCAAAGGCAAACATTCACACGCAGAGAGCGGGTCACTCGCAGGCAAAACCGCCATCCGACCAACGGTGATGTGACGGAGGGCTGCTGCGGAGTCACCTTGTCTTCAAAAAAGCAAATCCTTTCTTTGGAAACGTACGAAGCCTAAAATGCTTTAATGAATTCCTTTCTTGATAAAAGTCAACCGCCCGGAGAGAAACGGGCTTTGTTTCCTGCACCCACCCTAATCTTTTGAAAGATATTTTTTACTTAAAAAAAACATAAGCGGGTTATGTTTTACTTGTCTCTTCAAGAACCTCGCCACCCTCGCTGAAGTTTCGTTCGCGCAAGAATCGTGCTTAGGTTGTAGCGAGCGGGGGAGTTGCTTCTGTCCTCTGGTTTGAGAAGGCTCTCCTCGTAGAAAAGTAGATATGTGGAGAAAGGTTCTTGCCCACCCCTTCCCCAACTTCTAGTCTTCTATATCCTGCTTTTTTCAACTATAAAGAGTCTCAAAGTGCCTTGCAAACTCCTTCTCTTCCTTACCCGCAACAGACACCTATTGAGGACCAGCAGTGGCGTAGGAGGTTAAGAGCTCGTGTATCTAATCTGGAGGAACCGGGTTTGATTCCCAGCTCTGCCGCCTGAGCTGTGGAGGCTTATCTGGGGAATTCAGATTAGCCTGTGCGCTCCCACACACGCCAGCTGGGTGACCTTGGGCTAGTCACAGCTTCTCGGAGCTCTCTCAGCCCCACCTACCTCACAGGGTGTTTGTTGTGAGGGGGGAAGGGCAAGGAGGTTGTAAGCCCCTTTGAGTCTCCTGCAGGAGAGAAAGGGGGGATATAAATCCAAACTCTTCTTCTTCTTCTAGGTGGGATTGAGAGAGTTCTGAGAGAACTGTGACCAGCCCAAGGTCACCCAGCAGGCTTCATGTGGAGGAGGGAGGAAACAAACATGATTTGCCAGATTAGGGTCCCCTGGACTTAACCCTAGCAGAGGGAGAGGAAAGGGGGCATGCCAGGGAAGGGGAGGGAGGGAGTAAGGGGTGGCATGCAATGGAGGGGGAGGGGGCCCGGCATCTTGACATGGCCCACCCACCCTAGTGGAGGAAGGGGAAGGGGAGTGAGGGGTGGCATGCAAGTGAAGGGGAGGGAGGGGTGGCATGCAATGGAGGGGGAGGGGGCCCGGCATCTGAACATGGCCCACCCACCCTAGTGGAGGAAGGGGAAGGAGAGTGAGGGGTGGCATGCAAATGAAGGGGAGGGAGGGGAGGGAGGGGTGGCATGCAAGGGAGGGGGAGGGGGCCCGGCATCTGGACATGGCCCACCCACCCTAGTGGAGGAAGAGGAAGGGTGGCATGCAAGGGAAGGGGAGGGAGGAAGGGATGGCATGCAAGGGAGGGGAGGGGATGAGGCAGCCCTATGAGCCCTCCGGGGATGAGACGGTCTATGAAATCCAATAAATAAATAAATAAAACCACTACACTGCGCTGGCTCTCACAAATTCAGCAGTCGCTTTAAACCATTTCGTTAATTCTTTTGTCAGCATGAAGGGCAACGTCTTCCTCAGCACGATAAGAGTCTCGGACTTGAGATGAGCAGTATTTTATTTAATGAAAGCTTTTCTTTGTCTGGACACCCGGAGGTATTGTGGACATTTTCTTCTGGTGAATGTACTGCCAGCAGTTTGACAGGAAAGCTTGCAAGGTCAAACAGTGTAGGGCAAATGAGCAAAGAGGTATAAAATGGCCGGTATAAGTGCTCTGCTGGGACTCATTTGACAAGCATAGGAAGACCCCGGGGACGCCCGATGCAGCGTAGGGAGGAGGCCCAAGTCCCCAGAGTGGTCCTTTCTGTGATCCAGATTTGAATGTGTTCTTGCCAAGAAGAAAACCTGAGGCAAGAACCCAGTGGTAGAGGAGACACAGTGGTCCTTTCTGTGCGGCACAAATAAAACACCTAAAGGATATTAAAGAGAAACGCTTTGGGGAAGAACTCCGTGTAGCTTTTCCCCCAAAGTGTCTTTAGGATGTTTTATTTCTGCTCAACCCGGGTTTTTTTAAAAAGAAAATGCTAAATTAGCAACCTTTTCCTCCCAAGACAGGGTCAAAATATTTTCCCGTGCCTCTGTGCAGAGCAAGGAAGCGTTTTATTTTCCCCACCCAATTAAAACCCCAGTTAGAGCTATTTTTAGCATCCCTTACCCAATGGTGGGATCCAAAAATGTGGAAAACTGTGGCGTAGCGCCGATGGGGCTGGGCGGGGCACGATGGGGCGTGGCCGGGCATTCCGGGGGTGGGGCATTCCTGGGCGGGGCTGTGGCAAGGATACAGCCGCTGCGCCAGTCCTTGGGCGGGAAACGAATGCACGCAGGCGCAGGCACCTCCTGCTAGACTGCTTCAAGTTCTGCGCGCTACTGCTGAGAGGAGGGGCGTAGCTAAGGCAAAAATCACGTGGCAAAATCACCAATTAGTAACCCCCTCTTGGCACATACAAATAATTAGTAACCTACTCTCGGGAACCTGTGAGAACCTGCTGGATCCTACCTCTGCTCTTACCCCATAGGTGTCAAACTTGCGCCCCTCCAGATGTTACGGACTACAATTCCCATCATCCCCTGCCAGCATGATGCTGGCAGGGGATGATGGGAACTGTAGTTCATAACATCTGGAGGGCTGCGAGTTTGACGCCTGTGCCTTACCCCATTCCTTTCCCCCTCACCTCCGTGCCGTTTCTCAGCCTCCCCCCACCATCCGCTATTTTTTAGCATCCCTCCTCTCCCTCACTTCCCCCTTGATTTTCTTTGGGGGAAGGCTTCTATTTTTGAAGATCAATGAGGCAGCTAAGCAAGAAATTAGCAAAACAACCAATTAATGGATCATCAGAATCTTGTTGCAACGAATACACCATTTTTAAAAACCAAAATTTACAGAACCATGGAACACTGGGAGGAGGTGAGTGCCGACAAACATCATAGTAAAGAGGGGTTTCAAAAATGTCCTTGAGGTGACTTAAGCAACTTGTGTGGAAAAGGCCTAGATGGACCATTGGTGCGGTCCAGCTCAGCATCTCTTCAACCATGCTGAAGGCCCCATTGCCCGCGTGGCATAGTGACTAAGAGCAGGTTGATACTAATCTGGAGAACCGGGTTGATTCCCGACTACTCCATCTGAGTGGCTGAGGCTTATCTGGTGAACCAGATGTGTTTCCGCGCTCCTACATTCCTGCTGGGTGACCTTGGGCTAGTCACAGTCCTCTCAGAACTCTCTCAGTTCTACCTACCATATGATGCAGTGAGCAGCAGTGGTGTAGTGGCTAAGAGCAGTGGCTAAGAGCAGGTGCACTCTGATCTGGAGGAACTGGGTTTGATTCTCAGCTCTGCCGCTTGAGTTGTGGAGGCTTATCTGGGGAATTCAGATTAGCCTGTATACTCCCCCACACGCCAGCTGGGTGACCTTGGGCTAGTCACAGTTCTTCTGAGCTCTCTCAGCCCCACCCACCTCACAGGGTGTTTGTTGTGCGGGGGGGGGGGGAAGGGCAAGGAGATTGTAAACCCCTTTGAGTCTCCTACAGGAGAGAAAGGGGGGATATAAATCCAAACTCTTCTTCTTCTTCTACCTCACAGGGTGCTCTGGAGAGAGGAAGGGAAAGGCGCTTGTGAGCCATCTTGAGACTCCTTACAGGAGCGAAAGGTGGGGTATAAATCCAAACTCTTCTCCTTCTTGCTTCCTGAATCCCGGTTCCATCAGTCATCATTGGGTGCCCCAATGCAAATCTAAGCTAATTTACCTGTATAGATCGGCAGGAATTGGATGCTTGATGCAGTCATCATTTCCCTATCACCAAGCCAGCGAAGCCGTGCTTGCCAATTTCTCTTCGCCTGTGGATGAAAATTCATTTCTTTGTGCTCAGCCCGGGGCGATCTTCATTACCTTTTTCCTCCATGTGTTATGATACCCACCTAAGTCATGTGCATTGTATCTCTGGATTAGTGACAATAAGAATGGCTAATAAAAACAAGATGCCAGTAAGCAATGAATAACAATAGCTGCAAACAGCAGGAAGTGAAATTTCCAGGGATTTTCGGAGGCCCTGACAGAAACAGCCAAGAGAATTGTTAAAGGCAAACGGAAGGCGCTGACATAAAGGCCGGTGGATTTTCTCGGCAGGCTTTGAAGTTCTTTTATTCCGTGTCAGATCACTGATTCACCTTCTCGGCTCGGTTTGCCAGCTTTTAAACAGGTCTCTCGAACTGCTCTTTTATTATCAGCTGGATCCGCAAGCAATTACCAGGCGGTGTAATTTAACTTCATGCCCTGAAAAGATTCAGCTGCCCATTTTGCCTCATTATATCTCTGTCAAAAGCAGGGGACTCTTTTCTGCCTGTCGAGTTGGCAAAATTGTTCCCTGCTGCATCTGGCGATGGGCCCTTCGTGGCACGAGGCACAACTCTTGTCTAGTTTTTCTGTGCCTGGAATCCTTTGAACTGGAGATGCTGGAGATAAAATCTGAGAGGGCTCCCTGCGTCTGACCTCAAGTCCCTCCTTGTACCCTTCGGATGCGGCTGTATTTCACCTAGCGCAGAATTTGAAGCGAATGTGGAAAGTATTCCTTGAGCAAAACATCAGAGTAATGTCATAAGAAGCTAGAAAGGTTTCAACAAGCCTAGAAGACTATCTCAGGGGAATTCTACAGGTCCATATGAGGCCATCTGAAACTCGTTTCCTGTCCTGGATAATCTTGTCCCCTTCGCATTTTGTTGCTTGCAATTGGAAGGAAGTAACCTCTTTGAGTGTCATTGATTTTCTTTGTTCCATACAGGGGTTATGTTCAGTGGTGGGATCCCAAAATTTTAGTTACCGGTTCTCATGGTGGTGGGATTCAAACAGTGGCGTAGCGCCAATGGGCCTGGGGGGGCATGGTGGGGGCGGGGGCGGGGGCGGGCATTCCGGGGGCGGGGCATTAATAATTTCTCCATTACTGTAAAAAACTCTTACTGTAAAAAACAGTTCCTAATTTCCAGCTGGTATATTTCTGTCCATAATTTAAACTCATTATAGCATGTCCTATCGTCTACTGCCAACAGAAACAACTACTTCTCCTCTAATTGACTGCCTGTCAAATACTTAATACTTTCAAATACTTAATTTTGTTTCTAGAAATCAAAAGAAGGATACTTTCCTTAAACAAGGAACTTGACCATATTACTAAAAGATGTTTTTACAACAGCCCAACAGGGAGAATTATCTCCCATTTTCTACCTTCGCTAACCAGTCACATAGGAAACAACAGGACTTTATGATTTTTGGACCGAATGGAATTTCTAACGGAAAAGCAGACCCAATTAGTAACCCCCTCTCGGCACACACAAATAATTAGTAACCCACTCTTGGGAACTGCTGAGAACCTGCTGCATCCCACCTCTGGTTATGTTTGGAGTGGAAGAGCAAATACCCTTCTGTTTCATTCCGGTTTGGGTTGAGCTCATTGTTTTTGGGTTGTGGGTTTGGGTCTGTCAGGCTGTGATTTTCCAGTGTTATTCCTTCTTCTGTTGTGGTATTTAGTTGTGATATATTTCCCATCTGGAAAATGTGTTGCTCATTTAACTTTACGGATCTCGTGGTCTGAGTGTATATTTTTTTGTAGTTTTCTCTTGAATCGTATTGAATGGTTGAAATGGAAGAGGTTGGGTCTAATGAGCCTAGGCATTTTCAGTTAGAAAAAAAGTTGACTCAGAGGGGGATGAAACGGGCTACTCAAATTATTCACTGAGTGTAGAAACTGAACAGGGAGAGCCTTTTGTCTTGCCACCGTAATATCAGAACTCAGGGGGACTCAACAAATAGGGTGGGAGAATCTTGGGCGGGGGGGGGGGTGTGTGTGGAATGCCTGGAGATTTTGCACTTGGAGGAGGGTGTGATTTGGAGAAAAAAAGGAGCTCAGCGGAGTCAATCCATCAATTGTTTATTTACAGTCATAGACCAAATGCCAACAATTAATTAAGTAAGATTTAAAACTGCTAATGAAAAATGGTGCCGTGGAGTCCCATCTTCCGAAACTCCCATTTTCTTCAGTTCAACAGATCTCTGTTTCCCAGAGACAGTTGCCTTCTTGTTTGTTTGTGTTTGTTTGTTTATTAAAGTTATATACCGCCCACCCCTGGAGGGCTCTGGGTGGTGTACAACATAAAGTAACGTAACATAAGAAGAGCACAATCATAACCCCAAATATAAATATAAATAGAACTCTATAACATTAAATAACTAAAATCACTTAAAATACAGCATACAATATACAATATACAGCGTCCGGTTTAAAACAATTAAAAAAAAACCCTGAGAGGGAACAGAGGTCCCATAGATGTAATGGGGACCACCTAGGTCCATGGTGGCGAACCTTTGGCACTCCAGATGTTATGGACTACAATTCCCATCAGCCCCTTCCAGCTGGCAGGGGCTGATGGGAATTGTAGTCCATAACATCTGGAGTGCCAAAGGTTCGCCACCACAGACCTAGGTTAAGGGGGAGGGGGTGCCAATCAGCGACCAGCCTCCCAAAAAGCCCGGTTCTTGGACTATATTCCCCTTGAGGGGGTTAGCACTGACATTTTCTTCGCCAAATAGCTCGATTTTGGGCATTTTCAGGGGTAAGGCTGACAGCACGCATGTCTTCAGCAATGCTGTCTTTCTACCGTTTCTTGGTCTTCCACGTGGGTGGTGGCCCCTAGGGTCAAAGTTTAGGGCCGTTTTTGCAACAGGAGTCAACTGTGGTGCATACTTTTGCCCTCAAATGTTCAGGTATTCTTTTGTCACACAGGACTCATGTGGTTTGCCACCACTTCATCCATGCTGCATTAACTCTAAGAACATAAGAACATAAGAACAAGCCAGCTGGATCAGACCAGAGTCCATCTAGTCCATCACTCTGCTACTCGCAGTGGCCCACCAGGTGCCTTTGGGAGCTCACATGCAGGATGTGAAAGCAATGGCCTTCTGCTGCTGCTACTGCTCCTGAGCACCTGATCTGCTAAGGCATTTGCAATCTGAGATCTAGATTGGTAGCCATAGATCGACTTCTCCATAAATCTGTCCAAGCCCTTTTTAAAGCTATCTAGGTTAGTGGCCATCACCACCTCCTGTGGCAGCATATTCCAAACACCAATCACATGTTGCGTGAAGAAATGTTTCATTAGTCCTAGATCAAGCATCTGGTAGGGTACCCCCATCTGCTGTGACCAGGGATCTGAGATGTTTAAATTGAGTGGTCTTCTTCAAGTCCTGGCTGCTAATTTGAATTGTTCCATCTGTTTGAAGGCCACATTCAAGGTATTCTGGTTTTTTTTGTACATTTAGCCTTAATCCATAATCAGCTAATCTATTGTTCCACTCATGTGATTGTTGTTGGAGAGCTGCACGTGATTGGTTAGCAAGTGACACATCATCTGCATAAAGCAGTGTCCAAGAATGTGGCATTTGTAAATCAGCTGTTACTATATCCATGCAGATAATAAATAGCAGAGGTGAGAGTGCTGAGCCCTGGTGAAAGCCAACGGTTATAGCGAATAGTGGTGAAATCCCTGCTGGACATTGAACTTGACTGGTGGCTTTACAGTATATAGTAATTGTACCCCTCAAACATACTCTTCAGGAATACCTTGAGACTGGACTGCTTGCCATATAAGTGCATGTGGCAATCGATCAAATGCTTTTTCGAGGTCCAAAAATGTCATGTGCAAATGTCCTAGAGACAGTTGTAGTCTCCAGAAATCTCCAGTAGCCACCTGGAGGTTGGCAGCCCTACTCAACGAGGCTGGCAAGCTGTAGCCAGCGTGGTGTCATGGTTAAGATTAGGCAGATTCTAATTTGGGGAACCGGGCTTGATTTCCCCACATTAGTGGTGGATTCTTATCCAGTGAACTGGATTTGTTTTCCTGCTCCTCCACATGAAACCTGCTGGCTGACCTTGGGCTTATCTGGTGAACCAGATGTGTTTCCGCACTCCTACATTCTTGCTGGGTTGCCTTGGGCTAGTCACAGACCTCTCAGAACTCTCTCAGCCCCACCTACCTCACAAGGTGTCTGTTGTGGGGAGAGGAACGGAAAGCAGTTTGTTAGCCATTTTGAGTCTCCTTACAGGAGAGAAAGGTGGGGTATAAATCCAAACTGTTTTCTTCACCTTCCTTTCCCCACAACAGATACCTGGTGAGGTAGGTGGACTGAGAGAGTTTAGAGAGAACTGTGACTTGCCCAAGGCCACCCAGCAGGCTTCATGTGAGGGAGTGGGGAATCAAACCTAGTTCTTTAGCTTAGAGTCTGCCACTTATGTGGAAGAATGGGGGAATTAAGTCTGGCTCTCCCGATTAGAGTCCACCGCTCTTACCCGCTACTACCCTGTTTCCCCAAATATAAGACATCCCCTAAAAATAAGACATAGTAGAGGTTTTGCTGAAGTGCGAAATATAAGGCATCCCCTGAAAATAAGACATAGCGCATCTTTGGGGGCAAAAATTAATATAAGACACTGTCTTATATTCGGGGAAACACGGTATGCATGCTTCTATTATGTACATTAGTCAAGATAAAAGACACAGGCGAATGGGATTGGACAGGCACAAGGAGAAGGCTCTGCCAAAGCTGCTACTGTACACTCTGGGGAGGAGAGAGTTAAAGAGCCCTTGTCAAAAGAGGCCCCTTCGCTATGACTATCTTACTTTGGAGAAAGTTAGTGGGTGGCGCCAGTCTTGCCGGCCTTCCAATGCTTGTTGAACGAATCAGACACATTCAATTGCCTTATCTACTCTTTATCATGGTCTATCAGCTGGCAACTGCTCCCCAGGGTCTCAGATAAAGGTCTTTCCCATCACCTGCTGCTCAGTCCTTTTAAGTGGATTGAATTTGGGACCCTCCGCATGCCATCCTGATACTCTATCGCTGATCCACACCATCACCGCCTGTCAATCAGCCGCCAGCCGGGCTTCCTCTAAAAAAGAGATTGTAGCGTTCTAATCTGAAATGCCGAATCAGGCAGCTGTAAGGCTGATTCTCATTCACAGCACTGTGCGACAGGAGAAATTCTTCAGCAGTCTCCAGTTTTGTTGTTTGTTTTACAAGTTTCCTCACTGCTGGGGAATGGGTGAGATTTTATCTGTCTTGGGGAAAAAAATATGCCTCAGATGAGAACCTGTGCAGCTGAATCAAAGTTCCTCCTCCTTTATTCCAGCACGGCTTGTGAGACATTTGGGTTACTTTGCTAAGGTGATAAATTATATACCATTTGGGATAATGCTGTCCCCAATTACTACCTGTTACATTATTTGCAAGCAGCAGTGGCGTAACGGTTAAGAGCAGGTGCCCTCTAATCTGGAGAACCGGATTTGTTTCCCCACTCTGCCACTTGAGCTGTGGAGGCTTATCTGGGGAATTCAGATTAGCCTGTGCACTCCAACACACAGCAGCTGGGTGACCTCGGGCACGTCACAGCTCTTCGGAGCTCTCTCAACCCCACCCACCTTGCAGGGTGTTTGTTGTGTGTGGGGAGGAGTGAAGGGAGATTGTAAGCCCCTTTGAGTCTCCTTACAGGAGAGAAAGGTGGGTACAAATCCAAACTCTTCTTCTTGTTGTCGTTGAGGGACATGGTGGTGTAGTGGTTATGGTGTTGGACTAGAATCTTGGAAATTCAGGTTCGAATCCCCACTCTGCCAGGGTAACTTTAATAATGCTGCGTTTTAATGGGATGGGGTTATTTTATATAGAGCCAAAAATTAACTAATATTTAATGGATTTTAGCTTTTGATCTATGTGCTCTATTTCTGTCTTTGTTCACTGCCCTGAGCCCTTCGGGGGAGGGCAGTATAGAAATATAACCAATAAATAAATAGATAGATAGATAGATAGATAGATAGATAGATAGATAGATAGATAGATAGATAGATAGATAGATAGATAGATAGATAGATAGCTAACTTACTTACTTACTTACTTACTTACTTACTTACTTACTTACTTACTTACTTACTGGGTGACCTTGGGCCAGTCACATGCTCTTAGCCTTGACCTTGGCAAGTATTTGGGTGGGAGACCTCTGAGGAATACCAAAGGAAGGCAATGGCAAACCACCTCCAAATGTCTCTTGCTCGTCGTCACCGCAAGTCAGCTTTGACTTGACAGCGAAATATGCACATGCCCTACTTGTCACCAATTATGTGGAACACCAGAAACATGAGATGCCGAGGAAGATACACTTTTGCTGACCCCGATTCGGCCTGCGGCGTCATAGTTTGTCAAGAGCCCTAGTTTTCAAACTGGTAACAGCAAAAAATCACCCACAAGCCAACCGTAGTTCACAACAACAGTACGTCACGCTGAGCTTCAGGGAAGAAAAGCGAAGAGAAAATGGACAGATTGCTGGGGCGTACGAGTTTCTAGGTGGCTTAAATATGAATATGAGCAAATGTAATTTCTGATTGTGTTTCCTAGAGTCCACGACGTGCGTTGTTTCTGATAGGTGGGGGGAGGACAGGAAAAGCAACGCTGCCCCCCTCCCTTTAAAAAGCTGTCGTGCTCATTAGCTGCTATCAATGTCAATCACAGTTCACACATTAGCTTGCTCTAACAAGCATTCTTGCAAATTTACTACTCCCAGCTGATGGTTCTGTTGCCTTTTGAAAATTTGTATCAATAACTGCAGAGACGTTGCACATCTCTGCTCTCCCTCTAGATGCCCATCATACCAAGCAGCTGCAAGGCAGAAGAACAAGCTGTATGTAAAAGATGAAAAAGGAGAATGCTGTGTAGGAAGTGCAACTGACAGAGACCGTAGGTCAGAGGTTCTCAACCTGGTGCCCCTTATGATGCCCACTGACATCATTTCCTGGGGCCCACCAGGCACGTTTAGTAGGAAGCACCAGGTGGAGGGTTTGTCCAGAAGGACTTCTGATTGGTCGTGTAGATTAAAAAGGCATCCTGTTAAAACAAAGCTTCTGCCCAAAATGTCGAAGAGTTACTATTTGAATTATATACAAGTTCACTCTTGGCCATTTTGTGGTTGGCTCCGCCTCCTTTGGCAGCCATTTTGTGATCGCACCCACTCCTCTGAGTCAGAATTCCAAAGAAGCCCGCAGCCTCAAAAATGTTAGGGATCTCTGCCAGAGGTAATGCTTAGAGTCACTGCTCAAAAGTCAGAAGATTATGTGTCCATTCAAGAGATGTACTGTCAGGGGGATGAACTTTATTTATGTTATATATTATATATTTCTGCCCCACTCATCCCATCCAGGACTGGGTTCAAGGCAGCTTACAGTAATTAAAAAATAGACATTAAAATTCCAATAATAAATAACCTACATTTAAAAATTTCCATACATACCAAAAATAGCTAAGAGTCCCAGATCCCAATCTTAATAGCTTACACCATCCCTCTTCTCAGTTCTTTACTGTAAAATTTTGGGGGGTGGGGGGAAAAGATGAACGGTTGCCAGCAAATGTGCCAGATGGAAATTAATGTTGAAAAGTTGGAAATTGTCAATTGAATATTGAAAATTGGGGAGGCCGGCTTCAGAGGGACAGTATGAACTAATGGACTAATGCATGAGACTAACTATGAGTTAGATTCTTTAGCCCAGAGATGCATCATATCCTTAACCCAGAGGTCCAACATGAAGAAGCAATGTGAGATTTGAAGCTCTTCCTTACCTCTGGTTTCTGGTTGGTGTTTTGCTGTGCTGTCCATGGTGCTTAAAATGAATGCATTGGGATTCATTCTTCTGTGAATAGAATACGTTCAAGGGTGTGATATTTTTAAGGATCTGGTTTATTTAGGTGCCCACTGAGCCCCACCCAACAGCTGAGAGTCAGAGGACCCTCCGGAAAAGTATTCCGTGCAGCATGGGAGTTGCATAAAGAAGGGGTATCTGGCAGGACTCAGGCCCATTCTGCACATGCAGAATAATGCACTTTCAGTCCACTTTCACAATTGTTTGCAGGTGGATTTTGCTATTCTGCACAGCTGCAAAGTGGATTGGAAGTGGATTGGAAGTGCATTATTTTGCATGTGTGGAAGGGGCCTCAGTCTCTCTTTTGGACAGGCAGAGTAAATTTCACAGATGTAAGCTCTGCCAATGCATTAAGGGCAATTCCTGCCCAGTTCCCCTCCTTGATGCAGCGCCTATGGTTTCCAACCTTCAGGTGTGGCCTCGAGAGCTCCTGGAATTAAAGCTGATCTCCAGGCCAGAGTTCAGTCCCCCTGGAGGAAATGACTGCTTTGGAGGGTAGACTCTGTGGCATGATACCCTCCCCTCTCCCAACCACCAGATGGGGCTTAACATGTGGAGGAGTGGGAGTTGTGTGCATATGGCGTACAGAGCTTGGGTTTCCCCCTGGATATGATGTAATTCCTCTCTAGAAACTGCCAAAATGTATGTATGTATGTATGTATGTATGTATGTATGTATGTATGTATGTATGTATGTATGTATGTATGTATGTATGTATGTATGTATGTATGTATCCCTCCCTCCCTCCCTCCCTCCACCCACTCACCCACCCTTTCCTAGCCAATGGCTGGGCTCAGAGCAGCCAACATACATGGATAAACAATAGAATATCTAAAACAATTAGAAAAACAACTTAGTCTTAGACCAACGATAATAAAAATTCATACTAAACATTAAAATATTAAATATAAAATTTACCAATGATAACAGCTAACCAATTAAACCAACCAATTGGGTTACCAAAAAAAAAAAAAGGATTCCAATCTAATATCAATTCCTAGAAAGGTGTGACATCACTTCCCAGGAAAACTTGAAAGCAAAATCTCACTGCTGCCGATGGCATTTATTTTTTTCCCTTTTCCCCACCAGCCGCTGGAGTGCCAGCAGGCCAGGTGCTCTAGGGAGGGCAGAAGCTCCTCCACTCCCAGCCGGGTATATGGGCTAAGCTATGCCCATGTCTGAAGGGATGCACTAGCCATGGGGGTAGGATAAACACAACTGATTGCTCAGTCCCACCCCTCTTTTATGTACCTGTCTGTGAATGTGGGGGAAACCACTGGCCCCACATGAAGTCATTTCCCCCAGTTTTCCCTCCAGACACACAGACAACTCGCTCAAGCGAGTTTCATGCTTTACAAACCGGCCTCAGATTTCTCCCAATTTTAGACTTGGCTGCGTACAATTTTATTTCTGTCCTGATTCTCGCCCCCCCCCCTTTGCTTCTTCCCCTTTCTAGCCATCTGTTTAGCAGTTTCCTTTCAAGGTTAATCTACTTCAGGTGACTGACTGAATACCAAGAGGCAACTCAACAGAAGAAACGTTAGGAACAGAGAATTTACCATCCTTTTGCTAACTGTGGGAGTAACATCACTTGTGTGCAATTATAGAGGGTGGACTATCCCTTTCTCAAAGAAGCATTTCAGAGTCTCACAATAACTAGAACGGTGAAGTGGCAGGATTAAATTATATTTTGGAAATTCAAGTCTTCAGTCCATGCTTGGCAGCACACCCCAAATGAGCCCGGATTTGTGAAGAAGTTCGTCATTCCCTTTCTCTGGCATTATAGGACAGGGTGATTTACTCAGTGTGACCCCATGAATTCTTCACACAGGCGTTTCCTAATAAATGATCTCAAAATGTTTGATTCCTGAGGCAGAAAAGTCAAAAGGGTGTCCTTCATGGTAGTGAAAAGATGATAATGAATGCTACAATTCACCTTTTTTGGTCTCTTAATCCCAGATGGGTAGGCTGTCGTGGCAAAGTTATACAGAAGTTCAGTGCTGGGTCGTAGTTCATCAGGTGGAGCTTTGGAGTTCTGCCAGAGTTACAGCTTTGAAGGGTAGAGTCTATGGCCCCTTCCGCACATGATGAATAATGCACTTTCAATGCACTTTGAAGCTGAATTTTACTGTGCGGAATAGCAAAATGCACTTGCAAACAATTGTGAAAGTGGATTGAAAGGGCATTATTCTGCATTTGTGGGAGGGGCCTATGACATCATAATTGGCTGCGGCCTCTCCCTTCCTCAGGCTCCACCCTCAAAATCTCCAGGAATTTTTCCAACTGGGAATTGGTGACCTTCTCACTCACTGAGATGGACAGGAAATATGGACCAATCCATCTAAAAAAGAACTTGATCAATGTCCAGAAATGAAATGTCATACATTAAATGATAAGGATAAGCGATATAGGACATTAGACTGCATATATCAATGTAGCACTTATGGACACGCTGAGGTATTATATTAGTTTGCATTATTGTATTAATTTAGCTTATTTTAGTAAGGTAGTATATATGGGGTGTCTTTGTGTACATCCTAAGGAGTAGCAGCGGTATAGGAGGTTAAGAGGTTAAGAGCTCGTGTATCTAATCTGGAGGAACCGGGTTTGATTCCCAGCTCTGCCGCCTGAGCTGTGGAGGCTTATCTGGGGAATTCAGATTAGCCTGTACACTCCCACACATGCCAGCTGGGTGACCTTGGGCTAGTCACAGCTTCTCAGAGCTCTCTCAGCCCCACCCACCTCACAGGGTGTTTGTTGTGAGGGGGGAAGGGCAAGGAGATTGTAAGCCCCTTTGAGTCTCCTGCAGGAGAGAAAGGGGGGATATAAATCCAAACTCCTCCTCCTCCTCCTCCTTTTCCACCACCTCCTCCTCCACCACTACCACCACCACCTCCTCCTCCTCCTCCTCCTCCTCCTCCTCCTCCTCCTCTTCTTCTTCTTCTTCTTCTTCTTCTTCATCTTCATCTTCATCTTCATCTTCATCTATGATGTTGTGTATGAGGAGATTGTGAGGCCTATGGCCAAGACAATAAACTTATTATTACTATTACATTAAATGAGCAGAACAAGGCAAAGTTGTGTTTGAACTGTATATAGGGCTGTCATACTTCAGGTAAGGCATGGAGAAATTCCAGAATTATATCTGATCTCCAGATGACATAGATCTATTCCCCTGGGGAAAAAATGGCTGCTTTGGAGGCTTGGCTCTATGGCATTATGTTCTGCTGAGGTCCTTCCCTTCCTCAACCCTGACTTCCTCAGGCTGCACCTCCAAATATCCAGGAATCCCAGTACAGCTTCCCACTAATGACTCACAAAATATATTCCAGCACACTTTTTCAGGAGTCAGAATTCACTTCAGTTGCATCAAATGCACACCTGTTGCAGTTGCATAACTTAATTAAGAACCGACCAACAAGAAATCAGATCTAATCGAGAAAGGTTGCAGCTGAAATATAATAAGTAGAGCTAAGGAAAATCTGTCACGGGTAGGCCATGCGGATCTTTAAAGGTGTTCTAAAGCCTGCTAAAGCACATCATCTGCCGCGTCCTCATGAGTGAGCCAGACCCGCTAGTTTTTATGTACAAGAAAAATAAATACTTTTGCTACTGATTAGCCAGGTGCCTGGTATTGACCCAGACAGTCTGGTATTTTCATTGAATGTCCAGGAACAAAACCTAAAAAATCCTGGACATCTAGAAGAAGAGTTAGTTTTTATACCCTACTTTTCTCAACCATAAGGAGTCTCAAAACAGCTTACAGTTGCTTTCCCTTCCTCTCCCCATGACAGACATGTTGTAAGGTTGGTGGGGCTGAGAGTTCTGAGAGAACTGTGTCTAACCCAAGGTCACCCAGCAGGCTTCCATGTGGAGGAGTAGGGGAACAAACCCAGTTCACCAAATAGGAGTTCACCGCTCATGAGGAGGAGTAGGGAAACAAACCCAGTTCACCATAAGAACATAAGAACATAAGAACTAGCCTGCTGGATCAGACCAGAGTCCATCTAGTCCAGCACTCTGCTACTCGCAGTGGCCCACCAGGTGCCTTTGGGAGCTCACATGCAGGAGGTGAAAGCAATGGGCTTCTGCTGCTGCTGCTCCCGATCACCTGGTCTGTTAAGGCATTTGCAATCTGAGATCAAGGAGGATCAAGATTGGTAGCCATAGATCGACTTCTCCTCCATAAATCTGTCCAAGCCCTTTTTAAAGCTATCCAGGTTAGTGGCCATCACCACCAAATAAGTGTTCACCGCTCATGCGGAGGAGTGGGGAATCAAACCCAGTTCTCCAGGTTAGAGCTAGCCACTCTTAACCACTGTACCTTTCTATCTAACCTTCTTTCCTTTATGGAGCACAGTGGCCGGGGATCTCCTGTCTAGGTTCTGATCCACGTCCATACCTCTAGTAAATTTGGTGGTTTACTACCCTAGACTTTACCTCAGCATGTCCATGAGTGCTACATTGATATATGCGGTCTCATTTCCCATATCGCTTATTGCTGAAGGAGAGAAGTGCGGCCTAACCCCTTAAAGTCAGTCCATTAAAATGTAATAACCCACAGTGATCGATGTACCCTCTGCTGAGGAAGCTCACAGTTCACTGAGTGAAGACGGGGACCTTTTGGCCTCTTTGGACATGAAATATTGTAAGATTCTTTCCAGGAACTTTGGGCAGGCTTTCCCAAGGTGCACAAAAGATAATAGAATACATAGATTTCATCAGATGTAACTCTGAAACGTTGATAGCTATTCTGGGAAGATAGCTGTTAGATATAGTGCTGCAGAGAGTTCTCGTATTTTTAAAAAGAAATGATGCTGTTTCAGAATTATGGAGGAGTCCACTAATATTTTTTGGAGTCCATCAATCCTGCTAGAACCCAGGGAAAGGTATTGATGAAAAAGAACAGATATAACCCTCTTTATTAAAAAAGAAAGAAAGAAAAGAAATCCCATTAATACATGAAAATCATGTGATGTCTCTGGAAACGTTGCTCCATTAAGAAACTAGAGAATGAATTTAAATGTACTCAAAGCACTGATCTTCTGTATTTCAGTATTTTATTTGTAATGCGCACAGGATCTGGAGGATGCTTTTCCAGCTGGTATTGTTTGCTTTCTCTTTTTTGTGGGGTCAGTTACCACGTCAAACTATCGGTCTGCAGTTCGGTGTTGCTTGCTGTTATCGGCGGCAGATCTCCTAGAGATCTAGGAGCAAAGAATATTTCCTAACATTTGTTGCCAGAGATCTTTTTATCTGGAAATGCCAAGAACTGAACCCAGGACCTTTGCAATGGACTCTGTAAAGCTCAGTCTTTCCAAATCTCAGAAGCTCTAACCAGCATTGTATTGTCAAAGGCTTTCACGGTCAGAATTGACTGGCTGTTGCAGGTTTCAGGAGCTAAAACTACCAGACCACAAACCCATCAACTGTCACTCTTGGATTTGACAGTGGTGGGATCCAAAAATTTTAGTAACAGGTTCCCATGGTGGTGGGATTCAAACAGTGGCATAGCGCCAATGGGGCGGGGCGGGGCATGATGGGGGCATGGCCGGGCATTCCGGGGGCGGGGCATTAATAATTTATCTGTCACTGTGAAAAACTCTTACTGTAAAAAAAGTTCCTAATTTCCAGCTGGTATCTTTCTGTCCATAATTTAAACTCATTATAGCAAGTCCTATCGTCTACTGCCAACAGAAACAACTACTTCTCCTCTAATTGACTGCCTGTTAAATACTTAAAACTTTCAAATGCTTAATTTTGTTTCTAGAAATCAAAAGAAGGAGACTTTCCTTAAACAAGGAACTTTACCATATTTCTAAAACATGTTTTTAAAACAGCCCAACAGGGAGGATTATCCCGTTTTCTACCTTTGCTAACCAGCCACATAGGAAACAACAGAACTTTATGATTTTTGGACCTAATGGAATTTCTAACGGAAAAGCAGACCCAAGTAGTAACCGCCACTCGACACACACAAATAATTAGTAACCCACTCTCGGGAACTGGTGAGAACCTGCTGGATCCCACCTCTGGATTTGAACCACCAAATAGCCTCAGGTCTGATACGAATATGGTTTTGGCACAGAAAACAGTTCCCATCTCCAGGTTGTCATTTGGCATATCTGTCCTAGCAACCAACACTGACAAGTGAATTCGCTAATATAGTTCATGCAAGAATAACTCGAGTTCCTTATCTCTGCCATCCTAACCGTCAAACCCTCATTTTAGTTTTGCTTCTACCTCGGGCAAATCAAAATGGTGGGTTGGATACACACTACATTGGCAATCTCCATCAATACCTCCTGTACACATAAATGTCACGGAATTTGCATACAGAGATCATTTCAGTGGCCATGCAAAAAGCCAAATACCCAAACTGCCCCTCCACGAAAACTTTTTAAAAGTTGGGAATATCTCCAACCCCCCCCCCCCCCGCCCAAATTCTTCCCTTCAATCTTTCTCTTTGCCCCTTCCGCACACGCTAAATAATGCGTTTTCAAACCACTTTCAAAACTGTTTGCAAGTGGATTTTGCTATTCCGCACAGCTTCAAAGAGCACTGAAAGCAGTTTGAAAGTGCATTATTCTGTATGTGTGGAATGAGCCCTTGTGTCTTAAGAACATAAGAACTAGCCTGCTGGATCAGACCAGAATCCATCTAGTCCAGCACTCTGCTACTCGTAGTGGCCCACCAGATGCCTTTGGGAGCTCACGTGCAGGATGGGAAAGCAATGGCCTTCTGCTGCTGCTGCTGCTCCTGAGCACCTGGTCTGCTAAGGCATTTGCAATCTCAGATCAAGGAGGATCAAGATTGGTAGCCATAGATCGACTTCTCCTCCATAAATCTGTCTTAATTCATATCACACGTAACAGTAGGTTAATCTGGCCTGCCCAAGTTGCAAACTGGGTAAAGCAGAATGGTGACAACACACAGGAATCGAAGTCTTTGTCCCAGTTATACAAGGACACAGTGACTTCTCTCCTGAATTTTGCCATTAAAATGTTCACCAATTAATGTGGGAGGGAAGGATCCCCGTGATAGGAACACGTTGCCATAGTCACGTCTTTGTAAGTATGTCAGCAACACACCATTGCGTAATGTGAAAGTAACATGCTGAATAGTATTTTGTGGAGGCCTGAAATCGTTACATAGTAATAAGGTAATTACAGGTAATGAGAAATTTTGACTTTCGGGAAAGAATCGGTTTTGTGCAGCTGATTTTGAAATATTCGCTCCATTGTGAGTTTGAGGTAAGCTACAGAAGCAGCGGTTTCTTATTTTCATGCTAAGTACGTAGAGTGGAAAAAAAAGAGCATTTAAAAGAGTTTGGTTACTTGTAAACTTTCAGGACGCATAAATAAGGTGCCCAAATATTTTACTCCATGTGGAAAGCAGTGGCCAAAGCAATGATTTCTGTTAATTCAAACACAGATCTCCAAACCAAACTGGCAAAACAAAGAATTGTGTGTGTGTGTATAAATTATCTTTATTATGTATTGTCGAAGGCTTTCACGGCCGGAATCACTTGGGTGCTGTGTGGTTTCCGGGCTGTATGGCCGTGTTCTAGCAGCATTCTCTCCTGACGTTTCGCCTGCATCTGTGGCTGGCATCTTCAGAGGATCTGATGTTGGGAAAGCAAGTGGAGTATATATACCTGTTGGAGTGTCCAGGGTGGGTGAAGAAACATTGTCTGTGAGTAACAAAGACGACAACCAGGTCAATAGTTGAGGGCATCTGAATAGAAGTATGAGTAACAATGAAGTCTATAGCATGGGAGTAATCTTGCTATCGCCATTGTTACTCTCATGCTATAGACTTCATTGTTACTCATACTTCTATTCAGATGCCCTCAACTATTGACTTGGTTGTCTTCTTTGTTACTCACAGACAATGTTTCTTCACCCACCCTAGACACTCCAACAGGTATATATACTCCACTTGCTTTCCCAACATCAGATCCTCTGAAGATGCCAGTCACAGATGCAGGCGAAACGTCAGGAGAGAATGCTGCTAGAACACGGCCATACAGCCCGCAAACCACACAGCACCCAAATATCTTTATTATACAAGTAGGAAAATAAAGAAGTAAGAAAACAAAGAATTTTTTTAATGAAGTAAGAAGTAAGAAAATAAAGAAATTTTTTAAAATTTCAATAAATGAAATATTTTTGTTCTTTTTACATTTTCTTTATATACAATAATAAATTAAATATGTAGAAGAAAAAAGAAATACAGATAACATTTCAGTACAGATGAAAAGAAAAAGAAAAGAAAAAGAAGAGAGTTATCTCATTAATTCAGAAAGGAATTACTCTACTTATTAAACAGATACTTTAGTTTATCTAATTTCTTACATTGACTTCCAGCTGTCCACAAGATTAGTTCTATCTACATTTCAACGATTAATTTAGTTTAATTTTCTATATTTTTGATGTGAAATGGTGAAGTATAGTTCTATCTTGTCAGATCTTGGAGGAGAGTCCTCCAAGCAAGACTCTGCAGAGGAATGTGATGGCAAACCACCCTGACTTAATAGCTCGCATTGAAAGTCACTGCATACACATGCATTTTGATTACGTTGTTGTTAAGCTCATCTTAAGAAGTCTTCTTTGTTCCAATACTGCTGGCTCTTCTCAATGCAAGATTGGCATTTTTTTTCCAGATTGGAAACCAGTCTCAGGAATAAACATCCTTTCTCTCTCCCCTTTCTCTCCCTCCACGCAAATTCCTTGTTCCATTGTCATCCTTAACCCTGGTTACATCTATATCAAGAAGAAGAAAAAGGATTTGAATTTATACTTCACGATCATAAGGAGTCTCAAAGTCGCTAACAAACTCCTTCCCTTCCTCTCCCCACAACTGGCACCTTGTCAAGTAGGTGGGACTGAGAGAGTTCTGAGAGAACTGTGATGGGCCCAAGGTCACCCAGCAGGCTTCATGTGAAGGAGCTAGTGGTTTGGCTTTGAGGTCTGTGTTTGCATTGACGTACGTCATTGCTTCGGCCACTGTTTTCCACGTGGAATAAAATATCTAGGGAGCTTATTTATGCATCCAGAATGTTTACACTGTATTTATTTATTTATTTATTTATTTATTTACTTACTTACTTACTTACTTACTTACTTACTTACTAATTTATTTAGTTTTATTCAATTTTGTAGGCCGCCTCATCCCCAAAGGCAACAACCCCAAGCAACCACATAACAAATCCAGTTAATCCAATAAATACATAATCCATATAAAAAACAATAAATAAGTTTAAAATTCAAATGCAGCAAATAGCTCCATCACAGCAATATAGCTCATGATTGGAGGCACCTGATCTAAAAGGCCGGGAGGGGCTGGCAGCGCTGAAAGATGGAGCCAGCAGGTGCTGCCAGAGATGGCAGATATGGCGGGCGTTACGAGGGGGCAGCCAGTCCGTGGCCAGCCTCATCAAAGGCCCGGTGGAACAATTCAGTCTTACAGGCCCTGCGGAACTCACCAAGGTCCCGCAGGGCCCGGACAGCTGGAGGAAGACTGTTCTACCAGGCAGGGGCCAGCACCATAAAGGCCCTGGCCCAGGTAGAGGCCAGCCGCATCGCGGAAGGGCTGGGGACCTCCAGTAGCTCCGCCGTCGTAGAACGCAACGGCCTGTTCAGGACATATGGAACCAAGCAATCCCGGTTCACCAGATTAGAGGCTGCTGCTCATGGGGGTACTGAGGGTGTAGCCCTGACCTGGGTGACCCAGGCTAGCCAAATCTCATCAGAGATCGTAAACTAAGATGGGTTTACCCGGGTTAGTGCTTGGATGGGAGTCCACTAATGAAGTCCAGAGTAGCTATTCATAGACAGGCAATGGCAAAGCACCTCTGTTCATAGCTTGCCTTGAAAATCCTACGGGGTCACCACAAGTCAACTGCAATCTGATGGCACTTTGCACCTTCACCAAGGGCCCAAAACAGTGCTTGTGTAACCCAACTTAGGGTTTAAGAGGGATATTATCATTGATGGAAAGGGAGTTCAAGTCTCTGACAGCGTGACCCCACCTTGTGACCCATACCATTCACCAGACTTGCAACAAAAGAAGACTTTAAATCTGTGCTCTGTTCAATATAACAATAATGTGCAATACAACAATGAAACGTGGTAAACCAATGCAGAACAATAATCAACATGTAATAGTTCTGGCCTGTTGTGCAAAACAGACTAGCAGGGTCTCAGTCCTTTGCAATTTTCTCTAGCTGTGTCCTTTGGCACTGTTGGTGGACTTGCAGCTTTGCTGTTCTTTGCTGAGCCCTCTCTCTTGGTTATCAAGCCTTCAAGGGTAGCCCTGAAATATGCAAATATAGTTCATAATAACAGAACTCTGTGAAGTAGGCTGGCTCCAGTCACAGGCCTCTAACAGATCTGAGGGAATTGGAGATCTTTCTTCCTTATATGGAAAATCTGAGCTCTTTAGCCCTCCCCTATTGGACCTGGGTTACACTTGCATAAGTTCCTGCAGAAGTCCCTCTTGTGAAATTCTGAGAACAGGGCATGGGCACCGCCACAAAATGGCCTCCATAGAAGAGGTGTGGCTAACCACAAAATGGCTGCATGGGGGCTATTTCCAGATTCGCCACTGGTTGTTGGGAGTGGTAGCTCTTGGAATCCACAGGATGGGAGGAATGTCAGGATTGGCTGTTCGCTTAGGCGAAAAGATCCTTTGTCAAAGAAATGAGAAAGTAACAGTAAGCCCATTGGTAGGTGCCACATTAAGGGATCGTTGCCGTAAATGTTATGAGACAAACAACTTGGCAGATATAGTCAAAGTGTGGGCATTGTTCACAAGTGGGCAGAGGCATAGTTTGATATTCGAAGAAGGTATTATAAAAGGGCAAATCAGAAATATGTTTGACATTTCAAAAATTAGAACACAGAAAACATAACGAAAACAGCAACGAAGGGCACACATAAGTACGTGTGACTATTTCTGCATTGTTTGGTCTCAGATCGATTTTCAGGCAGGAGTTAAGGCTTACTTACAAACAGTTCTGTTTTCTTAGATTTAAGAAGTTACATTTTCTCCAACTTGGAACAGAAATCCGCTGTCTTTACTGGTTCCCTCCTTAGAGAGTCTAACAGTAAAATCCTAAGCAACGGTACGCCCTTCTAAGCCTACTGACTTCTAAGGATTTAGAAAAGTATAACACTGTTGAGAATTGCACTGCAAAACATTTCAGTTGTAACTGAGAGCTCTGGCATACTATTTTCTAGGGCGAGAGGTTCAATGGCAGAAATGAAAAGGGACTGCAATGTTTTTTGTGCCACTACTCCCAGTGAAAACCCAGAAGTGGTTTATGGTAGATCTAGGAATCTGTGGAAACTCTGTGGTTTTACCATAGAGTTTCCAGCAATTGCTAGAGCTACCCTACATCACCTCAGAGTTTTTACTGTAAGTGATGTAGCGGCACATGCAACACCATCCCCACCCCGCTTCTAGGGGGAAAGCAATCCTGATATCAAGCTAGTCAAATGTTTACATTTTAAGTGGATTGAAACGTTATGGTTTGGATTGTCTGGCAAGAATGCCTTTTTTTTTAGCCAATGAGAGACGGGGATAAGGCTGTTTCTCCCAGGGAATGAGGTAGACGAAAGTACTGGAAGTTCATCTGTAAATACCCAAGCTGCAGGCTTAGATGATGGCCCTTTCTCATCTAGACAGGAAAGGAAGTTCCTCTCTTGCAAAACTTAACACATATTGAAGAAGTCGTTAATTAGACCAGGGAAGGAACCTGAGGTCACCACGAAGGCTGCACATCAGGAGAGCTGTTTTCAAAAAAGCAAAGCTGTGCAACTTGGAGAGGGGGCAATACTTAGAATGGTATTTAAAAAAGCAATCTATATATAAAAAGCAAACCGTGTATTTGTTAGTGATGGTATAACTCAGTAACTGCTGGGCCAATTCCTCTGAAAATTCCCAGCCACTGTAGTCAGCCAGGCGAGAGTGTTCTTAGATGTTCACATACCTGAAATTTCACACCTGGCCCAGGTAAAACGCCTTTTTCCTGGCGCTCCATGGTGAAGAACATGCAGCTGCCTGTGTGTAACTGTCACCCTTAGAATGTTCATGCAGCTTAGAATGTATTCTCAGATTCCCAGATATGAGCAGTGGAAACAGTACATAGGCAATAACTCGAGTGGAAGTGAAACACATACACATGCATACACACTACGGAGAGGGAAGGGAGGGAGGGGGAGGGGTTGCATGCAAGGGAAGAGACATGAGGGAGGGGAGAGAGTGAGGGGTGGCATGCAAGGGAGGGGAGGGAGGGGGCCCAGCATCTGGATATGACCCACCCACACTAGCGGAGGGAGAGGGAAGGGGTCAGCGTCTCTTCCTTTCCCATTTCACCACAATAACCCACAGCAACGCGTGGCCGGGTACCGCTAGTATATAATAAAAGCCAATCTTTTTTCTACAGCTAAAATCCACTGTTTGTGATACCCCTTCCACAGTGGCCCTGATCCAGACTGCACTTCTCCAAGCCACTTTTAGGGCTATGTGAGGCACCTTCCGCACATGCAGAATAATGCACTTTCAATCCACTTTCACAATTGTTTGCAAGTGGATCGTGATATTCCGCACAGTGAAATCCAGCTGCAAAGTGGATTGAAAGTGCATTATTCTGCATGTGCAGAAGGGGCCTAACACTTTAGAAGTTCCATCCATAAAACCCTCCTCATCGCATGTGCTGAAGCCCACAGCTGTCTAGCAACCTGACTTACGGCAGGTGAAAAGTCAGGAGCAAAAACAACCTGACTGCCGCCACCCAGCCCGGAAAACCCACAACAGCAGGTGATTCCGCCTGTGAAGAACTTCGACAACCTGGATTAGCTTGACCTTTCCATTATTTACGTCAGAGCTGAAGAAGAACCGTGACTCTAACTTGAAGCTGGGTGTTATCAAGTCTGCGCCGATCGGGTCAGGTTAAAAATCAAAAAGCTCTTTGCCAAAATGTTTATTTTTGTTGTTTCTTATTTTGGTCGCTTGTGACTCACAGGCCAGGAAAAGCAAGGGCCAGCATTACTGCCTCTGCGCTCTCTTCGTGTGCGGAGCAAATTTACTCCGCTGGCTTTTTCTTTTTCTTTTTTTATGAAATGAATCATCTTTTGCCACAGATTCGCCATTCCTCCTGCACAGTGAATGGAAAGCGAAATCTTTTTATAGTCCTAAATACCTTGGTGTGCCAGGCCCAGAACAGACATCTGCAGTGGCTTTCCTTCTGCAGATAAAGAACCGCCGAGCGTGGAAAAGTTTGGCCGTCGGTTCTTCAAAATTTATATCTCCTGCAGTACATTCAGCCAAAGCGTGAAGTATAACGCTGCACATTCCGCCCTCCAAAGCAATCATTTTCTCAATGGAAACTGATCCCTCTAGTCTGGAGATCAGTTGTAATTCTGGTAAATCTTCAGTCCTTGCTGGTCCATATAGGAAGGAAGGAATCAAAAAAGGTTGAGAAAAGGAATAATTAAAATTAATAATATATGCCAGTGATGGGGAACCTTTTCGAGACCGCGTGCCCAAATTGCAACCCAAAACCCACTTATTTATCGCAGAGTGTCAACATGGCAAAAATGGTTGGCTCTGAGGCATGCGTTGCTCGGGAGTAAGCTTGGTGAAGCAACCGTGCAATGCTTCGAATGGGTGAATCTCAGAAGCAAGCCCCATTGCCAGCAATTGAGCTTACTCCCAGGTAAAGGATTGTGCCCAGGCCAACCTAGATGTGTGTGTGGCGGGATGATTTTCCGCCCCCCCCCCCACATGATGAACTCTGTGCATGCGTGCCCACAGAAAGGGCTCTGAGTGCCACCTCTAGCACCCGTGCCATAGGTTCGCCACCACTGATATATGCAATAGGTCTTTACTGCACAGTGCTTAAAGAACTAACTTGAAAAACAACGTTGAAAGTATAAGATTACAATCACTCAATAGAAATTTGAACCCTAAGAGAGCCAGCGTGGTCTAGTGGTTAAGAATGGTGGACTCTCGTCTGGAGAACCAGGTTTGATTCCCTATTCTTCACCTGAGTGGTGGACTCTTCTCTGGTGAACTGGATTTGTTTACTAATATCCAACAGTGTATAGCTGATAAGTTCCAAAACACAAAGATATATCCCACTAATACACATGCCTCAATATAAAGTGCACAATGCGTTTATTATGCTAGTGTGATTTCTAAACATCCACTTATCACTGTAGCTAACAGACTACCTCCGAGACTTGTGCCTCATTGGAATTTTGTTCTGGACAATTGAGTTGGTGGTTTCATGGTCCAAGAAGAGGAGGAAGAGGAGGAGGAAACTAATATGATTGGACCAAATCAACTGATGAGTTAAAGGTTAACTACCCCAACCTCTACATTCTTAATGGTTTCTTGTAGTTTGGATATTTAATTGTATGTCTTAGTTAAATGTTATGAGTAAGAGATGTATGTTTGGTAGTAAGTATTTTTTTATGTGTTAGAATTAAGCAGCAGTGAACAGTGGTAGTCTGTTAGGTATAGTGATAAGTGGATGTTTAGAAATCGCACTAGCACAATAAACACACTGTGCACTATACATTGAGGCTTGTGAATTAGAAGAAGAGTAGAAGAAGAGTTTGGATTTATATCCCCCCTTTCTCTCCTGCAGGAGACTCAAAGGGGCTGACAATCTCCTTGCCCTTCCCACTCACAACAAGCACCCTGTGAGGTAGGTGGGGCTGAGAGAGCTCCGAGAAGCTGTGACTAGCCCAAGGTCACCCAGCTGGCGTGTGTGGGAGTGTACAAGCTAATCTGAATTCCCCAGAGAAGCCTCCACAGTTCAGGTGGCAGAGCTGGGAATCAAACCCAGTTCCTCCAGATTAGATACACAAGCTCTTAACCTCCTACGCCACTGCTGCTCCTACATATTAGTGGGATATATATTTGTGTTTTGGAACTGGATTTGTTTCCCCACTCCTACACATGAAATCTCCTGGATGACCTTGGGCATGTCACAGTTCTCTCAAAATTTTGTCAGTCCCACCTACCTCACATGGCATCTGTTGTGAGGAGAGGAAGGGAAAGGAGTTGCATTGCGTCCTACATGCATTATACTCACCTTGTGCGGAATCCACCTAAGAGTGTAAATCAGACAACGCGAAATGCAGAATTGACCATGTAGTTTCCCACTGCAGTAAACAAAGTTTGAAGCCTTCTTCTGTTCTAAGGAGCTGGAACTCGAAATTCAAGTGATCTCCCCCATCCCCAAAACATTTCTTGTTGAAGAAAACTTGGTGGAAGAATAGATTAAAATTCTTTCACAACAAAGTGTAAAATGAAATAAGACTAGTGTTTAAAATTCCTACATCCTCCTTCAGTGATTCTCTAATATAACTAATAGCTATGCAAATGCAGCTCTCTGATTGAAAATGACAGTGTTAGAAGTGAAAACAGTTCTAGGAACAGGGACAACTGAAATAAATAAACTCCATTATATTAACTTTTTCCCCAACTACTTCTGTGAAAACATGGTTTTCTTTTGTCTCTGCAGGGGGATGTCAGAAGTGCATGTATTATTTATGAGTCCGTATGAAATATCCCAGCTTCGCTACTGAATGCTAAATCAATAGTACATCCCAGCTCTTGTTTCCGTGTTTCAATATTTCCCTCATTTTAGAAGCGAGGGACAAAACAAAGTGGGGCAGATTTGGACACGTTGGCTTCTGCCCTCTTTACTCGTCAGATAGAGGAAAGAATTGTTATCAGCTCTAAGGGTTCTGGCGAGAAGAACCTCTCTGTTCAGAGGCACTATACCTCTGAAAGTCGTTGCTTTGTGGCAAGTAAAGTTTTGTGGTCAGATTGTGGGCTCCCTGAAAACACCTGGACAAGTTCTGTCAGAAACAAGGTGGCCCCTTGCTGTGATCTCTAGCAGGGCTGCTATATTATTATTATTTAATTTTATTTACTATCACAGCTGCCAGCTCTTTAACTGGTTGTCGGTCTTTCACTGCAATTCGAGCCCCACCCAGAGGCCTAGGAAATTGTAATGTGTTTGCCTAGTATTCATTTAGATCCCAGCAAGGCTGTCTTCTGAACCTCAGATGTTGATTTTGTCAGTGTGAAGGTGTTTCAAGTGCTGCCCTGGTATTTTCAGAATGGCACACATGAGCAAGATGTTATGCTCCTTTATAAAAACAATTGTGGACTAACAGTTCATTCCCTCACTTTATGGACTCGGGTATGAAGTCAAGTGTATTTTAAAGCATCCGATCCATATTTCCATAGTAACGGTATGAATGTTACTATGAACGCATGCATTTTTCCGCACCAGCACTTTGCATTACATAACGTGATCTTCCATCCTCTTCAAGAAAATGAAGTTAACGAGGAGTGATGTTTTGATCCTCCTGGACAGAGATACCCTCGGATTTCTCATCCCTGCTGGTTTGACTTGAAAATCCCCATTTTGATTTCGCTTTCCCCTGGTGCATTTTAAAAACCTACAAGTCTTTGGTTTTATACCACTCTGTTCTCTTGCAGTCATTGTTTCCTGTTCAAACGAATGCATTGCCAATATCACTTCTATTATTCATTTCGTTCATTTATACCCTGTTTTTTCCTTGCACCGTGGAGACCCAAACCACCTGACAGTATTCTCCCCCCCCTAGTTTATCCTTTCAAAAATCATGTGGGGTAGGTTAACCTTAGAGTATGTGACCAGTCTAAATGAACATGCATGGCAGAATGAGGACTTGTGTGCAGGGTAGGTGGGGCTGCTGCCACAGCAACACGCAGTACTGAGGAGGCTCATGACATGCCTCTGACAATGACAGCCCTGGATGTGGAAGATATAACAAGAAAGGCACATCTCTGCAATGGAGGGGACTAGAGACTTACTTTTCTTTTTACATGAAAAGTTGGAAATGCAGAGGACCTGATTGTTCTCACAATGTCATAGCATAATGATACAATATTAAATGGCTGATAAAAAAAGTTTCTCAATGGGGTGGAGGGCAGGTGAGGACAGAAGCAGGGAAAATGACTGCCATGCAGGTAGGGGCGTACCACTCAGGGGGACATATGGGGTCAAATGTCCCCGGACTATGGCCATTTAGTCACGTGGGAGTGGAAAATCCCACACACACACACCCTCCTTTTTACCCCTGGGTTCATACACTGACTGCAAGACAGAGAGATTTCCCTCTCTGGCAAGGTTGTGTGGGAGGGGAAAACAACTCAGATTTGGCCCCAGCTACATTTTCCCTAGATACACCTCTGCATCCAGGTGGGACTGGGAAACACTGAAATTTCTCACCTGCACAACAGCCACCCACACTTAGTTTTTTTTAAAGATAAAGACCATAAAGAAAAAGAGAACACTGTTACAGAAAAATAATGCATGACATACACCTGTCAACATCTAAAACTTACATTATCAAATATTGTTTTAAACATTTTCAAACCTAAAACAATTGAAGACTGATTGTACTTCTGCTCTACCCAGACCAGGGAACATTTCCTCTGGGGCAGAGATTTCTGTACTGATGAGTTCTGTGTTACGGTGTCACAGATCTTGAAAGCTGAGAGCTCTGGGAGAATTGTGACTGGCCCAAGGTCACCCAGCAGACTTCATGTGCAGAAATGGGCAAACAAATCCAGTTCACCAGATAAGAAGAAGAGTTTGAAGAGTTGGATTTATATCCCCCCTTTCTCTCCTGCAGGAGACTCAAAGGGGCTGACAATCTCCTTGCCCTTCCCCCCTCACAACAAACACCCTGTGAGGTGGGTGGGGCTGAGAGAGCTCCGAGAAGCTGTGACTAGCCCAAGGTCACCCAGCTGGCGTGTGTGGGAGTGTACAGGCTAATCTGAATTCCCCAGATAAGCCTCCACAGCTCAGGTGGCAGAGCTGGGAATCAAACCCAGTTCCTCCAGATTAGATACACGAGCTCTTAACCTCCTACTAAGCCACTGCTGCTCCTGCTAAGAGTTCATTGCTTATGTGTAAGGGTGGGAGATCAAACTCGGTTCTCCAGATTACTCTTAACCACTGCAGCACACTGGCTCAGGTTACAGTCTGCCACACATGTGAAGGAGTGGGGAATCAAACCCGGTTCTCCAGATGAGAGTTGGCCACTCTTAACCACTACACCCCACTTGCTCAGTTATACGCAAGCCGGGCAATTGTTGCTCCCTTCATGCTGCCGCAGTGAAATCCCCTCCCCGTCAGGAATTAATTCGGCAAAAGGAGCAAAAATAAACTAGCCAATAGCACGATGTCAATTTCATTGATGGACGCTGTTTGGACTGGCACCGCCATTTATTTCCCCGTAAGTATTAAAGCTTTGCCACTGCTGAGGGAGTGATAGGCTGCGCTAGAGAATCCCGAGGATAAATCTCCCAACTAAGAAGCACTCGTCCCAGTTTTATGCTTGCTTTGAATTTCGTTCAATATCAATTGCAAATTAGGTCTGGGAAGCCAGGGAGAAGCGATCCAGACGGTGGATGCAGAGATGCGCTCGAGGCGCAATGAGCAACTGCTGCGGGCGACAGTGTTCTCATTCCCCCGTGCAGCCAGGTTGCTCGCTGAATGGCTGTGGGAAAGCGGCACTCGTTCAGGCTGACTTTCTTCATGAGATCGTTGTGTGGATGAACCAGAAAGAAGCAGCCTTGAAGTAGCCTTGAGGCTGCTGCCTTCCATCTGGTCGGGCCCTGATCTCCATCTTGGGTCCTACCTACCCCCTCCCTCCGCTGGCCTTTAGATCGGGCGCTCTGTTGTTTTTAACCTGTATGTAATTTTGTAATCGCTGTTGAAGAAGAAGAAGAAGAAGAAGAAGAAGAAGAAGAGGAGGAGGAGGAGGAGGAGGAGGAGGAGGAGGAGGAGGAGGAGTTTGGATTTATATCCCCCTTTTCTCTCCTGCAGGAGACTCAAAGGGGCTTACAATCTCCTTGCCCTTGCCCCCTCACAACAAACACCCTGTGAGATAGGTGGGGCTGAGAGAGCTCCAAGAAGCTGTGACTAGCCCAAGGTCACCCAGCTGGTGTGTGTGGGAGTGTACAGGCTAATCTGAATTCCCCAGAGAAGCCTCCACAGCTCAGGCGGCATAGCTGGGAATCAAACCCGGTTCCTCCAGATTAGATACACGAGCTCTTAACCTCCTACACCACTGCTGCTCCTCCACTGTTGCTCCTGCTCCTTAAGTTTTTTAAGTTTTAAGTTTTTAACTAATTAAGCTGCATTCTTGTATTTTTGAAATGTTTTGTTGATCTGCTGTTTTAAAAGTGCAGAAATTTTGTGAGCTGCCTCGAGCCCTTCGGGGGTGAGGCGGCTTATAAATCGAATGAATGAATGAATGAAAATGAATGAATGAATGAATGAATGAATGAATGAATGAATGTGCTATGGGGGGGAACTGAATGGAAGACAGAGAAAATCTTTCAGTGCTGGGAAGTGTGAGATAAGATCAAGGGCCTCTTCAGGTGGGAAATGGACAGTGGATTTGGAGAGGACACAGAAAGGGAGAATCAATGGCTTTTGAGAAAGGAGGAGGAGAAGAAAGGGGAGGAAGTATCTTTTTTTGCTGTGGAAGATAGTGGCAAGCAGACATAAGAAATTGGTTTGGCAGGTTACTCCTACAGCAGCAGTGGCGTAGCAGTGGCGTAGGAGGTTAAGAGCTCGTGTATCTAATCTGGAGGAACCGGGTTTGATTCCCAGCTTTGCCGCCCGAGCTGTGGAGACTTATCTGGGGAATTCAGATTAGCCTGTGCACTCCCACACATGCCAGCTGGGTGACCTTGGGCTAGTCACAGCTTCTCGGAGCTCTCTCAGCCCCACCTACCTCACAGGGTGTTTGTTGTGAGGGGGGAAGGGCAAGGAGATTGTAAGCCCCTTTGAGTCTCCTGCAGGAGAGAAAGGGGGGATATAAATCCAAACTCCTCCTCCTCTTCTTCTTCTACAGGCCACCAGCCTGTCTGGGGCTGGGCCCCTGATAACCAGCAACCTGTTCTACACGACAGGTGCTACGAAAGAGGAAGCACAATGCTGAGTTTTGAAAGAGCGTGCAGTTCTCAGCGAGGTCACGACCAGAAGGAATGTCTGCACGGAATGAAATCGGAGCTTGGGCACATACAAGGGGAAATAGTTTTTAAGCTATGGAAGTCCTAGGTATCGAAGTGGAAGGGGAATTTCCCATACTCCAAGGCTCAGGAGAATATCGGAGTGAAGTAGGGTTTCCTATGGGAAAGAAGGGAGAAATGCTCAGCTTGCTTCCTCAGTCAACTCCATGTTGAGCGCTGCCATGCACTGCATTCCCTTTAGTGCATCAGACTTGGCCAACTGTGGTACTGCATTTCCCAGGCCTTACTCTACCTTTTTCAACAGTGACCTGGTCCAGCCCAGGTGAGGACTGGGAGGGGGCCATTGGCCCACCTGGAGAAATCCCAGTGGCAATAACGGCTAATAAGAACATAAGAACATAAGAACAAGCCAGCTGGATCAGACCAAAGTCCATCTAGTCCAGCTCTCTGCTACTCACAGTGGCCCACCAGGTGCCTTTGGGAGCTCACATGTAGGATGTGAAAGCAATGGCCTTCTGCGGCTGTTGCTCCCAATCACCTGGTCTGTTAAGGCATTTGCAATCTCAGATCAAGGAGGATCAAGATTGGGAGCCATAAATCGACTTCTCCTCCATAAATCTGTCCAAGCCCCTTGGACAGATTTTACCATGAATCTTACCATGAAGAATATGATCAGCATACCCATTGTCCTCTCCTTTGTTAAGAACATAACTTTGTTGTATTAAGAACATAAGAAAAAGCCTGCTGGATCAGACCAGAGTCCATCTAGTCCAGCACTCTGCTACTCACAGATGCCCACCAGGTGCCTTTGGGAGCTCACCTGCAGGATGTGAAAGCAATGGTCTTCTGCTGCTGCTGCTGCTGCTCCCAAGCACCTAGTCTGCTAAGGCATGTGCAATCTCAGATCAAGATTGATAGCCACATTTGAGAGACTGGCAAAAAATACACTATGGCAAGAGAAATTAGAAGATATTATGAAATTATGGACATTGCATGAGAAATGGATGGAAGAAGCTGGATTTAACGAAGAACTATGGAACAAGAGAATAAAAAGAATGAACCTTCTGCTGCTTGCTTGAATAACCAATGAAAAGAAGGGGGGGAGGGGGAGAAAAAGGAAAAATGTATAGTTTGAATAAACATATTGAATGTAACAAATATAACAATATTCTATACAATAAAAAATTATATATATATATAAAAAAGATTGGTAGCCACAGATCAACTTCTCCATATATCTGTCCAAGCCCCTTTTAAAGCTATCCAGGTTAGTGGCCATCACCACCTCCTGTGGCAGCATATTCCAAACACCAATCCCATGTTGCGTGAAGAAATGTTTCTTTTTATTAGTCCCAATTCTTCCCCACAGCATTTTCAATGAATGCCCCCTGGTTCTAGTATTGTGAGAAAGAGTGCAAAATTTCTCTCTGTCCACATTTTCTACCCCATGCATAATTGTATAGACTTCAGTCATATTCCCCCTCAGAAGTCTCCTCTCCAAACAAAAGAGTCCCAAATACACAACTTGACTTTTTGGGTAATTTTCACATACCAACCCACTTTTGTGAAAGGTTCAACATGTATCCAAATTAATATGCGACTTGTTCTGGACATTATTGAAACAGTAAACTGAGTCCAGATTTTCCAAGGCCATCTATCTGTTGACATTTTTAACAAGCCGGTTTGATGTGCTAATCTGCTAAACCAAGTCAACTTGGACTCACTGCTTCTGGGGAAAATTGGGGATGTAAATCAGTCCAAGTGTCAACATCTAAAGTTTTAAAAGTGGAAACAATTTAGTCAGTGCTGCATTAAAAAAAAATTCAGCTGTGGATATTATTTTTTGCCTGAGTGAACTTCCTGCATTATTGTTTTGAAATCCTGGCCTTAGAGAGTCGATTCATCAAGAATCCATAAATTTTAAATGGAGAAGAAACAACTTTGACGGGGATTTGCACGCCGTTGCCCAGAATAACTTGTTGGATCCTGCCCCCGCGCACATCACAAAGATTACAAATGATTTAAAGAACAACATGATCCGCAGACGGTGTTAAGTGCTTGACAGTTACAGTATCCCAGAGATGGGTGAATGTAGAAGAAAAGACAACATTAAGAGCACTAGAATGTACTCAGCTACAATTGCTGGAAGATGGTCTTTGTTATGTAGTAGACTAAAGTTATGTAGTAGGCCCCACTCTCTTTTCTCCCTTGCATGCCACCCCTCCCTCCCTCTTCCTCTACTAAGGTGGGTGGGCCATGTCCAGATGTCGGACCCCTCCCCCTCCCTCCCCTCCCCTTGCATGGCACCCCTCCCCCTCCCTCCCCTCCCCCTGTTGGTCAAAATGGAACTTTCTTTTTTTAATGGTGGCTGCAGCCTTTGCACAGGTTCCCCATTTAGATGGAAAATGACAGTTCCCATCCTAGGAAAAAAAACTAGCCAAAGCTATTCACAGACTACCCTGTAGGCCTCGACAAAGCTCAGCTATCAGAGAAGTCCAATTAATCTCTTCTCACCACAGAGGCAAAGGAAAATTTTCTGTAACATCCATTGTGTCTGAAAGCTAATGTGTCAGGGATACGTTTCAATAGAGTTTCCGTTTCTGGGTTGGGAAATTTCTGGAGATTTGGGGATGGGAGTGAAGCCAGTGGAGGGTAGAGTTTGGGGAGGGAGCCTCGGCAAGATATAATGCCACAGAGGAGGAGGAGGAGGAAGAGGAGGAGGAGGAGGAGGAGGAGGAAAATGCTGGGGGGAAGAATTAGGACTAATAAAAGGAAACACTTCACGCAACGTGTGATTGGTGTTTGGAATATGCTGCCACAGGAGGTGGTGATGGCCACTCACCTGGATAGCTTTAAAAGGGGCTTGGACAGATTTATGGAGGAGAAGTCGATTTATGGCTACCAATCTTGATCCTCTTTGATCTGAGATTGCAAATGCCTTAACAGACCAGGTGATCGGGAGCAACAGCCGCAGAAGGCCATTGCGTTCACATCCTACATGTGAGCTCCCAAAGGCACCTGGTGGGCCACTGTGAGTAGCAGAGAGCTGGACTAGATGGACTTTGGTCTGATCCAGCTGGCTTGTTCTTATGTTCTTATGTTCTTATGAGGAGGAGGAGGAGGAGGAGGAGGAGTTTAGATTTATACCCTGCCTTTCTCTCCTGAAAGGAGACTCAAGGTGGCTTACAAACTCCTTTCCCCTTCCTCTCCCCACTATAGACATCTTGGTCAATTCCGCACTTGCGTTATCGACCTAAGTTCGAGCTGCGTTCGACCTAAGTGCTCCGCACAACCACTGGGATCGATGTGGTTTTGTACCAGCTTTGCCCCGTGTAACGGTCAAATTTCCGATTCCAGTTGGGAACTACTACTTTTTCAGGGAACCACGCTCAAACTCAGCTCATTTCCAGTAAAGTGCAGAATCTCTGGTGCCAGGAGTCCCCCATTCAGCCAATCACAGCTGAGTGTTTCGGGCATGTGTACAGCTGGCCAGTCAAAAAATGCCACCTTCATCCCTCCATTCCTGTGGCAGTTTTTTTATAACGTGTGTGGGGATAGACAGAACATGGCTGTAGAACAGTAGCCGATCGGAACAGAGCGGCGAAGAGGCACAGGATGATTCCGCCCTCCGAGCTGGGATCAATCTGGTTGCAGTGGGGAACAACAATGGCTTCGACCTAGGTCAGTACACTTCTCAGGGAACTGGGTCAAACCTATTTTACTCATGTGCGGAATCGCCCCTGGTGAGGTAAGTGCTGCTGAGAGAGTTCTGAGGGAACCAAGACTAGCCCAAGTTCACCCAGCAGGCTTCATGTGGAGGAGTGGGGAATCAAACCCTGTTCTCCAGATTAGAGTCCACCACTCTTAACCACTACACCACGCAGGCTACAGAGTCCAATTCCCAGAGCGGTCATTTCCCTCAGGGAAACTGATCCCTGTTATCAGGATGCCAGTTGAAATTCTGGGAGATCTTCAGCCTAACAGTCTTTTTGATCACCTTGATGTGGCCAATATGACGGACTCCATCCAGCATATACTTTTGAGCTGTCACTTACGTGAGCGTCCTCGCCGAAATATTCTTTCTGCTGTAATTCAGTCAAAAGCATTTGCTTGCAAAGATCAAATAATTCAGTTCTTACTGAATGACTGAGATTCTGAAGTCATGGTTGAAGTTGCAAAATATTTGGCAGAAGCTCTAAAAATCAACTCCCTTAAACCATCTCTTCCTGCTGAAACCTGTCACCAGTTTTAATTAACAATGTCTTATTTCAGTCTCTTTTAATACTAATTCTATTATTTATTCATTTTACATATTTAAATTTGATGTGAGTCCACAATAGTACAGTGTACATTCTAATAAACGTTGTTGTTTTTGTTATTAATTACAGTGGATGGGAAAACTGTAAATCATTTCTTTAGACCATTAAAGCCAAGTTTAGATAAATTCAAAACACATATTAATTTAATGTTGTTTGCCTTTCCTTGTTTTTCTAATTCTTTTTTAAGTGGACCACAGATACATTTCAACTGAATCCGCAAAAGAGTTTGATTACTGCAATTGGATTTAAGACAGTTTACTTAACAATTAGAAGAAGAAGTGTTTGGATTTATACTCCCCGCCATTCTCTCCTATAAGGAGACTCAAAGGGGTTTACAATCTCCTTTCCCTTCCCCCCCCAACAACAAACACCCTGTGAGGTGGGTGGGGCTGAGAGAGCTCCCAAAAGCTGTTACTAGCCCAAGGTCACCCAGCTGGCATGTGTTGGCGTGCACAGGCTAATCTGGTTCACCAGATAAGCCTCCACAGCTCAAGTGGCAGAGTGGGGGATGAGTCAGCACTTGGCTGTCATGCCCCTTTCTTACATGGGTAGAGTAGTGCCAATTGCTGCTTTGGGATCCGGAAGCAATTTTCGTCCAGGTTAGAGATCCTGAAGGATTTTTTCACCATCTTTGGGCATGGAGCAGGGATCACTGGGCGTGTGGAGGGGGGAAGTAGTTGAGAACGATAACAAGAGTTATAATCCTGCACCATGCATGGGGATGGGAGCAGATTGTAAATCTTGTTATTGTTATTTGATTTTGCTTAATATCACAGCTGCCAGTTCCTTAGCTGGTTGTTGGCCTTTCATTAAAACTTGAGCCTCACCCAGAGGCCTAGGATGTTGTAATGTATCAGTGGAGTATTTGTGTGGTTCCCACCACCACCACCACCACCACCACCACCACCTTTCTGGGGGTCCCGTCCTGACCAACTCCACGTTTCCATGATTTCTTGCATGTTCCGACTGCAAATATCAGAGCAGGCTACAATACAGGACATGAAATGTGTTGCAAAGCTACTAAAAAGTAATTGATTAATTGTCTGCCTTTAAGATCATTAAATGTTCCGGGATTAGCATGTTGTAGGTCTCAGCATGGGTGCCTTTTTGAGTTTTAGAAGGAAAAATAGGATAACTTGCAATGGACTAAACAAAATTCCACTCATTGCTTGGAGGCGATATTTTCCCCTGTGTCATTTCACGTAGAAACCCCATAACCGAATTGCCCAAAAATGAGCCCGCAGTCCCTCAAATTAATATATGCCCTCACCTGTCCTCGACTCACCTGCCAATTAAAATTTGCAGTCCTTGTAAAATGGATCATATAACAGACAATGGGGTCCCATAATGCTCATTTTAAAGTCTGCCGGCTCCCATACGAATCTTCCAGCACATTAAGATCTTACGGAGACTTCCTTCTATATGTGTCCTCGTCTTCTGAAATTATGTGGGTGAGCATGTGAAACAGAACTGGCACCAAGTCTGTTGATCTCTCCTGCCAGGAAGATTCAGCTTTCCCCTCTTTTAATACTACTCCAGAATTTGGTTTGTGCTTCTCAAGAGAGTTTGCCCATGTTGCCAAATCCTGTAAGGTTAAGGTGACCAGATGGTCACCCTTGTGAACCGGGACGGGGTAGGCGGCCGCGTGCGTGCGTGCACAGCCGCAGGAGCGCACTGCCTTCTGGGGCTTGCCGTTTCCCGCCCTGCGACAGGGCGGGAAACCGCAAGCCCCAGAAGGCCATGCTCCTGCGGCCGCGCACGCGGGAGGCTGCCGCACTGCCTTGCGCCCCAGAAGGCAGTGCAGTAGCCTCCCAAAAATTGAGACAAATTAAAGAACCCACGGGATGCGGGACAAATTGTTTGAAGGCAGGACTGTCCCGCCAAAAGCGGGACGTCTGGTCAGCCTATGTAAGGTGTATCCGAGAGGTATATTTTTTATTGTAAGAGGTGGAAGAGGATGCCACTCCATTTCCATCTTGAGATCTTCTGATGGCAAAGCTGGACAATAAAGGAGGTTCAATTGTGTCGTTGAAGACTCTAACTGGAAAAATCCCTTTGGCACTCCAAAAGCATTTTTGTAGGAACAACATCGTAGAGATTTTTCAGCTTCCAAATCTGACCAAACCTTTTGAGCTTGATTAGCATTACACAGAGGTTTGACTGATCTCAAATCTAAGTATCCAGTTTTGTCTCCTGGAAGCATTCTGAAGGGTCTTGAAGCAAGTGGTTTAGATATATAAATATAAATATACAAATAACTACCTGCCATTCCTTGCCCACCATATCGGTCTACAACTAAAAGCCTGTCCAAACAAAAAGATCTCATAGCACTTCTGGAAGGACCTCTGGTTGGTATTAGCAGTCTCCCAGGTGAACTGGACCATATATATGTTGGGATTTGATGTTTGAAAGACCAAGACCAAGTTCAAAACCAAGTAAAATTTTTCTGACAGTAAGGGCAGTTCGACAGTGGAATGCACTACGTCAGAGTGTGGTGGAGTCTCCTTCTTTGGAGGTTTTTAAACAGAGGCTGGGTGATCAGGAGTGCTTTGATTGTGTGTTCTTGCATGGTAGGGGGTTGGGCTTGATGGTCCTTGAGGTCTCTTCCAACTCTATGATTCTACAGTCGATTCCGCACTTGCGTTATCGACCTAAGTTCGAGCTGCGTTTGACCTAAGTGCTCCGCACAAACACTGGGATCGACATGGTTTTGTACCAGCTTCACCCCGTGTAATGGTCAAATTTCCGACTCCAGTTGGGAACTACTACTTTTTCAGGGAACCACGCTCGAACTCAGCTTGATTCCAGCAAAGTGCGGAATCTCTGGTGCCAGGAGTCCCCCATTCAGCCAATCACAGCTGAGTGTTTCGAGCATGCGTACAGCTGGCCAATCAAAAAACGCCACCTTCGTCCCTCCATTCCTGTGGCAGTTTTTTAAAAATAACATCTGTGGGGATAGATGGAACATGGGCGTAGAACAGTAGCCAATCGGAACGGAGCGGCGAAGAGGCACAGGATGATTCCGCCCTCCAAGCTGGGATCAAGCTGGTTGCAGTGGAGAACAACAATGGCTTCGACCTAGTACCCTTCTCAAGGAACTGGGTCGAACCTATTTTACTCATGTGCGGAATCGCCCTATGATTCTTCAGCCATAGGGCTGTGATATTATACATGGTGGTTGGAATGATGTGCAGAATCCATTTTTGAGAAGTGAATTCCCAGTGGATCCAAAACCACCCTTTGAATGTGAATGGAGCAGAGGAAAACATTGTCATAAGTTGAACATATTTTCAATGCAAGCTTGACAAGGGATCGGGGATGGGCCATGGCTTTGTGGTAGGACATTTAGATGTCCCCAGGTTCAATCCCCGGCATCTCCAGTTGAAAGGATCTGTTCGTAGACAACTTGAGGGACCTAAGATCATGCAGAGCCTACTGTGTAGACGTTATTGATCTTGACGGACCCTAATCTGATTGGGGAGCTTCCAGTGACCAAAGGTTATATTATAACAAACAATGCAAAATGTTCACCTTTCATTGTAATTCTGCATAATTATTCTAGACTAGTTTTCTGTAATAATTGTTCAGGGCGGCTCCACGTGCCTGAATAGGTTGGCATTCACAAGTGACATTCTGTCTTTGATACATGAGTCTTCTATCCTTCTCAAAGCACATTATCATCCAAAATGAATCCAAAGCTGGAGGCAGTTCTGTTAAACACTTGTTGGCCATAAAGTTGTAATGAAGATGGATGCTTGAAGGTTGTAATGAAGATCTATGCTTAGGAATACTGCCTTGTTCATAAGGGCTGCTTTTGAAGCAGCAATACATCAGTCTTCTTCTGGTCATCAAGTGCATCGTACAAAATGTACTTCTCCGATCAACTGCAAGTCTTCACAATTGTCCTAAGCTGATAGTGCACTTCAACCTGCTATTGACACCAGATTGACAGCTCTTGTCTGGAGAGGCCTGAGCCATCTTCAGTTCTTTCTCATAGAATCATAGAGTTGGAAGAGACCACAAGGGCCATCAACCTCCAGCCATGCAGGAACACACAATCAAGGCACTCCTGACAGATGGCGATGTATTCTACTGTTGAACAGCCCTTACTATGAGGAAGTTCTTTCTAAGCAGTGGCGTAGGAGGTTAAGAACTCGTGTATCTAATCTGGAGGAACCGGGTTTGATTCTCCGCTCTGCTGCCTGAGCTGTGGAGGCTTACCTGGGGGATTCAGATTAACCTGTACACTCCCACACACGCCAGCTGGGTGACCTTGGGCTAGTCACAGCTTTTCCAAGCTCTCTCAGCCCCACCTACCTCACAGGGTGTTTGTTGTGAGGGGGGGAAGGGCAAGGAGATTGTAAGCCCCTTTGAGTCTCCTGCAGGAGAGAAAGGGGGGATATAAATCCAAACTCCTCCTCCTCCTCCTCTTCTTGTTCTTGTTCTTCTTGTTCTTCTTGTTCTTGTTCTTGTTCTTCTTGTTCTTCTTCTTGTTGTTCTTCTTGTTCTTGTTCTTGTTCTTGTTCTTGTTCTTGTTCTTGTTCTTGTTCTTGTTCTTGTTCTTGTTCTTCTTCTTCTTCTTCTTCTTCTTCTTCTTCTTCTTCTTCTTCTTCTTCTTCTTCTTCTTCTTCTTCTTCTTCAGTTTAGGTGCAATCTCTTTTCCTGTGCCTTGAATCCATTAGTCCTTGTTCTTGTCCCTGGAGCAGCAGAAGACAAGCGTGCTCCCTCTTCAACATGACAGCTCTTCAAATGTTTAAGCCTGGCTATCATGTCACCCCTTAACTTGCTAGAAACTTTTCTCCTTCCCAAATCTGAAGCCAGATGGGAGACCTCGTCTTCACTTCCCTTTCATCTGGGGAAGGTGTGATGGGTGCGGAGCCCACCATAGGAGCAGAGGGGTTTCACAAGAAGCATCCCTAGAACAGAAATAGGTGAGGAGGACAACCAAGATGTTAAAAGGTCTGGATTCCATGCCCTATGAGAGGTGGCTTAGGGAGCTGAGTATGTTTAGTTTGGCAAAGAGAATGTTAAGGGGTGACATGTGTAAATATTTGAAGGGATGTCATGTTGAAGGAGCAAGCTTTTTTTCCTGCTGCTCCAGAGAGTATGACAAGGAGTAATGGGTCCAAGGTGAAGGAAAAGAGATTCCATCTAAACATTAGGAGGAACTTCCTGACAGTCAGGGCTGTCCGACAGTGGAATTCACTGCCTCGGAGTGTAGTGGAGTCCCCTTCTTTGGAGGTTTTTTAAGAGAGGCTGGATGGCCATCTGTCAGGGATACTTTGATTGTGTGTTCCTGCATTGCAGAGTGTCGGGCTTGATGGCCCTTGGGGTCTCTTCCAACTCTATGGCCCCTTCTGCACATGCAGAATAATGCACTTTCAATCCACTTTCACAACTGTTTGCAAGTGGGTTTTGCTATTCCGCAGAGCTGCAAAGTGCACTGGAAGTGGATTGAAAGTGCATTATTCTGCATGTGCGGAAGGGGCCTATGATTCTATGAAATTCTCTTGCCTTGAAGACCCCATGGACGCCATAAGTCAGCTATGACTTAATGGCAAGAAAAGTGTGTAAATGCAAACAACACACTGTAGTTGGGTAGTACTAGCAAACCAGTTGGTAAACAGTGTCCTAAAATGTGTTTGGTGCTTCTTGCATTTTGGTCTTTCACTGAAGAATAGTTTGGATTTATACCTCATCTTTCTCTCTTGAAAGACTCAAGGTGGCTTACAAACTCCTTTCCCTTCCTCTCACCACAACGCACACCTTGTGAGGTAGAAGAAGAAGAGTTTAGATTCATATCCCCCCTTTCTCTCCTGCAGGAGACTCAAAGGGGCTGACAATCTCCTTGCCCTTCCCCCCTCACAACAAACGCCCTGTGAGGTGGGTGGGGCTGAGAGAGCTCCGAGAAGCTGTGACTAGCCCAAGGTCACCCAGCTGGTGTGTGTGGGAGTGTACAGGCTAATCTGAATTCCCCAGATCAGCCTCCACAGCTCAGGTGGCAGAGCTGGGAATCAAACCCGGTTCCTCCAGATTAGATACACGAGCTCTTAACCTCCTACGCCACTGCTGCTCCTGAATCTCCCACCCGGGTAGGTGGAGCTGAGAGAGTTCCAAAGAACTGTGACTAGCCCAAGGTCACCCAGCAGGAATGTAGGAGTGGGGAAACAAATCCAGTTCACCAGATTGGCATCCGTCACTCACGTGGAGGAGTGGGGAAATAAGCCTGGTTCTCCAGATTAGAGTCCACGGCTGTTAACCGCTGTAGCATGCTGGCTCTCAAGAATGAGTTTGCTTTCATGGGGAAGGGGAAGGTTAAGCCCAATATGATACCGTGGAAGGAGGAAAGGCTTCTATTGGCGTCCCCTGAGCTCAGAGACATCAGTACTCATGTACAACAACAACTGTTACTGAAGAATGTGTCTGCGCAACATCTGGGGAGTGCAAGGTGAAGGATGTGAGCAGAATGAGGCTTCTGATGTTTAGCAAAATGTATGCACCATGAGATCAAAATAAAACCAGGGAATGAAACCTTTTGGCCTGCCTGCAAGATGGTGCTGAAACAGCATTTCGAAAGGGTGAGCCACATCACAACGAAACGGAGAAGCGCATCGGAGTCGGTCGACAAATATTTCAACTTGTCAACAGGAGGGGAAGCTGAAACAGGACGGTCGGCTGGTCCTTAATTGGTTGGAGGGAAGAAGTGAACAAATGGATGAAGGGCGTGCCGAACGACTTTTATTGCCTGCAGAGAATAACGCTGCATCTGCAAGAAGGAGGCTAGATGAATTCATGGATTCTAAACTATGCATGGATTCTAAACTGGAGAACCAGGTTTGATTCCGCACTCCCTTTCCTGTTGTTCTAGAACAGTGGTGGCGAACCTTTGGCACTCCAGATGTTATGGACTACAATTCCCATCAGCCCCTGCCAACATGGCCAATTGGGGGCTGGCAGGGGCTGATGGGAATTATAGTCCATGAACATCTGGAGGTTCACCACCATAAGAACATAAGAACATAAGAACAAGCCAGCTGGATCAGACCAAAGTCCATCTAGTCCAGCTCTCTGCTACTCGCAGTGGCCCACCAGGTGCCTTTGGGAGCTCACATGTAGGATGTGAATGCAATGGCCTTCTGGTCTAGCTTCTACTGGTCTAGCTTCTACTGATAATATTGCTTCTATACGTGACATCTTTATTTGATTCTAAGCAGAACTTTAAATCTTCCACTTAATGAATGTTTAACTTCAGGTAAAATTATACCCAGAGATATTGCTCCATGGAGGAATATGCGTTTGAGAGTATATGCCTGGAATGCCATGTCGGCAGAAACAGTAAACACAACAAGAGATCCCTGTTATATCCAGCTAATTCCATTTCCTTACAAAACAGTTCCAATTGGCCATGCTGGCAGGGGCTGATGGGAATTGTAGTCCATAACATCTGGAGTGCCAAAGGCTCGCCCCCACGGCTCTAGAACCCTGGGCCATCCACTGAAGGGTGGGAGATTCAGAACAGACAAAAGGAAATACTTCTTTGCGCCGTCAACTTTGCATAGTTCAATTGTGGGACTCACTGCCAACCTGGAAGACTTTCAGGGGGACTGGACAAATTCATGGAGGCCAGGGCTATCCGTGGTTATCAGTCATGAGAGATATCTATTCCCTCTAGCTGCTCAAACTCACGGCCCTGCAGATGTTATGGACTACATCATGCTGGCAGGGGATGATGGGAACTGTAGTCCATAACATCTGCAGGGCCGTGAGTTTGACACTTGTCTAGCACCACAAGCAGTATGTCTCTTTTTATCATTTACTGAAGAGCACAGACAGGAGTTTTGACTGTGCTCCTTTTGTGTCCTGGGTAGTGATTGGAGTTTTTATGTAGATATCTATCTGTGTGGGTACCTTTTCTGCAGACTGTGTGGTCCAATTGTTGGTTGAGTTTGCGGATGGTAGTTTCCCCTCATTTTCTTTTCCCATAGTAAATTGGAGGTTTGGGTGCGTATTGTTAATATGGTCCAGAAACTTGTCTAGACTTTCTTCTCTGCGGTTTCAAATTGTGAACATGTCATCCACAAAACAAAACCAGGAAGTGGGCTTTTTTGGTGCTGTTTCCAGGGCTTGTTTTTCAAAGTGACCATTTAAAAATTGGCTATTACAGGGCTGAGAAGTCTAACCATGGCTACCCCATCTCTCTGTTCATAAAATTCATTATCCCGTTGGAAGTAGCTTGTAGGGAGGCAATGTTGAAACAGGGCTGTGATGTCCTTAGGGAAAATCCGTTTAATGAGTGTGATGGTGTCTGCCATGGGGACATTGGTGAATAGGGAGATCACATCAAAGCCAATCAGTTTTTCATTATACAGAAGAAGAAGGTAGTAAACAGAAAAAACCCCAAGATAAATAACACAAGAATAATAAACAGAAAAAGACCAAATCATAAGACTGTAACACCACAACTGAATGGAACTTAATATTCTAACAAATTAACATATAACCACAATTCCTTCTATCTTCTTTTATCCCATCTAGCATTCTATTCTTAGATGATTTCATTAACACCCATTGATATTTGTCAATTTAACAAATACCTTAGCATATTTATGTTATTGATTTCGCCTCATACTGATGCTTCCTGCTCCTCCTCAAACCCAGAGTTTAGCTTTCAGTTTACAAAGTTTGTCAATTTCGCCTTTGTAGCATATTCTCTTACTTTATCCTCACAACTTTCCATGTTTGGGCAACTCTCAGTCTTTCAGCTATTAACTCTCTGGCAGCCATTAACATATACCAGTGGTGGCGAACCGATGGCATGGGTGCCAGAGGTGGCACTCAGAGCCCTCTCTGTGGGCACGTACAAACAGAGTGCCCCCCCCACACACACATCTAGGCTGGCCTGGGCCGCTGGGCTCGATTATTAGCATTAAACCTAAGACCTAGTTTTGGGGAAGCAGTGTAGGTAACCCTGTTAAGCGCTGTTAAACCCCACTGATTTTCATGCGAAGAACTAAAGCACGATCCTTTACCTGGGAGTAAGCTTGGTTGCTGGAAATGGGACTTGCTTCTGAGTAAACCCTCCTAGGGTCGTGATTCACCCGTTGGAAGAGTTGCATGGTAACTTCAAAGCAAAGCCACCAACTACCACCAAGCTTACTCCTGAATAATGCACGCGTTGGAGCTAACCGTTTTTCCTAAACTAAAATCTATGGCACGGGTGCCAGAGGTGGCATTCAGGTTAAATTGCCATGTTGGCACTTTGCGATAAATAAGTGGGTTTTGGGTTGCAATTTGGGCACTCGGTCTCGAAAAGGTTCGCCATCACTGACATATACAAACATAATTCCTTACGTTTCTTTTGAAGAAGAAGAAGAGTTTGGATTTATACCCCACCTCTCTCTCCTGTAAGGAGACTCAAGGTGGCTTACAAGCTCCTTTTCCTTCCTCTCCCCACAACAGACACCTTGTGAGGCAGGTGGGGCAGATAGAGTTCTGAAGAACTGTGACTAGCCCAAGGTCACCCAGCAGGAATGTGGGAGAGTGGAAACACAACAGATTCACCAGATAAGCCTCTGCCATTCAGGTGGAGGAGTGGGGAATCAAGCCCAGGGGAATCCACGTGCTCTTAACCACTATACCCCGCTGGCTCTCTTTTGGAAAGTTCTCAGGAAGAATACATGTGTCAAAGGTGATGTATTGGGTGACTCATGTTCACCAGTACCCAAGAACAACTTTCCCTCTGTCTGAGTCATTTTTGTAATTATTTGCCTTTTCTTTATATAATACATAGCATCACACACAACTGGACCGTATCTTTTAAAATAAATGTATATATAAAGAATTGTTTCTCTTTTGTTTGGGATCAGTGCTGGAGGTGGAGGGACACACCAGCAAAGTCAAGTTAGGGATATTCCAGATTTTTGACACGCTGAGCCCCAGAGGTTCACCTCACTGAATTAGGCTGTAGGCAGAGGTGGGATCCAACCAGTTCTCACCACTTCTCTAGAAGTGATTACTAATGTTTTCTGAGTGCCGAGAAGCGGTTACTAAAGCAGCCTCCCTGCCCAATAGGGACTGGAGGTGCGTGTGTGTGCGGCGCTGGCCACTGTTTGAATCCCACCACCATCGGAACCTGTTATTAAAATTTTTTGGATCCCACCACTGGCTGTAGGTGGTGTGAAAGGCCTGAACCTAAAGCAGATGTTAGCAGTGGTGGGATCCAAAATTTTTAGTAACAGGTTCCCATGGGGGTGGGATTCAAACTGGTGTAGCGCCAATGGGGATGGGTGGGGCATTCCGGGGGCATGGCCAGGCATTCCAGAAGCGGGGCATTCCGGGGTGGGGCTGTGGCAAGGACACAGCCGCTACGCCGGTCCTTGGGCGGGAAACGAATGCACGCAGGCGCAGGCTGCCACGCACGCCGGTGCACCTCCTGCTAGACTGCTTCAAGTTCTGCACGCTACTGCTGAGAGGAGGGGCGTAACTAAGGCAAAAATCACGTGGCAAAATCACCCATTAGTAACCCCCTCTCGACACACACAAACAATTAGTAACCTACTCTGGGGAACCTGTGAGAACCTGCTGGATCCCACCTCTGGATGTTAGTCAGAGCAGACATTACTGACTCTGATGTACGAACGGCCTGACATAGCTTCATGTGTTCAGATATGTATTGAAGCTGAATTGAAATTACAAGGCACCGGGATGACGACTCTTTTTCTTTTTCCTTTGTGAATGAATATATGTGCTAAAAACTGTTCATTTCTCCCATTCTTTCCGAGGTATATATCACTGCCACTAGGAATTTAATTCCAAACCGCGTTTTAATTTTTTCCCCCTGAAAGTATTGTGTCTGAGCTCTGAGGCACTTTCGAAGGTCTTTGTGGTACTGAGGAAGAAACCCTCTTCAGTGACTGGTGTTGGATTCCAGTTTAATTTGAACAAATTACAATTTTATATATTTCCTTTAGCTTAATGGTTACAAGAAGTAATTTATCTTATCTCTGCAATGAGGAAAACAATTTGAGGCAATTTCTGGCTGAGGTGTCTTTTACTTCACATAAATTCTACTCTCTCTCCCGCTCTCTTTCTTATTATCCCTGTGACCATATTAGGATTTAACTCCATTTTCTCCTGGGCCCTTCACAGTGTCAGTGGCTAACTGCCTATACAGCTTAGGGGACAGATTGGTGGCGAACCTTTGGCACTCCAGATGTTATGGACTACAATTCCCATCAATTGCACAATTGGCCATGATGGCAGGGGCTGATGGGAATTGTAGTCCATAACATCTGGAGTGCCAAAGGTTCGCCACCACGGGATTAGAAGAACATAAGAACATAAGAAAGAGCCTGCTGGATCAGACCAGAGTCCACCTAGTCCAGCACTCTGCTACTCACAGTGGCCCACCAGATTGGTCCTTGGGGGGGTGAGAGACAGGGGGAGGGGGGAGGGGGCTTCTCAAGGGCTTGCTGATGCCACAAAGGGCCCAGATTGGTCTTTAGGGGAGTGAGAGAGGGGCCTCTCCCAGATGTGCATATGCTGCACAAGCCCCTGGTTTTGTCCTGGGGGGGGAGATGAGGGGACAAGGAATGGTGGGGCTCTGCTGGGCCCTGTGCAGCATCGGTGGCTAACTGCTGATGCCCCACAGAGCCTGGCTTGCTGCTGGGTTGGGAAAAGGCAGGTGGGGGAGTGGATGGAACATCTGATAACCTTTCAACCAATGGGCACTTCAGAAGTCCTGCATGCCCATTGGCTGGGGGAGTTTGTCGTTGGATGTTCCAAACCCTTCGCGGATTATGTATAAGGATAGGAAGGATTCCAGTCAGAAATCTGGCTTCTGTTAGGTCTCGAACCTTGACTCAATAAATGGACTCTGTATGGTTGATCAGCAGTGTTTATTGATAGTTATCGGAGCACCCAGCTTGTTGAAGCCCGTTCTGAGGAGACTGGGTTTTGCTACTTCCTTTATTCCGATGTTAATCCCCTCTCCCATTTCCCCAAGGAATGTGAAAAAGAGTTAGTTTGGAGCCGAGGCGCCCCAAGGTCGGCAATAGATAGAGATAGAGCCACCTGGCATCCTGCCCCCACAAAACAACAGAAACATCCCATTTCCCACGAGACCAAAGTGTCAGGGGAAAGCCTAGTTATCTACTTGGCATGTGAAGCCATAAAGCCAAGATCAAGGAAAGAATGTCCCAGGATGGCAGTGATAACATATAGCAGGCTGGTTACACATACCTTTTGGCAATTAAACTGAGCTAGGAATCATTTCGATCAACTAGATACAACCCCCCTAACAGTTTCTAGGCTATTATCACACTGTTCTCTCTTTACTTCGGCCCCTTCTCACTGTCTTTCCTCCAGTTGATTGGCTGACTCTCATTCAACCCCCCCCCCCACTCACTGCCTCTCTCAAGTGTCAACCAATCACTTCTCTCATCCCTCTTTCGCCCACCATTCTACAACTTACCTGTCTTTTAAAGACACAAACATGCAGGCACAGGTACATTTTGTGAAATAATGTTCTTGCCCTTTAAATGATTTCTCTTTTTGGTGAAGGGAGATTAAAATTTATGTAGTATTCATTTGTGGCCCTTTCCTTACACTTATTTCAACAGTACTTTTCTTTCTAGTACCTGGCATTTGGTTGGTAGTATTTGGAGCTTTGGAGTAACCATCTTCACAACTCCCTCTTGACTGTCATTTCCTTTTTAAAAAGTTGATCATCCTAGGATCAGTGATGTCATCAACTTCAGACTTCACTCAGAGCCAAGGAAGCGAATGCCCTCGTTCAGAATTGGCTTTATTTGCTCTTGAGGGAATTACCAGGTGGATAAAACTCCTGATGAGCTGCATGAAAATGTCACTCTAGGAAGAAAGTCTTATCCTTTTCCTGTAATATTAATAATATTAATAATCAATAATCATTGTAATATTAATAATATAAATAATCAATAATCATTGTATATAAAAAAATTAAGTGTTCCTGGGAAGACCAGCTTTGAAAGAGAAAAGTACCTAGGGCAGGGGTGTCCAACTCTGGCACTTTAGATGTTCGTGGACTACAATTCCCGTCAGCCAATTGGCCATGCCAGCTAATGGGAATTGTAGTCCATGATCATCTGAAGTGCCAAAGTTGAACATCTCTGGTCTAGGGTGAAGAAATGTGAATGAGTGGCAGAAGTGGTACAATCTTTCTGGCCCTCAAACTTCCCCCTTCTTTCACATCAAAAACCTGCCAGCCCAGCAAACCTTTGTCACAGTTTTCAATATTTGTAATCTTTACTCTGAAAATGTTGCAGAATTCTTATAAGTCTCATTCTGCAAGGAAGCTGTTCTGTGTACGTGGCCACCTCTAAGGCCCCTTCTGCACATGCAGAATAATGCACTTTTAATCCACTTTCACAATTGTTTCCAAGCGGGTTTTGCTGTTCTGCACAGTAAGATCCAGCTGCAATGTGCATTGAAAGTGGATTGAAAGTGCATTATTCTGCCTGTGCGGAAGGGGTCTAACTTTGGTTGACTCCTAACTTAGTTCTTTCGGAGCTGTGACGTTTTCTTCAGGATAGCTCTGTCCTGTCTGAGGTCTGGGTGGGAAGAAAGCTCCAAGGCTTTTGGCTGCTGAGCTATTTCCAGCCAGACTAGCAGATTCTGCCCCTGCAGTGGACTCTATCCTGCCAGCAGCAGTCTGAATAATGAGCCCAGTGTACTCATCTAGTCAGAATGGCTCTCGGTCTTTTTAAAATATGGCCCTCTTTGGGGTATGAGCTAAAAAACAATTACTGAAAGAGAACTTCCTGGCTCCCTTTCCATTTGTATTTTGAATGAGAAATATTTCTCGTTCGGAGGAGAATCAGACACGTTCATTTTTACAGAAACCTGTACCTCTGAGATCCAGCAGAGGTTTAGAATCCACTAGAATGTTAAGCATAGGTTATGCCTTCCCTCCCTCCCTCCCTCCCTCCCTCCCTCCCTCCCTCCCTCCCTTCCTTCCTTCCTTCCTTCCTTCCTTCCTTCCTTCCTTCCTTCCTTCCTTCCTTCCTTCCTTCCTTCCTTCCTTCCTTCCTTCCTTCCTTCCTTCCTTCCTTCCTTCCTTCCTTCCTTCCAGGATTATTGTCTTGATTTTCAACAACGACAAAACACTTTTCAAAGTCGGTCAGAAATCTTCCTAAAACAATAGAAGTGGAATATAACTTTAAACAAACAGCTTTTTTAAAAATCCATCAACTGACCAAATTTGTGATTGCCAAAACAAATAGCGTTGAACTTAAAGCGTGAAAGGCTAGCTTAAACTATTGCTTTTCACTTTGGCTGACAGGAAAATCTGGGCTAATTTCTTCTTCTTCTTCTTCTTCTTCTTCTTCTTCTTCTTCTTCTTCTTCTTCTTCTTCTTCTTCTTCTTCTTCTTCTTCTTCTTCTTCAACATCATCATCATCATTATTAAATTTGGTATACTACCCACCCCTGGAGGGCTCTGGGCGGTGTACAAGATAAAACTAATACTGAAAGGTTTGAGGCCAGCCAAGCCTAAAAAACAAGGACTGTATATATAGGGATACAAGGCAATGAGGTATAAGCAGTTAGTTTGAGTATAATTTCAATAGATACTTCATAAAGCGTTCATAAAGATACTCAAACTAACTGCTTATACCTCATTGCCTTGTATCCCTATATATACAGTCCTTGTTTTTTAGGCTTGGCTGGCCTCAAACCTTTCAGTATTGGTTTGACTGTATATATTTGCTGATCTGTTCAAGATAAAACTAATACAGTAACCAATACAGAGATAAAACCAATACAACAAAACACAATCCATAATTAAAAGTGCATTAAAAAATTACAGGATCCACATCACACAAAACCTTTTAGGCTTCTAGGCATTTAGACTTCTAGATGGTAGGTCCCCCCCCCCCTTTTAGTTACCTGGAAGCCCTCTGGGGATGGCGCCGTGGGGCAGTCACGGCCCTGTCCCCAGCCGCCTCAGGATCTGGATCGGGCTGTTAGAGACGCTTGCAGTTTACCAATAACCAGGCCAGGGACCAGATTTCGAAAGCTTCCTGGGCAATTTCAAACATCGCAGCATAATGGATGTAACAGGGCAAGCCTTAACTTGCAAAAGCAATCATTTCCCTCCCGAAAATAACAGGATACAAATGTGAGAGAGCAGGCTTCTATGAATCAGCTTATACTTCAGGACATTTTCTCTGGAAGAGTCTCTGCTTAGGTCTCAGGGGTTGCCTGCATATGAAAACGGAGGCTGGGATTTGATGTTGCCTTAATGGACTGGTTGGCAGCGGCAGCCAGAAACGCTGTTGTCTGCGGAGTGTTTCCTTCAGGCTGTTGTTCTGTTTGGGAGTCACACTTGGGTAATTTCCTAGAGTGCCATGTCGCTTGGTGTATGAAATTGTTCTCTTTTTGACTTGGGCGAGGCTTGGGTTTCTCTGTTGTTTCCTGTCATTTGAGCAGCATCGGATTTGTTCATTTCAGGAAGCGTAAAATGCATCTAGTCAGACCGAAGGGCCTGAAAGCCACAGGAAATCCTGCACTCACAGTAAATTAGAGCTGTGCCAAAAAATAACTTGGGTTTGGGATTTGGGAGCAGCATTTTGGCAGAATACAAATCGCAGTCATTCGGCTTTTCCATTCATGTTTGGTATTACCGTTTCTCTCAGGCTCGTTCCGCGCAGCGTATTTATAACGAGTCGCGATCATTATAAATGAACTCGTTTCCCCTTTTTATTAATGGAAAATGAATTCATTTATAACTATTGCGACTCGTTATAAATCGGCTGTGCGGAATCCGCTTTAGGGAGCCCGTGTGGTTTAATGGTTAAGAGCAGCAGATTCGGATATGAAGGACCAGGTTTGATTCCTCGCTCCTCAACATGAAGCTTGCCGGGTGATCTTGGGCCAGTCACAGTTCTCTCTGAACTCTCTTGGCCCCACCTATCTCAGTAGGTGCCTGTTGCGGGGAAAGGAAGAGAATGTGATTGTAAGCCCCTCTGAGGCCCCTTCCGCACACGCAAAATAATGCGTTTTCAAACCACTTTCACAACTGTTTGCAAGTGGACTTTGCTCTTCCGCACAGCTTCAAAGAGCACTGAAAGCAGTGTGAAAGTGCGTTATTCTGCACGTGCGGAATGAGCCTGAGACTCCTGAAGGTAGAGACAAGCAGGGTATAAAAGACAACGGTTATTGTTGTGGTTGTTTAAATACAGGTGGACATTTTGCTTCTCAACTTTGGGTTCTGTGCCAGTTTTGCTGGGACAGAAAACCCTTTTCAGAAACCCTAACAAGTTGCCAGTAGATCGTAGTGAATTATGCTTATTCAACACTGGCATGGATAACTTAAGTTTGGAGAGAAGTAGAAAAATTTTACTTCTACTGCAATATTTGCTGCATTGGGCAAGAAAAAGAGGGGGGGGATCTTATTTTGTGATCGTTTCTAAAGACAGATGGCCAAATGTACTGCGCATTATTAGGTTTTGATGCTGGGAAATAACCACGACGTCTAGATTTCCTGCTTTTGACTTGGTGTTGATTTTTTTTTGCCAGCATGGCAAATCCTATAGGCTCATTCCACACATGCAGAATAATGCACTTTCAAACTGCTTTCAGTTCAGGGAGCAGCAGTGGCGCAGGAGGTTAAGAGCTCGTGTATCTAATCTGGAGGAACCGGGTTTGATTCCCAGCTCTGCCGCCTGAGCTGTGGAGGCTTATCTGGGGAATTCAGATTAGCCTGTACACTCCCACACACGCCAGCTGGGTGACCTTGGGCTAGTCACAGCTCTTTGGAGCTCTCTCAGCCCCACCCACCTCTCAGGGCGTTTGTTGTGAGGGGGGAAGGGCAAGGAGATTGTCAGCCCCTTTGTGTCTCCTACAGGAGAGAAAGGGGGGATATAAATCCAAACTCTTCTTCTTCTTTGAAGCTGTGCGGAATAGCAAAATCCACTTGCAAACAGTTGTGAAAGTGGTTTGAAAACGCATTATTTTGCATGTGTGGAAGGGGCCGTAGACATCTGCTAGTGATGTAAGATGCTTTTTACGTTTTGATCTAGCTCCAGCTGAAGTGGTGAACCCGCGTTTCGGCTGTGTTGCACCAGACTCCCAGGACTGAATGTGTAACAAAATCCGTGCATGCAGAAAGCTAGCACCTCAGGTTGTAGACTAATCTCTCCCTTGCAAGCTGTTTTCCATGTGCGGGGATCTTTTATTTTGGGTACGGCAGGTTATTTAGCAGTGTGACCTCTCTGCTTGTACTCTGAAGTAGCACAGCCCAGATCTAAGTTTTCCCCTATGACAGCACTAGACTTCAGGGGCACCCTTGTGAATGAAGTTTTTTGCCTCTCGGTTCAGTTGCCTTTCTGTGGCAGCCATTTGAACGCGGTCCATTCAGAAATAGAACTTGCCTGTGCGTTTTCCATGTCCCACCCCTTCATGGCTTTTATTTTTAGCAACATGTATTCCATCACCGTTTAAAAGCCATCGGTTATCAGCGGCAGATCTTGGAATTTCTTCCTCTCTTTCCCTCCCGCCCCCTCTCCCTGCCTTTTATAACCAGCTTGCTGCCTTCCCTTGCTAAAGGATAGCGAATAATAGGCCGCCCTGCCTTCCCTTAATAGATCCGCTTGCTGTCGTGAACTTGCAGCCAGAGAATCGTCCTTAAGGTGGTTCGGCGCGGTCCCTAAACTGATACTGTCCCTGCAGGCGGAACATGTTGAATCTGTCTTGGGCTAGCCGGGTGACGTTGCTTCTGCCAAAAGGAGCGCCGCATCTTCCGCACGGCGAGACAGAAACATCCCAGACAGCGCAGTCAACCTCAGAATAGCCAGGAGAGACCCCTTTCTTTTTCCCCGCTTCTCTCCCCCACCTTCCCCGACACACATTATTGCAACATTTATTCCCTTTTGCAAAAAAAAAAAGGCTGGAAAGACATGAGCCCCAGATGCAGCCGGGCAGTCGAAGCCCACCCGGCTGCTTTAACAGATTTAAAATCCTCACCTTTTTCCCCCTCCGGGCGAGCTCTGCCTCTTCTTCCTCCTCCTCCTCACTCCCACGCTTGGTATTAAAAAAAAATGCTGGAAATGAAAAGCAGCCGAGGTCTCTCTCTGAGTTGCTGATCCCCGAAATCGCCACTAATTGCCCAGCATCATGTTCTGGGCAGGCAGAGAGAAGAAGAGGGACATGTAGATTTCATTCAGTGCCTTCAAGACATGTCTTTTCTGTAGTCAGGGAGAGAGAGAGAGAGAGTGTGGAGAGAGAGAGAGGGGGAGAGAAAAAAACCCAGAGATCAATGCATTTGAAACTGACAGAGAGAAGGAATGCTTCTTGGTAGCACATGCTGAGGATCGTGTGTGTGGTGTGAGTGTGAGTGTGAGTGTGTAGATGGTTTGTGCAGAGCAGCGAAGCCGAATCCCGATCCTTATGCTCCTTGTTTACTGAGATGTTCTTTGCATGTTACTGTGCCCTCCGGACTAACGTGAAGGTAAGAGCGGACCAGAGAGCAATTTGACCAAAAGAAAAGAAATGTGCGTTGTGTCTTTCTCTTCTTTCTTTTTCTCATCAAGAACCCCCCACCCCCACCCCAAGCAGCTGCAGAAAAAATGTCTACCTTTGTGTTTCTTGGTATTCCGCGATTGCTGCCTGCCAGGGCACATTATTACAGGTGGTTGGGAAGGCTTTGTTTTATCGTTGTCTGCCTTGGCTTAATTGGAGAGACGGAATTTGCAGTCTGATGACCTCCGGCGGGGGGAAGAGGTTTGCAGCTTGAGCGGTAGTTTTGCATGGCTGAATTGTAGGCGAAGATTCCCCCCACCACCACCACCCTTGAAAAGTGTCCCAGTAGGCCTGGAACAAGGCTCCAAAGGTTCCTGTTCGGTGCCGCTATCCCTCGAGGCTGAAAGCGCAGGAATCAGAATGCACAGGACCTGGCTTCCTGGTTTCCTCCAGTGATGCGAGCTTGCTTGTTTTCATGCTGACAGTCTGTCTGCAAAGCCGGGGAGCTGTCTGCTGTAGCTAGACTCTTGCGCCGATCCAGTTCCGACTTGCCACTCTAAATGCACTCTAGCCAAATGCGAAACAGTGCCCGAGGATATCTGCTGGGCATCTATGTCTATGCAAAAATGTCTACATTTTAAAACAATCTTTCTGGCTTCCTTCGTTATGTCACTGCTGTTCAGCCTTCCCATCCCCTAGTGACATGTGCTATTTTTTTGTGCTTAATTGGAGCCCCCCTACCCCGAAAGTTCAGTGTCAAAGTTGCCAAATTTCTCCCCTCCTTGGCAGCTGAGGACAAACCGAGTTGAAATGATCACCGACATTCCGCTGCTCCGCTGTGAAGCAGGCAACTGGGCCAGCCAGCCGTAGGAATAGAGTTGCATAATTTAAATGAATTACAGTCTCCTGGCAGCCCATTGGGGAAGTATTGCCGGTGTTCCCGTTATGTCAACCATGGAGGATTGTCTGTGCAAGCATGAAAATCCACATCAAAGGGAGGCAGATACCTGAGCTCGATTTTGTTTTAGAGCTGAAGGAGGATTTGTGAAATGTATCTGGTCCCTCCGCTCGATGTTGCTGGGAAAGTTTGGTTTTTCTGCCTACATGTTTGTGTGTGGGGATGTCGCTGATACAAATAAAGAGACTGAAGGTACACATCCCTTGGAGATTTTGATCGGTGGACATGTCAATTACGTCAGTCAGGAAGAACATCCAAAACTTGGTGGCAGTTAAGATTGACTTCCGGGCAAATTTTTGTGAATGGCCAGATACTTGGAGGCAGATCGCTGAATGTGACCATCTCCTAATTGCAGTTCCATTCATTCACAAGTGACTGGAAAGTGGGGAAATGCATGTTATCTATTTCTGAACAGTCATTGCATTCTTCTTGAATTTAAACATGAATGTCAACATTCCCCAAGTCTTCGGACATTTGTTGAAACATGTAAGGGTTAATGTGGAGTGGCGGTTGTAGCATTTGTATAAAGGAAAGGAGAATTTAAATTAATTAATAGACGATAGCGGGAAATCTTGCGCCTTATCTGGGCAATATATATTGTTACCCAATGGTGCCAGACAATGTGCATTGATTTTTGGTGTTGGTGTTTTCAACAACAGCTGGATAGCTTCCGTAGCCTCCAAGGAAACTTTCATCTTTGGCTAAGACGTGTACATGATTCACCAGTAGGTACGTTGACTGGATAATGTGTGTTGCGCCACTGGTCAGGATTGACTTGTGAATATTCGCCAATTGTCCCAGCCAATGTGTGAAATGAATACATTGTTCCTTTATACATTTCAATTGGTTCATGTGAATGTGTGCATTTCCCATTCAACTTATATTGGCTATAACTTACCAGGCCCAATAGATGGCAACCGGAAAGCAAGCGTCATCGTTGCTTTTACTAGAAAAGTACCTGAACTCCGATCGATATATGCTACTAAAATGCCAGAACTTTGGTGAATGTTGACATTAACTGGTAACTCTTAAGTTTTACAAGGTGCAACAGAAATTGGAAATTTTTGTGTCAAGGAGATTTGTTTTTAACACTTTATACCAGTTGCATGATAAATATCATTTACCAGTAAGTCATGGTGTTGGACAGTTTGATGAAAGGTACTTCTCAGAAGTTCTTATTTTCTGGAAGAGTTTTCTGACCTCGCTTTCTGGCACCTTCTAATCTGACTGGCTGTTCAGGAAAATACTGGCAATGCAACATATACATATAGTTAACCAGAGTGGTGAGATTGCATGTCATTATATTTCAGATTACAAGTACAGGTAAAATTGTGAGGGTGGCTTTTTTGTTGTTGAAAACTCCAATTTATTATTTACATGGAGGAAGAAAAGTCAACAAACTTTCAAGAAAAACAGAACGAAGCTTTTGTGAATGCAATCTGCACTGTTGCAGGTGAATACTACGAATCGACAGCTTAACTTTTGGCCTCTTTATAATTAACATTTCGCAACCCCATTTCCCCTCATTCCTTCCACGTGACAACCAAAGCTAATAAACAATTTGGGGATTATCTGCATGTTCAGAACCATGTTTTCAGTTTTGAAGCAGGCATGTTGCTTCCTGTGTTGTCCCCCAAGAACAATGGGCAGAGGGTTTTCTACTGTGGGTAACCAGGTAACATTGACTTCTGATGCCTTCTCTCCTTTTCCCTGGTAGTGCCAGGATGGGGCCTGACATCACTGACTGGGACAAGGTACAAGGACTCACACCTGCCTGTGGGAAGGGGGAAGTGTCTTCACCTTCAGCATGTTAATGGACTTTTCCTGTGCCTCCGTTTTCCTTTGATGCTTGTAATTATAGTCAAACTAGAAGCAACCCTGGTGCCGTCCCATCAGGGGGAGGTGGCAGGTGGCTGGACACTATCACTGCGCTGTCCTTGAGATGCGCAACTCCCAAACATCCTTCTTTCAGTTGTATCGTTCTCATGTTCCATGGGAAACAGGGAGGGTGTTTTATGATGGGAATTCGAAGGCAGAGGTGGGATCCAGCAGGTTCTCACCAGTTCCCGAGAGTGGGTTACTAATTATTTGTGTGTGCCGAGAGGGGGTTACTAATTGGGTCTGCTTTTCCATTAGACATTCCATTAGGTCCAAAAATCATAAAGTCCTGTTGTTTCCTATGTGGCTGGTTAGTGAAGGTAGAAAATGGGATAATTCTCCCTGTTGGGCTGTTTTAAAAACATGTTTTAGAAATATGGTAAAGTTCCTTGTTTAAGGAAAGTCTCCTTCTTTTGATTTCTAGAAACAAAATTAGGTATTTGAAAGTATTAAGTATTTGACAGGCAGTCAATTAGAGGAGAAGTAGTTGTTTCTGTTGGCAGTAGACGATACGACTTGCTATAATGAGTTCAAATTATGGACAGAAAGATACCAGCTGGAAATTAGGAACTTTTTTTTACAGTAAGGGTTTTTTATAGTAACAGAGAAATTATTAATGCTCCGCCCCGGAATGCCCGGCCACGGCCACATCATGCCCCGCCCAACCCGATTGGCGCTACGCCACTGTTTGAATCCCACCACCATGGGAACCTGTTACTAAAATTTTTGGATCCCACCACTGTTCTAAGGGATAAATGTAACAGGCTCTCCATAGCCCAGCAGAACTGGCTTAGCTGGGCTTAATAAAGACTTCTGATCAAGTAACCAGAGTCCTCTGATTGACTTCAGACTTCAGACCTGACAGGTAGTCAAGAGTGAGGAGAAGGGACGGTGCTTTCTGGACGCCATTGGTGCTTCTAAAATTTCCCCGTGTGTGTCAGCTGTAGTACAATTTGTATCAGGAAGTTCCAGTCCCTCCTCATCCCCTCCCTCTGACTGATGATGTCACTTGCCTGTTGAGAGAATGGGGGGAAGCCACTGAGGAATGGCGCCTCCCCCTCAGTGGATATCGAACGGTGGGTGCATCAGTGTGTTGCCTTAATTTTCCAAGTTTAGAGCACAGCGTAATATATGCTATCACTGGAACACCCTTTGGGAACCTCGGCTGTAGAGAGTAAGCGAAGAAACATATAACTTGTCCGATTTCCTTGCATCTCAAATGAGTTCATTTCTCTTTCCCATTTGTCTGGCGGCACATTTATAATGCCGCTCCCAGATCTTCCATTAGTGTTCTGTATTTTAATGTGTTTGCCCTGGTATTTGACAGTCTGAAGCAGTAGCACTGCGAAAAAACACCTGTGCAAGGTAATTTAAAAACCACATTGGCTGGCTGGGATCCTAGGAAGGAGTTCTCTGTGCGATAGACAGTCTCTGTCACAGAACGTGATTCCTTTTCAGCTAAAATGTTGGCCGTTTATGCATGGAGTTCTTACCTCACAGCTGTTTGCTTTTCAGTGTGGTTTTCCCATTTTTTTCTTTTAGCAGGGGATTCTCCTGCTGCAGACTGTCCCCAGCCAAGCTGATTCTCAGTTTTTTCCTGTTCCTACTTCCTTTTTTTATCTAAGCAATCTTCAGCTAAGGAGGTTACCTGCCGCCATTTTGGGGGGTGGAGGTGCTGTCTTGGGTCTAGCATTAATTTGCTAGACGTGTACATTTTAGCTCAGTTTCAAGGGTCTAATGCTCAAGCAATAGATTCTCAGCATTTTAAAAAAGACAGCCCTTTTGAAGTGGGACCTGGAAGAGCTGGAAGAACAGGAGCAGCAGAGGCGTAAGAGATTAAGAGCTCGTGTATCTAATCTGGAGGAACCGGGTTTGATTCTCCACTCTGCCGCCTGAGCTGTGGAGGCTTATCTGGGGAATTCAGATTAGCCTGTACACTCACACACATGCCAGCTGGGTGACCTTGGGCTAGTCACAGCTTCTGGGAGCTCTCTCAGCCCCACCTACCTCACAGGGTGTTAGTTGTGAGGGGGGAAGGGCAAGGAGATTGTCAGCCCCTTTGAGTCTCCTGCAGGAGAGAAAGGGGGGATATAAATCCAAACTCTTCTTCTCTTCTTTGGGGATGGGATGGGATAACATCTGAAAATAAATAAATACCATTGGGTTGGTGGGGAAAGCTGAGAGGAGTGAGAAAACCTGAAGAAAGCAAAATGCATGTTGATTCCCTTCACTCTCCTTGGAAGAGGAAGAGAAGGAAGCGTGAAAAGGGGAGAGGCTTTGGGGGATTTCAGGGCCAGGAAAGAAAAAAAATAGTGTGGAAGGGGGGAAATAAGATGCCCCCACTAGTTTTTGTATGTCCCCTGCAGTGGCAGAGCTATAAGGGGATGGGTGGTGGAGGTGCTTGACTGAGCCCTGATCCAGCCAACTGCTATATGTATGATCTGGCAGTGAGTTGGATAAGTCGCTGGAACATGGCTGGCTGGCCAGGTGCTTGGTTTATGTGCTTATAAAATTGATGCCCCACGTTTCAGCCTTCATCAGGGCCACCAAGGGGACTTCGTTAATCTTTACCTAGCAAAACACGCCCGCAAATCAAAAGGGGGGGGGATGCAGAGCCAGGTGACAGCTTGTCATGTGAACCCCCATGTGTTTTGTTGCATAGCTTCATGAGAAGGATCAGAGTTTCTTTGGGTTGAGCTGATCCACAGTAACTGAGTCCTATTATTGACTGATACTCGTGAGCAGAAAAGAGCAAGCCACAGTAGTGCAGGCCCTGGTTATGTTCCAGGTTAGACTACTGCAATGCACTCGATGTGGAGTTGCTGCCGGGAGAGATAAGTGCTCTGAAACTTTAATTAAGAACATAAGAACATAAGAACATAAGAACAAGCCAGCTGGATCAGACCAGAGTCCATCTAGTCCAGCTCTCTGCTACTCGCAGTGGCCCACCAGGTGCCTTTGGGAGCTCACGTGCAGGATGTAAAAGCAATGGCCTTCTGCGGCTGTTGCTCCCGACCACCTGGTCTGTTAAGGCATTTGCAATCTCAGATCAAAGAGGATCAAGATTGGTAGCCATACATCGACTTCTCCTCCATAAATCTGTCCAAGACCCTTTTAAAGCTATCCAGGTTAGTGGCCATCACCACCTCCTGGGGCAGCATATTCCAAACACCAATCACACGTTGCGTGAAGAAGTGTTTCCTGTTATTAGTCCTAATTTTTCCCCTAATTTGGGCAGAATGCTGCAGCCATGATGTTGACTGGAGTGGATCTTGGGATGCATGGCATCTCTCCAGTCACCAGATCCCCATCTGTTTCTGGGCACAATGAACAGTGCTGATGTGAACCTTCAAAGTTCGGTGTGGCTTGGAGACAGCACACCTGAGGGATCTTCTTTCTGAACCCACCTTACCGATATGGCCACCTTACAAGGCCCTGAATTGGGTGCCCCCACCTTCTGAGATTAGGCCTCTGACAACCCAGGATGGGGTCTTTCCAGTAGTGGCACCAAAACATTGGAATTCTCTCTCCGGTGAAACTCAACTGTCCCTTTCTGTCACCGTCTTCCACCAATAGATGAAGACTTTATTTCATCTGGTGTTCCCTCAGCGATCCCTCCTCCCTGCTCTGTCTTTTAATTGTTCTTTGAAGTACATTTCTTTTACTGTATTTTCACTTGCTTTCAATTGTGTAAACAATGCGCTTCTGTTGTCAAGGTTTCTAAGATGTGCTTTTGCTATGCACGCCCTGTTGATTGCCCAAAGAAACACAATACAGAGGAAATGAGTCTGCAGTGCCCGCTCTCTTACTTTTTTGTAAATAAATAGGTACAAAATAATCTTTTATTCTAACTTTTTTTGTCCGTCCACGTTTCACTGCCACCAGGAATTCAATCCCATACTCCTTTATAATTTCTCCTGAGGTGGTATGTCCGAGTTTAAAGCAGTTTCAAAGGGCTTCATAGTCCTGAGAAAATTACTAGTGTGGGATTCTGGTTACACTTAACAAATGAAAATTTTATTTATATATATATCTTTACCTTAAAATGTTTCAAGAAACAAATTACAATAAATAAAACAAACTGCAGCAACAGCTTCTGCTGAGGTGACTTTCATTTTACATCAATCCACTCACCCACTTTACATCTCTGAGACCCTATTAGGATTTGACACCTTTTCTAGTCTCTCAGGGTTTCTACCTATTCCTTTAGCAATTCTACACTTCATATAACGTTGTAGGTTTAGCACAGACATTCCCTCTGTTTCCCAATTTAGCACAGATTCTTCCCAGTCACTCTCCAGTGACAACCAATCACATCTCTCTCTCATCTCCCTTTCACCCTCTTCTGTCTACAATGTACCTCTCATTTTAAAGAAACACACACACAACATTTTAAATTGTTAAAATGTCTTTTTCTTTCTCCCAGCGTCTGGGATAGATCTTCACATGGTGAATCAGCAAAAATGGAATTAACTTGTAATTAGAAGCCAAATAAATATTTGCAGGGTCAAAGTTTTTTTTTAAAAGCAACTATGTCTCTTCTACTTCGCCTTGGGGCCCTGCCCATTAATTGTGTTTGTGAAATGCTTTCCCTGTGATTTTCAGTGTGTTTTTCATTCATGTTTCTTGTGGCTCTAATGTACGCCATTTTGGAATGATTTCAGGGATGCTTCCCTCTCTCCTCCAAATGCTAGGGTACACAAACTCCCTGTTTTTGATGGGCTGTTCTTTCTCCCCCTTTGCCAATCTGTTCAGGAGTAGACATGGCAGTTTTCCACTTGATTTTGTGGATGCATTGAAAATGGTTGGGGGTTCCATTTGTCAGGTGTGGGAACCCACAGGGGCCAAAATGCGGGGAAAGGCAGACTTAAACATTACCGTCCTGTGTGCTGGTAAATATTTTTCTGGGCTGTCATCCATTCCTGCCCCAGAAACCTCCTCTGGATCTGCCCGTGGTCCTGAAACCATTGATGAAACAGATCTGGGGATTTGTTTCAGCACCAAGGATAGCTCAAGAGAAGTCTTCTAGGTCCGTGAACAATGATAGCCAAGGTCTGGCACTGTTTGGTGCTGCTGACCCCCTCCCTTCTGATTTCACTTCCCGATTCCTTCCATAGCTTCATTTCTGATCTTCACTACCTGATTATGAGGGCCAGGTCTTCTTAGCCTGTTCCTGGCAGATACTTTGTATTCATGGTCTGGGCTCGTGATGAACTATTCCAGCTTCTTGCATCCAGCTGTTTTTATCCCATCCTTCCTGCAAGGAGCTATTGGTGGGATATGTGGTCCCCCTATTTTGTCTCAAATCCTGTGATTGAAAAAGGGGGGTGCCATCCAGATAAGGAGGCGTCAATGGGAAGGAGGGGGGCAAGAAGGAGGCAGAAAGAACTATTGGAGGGACAACTGTGCCCGGTCTGGATCCGACTGCTTTTGCTATGGAAACCCGAATGATTGTTTATGTGACTTCAGAATATCAAAGGCGCTTGCATGTTCAAAAAGTTTGGGGACCCTGAGTAAGATCATCGGTCTGCCTGTCAAGTTTAAATCCCATCCACGCCCCTACGTGCAGCTCAGGACAACGCATTCAATTCTCGCCTCCCAGTTTTGCCCACATGGGAATTCTGCCAGGAAGATTCTGCCAAGAACATCCGGTGAGCTTTATGGCACAGAAAACATTTGGACCCAGATCTTCCATATCCTACACCAGTGTCATAAACACAGTCCTACTCGAGCTTGCCACTGGTTACTGGATGGCTTGATGTTGGTAGAATGAGCGTGGAAAATGTGACTTGCTTCAGTGCCAAGCTATTCCAGATAATGCATGCGTAAGGAATTTGTACAGGAAAAAAAGAAACAGTGTTTGTATGTTGTGTAGTTGTTTGTACCGGTTCCCATGTTGGGATATAACTTTGTTCAGCATGGTTATAGTGGTTAAAAGCAGGTGGATTCTAATCTGGACAACTGAGTTTGACTCCCCACTACTCCACCTGAGTGGCGGAGGCTTATCTGGTGAACTAGATGTGTTTCCGCACTCCTGCATTCCTGCTGGGCTCGTCACAGTTCTTCAAAACTCTCTCAGCCCCACCTGTCTCACAAGGTGTCTGTTGTGGGGAGAGGAAGGGAAAGAAATGTGTAAGTTACCTTGAGTCTCCTTACAGGAGAGAAAGGTGGGGTATGAATCCAAATTCCTCCTTGTCCTCGTCGTCCTCGTCGTCCTCGTCGTCCTCATCATCCCCCTCCCCCTCCCCCTCCCCCTGCTGCTGCTGCTTCTTCTTCTTCTTCTTCTTCTTCTTCTTCTTCTTCTTCTTCTTCTTCTTCTTCTTCTTCTTCTTCTTCTTCTTCTTCTTCTTCTTCTTCTTCTTCTTCTTCTTCTTCTTCTTCTTCTTCTTCTTCTTCTTCTTCTTCTTCTTCTTCTTCTTCTTCTTCTTCTTCTTCTTCTTCTTCTTCTTCTTCTTCACAATTGTGAGGAGCCCACCCATCTTTCCCCCTTTGCTCCTTGTGATTGTTCCTTTGGGTTGCCACAAACTCCCCACCCCTTCTTAATTCGTGGGCCCTCTGTCTTATCTTAAATAAACTGAAATTCCGCGAACCATGAAGGAGCACTATAAATAATACACAACAGGAGAGATAATCGAGGACTGGAACTATTTTAGATGGAGTTAGCAAAATAGAGACTTATTTTTCATGCTCACAGCTAGCTTTGCTGCTCTTGATTACATGTCTGACTGGAAATGATAGCCTTGGTGAACTTACCTGACGGATGGAATTTGGTAAACTTTAGCATATACTGCCCCTCTTTCTTTTAACAAAGTGCATTTCTGAGATGGTAAAATAGCAAAGCCAGCTTTTTGGATGCTCGCATGTATGCCAATTTCTCTTCGACTTGGCTGTAATAATATGGTGGGGAACAATAAACATGTCAAAATGTCGTAAAATTATGTATGGCAACCATTTCCTTGTGTTGATTATGAAGTTTGTGCATTGGCAGGGAAAAGGAAACTTGGCTTTTGTGGCGGTTTCTTTCCATTAGTATATTTGTATAATATTTGTTTAGAAAGGTGACAAATAAATTTTAGCGCAAATCGGTGTATTTCTTTAAGATTTCAGACTCTGTCAACCCCAACCTTCAAGCAGAATGGAGGGAAGTAATTTCTTTTGTTCAAGTTCTGATTTCTCTATTTTCTAATTTTGAAATATCGTTTCTACATTCTCCTCTGTTTGAAACGGATTGCGACGCAACGGAAGTGCAAATTTCAGTGCGGCAAAACCAAGTTGTTCAGTTGGCTTCTGCAGAACTCAGTATGCAGCCCTCCCTTCCGCCAAACTCTCCTGAAAAATCCTTATTAAAGTAATTGAAACCTTAGAAATCAAGTGAAAAACATACTATCACAGGCCCCTTCCGCACCTGCAGAATAATGGACTTTCAATCCACTTTCAATACACTTTGAAGCTGGACTTTACTGTGCGGAATAGCAAAACCCACTTTCAAACAATTGTGAAAGTGGATTGAAAGTGAAAGGAGCAGTGAAAGTGAGAGGAGCAGCAGTGGCGTAGGAGGTTAAGAGCTCCTGTATCTAATCTGGAGGAACTGGGTTTGACTCCCAACTCTGCCGCCTGAGCTGTGAAGGCTTATCTGGTGAATTCAGATTAGCCTGTACACTCCCACACACACCAGCTGGGTGACCTTGGGCTAGTCACAGCTTCTCGGAGCTCTCTCAGCCCCACCCACCTCACAGGGTGTTTGTTGTGAGGGGGGAAGGGCAAGGAGATTGTAAGCCCCTTTGAGTCTCCTGCAGGAGAGAAAGGGGGGATATAAATCCAAACTCTTCTTCTACTCTTCTTCTAATTCACAAGCCTCAATATATAGTGCACAGTGTGTTTATTGTGCTAGTGTGATTTCTAAACATCCACTGAACACTATACCTAACAGACTACCACTGTTCACTACTGCTTAATTCTAACACATAAAAAATACTTATTACCAAACATACCTCTCTTACTCATAACATTTCTTCTTCTTTTTCTTCCTTTCTTTCCTCCTGCATGTGCGGAAGGGGCCAAAGCACAACTATTGAAAAAAATCAGATGCTGGAAACTGGGGTGAACCAGGCTAATCTGATCTCATCAGAGCTGGAAAGCTAATCAGGGTCAGCCCTGATTAATATTTGGATGGGAGACCACCAAGAAAGTCCACGGTTTCCACGCAGAGGCAAGCAATGATAAACCACCACTGAATGACTCTTACCTTGAAAACCCCATGAGGGGTTGCATCAAGTCATCTGCAACTTGGTGGCATGTTACACACGCAAAGAATGGCCTCACGTGATTTTGCTGGGGAGGTAACTTCCTGCACCTGATCTGACAGGCTGCTCCTCTGGGATGGGGCCACTTCAAAAAAAAGGCCCTGGATCCTATCAACATTAAACATACCTCCGGAAAACAAGACACTTCTAGCAGGGGGCAATATGACGATATTAACTAGTGGATAGTCTTAAACAGGGCGGAAAGTGGCCTTCATTTATCAATATAGTGTGGCATTATCCTCCGTACCCTAATAGAGATTCTGCACTAGAAGAAGAGTTTGGATTTATATCCCCCCTTTCTCTCCTGCAGGAGACTCAAAGGGGCTTACAATCTCCTTGCCCTTCCCCCCTCACAACAAACACCCTATGAGGTAGGTGGGGCTGAGAGAGCTCTGTAGAGCTGTGACTAGCCCAAGGTCACCCAGCTGGCGTGTGTGGGAGTGCACAGGCTAATCTGAATTCACCAGATAAGCCTCCACAGCTCAGGCGGCAGAGCGGGGAATCAAACCCGGTTCCTCCAGATTAGATAAACGAGCTCTTAACCTCCTACGCCACTGCTGCTCCAGAGTTCTGGGAGTGTGGGAAGGGATAGAACAGTTTTACATGTTGCTGGTTAATCTTGACAACCATCCACTTGTATGGAAAATATTAGAATTAGATATCACCTTAACCTCCTACGCCACTGCTGCTCCTACACCACTGCTGAACTAGACAGTTTCAAGGCCTGTGTGAAAACTGATTGGCTGCAGACAGTGGCATACTGGGACTAAATTGCTCCCGAGGGCATGACCACCTCCCCAGCTGATAGCCATGTTTAGATATTTGAAGGAATGTCATGTTGGGGCGGGAGCAAGCTTGTTTTCTGCTGCTCCAGAGACTAGGACCAGGAGTCATGGGTTCAAGGTGAAGGAAAAGAGATTCCCCTAAACATCAGGAAAAACTTCTTGACTGTCAGGACTGTTTGACAGTGGAATACACTACCTCAAAGTGTGGTGTCCTTCGTTGGAGGTTTTTAAAGGGAGGCTGGATGGCCATCTGTCAAGGGTGCTTTGATTGTGTGTTCCTGCATCGCCGGGGGCTGGACTTGATGGCCCTTGGAGGTCTCTTCCAACTCTAAGATTCTATGATATTCAGGTTGAGAATATCTGAGACTCAAAGAAGGCCCCTGAGATTGACTGGAGCCCCATGGTTGAGGTAACAGAGGACCCGGTCACGACAATACAGAAATTTGGGAGAAATGATTCCATTAGCACAAAATAAGAGATAAGCAACGTTAAGTACAGATAGCCAGTCAACAAGTGGGATTTGGGATCCTCGGATACAGCAAGATAAGAAGGCCAATTGCAACTCTGAAATAGCAATTAATCCAGGCTTTTTCTGCCTAAGATAAAGGCAGTTCTAAACAACGGATGTGTAATCTCTTAATCAGCTTGCAAATTCGGCAAGCAAAAAGAAAGTGGGATTGTTGCAATGCAACATTAGTACATTATGGGTGAGATGGAGGGTTTACTTAGGACTTACCATCACTTAGTTTCGTGTCCTTGCTACAAAAGAGACAATTCCTTGTCTGTCAAGTAACGAACCGTTCCTCAAATCATCCCACATATGTCAGAAGGGAAAGGGTGACAGTTTTGATGGTTCAAGAGGCATTAATCAGAACCAATCCCATTAACTGTAACGGATGGAGAGAAACTTGCAATTGGCAATCAGAGACTTGCTAGTTTGCACCGCCTCCTGCCTTTTGAATACACTCATAGACAAACGGCTGCGAGAACACTGCACTTCAGTGGAGGTTTTAAATTTGACGTATTTGATCTTAAGCATGTTAAACTGTGAAAGCAACTTGTGAACATGTGAAATACATGCGTATAGAATTCGTTGACGGGTGTTCTCACATAGTAGAGTTTGATTTATATGGTGGCATGCTTTTGTTTCATTTGAAATGTGGCATTGGGGAAGAGTTTTATGAATACCGTGGACCGAAAAGACCAATAATGTGGTTTCCGCATGGCAGAATTATACCTGTGTAGAACCGGTTCCTTGCAATCCTGGTCTGTTTTATCCTGGTTTGTCTATTCGCACGGCTGCCCATTTTGTGAAGGAATCCAGTGACGACTGGGAGGAAATGCTCCAGCTTGTTTCGCACGAGCCCGGGACTTCTGTATTTACATTTCAAGCAAATCTGAGCATGCCCGGTGTCCCACATTCTGGTTGGGTGTTGTTTTTGAGTGGCAACTTGAATGAACATCAGGCAGGGAGATCAGGCAGCTGGGGTGGGGGTGGGGAATGAACTGGTTCTGCTCCCAATTGGTGTTCATACGGTACTAGGCTCTAGCAGGCTGACCCTGGGATTTTTGAAAAGAATCACTAATCTGGTGGTTTTTGAATACCTTGGGATGAGGGAAATATCGCGGGGCAAACCTGCTTTAAATCCGAAAACTGTGCGAACTTCTTGGCTACACAGGGATATTTCTCTTGCTCAACCCAGGATATTTTGACCGTGTGGAAATGACCTAAGTGAGTTCTACAGCCATTCAAGCCTGAACTCTCCCTTAAAGCTAACATGACTGAATTGAGGCCATCACACTATCAAAAGACATTTGTTCACACTGTGAGAAGACAGGAGTCACTGGAAAAGGCAATCATGCTGGAAAAATCTGAAGGCAGCACGAGAGGAGGAAGAGATGGATTGACTCTGTCAAGGAAGACCTGAGCAAGGTGGTTAACAGTAAAAAATTAATTCATAGGGTCACCCAAAGTAGATAGAATCATAGAATCATAGAGTTGGAAGAGACCCCAAGGGCCATCAGGTCCAACCCCCTGCAATGCAGGAACACCCAATCAAAGCCCTTCTGACTGATGGCCATCCAGCCTCTCTTTAAAAACCTCCAAAGAAGGAGACTCCACCACACTCCGAGGTAGTGCATTCCACTGTAGAAAAGCCCTGACAGTCAGGAAGTTTTTTTCCTGATGTTTCGGTGGAATCTCTTTTCCTTCGCCTTGAACCCATTACTCCTGATCCTTGATAAGGTTGCCAATTTGAGGTTGGGGAATTCCTGGAGACTTAGGGTGGAATCTGGGGAAGATGGGTTTGGGGAGAGGAGGGAAGTCGGGAGGGTATGACGCTATGGAGACCACCCAACCAAAGCTGCCATTTTCTCCAAGGGAACTAATCTTCATAATCTGAAGAATAGATGTAATTTCTGGGAGATCTTCAAGTTGGCCAAATACCTAGAACATACTGTGACCAGCAGTATCTCAACATGTTGTGTAAACAAAGTCGTAAAGGAGAGGGGGAAATAATCTTGTTCAACCCGCACTTCGGTTCTTTGGCTCACTTGATGCCATTTGATTTCGGAGCATGAGCACTAGCGTGCAATTTTCCCTTGCCGCGGGGGTTCTGCCAAAATGCTTTTGGTGTCTCTTCTGTAACATCTGGATTTATAGCGTTTTGTCCAAAAGTTCTATCTTTAAGTTAAAAGCCTGACGTCCATCTCTGACTCGAGGATACAGAAACAGCTTTCTGGGAAGAAAGTACTCTTTGTTAAACGCAGTTGGACGTGATTCAAATAAACACGACGATCGTGTTTTTCAAGCAGAGTTTGTTTGTGGAAGGATTCCTCTAGTTGGGACTGAGAACTGCTTAGCCAGTTCTGGGCAAAAACTCTGGCATTTGCCAAGATTGCTTTCTCAGTTCGGGCGGGGGGGGGGGGGAATGACTAACCCCTCAAGAATGTTTGAATTAAGTTAAGCGTTACCTTAATTCCAGGAATCTGAGCATTGACAGAGCATATTCCATGTGCTCTGTTCCACATAACGATTAAAGTAGAATTGTACATTCATATGCCACTTGCTGGGCCTGTTGTAGAATTCTCTGTTTGGGTCCTAGTGCCTGCCTAGTTCTATTTTCTTCCCACCATCTATTTGAATGCAAAAATTAAAAAAAATTGAAAACCCTCACCCTTATGATTTTACAGGAGATTAAGGATTAGGCCAAGCAGAGGCACAGAGTTACACTTTATTTTTCCTGCCTCCCCCTCAACCCCTAAAAGCTCTTACTTTCCTTTTTTGATTTTTAGTGCCCCCCCCCCCCCATTGTCTGCCAGATTCAGGAGCCTTCATGCTTCCACCACTATTTGCATCATGTTCCCTGGAGTTTACTCTGCTTGCAGTTCATCCAGTGGCCATTTCACAATAAACAGTAGATGAATAAAGTTTGTTTTTCCTGGTGATCCCGTAAAAGTGTCTTTCCCCTCCCTTTTTTAAAAAAATTGAGAATTCTCTGAAGCTTTGCAGAGTCAATGAGAATCGCAGCCATTTGGAAAACTGGTTTGCCTCCCATAAAGAAGCAATGGGTAGACATCTACCCATCACTTTCAATTGCAGGTAGACCAGTCCTCCAGAGAACAAGTTACCTACTTTTATTTGATTTTGTATCCTTGAAGTTAGTTGGATCGGGTAAGTTAAGACCGTCAGTCTCATGCAGTTTTTGGGGATCATTGATTCCTTTGCTTATTCTAGCGTTAAAGTCACCCAACATGAGGCAAAAAGGTGTCAGGATATTCCATCTCTATGTTGGAAATATGGTTCGTAAATTGATTCCATTGGCTAGTGAGTTCGTAGTCTGTGGTTGTTGGAGGTAGGTGTACATTAGTAAGTAGTAGTGGTTTTGGGCACATGTCATTGAGTAAAGTCTGAGCAAAAGGAATACATGGATCAAGGTGTTTCACTTTAGGGGATAGCTGATCTCTGATCAAAAAGCCAAGACCAGCTTGAAAATGCCCTCTGGGATTGGATTTATAACCTGGTAAATGTGTAAGAACAGCAGTTTATTCAGCGATGTGGATCTTCTCTGGACAAAGCCAGAACTGATTTTGCCCGCGCAAAATCCAGTAATTAAAACAGCTTGCACCCCCCATCCTGGGAAAGAGCGCCTAAAAGTAACTATAAGAAAGATAACAGCGAAGATGCCCAGCCACTGACCTTGGTCAGCACCTGGAAAAGTAAAATCACACACCAGAAACAGTCAAAAGGCAGACAGTAATGCATTAACCCATTCCACCCCCACCCCCCATCATACAGAAAGCAGCATAAGCAAACCCCCATTCTAACAGGCCTCCTGACATTACCCATGACTGAGAGCCATGAGGAAAACTGACTTCTGCGGAGGCCAGGACTACCCATTCCTTTTTAATGGGAGGTAGATCAGCCGTCCAAACAGCTCCTATTAGATTTGAAATAACAGTGAGGAACGTTCTCTTCAGAGGTAGGCACGCCTGCTCCCGCTCCCTCAGCCATTTCGCAAAGTAAACGTATGACTCCATTTTAAAAAGGCAAGATTTGCTGATAGTTGTTTGATGCACCATAAATGCTCTTTTATCAAAGTTTAATACTGCGCCGAATAATGGTTTTGACAAAAGGCTGCACTTAAAAATGAATGATAATGCTCATAGTCATTTGGGACTGTTTTTCTACTGCGGCAACATGGTACTTTCTCTTCCGCCACACCACTGCTGACCGTACTTTAATCTTTTTGTGGAAAAGAGCATGTCTCATAATCACAGTAACTCATATTGATTGAAACTGCATAGATGAAAGAAGGCAAGTAAAGACCTCAGTTTATCACTGGCAGTTGAAGTACACAATGAGGACAATCTGAACCCTAGTGTGATTAGAGCCAGCATGGTATAGTGGTTAAGAGCAGGAGAACTCTGATCTGGAGAACCGGGTTTGATTCCCCACTCCTCCACACGAGCTGCGAACTCTTACTTGGTGGACTGTATTTGTTTCCCCGCTCCTATATATGAAGCCTGAAGGGTGACCTTGGACTAGTCACAGTTTTCTCCAAACTCTCTCAGTCCCACTTACCTTTTGACAGAGAGAAATTATTCTCTCTTTCTCACAATACTAGAACCAGGGGGCATTCACTGAAAATGATGGGGGGGCGGGGAGAATTAGGACTAATAAAAGGAAATACTTCTTCATGCAACACGTGATTAGTGTTTGGAATATGCTGCCACAGGAGGTGGCGATGGCCACTAACCTGGATAGCTTTAAAAAAGGCTTGGACAGATTTATGGAGGAGAAGTCCATCTATGACTACCAATCTTGATCCTCCTTGATCTGAGACTGCAAATGCCTTAGCAGACCAGGTGCTCAGGAGCAGCAGCAGCAGCAGCAGCAGCAGGCCATCGCTTTCACATCCTGCATGTGAGCTCCCAAAGGCACCTGGTGGGCCACTGCGAGTAGCAGAGTGCTGGACTAGATGGACTCTGGTCTGATCCAGCAGGCTCCTTCTTATGTTCTTATGTTCTTACCTCACAAGGAGTCTGTTGTGGAGGGAGAAAGAGAAGGATTGTTGGCGGTCTTGAGACTCCCTATGGGAAAGAAAGGTGGGGTATAAATCCAAACTACTACTCCTCTTCTTTTTCTTCATCCTTTTTTGGGGGTGGGGGAGGTTGCATGTCTGCAGATGCCAACAGAGAAGAGCTGTGGAGATATGAGAGCAGCAGATGGACCCATAGCTGTCTTTGGTTCTGCCTGTACCAAATTCCATGACTTTGTTAATGCCTAATAAAGGTGATCTGGTCTGACCTGAACTGGGGGACTGAATCCCAGGGCCTGGTCTTAAGGCTGATGCAGAGGAGGGGAGAAAGGGAAAGCTGTTGGATTGCGGGAATGCCTGGGGAGGGAAAGAGATGGTGGTGGTGGGCGGGGTCCAATGGTTTGTGAGGAGGACATTAGAAAAACTGGGGCTGGATCAGAGGCGTAGCTGGGCCAAACTGCGCCTGGTGCGCATTGTATATTTTCCACCCCCCATGGCTCCCTGGCACCCCACATGGCACCTCCCCCTTTCCCCCCTTCCCACAGTTACCTTAGTTCCTTTCCTTCTCCTAGAACTTTTTCAGGCTGCAAAAAGGCCTGTTCACAGCAAAAATGGCCTGATGGGAACTATACTTCCCAGGAGACCTTGTGAGCCCCGAGGTCTCCTGGGAACTGTAGTTCTTCAGGCCGTTTTTACTGTGAACAGAGTTTTTTGCAGCCTGAAAAAGTTATAGGAGAAGGAAAGGAACTTAAGTAAATGTGAGAAGGGGGAGCGCCACAGGGGGAGAAAGGGGGAGGGGCCTGGGGGTGATTTTCCCCACCCTCCAGATGTGCGCCCAGTGCACGGCGCACCCCCCATCCCCTTGTAGCTCCGCCACTGGGCTGGATGATACACTGGAATAGTATTTGTGGGCTAGTAGTAATCTTGTGGGCTGAATGTAGTGGCATAGAGCGAGAGTACAAGGAAAGGGGGGAAAAGGGAGAGAGATTAAATCCTATTTACCCTTATTCTGTTGTCCTGCTGCTAGAATGGCAGGAGAGGTCAGTCTGGAGGAGAAACTGACAATTTTCGGGCGTCAAAGTTCCATTCCAGCCTTTATATTTTCATTGTTTTGAGAAGTCAGATGATGATTACTGGAATGTAGTTAATTTGCTCGTTTCCAGCGTTAAGAATTTTGTGTGTGTGTGTGCTAATATCTGGGACAAAGCTGCGACCTCATATCGCTCCAATCGCCCGATTCATTCAAAAACAGCAATTGTATATTCATTTACAGAGGTATTCTGGGACTCAGGATATGAGACGCTGCCCTTATAATTAACTCAAGGAACAGACACTAGGTAGCACCTTCAGATGTGTTGGACTATTGGTTTAAGAAAATCCCTTTGTGTCCTCTGTACTATTTGTCAATTGCCACTGCAAACGTGGAGCATTCCTTGTGGCTAGAACTGGAAGTGATCTTGGACCCTCGAGGTGCTTGCTTTTAAGATGAGCTTGCTTGTAAGAGGTTGCCTTGCTGGACGTTTTAATTAATTCCAACAAACCGGCTATTTCTTTGAGAGTGTCAGAGTCTGATATTCTTTTGCTTCTGAGTTTTATTTTTATTTATGTCTTCAGTTATTGGAGTTTTGGTTGTGTAAAGTTGCTGTGTAGCCTTGGAAGGTTTTCGTCTGACAAGGTTGGCGGGACGCCCAGATTGGGGAGTGTTTCCAGTATCTGTAGTTTCTAGTATCTGTATCTCCTGTTTCTTTTGCCTGTCTGTGTGAAACTGTTTCAATGTGGTTTTCGGATGGCAACTACAGGTGTTTATCTAACTTTGGGGGGAACTGGTGGGGAGCCCGTAAAAGAGGCTGTTCAAATGTTGGGAGGTCAGTTCCCACATTGCTTGTGATTGACTTAGAATGCCAGCTCAATAAAGAACTTGGAAAGTTACTTTTGGCCTGGACTTTACTGGTTCCTTACAGGTTGTCCTCCTACTATTCCTTCTGGCCAACTTGGGACTCCCTGTCACATTTTAGTTGATGGTACTTTTTAATTGTAGTGGGCATACTATACATTTCAATGGATTGTGTTTTAAAACTGTCGTCCTGAGCCCGGCAATGGCCAGGGAAGGGCAGTCTAATAACATGAAATGAAAAATAAAGGGGCCAAAAGGAGGTTGGCAACCTTAGACTTATGGTGATCCCACCAAGGGGATTCCAGGGCAAGTGAGAAGCAGTGGTGGTTTTCCATTGCTGTCCTCTGCAGAGCCTTCTTTGGAGGGCTCCCATTCAAGTACTGATTCTGCTGCTTAGCTTCCAACTTATGAAAACCCCGGCGAGGGACTGCCAAGGCAAGTGAGAAGCAGTGGTGGTTTTCCACTCCCTTCCCTTGCAGAGCCTTCCTTCCCATTCAAGTTCCAACCACGTTTATCATTTGGGGCTGACTGTCTTGGGCTGGCTGCCAAGGAAGGGCAGATTGGGCTATCTATCTCGTGTTGCCTCTCCTCTCGCGGAGGCGGTGGGGAGAGCTTTAGCTGCCTCCTTTTATTGTAGAGGTCTTGGTGTAAGAACTCTGGCTTGTCGAGCAATGAAGATGGTATCTAAGATTCCCTACATTCAGAGCCCAATGGCTGCATGAGTTAAACACTGATCACAGTACTACCTTCCTCTGGTCCCAGTCTTCTGCAATCTTTTAAGCATTATAATAATTGCTTCAGTTATATTGGAAGTGGCCTTGAGTTCTGCAAGTGAGAAAAGCAGCTACAAAATGTTTTAAATAGGCAAAAATAGATAAATAGATGTGGGAAGTTCGACAAGTGGGCTCTTTTTCCTTAAAAGCACACTGGAAACTGATTCCGATTTTCTTTAAAATCCACAAATGGACTGTTTTTCTTTAAAAGCACACTGGAAACTGATTCCGAATGTGCACGGCACGGCACGGCACTGTTTTCCCTACCTGTAATAGAGATTCTCTGTCTGTCCAGGGGCAAACATACATCTGCCTATACCAGTACCAGTACCTTTCAGTTCCAGGGTAATTGGTGCCAGCAAGGGATAGGGCCGTGGTGGCGAACCTTTGGCACTCCAGATGTTATGGACTACAATTCCCGTCAGCCCCCTGCCAGCATGGCCAATTGGCCATGCTGGCAGGGGCTGATGGGAATTGTAGCCCATAACATCTGGAGTGCCAATGGTTCGCCACCATTGGGATAGGGGATAGGGATACCAGATCCAGGTGGCTTGGTTATTTTTGTATTTGAGGAGAACTCCACCCAGATATGAAGCAGTGAAGCTTCTGAGAGAAGGGAAGTTATATAGAGAAGATTGGAGCTTTCTCGTGTTCTTTGTCATCCTTCTATGATAAGCATTGTGTGAAAGAGATGCTCTAAGGGAGAATTTGGCTTAGTGTTAGTGTCTAAAGAACTGTGTGTGTGTGTATTTACCTGAGGGTAGAAGATGAGATGTTTAGAAAAGGGGCTAGATAGCCAAACAGAAACTCCATAAAGATTATTTTGAAATAATTGAGGTGCTTTGTGGTTTCCGGGCTGTATGGCCGTGTTCTAGCAGCATTCTCTCCTGATGTTTCGCCTGCATCTGTGGCTGGCATCTTCAGAGGATCTGATAGTAGGAAAGGAAAGCCAGTGGAGTATATATACCTGTTGGAGTATCGAGGGTGGGGGAAAGAACCATTGTCTGTTAACAAGTTAAGGGTGCAATTAGCAAGCTAGATTTACATGTGTTGAGTGGGATCCACTCATTAGCATGTGAGTAACAATGAAGATAGCAAGGTCAATAGGTCATCTGAATAGAAGTAGCTTGGCCTTTGTTCCCTTTGATTGTTTATTGTCTATAGTCATCCTGTGTTTGTGTGGAGCTGATTAGTCACTGTTTGACTCTAGTGTTTTTCAACACTTGTAGCCAAGTTTTGTTCATTTTCATGGTTTCTTCCTTTCTGTTGAAATTGTCCATGTGCTTGTGGATTTCAATGGCTTCTCTGTGTAGTCTGACGTAGTGGTTGTCAGAGTGGTTCAGAATTTCTGAGTTTTCAAAAAATATTCTGTGTCCAGGTTGGTTTAACATGTGTTTTGCTATTTCTGATTTTTCTGGCTGAATTAGTCTGCAGTGCCTTTTGTGTTCTTTGATTCTTGTCTGAGCGCTGCATTTGGTGGCCCCTATGTAGATTTATTTTGTCTTGGGTCAAAGTATCATCAGGAAGTCACAAAGATCGTGTCCTGTCTGTAATTTGTATCAACTGAAAAAGTTACTAAACAAAATCTTGAACATAGTAGCCTCTCTAAAACCAGCTTCCTTTGTACCAATATATATTTTCTTCTTAATCCTTTGGTAGTTTATTTCTTTTAAACTTATTCCTGCAAATAAAATTTTTCAAGCTCTGGATTCAACTTTACAAGCCACTGGTGCAATTTCTTTATTCAGTTCGTGACAGAAAGACAACAGGTTATTTTAGTTTTCTTTCAGAGATACTGCCCTGCCGAACAGACAAGTGCCCTGGAAGAGCTGCTAAAGACTAGACGGATTCTTAGAAAAAAATATGTGTGGGAAGACTGAAAGAGAAATATGAACTCTTAAACATCTTCTCCGCATTACTAACATTCTTGTTCTGACAATAAAAAGTTGCTCAGTCAGAGCTGTTCTGTCTGCTCAAGTTTTTAGAGGGGGAAAAATTCCCTCAGGTTGGCAGATCCTTGTTTGTACGAGAGGTTCACCCTCTCTCTCGTTGATTCTGCATGGGCCAAAAGAGACGGGTCTAGAATGGTATACAATCTGGTTTTTTTGGGGGGGGGGGATTTCACACAGGTCCCTCCCCCAAAATGAGCCTGCCCTGTTTATTTCCCCCAACCTGGGTTTTTCAAAATCGCTAAATGAGTGGTCCTTTTAAAAAATCCCGAGTTGGAGCTGCCCTCTCGTGAACGGCCAGGCAGGGGGCGCTGTAGTTCCCTCCCTTCCACCACCACCGTCCACAGCAGGAAGAATCCACCTGCCATTGCCCTGCCACTGAAGAGAGACCCCTTTTAATTTTTTTTAAATGGGGGATTGCATCTATGTAGCTACGCGGGTGCAACTGGTCATCTCATGGGACAATCCGCAGGTCTGTGGGGGTTCAGGAGCAGCAGTGGCGTAGGAGGTTAAGAGCTCATGTATCTAATCTAAAGGAACCGGGTTTGATTCCCAGCTCTGCCACCTGAGCTGTGGAGGCTTATCTGGGGAATTCAGATTAGCCTGTACACTCCCACACATGCCAGCTGGGTGACCTTGGGCTAGTCACAGAGCTCTCTCAGCCCCACCTACCTCACAGGGTGTTTGTTGTGAGGGGGGAAGGGCAAGGAGATTGTCAGCCCCTTTGAGTCTCCTGCAGGAGAGAAAGGGGGGATATAAATCCAAACTCTTCTTCCTCTTCTTCTTCTTCATTTCTGATGCCTGCTAGCCATGGAAATGTTATTAAAAGAAGCATCTGTGTGAAGGTACATCAGCAACCCGGATTGTTTCCACGGGCTCCGGTTGCTGCCTGCTTAGAATACATATAATCAGGAAAATGGGTTCCTTTATCATGACCGCAACCTGTATACATTTGCTGCGCAGAATTGACCTCTCTCTCTCACTGAGGAGACTACGGAGCGTCTTGATATAGCTAGTGTCATTAATATGCTTGCCGGCACTGAGTGGAGAATAGGCTCCAGGTGCATAATACATCGTTCCAAGCTTATGGAGATCTGACTTCAATAACAGCCTCATTCATCAAGGCCATAACCATGTAAGAAGGAGGTCAGAGGAACATTACATCACAACTATATTACATTTGAGAGGCGATATGGGCCACAACGGGAAGGGATGGGAATAAAACTGGCGCGCAAAGTTAACACATTCCAAAGCAGCCACGTTCAGGTGAATGTTTTATTCTGGACGCTCCGAAACAGCCACGCAGAATGTGTGTCGTTTTCATTGATGGCACTGTGGTTGAAAAGGGAACGCTGGTCTCCCTCTGAGAAACTTTACACAGGAGGTATTTTCACACCTCGCTAAGCCTGCTCGGTTGCCCATCTCTCCTTGATAGTAAAGTCTAAGAAGAAAGATAGATCGAATGTTGCGAGGTTGCGGACTGGGGTTTTTAAAACCCCAATTTTTAAGAGAAATGAACCAATCAGGATTTGGTGTCCTTTCCGTCATAAAAAGTACCATTTTTTTTAACGACGTCATGCTTGCATGAACGGCATTTAAATGGTGTTATCTGGGATGTTACCGTATATATTTCTGGTTTAAACTTTGTTCAGTTCGTAATCTTTTTGGTCTCTCCTATATTTCCGGTTTTAAACTTTGTTCAGTTTGTAATCTTTTTGGTCTCTCCTATATTTCCGGCTTACCGTATATACTCGTGTATATTTCCGGTTTATCGTATATACTCATGTATATTACCGTATATTTACCATATATATGTTACCGTATATACTCGTGTATAAGTCAACCCGAATATAAGTCAAGGCACCTAATTTTACCACAAAAAACTGGGAAAACTTATTGACCCAAGTTTAAGTCTAAGGTGGGAAATGCAGCAGCTACTGGTAGATTTCAAAAATAAAAATAGATACGGCCGGGCGCTATTTGGGGGTCTCTGCAACTCACCCCCCATCTCACCAATCCCAAGGTCTCTGCCACCGACCTCTCCATCCCGCAGCTTGTCCAGCTCACCCAGATCGACTGGCTGTCACCTGCTGAGAGCCAGGGGCTGGCCGCTGCCGAGAAGGCAGAGGCAGAGAAAGTGGCTGAAAGGGGGAAGGCAGAGAAGAAGGCAGAGGAGAGCGAAGCAGAGGCAGAGAAAGTGGCTGAAAGGGGGAAGGCAGAGAAGAAGGCAGGGGAAAGCGAAGACGGGAGAGGGGGAACACCACACAAGAATTAAGTGGGACCCTCACTCGCGTATAAGTCGAGGGGGGCTTTTTCAGCACAAAAAATGTGCTGAAAAAGTAGACTTATATGCGAGTATATAAGGTAACTAGCACATAATAAGTGACATCAACCAAAAATTAGACCGCTGACTGTGGCAATGCAGTGTCAGTATGGTGTAGAGAGTAGCGTATTGGATTAGCATGTTTGAAGACCCAGGTTTGAATCTTCTAATCAGTGAAGCTTATGGATGCCCCTGAGCCAGGGACTCTCTCTCCACTTGACCTACCTCGCAGGTTTGCTGTGAAGAAAAAAGGAGGAGAGAGAATGAAGTATGCTACCCTCAGCAGCTGGGGTGGGGGTGATAAAAATGTAATTTAGGGAATAAACCAAAAAAACAAAAAATGGAGTTATGAGCTTGTTCCTATTACGAAGTCATAACTTGTGTGGCTCCATGGATTGTTAGTGGATTCACATATACCCATCATAAAACCATTGAGCTGAAAATGTAAAATACCAAACAGTACCATTGAAGTCAGGCCTGCCCCTGAGGAAGGGATCACAGCTTTGGCAAAGGAGGAAGAAGAGTTTGGATTTATACCCCACTTTTCTCAACCATAAGGAGTCTCATAAGGAGGCTTACAAACTCTTCCCCCTCCCTCTCCCTACAGTAGACACCTTGTGAGGTAGGTGGGGATGAGAGAGTTCTGCAAGAACTGTGGCTAGCCCAAGGTCACCCAGCAGGCTTCATGTGGAGGAGTAGAGAATCAAATCCGGTTCTCCAGATTAGAGTCTAAACCAGTACACTACGCTGGCTCTCCCATGCCTGCACACAGCAACCGTTATCAGTGAGCACAAAGAACCAAAGCACTTCACAGACAGCAGGAGAGCATTCCCAGTATGGATACCTGATGGTTGGCCTGGCCCATATCTAGGTGGGCTTCCTGACTTGAAGATCTCTTTGCTGTTTCTTGAGAAGCTTCGTGGGAGGACTTTTCTCCTGCATTTCTGGGTTTTGTCCAAGTGTTGAGTAAGTTACGTGTTTTCCTGATGCAGAGACAGAACGTGCATCTCTTCCCCCTGAAGAAAATACCTGTCAACATGAGTCACTCAATCTTCCACCCTCCGATCTTCTGGAGAGCTTCCAAAGCCACCCTTCATCTTAGCCAGAATCTTGACAGTGTTTTGGGGATGCCTGCACTCTAAGATTGTTGCCGGTGACTAAGCTAAGTTAACGTGGGGAGGGGAGGGGAGGGGAGGGGAGGGGAGGGGGTCGAAGCATCAAGAAGCGTGATAGGATAATCACCTAATTACTTATCTCCAAGGCTCAGTGGGAGACTTGTGAAGTTTTAATGATAGGAGGAGTGCTAAATTTGAAGCACTTTGTTCCCCCTTCTCCAAATTTGATGGCTGTAAACAAGGCAACTCTGAAGGAAGTATCAAAGGTACACCTGTTTCTGAGTCAACCTGTCAGAACCAGCCTTGTGCAGAGGTTAAGCACGGTGGACTTTGATCTGGAGAACCAGGTTTGATTCCCCACTTCTCCAGAGGAAGCCTGCTGGGCGACCTTAGCCCAGTCACAGTTCTCTCTGAACTCTCTCAGCCTCACCTACCTCGCAAGCTGCCTGTGATGTCAGTGGGGAAAGGGAAGGAGATTGCGAGCTTCTTTGAGACTCCATATAGGAGAGAAAAGCAAGGTATAAAAACCAACTCTTCTTCTGCTGCAGGGGGCAAAACTATTATTTTCTTCCCAATCATATTACCCCACCCTCGCTTCCTTGAATCTTTGACCAAGTGCTTCCGTCCAGATAAAGGAAACCTCCCATTGTTCTGACATTCTTTTGCATTGTAGCAGGATCGAGAATGAGGACTTTATTGAAGGACGGTGCAAATATGGGCTTCTTTAGTTCTTGATCGCTCCCATTAAGTTCTGTAGATGAAGGTGTTTCATTTTGGAGGGGTGGGTTGTAAGAAACCTTCAACTTTAATTGCTAATTTTTTCCCCTCTGGGTTAGTAAAGAACAAGCAGAAAGGACGAAATCAATCAATCGCTCTCCAACCTCACACAGAAATGCTTTAAAAATGTTAATGGCCTCCTTGGCCAGAAATATCTGCTCAGTCCTCCAGCTGGAAGGCCACAGCTAGAAGCAGACAAAGACGTAGGAGCCTTTCGATGCGAGGAGGAGTCAGCCTGGTATAGTGGTTAAGAGTGGCAGGTTCTAATCTGGAGGACTGGGTTTCATTCCCCCCTCAACCACATAATTCTTATCTGGTGAACTGGATTTGTTTCCCTGCTCCTGCACATGAAGCCTGCTGGGTGATTCTGGGCTAGTCACTGTGGTCTCAGAACTCTCTCAGCCCCAGCTACCTCACGAGATGTCTGCTGTGGGGAAGGAATTTGTAAGCCGCTCTGAGACTCCTTAAAGGTAGAGAAAGGCGGGGTATAAATCCAAACCAGATCTTGATTCCCCACTCCTGCACATGAAGCCTCTGAGCTCTCTCAATCCCACCTAGCTCACAAGATGTTTGTGGTGCGGGAGCGGAAACGATTGTGATTCTAAATCAGTGTGAAACTCCTGAAGGTAGGGAAAACGGTATAAAAGCCCACTCTTTTTCTACTACTGCAAGGAGGAATGTCACAAGGGATACAATGGGTGGAGAACACATCGGGATCTAGCCACTTCCGCACATGCAGAATAATGCACTTTCAATCCGCTTTGCAGCTGGATTTTACTGTGCGGAATAGCCCAATCCACTTGCAAACAATTGTGAAAGTGGATTGAAAGTGCATTGTTCTGCAGGTGCGGAGGGAGCCTCTGCCACACTCCAGCCTTTCTGAGGATGCTTATAACATCAAAAAGCTGCTTTCTGCATTGCTGTCAATACTGACGCAGTCTTTACTAGCGGAAAATCAAGACCTTCTCTTAAGTTTCACTGCACACTGGAGGAACAGTGGGACAGCCAGTGAAAAGGAAAAGCGGCACTTTGTAAACGGATACGAGATGAGGTTTTTCCGAGCACACCGCTGGTCTGCGAGCCGATCACTAGAGGATACTGCTGAGCTTCGTTTTGATAGAATTCAGGACTACAACAAAAGGAACCCAACAATTGGCCAGGAATGTGAATCGCCACGCTTTGCTTTTGAGGCAATAGGAGGCGTGACACATGGAGATGTTTTTCTTTTGGACTCGCGTATTTCGTTTCTCACGGCAGGGTTTCAGATACCCTCGTCTGCCGCTCTCTGACAAGAACAGAGATCAGTGGGTTCCCTGTTCTGACACGTTGCTGCCGTTCCGCAAGATTGAAACGTGGGGTGCGCAGCAGGGTGATCCTTTGCTAAGTCTGGGAAGAAGTATTAAAGTTGTAGATGCAAAGATTGAAATCCTCTCACATTTCTCCTCAGGAGGTACAGTAAGGCAAGCTAAAACAAGAGAAGAGTTTGGATTTATACCCCGCTTTTCTCAACCCTAAAGAGTCTCAACCACTGAAAAATCATTTTAATTTGAAATACAATGTATTAAAATGTGATTTAACTAACTACCCATTTGCTGTTATTCTCCACTATGAATTGTAAAATGGAGAGCCATGTCCAGTCAGAGTACACAATACGGAGCTAGGTGGACCAGGGTTCTGACTCATAGAATAATAGAGTTGGAAGGGGCCAAACTGGCCATCTAGTCCAACCCCAACTCAGCAGAAGACAGCTTTATATTTCCAGGGATTTTCTAGAAGATGCTCCCTGACCTGGATGGCCCAGGCTAGTCTGATCTCATCAGCTCTTGGAACTTAAGCATGTTGTCTCTGCTTGGATCGGAGACCACTGTGGATATCCAGGCCACGGCAAACCACCACTGAGCATCTCTTACCTTGAAAACCCTGTGAGGTGTCGCCATAAGTCGCCTGTGACTTGAAAGCAGTAAAATTGAGGAGGGAGGATCCTATGAACAGATCCTTGATGTGATCATGTGTAGAATGTCAAATCCACACCCCAGCTGTTTTCTCTTCAGAGGTTTATGCTGTTCGTGCATCCTACCGACCAAACCCTTGTTCTGATGACCATATAAACCAGGACCTACCTTTTGAATTCAGAATAAATGTCAGCACCTCCAGGGTTTTGTTAACAGAGAAAGCACAGATATTTCCTGAGTCCTGAAACGGGCCTTCTCTGCCAGTTGGATATTGTGGTGCCTTCATTTTAAGTGGAAAGGAAAAACGGCTGTGGAATAACGTTAATTGAACCTGGAGGAACTTGAGTGACCATCTGCCTTGTCATTTCCCCCCTGGAGGCAATTCAGGTTGGATGGTTTTTCCTTTCTGTCCGTCCTGAGGCCTCATCTGGATGGGGACTTAATGCTCAGTGGGAGCACCTGAGTCGAATTTTCTCCCTTCCGGTACCCCTGATCATTTCGTTTGTCAATTACTTCCTTCCCTTTGCTTCTGCCTGCTAAATTATTTGGTCGCTCCTCGCGAGCGTTTTACATTTTATGCGCCAGCTCCGGAAGCCGCGATGCAAAATTAAAGAGGATTGGAAGGGTGCCCTGGGGAAAAAAAAAACCTCCAGAAAACAAAACGTAACAAACTGGAGCAAAGATGACGAGACGTGGAAGCATCTGCTTTTCAACATCCCATTACTAGGTCGCAGTTACTCGTCCAGCTATTCGTCCCGGTCTTTGAGTGAGTTCTGTTTGGGAAGCTTCCACGAGCTATCACCATGAGTCGTTAAATGCAGTCCCCGAAACCACAACAGAATAATGGACTCGGTGCCTTCTCCAGAAAAAAAAAACACCCGTGATTAATGGCAGACAGAGAGCAGAAGCTTTCTGTGTTTTGACGCAGCTGGGCTGAGTGCTCGTGGGGCAAAGGGGAGGATTGTTAAGCAGGGCGGCGTTTTGTGCTGCTGAGCCAAAGGCCCTATTCACACAGCCAGTCTCTGTTGGTGTATAGCAGGGGTCTTCAAACTATGGCCCTCCAGATGTTCATAGACTACAATTCCCATGAGTCCTACCACTTGGCCATGCTGGCAGGGGCTGATGGGAATTGTAGTCCATGAACATCTGGAGGGCCATACTTTGAAGACCCCTGGATAGGGAGAAGGGGATGATCATGAGGCGGTTGGTCCCTCCTCCAGTCTACTTGGATTCAGTAGACCCTCTGCATACAAAAGTTGTACTGCCCCAATGGTGGAAACTGCGTCATGTTCTTATAAGGAAACACTTCTTCACGCAACGTGTGATTGGTGTTTGGAATATGCTGCCACAGGAGGTGGTGATGGCCACTAACCTGGATAGCTTGAAAAGGGGCTTGGACAGATTTATGGAGGAGAAGTCGATTTATGGCTACCAATCTTGATCCTCTTTGATCTGAGATTGCAAATGCCTTAGCAGACCAGGTGCTCGGGAGCAGCAGCAGCAGAAGGCCATTGCTTTCACATCCTGCATGTGAGCTCCCAAAGGCACCTGATGGGCCACTGCGAGTAGCAGAGAGCTGGACTAGATGGACTCTGGTCTGATCCAGCTGGCTTGTTCTTAGATGGACTCTGGTCTGATCCAGCTGGCTTGTTCTTAAGTCCCGACTATACCCTTCTCAGGATAAAGATGACAGGAGATTTGTGAATTCATCCAGCGTGGTGTAGCGGTTAAGAGCAGGTGCACTCTAATCCGGTGAACCGGGTTTGATTCCCCACTCTGCCACTTGAGCTGTGGAGGCTTATCTGGTGAATCAGATTAGCTGGTGCACTCCAACACATGTCAGCTGGGTGACCTTGGGCTAGTCCAGAGGTGGGATCCAGCAGGTTCTCACCAGTTCCCGAGAGCGGGTTACTAATTATTTGTGTGTGGTGAGAGGGGGTTCCTAATTGGGTCTGCTTTTCCGTTAGAAATCCCATTAGGTCCAAAAATCATAAAGTCCTGTTGTTTCCTATGTGGCTGGTTAGCGAAGGTAGAAAACGGGAAAATTCTCCCTGTTGGGCTGTTTTAAAAACATGTTTTAGAAATATGGTAAAGTTCCTTGTTTAAGGAAAGTATCCTTCTTTTGATTTCTGGAAACAAAATGAAGTATTTGAAAGTATTAAGTATTTGAAAGGCAGTCAATTAGAGGAGAAGTAGTTGTTTCTGATGGCAGTAGACGATAGGGCTTGCTATAATGAGTTTAAATTATGGACAGAAAGATGCCAGCTGGAAATTAGGAACTTTTTTTTACAGTAAGAGTTTTTTAAAGTAACAGAGAAATTATTGTATTGTCGAAGGCTTTCACGGCCGGAATCACTTGGGTGCTGTGTGGTTTCCGGGCTGTATGGCCGTGTTCTAGCAGCATTCTCTCCTGACGTTTCGCCTGCATCTGTGGCTGGCATCTTCAGAGGATCTGATGTTGGAAAACAAGTGGAGTATATATCTGTCCAGGGTGTGTGGGGAGTGTCCAGGGTGGGTGGGGAAACCTTGTCTATGAGTAACAAAGGCGGCAACCAGGTCAATAGTTGAGGGCATCTGAATAGAAGTATGAGTAACAATATGAAGACCTTATAGCCTGGGAGTAACCCTGTAGATTCTTTGCAAGGTGGTCACTGGTGGGAGCATCTGAATAAGAAGTTATCCTGGCCTGTTTCTTTGTCTTATGGTCATCCTGTGTTTGTGTGTGGAGCTGGTTTGACACCAGTCTTGACCCTATGATATTTTTTTTCAACACTGGCAGCCAAAGTTCTGTTATTTCATTTTCAAGAGTTTCTTCCTTCCTGTTAAAATTGTCCATGTGCTTAGTGGATTTCAATTGCTTCCTCTGTAGTAGTCTGGACGTAGTGGCTTTTCAAGGAAGTGGTCCAGAATTTCTGTTTTTCTTCAAATAATATTCTATGTCCAGGTTGGTTTTATCATGTGTTCTGCTAGTGCTGATCTTTTCTGGCTGAAATAGTCTGCAGTGCTTGCTTTTCGTGTTCTTCGACACGTGTCGTTATGCAATAACCGCGTTTGGTGGTTTTGGTGGTTCCTATGTTAGACTTGTCCACAGCTGCATGGTGGTATCGCGATAGATGTAAAGCTCTTTATCTCTTTGTTCATCAATGAGCTTGTTCTTGGTCTTGCAGCCCTTCTGATTTCTGTATTAGAGTAACCATTAGCCTGTAGAGAGCCCTGTTTAGGTAGAATTCAATTCATCTTGTAGGAGGTGAGGAGTTTCATTAGATTCTGTTTATGCTGATGTGTACCAACACATCTAAAAATGGTAGTTTTCCTTCATTTTCTTTAGAGAAAGAAAATGAAGGAAAACTACCATTTTTAGATGTTTTAGTCATCCGCAAACCAAACCAGTAAATTGGGACACACAGTGTACTAGAAAACCTACTCACACAGACAGATGGCTCTACACAAAAACTCCAATCACCATCCAGGGCAAAAGGAGCACCATAAAAACTCAAGGTACATCGCGCAAACAGAATCTGTGAACCTCACCTCCTACAAGATGAATTGAATCACCTAAACAGGGCTCTACAGGCTAATGGTTACTCTAATACAGAAATCAGAAGGGCTGCAAGACCAAGAACAAGCCACATGAACAAAGATAAAGAGCCATCTAGAGGGAAGGTGATAAAGATAAAGATAAAGAGCCATCTAGAGGGAAGGTGTTCTTACCATACATCAAGGGAACCACTGATCGCATAGGAAAACTGATGAAGAAGCACAACCTACAAACAATCTACAGACCCACTAAGAAAATTCAACAGATGCTACGTTCAGCAAAGGATAAGAGGGATCCTCTAGCTACTGCAGGAGTCTATCGCATACCATGCAGCTGTGGACAAGTCTACATAGGAACCACCAAACCACCAAACGCAGCTGTGGACAAGTCTACATAGGAACCACCAAACCACCAAACGCAGCGCACAGACACGTATCAAAGAACACGAAAGGCACTGCAGACTATTTCAGCCAGAAAAATCAGCACTAGCAGAACACATGATAAACCAACCTGGACATAGAATATTATTTGAAAAAACAGAAATTCTGGACAACTCTGAAAGCAAACACATCAGAATACACAGAGAAGCAATTGAAATCCATAAGCAAATGGACAATTTTAACAGTGAAGGAAGAAACTCTGAAAATGAAACAGAACTCTGGCTGCCAGTGTTGAAAATACTAGGGTCAAGACTGTGTCAAACCAGCTCCACCACAAACACAGGATGACCATAGACAAAAGAAACAGGCCAGGATACTTCTATTCAGATGCTCCCACCAGTGACCTTGCTATCTACAGGGTTACTCCCAGGCTATAGTCTTCATTGTTACTCATACTTCTATTCAGATGCCCTCAACTATTGACCTGGTTGCCGCCTTTGTTACTCATAGACAAGGTTTCCCCACCCACCCTGGACACTCCCCACACACCCTGGACAGATATATACTCCACTTGCTTTTCCAACATCAGATCCTCTGAAGATGCCAGCCACAGATGCAGGCGAAACGTCAGGAGAGAATGCTGCTAGAACACGGCCATACAGCCCGGAAACCACACAGCACCCAAGAGAAATTATTAATGCCCCGCCTCCAGAATGCCCGGTCACGCCCCCGTCGTGCCCCGCCTAGCCCCATTGGTGCTACGCCACTGTTTGAATCCCACCACCCAGGGAACCTGTTACTAAAATTTTTGGATCCCACCACTGGGCTAGTCACATTAGGTCTCTGGAGCTCTCTCAGCCCCACCTGCCTCACAAGGTGTTGTGGGGAAAGAAGGAGCTTGTAAGCCATGTTGAGTCTCCTTACAGGAAAGAAAGCGGAAATATAAATCCACACTCTTCTTCTTCTCTTCTTCCTTTCCTGGAACTTCTCTGTTCTAGAATGCTCCTCTTGGGTTCTAGTGCTCATCTAGGTCTGTCCCCAAGGCCCTCGGATCCAAGCGGCGCATTCTAGACCAAAGATAACCCAAGAAATGGCGGATGAATTCACAAATCTCCTGTCAGCTTTATTCTAAAAAGGGTAAAGTACCTGGATGGGCAGCCATCAAGAAGGACAGAGATTTGAGGAGATGAAATTAGCAAACCATCTTCCCATTTCTTGCCCTGAAAACCCCAACATCCTGCGGTCATCATGAGTCAGTCGTGACTTTGCAGCACACAATTATTGTATGCACAAGTTGCACACAGGATTTACCCTGCGATTGGGAATGTTCCTGTTTTTTTAAGGAACCACACTTTTAGACTGGTTCTGGTGGGTTTTCCGGGCTGTGTGGCCGTGGTCTGGTGGCTCTTGTTCCTAACGTTTTGCCTGCATCTGTGGCTGGCATCTTCAGAGGCATATCACAGAGGGAAGTCTGTTACATACTGGGTTCAACAATACACACTTTTAGTGTTTGTACACTTAGAAGGCATGCTCTCACTTGCCTGACCTGGAAAGCCCAGGCTAGACTGATTTTGTCAGATCTCAGAAGCTAAGTAGGGTTAGCCTTGGTAAAGGTTTGGATGGGAGACCACCAAGGACTAACTGGGTCAGGACATGGAGGCAGGCAATGGCAAGCCACCTCTTGTTAAGTGTTCCATGCGCAATGGGCCATAGAGAGAGGAAAGCACTCACGCGTCAGGCAAGTGGAACTAAGCTACATGCATTTATGTTGCTGCTTGAGTCTCACTGGATCCAAGCCTAAGTGCATGAATTGGAAGTTGGGCTCGATATGTGCTGTGTGCGGAACTGTGGGGTTCTGCTCTTGAGTGTTAAAGAATTGGTGTGGATTCATGCGAGGAGAGAGGTTGAATTAGCTCTTGAAATCTCCACCTTGTTGCTCCTTTACTTCCCTGTGTAGGCAAAAAGCAGGAGGCACAACACAGACAGACGCTTAGTGCATTTCCTGGACATCTTCCTTTGGGGAATGGAAGATAGAACAAGAAAAAGAGGAGAAGTTAGTATTCATTCCCCTCTTTTTCCACTACCTTTTAAGGAGTCTCACAGAGGCTTACAAATTCCTTCCTTTCCCTTCCCCACACAGACACCTTTTGAGATAGGTGGGGCTGAGAGAGTTCTGAAAGAGCTGTGACTGACCCAAGATCACCGAGAAGGCTTCATGTGGAGGAGTGGGAAAAACCTAGTCCACCACATTAGAGTCTGCTGCACTTAACCACTACACCAGTGATGGCGAACCTTTTTGGGACCGAGTGCCCAAATTCCAACTCAAAACCCACTTATTTATTGCAAGGTGTCAACATAGCAATTTAACCTGAATACTGAGGTTTTTGTTTAGAAAAAACAGTTGGCTCCGAGGTGTGTGTTACTCAGGAGTAAGCTTGGTGGTAGTTGGTGGCTTTACTTTGAAGCAACCGTGCAACTGTTCCAACGGGTGAATCACGACCCTAGGAGGGTTTACTCAGAATCAAGCCCCATTGGCAGCAACCGAGCTTACTCCCAGGTATAGGATTTAGTTCACGCTTTAGTTCTTCACATGAAAATCAGTGGGGTTTAACAGCGCTTAACAGGGTTACCTACACTGCTTCCCCAAAACTAGGTCTTAGGTTTAATGCTAATAATCGAGCCCAGCAGCCCAGGCCAGCCTAGATGTGGGCGGGGGGGGGGGACTCTGTGAGTGCCCACAGAGAGGGCTCTGAGTGCCACCTCTGGCACCCGTGCCGTAGGTTCGGCATCACTGCACTACACCATGCTGGCTCTCAGACATAATGAGCTATATAGACCAGTGATCTTGCTGGGTATGTGGCAGTTCTACATGTACCTTTGGAGTAGGAAAGGCAGGACAGAACCCTGGCTATATTTGCCTGCGTCATCTCCTGAACATCTTTCTCGAAGCTTTAGATTTCACAATTTGACTCTTTTGGCTGTGCTTCCTAAAAACCACTTGGCCGGCCCTCTTCTCGCCTGGCTGCGACCCGTTCTTTCCATTTCCACGATCTTAGTCCAACGTGCATTAGCTCCGCGGAGCAGCCGCCACACCGGTTTTGAAACGGCCGCCTGCGTGGCAGCCTTAATGTAAATGCTGGCCGTGACAGACGCCGTTGGAAGCCGTTGGGGAAAATAAACACAGTTTGAATTCCAGTCCGGCCTGGCGTGCCTTCTTTGTTTGGTGGAAGGAAAATACCATAGAGAGTTTCCAGAGGAAGGGACGTGCAAAGCTGGATGACAGCTCCTGGAAATGTCAAGAAGTTTGGCACAAACTCTCCCGTCTTGCAGCAAACCAATCTCAGGGGACTTTGAAGCTGCCCGTCACCTTTTGAATAGCAGCTTTCCAGCAATTGGATTATTCAAGGAGAAGAAATGGGGGGGATACTGATTCAGATAGCAGATGTGAAGCTTTTCATTTGGGGAGTTTATTTGGAGACAGAGTCTATCCATGCAGATGGTCGGGGCAAGGGCCAAGAAAAGCATTAATACGCTCCAAGTAAGCAATGGCAGGGTTAGGGGATGTTTACAGTTTCTCAGCGAAAGAAGCTGACTCATTTTTCCAGAGCATCATCTACTGTAATAAATTGCGGATGTGCACATAATTATTATTAATGAGCTGTGAGGCTCCGCCGAGGTCTCAGATGCACACGGTCACTTTTGGCAAATTCATCCGTTGCCGGATTCATCTTTTCAAGCAGTCCAGGAGCTATGTCACGGCACTGCTCATATTAGAAAGGGTTGTTCTAGGAATCAGTGGAAACTCTACGGTAAAACCGGAAGTTCTGGTTTTCAGGTGATTGGATACCAACTCCCTTGTCTCCTCTTGCTTGATAATTTAAAAACCTCCATCTTTTTAAGATGATGATTAAAAAACCTCAATTTGGGAGAGCCAGCGTGGTATGGTGGTTAAGAGCGGGTACACTCTAATCTGGAGAACCGGGTTTGATTCCCCGCTCTGCCACTTGAGCTGTTGAGGCTTATCTGGTGAACCAGATTAGCTTGTGCACTCCAACACATGCCAGCTGGGTGATCTTGGGCTAGTCACAGTTCTTCGGAGCTCTCTCACCCTTCCTACCTCACAGGGTGTTTGTTGTGAGGGGGGAAGGGAAAGGAGTTTGTAAGCCCCTTTGAGTCTCCTTACAGGAGAGAAAAAGGGGATATAAATTCAACTCATGCCAGCTGGGTGATCTTGGGCTAGTCACAGTTCTCTCAGAACTCTCTCAGCCCCACCTACCTCACAAGGTGTCTGTTGGGGGGAGAGGAAGACAAAGGAGCTTGCAAGCCACCTTGAGTCTCCTTACAGGAGAGAGAGGGTATACATCCAAACACTACCCCCACCCCCACCCCCACCCCCACCCCCACTACTTCTGTTTCTTCTTCTTCTTCTTCTTCTTCTTCTTCTTCTTCTTCTTCTTCTTCTTCTTCTTCTTCTTCTTCTTCTTCTTCTTCTTCTTCTTCTTCTTCTTCTTCTTCTTCTTCTTCTTCTTCTTCTTCGTCGTCGTCGTCGTCGTCTTCTTCGCCTCCTCCTCCTCCTCCTCCTTGCTCAGTTGTCTGTTTCCCATTGATATTTTAAAGGGGTAAAAAAATTTCCTCTTTGCTGTTCCTATAACTGATTTCATGTCCCTAACTTTTCCCGCCATTCCTCTTCCCTTGTGTGTCTCATCTTATGAAGACTGAAAACCCAACGGTCCTCCTTTCCCTCCTTTTATGTGCAGTGCCTAGTTTATATAGACTTTCTAGGAATAATAATTAACATAAATGCACTCTCCCTTGTTCCGTAAATGCATTTAATATGTAAGCTGAGAATAAGCTGGGAGATATAAAAAAATGTTTCCAGTGTTGGCTTGGGTTTCCTGTGCAATCGAAAAGAGGTATCTAGAGGGTTACCAATTTCACTTTCTTTGCTTTGCTCACCTACTGAGGTTTATGTGGAATTTGGGATTTGTTTCCCGCTCGTCCATCACATAAAGGTAAACTAAAGTAACTTCTGTTTCATATCTTCTGCATGCTGCACGTACAGCGTGAGCCAGTATTATGGGTTGCTATTTAGAAGTGTTCGATCTAGGGTTGCCAACCTGCAGGGGCTGACTGGAGATCTCCTGTTACTACAACTGATCTCCAGGCAATAGAGATCAGCTCACCTGCAGAAAAATGGCCACTTTGGATGGGGAACTCTATGGTGTTATCCTCCACTGAAGTCCCTCCCCTCCCCAATTCCTGCCCTCCTCAGGCTCCACCCCCAAAATTTCCAGGTACTTCCCAAGATGAGCTTGCAATTCTAGTTAAAAATGGTTCTGGGAGACCATTGGGCTGATGTGGAGATCATCTCAAAGACCACGCAGGTCACACAACTACCCTTTACAATCATCTCATGAGAGTCTGGGAAGCCATCTTGGGCATTTGGCTGCCAGCAAGCAACACTGAGTTTCAAGACAATTGGAGGACAAGGAACGAAGGAAGTTGCTTTCTCTAGTTCTTGAGCGAAGGGTTCTGAGGGACACACAAAGGTTGATGTGAGAATAACCGGAGCCCAGGACCAGAACAAGGGGGAACTGTGCCTGGGGCACACGTGCACCCCGCCCCGCCATACCCTGCGACGCCCCTAGAATACCATGCCCCAGAAAGCCCTGGAACACCCCCACCACGCCCTGCACTGGTGCGCACTTGTGCATCGTGCCCCCCTGTCCCCTTGGCACTACGCCACTACCAGAGTCTGATGCCCCCTTCAAATCCACTGTCTCACTTCCCCTTATTATAGAGTAGGGTCAGGGTGAGGGTCTGGTGAGGGTCAGGGAATTCTTGCCCTCTGCTGCCAATTACTGTCTGTCACGCCAAGCACTGACTGGAGAATTCCATTTTTTAAATTGATTTTTTTAAAAACATGAGGAATTAAATCACTTCCAATAAAAGAGGAAGTGACGTAAAGTAGCTTTAGGAATCACTGGAAACTCTGTAATTCCTAAAGCATCTTTATGTTGCTCCCAGGTGTTTTTTTTTACCTGAAGAGACATGGCCCCACACCTAGTATTGTGTGAGAGGCAGCATGGTGTAGTGGTTAAGAGCAGGTGGATTCTAATCTGGAAAACCAGGTTTGATTCCTCACTCCTCCACTTGAGTGGTGGAGGCGTATCTGGTGAACCAGATGTGTTTCTGCACTCCTACATTCCTGCTGGGTGACCTTGGGGTAGTCACAGTTCTCTCAGAACTCTCTCAGCCCCACCTACCTCACAAGAGGTCTGTTGTGGGGAGAGGAAGGAAAAGGAGCTTGTAAGGCTCCTTGAGAATCCTTGCAGGAGAGGAAGGTGGGGTATAAATCTAAATTCTTCTTCTCGTCTTCCTCTCCATAACCCTCCCCCAACCCTCCCACCAGATTGTAGGCACTGCCTGGCAAACCTATTATAGAGCCACCTTTGCCAACAGTGAGGCAAGAGACTCTGAGCTGCAAAGAAACCTGAATCTCTGTTGCCGAAGATGCCGCTCTTGACACCGGGACTTTGTCCTTCATGGACACAGCCCCAGTGACACGTACGCAGTTTGCTGGCTTCACTGCATCTAGCTACCTTTTAGCCACCATCTGCCTTTCAGAGCCATCACAAAGAAAGGTGGGAAATGAGTGAAATCGCTTCCGTTTAGTACATGCCCAAACAACATTGATTGCTGAGCTCTACGCCGTTCAATAGCATCTTGAGAAATCCATTGATGGAGTGTGTAACACACTTCTCTCTGTGATACACCTTGCCAGCCACAGATACAGGCAGTGGCGAAGCTCCCAGGGGGCGGGGGGCACGACGCACCAGGCACATGGATTTGGGTCACATGGGGGCACAAAATCCCCCCAGCCACTCCCCCTTTCCCATGCCCCCGCAGCACCCCCACCCCCCGCAGCGCCCCCCACACTTACTTCAGAAAACTAAGCAGGCTGGAGAACAGGCCTTCCTGTTCTGGTGGGAACTACATTTCCCAGGGTCTCTTGGGGGTGCCTGCAGGGGGCGCATTTTTAGATTTATCGGTACCAAAATTTCAGGGTATCATCATGAGACTGTCCTGATGATACCCCCCAGGTTTGGTGTAGTTTGTTTGGGGGGGGGGCAAAGTTATGGACTCTCAAAAGGGTAACCCCCATCTCCTTAGCTCCCATTGGAAAAAATGGGGATGGGGCACCTCTTTGGGGGGTCCATAACTTTGGCCCCCCTGACTCAAACTGTGCCAAACTTGAGAAGTATCATCTGGACAGTCTCCTGATGATACCGTGACATTTTGGTGCCAATATGTTTAAAAATGCACCCCCTGCAAGCCAAAACGTGAAAAAAACACCAAAAAATAAAAACGCAATTCGGCTGGTGATCCGAATCCCATGGATTTGGATCAGATGGGATTCGGACAGCTCAGATTCGGACCCCGCTCGTCCAAATCCGTCCGAATCAATGCAGAGTCGGTCAAAATCCGGATTTGGACTGTCCGAATCTCCAACCGTAGTTGAGTCCGGCCATAAAAGCCTTCTTTGGGGAGCATTTGCAGGGCTCTGGGGATGGGTGTTTCTTGAGGTAGAGGTACCAAATTTTCAGCATAGCTGTAGGTAGCTCTCCTTACAAGAGCCCCCAAGTTTGGTTATGTTTGGGTCAGGGATTACATTTTTCTCCATTTGGGGGTCCATAAAATTGGACCCTCTGACCCAATCTTCACCAAACAGCTACCCCCGCCCCTCCCCCACCTCAGAAAGATTTGCCATAGGGCATCATGGAGCTGTTTCTTCTAAAAGTTAGTGTTAGCTATATTAGTTAATGGGAAAAGTTTCTGGGTTAGGGTTAGGGGTTGGGGGTTTAATATTTCTAAAGTCAATGCCACAAATTTGCAGTGCAGCTGTTGATACCTCTCCCAAGAACCCCCAAGTTTTGTGAAGATTGGGTCGGGAGTCTAATATTATCGGCCCCGAAATTTCCTTCCATTGTTTCCAGTGGAGAACCGGTCAGTCAACCAATTACAAATCATCCAACAGTAGCATTGTCTAGTCCACATTTTACTAGCTTGCTGGCAAGAATATCATGAGGAACCTTGTCAAGGGGCTTGTTAAAATCAAGGTATGCTGTGTCCACAGCATTTTGTGCTACGCCCATATGCATTTTCCAACATTACTGGTGTTATTGATCAGATCATTTTCATTGCCAATAGGATTGCTGGAAGTATTCAGGGGGGAGGTGTGTATTCAGTGAAGTCAGAATGAATGCCGCCAACTTTTTATTGTTTTTTAAAAATCTTTCGGTTTATTGAGCAAATCATAAAAGGTATATAAGCTCTCACACTTGATACTGTTCAACTGTGCTCATTGCGGTCATATATCGACTTGAATAAAAATGAAATCACCAAACTGCTAGGCAAAGTCAAAATTATAGAACACTTATGGATTTGTGGAGTTCATTTCTGGAACACTGTGCCGTAAAGCCAGCAGCTATAAGTCGCTTCCAAGAAAGTGGGGGTCGGGGAGTATATCACCTGATGATTTTTTTATAGGAAGCCTGAGCCTGTGCGTTTTTCAGTTGTTCAAATAAAAGCAGTGTTTATCACAATCTGAGTGCCACCAAAACTTCCAGCAGAGGCAAATCCAGTGGTGGAATCCAAAAATTTTAGTAACAGGTTCCCATGGTGGTGGGATTCAAACTGTGGTGTAGCGTCAATGGGGCTGGGCGGGGCACAATGGGGGCATGGCCAGGCATTATGGGGTGGGGCATTCCTGGGTGAGGCTGTGGCAAGGACGCAGCCACTGCACCAGTCCTTGGGCGGGAAATGAATGCACGCAGGCGCAGGCTGCCACGCATGCCAGTGCACCTCCTGCTAGACTGCTTCAAGTTCTGTGCACTACTGCTGAGAGGAGGGGCGTAACTAAGGCAAAAATCACATGGCAAAATCACCAATTAGTAACCCCCTCTCGGCACACACAAATAATTAGTAACCTACCCTCGGGAACCTGTGAGAACCTGTCATTGCACCAGGTCATTTCAAAGGCGATTTTCCGGCCGCCACGTGACTAAATGGCCGCAGCCCGGGGACGTTTGACCCTATGTATTCACCTGACTTTCAGACACCCCATTTGCAATTTGGACTTGTCTTCCTCCTTCGTTATGAGAGGGATTTTTCCCTTCCTTTCTCTTAATACTAGAACTGGCGGGGGAGCTCTCTACATAGGATTTCCAACTTTCAGATCTCCTGTTATACAATACAATACAATGCAATGCAATGCAACAATCTTTATTAGGCATATTAAAATAGGCTTCAGAGCATTACAGACATTTCTGAAGTACAAATCAAAAGTGCATTCAGAACACAGACAGATAAACTGTATCTAGCATTGGACATTACCTATACTTACCTGGCAGGGGAGACACCGTGATCAGATCTCCTGTTATTACAATTGATCTCTAGGTAGGGTTGCCAATCCCCAGGGGGCGACTGGAGATCTCCTGCTATTGCAACTGATCTGCAGGCACTCAAGATCAGTTCCCCTGGAGAAAATGGCTGCTTTGGAAGGTGGACTTTATGGTGTTATATCCCATTGTAGCCCCTCCCCTCCCCAAACCCCGCCTTCTTGAGGCTCCACCCCCCCCTCTGAAATCTCCAGGAGTTTCCAGAGGTACCAATGAAGTTGATGGGCAATAGTTTTAGGACAGATTAAACAATGGTACCTCCCATGCACATAGGTAAGGGGGGGGGGTTTCTCGGGTTTGAACCCCCCCATTCATGTCCAAAGCTCCGCCCACCCGTTTGTGGGTTTTTAAAACATTTCAGCCCTTTTTTGGTTTTTGGCCTGCAGGGGGCGCATTGTTTGGGCTAGCAGCACCAAACTTTCAGGGATTGTTTGGGAGACGCTCCTGATGATACCAGCCAGGTTTGGTGAGGTTTGGTTCAGGGGGTCCAAAGTTATGGACTCCCAAGGGGGTGCCCCCATCCTCCATTGTTTCCAATGGGAGCTAATAGAAGATCGGGGCTACACATTTGAGGGTCCATAACTTTGGATCCCCTGAACCAAACTTCACCAAACCTGGGTGGTATCATTAGGAGAGACTCCTAAAGATACCCAGAAAGTTTGGTGCTTCTAGCTTAACAATTGCACTCCTGACAGCCGGCACCCTCCAAATTTCCCCAGATTCTCGTTTTAAATCCACCCTCTTCGGCATGGATTTAAAGGGAGAATCTGAGGTCCTCAGTTTAGAAGAAGAAGAAGAGTTTGGATTTATATCATCCCTTTCTCTCCTGTAGGAGACTCAAAGGAGCTTACAATCTCCTTGCCCTTGCTCCCTCACAACAAACACCCTTTGAGGTGGGTGGGGCTGAGAGAGCTCCGAAAAGCTGTGACTAGCCCAAGGTCACCCAGCTGGCATGTGTGGGAGTGCACAGGCTAATCTGAATTCCCCAGATAAGTCTTCACAGTTCAAGTGGCAGAGCAGGGAAACCCAGTTCCTCCAGATTACAATGCACCTGCTCTTAACCACTACGCCACATTGAAAGTGATGCTGTTTCAGGGTGGGGGACAATCCACCCCAAAACAGCATCACTTTCAATGTTGTTTAACTAGGGACCCCAGATTCTCCCTTCAAGGTGGATTTAAAAGGAGAATTTGGGCTCTCTAGTTTAAATGCCATTGAAAGTGATGCTGTTTGGGGGTGGATTCCAGCATCACAGCAGCTGCCCGGGGGGGGGGGGGCGCAAAACTTAGATTTTGCACCAGGCTCCATTTTCCCTCTATGCCTCTGCCCAGAGGGGACGGGCAGGGGAGGGCAGGGCAGGGGAGTCTGCTATCCCCGACCTCGGAGAGCTGCTTTTATAAGCGCTAGGCCAGGGGCGGGGCTTGGGAAGGCATGGCCATGCCCTAGGGGCAGGTGGGGGTGTGGCCCCCCCGAACCCTCCCCCCATAAAAAATCTATACCTACGTCCCTGGTACCTCCTTACTCAACAAGTAGCTAAATTGTATAATTCACTGCCGGTGGGCGTAAGGAAGATTTTAAAAATGGATTGCACAGATTCCTGGAGGGAATGGTGCATCAGTGGAGAAGATTTTTTATTGATTTATTTAATGCCTTTCTTCCTGTGGGGACCCAAAAATCACTTACGTGGTTCTCCTTTCCTCCATTTTATCCTTAGAACAACTCTGTAAGGTAGGTTAGGTCGCGTGTGTGTGAGTGACCTAAGGTCATCCCACAACCTTCCGTGGCAGAGTGGAGATTCAGACTTGGCTTTCCCAAAGCCTAGTCCAACACTTTAACCACTCCACCACGCTGCCTTTCAGTGATGTAAATCACCTTGGTCCCCCATTGGAGAGAAAGGTGGAGCGTAAATGAAATAAATAATGAAATTTGGGGATGAGGTTTGTTGCAAGGACACGAGAGCTGGTGCTGAAACAGAATCTTACACTCAGTCTGCACAAGAGAAGAACAAAACTGGAGCAGAAATTTTTCAGGTTGAAACAGCAAGAGTGAAGGATTCTTTCCTTTTTATTTTAAAAAATAATCCTTAACCCACAATCCCAAACACTCATACGGATGACAGTCCACTGTTGATATTACGTCAGACTCATCTCTGGGGCTTTTCCGCTTTTTAGCAGGTTTCTTTGAAAAGGAGGCAGTATTTTAATTTTAATGATGACATTTAAAATAATTAGTCTGCTGATCGGCTCGTCGTCAGTAAGATTTTGGGCAGCTGTGTGGAATTGGCATGTGCACGGTGTGACTGCGAGTGCCAGGTCTCAATTATAGACACTCCACCCTCCGCATCACTGGAAACAAGATGATGTCCTGAGAGATTTGTTCAATCAATCAATATTTTATTTCGGTCAAAGACCAGAAAATATCAGATATAAAATATAAAATACAGATAGTACATTTCCAGACCAGATACAAAATAAAATTGAGGTAACCAGTTTCCAAAGACTGTTTGTCCAAACTATAATATAAGTTCAAGTTAAAAACTGGAATAAAATTTGAATAAAAGATAAAATCATTGATCCAGAGTTCCTATTTTTATTGCCCTACTTGTCCACGCCTTTTAACCACATAAGCACTAAATTTTGCCACCTCTCTGGTTATATTCGGATTGGCATCTTCTAATAGTCTTCCATGGCACAATCCTCAGGCCCAAGAAAAATTGATGTTGGGAGAGAGTCAAACAGTTTTGCCCTCATTTCTTTGTGAGTGGGGCACACTGTGAAAAAAAGATATGCGTCAGGAGTCTCCTATTTCCCCCATATCACATGGACAAAGCCTGTCGATATACAGAATTTTTTAATATCTGCCCTCAAGCATTGCTGAGGGAAGAGCATCACATCTGGTGAGTGTAGGAAAGCCCTCCTAAGTGACTAGCGTCCAAGTTATATAAGATAGGGAAGGGACCCCAAAGTGTATTTTAACTTGGATGGTTTGAGATTAAATTTGGGGAATGCTGTTGTATCTTGTTGACAGCAGCCATTATCTTTGGAACTCTCAGCTTTGACTTGTGAGTCTTTAGCTGAGGATGTAAAGTCTTGTGTCAAGAGAGCACTAGGTGATATGCCTCTCTTGTGCAGGCCTTCCCTAACTTCACACATCCATCTAGGTTGGAAAGAGTCTTGGGCTATTAGGGGCCAGACTCCTTTAGGGTTTGTGTAAACATTAAGCCATTGATAAACTGATAGTAAGGAAATTCTGTCAGCAACTTTCATTTGACCGGTCTCTAACCTTACAAAGGTATTCAGTACACCAGGCAGAACCTGTAGAATGGCTGAGAGATTTGTTAATGTACCAAACTGGAAGGGGATCGAGGGGAATGATAGCAGGGCATGATGTGTAATTACGTACAGTTAGGGCAGAGGTCTCCAATGGGGAACTGACAGAGGCGTATCTAGGGAAAATGTAGCCTGGTGAAAAATCTGAGTTTTCTGCCCCCACCCCCACCCCGTATGAACGGCCACCCTCCTTCCCCACGGCCAAACAACTTTTTTTGCATCAGGTCTTGAAGTCAGTGTATGGACCCAGGAAGAAGGAGGAGGGGTGTGGGGGCAATTTTCCACCCCCACATGACTAAATGGCCGCAGCCCGGGGACATTTGACCCCATATGTCCCCTTGGGCGGTATGCCCCTGGGAACCGATGGGTACCATAACACCTGCCAGTACCTTTTCTGGTGCCCACAACATGTTTTAGGAAGTAGGTGGAGCTAGGTAGGGCTTTTGCCCAGCAGGACTTCTGATTGGGTACTGAAATTTGATTTGCTGTGCAAATATTTATTTTTTAAATGTTGCTTTCACTGCGTTTGCCACCAAAGCACAATGATCTACACTGTCACAGGCATTTTGTTGCTGGCTCCGCCTCCTGCGGCAGCCGTTTTGTGGCAGCGATTTTGTTACCGCGTCCACTGTACTGTGTCAGAATTCCAAATGTGCCTGTTGGCTCAAAAAGTCTGGGGATCCCTGAACTACGTCAATGTGGACATGGCTAAGGAGGGTTAGATTTACTGAATATTAACATTTTAGGTGATGCCGGGAGTGTCGGAAGATATACTCCGACAAAAAACTCAATCCCAATGTTATTCCTCTCTTACTGCTTTTGTGTGGGGAGGGGTAAGAGAGAAGAACAAATGCTCATGTAACCTCTATCTGTGGGTTCTGTGGGGCAGAACTTGGAATGAGTTTGCAACAACAAATGTTAAAAACAAAATGGTTTACTTTCTTAACATATAACATATAACATCAAACATATAACATTTAACATCACACTTCAAGCTCCTGTTCAGGTTGCATTTTCAAGTCCTTCTAGTTACAGTCTACTGATACTGCCAAGTCCAGTTCTTCTTTGCAAGTGGGTTGGCTCCTGAAGACTCCAAGGCCTTGATGAACAGGATTCAACAGGATGAAGGTTTCCAGGAGAACTCTCACCCATTACAAACAAAAAAACCCCCTGAAACAATAAACTCCAACATTTACAACATAGCAAAAATAAACATCTACCTTCCCACTAGTTCCCAACAACATTGCATTTACCTTAACAAGGTGTTAAGGGCTTATACAAACCAAGGCCCGAGTCTGGTAGCCTTGTCTCCTCCATACTACATGAGCTCTACAGCCTCTTGCTGTTTTGAGTCTCCACCCCTTTCTGGGTCAACCCATTCTGGGTATGGGGGTTACACTTACATTTGACTTCTTATGTACATCAGACTTGGAAGCCACTGCAGGATGGGACAGGCTGGTCATAAATGAAGAGCTGGACATCTTGAGTACACAATAAGATTGAAGTGTAGAGGGATCACCAAGTTTGAAGTAGACAGTAGCATCCTTCCGCCTATCTCATGTCTGAAGTTGGTTACTATAATTACAGTGGGTAGCCTGCTGTATTAGGTTCTGTGGCTGTGTCCACCCTTCTGGGTCAGAATTCCAAGGATGCCCGCAGGCCAAAAGGTCTACCTTGGCCAAGTTCTCAAGTAGAACATGGCCAGTCCTTACAGTGGCTGATTGTGACCCTTTAACTGAAAATGTAAAAGATTGCTTAGCACCTTTTGCATACAAAACTTACATTCTCCCACTGAGCCATCATCCTATAGTGGTACCCAAAACGGTACCCAACTGGGAACACCCCACTTATGGGAAACCCTGCTATGACCCTGCGAATGTTTGGTAAAAGTATCATTGCAATAATTTTCATGGCGGTATATAACATGCTGCTTTTGAAACTGAAATATGGGAGTAGCAGCACTTTCTTTACCGCCGCATTCCTAAGCAGAGTTATGATGTTCGAAGCCCACTGAAGCCAATGGACTTAGAAAGACGAAACTTTGCTCAGGATGGCAGGTTTAATCAGGTTTTGAAAGATGGCCCTTGCCGAGATCCAGTTGCTTAAATTGACCTGGTCGAATGTTAAGTGGCGCTCAGATATATTTTAAGCAGAGAGCTTTGCCCGCTCCGTTTCTCCTTTCACCTCCGCGTTTCCTTGTTTTTGTTTGGAAAGAATGGCTGGGCCGACCCTTTGGCATTAAAGAGGAAACGTGCACGTAGCAGAACAGGCAAAAACGAGTCAAACGGCTTTAACGTGGGCTGACTTCCCATAGCCCGCGTTGAAGAATTATCTTCCGCTTCACTGCCACGGAGGACCTGGGAAAAGGTCAAGTCTGAATGTTGCCAGACTTACAGCCCGAATCAGTGTTTCTGGACAAATAGCTTTCGGCTTGTTTCTATGGCCTGGACCGGCGTTTGTCTCTTTTCATCACCTTATGGTAAATCTTCTGTACGAGCCGCTATTGTACCCAGCCCATCTACAATGTCCACAAAGAACAGGATGAAAAAGGCTTGTCTTGCTGCATTTCCCTGTGACCAAGACCCAATTTAAAGCTGGGTTACATTCGGTCAGCAATAACTACCTGGAAATTTTGGGGGGGGGGGGGGGGAACTTGGGTACGGCCAGGTTTGAGGAGAGGAAAGTAAACTCAGCAGGGTATAATGCAGGGGTGTACCACCCAGGGGGTCAAATGTCAACAACAACAACAACCTTTATTTGGCATTTAAAAATAGGTTCTAGAGCAGGGGTAGGGAACCGCATGCGGCTCTTCTGCCTTTGCACTGTGGCTCCACGAGCCGAGCTGCTGGCCCCATCCTTGCCCGCCTTGCAGGCATCAGGGCGGGTGCACCAACTGCCCACGGTTGTCTGGGCTGTGCCGTGGGCTTCCCCTCTCGCCCGCTCCGTTGGAGCGGGGTGGGCGCTTTCCCGGCGGCTGGCGAGGCCGAGCTGCCGGCTTCATCCTTGCCTGCCCTGCAGGCAGCAGGGTGGGCGCATCCATGCGCTTTTCAGAATGAGCGGAGTAAAAGGTAAAAAAAAACCCTATATAGATAGTGTTATCTTTATTTTAAATGTCAAAAATTATTTGCTGCTCCAAGTGTTTTCTTTTCCCCTGGGAAAAAAGGTCCAAATGGCTCTTTGAGTGTTAAAGGTTCCCTACCCCTGTTCTAGAGCATTGCCAGACATTTTTGAAATACAAATCAAGAGTACATTCAAGGCGCAGACAGGAAGACTATATAGCAGTATACATTACTTAGAAAGTTCTGTCCCTTGTAAAAGAAAATTTGCTACTTTTTCCAAGAGCATGACATCTGTGTTGTTTAACAGAAGCTCCACAACAGAGCAGTCGGAGTCACGTTCAGATTTGTCTAGGGCCAGCCTGGGAGAGAAATTCCTAATGTCCACATATCTCGGACAGTCAAGAATAATGTGAGCAAGAGTCTCCACTTGATTTTTACAGTGTGGACAAACCCGATCCTGGAGAGGGATGGATAAGTAGCGACGCTTTGTAATGGCCGATGGGAAGGTATTGGATCTGGCCCTTGTGAGGGTCAAACGTCCACCGGGCTGCAGCCATTTAGTCACATGGGGGACTGAAAATTGCCCCCACACCCTTCCTTCTTCCCCTTAGGCTCATACACTGACTTCAAGACCTGGTGCCAAAAACCATTGTTTGGTTGTGGTGGTGGGGGGCGGCCACGCATACGGGCAGTGGGGGGGGGGCTGATTACCCACCGGCACTGGAGCATGTGATGGGACCGGAAGTGTATCGGGGCAAGAAATGTTGTCCAGATGTACTTCCTCTTTATGGCGTGTTGAGAGGGGAGGCACTTCGGGGTGAGATTTCTTGTCCTGACATGTTTCCTCTTGCCCTGCGCATGCTTCTTTACTTTCTGTGGGGAAAATGAGAGCACTTCTGGCATGACTTTTTGTGCCAGAGCAGGGTGAGATCGGGGGAACAGCCAGCAGCGGCTAATTGGCCAAAGAACACAATCACAGAATGGGAATGGGAGAGGCCATTTAAAAACATCTAAGGCCACTTCCGCACATGCAGAATAATGCGTTTTCAAACCACTTTCACAACTGTTTGCAAGTGGATTTTGCTATTCCGCACAGCTTCAAAGAGCACTGAAAGCAGTTTGAAAGTGCATTATTCTGCATGTGCGGAAGGAGCCTAAATCCCACGAGAAAAACTTTACTCAAATGGATGCCAACAACAGCATCGGTTCAGGGGGTCTCTTATTCTATATCTTTATGTGAGATAATTTGAAAGCTTCCTCTCGACAATTACATAATTCTAGCTGGATGTTTAGAAACTTACCCCTGGACCGTTTTCTGCTTTTGTTTCAAATGGACAGTCCATTCGCCCTTTTCATGTCCTGCATGTTGAACGATTTTATGATTTTTCCCTAAGTTTTTTCCCCTTTCAATGTTTGGAACATCAGGATAGGGTCACAAAAACCAAGACTGAAGTCTCTGGGTGACCATGGAGTGACTTGAGTCCACTGCCTTTTCTCAGTCTAACCTACACTGCAGGTGTAATCTCTATCTGTGGGTTCTGTGGGGCATAACTTGGAATGAGTTTGCAACAACAAATGTTAAAAACAAAATGGTTTACTTTCTTAACATATAACATATGACATCAACATTTAACATCACACTTCAAGGTCCTGTTCAGGTTGCATTTTCAAGTCCTTCTAGTTACAGTCTACTAATACTGCCAAGTCCAATTCTTCTTTGCAAGTGGGTTGGCTCCTGAAGACTCCAAGGGCTTGGTGAACAGGATTCAACATGATGAAGGTTTCCAGGAGAACTTTCACCCATTACAAACATAAAAAACCCCTGAAACAATAAGCTCCAACATTTACAACATAGCAAAAATAAACAACTACCTTCCCACTACTTCCCAACAACATTGCAGTTACCTTAACAAGGTGTTAAAGGCTTATACAACCAAAGTCCGAGTCTGGTAGCCTTGTCTCCTCCAAACTAGCTCTGCAGCCTCCTGCTGCTTTGAGTCTCCACCCCTTTCTGGGTCAACCCATTCTGAGCATGGGGGTTACACAGGGTTTCTGTGAAGATCCAATGAAGGCAGGCAGAATCAAGAATGCCACCTTTAGCTCTTTGGAGGAAGAGAGTGAGAAAAGGTACAATACTTACTGGAAAGCAAGACAGCCCCGGGTGTACGATGACCCCCTTAAAAAATATTAGACCCACACTCCCAAAAATGGAATTGGCATGCAGATGTAAGATGACCCACTATTTTTTTTTATGGCGTACCTGTTCATGTGGGGAAAACTGATCTTGTACTGGACTAAATAGTGTTAGGCAGATTGGCTCTCCCGGTTTGTCCGGACATTCCTCATGTCGCACAGACTTTTCACAGCAACAGCCCTGTGTATTTACGAGGGATTTTTTTATAATCTCCGTTCTGTCCCTCAGGAGTGCTTAACTGCATTAAACACTAAACATATCTGCTAAACAGCCAAACTGCTAATAAAAGCTGACTCAGCAGCACGAAGTTTAGCATCAGGGAGAATAAAACAAGGCCAATTAGACTCGGTCGTATTTTGATCGTTCAAAGCTTTGCTGGGGAAGAAAAGACTTCACGGCACATCTAAACAAACTGGATGTTCAGTTCTGCTGAAATCCCGAGTGGTGCTGAGTTTATCTAGGTTTGCCAGTTCCAGGTTGGGGAGCCTTGAATACCGTGTTCGGTTCTGGGCACTGCAATTTAAGAAGGATATTGACAAGCTGGAACCGGTCCAGAGGAGGGCAACAAAAATGGTAAAAAAATGGTCTGGAGTCCATGCCCTACAAAGAGAGACTTAGGGAGTTGGGGATATTTAGTCTGGAGAAGCGAAGGTTAAGGGGGGACATGATAGCTATGTTTAAATATTTGAAGGGATGCCATGTGGAAGAGGGAGCAAGCTTGTCTTCTGCTGCCTCAGAGACATGGCATAGAGCCGTGGTGGCGAACCTATGGCGCCCCAGATGTCATAGACTACAATTCCCATCAGCTCCTACAATTGTAGTTCATGGACTACAATTCCCAATTGGCCATGCTGGCAGGGGCTGATGGGAATTGTAGTCCATGAATATCTGGAGTGCCATAGGTTCGCCACCACTGGCATAGAGTAATGGATTCAAGGTGCAGGAAAAGAGATTCCACCTAAACATTAGGAAGAACTTTCTGACTATGTATTGTCGAAGGCTTTCACAGCCGGAATCACTGGGGTGCTGTGTGGTTTCCGGGCTGCATGGCAGTGTTCTAGCAGCATTCTCTCCTGACGTTTCGCCTGCATCTGTGGCTGGCATCTTCAGAGGATCTCTGAAGATGCCAGCCACAGATGCAGGCGAAACGTCAGGAGAGAATGCTGCTAGAACATGGCCATACAGCCCGGAAACCATACAGGACCCCAACTTTCTGACTGCCAGGGCTGTGTGACAGTGGAATTCACTGCCTCTGAGTCTCCCTCTTTGGAGGTTTTTAAAGAGAGGCTGGATGGCCATCTGACAGGAGTGTTTTGATTGTGTGTTCCTGCATGGCAGGGGATTGGACTTGATAGCCCTTGTGGTCTCTTCCAACTCTATGATTCTATGATGGAGATTTGGGGCTGAACACAAGGAGGACAGGGATCTCAGTGGAATACGATGCCGTAGAGTCCACCCTCCAAAGCATCTATTTCCTCCAGGGGAACTGATCTTTTTAGTCAGGAGATCGGCTGTAACTCCGGTCCCACCTGGAGGCTAGCCACCAATGCTCATAGTAAGCTGCTTATCATAGCCTTCTTCTGCACAGTGTTAACTAGGGTTAGCTGAAATGGCACTGCCATTGTCCACTGGCCAGTGTCACCTTCCACTATTGCTGTTGTCCAATCGCTACCCTTCAAGCATTCCTCTGCCCCCATCACCACCATTGATACTGTCCTCTTCTGCTGATTGTGGCCATTGATACCTGAAGGGGGTGGACGTATCTTAGTCTGGTGTCTCAGCTGTGCTCATTCTCTCTTCAGGGACTTGGCTAGGTGTTTATCTCCTTGACAGAGTCTGTCTCAAAGAGCCAGCGTGGTGTAGTGGTTAAGAGCAGGTGGATTCTAATCTGGAGAACCGGGTTTGATTCCCCACTCCTCCACCTGAGTGGCAGAGGCTTATCTGGTGCACCAGATGTGTTTCCGCACCCCTACATTCCTGCTGGGTGATCTTGGGCTAGTCACAGTTCTTAGGAACACTCTCAGCCCCACCTACCTCACAAAAGGAAAGGAAGGGAAAGGAGCTTGTAATCCACCTTGAGTCTCCTTACAGGAGAAAAAGGAGGGATATAAATCCAAACTCCTCCTCCTCCTCCTCCTTCTTCTTCATTGACATTATACAAACCCTCCCACCACACATTAAGGAGTGTGTCTAAGAGCGAGGTCTAGGATGCTGTCAGACTGGAATCCAGGAATTAGTTGTGTGAGATTTCAGCTGTGATTCATGAGTTTTGCTCCGACTTGAGATGGTCTTCCTTCCTAACTTGATGAAGTCTCCAAGCTCTCACCGGTGCCTCTTCATGGGAGTTGTTTTCAAATGAAAACAATACGTGTTCATCATGGTTGCTTTAAGGACACAGCCAGGAACTATCAAACTTTTCAACTAGTGGCACACTTACAAATTGGTTCCTGTCATCCCAGATCGGCTTCTGCAGCTGCCCATCAAAGCAGGCTCCCAGCAGTCTGAAAAGACAATGACGACTTTTCTTACTACTTCATAATCCATTGTCAGGTTTCGTGCGGTAAAATACAACCTGTGAACAACGCGCTGGTCCTGCCTTGGAAACAGCGAATTCTATCAGAGCAAGATGTTAGCTGAGGTGAACTGTTGAGGCCACTGCGAGAAGAAAAAACAGTGCTAGGCAGAGATTTCACTGCCCCAGACAGGTGGAAGATGTCCCGGTCGAGGGCATGTTTCACAAAGGTTTAGAGACTTGCTTCCAGACATCAAGGAGTCTCATTTTGAAACGAGGAACGAGCACATGGCTCGATAATGGCGAATGGTTGCTATACCTGGCTTTCCTTGCAGTCGTCCTTGCCAAACAAAATGAACCGAACTCGGAGCTGCAAGATAAATAAATCTGCAGTGGAAATTAGTCGTTCCATCAACTGCTTCAAGAGGAAATTGAACTGACTATCTTCACAGCTTTAGAAGAAGAAGAAGAAGAAGAGTTTGGATTTATACCCCCCTTTCTCTCCTGTACGGAGACTCAAAGGAGCTTACAATCTCGTTTCCCTTCCCCTGCCCCCAACAAACACCCTGTGAGGTGGGTGGGGCTGGGAGAGCTCCGAAAAGCTGTGATTAGCCCAAGGTCACCCAGCTGGCACGTGTGTGAGAGTGCACAGGCTAATCTGATAAGATTCCACAGCTCAAGTGGCAGAGTAGGAAATCAAACCCGGTTCTCCAGATGAGAGTGCACCTGGTCTTAACCACTACACCACGCTGGCTCTCTTTTTCTCCACAGCAAGTCTATTTGCACTGGTCAGAGATCTAAGGAATGACACTTTTGATTGCCCCCTGCCCCCAAGCCCTGCCCCTGAGTGGGGGGGTCACAAGGGCAGGGGCACCCCAAGGAGGTGTTGTCCCCAGGCACCATTTCCCCTCGATACACTTCTGCTCAAATCCCAATCTTCTTAAGCTCCACCCCCAAATCTCCAAGGTATTTCCCAACCTGGAGTTGGCAACCTCACTATCTCTCCAAGTTTCAATCGCTGATGTGCCCACTGGAATCTTCCAGCTCCATCAACAGCTTTGGATCTGGGGAAGACCGTGCATGGAATTAGAGGATAGAGTTAGCGTCTGTCTGATTCCAGAGCATGTCTGTTCCCTTTTTCCCCCCCCCCCTCCTGCCGCTGAGGCTGGGCAGTGAGCCGGAAGAAGAAACCCACAGGAAGAGTATCATTCTTATATAAAGCTCCCAGGCCTCCCACCGCCAGCCAGGGGCCTTGCTGCCTCTCCAAGCCCTGGCAGGCAGGAGGAAAAGCTGCTTAAAAACATCAGCATTCTGTGTGCCGCTATGGCTCTTTGGATGGAAAACCTGGAAGTGATGTAAGGTCTCTCTAGGTAGCTCTATGGTTTTACCACAGAGGATCTAGCAAATCCTAGAGCTACCCTGGTTCACTTCCCGCTCTTCCCCGGAAGTGATTAGCTGCACACAGGCCTAAACGCTCCCCATGTTATGTGAGATTAGCTATCAGGAGCTGCATACTGAATAGACCAAAAAGTAGATGTGAAAGCAATGGCCTTCTGCTGCTGCTGCTCCTGAGCACCTGGTCTGCTAAGGCATTTGCAATCTGACATCAAGGAGGATCAAGATTGGTAGCCATAGATCGACTTCTCCTCCATAAATCTGTCCAAGCCCTTTTTAAAGCTATCCAGGTTAGTGGCCATCAGCACCTCCTGTGGCAGCATATTCCAAACACCAATCACACGTTGCGTGAAACAGTCTATAAAATTATACAGTCTATAAAATTATGCATGGGGTAGAAAATTTTGACAGAGAGAAATTTTTCTCTCTTTCTCACAATACTAGAACCAGGGGGCATCCATTGAAAATGCTGGGGGGAAGAATTAGGACTAATAAAAGGAAACACTTCTTCATGCAGCGTGTGATTGGTGTTTGGAATATGCTGCCACAGGAGGTGGTGATGGCCACTAACCTGGATAGCATTGAAAAGGGCTTGGACAGATTTATGGAGGAGAAGTCGATCTATGGCTACCAATCTTGATCCTCCTTGATCTCAGATTCTGGAAATGCCTTGAGCCAGGCCAGGTGCTCAGAAGCTGCAGCAGCAGCAGCAGCAGCAGCAGAAGGCCATTGCTTTCACCTCCTGCATGTGAGCTCCCAAAGGCACCTGGTGGGCCACTGCGAGTAGCAGAGTGCTGGACTAGATGGACTCTTGTCTGATCCAGCAGGCTAGTTCTTATGTTCTTATGTTCTTATGTTAGATGCAGTGCGATAATTCTTCATTGATATGAACATTACAGTGCAATTTGAAACACCTTCAGTGCACTTAGAAGAGCGTAGCCTTGATTAATTTCATACTGTTAGGCTCATTTTCTCCATATTGTTACAACATTGTACAGGCTATTTTGAATTCCCAGCTTTCTTTAGAGCATGTAGAAACTGAACTATACAGTTTATAGACAATAAAAACCGTAACGGAAATAAAATAAGCTTCTAGCAATTTTATTTCATTTGAATATTATCTCCAGGGAACGGTTGTTGTGCTGTTAGTGCCGGTACAATTTATTTTTATATTGTCAAAGGCTATTCTTGAAGAAGGGTCAAAATGCACTGAGGATAATTCAAGGTATACATTCACCGAACTTATAATGAGAGATTGTGTGTGTGTGTTTGGTTATTTTAATAGCACTTCATATTTAATAGCACATTTGTACGTGAGGTCATCTGAAGTCTCCAGTGGGGCATATTATATTTCCACTCAGTTGAATTTCATTTCTGCAACATTATATTTTTATCCTGTCACAGGCTGCTTGAAACTGTTTATAACAGTGGTCAGGAATCGCTCAGGGATTCTGGAGGCTTAATGGCCGATTACCCACCAGCGCTCTGGCACGCAGTGGGACCGGAAGCACATCAGGGCAAGAAATCTCGTCCCAACAGGCTTCCTCTTTGCAGCACACCAAGGCCCTTTCCGCACCGGCCATTTACAGCGCCCTAGGGATGGCAAAAACGCCGTCCCTAGGGAGCTGTTCGCATGGGGGGCGCAGCTGCATCGCAGCCACGCCACTCTCGCTCCCCCCCAGCGGCACGAAGCTGCTGCCATGTGAACGGCAGTGGCTGGAAGGTGCCATCCCCCCCTTTCCCGATCGACGTACCTTCCCTGCGACCTTCTAGCGCATCACCCAGGCCTGGGGACACGCCCCCCCTGCCCTGCGACTCCAGAGCTGTCGCACAGGGAAGGGGGCGTGTCCCCTGGCCTGGGCGACACGCCGGAAGGTCGCAGGGAAGGTACGTCAATCAGGCAACGGCGCAGCGCTGCGCCGTCTTCCCTGCCCCTACTGGGACTGTTCGTGTGAATGGTCCCGGGGTGGTGGTGGTGGTGCATCGGCGTTGTATACGCCAACGCACACACACACACCCCAGCGTGGCCAAAGAGAGGAAGCACATTGGGATAAGAATTCTTGTCCTGACATGCTTCTCCTTGCCCCGCGTGTGCTTCTCACTTTCTGCGGGGAAAGCAAGAGCACTTCTGGCATGAGTTTTCACACCAGAGTGGGGCGAGGGCGGGGAACAGCCTGCAGTGGGTAATTGACCTTAGTGTTCCTCTGGGCACAGAGCAGGAGTCACTGTGTTGTTCAGGAGGATCAGAGCCCTTCGGGGGTTGGGCGGTATAAAAATCCCACAAATAAATGAATGAATGAATGAATGAATGAATGAATGAATGAATGAATGACCCTTTTCTCTTCCAGCTCTACGTGCCTATGGTTAATTTACCCTGACCTGGATAGCCCAGGCTAGCCCGATCTCTTCAGATCTCAGAAGCTAAGCAGAGTCAACCCTGGCAGGGATTTGGATGGTCGACATCCAAGGAATCCCATGGTCATAATGCAGAGGCAGGCAACGGCAAACTACCTCTGAATATCTCTTGCCTTGAAAACCCCACCGAAGACTGCCAAAAGTCAAATGTGACTTGACAGCCCCCCACCCCCACTCAAAAGAGGTTCATTTGCTCCTTTGATTATATCTTTTCATTGTGTGCATTTATTTATTTTGTTGGATTTATATCCCACCCTATCCCCGAAGGGCTCTGGGTGGGTGACAACATAATTTAAAAACAATCCATAATCATTAAATTAAAATATAAATCCAGACCAATTAATCATTTTAAAAATGAAATACGGATAGTAGTGCTAAAGAGCTGGTTGTGTTGGGTTTTCTGGGTTGTGTGGCTGAGGTCTGGTAGATCTTGTTCCTAACATTTTTTACTTATTACTGCATCTGCTTATTTAGCATCTTCAGAAGTGTATCACAGAGGGAAATCTATTTGCGCTTCCCCTCTGGACTGATAATGTAACAAGACTTCCCTCTGTGACACACCTCTGAAGATGCCAGCCATAGATGCAGGTGGAATGTTAGGAACAAGATCTACCAGATCATGGCCTCACAGCCCGGAAAACACACAACAACCAGTTAAATCTGGCCGTGAAAGCCTTTGACAGTAATTTAGAAGAAGTTCATCATTCCCATCTTCCACCCTTCCCACCTAGGTCAATATTTTTTGGTCAATATTTTTACCTGTTGTCCTGGACTAACCATACTACCCGTTCTGTTTCCTGCTCAGCCTACTGCCCTGATCCGGCTGCCTTTACGCTACCATCTTGAGCAGCGTTCCGCAGTTCTAAACCCATTCACTTCAATGGCTTTGGAAGGGAATCACTGTTTAGGATTGCAACGTTAGTGATTTTACAGTAGCCTCAAGGGAAGATTGCCCTGCCAAAATAAAATAGCACAGACTATTCTGCTAAATTTGGACTGTAAGGGAGGGGGGCCCAACTCGGTGTTTCCATAGAAACAGGATTTTTCTTTTCTTTAGAATGATTCCCTCTAGGCCTTATAGTGTGAAAAAAAAGAATCTCCATTCTTAGAGCAGTAAAGCACTTCCTTCCTGTTCCTTCCCTCGGGCTCCTGCCAGCCCAAGTAGGAGTAAAGGGAACTTTTTTTTCTTGCATCATCTACCCAATTGTTCACTGGCAAGATCAAGTTAATTCATGCCATACTAGTCTATGCCATAGTATTACTATGTTTGGGTGTGAAAATAAGGCTGTGAATAAAGCTGAGAGGAACAAAGTAGGTTCCTTTGAAATGTGTTGGAAGACAGTGATCTGGCTACCACGGACTGCCCAAAGAACAAATAAGTGAGTTCTAGATCAAATCAAGCCTGAACTGCCCCTAGAAGCTAAAATGACTAAACTGCGACTATCTTACTTTGGCCCCATTATGAGAAGACAAGAGTCACTGGAAAAGACAACTAGGAGCGATTCCGCACACGAGTAAAATAGGTTCAACCCAGTTCCCTGAAAAGGGTACTAACCTAGGTCGAAGCCATTGTTGTTCCCCACTGCAACCAGCTTGATCCCAGCTCGGAGGGCGGAATCATCCTGTGCCTCTTCGCCGCTCCGTTCCGATTGGCTACTGTTCTACGGCCATGTTCTGTCTATCCCCACACACGTTATTAAAAAACTGCCACAGGAATGGAGGGAGGTGAAGGTGGCATTTTTTGATTGGCCAGCTGTATGCATGCCCGAAACACTCAGCTGTGATTGGCTGAATGGGGGACTTCTGGCACCAGAGATTCCGCACTTTACTGGAATCGAGCGGAGTTCGAGCGTGGTTCCCTGAAAAAGTAGTAGTTCCCAACTGGAGTCGGAAATTTGACCGTTACACGGGGCGAAGCTGGTACAAAACCACGTCGATCCCAATGGTTGTGAGGAGCACTTAGGTCAAACGCAGCTTGAACTTAGGTTGATAACGCAAGTGCGGAATCGACCTAGGAAAAGTTGAGGATAGGAGGTCTTTGACTGTCTTTGAAGATAGGAGGTCATGGATCCATTCCAACAACCCTGGTGCTGTCACTTGCCGCAATGCAGCATACCTTTACCTGATGCAACAGCAGCTTCTTTTATCAAGGAAAGGGGCCTCGCTCCACAGGATGGCACATACATTAGAGGGACACATCCACAAGTTCTGGCCCAATGTCTCACATTGTTCACTAAAGTCTCCATTTTGAACATAAGAAAGAGCCTGCTGGATCAGACCAGAGTCCATCTAGTTCATCACTCTGCTACTTCCAGTGGCCCACCAGGTGTCTTTGGGAGCTCACCTGCAGCCAGAAGTAAGCTGCCTAGAAGACTGAACACACCTGAAGCTGCCTGATCTTGAATCAGGCTATCGGTCCATCAAGGTCAGAATTGTCTACTCAGGCTGGCAGCTGCTCGCCAGGGTCTCACATACAGGTCTATCACAGTGCCTATTACCCGATCCCTTTAACTGGAGATGTGGAGGATTGGACCTGGGACCTTCTGTATGCCAAGGAGATGCTCTACCACTGAGCCATGGCCCCTTCTCCTGGCTTTCCAGGGTTCTTGGGCAGGCATCTTTCCTATACCTACCGCCTAGTCCTTTTAACTGGAGGTGATGGGGATTGAACCTGGGCCCTTCCGCATGCCAAGCAGATGCTTTTCCACTGAGCCAGACCCCTCCTTATGGCTCTCCAGGGACATAAGCAGAAGTCTTTCACATCACTTACTGCCTAGTCCTTTTAGCTGACCCCCCCCCCCCCCCGACACGGACTCCACATGGAGTTCTGGGCAGGAGTGCAGTTGACCCTGCAAGGTGTCCCTCCATCAAATGCTGCCCTGGACTCTACCCCCGCCCCCCTGCTTCTTTGCTACACCACTGACAAGGTTAGCAGCACTCCCGGGTCTCAAGTTAAGCCCGTTCTCATCTCCTACTTCTTGATCCTTTCATCTGGAGAAGTCAGAGACTTTCTGCATGCGAAGACGGCTCTCTGCCATTGAGCAATTGGAATCCTAACTGTACAACATGCAAGCAAAACCTGCAGCGTGTGAATGAAGTGTTGGCAAGTTGCACTCACTTAATGACAACCCTGTAGCCTTTTCAAGGCAAGAGGCTGGTTTGCCATTGCTGGCCTCTGCACAGCAACCCTGGATTTTCTTGGTGGCCTACCTTCCATGTACGAACCAGGATAATCTCTTCTTAACTCCCAAGAACTCATAGAATCATAGAGTTGGAAGAGACCCCCAAGGGCAATCATGTCAAACCTCCTGCCATGCAAGGACACACAATCAAAGCACTCCTGACAGATGGCCATCCAGCCTCTGTTTAAAAACCTCCAAAGAAGGAGGCTCAACCACACTCCGAGGTAGTGCACTCCACTGTCGAACAGGAAGTTTTTTCTGATGTTTAGGTGGAACTCTTTTCCTTCACCTTGAACCCATGACTCCTGGTCCTAGTCTCGGGAGCAGCAGAAAACAAGCTTGCTCCCTCACCAACATGACATCCCTTCAGATATCTAAACAGGGCTATCATGTCACCTCTTAACCTTCTCTTCACCAAACTAAACATACCCAGCTCCCTAAGTCTCTCCTTGTAGGGCATGGATTGCATACCTTTTACCATTTTGGTTGCCCTCCTCTGGACCCGTTCCAGCTTGTCAATATCCTTCTTGAATTGTGGTGCCCAAAACTGTACACAGTATTCCAGGTGAGGTCTAACCAATGCAGAATAGAGAGGTACAATTACATCCCTTGATCTAGACAGTGACGAGATCAAGCTAAACTGGACCATCCAAGTCAGGGCAGTCTACAGTTCAAACTGGAAAAACAAGAGACAACTGAAATAGTAGTACAAAACATAAATGCATATAGAACAAAACAAATTGTGATGGCTATAAGTTCTAAATAAGATATTGGAACAGCAGATTCCCTCCCTCCCAGTAACAACATTAAACATTTCCACGGTTGTTTAAAAGTCTCATGTATATCAAATTGCCTTTTGAAATTCATTTCAGGGGTATTAACTTTCCCTAAGCGCATAATTTAATTTTTCATTCAAGGGACGTTTGTGTCACCGGTAATTACCTGATTAGAGAAGGATGCTTGGAGGTTTCATACAAGTGCGTGAAACACATCAAAGATCCTGTGTGCATTTTGAGACACATGAAATATTCAGTGCACAACTTCTCGACATTTGAATAGGACCATTCAGAAGAATGTACATCAAGTGCACCTTATCTTTGGATCAGATGCTCAATTGTGCATGTGTTTTCCCCTTTTCAGAACTCACCACTCTGTAGACCAGAGAAGCTCCGCAGTTTCCAAGGGTGGGCAAAGTGCAGTATTTTCCCTGCCTCTGCAGGGAAAGTGAAGTATACCAGTGTGCATTGGGTCTGTTTGGTTTTTCCACTTCTCCCAGCCTTTCTCCATCCAAGCAGGAGCTGTTTTGCCAGCTTTTCCAGATAATTGGTGGGGCTTTTTTTTAAAAAAAAGTTGATACTTTTTGATGTGTTGCTTCTCAATGACCTTTGCTCTATGCCCAGAGGAAGGCAAAAAACCTCCAGGATTCCTGGCCAATCTCGCTTGGAGGAACATTCCTTCCAAAGTGGCAATCAGTATTACCCTGGGGAAGTAAAAAAGGGCCACAAAAGGTGAGCGTTGATTCCTTCCTTCCTTCCTTCCTTCCTTCCTTCCTTCCTTCCTTCCTTCCTTCCTTCCTTCCTTCCTTCCTTCCTTCCTTCCTTCCTTCCTTCTCATGATGTGCCTAAGTTCACAGAATCAACAAAAGAAAAGCCCCTATTGGCTAACAGTAATGACATCACGAGTCTCTTCAAAAACTTCCGTTCAAAAGAGCTACTGTTTCAATCTCTTGCTTTTATATAATGTACAATTCACACGAGTTTGTGCCTAAGTCTCTTGTTTTGTATACATAATGCAAATCAAATAACACAATATACCTTGTCCCCTAAAGGACTCACAACTACCCTGTTTCCCCGAATATAAGACATCGCCGGAAAATAAGACGTAGTAGAGGTTTTGCTAAAGTGTGAAATATAAGGCATCCCCCAAAAGTAAGACGTAGCAAAGTTTTCTGGTAGAAAGCGTACCCGGCGGACAAGAACACACTGAAAAAATAAAGACATCCTAGAGAATGAAGACATAGAGCATCTTTGGGAGCAAAAATTAATATAAGACACTGTCTTATTTTCGGGGAAACACGTTATGTCAGTTTTTTTCCACCATATAAGGTATTTCCACTCAATATATAATATATAATAATAAATGGCTGTCATTCCCTGGTGTAGGATGATTGCGTGAAAACCCTTCACACTGTCCTGCTGAACCTACTGGGATACATATCACAAGACACATGCATCTTCTAAACATAAACATAATTTTGGGAAAAACTCATGGAATGACCAATCAATGACTCACATTTACCAAGCGGGTTACAAAATCAGATCTCAGTATTCAATCAAAATGCAGCTTTCCTGTAAATAAACAGAATATACATAATCAATTTGCTGAACTGGAGCACGCTCCAATTATCCCATATCTCAAAATAGCAACAATGATGAATATAGCATTATATTTACTCTCATGATCTGCTTGAGTTCACAGAATCAGCATTGCTGTCCGATGGTCATCTAGCCTCTCCCCTGAGGAACCACTCTGTCAGGAAATTGTTCCTCCTGTATAGCCCATAAACTCTTTTGATTTAATCTCGAACCCACTGGTTCTGGATATCAAGTTATCCTTGTTATCCAATTCTGCCTCAGCCATATATGGTGGCTCATGAAGAAGAGTCCTGCAGGATCAGATAAAAGTCATCTTTTGTTCAATATTAGCATCCCAGAATCTGGTCTTGTCAGATGCTATGCAGGGTTGGCCCTGGTTATTACTTGGGATGGGAAGCCACCAAAGAAGACCAAGGCTGCTATGCAGAGTCAGCCAATGGCAGACCACTTCTGCTGATCTGTCTCCTTAGAAATCCCATGATGGTGTCACCATAAGTCGGTTGCGACATGTCAGCTCACTTTACCTCAGTCCAACATTTTATTTCTTGCCGTGGTCAAACCGGCACTATGAGAAAGCCTACATGTGAGGTGAGAAGATAGTCATCTCATTGCAGAGGCGTATCTAGGGAAAATGGAGCCCACGGCAAAATCTGAGTTTTCCACCCTCCCCCCACCGTACGGGCAGCCGCCCTCCCACACCACAACCAAACAACTCTTTTTTTGCACTAGGTCTTGAAGTCAGTGTATGGACCTGGGGGGAAGGAGGAGGGGTGTGGGGGCGATTTTCTGTGCCCCCCATGTGACTATATGATTGAAGTCTATAAAATTATGCATGGGGTAGAAAATGACAGAGAGAAATTTTTCTCTCTTTCTCACAATACTAGAACCAGGGGGCATCCATTGAAAATGCTGGGGGGAAGAATTAGGACTAATAAAAGGAAACACTTCTTCACGCAACGTGTGATTGATGTTTGGAATATGCTGCCACAGGAGGTGGTGATGGCCACTAACCTGGATAGCTTTAAAAGGGGCTTGGACAGATTTATGGAGGAGAAGTCGATCTATGGCTACCAATCTTGATCCTCTTTGATCTCAGATTGCAAATGCCTCAGCAGACCAGGTGCTCAGCAGCAGCAGCAGCAGCAGCAGAAGGCCATTGCTTTCACATCCTGCATGTGAGCTCCCAAAAGCACCTGGTGGGCCACTGCGAGTAGCAGAGAGCTGGACTAGATGGACTCTGGTCTGATCCAGCTGGCTTGTTCTTATGTTCTTAAATGGCCATAGCCCGGGGACATTTTGACCCCATATGTCCCCCTGGGCAGTACGCCCCTGTCTCCTTGCACTTTTGCTTCCGTCACTTGATTCCTGTTTGGATTGAACATTTGAGGAAGAAAGAAATAGCACTGATAATACTAATGAAATTCCCCAGTTGGGAAATCCACGCATTCCCAGCCTCGAGACGTCTGGGTCCCTTGAAAGGTCGTAAGGAATCATAACGCTGGACAGGTGTTTGTTCTCTATGAGGCGTGTGGACTCCTACACTCGAACTGAGCGTACCGGGCCACCTGTTCCCCGCTGTGTCTTTGCAAGAACCTCCCACAATCTGTCTCTTTGAAGTCATCCATAAATACTGGGAGCACTTAATGATCTTTGAATCCTGCTCTTTTGATGCCTTTGATACACCCACATTGTATTTTGGTGTGTGTGTGTCTTTTTTTAAAATCCTCAGTAACATCTGGGCCTTTTGTCTCCGACCTTCTTTGGAAGCAAAATATTTTGATTTTGTTGTTTGCAAAAGACGTACAGCAGTTTGTCCTTATGCGGATCAGCCTGTTCGCTAAGTACCGGTTGCCAGAGAGCATGTTCCATGCCATCTTTGAGTCTGTCTTCCTTCTTCGTACAAGCAGTACCAGTCGGCTGGTTCGCTTTGGAACCAGTTTGGTTTAAAAGTTGCCAAATAAGAAGAAAAAGGGACTTTTGAGCTCTTGTTTAATCAGCTCGAAGCTTCAGTTGATTAATCGTTTGGTAGCCCATTTTTAATCGGCAAGGAAGGGTACTGGTGAGATTCTTCTTTATTTTTGATGGCTGTTTTGGTTCTGGTGAGGGTGCACAAATACAAACTTTCCGATTTATTTTGTTGTTTGTTGCCAGTTGGAATTTTTGCTCATGTTTGCTGTGGTGTGTATTAAGTGCTGTCAAGCAGATGTGAAGCTGGGCCAGAGTGCGCCCGGTATGCACTCTGCACCCCCTCTACGGTGCCCTACCCCCTCCCTCCCCTCTTACCTTAATACAAACTAAAGAAGTGGCCTGTTCCCTTCAGGCTGAAAATGGCCTGGTGAGAACTACACTTCCCATGAGACCCTGGGGCTCACAAGGTCTCCTGAGAAGTGTAGTTCCCAACAGACCACTTCCCCAGCCTGCACTGTTTCACAAAGGTAAGTGTGTGTGTGTGGGCACTATTTGGAGGCACCACAGGGGGTGGGCAGAAGGGGACACTGTGGGGGAGCAATGTTTTGCCCCCCAGGCGCATGCCCAATGCAACTACACACACAGGTCCCCTGGTAACTCTGCCTTTGCTGTCAAGTCACTTCTGACTCATAGCGACCCTATGAATCAGTGTTCTCCAAAATGCCATATCATTAACAGCTTGCTCAGGTCTTGAAAACTGAGGGCCATGGCTTTCTTTATCAAGTCAGTTCATTTAGAAATCAACTGTGTGATCTGATGCAATTCTGGGCTGTAACAATAGGAGAATAGTATTGAGATTGAAGGTTGCAATTGTACCTCTCTATTCTGCATTGGTTAGACTTCACCTGGAATATTGTGTACAGTTCTAGGCACCACAATTCAAGAAGGATATTGACAAGCTGGAATGGGTGCAGAGGAGGGCAACCAAGATTGAAAAAAATCTGGAATCCATGCCCTATGGGAGCTGGGTATGTTTAGTTTGATGACGAGATTAAGAGATGAGATGATAGCCCTGTTTAGATATTTGAAGGGATGTCATGTTGGTGAGGGAGCAAACTTGTTTTCTGCTGCTCCAGAGACTAGGACCAGGAGTCATGGGTTCAAGGTGCAGGAAAAGAGATTCCACCTAAACATCAGGAAAAACTTCCTGACTGTCAGGGCTGTTCGACAGTAGAATGGAGTGTGGTGGAGTCTCCTTTGGAAGTTTTTAAAGAAAGGCTGGATGGCCATCTGACTGGAGTGTTGATGATTGTGTGTTCCTGCATTGTAGGGGGTTGGATGATGGCCCTTGGGGTCTCTTCCAATTCTGTGATTCTATGTTGGATCAGGCCCTGTCAGAACACTGTGCTACCGTCTGTGATGGCTGGCTGCTTCAATGAGTAGATGATGAGCTATGGTGTACTCTTGCCTTTCCCCCGTTTCCCAGCATTCTTTGAGTTTTATTTTGTCATATCCAACCCATGGTAAAATGGGACTTCCTTTTAGGGAGGATGGACACCAATTAGAACAGGGCCATATCAGGGCAATGAAAATTATTTGGACTCTCTTAACAAAAACCTACGAGAGAAGACATTTGAGTCCAATGGTATCTTTAAGACGAAACAAGTTTTATTCTTGGTATAGGCTTTCATGTGAATGCATACTTCCTCAGATACCTTTGAGGAAAGGCTGAAGGAGCTTGGAAAAGGGAACACAGTGAGGGGTCTGGGGTACCTTTCTGAAAGGCTGAGGTGCCTTCTTCACCTCTTGGACAGCTAGGTTTGAGCCTACCTCAATCCGAACATTTAATGAAGCAAAGCTTGAAATAGTCTTCCTCCAATTTAAGTTGCTCTTCTGTTTGAGGCAGTGTCTTTACGTTGGAGGAAGGCTTCTTGGAAGATGGTTAGATCTCCCCCGTGAGGAGCATAGTTGCTACTCAGGCTCATACCAGGATTGATACCAGGCCCTTCAAATATGTGGCCTTCAAGGGCTTTTGAGTCAAGCACTAACAGGGGCCTGAGGTAAATTATTTTTGCCTGAGTTGCCTGAGGTAAATTAGTTGCCTGAGGTAAATTATTGGCCCTTTCCCCACTTACCGTTTGCTGCGCGCTACTCTCCCCAAATAGCGCGTGGTCCAGCGGCGCTCCCCAAGAGTCCGGGCGGTGACAACGCAGCCGCCCCGACTCTGTGCTCTCACGTCCCCTCAGTGCGCATCATTTCTGACGCTGAAGAAACGGGACCTTCTGACTGCCCCGCGCAGTGGGGAACACGACCCCGCGGCAGAAATCGCTTGCGCTGAGAGTAGCGCGCTGCAAACCGTAAGTGGGGAAAGGCCCATTGTTGCTTGCTGTTACACAGGGTTTCCACAGGGTTGGGAAATTCCTGGAGATTTTGGGTGGGGGTGGGGTGGAGCCTTTGGGGAGGGGAGGGATTTCAATGGGATACACTGCCATAGAGTCCACTCTCCAAAGTGGCCGTTTTCTCTCGGTGAGCCGATCACTTTAGCCTGGAGATTGGTTGCAATGGTGGGAAATCTCCAGGCACCACCTAGAGATTGACAACGCTGCTGATGTAAGTCCCTATAATAATGTTTTATGGGTTGGCTACTCAATACGTCACATTGGAGCACAGTGGGTGACTTGGCCGGTAACTTTCTTCCAGCCTAATATCCCTCCTGGGTTTGTGTGAAGATTGTGAAGGTAAAGGCAACCCCCTGTGCAGGAACTGTGTCACTGTTGACACATGGGATGATGTCACATCATGACATTTACTAAGCAGACTATGTTTATGGGGTGGTTTGCCATTGCCTTCCCCAGTTCAATCAATCAATCAAAAACCTTTTATTGGCATACGTTTAATACTGTATGTAGAAAACAAAATATAAAGTCTGCGTCAATATGTTACACTTGGAATTAATGTAAATCGTTTAAAAAGCTCATAAAACAGCGTTTGGATTGGGACATTTAATCGTCCTCTGCTTTACGACTGACACTAAACACGTAGCTGCAGCTAAAGTGATATCTGAGACTCCCGAGTCAGACATCAAAAGCTGGAAGAGTTTGACTCAGCTTAATTTTTCCTTTGTAATGATTATAAGTTTTGTTGACCAGTTTCTTAATTCCCTGTTTGTCTATACTTTCCCCCCAGAAAATTGGGTACACATTTTGAGTTTGAGTTTGGGTTTATACCCCAAGAAGAAGAAGGAGGAGGAGGAGGAGTTTGGATTTATACCCCTCCTTTCTCTCCTGTAAGGAGACTCAAGGTGGCTTACAAGTTCCACTCCCTTCCTCTCTCCACAACAGACACCTTGTGAGATAGGTGGGTGTGAGAGAGTTCTGAGAGAACTGTGACTAGCTCAAGGTCACCCAGCAGGAATGTAGGAGTGCGGAAACACATGTGGTTCACCAGACATGCCTCTGCCACTCAGGTGGAGGAGTGGGGAATCAAACCCAGTTCTCCAGATTAGAATCCACCTGATCTTAACCACCACACCACACTGGCTTTTACTGATCTCAGAAGGATGGAAGGCTGAGTCTTCCTTGCGACAGCTATCTGATTTCTGACAGGATCGAACTCAGGTCGAAAGCAGTGGTTGGACTGCAGCTTACCGCACTGCTCCACAGGCTCGAAAGGAGGACAGTATATGACGTCCTCGACGGTGGGATAAAAATGTGCTAGATAAAAAATCCATGGTGTGGTCTAGGAAGTTCAGTTGCCATCAAACAGCTTCACAATAGCCGGGACACATGAAGCTGCCGTATACTAAAATAAAAATGTTTTGGGCTAAAATGTTGCAGAACTCCTAGGAAGAAACATTGTATTTATGGACTATGCTGCCACAGGAGGTGGTGATGGCCACTAACCTGGATAGCTTTCAAAGGGGCTTGGACAGATTTATGGAGGAGAAGTCGATCTATGGCTACCAATCTTGATCCTCCTTGATCTGAGATTGCAAATGCCTTAGCAGACCAGGTGCTCAGGAGCAGCAGCAGCAGCAGCAGAAGGCCATTGCTTTCACCTCCTGCATGTGAGCTCCCAAAGGCACCTCGTGGGCCACTGCGAGTAGCAGAGTGCTGGACTAGATGGACTCTGATCTGATCCAGCAGGTTCTTTCTTATGTTCTTCTTATGTTCCTATGGACTGAAAACATTTGTTTTCATTCTGCGGAATTGACCACTGTCTGCCTTTTTTATGGTCTCCCATCCAAGTACTAATAAGGTATGACCCCACTTAGCTTCTGAAATCTGATGAGATAGACCTACCTGAGCCATTGTCAGGGGAATTGTATCTAGGTGATTAAGATGCATTCCTAGCTCAATATAATTGCTCCATGACAGATGTAACCAGCTTGCTACAAGATATAGATAACCAACCTGCTATATGTTATCCCTGCCGTTCTGGGACATTCTTTCCTTGATCCAAAGATGGCTTTACATGTCAAGTAGATAACTAGGCTTTCCCCTGACACTTTTGTCTCATGGGAAACGGGATTGTTTCCATTGTACTGTGGGAGCAGGATTCCAGATGGCTTTATCTCCATCTATTGCTGACCTTGGGGCGCCTTAGCTCCAAACTAACATTTTCTCACATTCCTTGGGAAAATGGGAAGGGGAACTAACATCGGAATAAAATGGTAGCAAAAGCCAGGTTCCGCAGAACTGGCTTTGTCCAGCTGGGTGCCTCGATGCCTATCAATAAACACTGCTGTTCAACAGCACAGAGTCCGTTTATTGCGTCAGGGTCCGAGACCTAGGAGCCATAAGAAGTCAAAGCATCACCTGGTCCTTCTAACTGGAGATGCACCTGGATTGGAATTGTGACTGTCTGTGTGCAAATCAGATTTTCTGCCACTGAGCCACACACTCCTAGCCCGCCAATGCAGAACCAAAAGCTGATCCTAGATCTTGAGCAGCTGACAAAAGTTCTCTTTCCCAAAGGTTCACAACATTTCGATCATTCTTCCTGCCTCTTCCTTTGTTTTCCTGGAGCACCTTCCTTATGAGGAGAGGCTGCAGTGTTTGGGACTCTTTAGTTTGGAGAGGAGACGTCTGAGGGGGGATGTGATTGAAGTCTAAAAAATTATGCATGGGGTAGAAAATGTTGACAGAGAGAAATTGTTCTCTCTTTCTCACAATACTAGAACCAGGGGGCATTCATTGACAGTGCTGGGGGGAAAAATCAGGACTAATCAAAGGAAACACTTCTTCACGCAACATGTGATTGGTGTTTGGAATATGCTGCCACAAGTGGTGGTGATGGCCACTAACCTGGATAGCTTTAAAAAGGGCTTGGACAGATTTATGGAGGAGAAGTCGATCTATGGCTACCAATCTTGATCCTCTTTGATCTGAGATTGCAAATGCCTCAGCAGACCAGGTGCTCAGGAGCAGCAGCAGCAGCAGAAGGCCATTGCTTTCACCTCCTGCATGTGAGCTCCCAAAGGCACCTGGTGGGCCACTGCGAGCAGCAGAGAGCTGGACTAGATGGACTCTGGTCTGATCCAGCTGGCTTGTTCTTATGTTTTGCGGAATAGGGTCTGTACCCTTAAAACACTGTACGGGGAGAACATTTGCCATCTCAGGCTTGCATGACATCTGTCAGGTCTGCGCTCACTCCAAAACGCATTAGCCTCCTGCCCAAATCCTTCCATTAGACAGTGTGAGTCCTCGTTACGTTATTAAATTTGGCCGTGTACATCCCCCATTAATTACACTGAACTAGGACTCGTTTGAAAGGAAACAGCGCTACACGTTTGAAGATATGGCGATAAAACAGCGGGACGCTAATTTGATCGGAGCCCATTGAGAAGCTCTCGGTTAATTCCTGGCGTAATTCTTAATCGTTTGCAAGGATTTCCTAATCTTATGTGTAAAACGGGCCCATTGCCCTTGCCAGGAAATGTTGGAAGAACGCACACGGATGCACATGCCTCTTGATATGTCTCCAGTTCGTCTAGCTCATAGGTGTCAAACTCACGGCCCTCCAGATGTTATGGACTACAGTACCCATCATCCCATGCCAGCATCATCATCATCATCATCTATTTAGGATTTTATCACACCCAATATCCAAGGAGCCAAAGGCTCTCTGCGGTGAGATCTAACAACACCAGCAGCGCCGACCCGCCTCTATCCAAGTGTCGCCGGAGATCGTCCACACCGGCAACCAACACCGTTCTCCTCCTTGTGGGGTAGGGGAAGGATTGGGCAGCCGCATAAATCCCCTCATTGGCTGGCTGCTCGCACGGGGGTGGGGGCAAAATCAGTTCTTGCCCGGACTCCATTTTATGTCGAATTGCCGTTGTATGCCAGGTGGGATGGAGCTACAGTCAGGAGAGGTGCAGAAATTAGTAGGCCCGTGATAACCCCCACTGTGCTAAGAACATAAGAACATAAGAACAAGCCAGCTGGATCAGACCAGAGTCCATCTAGTCCAGCTCTCTGCTACTCGCAGTGGCCCACCAGGTGCCATTGGGAGCTCACATGCAGGATGTGAAAGCAATGTCCTTCTGCAGCTGTTGCTCCTGAACACCTGGTCTGTTAAGGCATTAAAGTCATTCATCTTTTCTGTAAGTCGTCCGTCTTTTCCGATACTAGTAAATGAGAAAAAAATACCCCGTTGCTTGGTCCTAGCAGGTCTGGATATTAGATCAGGCATCTGGATGAAAATACCCTCTTCAGATAACAAACACACCAATGTTTATGCTCCTCTGCAATCAGAAATCCATCCCAAGGAACCCTCTTGTGAGTCTTCCCTTTTTGCAAATGTTTTTGAGAAGACTAGGAATCACACGGAGGGCCCTTGAAAGGTTTTTCTGTGGGTTTTCCTATTGAATTAGCACTTTGGTGATTTAATAGTTCTCATACTGTGTCAGAATAGCAGGTAGACGCCGTCTTCGCAGCTGAAGTGAAAACAGCAGGCTAGACTGCAAAGTCCGTTTCGGATGACTCATTAGAAGGACTCATCTGAAAAATACAAATGGGACGCCAAGGTTTAGTTTTCCCACTTGCCTTAGAAGTGTGAAGCCTGGATTTTAAACGTCTCCCTTTTTTTATTTGACAGTGTCCCTTTCCCCTTCCTGGTTAGGCTGGGACTCGAGCTAGAAAAGAATCATAGAGTTGGAAGGGGCCATAGAGGCCATCTAGTCCAACCCCCTGCTCAATGCAGGATCAGCCTCGAGCATCCCAGACAAGTGCTTGCCCGGCTGCTGTTTGAAGACTGCCAGTGAGACACATGGATGGCACTGGTCAAGCTAGCAGGGGCTTGGAAGAAGAAGAAGAAGAAGAAGAAGAAGAAGAAGAAGAAGAAGAAGAAGAAGAAGAAGAAGAAGAAGAAGAAGAAGAAGAAGAAGAAGAAGAAGAAGAAGAAGAAGAAGAAGAAGAAGAAGAAGAAGAGGAGGAGGAGGAGGAGGAGGAGGAGGTGGAGGTGGAGGAGGAGTTTGGATTTATATCCCCCCTTTCTCTCCTGCAGGAGACTCAAAGGGGCTTACAATCTCCTTGCCCTTCCCCCCTCACAACAAACACCCTGTGAGGTGGGTGGGGCTGAGAGAGCTCCGAGAAGCTGTGACTAGCCCAAGGTCACCCAGCTGGCGTGTGTGGGAGTGTAGAGGCTAATCTGAATTCCCCAGATAAGCCACCACAGCTCAGGCGGCAGAGCTGGGAATCAAACCCGGTTCCTCCAGATTAGATACACGGGCTCTTAACCTCCTACGCCACTGCTGCTGGTGGAGATAAACTGTACTCACCCAAGTGAAAGGACAGGGGCAGGATCCATCCCAGTTTGTGTAGATTTGAACATGCTAAAAGGCTGCATATGCAGATCTGTGCACCCTCCAAGGCAACATGCGAGGACACGAGCACAGTAGAACTCAGCGCGGGCAGAATTGCACCAACAGTCAGCGCGGGGGTAGCTTTTTTCCAGTGCGTAAACGGCCGGGTGTGAAAACGTTAACGTTTCCCTCCCTTCCGGCTCTGTTCTCCTCCTCTGATGAAATTGCTTAAAATGCACAAAATCGTCATGTGTTGCTGAGCCTTCAGAGACCTGCATTTGTGAATGGGAGGGGAGTGCAGAAAGGGTCTAGCAAGCCTGTTTGCAAAGGGAGTTCCCCTGCATAGGTGTTCCCAAAGAAATATTGGGGAGGGGTGCTGAAGCCGAGAGATGCTAGAGCAGGGATGGCGAACCTATGGCACGGGTGCCAGAGGTGGCACTCAGAGCCCTCTCTGTGGACACACGCAGAGTGCCCCCTCCCCCATCTAGGCTGGCCTGGGCCGCTGGGTTCGATTATTAGCATTAAACCTAAGACCTAGTTTTGGGGAAGCAGTGTAGGTAACCCTGTTAAGCGCTGTTAAACCCCACTGATTTTCATGTGAAGAACTAAAGTGTGATCCTTTACCTGGGAGTAAGCTCGGTTGCTGCCAATGGGGCTTGCTTCTGAGTAAACCCTCCTAGAGTCGTGATTCACGAGTTGGAACAGTTGCACGGTTGCTTCAAAGTAAAGCCACCAACTACCACACCAAGCTTACTCCTGAGTAACACACACCTCGGAGCCAACTGTTTTTTCTAAACAAAAACCTAAGTATTCAGGTTAAATTGCTATGTTGGAACTTTGCAATAAATAAGTGGGTTTTGAGTTGCAATTTGGGCACTCGGTCCCAAAAAGGTTCGCCGTCACTGCGCTAGAGCGAGATCTTTCAGCATATCCTGTTTCGCATAGTGGCCAACCAGTTCCTCTGGCAAAGGGCAGACAAGACCCCGTGACCTTGGGGCTGACAGCTCACCCTGTTAGTCTGCTGCAGTTACTCTCTGACACCCGGACAGCTCTAGGATGCATATTTTAAAGAGCGTTCCTTGCAAGTCTCTCAGGTGGCTGCAGCAACTTTCCGAGGCATATGGTTGCTATGGTTAGCTCACTCGTTTGGGGGAATGCTATGGTAACTAGGTGCATATAGAAGCTTGTCGATACATTGCACCCGAGCGGAATATTGAATCGCAGACCCGAGTGCAGCATCCGCGGCCCTAATAATTGCTGCACCAGCATCTGTGCGCACATGAGGAGGAATCGTAATGAGCTGTGCATCGCGGACCTTTTTTCGGGCCTTGCAGCCGCATACCCAGTGGTGGGCAAATCTCTGGATCGCTTACAGGAATACTAAAAGAATGATATAACTGCGAGGAACGCCAGGTGCCTTGCTAGGATTTAAATCTTCTGGCTTTAGCTGGTGGGGAGGAAGTCACATATTTCACAAAGAGCAAAAGTAGTGTTTTTTCTCCCAGACGTTCTGTAGCACGTCCATATGTATGTGGTTAGTTTTTCATGAAGAGCAAACCAGAATGTGTTCTTCTGTCCCTCGTTGTCTCTGTTTAAAATCTACACAACAGTCTTGTGGTCCCAGGTACAGATGGCTTAAAGCAAAGAATCAGGCAGATTTATGGAGTGTGTATCAGTGGCTACTGGCCACGGTAGTTACATAAGGGCTACAGCAATGCACTCTTCTTGGGACTGCCCTTGAAGAGTGTTCGCAAGCTGCAGCGAGTGCAGAATGTTGTGGCTATATTCTGTTCAACAAAAAGAAGAAAGTGTGGTCTGCGTTCCCTGGCAGAAGTGAAAAGATCCTGTTTCTGGGGTGCTGTGTGGTTTTCGGATTGTATGGCCGTGTTCTAGCAGCATTCTCTCCGGATGTTTCGCCTGCATCTGTGGCTGGCATCTTCAGAGGATCTGATAGTAGAAATGGAAAGCAAGTGGAGTATATATACTGTGAGGTCAAAAGGTGAGGCCCTCTGAATAGAGTAGCCTGGTATGTGAGTCACAAAGAAGTCTGTAGCCTGGGGGTGACAATGAAGATAGCAAGGAAATGCATCTGAATAGAAGTATCCTGGTCTTTGTTTCCTTGGTTGCTATTGTCTGTAGTTGTCCTGTGTTTGTGTGGAGCTGATTAGTCACTGTCTTGATTCTAGAGTTTTTCAACAACTGTTTCTGCTGTAGAAAGTAGTGCAGATCCTATTTTAGTCTCAGAGAATCATATTTAAGCATCACTTTTGTCAAAACCATTATTGCCTTCAGTATCAAAGACAGAACCGTGGAAAAAATTTTTTATATTGCCCCAGATGGCTTGTGGCAAGACTCGCCTGTTTGTAAAGTTGCACCTGCTAATTTGTTTCCTGCAGCAGGAATGGGGAACAAAATGGTGGGCACAACTTTACGGACAGGCAAATCTTGCTAAAAGCCATCTGGGGCAATATAAATTATCGTTTTTCAAAGTTCGGTGTTTGATAGTACAAGCAATAATGGTTTTGATGAAAGTGACGCCTGGGTACGATACTCCAGGGAGGAGGAGCAGTGGCATAGGAGGTTAAGAACTTGTGTATCTAATCTGGAGGAACCGGGTTTGATTCCCCGCTCTGCCGCCTGAGCTGTGGAGGCTTATCTGGGGAATTCAGATTAGCCTGTGCACTCCCACCCACGCCAGCTGGGTGACCTTGGGCTAGTCACAGCTTCTCGGAGCTCTCTCAGTCCCACCTACCTCACAGGGTGTTTGTTGTGAGGGGGGAAGGGCAAGGAGATTGTAATCCCCTTTGAGTCTCCTGCAGGAGAGAAAGGTGGGGATATAAATCCAAACTCCTCCTCCTCCTCCTCCTCCTCCTCCTCCTCCTCCTCCTCCTCCTCCTCCTCCTCCTCTTCTTCTTCTTCTTCTTCTTCTTCTTCTTCTTCTTCTTCTTCTTCTTCTTTTTCTTCTTCTTCTTCTTCTTCTTCTTCTTCTTCTTCTTCTTCTTCTTCTTCTTCTTCTTCTTCTTCTTCTTCTTCTTCTTCTTCTTCTTCTTCTTCTTCTTCTTCTTCTTCTTCTTCTTCTTCTTCTTCTTCTTCTTCTTCTTCTTCTTCTTCTTCTTCTTCGGCTAACAGAGAATCAGAAAGCCTGGAGACAGCAGAGCATTCCTCCACAGCAAAGATCCAGAAAGATGTAATGGTTTAATGCACATATCTCCTTGGAGCTTTATGTTGAACATAGTATAGCTGCTGATCAGGACTGCCTACTGGAAGCATGTGATCCCATATGTTCCTGCTTGAGAATTCAGATCACTGGAGGAGGACCTCCTGACTGTCCCCCCATCAAAGAAGCTTGTCGGGTGCACAGGACAAGGCCTTTTTAGTGGCTGCCCCTAATTATACAACAGCTTCTCCAGGGGGTTGCGACTTGCCCATGCATTTTAGATCATCAGGAGGCAGCTGAAGATCAGTAATATTTAGGACAGCATTTGGTTTAGTTTTTATTGATTGGCAATCCTAATGTTTTAATGTACATTATAAGCCACTTTGAGTGTCACAAAGTAGGACAGTGGCTAATAAATGTTCTGAATACATAATTGGTGAATGCCACCTCCATGTTCCAAAGCAGGAAACCTTTGAATCCCAGTGCCAGGCGACAACCAAAGGGAAGGTCTCCATCTCTACGACCTGTTGTTGGCCCTCTAGATCAGTGATGACGAACCTTTTCGAGACCGAGTGCCCAGATTGCAACCCAAAACCCACTTATTTATCGCAAAGTGCCAACACGGCAATTTAACCTGAATACTGAGGTTTTAGTTTAGAAAAAACGGTTGGCTCCGAGGCACGCGTTACTTAGGAGTAAGCTTAGTGAAGCAACCATGCAATGCTTCAAATGGGTGAATCACAATCCTAGGAGGGTTTACTTAGAAGCAAGCCCCATTGCCAGCAACCGAGCTTACTCCTAGGTAAAGGATCATGCCCAGGCCAGCCTAGATGTGTGTGTGTGTGTGTGTGTGTGTGTGTATGATTTTCCACCCCCCTCCCACATGATGAACTCTGTGCGCGAGTGCCCACAGAGAGGGCTCTGAGTGCCACCTCTGGCACCCGTGCCATAGGTTCGCCACCACTGCTCTAGATTAACTGGTCACTGTGTGTGACATGATGCTGGACTACATGGATTGCCAGTCTGATCCAAAAGTGTTCTTCCTATGTTCATATGAAGGGCTGGTCCTCTATTCCCTATTATTTGCACTCCAGAGTAACTAGCTGGCCAGTGTGTGAGAAAGGATGCAGGACTAGACGGACCACCAGTGTGAACTAGCTGGGCTTTTCTTAGGCTCTTACTGGGGAAGGCCTCAGTCTCTATACCCTGTTGTTGGCCCTCCAAAGAAACTGATTGGCCACAGGATTGTACACCGCCCAGAGCCCCCCGGGGATGGGGCGGTATATAAGCTCAAAAAATAAATAAAATAAATAAGCAGCAGCAGCAGCAGCAGCAGCAGCAGCAGCAGCAGCAGCAGCAGCAGCAGAAGAAGAAGAAGAAGAAGAAGAAGAAGAAGAAGAAGAAGAAGAAGAAGAAGAAGAAGAAGAAGAAGAAGAAGAAGAAGAAGAAGAGTTTGGATTCATACCCCACCTGTAAGGAGACTCAAGGTGGCCTACAAGCTCCTTTCCCTTCCTCTCCCCACAACAGACACCTTGTGAGGTAGGTGGGGTTGAGAGAGTTCTGAAGAACTGTGACTAGCCCAAGGTCAAAAATATATATAGTGAGCCAGAGACAGTATCTTGTTAAAAGAACGGAAAAGAACCTGTCTGGCTCTAGTGCGAAATATACACATCTATTTTAATGAAAGTAATTCAAACATCTACATACCAGAACAACAACTCTTAATCAACAACATATTATACACAACAACAACAACAACAGCAACAACAACAACAACACAATGAACAATATACACACAGAGGATCCCAAATATAATAATATAATAATATCATAATATCATAATATCATAATATAATATTAAGTCTCTGTAATGGAGTAAGAGATCCACTAATGACGCAGAAGGATACCAATGTCTGATGTCTTTAAAAACTCAACTTCCGTTGTTAGGTTTCATGTATATAAAGATGAACAGGATGTTGATAAAATCCTTGGCTGATGGTCAATGGAAAGTGGGAGTATTGTGTGTATATTGTTCATTGTATTGTTGTTGTTGTTGTTGTTGTGTATAATATGTTGTTGATTAAGAGTTGTTGTTCTGGTATGCAGTTGTTTGAATTATTTTCATTAAAATAGATTTGTATATTTCCCACTAGAGCCATACAGGTTCTTTTCCTTTCTTTTAACTAGCCCAAGGTCACCCAGTGGGAATGAGTGTGGAAACACACATCTGGTTCACCAGATAAGCCTCTGCCACTCAGGTGGAGGAGTGGGTAATCCCGCTCAGTTCTCCAGATTAGAATCAAACTGCTCTGAACCACTCTGGCTCTCAGCGCTCTTCTTATGTTCTTAAATCCCGTGAAGCAGGTGAACAGAACAGAGCAGGCTTTGTACCAAATGCCTTACAACTGGAGGCTGAACAGGGAACACATAGGTTTCCAGGGGAAAAAAGGGGGAGAGGCCAATTCGTTTTTCATTTTACTTTACAATGTTCCATTGCTCCCACCTGACTCCAATTTTCCTTCTTTTCGGGGAGCTAAAGCCTTTTAAAATGGCACTGCCATTAAAAGCATAATGGCCTCACTCCATCTGGAGCCTAGAAAGCTAATCATCATCATCGAGAAAGCCTGGGAGCACCGCATGTGCTGCAAGGGTAGAGCGTGCAGCGTGCAAATGCGACCTTGAAATGCATGGTTGGGGAGGGGAAGGCATTTTATGCGGCCATTTTTTTTTAAAGGGGGGGAACTTCCCTGCTGAACAAGCCAGCCCAAATTTTGCCAAATCCACATTGTCACCTTTCAGAATTTGGCATCTGAGAGAGCCAGCGTGGTGTGGTTAAGAGCAGGTGCACTCCCTGCTCTGCCACGAGCTGCATGTGGAGGCTTATCTGGTGAACTAGATTAGCTTGTGCACTCCAACACATGCCAGCTGGGTGACCTTGGGCTAGTCACAGTTCTTTGGAGCTCTCTCAGCCCCACCTACCTCACAGGGTGTTTGTTGTGGGGGGGGGGAAGGAAAGGAGTTTGGAAGCCCCTTTGAGTCTCCTTACAGGAGAGAAAGGGGGGATATAAATCCAACTCTTCTTCATCTTCATTATCTGTGCCGAGGCTTTAATGAATGCAGTGACCAGACGTATGCATGCTGTCCAAGGCAACAGCCATCTGCCCCCACGATTCCTGGTTCTGTTGGGAACCCACATGGTCACTTATCCGACTGTGGTGCAGGCCGCACATTGGTAGAACAGGTGCCAGTTTTGGCAGCCGCCGCTCAAGCGAGAGTGTCATTGATGCTCCGCCCACAGACGTTGCCGCATGTTCTCATCCACATGTGGCATCTCTGTGACCTACAGTTTCCTAGGAACATGGCAAGGAGGTTCACGCACCAAAATACGATAACCTAATTTTGAGCTCTTGGGAAAGCTCAGTGGATTTTGTATCCTGTGGCTTCCCCCCCCCTGCCCCCCCACCGTATGCTCAAAAGGTTGAACAGCATAGTGTAGTGTTTAGGAACTGTGGACTGTAATCTGGAGAACTGGGTTTGATTCCCGGCTCCTCCACACGTGTGGCAAACTCTAATCTGACTGGCTCAAGGCAATCCAGCAGGCTTTGAATTGGAAAAACAAGAAGATGAAGAAAGGGTTGGGTTTATATCCCCACTTTCTCTCTTGATTGAGACTCAAAGGGGCTTACAATCTCCTTTCCCTTCCCCCCTCCCAACAAACACCCTGTGAGGTGGGTGGGGCTGAGAGAGCTCCGAAAAGCTGTGACTCGCCCAAGGTCACCCAGATGTGTTGGAGTGCACAGGCTAATCTGAATTCCACAGATAAGCCTCCACAGCTCAAGCGGCAGAGCGGGGAATCAAACCCGGTTCCTCCAGATTAGAGTGCACCTGCTCTTAATCAGTACGCCACTGCTGCTCCTTAGAGCATGATGTAGTGCTTTGGAGCGGCAGACTCTAATCTGGAGAACTGCGTTTGATTCCCGACTCCTCCACGTGAGCGGCAAACTCTGATCTGGCAGATGGCTACCAGTCTTGATCCTCCTTGATCTGAGATTGCAAATGCCTTAGCAGACCAGGTGCTCAGGAGCAGCAGCAGCAGAAGGCCGTTGCTTTCACCTCCTGCACGTGAGCTCCCAAAGGCACCTGGTGGGCCACTGTGAGTAGCAGAGTGCTGGACTAGATGGACTCTGGTCTGATCCAGCAGGCTCTTTCTTATGTTCTTATGATCTGATGAGCCAGGGCTGTTTTCCCAACTCGAACCCTGCTGGATGATCTTGGGCCAGTCACAGTTCTCTCAGTAGCCCTACCCGCCTCACAAAGTGTCCATTGTAGGGAGGGGGAGGGAAGGCAAGTGTCAGTCACTTTAAGGAAGGGAAAAATGGGGTATAAAAACCAACTCCCTCCTCCTTCGTAAGCCAAAGTGGCATCTTTCTTGACGAAATCTTGCTTGCTCGATAATAACGTTCGCACAAGAGATCCTGAAAACGCAAACAGAATTATGGTTTCTTCAAAAAAAATGTTCCACAAATACTGTGGAAGATCCAAGGCGGGAGGAGCTACGACCTTTTTCAAAAACTGGCACCGGGCCCGTGCTGAGGAATACATTTGCGAAGAACAGCGCGGAGATTGAAACCGCTGGAAACTGGATTTCAACGTGTCGTGCGACCATAATCATAACATTATTCCCCTGTAGTGGGGAGGCTGCCGAATAATTGACCTTGGCTCCCGTCGCTTCTTTGTGAATGTCGATACATAAGTCAGACCGCTGTCAATTATTTCACAGCCGCGCGCTCTCCGAAGAAGGAGAAGGCGACTTGGGGAGACCTCCGCATCACCAGCGTGTATGGAATTAATTCTGATCCCCCCTGCCTGCATTCACGTGAGCAACAGCCATTAGCAGGAGGCGTTTCCTGCAGAAACTCTGCAGCAACAATTGCACTTTGTGTAAACTGTTTCGCCGAGCTTTGCGCTCACAAAGGCATTCTTTGGGTTTCTTCTCATATGACGATGACGTTCTCCAAAGTCAGTTGTTGAGATCCCATTGACCTCTTCTGCAGCAAATTCGGAACAGGGATAATTAGCGTCTTGGTGAATAGAGGAGGGAGTGTTTGGGGCTGGCCCCAGAGACTTTTTCCGTGAAAGAATAGTCCAGAAGGAGGGAAGTCCATGAGGAGACCGATGTAAATTTACAAATGGCTTGTTTTATGTATGGAGGTATTATGTTTTTTGAGGCCTGGTTTATGCTGACGAATGAGGAGTTTGAAAAGCTGTTAAAAGCTGTTCAAAATAAAAACGACTTCCCCGAAGGATGGAAGGAGAGCAAGGAAGGAGGCCACCGGGCTTCTGTAGGAAGGGCATTCCAAAGTATGGGTGCCACAACCGAGAAGGCTCTCTGCCAGGTCCCTGCCAGATGTACTGATTGGATGTGTAGAGAGTTCTCCCCAGATGATCTTTGTAGATGGTCAGGAGCAGAAGTGGCGTAGTGGGTAAGAGCAGGTGCGCTCTAATCTGCAGAACCGGGTTTGATTCCCCACTCTGCCAATTGAGCTGTGGAGGCTTATCTGGTGAATCAGATTAGCTTGTGCACTCCAGCACACGCCAGCTGGGTGACCTTGGGCTAGTCACAGCTCTTCAGAGCTCTCTCAGCCCCAGCCACCTGTGTTTGTTGTGAGGGGGGAAGGGAAAGGAGATTGTAAGCCCCTTTGAGTCTCCTTTCAGGAGAGAAAGGGTGAGTTCTTTCTTTTCTTTTCTTTCTTTCTTTCTTTCTTTCTTTCTTTCTTTCTTTCTTTCTTTCTTCCTTCTCCTCCTCCTCCTTCTTCTTTGTAATAACATTGACGACTGGCTTACTTACATAGTCTGCCTAGTAAATGTCTTCACGTGACATTATTCTGCATGTGCGGAGAGGGCCTTAGTCTTCAGAACATTTAAACAAGAACAAGACAAATCCAATGGTCAGTTCACAAATCCAATGGTCAGTTCACACCTGAAACTATACAGCCATGCAAAATTGGTCAGATAACAGGGAGATCACATGTGGGGATGGGAGGGTCCCAGTATACTGGATGGCACTGTTAATGAACGTGTAAAGCATTGCGTACGACTGTGCATTACAGAAGAGGAGGACCCGACACGGGTCTGCCATTTTATCAGCATCCCTGTGTTTATTGTTCCACCCTTCTGTGCTGGATTTGGTGATCGTGGCATCCAGGTGTTCCTTCACTACTGGCTATATCTGGGCACTTCTCGTTGACATGCAGGTGTGAATTTGTCAGTCATCAGGATGTTGCCGAAATTATTCGGACGGAAGTGAAAACAAATGAAACTTAGGAAGGGAAGAACTGAGTGAGTAAACATGCCTGCGAGAGTTTGAAAGGTGGGCTAATTAGCAAATACAACAATCCCGTTCCTTTGTCAGCTTTCAACACTGCAGCTGCCTTCCTCTTCCCTATCAAAGCCTTCCTTGAAAACACCGGCTCCAAGGCACTGCAAGAAAAGGTGTTCATTGTGCCCTTTAGAGTTTCTGATAGTTACAACCTCCTCTGAAATAGCATGAATTAATTGGGTTGAACTGTCACTGCCGTGCGCAGAATAATCATTTGATTTGGCACTCTCATTACCGTAGATAGATACATATACGAGTCTTTTAAAAAATGCTATTCCGAGTTGTACCAGCGTGGCGTAGTGGTTAAGAATGGCAGGCTCTAATCTGGAGAACCGGGCTTGATTCCCAACTTGTCCACACAACTGGTGGGCTCTTAACTGGTGAACTGGATTTGTTTTTACGCTCCTATGCATGAAGCCTATTGGATGACCTTGGGCTAGTCACAGTTTTTTCAGAACTCTCTCAGTCCCACCTACCTCACAAGGGGTCTGTTTTGGGGAGGGGAAGAGAAAGGAGTTTGTCAGCTGCCTCGAGTCTCTTTAGAGAAAGGTGGGGTATAAAAACCAGCTCTTCTTCTTCTATTGAATTGATCGTCCCATTTTTGACGTGAGTGTCGACTTTTTATTATCCATACACAATGGCACTGTGTGCGGCAGTTGAAATCCAGTTCCAGCCAACCTTTGGTGAACCCGCAGGGTTTTCAAGGCAAGGGATGAACAGAGGTGGTTTACCACTGCCTGCCTTTGAGTAGCATAAGAACATAAGAACTAGCCTGCTGGATCAGACCAGAGTCCATCTAGTCCAGCTCTCTGCTACTCACAGTGGCCCATCTGGTGCCTTTGGGAGCTCATGTGCAGGAGGTGAAAGCAATGGCCTTCTGCTGCTGCTCCTGCTCCTGAGCACCTGGTCTGCTAAGGCATTTGCAATCTCAGATCAAAGAGGATCAAGATTGGTAGCCATAGATTGACTTCTCCTCCATAAATCTGTCCAAGCCCCTTTTAAAGCTAATCCATGTCTTCCTTGCAACCCATGTCTTCCTTGGCGGTCTTCCTAGCAACCCATGTCTTCCTTGGTGGTCTCTCACCCAAGTACAAACCTTCAAAGCTGTAATGACATCAGGCTAGTCTTGGCTATCAGAATGGGGATGGAAAGTGCTGTTAAGTTGCAGCCAAGTTATGGCAAGATATTCAAGGCTCCCTTTACTCCCTTATTTTTACAGTTCCATCCTTGTTTACATCTTTGTTATCCTCCTAGGGAGGAGTCTGGCCGTTCCCTCTTTTTGGGGAGGTTTTGGATGAATTGGGTTTTGGGATGGCTGTTATTATTGTTTTGACCGCTGTTTAAATGGATTTTAATGGATTTTCGTAAATGTGGTCACTATTGTGATCCTTTGTTAAATATTGTATATATGCTGACACTGTTGTGCACCACCCAGAGCCCCTTGGGATGGGGCAGTCTACAAATCTAAATAATAAACAAACAAACAGAGATGGTTTGCCACTGCCCGTGTCTGTGTAGAAGAAGAGTTTGTATTTATACTCTACCTTTCTCTCCTGTAAGGAGACTAAAAAGTCTTACAATCTCCTTTCCCTTCCCCCCCCCCCCCACAACAAACACCCTGTGAGGTGAGTGGGGCTGAGAGAACTCCAAAGGACTGCGACTAGCCCAAGGTCACCCAGCTGGCATGTGTGGGAGTGTACAGGTTAATCTGAATTCCCCAGATAAGCCTCCACAGCTCAGGCAGCAGAGCTGGGAATCAAACCTGGTTCTTCCAGATTAGATACACGGGCTCTTAACCTCCTACGCCACTGCTGCTGGTGGAGATAAACTGTACTCACCCAAGTGGAGTACCACCCAAGGAGGAGGAGGAGGAGGAGGAGGAGGAGGAGGAGTTTGGAGGAGGAGGAGGAGGAGGAGGAGGAGTTTGGATTTATATCCCCCCTTTCTCTCCTGCAGGAGACCCAAAGGGGTTTACAATCTCCTTTCCCTTCCCCACTCACAACAAACACCCTGTGAGGTGGGTGGGGCTGAGAGATCTCCAAAGGACTGCAACTAGCCCAAGGTCACCCAGCTGGCATGTGTGTTAGAGTGCACAAGCAAATCTGGTTCACCAGATAAGCCTCCACAGCTCAAGTGGCCGAGTAGGACATCAAACCCGGTTCTCCAGATGAGAGTGCACCTGCTCTCAACCACTACATCACACTGGCTCTCTTTTTCTCCACAGCAGGCCTATTTGCACTGGTCAGACGTCTAAGGAAGACTCTCCTATTGCTGGAATGACACTTTTGATTGCAGCCTTACTAGTATAATTACAGTTCCAGCAGCATACTATTATTAACTGTTTCTTTTTATATACTGGGAAGGAGGAAATGCTAGCTGCCAGATCTCTCGCATCCTGACACGTGCATGAGGAAACAAGCCAAACATCAGCTAAGTTTTGGGCTGATTTAAGAAAAAAAACCGTATTCTGAGACGGTGCCAATGAAGTCTACTTTAATCATCTCCGAGCGTTACGGCGGCGCATTCTCCGCAGAGCAGCTGCCATCTTGCAGCAGGGAGAGAGAATTAAACCAGGGTGGAAAGGAAGAAATTTTAATGGCACATGAGCCCCTGAGAATTCCCGCGGTGCTGTTTCAGCAACAAATCAGAAGATAGGTGCTAAAACAGCATGACACAGCGTGTCATAATGCTTGCGTGTTGAATGCCAGATAGGCAACGTCACCTGCCTGGGACCGAAACCCGGAGTCGGTTGATTTTCTAACAACCCAGGGTGAAAATTGCACTGCCGTAGCATGCTCTCCGTGTGGCTGGCCGCTTTTAACGAGTGACTGGAAATGATAACAAATTGGTAGTTTGCTGGACAGGTTGTTAGCAAGAACTGTTGGCATAAATCATATTATTCGGATCTCGCAACCACTGCAGGGGCTGCTGGTATGTTACGAGATGTAACTTGAAGTGCTGGTTTTAACCTGTAAAATATATTATAGTGTTATAGAAAGTGGCTTGCGCCATATTAAAATCTACCTTTGAGGCCTTTCTTCAGGTTGCCCCCCACCCCGCTCCCATCCAAAGGTCCACTGAATGACTACGCAAAGCAAGGCCTTCTTAGTGGTGGCACAAACTTGATACTCTCACCCACAGGAAGTTGGCTCCCTCTAAACTGGCATGCTTGAGCCCTTTTCCCCTTCTACCTCCCACTCTCTATCTCTTCCCCGCAGAGTGGGTGGGCTACAACATGATGACAGGCCCCCGTCTCTCCTCCTCCTCTCTCCCCTTCCCAACCCCTCCCGTCCTCTCAGGGTGGGTGGGCCATGACCAGATGACAGTCCTTTTCTCCTCCCCCACCCCTTCCCCCCAAGGCCTTTGATGGCTCAACATATTTCTGTCTTCCTTCTGCTGGTGATTTGATTGGCTCAGTGGTAGAGGACCCCGGATTTGAACCCTGGCATCTCCAGTTAAAAGGACCAGTGATGTGAAAGCCCTCTGCTCAGCACCCTGGACAGCTGCTGCCAGTTAGAGCAAATGATACTGACCTTCATGGATGGATGGTCTTAGGATGCAAAGATAAGAACATGAGAACATAAGAAAGAGCCTGCTGGATGAGACCAAAGTCCATCTAGTCCAGCACTCTGCTGCTCTCAGTGGCCCACCAGGTGCCTTTGGGAGCTCACCTGCAGGATGTGAAAGCAATGGCCTTCTGCTGCTGCTGCTGCTGAGCACCTGGTCTGCTAAGGCATTTGCAATGTCAGATCAAGGAGGATCAAGATTGGGAGCCATAGATTGACTTCTCCTCCATATATCTGTCCAAGCCCCTTTTGTAGAGGATCACAGTTTGCAGACTACACCAAAAGGCAAAAACTAGGCTAATACTAGGCTAGGCTAGACTAGACAAGACAATATATTATAATAATACAATACAATACAATATAAGTACCTACCTTACCTATGTCCCTCAGTGGTTTCATCCCCCCTCCCCCACCACCCAAGACTGAAGTGTTGGTGTGGCATGGTACAGTCCTTTCTACCACTTTATTCAACTGTAGGCATAAATCGAGCCTCAGAGGTGGAAACTATGAAGACAACCCAATATTTAAAATATACATGGACAAATATTGTTTTATTTGTTGTTACACTAATAATCAAGTGATTAAGGGGAAGTCTATGATTGAAGTCTGTAAAATTACGCACGGGGTAGAAAATATGGACACAGAGAATTTTTTCTCTATTTCTCACAATACTAATACCAGGGGGCATACATTGAAAACGCTGAAGGACTAATAAAAGGAAAAAAATTTCACGCAATGTGTGATTGGTGTTTGGAATATGCTGCCGCAGGAGGTGGTAATGGCCACTAACCTGGATAGCTTTAAAAGGGGCTTGGACAGATTTATGGAGGAGAAGTCAATCTATAGCTACCAATCTTGATCCTCCTTGATCTGAGATTGCAAATGCCTTAGCAGACCAGGTGCTCGGGAGCAGCAGCAGCAGCAGAAGGCCATTGCTTTCACATCCTACATGTGAGCTCCCAAAGGCACCTGGTGGGCCACTGCGAGTAGCAGAGTGCTGGACTAGATGAACTCTGGTCTGATCCAGGAGGCTCTTTCTTATGTTCTTATGTTCTTAAGTACAATATAATATAATATAATATCTATGACATCAACAATTTATTTATTTATTTATTTCATTTTTAACATTCCAACCCTATAAATACATTTCCCACAAAGAAAAACAAGCAAACAAACAAGCAGGAACATATTCCTTTAAGAATGGACCAAGTAACAGAACAAAACTGCCCCTGTGGTTGACAGACACAGGTCTAAGTGGCCACAGAGCCACCATACGTCATTGATTACCACATTATCAGTTTGTCTGGACAAAAATGCACTCAACAATGGCTAACACTTTTATAAGCTTCCGCTGTGGGCTTAGCACCAATCAACGAATGTTTTTAATATTCGTATTTTAACGTTATTTGTGGTTTAAATTTAATGATTATATTATGTGTTGGGAGAGGGTGGTGGTGGTGGTGGTGGTGGTGATGATGATGATGATGATGATGATGATGATGATGACGATGATGATGACGACGACGACGACAGCTGGAGACAGCTGTTTCTGGGTGTGTGATCATGGCAGACACATGTGAGATGCCTACAATGCGGGGAGGAATAACTAAGACTGGCTCTTTGCTTTGGGGAAGATATGCTTTGTTGAAGAAGCAAAGGAGCTCTGGCAGGCTGTCTGTTGTCCTCAGGTGCCCCAGGGATCACAACACTAGTTGCTGTTTCTGAGGCTGAACTTCCTTATGGTTGGGAAACAGTGACTCAGCTACCACTGTTGAAATACAGCTTTAAGATTCAGGCAAGGTTTGCATGCGGAGTGCAGGGAATGGATGTAGAGGCAGAAATCCTAGAGAGGCACATACCCTTTGCTTTCCTGTTTGATCTGAGAAGTGAAGATCCTTATGTTGTGGTGGCAACTGTTGTCAAAGCATTGTTTTAAAATATTGGCACAGCGAGCATGGTGTAGTGGTCAAGAGTAGGTGGACTCTAATCTGGAGAACTAGGTTTGATTCCCCACTCCGACACATGAGTGGCAGATTCTTATCTGATGAACCAGCCCCTCTCCATGAAGCCTGTTGGGTGACCTTGGGCTAGTCACAGTTTTCTCAGAACTGTCTCAGCCCCACCTACCTCAGAAGGTGTCTGTTGTGGGGACAGGAAGACAAAGGAGTTTGTAGGCTGCCTTGAGTCTCTTTCCATAAATCCAAACTCCTTCTCCTTCTCCTTCTCCTTCTCCTTCTCCTCCTCCTGCTCCTCCTCCTGCTCCTCCTCCTGCTCCTCCTCCTGCTCCTCCTGCTCCTCCTCCTCCTCCTCCTCCTCCTCCTCCTCCTCCTCCTTCTTCTTCTTCTTCTTCTTCTTCCATGAGCACCAAAAAAGGTGTTAGCAGGAACCTTTGGGCATCAAGTTGCAGACTCCGGTATAAAATGAGTAATATGCAGCTGACCCTCCTGACATCTATATTTTGTTCTACAGCTGGATAAGTCAACTGAGAGGGAACAGGCATCCTGATGGACAACTCATGACCCAAGACCATGTATCAGATTTTTGGTTTTAGCAATCAGTCTGGAATCCATGCCCTATGAGGAAAGACTTAGGGAGCTGGGTATGTTTAGCTTGGTGAAGAGAAGGTTAAGAGGTGACATGATAGCCATGTTTAGATATTTGAAGGGGAGGGAGCAAGCTTGTTTTCTGCTGCTCCAGAGACTAGGACTAGGAGGAATGGGTTCAAGGTGAAGGAACAGAGATTCCACCTGAACATCAGGGAGAACTTCCTGACAGTAAGGGCTGTGCGACAGTGGAAGGCACTACCTGGGAGTGTGGTGGAGTCTCCTCCTTTGGAGGTTTTTAAAGAGAGGCTGGATGACCATCTGCCAGGAATGCTCTGATTGGGTGTTCCTGCATTGCAGGGGGTTGGACTGCATGGCCCTTGGAGTCTCTTCCTACTCTATGATTCTATCGCTTATGCAAAAGACATGTTAAACATGATGCAGAGGCACAGACCGAACGTATTTTAGAACACTGCAAAAAACATAACCACATGTTAAGACTCTCATTACAATCAATAAGACCAGATGGTGAGCAAATACGGATATTTCAGTGGTGCCTTTCGAAAATTAAAAAAAGCCGTCGCTGCCAACTGTAACTTCTGAAATAAAGTTTGTAGCACTTTCTCAGGAACTAGAGCAATAAAATAAAATAAAAATGGGCAAACACAGCCAGAAGACATTATTGAAAAAGAGAGACAGAGTTATGATCTAGGAAAGGGCATACTCTGCAAATGTCAGAGAGATGGGAAAATACGCTTTGCCGGTAGCTGGGTAAAAAAGGGAGACAAGAGGTTATTTCTAAAAAAAAAATGAAATAGGGGAGACAGTGTAATTGTTAAAGGAATAAGAGACACAGAGATGGAGAGTGAAGATTTTCAAAGATGCCTGACAAATTGGGAATATCAGTTCCCATTAGGAGCTGATGCTAAGATCCAGAAACCCCCAAATCTTCTTAATTATATGTCTGGAAATCCTTCCAGATTTCCTGCTGATAATAAAGGGAGATAGGGCTTCTTGGGGCCAAGTGTTAACTGGTGACAATATAATGCTTGGCTGATCTTTAATAAATTTAATTAGCATATTAATCAGCTACAGCTTGAGGGGAGCTACGGGTTTAAGTCAGTTTTAGTGGAGGCGGGTTCCTCAAAACTTAAGAGTGTCTCGATTTGTATATCAAAGTTATTGTGATTCTTCTCTTGCACAGGACCAGAAATGCAGTCAAAGGTATTCTCAAGGGTCTTTCCAGTGATCATTGGCTGGTAGTTTTTTTTCCCCTGCAATCATTTCATGATTGCTTCGGTATCTCCAAGAAGCACACAGGAGTCCTTAATATGCACCCAGAATGAATCATCAGTTGCAAGTCAGATGGTTAATTAGATAAAATCCTGGAATCAGTTGATAGCACTTGCCAATGTACATTAATGCACTTTCCTCCTGTGACACTCTCTCTCTCTCTCTCTCTCTCTCTCTCTCTCTGTGTGTGTGTGTGTGTGTGTGTGTGTGTGTGTGTGTGTGTGTGTGTGTGTGTGTGTGTGAGAGAGAGAGAGAGAGAGAGAGAGAGAGAGAGAGAGAGAGAGAGAGAGAGTAACTGGCTCAAAATTGGCTCACCTTCCACCCTTCTGAGGTTGACTCAGCCTTCCATCCATCCAAGGTTGGGAAATGGAAACCCAGCTTGCTGAGGGTAAGGTGTAAACAACTGCCAAAACACCCCATAAACATAGACTGCCTAAAGAAGTTTGCTTATGTACATGCCATGGTGGCTCTTATGAAACTTTGGAACACCTTATATTTGGGGTGCTGTGTGGTTTCCAGGCTGTATGGCCGTGTTCTAGCAGCATTCTCTCCTGACGTTTCGCCTGCATCTGTGGCTGGCATCTTCAGAGGATCTGATGGTAGGAATGGAAAGCAAGTGGAGTATATATACTGTGAGGTCAAAAGGTGAAGCCATCTGAATAGAGTAGCCTGGCATGTGAGTCACAGAGAAGTCTGTAACTTCCATGAAAGCCTTCGACAATACCTTATATTTGATTGTAACAAGATGACCGAGGAACGCAGACTCTTGATTGACCCTCTTCTCTGCAATTACCTGGGTAGAGATAGAGAAACCATTGTCTCTATTTTAACAATTGGCTCTGATGAGAGGATAACTCTAAATATGGCCAAGTTTGTGGGGTGTATTTGTAAGAGGATTTTAAATGTTTTAATTTTATATTAGTGATTATTTTAATGTAGTGTCGATTTTAATCTAATTATGTATTTTCTATTTTGTATGTTCGCCAATTTATTTTTATATGATTGCCGGTCAGCAACAGTGGCCTAGTGGTTAAGAGCAGGTGTACTCTAATCTGGAGGAACTGGGTTTGATTCCCCGCTCTGCTGCTTGAGCTGTGGAGGCTTATCTGGGGAATTCAGATTAGCCTGTGCACTCCAACACACACCAGTTGGGTGACCTTGGGCTAGTCACAGTTCTTCTGAGCTCTCTCAGTTCCACCTACCCCACAGGGTGTTTGTTGTGAGGGGGGAAGGGCAAGGAGATTGTAAGCTTCTTTGAGTCTCCTTACAGGAGAGAAAGGAGGGATAATCCAACTCTTCTTCTTCTTCATCATCATCTTCTTCTTCAATGACTGTAATAAAACTGGCTTCATTACATCGTCTGCCTAGTAAATGTCGTCACATGACATCACCAAATTTGGGTTGGAAAATTCCTGGAGATTCGGGGAACAGACAGGGCAAGAATGAAGTTTGGCTAGGGGAAGACTGTTAGGTGATACAATGCCATGGAATCCACTCTACACAGTGGTTGTTTTCTTCTGTGGAGCTGATCTCTGGAGATCTCCCAGAATTACAACAGATCTCCAAACTAGATCTCTGTAGTCTGGAGATGTTGTGATTCCTGGATATCTCCAGGCCGCGTCGGGAGATTGGCCACCCTACTTGGGACTCATGACGCTTATGAAGTAAAAAATCCATATGGGTCCTCTTCAGATCCTCTGAAGATGCCAGCCACAGATGCAGGCAAAATGTCAGGAAAGAATGCTGCTAGAACACGGCCATAGAGCCCGGAAACCACACAGCACCCAAGTGATTCCGGCCGTGAAAGCCTTCGACAATAAATTTAACACCCTCGCTGAATTGGTACCATCTCTGGTCAACATTTCCGAATCTGTTCTAACCATCGGCATAGGGCTGTTTTGAGTTTTCTGAGCTGCGTGCCCGATAGTTTTTGCTCCTCCAATTTTGTCTGCACCTGGGGCTGGCATCTTCAGAAATGTCAGGAGCGAAAGCTACCAGACCACAGCATCATCACTCGGAAAACTCACAACAGCCAGTTGATTCCGGCCATGAAAGCCTTCAATAATACAAATCTGCAGCACTTTCTAGTCCACTGGTGGCGAACCTATGGCACAGGTGCCAGAGGTGGCACTCAGAGCCCTCTTTGTGGACATGCAAGCTGTCGCCCCAGTTTGGGCACTCGGCAGTGGCATAGCGCCAAGGGGACGAGGGGTGCACAACGTGTGGGTGTTCGCCCCTGCAAGGGTGTGGTGAGGGTGTTTCGGGACATTCCGGGGGCATTCCAGGGCAGGGCCGGGGCGTGGAAGGGGCTCAGGGCGCATGCGTGCCCCAGGTGCAGTTTCCCTTTGCTCCACCCCTGGCACTCAGTCCCTAAAAGGTTCGCCATCACTGTTCTAGTCCATAAATGGGGAAGCTTCGATTCTCCTTTCCTATGGAGCTGCCTTAAACTAAGGCCCCTCCCGCACATGCAGAATAATGCACTTTCAATCCACTTTCAATGCATTTTGCAACTGTGCAGAAGAGCAAAATCCACTTGCAGACAAATGTGAAAGTGGATTAAGAACTAGCCTGCTGGATCAGACCAGAGTCCATCTAGTCCAGCACTCTGCTACTCGCAGTGGCCCACCAGGTGCCTTTAGGAGCTCACATGCAGGATGTGAAAGCAATTGCCTTCTGCTGCTGCTGCTCCTGAGCACCTGGTCTGCTAAGGCATTTGCAATCTCAGATCAAGGAGGATCAAGATTGGTAGCCATAGATCGACTTCTCCTCCATAAATCTGTCCCAGCCCCTTTTTAAAGCTATCCCGGTTAGTGGCCATCACCACCTCCTGTGGCAGCATATTCCAAACACCAGTCACACGTCGTGTGAAGAAGTGTTTCCTTTTATTAGTCAATTGAATTGTGCATTATTCTGCATGTGAGGACCTTAGTTAGACAATCCCTCCAGCTCCCTGTTGTTGAATATAACTCATGTTCTCTGCCATTGGCAGCTCCTCCCCTTTCCAATTTGTCTCTCAACTCCAGTTCACACCTTTCAAAAGTACACTCCAGGGCGTCTTTTTAAATAATGTGCAGCTAAACACAAAATGTTCAGTTCTAAGGGGGGAGGGCAAAAATGCACCCTTGCAAAAGAACAGTTGGCAGTCCAAAAATTCGAGTCTTCTGCGCTGATATTACCCAACTATTTTCAATTTCTGAGGAATTTCTCCCAATTTATGTGGGCAGTGCAGAATTACACCCTTTTGGATCTACTGAAGTTAAAGCGCTTTGGTGGGTTTACCTCAGTTTTCAGCCCCCAAAGGATGTTTGTGTGTGTACTCAAACAGTGCGTGCTACATCTGTTGAGTTACGTTGAGTTCCAAATTTTCTTCTCAGAAAACTTTAGTTCACTTAATAGGGAGATAGATAACCCTGGCATTCTCGCCAGCGTAGTGTAGTGGTTAAGAGCAGGTGGACTCCAATCTGGACAACCGGATTTGATTCCCCACTCCTCCACCTGAGTGTTAGATTCTTATCTGGTGAACTGGATTTGTTTTGCAACTCCTACATTCCTGTTGGGTGTCCTGGGGCTAATCACAGTTCTCTGAGTCCCACCTACCCTGCATGGTGTCTGTTGCGGGAAGAGGAACAGAGAGGAGTTTGAAAGCCCTGTTGAGTCTCCTTACAGGAGAGAAAAGTGTGGTATAAATCCAAACTCCTCCTCTTCTAGTGCATAACTGCAGAGGCGTAGCTGGGCCAAACTGCGCCTGGTGCACAGTCTATATTTTCCTCCCCGCCATGCCCCCCCCCCACGGTGTCCCCCTCCCCCTTTCCCATACTTACCTTAGTTCCTTTCCTTTTCCTAGAACTTTTTCAGGCTGAAAAAAAGGCCTATTTGCAGTTCAGGCTTAAAAACAGCCTGATGGGAACTATACTTCCCTGGAGACCTTGTGAGCCCCAAGGTCTCCTGGGAACTGTAGTTCCTCAGGCCGTTTTTAGCCTGTGCTGTGAACAGGCCTTTTTTTCAGCCTGAAAAAGTTCTAGGAAAAGGAAAGGAACTTAGGTAAGTGTGAGAAGAGGGGCATTGTGGGAGAAGGGGGAGGGGCCTGGGGGTGATTTTCCGTGGCCCCCAGGCATGCGCCCGGTGCATCGTGCACCCCCATCCCCTTATAGCTCTGCCACTACATAACTGTATATCTAATTCTGAAGTATACCCCTTATTATCTGCAAATACCTAAATTCACATATGGGGAGAACACATACCCCAAACAGATTTTTCTTCCATCTTGGGGGACTCCCCCTGTTTTTTAAAAAAAATCTGAACTCAGTAGTAAAGTCTGGTGGGGTAAAGCCCCCCCCCCAAATACATTTGCTTTGTCTGCACACGCTCGGCAGCGTAACAATCACCAGCCAGTGGGATTTAACTGCACGCAACTAAAATACAACTATTACCAGTGGCGTTCCTTGGGCTTCTGGTGAAATCGCACTGTGGCTCTGAGTGTGGGGCAGGCACACTCCCCTCTGGCCCAGTTAGCAATTGGTCGCTTGCGTGTCTAGCTGCTCGCCCCGGCTGCATGACATTCGATCGCAGGAGGTGTTGACAGCTGGCTGCCTGCTTGCTCCTAGCAAACAGGGTGTTTGCAAAGAATTCAACTTGCTTTACAGCCGTTCCCTCCAGACACTGGCAGTGTAGAAAGACAAAAATGGGAGGTGTCCTTTTGAACAAAGTGAAATAGCTACTGGGTCAGAATAAGAACAGCAAGACCCGAGTTGGAATCCCAACTCTTCCATGGAAGTTTGCTGGGTGATCTTGGGCCAACCACACACCCTCAGCTTAAACTACTTTGCAATTTGGGTTGCCAGTTTCAGATTGGGAAATTCTCGGAGATTTGAGAGGTGGAGTCTGGGAGAGGAGGGACTTCAGTGGTGTATAATGCCAGAGAGTCCATCTTTCAATGAGGCAATTTTCTCCAGGGAAACTGATGTCCGTAGTCTATGGTCTATTGCAGTGGTGGGATCAAAACATTTTAGTAACAGGTTCCCATGGTGGTGGGATTCAAACTGTGGCGTAGCGCCAATGGGGCTGGGCGGGGCACGATGGGGGCGTGGGCGGGCATTCCACGGGCGTGGCATTCCTGGGCGGGGCTGTAGCAAGGAAGCAGCCGCTGCGCCGGTCCTTGGGCGGGAAACGAATGCACGCAGGTGCAGGCTGCCATACACGTCGGTGCACCTCCTGCTAGACTGCTTCAAGTTCTGCGCGCTACTGCTGAGAGGAGGGGCGTCACTAAGGCAAAAATCGCATGGCAAAATCACCCATTAGTAACCCCCTCTCGGCACAACCAATAATTAGTAACCTACTCTCGGGAACCTGTGAGAACTGCTGGATCCCACCTCTGGTCTATTGCAATCCCAGGAGATCTCCAGCCACCGTCTTGAAGTTGGTGACCCAAGCAGAGTTGCACCTTTTTAGCTCCTTTGAAACCAGTAAGCTCAGAAGGTCCTGTAAGTCTCGTGATAGTATTGCTTGCATGGCCACCGAGATAGATGTGGCTTCTGGGTTCATTGCTTTCAGTTTACCCACTCAGACAGTAACTTGCTTGATGGGTTCAAGGATTTTACTGAAGACACGAGAAAGACAGCAAAAGACAGTTCTGGCGATTCTAGAATTCTGGAATTCACTGCCTCGGAGAGTGGTGGAGTCTCCTTCTTTGGAGGTTTTTAAACAAAGGGTGGATCAGCATATGTCGGGAGTGCTTTGATTGTGTGTTCCTTCATTGCCCACCAAAGCGCTTCAGTAGATTCAAAAGGTTGGACTTGTTGGCCCTTGTGGTCTCTTCCAACTCTATGATTCTATGAAAAGGCGCCAAAGCAGTTGATAATATGTTGCAGCAATTCCCCACCCCCATATGTGAAACAGAGAAAGTCCAGCCTGGAGACTCATCCCGGCCTCTGAGCTCCAAGGCCAGGGAAACAGATAAGCAACACCTGCAAAGCAGGTCATCACCAACAAAGACCAGCAGAAGCTGCGTTACTGCATATGCACAGTGTAGGTATCCAAGGATATAATTCATTATATTTTCTTCTGTCCAACCTGGTAGAACACTCTGTCCAGTGAGACCCGGGCCCTGCGGGGCTTAATACACTCTGCAGGGCCTGTAAGACAGAGCTGTCCCACCAGGCGTATGGTTGAGGAAGCGAAGGTCCTTATCATCAAAATGGTCTCCCTCCCCCTCCTTCTTGTTGTTCTGTTCTAACTGGTTGAGATGTTATGGAGTCTTGGAATGTTTAGTTTATTTAAGATGTTTTACAGCCAAATGGTCTTGTGAACTTCCTTTGAACGTTGTAATCTCAAGAACGCTTGGTGTTCCCTGAGAACCAGTGTGGTCCAGTGGAGGTGCAGTGGTGGTCCAGCGGTGGTGCAGTGGTGGTCCAGCGGTTAAGGGCAGGCGAATTCTAATCTGGAGAACCCCACTCCTCCACCTGAATGGCAGAGACTTATCTCTGAAGCAGCAGTGGCGTAGTGGTTAAGAGCAGGTGTACTCTAATCTGGAGGAACCGGGTTTGATTCCCTGCTCTGCCACCTGAACTGTGGAGGCTTATCTGGGGAATTCAGATTAGCCTGTGCACTCCCACACACACCAGCTGGGTGACCTTGGGCTAGTCACAGTTCTTCCGAGCTCTGTCAGCCCCACCTACCTCACAGGGTGTTTGTTGTGAGGGGGGAAGGATAAGGAGTTTTTAAGCCCCTTAAAGTTTCCTATAGGAGAGAAAGGGGGGATATAAATCCAATTCTTCTTCTTCTTCTCTGGTGAACCAGATGTGCTTCCACACTCCTACAGTCCTGCTGTGTGATCCAAACTCCTCCTCCTCCTCCTCCTCCTCCTCCTCCTCTTCCTCTTCCTCTTCCTCTTCCTCTTCCTCTTCCTCTTCCTCTTCTTCCTCTTCTTCTTCTTCTTCTTCTTCTTCTTCTTCTTCTTCTTCTATAGCCTTCAGGTGGGTGAATCCAAAGAAAGGGAAAAAATGCCACTGGAACACAGTGCTGTGCGTCCAAAAATATCACAATGGCAATTTCATCGCAAGGTTAAATAACCCAAAAGGGCCAGTTTCCTTTTGCAGGACCTCCTCTGCTATTTGTGTCCAGAGCTTGTCGCTTTCCCCTCTTCTTGCCCGTTGTTTCCGCACACATTCCAGCAAAGCAGCACTTTTCAACTTCTGGGAAAGATGCATAAGAAATGCAGAATCCTAGCGATTTTCCCCAGACCCCCATCCTGCAAACCCCTATAGACACTGTTAGGCTGAGCAATACTTTGTACACAGAATTCATTTCAAAGAACAACACGGTTTTCAGGTACGCGTCTATATTAAGTGCCCGACTCACGTTCACTTGTGATACTTTGGCTCCGTCTCCTGGCTGCAAAGGCAAATGTCTCCCACGGACAGTGCAGTTTTATGCTCTTAGTGAATTGTGACTCTCATTTCAGCTGCATCGTTTAAAAAAAGGAATTTCTTTGGGGAAATAAGATCTCTCCTTTCTTTTTTATTAGGAACTTGAATAGGAGGGAGGAAAAAAACTACGAATAAAAAAGGGAACTTATTCCTATGATCTACTGAGGTTTTCCCATGACAGGTGTACGAGAAATAACCAGTGGCGTACCAACAGCAAAAGGAGCCCAGAGCAAGAACTGCGTTTTCCACCCCCTCCATGGGCGGCCGCACTCCCCCACCACGAAGCCCTCTCACCCGTCTTCCTCCTTGTGCCTTCCTCTATCCCCCTCTTCTCCTCTGTCTCCTTCCAATCAGGGTAAGAGTTCGTGTATCTGATCTGGAGGAACCGGGTTTGATTCCCAGCTCTGCCGCCTGAGCTGTGGAGGCTTATGGGGGGGGGGGGGGGGGGGCGGGGGGGGGGGGGGGGGGGGGGGGGGGGGGGGGGGGGGGGAGAGGGGGGCGGGGGGGGGGGGGGGAAAATGGGGGGGGGGGGGGGCGGGGGGGGGGGGGGGTGGGAAGGGGGGGGGGGGGGGGGGTGGGTGAGAGGGCGGGGGGTGGTGGAGTGGGGGGGGGGGGGTGGGGGGTGGGGGGGGGGGGGGGGGTGGGGGGGGGGGGGGGGGGGGGTGGGGGGGTGGTGGGGTGGGGGGGGTGGGGGGGTGGGGGGGGGGGGGGGGGGGGGGGGTGGGGGTGGGGGGGGGGGGGGGGGGGGGGGGGGGGGGGAGGGGGGGGGGGGGGGTGGGGGGGGGGGGGGGTGGGGGGGGGGGGGGGTGGGGGGGGGGGGGGGTGGGGGGGGGGGGGGGTGGGGGGGGGGGGGGGTGGGGGGGGGGGGGGGTGGGGGGGGGGGGGGGTGGGGGGGGGGGGGGGTGGGGGGGGGGGGGGGTGGGGGGGGGGGGGGGTGGGGGGGGGGGGGGGTGGGGGGGGGGGGGGGTGGGGGGGGGGGGGGGTGGGGGGGGGGGGGGGTGGGGGGGGGGGGGGGTGGGGGGGGGGGGGGGTGGGGGGGGGGGGGGGTGGGGGGGGGGGGGGGTGGGGGGGGGGGGGGGTGGGGGGGGGGGGGGGTGGGGGGGGGGGGGGGTGGGGGGGGGGGGGGGTGGGGGGGGGGGGGGGTGGGGGGGGGGGGGGGTGGGGGGGGGGGGGGGTGGGGGGGGGGGGGGGTGGGGGGGGGGGGGGGTGGGGGGGGGGGGGGGTGGGGGGGGGGGGGGGTGGGGGGGGGGGGGGGTGGGGGGGGGGGGGGGTGGGGGGGGGGGGGGGTGGGGGGGGGGGGGGGTGGGGGGGGGGGGGGGTGGGGGGGGGGGGGGGTGGGGGGGGGGGGGGGTGGGGGGGGGGGGGGGTGGGGGGGGGGGGGGGTGGGGGGGGGGGGGGGTGGGGGGGGGGGGGGGTGGGGGGGGGGGGGGGTGGGGGGGGGGGGGGGTGGGGGGGGGGGGGGGTGGGGGGGGGGGGGGGTGGGGGGGGGGGGGGGTGGGGGGGGGGGGGGGTGGGGGGGGGGGGGGGTGGGGGGGGGGGGGGGTGGGGGGGGGGGGGGGTGGGGGGGGGGGGGGGTGGGGGGGGGGGGGGGTGGGGGGGGGGGGGGGTGGGGGGGGGGGGGGGTGGGGGGGGGGGGGGGTGGGGGGGGGGGGGGGTGGGGGGGGGGGGGGGTGGGGGGGGGGGGGGGTGGGGGGGGGGGGGGGTGGGGGGGGGGGGGGGTGGGGGGGGGGGGGGGTGGGGGGGGGGGGGGGTGGGGGGGGGGGGGGGTGGGGGGGGGGGGGGGTGGGGGGGGGGGGGGGTGGGGGGGGGGGGGGGTGGGGGGGGGGGGGGGTGGGGGGGGGGGGGGGTGGGGGGGGGGGGGGGTGGGGGGGGGGGGGGGTGGGGGGGGGGGGGGGTGGGGGGGGGGGGGGGTGGGGGGGGGGGGGGGTGGGGGGGGGGGGGGGTGGGGGGGGGGGGGGGTGGGGGGGGGGGGGGGTGGGGGGGGGGGGGGGTGGGGGGGGGGGGGGGTGGGGGGGGGGGGGGGTGGGGGGGGGGGGGGGTGGGGGGGGGGGGGGGTGGGGGGGGGGGGGGGTGGGGGGGGGGGGGGGTGGGGGGGGGGGGGGGTGGGGGGGGGGGGGGGTGGGGGGGGGGGGGGGTGGGGGGGGGGGGGGGTGGGGGGGGGGGGGGGTGGGGGGGGGGGGGGGTGGGGGGGGGGGGGGGTGGGGGGGGGGGGGGGTGGGGGGGGGGGGGGGTGGGGGGGGGGGGGGGTGGGGGGGGGGGGGGGTGGGGGGGGGGGGGGGTGGGGGGGGGGGGGGGTGGGGGGGGGGGGGGGTGGGGGGGGGGGGGGGTGGGGGGGGGGGGGGGTGGGGGGGGGGGGGGGTGGGGGGGGGGGGGGGTGGGGGGGGGGGGGGGTGGGGGGGGGGGGGGGTGGGGGGGGGGGGGGGTGGGGGGGGGGGGGGGTGGGGGGGGGGGGGGGTGGGGGGGGGGGGGGGTGGGGGGGGGGGGGGGTGGGGGGGGGGGGGGGTGGGGGGGGGGGGGGGTGGGGGGGGGGGGGGGTGGGGGGGGGGGGGGGTGGGGGGGGGGGGGGGTGGGGGGGGGGGGGGGTGGGGGGGGGGGGGGGTGGGGGGGGGGGGGGGTGGGGGGGGGGGGGGGTGGGGGGGGGGGGGGGTGGGGGGGGGGGGGGGTGGGGGGGGGGGGGGGTGGGGGGGGGGGGGGGTGGGGGGGGGGGGGGGTGGGGGGGGGGGGGGGTGGGGGGGGGGGGGGGTGGGGGGGGGGGGGGGTGGGGGGGGGGGGGGGTGGGGGGGGGGGGGGGTGGGGGGGGGGGGGGGTGGGGGGGGGGGGGGGTGGGGGGGGGGGGGGGTGGGGGGGGGGGGGGGTGGGGGGGGGGGGGGGTGGGGGGGGGGGGGGGTGGGGGGGGGGGGGGGTGGGGGGGGGGGGGGGTGGGGGGGGGGGGGGGTGGGGGGGGGGGGGGGTGGGGGGGGGGGGGGGTGGGGGGGGGGGGGGGTGGGGGGGGGGGGGGGTGGGGGGGGGGGGGGGTGGGGGGGGGGGGGGGTGGGGGGGGGGGGGGGTGGGGGGGGGGGGGGGTGGGGGGGGGGGGGGGTGGGGGGGGGGGGGGGTGGGGGGGGGGGGGGGTGGGGGGGGGGGGGGGTGGGGGGGGGGGGGGGTGGGGGGGGGGGGGGGTGGGGGGGGGGGGGGGTGGGGGGGGGGGGGGGTGGGGGGGGGGGGGGGTGGGGGGGGGGGGGGGTGGGGGGGGGGGGGGGTGGGGGGGGGGGGGGGTGGGGGGGGGGGGGGGTGGGGGGGGGGGGGGGTGGGGGGGGGGGGGGGTGGGGGGGGGGGGGGGTGGGGGGGGGGGGGGGTGGGGGGGGGGGGGGGTGGGGGGGGGGGGGGGTGGGGGGGGGGGGGGGTGGGGGGGGGGGGGGGTGGGGGGGGGGGGGGGTGGGGGGGGGGGGGGGTGGGGGGGGGGGGGGGTGGGGGGGGGGGGGGGTGGGGGGGGGGGGGGGTGGGGGGGGGGGGGGGTGGGGGGGGGGGGGGGTGGGGGGGGGGGGGGGTGGGGGGGGGGGGGGGTGGGGGGGGGGGGGGGTGGGGGGGGGGGGGGGTGGGGGGGGGGGGGGGTGGGGGGGGGGGGGGGTGGGGGGGGGGGGGGGTGGGGGGGGGGGGGGGTGGGGGGGGGGGGGGGTGGGGGGGGGGGGGGGTGGGGGGGGGGGGGGGTGGGGGGGGGGGGGGGTGGGGGGGGGGGGGGGTGGGGGGGGGGGGGGGTGGGGGGGGGGGGGGGTGGGGGGGGGGGGGGGTGGGGGGGGGGGGGGGTGGGGGGGGGGGGGGGTGGGGGGGGGGGGGGGTGGGGGGGGGGGGGGGTGGGGGGGGGGGGGGGTGGGGGGGGGGGGGGGTGGGGGGGGGGGGGGGTGGGGGGGGGGGGGGGTGGGGGGGGGGGGGGGTGGGGGGGGGGGGGGGTGGGGGGGGGGGGGGGTGGGGGGGGGGGGGGGTGGGGGGGGGGGGGGGTGGGGGGGGGGGGGGGTGGGGGGGGGGGGGGGTGGGGGGGGGGGGGGGTGGGGGGGGGGGGGGGTGGGGGGGGGGGGGGGTGGGGGGGGGGGGGGGTGGGGGGGGGGGGGGGTGGGGGGGGGGGGGGGTGGGGGGGGGGGGGGGTGGGGGGGGGGGGGGGTGGGGGGGGGGGGGGGTGGGGGGGGGGGGGGGTGGGGGGGGGGGGGGGTGGGGGGGGGGGGGGGTGGGGGGGGGGGGGGGTGGGGGGGGGGGGGGGTGGGGGGGGGGGGGGGTGGGGGGGGGGGGGGGTGGGGGGGGGGGGGGGTGGGGGGGGGGGGGGGTGGGGGGGGGGGGGGGTGGGGGGGGGGGGGGGTGGGGGGGGGGGGGGGTGGGGGGGGGGGGGGGTGGGGGGGGGGGGGGGTGGGGGGGGGGGGGGGTGGGGGGGGGGGGGGGTGGGGGGGGGGGGGGGTGGGGGGGGGGGGGGGTGGGGGGGGGGGGGGGTGGGGGGGGGGGGGGGTGGGGGGGGGGGGGGGTGGGGGGGGGGGGGGGTGGGGGGGGGGGGGGGTGGGGGGGGGGGGGGGTGGGGGGGGGGGGGGGTGGGGGGGGGGGGGGGTGGGGGGGGGGGGGGGTGGGGGGGGGGGGGGGTGGGGGGGGGGGGGGGTGGGGGGGGGGGGGGGTGGGGGGGGGGGGGGGTGGGGGGGGGGGGGGGTGGGGGGGGGGGGGGGTGGGGGGGGGGGGGGGTGGGGGGGGGGGGGGGTGGGGGGGGGGGGGGGTGGGGGGGGGGGGGGGTGGGGGGGGGGGGGGGTGGGGGGGGGGGGGGGTGGGGGGGGGGGGGGGTGGGGGGGGGGGGGGGTGGGGGGGGGGGGGGGTGGGGGGGGGGGGGGGTGGGGGGGGGGGGGGGTGGGGGGGGGGGGGGGTGGGGGGGGGGGGGGGTGGGGGGGGGGGGGGGTGGGGGGGGGGGGGGGTGGGGGGGGGGGGGGGTGGGGGGGGGGGGGGGTGGGGGGGGGGGGGGGTGGGGGGGGGGGGGGGTGGGGGGGGGGGGGGGTGGGGGGGGGGGGGGGTGGGGGGGGGGGGGGGTGGGGGGGGGGGGGGGTGGGGGGGGGGGGGGGTGGGGGGGGGGGGGGGTGGGGGGGGGGGGGGGTGGGGGGGGGGGGGGGTGGGGGGGGGGGGGGGTGGGGGGGGGGGGGGGTGGGGGGGGGGGGGGGTGGGGGGGGGGGGGGGTGGGGGGGGGGGGGGGTGGGGGGGGGGGGGGGTGGGGGGGGGGGGGGGTGGGGGGGGGGGGGGGTGGGGGGGGGGGGGGGTGGGGGGGGGGGGGGGTGGGGGGGGGGGGGGGTGGGGGGGGGGGGGGGTGGGGGGGGGGGGGGGTGGGGGGGGGGGGGGGTGGGGGGGGGGGGGGGTGGGGGGGGGGGGGGGTGGGGGGGGGGGGGGGTGGGGGGGGGGGGGGGTGGGGGGGGGGGGGGGTGGGGGGGGGGGGGGGTGGGGGGGGGGGGGGGTGGGGGGGGGGGGGGGTGGGGGGGGGGGGGGGTGGGGGGGGGGGGGGGTGGGGGGGGGGGGGGGTGGGGGGGGGGGGGGGTGGGGGGGGGGGGGGGTGGGGGGGGGGGGGGGTGGGGGGGGGGGGGGGTGGGGGGGGGGGGGGGTGGGGGGGGGGGGGGGTGGGGGGGGGGGGGGGTGGGGGGGGGGGGGGGTGGGGGGGGGGGGGGGTGGGGGGGGGGGGGGGTGGGGGGGGGGGGGGGTGGGGGGGGGGGGGGGTGGGGGGGGGGGGGGGTGGGGGGGGGGGGGGGTGGGGGGGGGGGGGGGTGGGGGGGGGGGGGGGTGGGGGGGGGGGGGGGTGGGGGGGGGGGGGGGTGGGGGGGGGGGGGGGTGGGGGGGGGGGGGGGTGGGGGGGGGGGGGGGTGGGGGGGGGGGGGGGTGGGGGGGGGGGGGGGTGGGGGGGGGGGGGGGTGGGGGGGGGGGGGGGTGGGGGGGGGGGGGGGTGGGGGGGGGGGGGGGTGGGGGGGGGGGGGGGTGGGGGGGGGGGGGGGTGGGGGGGGGGGGGGGTGGGGGGGGGGGGGGGTGGGGGGGGGGGGGGGTGGGGGGGGGGGGGGGTGGGGGGGGGGGGGGGTGGGGGGGGGGGGGGGTGGGGGGGGGGGGGGGTGGGGGGGGGGGGGGGTGGGGGGGGGGGGGGGTGGGGGGGGGGGGGGGTGGGGGGGGGGGGGGGTGGGGGGGGGGGGGGGTGGGGGGGGGGGGGGGTGGGGGGGGGGGGGGGTGGGGGGGGGGGGGGGTGGGGGGGGGGGGGGGTGGGGGGGGGGGGGGGTGGGGGGGGGGGGGGGTGGGGGGGGGGGGGGGTGGGGGGGGGGGGGGGTGGGGGGGGGGGGGGGTGGGGGGGGGGGGGGGTGGGGGGGGGGGGGGGTGGGGGGGGGGGGGGGTGGGGGGGGGGGGGGGTGGGGGGGGGGGGGGGTGGGGGGGGGGGGGGGTGGGGGGGGGGGGGGGTGGGGGGGGGGGGGGGTGGGGGGGGGGGGGGGTGGGGGGGGGGGGGGGTGGGGGGGGGGGGGGGTGGGGGGGGGGGGGGGTGGGGGGGGGGGGGGGTGGGGGGGGGGGGGGGTGGGGGGGGGGGGGGGTGGGGGGGGGGGGGGGTGGGGGGGGGGGGGGGTGGGGGGGGGGGGGGGTGGGGGGGGGGGGGGGTGGGGGGGGGGGGGGGTGGGGGGGGGGGGGGGTGGGGGGGGGGGGGGGTGGGGGGGGGGGGGGGTGGGGGGGGGGGGGGGTGGGGGGGGGGGGGGGTGGGGGGGGGGGGGGGTGGGGGGGGGGGGGGGTGGGGGGGGGGGGGGGTGGGGGGGGGGGGGGGTGGGGGGGGGGGGGGGTGGGGGGGGGGGGGGGTGGGGGGGGGGGGGGGTGGGGGGGGGGGGGGGTGGGGGGGGGGGGGGGTGGGGGGGGGGGGGGGTGGGGGGGGGGGGGGGTGGGGGGGGGGGGGGGTGGGGGGGGGGGGGGGTGGGGGGGGGGGGGGGTGGGGGGGGGGGGGGGTGGGGGGGGGGGGGGGTGGGGGGGGGGGGGGGTGGGGGGGGGGGGGGGTGGGGGGGGGGGGGGGTGGGGGGGGGGGGGGGTGGGGGGGGGGGGGGGTGGGGGGGGGGGGGGGTGGGGGGGGGGGGGGGTGGGGGGGGGGGGGGGTGGGGGGGGGGGGGGGTGGGGGGGGGGGGGGGTGGGGGGGGGGGGGGGTGGGGGGGGGGGGGGGTGGGGGGGGGGGGGGGTGGGGGGGGGGGGGGGTGGGGGGGGGGGGGGGTGGGGGGGGGGGGGGGTGGGGGGGGGGGGGGGTGGGGGGGGGGGGGGGTGGGGGGGGGGGGGGGTGGGGGGGGGGGGGGGTGGGGGGGGGGGGGGGTGGGGGGGGGGGGGGGTGGGGGGGGGGGGGGGTGGGGGGGGGGGGGGGTGGGGGGGGGGGGGGGTGGGGGGGGGGGGGGGTGGGGGGGGGGGGGGGTGGGGGGGGGGGGGGGTGGGGGGGGGGGGGGGTGGGGGGGGGGGGGGGTGGGGGGGGGGGGGGGTGGGGGGGGGGGGGGGTGGGGGGGGGGGGGGGTGGGGGGGGGGGGGGGTGGGGGGGGGGGGGGGTGGGGGGGGGGGGGGGTGGGGGGGGGGGGGGGTGGGGGGGGGGGGGGGTGGGGGGGGGGGGGGGTGGGGGGGGGGGGGGGTGGGGGGGGGGGGGGGTGGGGGGGGGGGGGGGTGGGGGGGGGGGGGGGTGGGGGGGGGGGGGGGTGGGGGGGGGGGGGGGTGGGGGGGGGGGGGGGTGGGGGGGGGGGGGGGTGGGGGGGGGGGGGGGTGGGGGGGGGGGGGGGTGGGGGGGGGGGGGGGTGGGGGGGGGGGGGGGTGGGGGGGGGGGGGGGTGGGGGGGGGGGGGGGTGGGGGGGGGGGGGGGTGGGGGGGGGGGGGGGTGGGGGGGGGGGGGGGTGGGGGGGGGGGGGGGTGGGGGGGGGGGGGGGTGGGGGGGGGGGGGGGTGGGGGGGGGGGGGGGTGGGGGGGGGGGGGGGTGGGGGGGGGGGGGGGTGGGGGGGGGGGGGGGTGGGGGGGGGGGGGGGTGGGGGGGGGGGGGGGTGGGGGGGGGGGGGGGTGGGGGGGGGGGGGGGTGGGGGGGGGGGGGGGTGGGGGGGGGGGGGGGTGGGGGGGGGGGGGGGTGGGGGGGGGGGGGGGTGGGGGGGGGGGGGGGTGGGGGGGGGGGGGGGTGGGGGGGGGGGGGGGTGGGGGGGGGGGGGGGTGGGGGGGGGGGGGGGTGGGGGGGGGGGGGGGTGGGGGGGGGGGGGGGTGGGGGGGGGGGGGGGTGGGGGGGGGGGGGGGTGGGGGGGGGGGGGGGTGGGGGGGGGGGGGGGTGGGGGGGGGGGGGGGTGGGGGGGGGGGGGGGTGGGGGGGGGGGGGGGTGGGGGGGGGGGGGGGTGGGGGGGGGGGGGGGTGGGGGGGGGGGGGGGTGGGGGGGGGGGGGGGTGGGGGGGGGGGGGGGTGGGGGGGGGGGGGGGTGGGGGGGGGGGGGGGTGGGGGGGGGGGGGGGTGGGGGGGGGGGGGGGTGGGGGGGGGGGGGGGTGGGGGGGGGGGGGGGTGGGGGGGGGGGGGGGTGGGGGGGGGGGGGGGTGGGGGGGGGGGGGGGTGGGGGGGGGGGGGGGTGGGGGGGGGGGGGGGTGGGGGGGGGGGGGGGTGGGGGGGGGGGGGGGTGGGGGGGGGGGGGGGTGGGGGGGGGGGGGGGTGGGGGGGGGGGGGGGTGGGGGGGGGGGGGGGTGGGGGGGGGGGGGGGTGGGGGGGGGGGGGGGTGGGGGGGGGGGGGGGTGGGGGGGGGGGGGGGTGGGGGGGGGGGGGGGTGGGGGGGGGGGGGGGTGGGGGGGGGGGGGGGTGGGGGGGGGGGGGGGTGGGGGGGGGGGGGGGTGGGGGGGGGGGGGGGTGGGGGGGGGGGGGGGTGGGGGGGGGGGGGGGTGGGGGGGGGGGGGGGTGGGGGGGGGGGGGGGTGGGGGGGGGGGGGGGTGGGGGGGGGGGGGGGTGGGGGGGGGGGGGGGTGGGGGGGGGGGGGGGTGGGGGGGGGGGGGGGTGGGGGGGGGGGGGGGTGGGGGGGGGGGGGGGTGGGGGGGGGGGGGGGTGGGGGGGGGGGGGGGTGGGGGGGGGGGGGGGTGGGGGGGGGGGGGGGTGGGGGGGGGGGGGGGTGGGGGGGGGGGGGGGTGGGGGGGGGGGGGGGTGGGGGGGGGGGGGGGTGGGGGGGGGGGGGGGTGGGGGGGGGGGGGGGTGGGGGGGGGGGGGGGTGGGGGGGGGGGGGGGTGGGGGGGGGGGGGGGTGGGGGGGGGGGGGGGTGGGGGGGGGGGGGGGTGGGGGGGGGGGGGGGTGGGGGGGGGGGGGGGTGGGGGGGGGGGGGGGTGGGGGGGGGGGGGGGTGGGGGGGGGGGGGGGTGGGGGGGGGGGGGGGTGGGGGGGGGGGGGGGTGGGGGGGGGGGGGGGTGGGGGGGGGGGGGGGTGGGGGGGGGGGGGGGTGGGGGGGGGGGGGGGTGGGGGGGGGGGGGGGTGGGGGGGGGGGGGGGTGGGGGGGGGGGGGGGTGGGGGGGGGGGGGGGTGGGGGGGGGGGGGGGTGGGGGGGGGGGGGGGTGGGGGGGGGGGGGGGTGGGGGGGGGGGGGGGTGGGGGGGGGGGGGGGTGGGGGGGGGGGGGGGTGGGGGGGGGGGGGGGTGGGGGGGGGGGGGGGTGGGGGGGGGGGGGGGTGGGGGGGGGGGGGGGTGGGGGGGGGGGGGGGTGGGGGGGGGGGGGGGTGGGGGGGGGGGGGGGTGGGGGGGGGGGGGGGTGGGGGGGGGGGGGGGTGGGGGGGGGGGGGGGTGGGGGGGGGGGGGGGTGGGGGGGGGGGGGGGTGGGGGGGGGGGGGGGTGGGGGGGGGGGGGGGTGGGGGGGGGGGGGGGTGGGGGGGGGGGGGGGTGGGGGGGGGGGGGGGTGGGGGGGGGGGGGGGTGGGGGGGGGGGGGGGTGGGGGGGGGGGGGGGTGGGGGGGGGGGGGGGTGGGGGGGGGGGGGGGTGGGGGGGGGGGGGGGTGGGGGGGGGGGGGGGTGGGGGGGGGGGGGGGTGGGGGGGGGGGGGGGTGGGGGGGGGGGGGGGTGGGGGGGGGGGGGGGTGGGGGGGGGGGGGGGTGGGGGGGGGGGGGGGTGGGGGGGGGGGGGGGTGGGGGGGGGGGGGGGTGGGGGGGGGGGGGGGTGGGGGGGGGGGGGGGTGGGGGGGGGGGGGGGTGGGGGGGGGGGGGGGTGGGGGGGGGGGGGGGTGGGGGGGGGGGGGGGTGGGGGGGGGGGGGGGTGGGGGGGGGGGGGGGTGGGGGGGGGGGGGGGTGGGGGGGGGGGGGGGTGGGGGGGGGGGGGGGTGGGGGGGGGGGGGGGTGGGGGGGGGGGGGGGTGGGGGGGGGGGGGGGTGGGGGGGGGGGGGGGTGGGGGGGGGGGGGGGTGGGGGGGGGGGGGGGTGGGGGGGGGGGGGGGTGGGGGGGGGGGGGGGTTGGGGGGGGGGGGGGTGGGGGGGGGGGGCCAGCATGGCTAATTGGCCATGCTGGCAGGGGCTGATGGGAATTGTAGTCCATAACATCTGGAGTGCCAAAGGTTCACCACCAAGGTACTAGAGTGCAATCCAGAACAGTTACTCTAGTCTTTTGGATTGTACTGCTAGTCTTTTAAAAAAATATATAGTATTTTTATTGATTTTCTCAAATATAATTCAAGAACAGAAAAGAAATACAGGAAAAAAAAGATACAGCTACCCATTTTATAGTTTATGGGCAGCTGTGTTTTTAATTTTTTAATCTTTCTATTTTTCTTTTCCGTTCTTGAATTACATTTCAGAAAATTGTATATGAACTCTAACACGCTGGATCTTAAAATTACAACACTAATATCATCCGGAGAGGACATGACATGGTTTTAAAATTCACAACCTCCCACCATTTAATTCCAAAACAGCAGTCAGTATCTAGTAAGCAGTTACTTATATCTTAGTCAATTACAAATGAATATTCTTACTCTTGTTATTATTCTTGCACAATTGATTCAGCCTCATATAAGAAATGCGATTCCCATTTTTCATCAAACTCTTGTTTTGACCGTGTGTTTACAAGATTTGTTAACTTGGTCATTGGAGCATATTCTCCAACTGTGTCTTCCAGTCGCATCGCTACCCTGTGAAGGGGGGGTGCCACACCCGGGTGCACGCTACTGGGGTCACATGGGGGCCCCCGGAAAATCGCACCCCACCCCTCCTTGTTCCCCTTTCGCTCTGCCCAGCCAGGCCCAGCAGAAGCCACTGCCGGGCTGGCATCGCTCAGCCAGGTACTTTTTCAGCCAGCTGCTCTTTGTAGGCTGCTCATCAGCTGGTTGAACTAAAGTAGCGCGCAGGGGCGGGGCGGGCGGGGCACCACGGGGGAACGGCTGGCCTGCAGGGGGTGGGGCGCCATTTTGCCCCAGTCACCATTTCCCCCCATGCCTCTGTTGTCTTCCAAGAGTTCTATGTCAATGTCTCTTCCAGTTTTCAAACAGGATGCAACTATTACCCTTGTGGCTGTCTGCTAGTCTTCAGTTGCTGGTACGTTGTGAATCCACCTCTGAATGCAGCAAAGGAAACCTGAAGTTGTACTGGTGCATTCGCCAGGTTGTTGCTGTGGATAGCTTATGAAATCTCCTTAATCAAAACATGGCAGAAAATCACTGTTAATAAACAGGCTTTCTTGATAAACAAAATATTTCTCCCCCCACCCCCCACCCGCTGCCACCGGTGCTTAAGGCAATAAAGCCTAAATCATTGATTTCACTGTACGTTTTCTCCTTCACCCTCTGTCACGGAGAGATTGTATCATTACTCTCCTGTGCTCCTGGAATTAAATTCTGCATTGCTTGGATGGGGTTATTACATTTTTGATTGTTGTTTTTGTCTTGTTTTGTTTTTGTTAAAAGCACCCGGGGTGAAAATATCTTGCGTTTTTTAATGATACTTTCTCTCTTGGTCGGGGAGGGAAGGAGGTTGAAATGAGATGGGCCACGTATCTCTTTGGCCAAATTCTTATTGGTATTCTATACCGTCTTCCTTTCACCCTTCTAATCGACTTGCGATATAAAACTTGAGTCCAACCATCTTGCCTAGTGGGTAAGGGGAATTGTATATCTCACCAAGTTCTTAATAGGTGCATAAACATCAATTTAGTTTCTGTCTTCATTTGTAGTTGACTAAAAGAATTAACTTTCAAAACGCTGCTGTAATGACACCCTTAACCTTTTTCTAGCAATGAGATCAAATCAAGCTTGCATCCTCCCTAGGAGCTAAAATGACTAAACTGAGGTTATCACACTTTGGACTCATAACGAGAAGACAAGACTCGCTGGAAAAGACAATAATAGTAGGAACAGTTGAAGGCAGGAAAAGAGGACGAGCCCACATGAGATGGATCGAATCAATCAAGGAAGTCATGGCCTTCAGTATGCAAGACCTGATGAGCAAGATTGTTAAAATAGGATGCTTTGGAGGGCATTGATTCTGAGGGCCGTCGGGAGTCAGAAGTGGCTTTTCAGCACAACCTTTATGGCAAATATCTCAACTTGCCTTGAAAACCCCTTGTTGGGTTTGTTATAAATCAACTGCAATGTATTTCCATTTAAGTACATGATCACTCTATCAGTGGTAAGGCAGCATGGTGTAGCCCAATCTCGACAGACCTTGGAAGCCAAGCAGGGTCAGTGGCGTAGGAGGTTAAGAGCTCGTGTATCTAATCTGCCACCTGAGCTGTGGAGACTTATCTGGGGAATTCAGATTAGCCTGTACACTCCCACACATGCCAGCTGGGTGACCTTGGGCTAGACACAGCTTCTCGATGTTCTCTCAACCCCACCCACCTCACAGGGTGAGGGGGGAAGGGCAAGGAGATTGTCAGCCCCTTTGAGTCTCCTGCAGGAGAGAAAGGGGGGATATAAATCCAAACTCTTCTTCTTCTTCTACTTGGATGGGGGGACCACCAAAGAAGGCTGTGAAGAAGACAGTGGCAAACCACCTCTGTCTCTCACTTGGCTTGAAAGCCCCTTGTGGAGTTTGCTATAAGTCATCTGCAACTCAACTCCATTTAAGTATGTAATTGCTCTATTGGTGTTAAGGCAGCATGGTGTAACCCAATCTCGTCAAATCTTGGAAGCTAAGCAGGGTCGGTATTTGGATGGGAGACCACCAAGGAAGGCTCTGCAGAGGAAAGCAATGCCAAACCAACTCTGCTTTTTACTTGCCTTGAGAATCCCTTGCTGGGGTTGCTATAAGGCGGCTGGAACTCTCTCTCTCTCTCTTTTTTTGTAATAACTGTTTATTTTTATATAACTTCAAAACTACCAGATGGTGAACCAGCCACCCTACAAAGACTATAAAAAGAAAAGAATGAGAATGAGAAAAATAAGAAAAATAAGAAAAAAAATAGATTGTCATCCTCAGTCCCCCATACATTCAATTCTAGCATATGCATGACCACAGGAAAAAAAAAAACAGATTTATAAACAAATATTAACTACATGACTCCTAGCTGGCTTCAGCTTGTCTCCATTTAAGTGCATAATCAATCTGTTGGTGGTAAGAAACCATAGTACAGCCCTATCTCATCAGCTCTTGGAAGCTAAGCAGGGTGGGTACTTGGATGAGAGACCACCAAGGAAGGCTCTGCAGAGGAAGGCAGTGGCAAACCACCTCTGCTTCTCACTTGTCTTGAAAGCCCCCTGCTGAGGTCAGCATGAGTTGCTTGCAACTTGACGGCACCTACGTGCGTCCTTTCTCAGGGAATGTATTCTGTAACCGGAAGGATTTTCAAACTGATGGACTACCACTCTGTGGCTTTCAGGGCTCCCAAAGGTCTTCATGACTACCTAGTGGTTTCCCTAGGAATCAGAGAGTTGGAAGAGACCTCAAGGGCCATCAAGTCCAACCCCCTGCTATGCAGGAACACATAGTCAAAGCACTCCTGTCAGATGGCCATCCAGCCTCTCTTTCAAAACCTCCAAAGAAGGAGATTCCACCACACTCTGAGGTAGGGCATTCCATTGTCGAACAGCCCTTACTGTCAGGAAGTTATATTCAGAACAATCCTTGTTCTGATGCTCCCTTGCCTCAGATTTGGAAAGTGCCAACTAACTACTTGCTCACCCATCCTCCCATCTGGTAAGAACATAAGAACAAGCCAGCTGGATCAGACCAGAGTCCATCTAGTTCAGCTCTCTGCTACTTGCAGTGGCCCACCAGGTCCCTTTGGGAGCTCACGTGCAGGATGTGAAAGCAATGGCCTTCTGCTGCAGCTGCTGCTCCTGAGCACCTGGTCTGCTATTTGCAATCTGAGATCAAGGAGGATCAAGATTGGTAGCCATAGATCGACTTCTCCTCCATCAATCTGTCGAAGCCCTTTCTAAAGCTATCCAGGTTAGTGGCCATCACCACCTCCTGTGGCAGCATATTCCAAACACCAATCACACGTTGCGTGAAGAAGTGTTTCCTTTTATTAGTCCTAATTCTTCCCCCCAGCATTTTCAATGAATGCCCCCTGGTTCTAGTCTTGTGAGAAAGAGAGAACAATTTCTCTCTGTCAACATTTTCTACCCCATGCATAATTTTACAGAGTTCAATCATATCCCCCCCTCAGACGTCTCCTCTCCAAACGAAAGAGTCCCAAACGCTGCAGCCTCTCCTCATAAGGAAGGTGCTCCAATCCCTCAATCATCCTCGTTGCCCTTCTCTGCACTTTTTCTATCTCTTCGATATCCTTTTTGAGATGTGGCGACCAGAACTAAACACAGTACTCCAAGTGCGGTTGCACCACTGCTTTATATAAGGGCATGATTTTATAGACTTCAATCATATCCCCCCTCCAACGAGAGACCCAGAAAAGACAACCTTCCTTCGTCCTCCAAAGTCCACTGTACAAATGGTGAGGTAAACCCGGCACACTGATTCCCAGCCTCTCACATAATTCCTTCCTCATGCGAGAGTGTGGCTGCCATCTTTGTTTACCAGCTGCTAGGGCAATCAAAATGGCCGCCAAACACCTCACAAGAGGAAGAAACCTGACTAGTGTTAAGCATGCCCTCTCGCTCATATGTGTCTTTCCCGCCATTTTTAAAGAGGGAAAGGGGACTGTCTTCTCTGCTTCCTGAAGGCTGGTGGAGAGGCAGAGTGGTGGTGGTCAACCATTACCGCTTCAGGAGGCAAAATATCTTGAGCCGACTACGCTCAGGGTTTTCAGCCGACTGACGACGCTTCCCTGCCTCCCTAACTTTAGGAACGCTGAAATTTGTAGACCAGGTTTTTTTTTGAAAAGTGTGAATTCAAGCCTTACTTTGTTAGCAGCCTGCGTGGATTACCAGCGAGAACATCTGAATTGTCATCCAGGGTGCTCTTAACAAGGGCGATTCGGCAGCCTTTGTAGCTTTCGGCAAACGATCACTTCCTTTCCTTTTTGTTCTTTATCCTGCCTGACTAGCTGACAAGGCTTCTTTTAATCTGTGTGGAGGTTGAGTTGGGGTTGGGACGGTTCTCTTTGATTAATGCGCAGAGAAGAGCGGTGGAAATAATTACCTGGCTGAGAAATCTTGCAGGCGGTGAAGTAGAATGTGCCGTTTGGGCCTAGAAAGAGGCTGCTTAGAACGGCCTGTGACAATGAACGGACACTGTCCTACATCTCGGTTCATGATTTATTTTTTTTATGGGGTGTCTGGGTTAATTCTAGACTTTGCTGAACCCCTGGATATTAATCTGGTTTTCCTCAGATTAAATAGGAGTCATTGGCATGGGTCCAACCATTCTGCATTCTGCTTGGCAGCAGTAGCATAGTAGTTAAGAGCAGGTGTGCCCTAATCTGGAGAACTGGGTTTGATTCCGCACTCAAACTGTGGAGGCTTATCTGAGGAACTAGATTAGCCTGTGTACTCCAACACACGCCACCTGGGTGACCTTGGGCTACTCACATCTTTTTGGAGCTCTCTTGGCCCCACCCGTCTCAAAAAGTGTTTGCTGTGAGGGGGGAAGGGCAAGGAGATTGCAAGCCCCTTTGAGTCTCCTACAAGAGAGAAAGTGGGGATATAAATACAAACTCCTCCTCCTCCTCCTCCTCCTCCTCCTCCTCCTTCCTGGCGACTAAGGTCATTTCACCTGGAGAAAATGCCTTTGTGGCATTGAAGTCTCTTTCCTCCCTAAACCCTGCCTTTCTCGGGCTCCAACTCTCTGTGAATTTCCCAACCCAGAGCTGGCAACTCTATGGCTAAATTGTGCTTCAGTGGTTGGATCCACGTCATTATCAAGCCTTCCCTTCCCTGCCAGCATGTCCAATGTCCCCCCTTCACACTTCAAAGGAGTTAATTGCCACCTTCCTTGACCTGCCTTTGCTCAAGGACAGAATGATGGGATGGGAAGGATACACCTCTTGCTAGGAAGGGTGCAGGGTGATGTGATCTTGAATGCATCAGCGCCATGTTGGCAAAAGGGGTGTGATGGTCAATCTTGTTTTCTGAACAGCTCCATTGTCCTCTTCCAGTCTGGACTGATTCCGTGGAGTGACAAAGAGAATGGCGCTGGAGGGTGTGATGAGCTCCAAAAGGGGCAAATGTTTCAAGCTGCTCATCATCATTTGATGGCTTGCATTGTCCATCGTTGCTTGATGGTTTGCGTACTTTGTCATCACTTGATGGCTTGTGTTGCCCATAGTCACTTGGTGGCTTGCGTCGCCCATTGTCACTTGATAGCTTGCGTCACCTGTCATCGCTTGATGGCTTGCATCACCCACCATCACTTGATGGCTTGCATCACCTGTCAAAACTTGATGGCTTGCATTGCCCATCATCACTTGATGTCTTGTGTCACCCGCCATCACTTGATGACTTTCATCTTAACTGCTCATTTGTTGATTGTGTTTTATATGGCTGCTACCCAACAAACTGTATTGTAGTTCTGTTTGTGGAACAGACTCTCTCTCTCTTTTTATCCACTGTGCCTGCCATCCCAACTTCTGCCCCCAAGTTTCAGGGGATGTGTAAGAACAACCCTGGACATGGTGTGGGGACATTCCGTGGGTGGGGGGAAACTGGATGAAATTGCCCACTTCCTTCTACTGGCCTTCTAGGTGTCCTTCTACTGGCCTTCTTGCTGTGGGACACAAGCCAACATCTCTTAATTTTCATACACGCAGCACGTCACTGCTTCATGTAGCATCTTTTGAGCACTGCATCTTTCGGCAGACAGTGGTTGGCCCGTGAGGAAATAGGCTGTTTTCAGTAGTGAGTTAAGAGAATTGCCTGAGAAATTTAATGTGGGGGTATATGGAATAACCTGCTCTTGACAGACTTGTACTCTGATAGTCTACTTTAGAGAGGGTGTGGGGTCTTGGGGGACTGCCAGCAGGGATGGGCGGAGAGAAGAAGCAGGAACAAGAGTGCACAGAGGCGCAGTGGTGTAGCACCAACAGGGCCGGGTGGGGCGTGACGCCCCTGGGGGAGCAGTGGAGGGGGTGTGGCCGGGCCACGGAGAGGGCGTGGTGGGGCATTCCAGGGGCATTCTGGGGTGGGGGTGGTCAGCGCTGCAGCAAGGGTGCGGGGTGCACACACTGGGCACAGTTCCCCCTCGCTCTACCTTTGCAGGGAGGCGAGACCTCATGAAAGAGGGAGCAGAGAAAGCAAACAGTAAGTCCAGAAGGAGATGAAGAGACCACTTCTCAACTAACGGCAACCAGCCTTGTCACAATGTAACCAAAAGCGATTTGGGGGTTTGTTGCTTCATTGCCCTAAATTAATTGCTTCTGTTAACTGGCTCCCTCCCTTGTGTCAAGAGATAGTTAACTGTCCATTAAGAGAGAGCGCTGGTCTGGCTCTCCTCAAAAGCAATGCCTACAGTCCTAAATTACTTTTGAGGAGAATCTCGGGCCCACCATCCTTCATCTCTTTGCAGAATGGACTTGTCCAGCATTGCTGTGTTAAGGGATGCTGAGAAGGAGGGCGGGGGAGGAGAGAGAATGCTCCGTGGCTCTTTGGGAAGCCGGCGTCTCATTAATCCTCATAACATTCTCACCCGGTTGCCAGCGGATGAAAAGGGCTTTGCCCGTGAACCGGCCTCCTTGTTCCACGACAGAGTCCTTGACAACATATCTATGGAAGACTGAAAGCGCTGCGCACAAATCCCAGTCTTCTGATAGCCGTGCTGAGAACGACCCCCCACAGAAGTGGCCTTTTCGGGGCTGTCGTCCACAAAGGTCAGAGGCAGCAGGGAAAGAGGAAGGCCCAGCACGATACAGATCAACTCGCTCAAGGATGCCGCCATGGCTCTCAGTTGGCGTGACCCCGAGCAAGGCTGTTAATAATAGCAGTGGCATATTTGGTTAACGTAGCAGAGTTTGCCCAGTGTTAGAAGTGTGATGCTGCGTGCAGTAAATAAATCTCCCAAGCAATATGTTGCAAGGAGTAAAGCTTGAAATGTGTCCATGTGGATTCTGTTCACGGTCAAGTTGCAGATGAAAGGAAGAGAGGAGCTTAATCTAAAGAGTGCTTTCTCTGTCACAAGTGGCCAGCTGACCTGGCTTCAGGTGTAAGAGGCATTGCTCCTGCGGGAGAGACCTGTAGATATGTGTGACTCCATGAAAAGACAGGTTGGGAGTATGAAGAACAAAGGACACACACAGAGAGAGGGGGGTCAGAGGGCACGTCCCAGGCTGAAACAAAGAGAGGGGCGTCCCATTCAAGAAGTTAACACTTATGCACACTTAGAGTGATGTAGCACCTCCCAGTGTTTAGGCATGCTGAATCTCTTCCACCAACTGAATCTCTTCCACTGAATCTCTTCCAGACCTTTTACCAATTTGGTTGCCCTACTCTGGGCACGTTCCAGCTTGTCAATATCCTTCTTAAATTGCAGTGACCAGAACTGAACACAGTACTCTAGGTGACTTCTGACCAATGCAGAGTAGAGGGGTACAATTTCTTCCCTCGATCTAGACACTATACTCTTACTGATGCACACCCAGAATTGCATTGGCCTTCTTGGCTGCCAAGTCACACTGCTGACTCGTTGTTCAGTTTGTGGTCTACTTAGACGCCCAGATCCCTTTCACATGTTAAGAGTTGGTTTTTATACCCTGCTATTCTTAAATGAAAGGAGTCTCAAAGTGGTTTACAAACTCTTCCTTTCCTCTCCTCACACCTTGTGAGGTAGGTGGGGTTCAGAGAGTTCTGAGAGAACTGTGACTGGCCCACGGTCACCCAGCAGGCTTCATGTGGAGGAACGGGGAATCAAACCTGGTTCTTCAGATTGGAGTCCATCACCCATGTGGAGGAGTGGGGAATCAAACCCACTTCTCCAGTCTGATGTCTGCCACTCAAAACGACTTACACCATGGTGACTGAAACAAACTTGGCCTGCAGACACTCATAAGGTTGCACTGGCATTTTCAAAGCATCGTAACATAGTCACATTTCTTTGAAGTATTCCTAATATCTTTGTATTAATCTTATTAAGACCAAGTTTTATTTTCGACACTCACAACAGCTTGTCAAGAGCTCCCCTTTAGAAGAGGTTGCAAACCTTTACTGCCTATTTTTTTTTCACCGCTCTCTCTCTGGAACTCACAGTCTGATTGATGCATTAGATTCTCCATGGCCCTGCCAAAATGTGTACATATATCTGATCTGTTTTTGACAGTAGATCTTTCAGTTTGAAACGCAGTATCTCTCAACAACAGCCAAAAATAACTAGATCAAAGTCAACTCTAGTCTTGGCACGGTTTTGACTATCCCCTAATAGTTTCTAGGCAGGGCCTGGGATTTCCCAAAATTAAAACTAATTCCCAGATTGCAGAGATCCTGGAGAATCCCTTGGAGCTCTCCTGAATTACATCTGATCTCCAGATTACAGTGATCAGTTCCCTGGACAAAATGGTAGCTTCAGAGGGTTGATTGTATGGCATGAGATGCCTCCTTTGACTGAGGCCCCTTCCGCACAGGCAAAATAATGCGTTTTCAAACCACTTTCACAACTGTTTGCAAGTGGATTTTGCTATTCTGCACAGCTTCAAAGAGCACTGAAAGCAGTTTGAAAGTGCCTTCATTCCCCTCTGGCTACAAATTCCTCCTGGACCAATGCCAATTAGATGCAACAGGTAGGCCAGGCATGAAACTGATGCCCCTTTCAGACCGCTGTTAATAAATTGGATGTTATTTGTTGTTGGCCTGATTTCGAGTAGAGAGATAGAGGGACAGGAATTTTATACGGCTGGTTTCAATCCGTTAAAGAGCCATCTCTGAAACATTTTGAAAGCTGTTTCAAGCAGCCCTCATCTAGGCCTAACTGAGAAACTTCCCCCTTTCCATGTGATGATGAAGAAGAAGAAGAAGAAGAAGAAGAAGAAGAAGAAGAAGAAGAAGAAGAAGAAGAAGAAGAAGAAGAAGAAGAAGAAGAAGAAGAAGAAGAAGAAGAAGAAGAAGAAGAAGAAGAAGAAGAAGAAGAAGAAGAAGAAGAAGAAGAAGAAGAAGAAGAAGAAGAAAGGTAAAGGAGTAGTTTGGATTTATACCCCACAATTCTCTCCGGTCAGGAGACTCAAGGTGGCTTACAAACTCCTTTCCCTTCCTCTTCCCACAACAGACACCTTGTGGGGTGGGTAGGGCTGAGAGAGTTCAGAGAGAACTGTGTCCAGCCCAGGTTCACCCAGCAGGAATGTAGGCGTGCAGAAACACATCTGGTTCACCAGATAAGCCTCCGCCACTCAGGTGGAGGAGTGGGGAATCAAACCTGGTTCTCCAGATCAGAATCCACCTGCTCTTAACCCCTACACCACGCTGGCTCTCTTGCCACCCCCCTTTGTAGGTTTGTTGAGAGATGTTCATTTAGGCCACTCAGTAAACATGGAACTACTTCCCCTTGGGTAGGCATCCAAATCGAAGAAAGTTATTGCTTTTGATAACCTGGCACAATCTAGCCATTCAACGTAGCAGCGGGGCAGAACCAATATGGCCCTGTACTCAAGATAATTTGTTTGCAGCTTTAAAATAATTACTACGTACAGAGTTGGAAAATGGGCTGCTAATGCCTGAGTGTTGATTGTAGCGCCTTGCCCTTTGGAGTGACAATTTCAGCTTTGAGGGCCGGCTTGGCAAACGAAACATGCTGCAAATTAGTTCCTATTCACTTTTTTAAAGGGCGTGCTTGCTGTTGCTTTCTGTTTTCAGAAGCTCTTTGGTGCATCATGAAGCCGAAGGCTGGCCTGATTGCTGTTGTTGTTCTTGCTTGGATGGGGAAAGAAACAGGAAAATCTCCTTCCATCTGTGTTGCACGTGTTATGAGCAGAGCTCGTGAAATACGAGCAATCCGTACACATTAAGGAAGGCTGTCAATTTCTAGCACAGCAGGGCCTATTTCGTTTAGGCTTGGGATGTTGGGGCAACGGTATTGCTTAGTTTGATCCATTCTATAAAGATCAGCTCGCCGGGAGAAAATGGCAGCTTTGGAAAATGGGCTTTATGTAGGCTGACCAGACGTCCCACTTTTGGCGGGACAGTCCCGCCTTTAAACAATTTGTCCTGTGTCCCGCGGGTTCTTCAAATTGTCCCGATTTTTGGGAGGCTGCCGCACTGCCTTCTGGGGCGCAAGGCAGTGCGGTGAAAGCCTCCTCCTGCAGACGATATTCCAGCCGCAGGATGCTGCTGATTTCATTGGTTAGATTTGCCGACTTCCCTCGCTTTCCCGCCTCAGACATTGCGGGCGGCAAACGGCAAGCTCCCAGAAGGCAGTGCGCCTCTGGCAGTCAGCAAGATGATAGCCAAGACGCGCGCAAGACAGCCACCTTCCCTCAGTCGCCCTGATCACAAAGGCAAGGTGACTACATCTGGTCACCTTAGCTTTATGGCAAAAATATCATAAATGTAAAGTTTCCCCTTCCCAGTCGTGCATCCGACCTCTGGGGTACTCACTCGCGAAAGCAGGTGATTTCATAGGGCAAGCCGTTTTTGTGGGGTAGTTTGCCATTGCTTTCCTGGCTATTCTTTACCCCTGAAGCTATGTGCTAGGGTAATTACTTTACCAACTGAGGAATGGATGGATGTTTGAGTTGACCATGAGCCAGCTACCAGGATATCTGACCCCCAGGCCTTGAACTCCTGGACTGTGGTGAGGAGTGGCAGTGCAAGCACTTAACCACTACGCCACCCAGCTCCTCTTGTGGCATTATAGCCTGCTGCAATCCCTGCCTGCCCAAACCCCGCTCTCTCGAGGCTCCATGCCCAGATCTCTAGGAATTTTTCAGTTCAGAGTTGCCAGCGCTATTTGGAGAAGGCAGAATGGCCAATTTCTGCCTCGCAGTTTCAAGGGGGTAGGCATTGCTGGACTGCAGTTAAAGAGCTAAATTCAACTACAGTAGCACCTTTGAAATCAACAAGACTTCTGAGAGTTAAAGCTCACTTAGGCCGATGACACACAATGTGTGTGCTGCCTGGTGGGGGCCTTCTGCATACAAAGCAGAGGCACTTCTACTGAGCCACGCAGCCCATTGCTTCTGGGCCTCTGGATCACCCCCGATGTTCCGAAGTGCGGCTTGCAACTCTTTGGCATGTCTTTCGGGATCCATGCGAGTAGTCCGAAAAGACAAGAAACAAATTAAGTTCAGTCCCTTTCGTGCCCCTTTCCTCTTTTCCTGCAGTTTAAAATTTTCAGAGAAAGCCTTGACTCGGTTGGGTTTATTTTTTTAATTTATTCGCTCGTCTGCTCTGCTCTGCTCGCTCGCTCGCTCGCTCGCTCTCGCTGTCCGTTCTGCTCGCTCGCCTGCTCGCTCGGCTTCGCTCGTCGGCTTGCCTGTCGCTCTGCTCTGCTCGCTCGCTCGCCTGCCTCGCCTGCTCGCTCGTTCACTGCTCATTCATTCATTCAGTCTTATATACCGCCCTACCCCCGAAGGGCTCTTGGGCAGTGAAATCGCAAACATAAAATTACCAAGTACATAATAATAAGCTCTTAATAATTTAAATTAAAAATGCAGCAAATAACATATGAACAATGCCCGCAAAAGTCCCGGTTCATTAAACCCTCCCAAGAGGGAGAGAAGAAAGTGATGGGTCCTATAGGATGATAAATTTTGGACCTCACTACATAAGAATAAAAGGGGGCGCTTTATCAGCGGCTGGACACTCCAAAAGCCTCGGGTGGAACAACTCCCGATTCTGTGCAAGGGTGGGCCCCTGCAGAACTCACCAAGTTCCCGCAGGGCCAGGACAGCTGGAGGAAGAGTGTTCCACCAGGCAGGGGCCAGGGCTGTAAAGGCCCTGGCCCGGGTGGAGGCCAGCCGCATCATTGAGGGGCCAGGGACTACCAGCAAATTGACTACCTGCCTGCAGGGCAGGCAAGGATGTAGCCGGCGGCTCAGCTCGTGGAGAAGAAGAAGAAGAAGAAGAAGAAGAAGAAGAAGAAGAACAAGAAGAAGAAGAAGAAGAAGAAGAAGAAGAAGAAGAAGAAGAAGAAGAAGAAGAAGAAGAAGCAGAAGAAGCCGAAGAGGAGGAGGAGGAGGAGGAGGAGGAGGAGGAGGAGGGATGGAGGAGGAGGAGGAGGAGGAGGAGTGGGAGGAGGAGGGTGAAATGGCAGGAAATGATGGGCACTGTAGTCCATAACATCTGGAGGGCTGCGAGTTTGACACCTGTACTCTAGGGGTTCATTTGTGCATGACTGCGTAGCTACGCATCAGAGGGAGGTAAAATTAAAACGACCCATTGGCTACTCACCATGAAGGGGTCTTCTCTTGGGTGGTGAAGGCCATCTTGATGGGTTGTACTTTACCAACCAAGCTAGGTGAGGAGGCAGGAAGAGCTTTTGGTGACTTCCTGTTGGCACCAAAACCCCAGTATCTGACGAGCCGAGAAAGTGGACAAGCAGACAAAAGGCATAGACAACACCAACACTGTGTTAAACCTACTCTAACTGAGTAGGGACATATGGGATAATGCGGTCCCAAAGGTATGAGGGTCCCAGGCCGCATAAGGCCTTAAAGGTAAGCACCCATACCTTGAAGATGATTCGTCCGAATTCAACTGGGAGCCAAAGTGCAGGCGACGCTAATATCGGTGCTGAATATGGTCACTGGAAGGCACCGGTGGAGTAAGTGGGCCGCCGCATTTACACGAAAAAGCAACGCCCTAAAAACACAAAACCCTTGTGAATGGATCTTCTGTAAGATAAATTCTTTGGGAAGAAAAGATCATAATTGTTGGGAAGGACAAACAGCAGTTTTTTCCCCCCATCAGATATTTCCCATGATTTGAGTATCAAAAATGTTCAAAATCAAATGGATCACATTTCCTGGCATTCTGAAAATATTGTCATTCCACCCCCAAGCCTAATTGCCGCTCATTGAACCAGTACTGCCTTTCTGCTTTCACCTTTAAGGTAACACCGTGACTCATTTTTTAATGGTAGTGGTTGCTGGCTTGTAACTATGGAGTGGATTGTCATGGAAACCACTGCTCTTCCCTCCCCCCCACCTAAATTCCTATTACAAGAATCTCGGTGCTTTTGTGAGGGAATGAATGCAGGCTTCAAATAGAATCTGTTTTAATAAGTAGCTTAATAACGAGTCAGGTCGACTTGGGAGATGCGGATACTTTGTTTGCGGTATGCCTTCTCAGCAAGACTGGGAAGTATTCCCATTGACTGAAGACTGCTTCGGTGATCTGAATGAAGAGCACGAAGTGTGAACGTGATGAAGAAGTGTGTGCGAAAATCAAGTGTTAATCTTATTGTTGAAGCATCGGTGAGTGTACCACACTTATCTACTCCATGTAGTGCTGGAGGTGGAAAGGGCCACTATTCACGGATTGGCTTCCCAGATAAGGGGATCCCCCTATCCCCACGAGGAATCTGAATAGCTTAATACTTTATTTAATCACTAGTGGGAATAGAGTCTACCAATGGGGCTATGAGACAACTAATGCCCCAATCTCCACATATATAAATATCTCAAAGCATACAATCATTCAACAATTCAAAGCATACTGTCATTCAACAATTCAAAGCATGCAATCATTCAACGATTCACATCTAAGCTCAAAGAAAACCCCACAACGAGCTCTCAGTCTCCGGCAGTATCTTGCTTCAATAAACCTTCAAAGGCTCGTGGGCACTTGGTACCCTGTTTCCCCTAATATAAGACATCCCCGAAAAATAAGACATGGTAGAGGTTTTGCTGAAGTGCGAAATATAAGGCATCCCCCGAAAGTAAGACATAACAAAGTTTTTGTTTGGAAGTATGTCTTCGACTTAACAGAACACATTGTGAAAAAATAAGACATCCCCTGAAAATAAGACATAGCACATCTTTGGGAGCAAAAATTAATATAAGACACTGTCTTATATTCGGGGAAACACGGTATTTTCGATGGACATAAGATTTGTCCAAAGAAAGACATTCTTACAATTCAATTTGGACTGTGCTGCTTTACTCTCTGTGCTGCTATCTCTTCCTGTTTCGCAAAGGGCCAGGGCCAGTCACAGTTCTCTCAGAACTCTCTCAGCCCACGCAGAGGCAGGCAAAGGCCAATGATCTCTGAACGTCCCTTGCCCTGAAAACCCTGTGACTTGACACCATGTTCGCTCACTGACGAAATGGAGGTGTGCTCCCTAGAAGTGCAACAGTTTGGAAAAGTGTTCTCATCGGGCCTTTTCCCACTCACCGTTTGCTGCGCGCTACTCTTGCCAAGTAGCGTGGGGTCCAGCGGCACTCCCCACAGCAGGGGCGACGACAACACAGCCGCCCCGACTCTGCTGCTCTCGCGCCCCCTCAGTGCACGTCATTTCTGCCGCTGCTGAAAACAGCGCCTTTTGATGACCCCGCGCTCTGCAGTGGGGAAGTGGGGGAACACGATCCCCGCGCTGAAAAGGTCCACGCCGGATGAAACTGACGTCATTTTTAAAAGTGGGGAAACGGCCCAAATCTCAGATATCTGAGGGATGTTGTGGTTATACAGTGCTAAGTGACTAAACTGAGTCTCTCATCCTTCAGTCACATTATGCAAATGCAAGAGAGAAAGTCAGCATGGTGTAGTGGTTAAGAACAGTGAACTATAATCTGGAGAACCGGGTTTGATTCCCCACTCGTTCCTTGGACCTTATAGCCCCCCTTGTTGGCCACTCTGGGGAAAAAAAGGAGGCTGAACTAGATAATTTTTTGGTCTGATTCAGCAGTGCTGCTCCTAAATTATCATGACAGCATTGGTAGATTGCTTCAAGGCTTGTGAATTATATTCCCCGTAGGGACTTGGTTGCCACCCAGTCTGTACTTTTTTTATTTTCATTTAAGAGAGCTCTTTCTGCCATCTGCTGGGCATGTTGGGACACTGGCATTCCTGCCTAGGGACATGGGGTACCCCTTGTCCCCGGGCGCATCGATTGAGGTCACGTGGGGCGCCAAAACATCCTCCTACAGAGCTAGGGATTGAGCAAGCCTTAGAAAGCAGGCACTGAAGCAGCCCCGCCCACTCTGTACGGTGCCCCGGAGTGTCCAGGGGGTGGAGGAGAAGTCCCACTGGGCTCCCAGGAGCAGGACTGGAGAGCTCTGCCTCCCCTCCCTCTAACCCAGCATGCCTTATTCGCCTTAAGTGTGGCATTACTCAGAAGCCTTCTCCCTGGGCGCCGGCAGGCACAGGAAAAGGCAAGCTGAGCAGGGAGCCCAGCAGCAGCAGCAGAACTGAAGATGATGCTGACGTTTGCTTGGTAAACCTTCAGATGGGGGGTGACTTGTGAGAGATTTACATGCTTAAAAGTTAATTCCCCTTGCACTGGCTTGGAGCTGTTTCTCTGGCTAGCAGCCTTCCTCACAGGGTTGGTGTGAGGACACAATTAGGAAAGTGGTGGGGAGAGAGCCATGCCTGTTTTGCTGGGGTTAGGAGGTGATTTGTGAGAGATGAAGCTGACGTTTGCTTGGTAAACCTTCAGATGGGGGGTGACTTGTGAGAGATTTACATGCTTAAAAGTTAATTTCCCTTGCACTGGCTTGGAGCTGTTTCTCAGGCTAGCAGCCTACCTCACAGGGTTGGTGTGAGGACACAATTAGGAAAGTGGTGGGGAGAGAGCCATGCCTGTTTTGCTGGGGGTAGGAGGTGATTTGTGAGAGATGATGCTGACGTTTGTTTGGTAAACCTTCAGATGGGGGGTGACTTGTGAGAGATTTACATGCTTAAAAGTTAATTCCCACTTGCACTGGCTTGGAGCTGTTTCTCAGGCTAACAACCTACCTCATAGGGTTGGTGTGAGGACACAATTAGGAAAGAGAGTTGGTGGGGAGAAAGCCATGTATGTTTTGCTGGTGGTGGGAGGTGTTTTGTGAGCTGGTGCAAAAAATAATTGTTTGGTCATTGTGGGGGAGGGTGGTCATCCATACCTGGGGTGGGGGTGGGGGGGCACCAAACTCAGATTTTGTCCCCGGGCTCCAGTTTGCCTAGATTCGCCCCTGTGTTGGGACGTCAGCCAAAATCCTCGACCGCTTTTCTCAGGGCTCTTGTGCTCAGATCCACAAGGAGTCCACAACATCGCCAATACTATTTGTGGTTCAGCCTTTGGGGACTTACGAAGCTTCGTGTCTATACATTTTTAGTCTCTTTTGTATGAGTTCACTTCCTGCGGCTGGCTGTGACCTCACTTCCTGAAATAGCAAAGCCAGTCAGGCCAAAGACTGATTTTTGTAGCTCAGCATTCTGTTACGAGTAGTGGCCATCCAAATGCACCTGGAAGCTCGGGATGTGACGTGAAGACTTTATCTATGAGAGCCAGCGTGGTGTCGTGGTTAAGAGCAGGTGCACTCTAATCTGGAGAACCGGGTTTGATTCCCCGCTCTGCCACTTCAACTGAGGAGGCTTATGTGGCAGTGGCGAAGCCACCAGGGGGAGGGGTGTGTGCGCTGACGCGACCGTGGGCTAATTCATTTCTAGTCACATGCCACAGGGTGGAAAAATGTCCTCCTCCCGCAACCCCCCCCCCCCCCAACGGCCTGCAGCGCACCACCCCACCTACTTTTAGGAATGGAGCAGGCTAGAAGCCTGCCTGTGTTGCCTGGGCCTGGTGGGAACTACATTTCCCAGGGGCTCCTGGGAAATGTAGTTCCCACCAGGCCCAGGCAACACAGGCAGGCTTCCGGCGTTCTTCTCCGGCCTGCTCCTTTCCTAAAAGTAAGTGGGGTGGGGGGTGCAAGGGGCGTGCAAGGGGGTGCCGTGAGGGGTACCGCGGGGGGGGGGGGCGCAAAAGCCAGAGTGTGCACCGGGCGCAGTCTTGTGTAGCTACACCTCTGTAATGTGGGGAACCAGATTAGCTTGTGCACTCCAACACATGCCAACTGAGTGACCTTGGGCTAACCACAGTTCTTTGGAGCTGTCTCAGCCCCACCCACCTCACAGGGGGTTTGTTGTGGGGGGGAGGGAAGGGAAAGGAGATTGTAAGCCCCTTTGAGTCTCCTTACTGGAGAGAAAGGTGGGATATAAATCCCTCCTCCTCCCTCCTCTATGAGGTCCCTCCACTGTCTAATGACTCAGCAGGTTTTGTAGGGCACTCCAAAATGGAGTTCTAATTTGCTAATTAAAGTTTTCTTTTTCAGCACCTGCCGTGAAAAATTTAATGACTTTCGGATAGTTAATTTGAGTGGCTACTACACTTAGAGAAGCACAGTTCTAAAATATGTAGCAGTTCGTACTTGGTATTATTTCATGCACTCTAATTATATATACATGCTGCATTTTTAAAAACAATTTCCGCCAAAGAAACGGAATAGCTCTCACCAATTCATGACGTCTTCTAGAAGTTTAAAAAAGTATATAGTTTGGTGACTTTGTTAAAACTTGAAGTCAATAAGCTTAAAGAAAATTGACACACATACACGTATGTGTGTGGGGGGGTGGGTTACCATGTTGGGAAATTCCTGGCAATTTGAGGAAGGCAAGGTTTGGAAAGGGGAGAGGCTTATATGCCATAGAGTCCACCCTCCAAAGCAGCCATTTTATCCAAAGGAATTGGTTCCTGTAGTTTGGGGATCAGTTACCATTCTGGGAGATCTCCTTTCACCATCCGGAAGTTGGCAGCAATAGTCAAATCCTAGAGTTGGGAGAGGCCCCAAGGGCTATCAAGTCCAACCCCCTGCAATGCAAGAACACACTGTCAAAGCACTCCTGACAGATGGCCATCCAGCCTCTCTTTAAAAACCTCCAAAGAAGGAGGCGCAACCACACTCCAAGGTAGTACATTCCACTGTCAAACAGCCCTTACTATCAGGAAGTTTTCCCTGATGTTTAGGTGGAATCTCTTTTCCTTCACCTTGAACCCATGACCAGTGGTGGGATCCAAAAAAATTAGTAACAGGTTCCCATGGTGGTGGGATTCAAACTGTTGCATAGTGCCAATGGGGCGGGGCGGGGCACGACGGGGGCATGGCCGGGCATTCCGGGGGTGGGGCATTCCTGGGCAGGGCTGAGGCAAGGACGCAGCCGCTGCACCGGTCCTTGGGCAGGAAATGAATGCATACAGGCGCAGGCTGCCACGCATGCTGTTGCACCTCCTGCTAGACTGCTTCAAGTTCTGTGCGCTACTGCTGAGAGGAGGGGCGTAACTAAGGCAAAAATCACGTGGCAAAACGACCAATTAGTAATCCCCTCTTGGCACACACAAATAATTAGTAACCTACTCTCGGGAACCTGTGAGAACCTGCTGGATCCCACCTCTGCCCATGACTCCTGGTCCTAGTCTTTGGAACAGCAGAAAACAAGCTTGCTCCCTCACTGACATGACATCCCTTCAAATATCTAAACATGGCTATCATGCCACCTCTTAACCTTCTCTTCACCAAACTAAACATCCTCAGCTCCCTAAGTCTCTCTTCATAGGGCATGGATTCCAGACCTTTGACCATTTCGGTTGCTCTCCTCTGGACCCATTCCAGCTTGTCAATATCCTTCTTGAATTGTGGTGCCCAGAACTGTACACAATACTCCAGGTGAGGTCTAACCAATGCAGAATAGAAAGGTACAATTACATCCCTCAATCTAGACACTGTACTCTTATTGATACAGCCTAAAATCACATTGGTTTTCTAGTAGGTGAAATGTCTTCCTCAACTGTGTGCGAATTTGCCTTCTACTGGTCTCTGTTGATAAGGTTACTGATTTACCTAGCAGTATTGTCTACCCAGAAGTCTACCCTGGTTGAATCCCCACTATCCTCTTAGCCAGGTTTCAGAACACGAACTAACCAGGTTTGAGGGATGACCTCCCCATTGCTTGTGTGGCAGATTCTGTTTCTGGCTCTCGTTCTCCCCGTTAATCTGCATTCCGGCAGGACCTGGTTGCAAGCGGCATAGACCCCATTAACACGGTTCAGAGCTGATCCAAGGGGAGGGATGAGGGTTGAAACCCTGACTCGTTTCCCACCCTGGAGTGTGACGCGGAATTTGGGCAACCAATCAGCACTGCAATGCGCGCACAGCCTTTCTTTGGTTTCGTTTTCGCTTTTGCGATCAGCCAGCAGAAGGGGACGCAAATGTTAAACAGTCAAACGTGTAACTTTGAATCGTTAATGGTTTACACAGGTAACGATTAACTGTTTGCACAGTTAAACAGTTATACGTTAAACTTTTACACACTGGTTTTTTTATCACACCCCTACAATGTTCGTTTCCGCAGTGGAAAAAGGTCCCACCCCTTCAAGGCACGCCAGCCAATCAGGGGAGAGTGAGCTCGCCTGGTAGTGGGGATTGCTAAGAGTTCTGCAATCGGGTGTGTCTGCTGTGCGCTCACTGCGGTGGGGAGGGAGAAACTCCAATGAAGAGAACATGGTTTCACAACGAACAGGTTTGGATCTGCGTGCAAATTTCAAGTGGGGATTTGACCCCTGAATGTTTGGTAGAGAAACACCTTTCCCATGATTGGTAACTCTTGGAAGGCACAAATCTGGCAAATGGTCTAATGGCCACAGGTGTCAAACTCGCGGCCCTCCAGATGTTATGGACTACAGTTCCCATCATCCCCTGCCAATATCATGCTGTGTGGAACCTGTCCCATTCACCCAAGGATGGGACATGGAAGGGTAGAGCCCCTGAACCCACAGATGGATCTGAATGCTCAAAGGACAAATCAAAAGGGTCAAAGAACTGCACCAACAGTAATGGAACAAAGTTTACCAGCTTGCCCGTTCTAACTAAGGAGGTATTTGGAAGGAAAGGGACGCAGAAAAGGCAGCCAAAACAAGGGTTGGGCAAGAGGGAACAACCCAAGAGCTGTAGCCTGCTGCTTGACAATGTCACTAGGGGGCGCTGTGGGCTGCAGCCATGACAGTTGGTGGTCCATGAGAGCCAGTGTGGTGTCATGGTTAAGAGCAGGTGGATTCTAATCAGGAGAACTGGGTTTGATTCCCCACTCCTCCACCTGAGTGGCAGAGGCTTCTCTGGCGAACCAGATGGGTTTCTGCACTCCTACATTCCTGCTGGGTGACCTTGGGTTAGTCACAGTTCTCTCAGAACTCTCTCAGCCCCACCTACCTCACAAGGTGTCTGTTGCGGGGAGAGGAAGGGAAAGGAGCTTGTAAGCCACCTTGAGTCTCCTTACAGGAGAGAGAGGGTATACTTCTTCTTCTTCTTCTTCTTCTTCTTCTTCTTCTTCTTCTTCTTCTTCTTCTTCTTCTTCTTCTTCTTCTTCTTCTTCTTCTTCTTCTTCTTCTTCTCCTCCTCCTCCTCCTCCTCCTCCTCCTCCTCCTCCTCCTTCTCCTTCTCCTCCTTCTTCTCCTTCTCCTTCTTCTCTTCCGTCTCCATCTCCATCTCCATCTTCATCTCCTCCTCCTCCTCCCCCCCACTCCACTGTGGTTCTGAGGAGGGACTTGGCTTCTCCTCAGCACATTCGCCACCTGTTGGCCATCAACATCCACATGCTTATGTTCTGTTTTTCCCCACTCCTGGGAGTGAGGCGGAAGTGCCAAGCAGGAGGAAGGCCATGTCTCTGACTGGGTTTCCTCCACCATCCCTGGTGCTCACACACAGCCACTGAACCCTCCCTTCTGGGTTGGTTCAGCATGATGCCCATGAACCAGGCTACCCGAGAAGTGTAGAGCTTTGCTAGAACAATGAGTGAGGCTGTCTGGGCCAAGGGAAAGAGGGCTCAGAAGGAGAAGTGGCTGGCGAGAAAGGAGAGCTCAGAAGCCAAAGATGGGGAAGAAGAAGAAGAAGAAGAAGAAGAAGAAGAAGAAGAAGAAGAAGAAGAAGAAGAAGAAGAAGAAGAAGAAGAAGAAGAAGAAGAAGAAGAAGAAGAGGAGGAGGAGGAGGAGGAGGAGGAGGAGGAGGAGGAGGAGGAGGAGGAGGAGGAGAGGAGGAGGAGGAGTTTGGATTTATACCCTATCTTTCTTTCCTGTAAGGAGACTCAAGGTGGCTTTCCCTTCCTCTCCCCACAATGAGGAGTAAAGGAAGGCACCTGCCAGGCCGAGGGGTGGTTGGCACTGAGATCTCCCATAGAATTGTAGATTGATAATGTTGTTGAGACAGCAACAGTAGGAAAAGGGCTGGCCTTGAGGTGGAAAGGGGACCAGGGCTTCAGGACAGCACCAAGGTTTTTATCCTTTGGCCTGGCATTTATTACTTTCCCCCTTGCCCTTCTCAAGGTTTGTAGGCAAATTGGATTGACAATAGGCGAGAAAAGCCTTAGTGGATCAGGTCTGGGTCCATCTGTGTCTAGGAATCAACAGCCTTCCCTTGCAGCATTTCTCCGATAGTTGGAGCTCAGAGGTATACTGCCTCTGAACTGGGATGCTCTTCAGCTAATAGCGTACCTCTCCGTGAGTTTGTCTAACTCCCTTTTAAAGCAGCATGTGTTAATGACAATCGGAGTGTTTTGTGCTGGCGAATTTATTACGGGCTGCATAAAGAAATCATTACCAACACTACCTTGACAATCCTGTTGATTGGTCAGTCTGTCATAATAATGGGCTTTAGGCTATTCATAAGTGCAACAAAACAGGGTAGTATTGATGTGTAAATGCAAAGTTGAAGTACCGAATAATCATAAATAGTCCACTGCTGAGTATAGCCACATGTGGCAAAACATATTAATTAATGCTCAATTAAACTTAATTGTCATGTTGATAGGCTAATTTAGGCTTAATAAGCTGTGCTACCTTCATTATCAGGCTCAAATTATGTTTTGTGGCTCCAGACAGGTTTTTCTTTCTTTGGGGGCGGGGACAGCTCTGGCTCTTTTGATCGTAAAGGCTGCCTGCCCTAAAACCATTACAAACTGATCTATTCCCTGAATTATATGGGATGGAAATCCCTGATTTGGTAACTTGTTTGCATAGTAAGGCGAATGTCAAACTAGCCGGTTTGGTATTTTTCTGGCTGTCTGAAGCCCTTTGCATGATTTTACAACTTCCCTGCAGAGATGGCCAGTTTGAGCCCTTTGTTGCAGAACTTAGAGAGAGATAGAGCAGTGGTGGCGAACCTATGGCACGGGTGCCAGAGGTGGCACTCAGAGCCCTCTCTGTGGGCACGCGTGTACAGAGTTCGTCATGTGATAATAGTGTAATTATTTCAGGGAGATTATTAGCATTAAACCTAAGATCTAGTTTTGGGGAAGCAGTGTAGGTAACCCTGTTAAGCGCTATTAAACCCTACTGATTTTCATGGGAAGAACTAAAGCATGATCCTTTACCTGGGAGTAAGCTCGGTTGCTGGCAATGGGGCTTGCTTCTGAGTAAACCCTCCTAGGGTTGTGATTCACCCGTTCGAAGCACAGTTGCTTCAAAGCAAAGCCACCGACTACCACCAAGCTTACTCCTGAGTAACGCACGCCTCGGAGCCAACCATTTTTTCTATACTAAAACCTCAGTATTCAGGTTAAATTGTCGTGTTGGCACTTTGCGATACATAAGTGGGTTTTGGGTTGCAGTTTGGGCACTCGGTCTCGAAAAAGTTCGCCATCACTGAGAGAGAGAGAGAAAGAGAGAGAGAGAGCGTTGCCGAAACCCACCTAGCGAATTTGCAGCAGGTTCCCGTCGGTGCCATGTGTCCGAACCTCGAAGAAACAATATTCCCTTTGCTCCCATCTAATGGCCGAGTTACGAATGCAACACGTATCGTGAAAAAGTCGTGGCACAAAGAAGCAATAGGCAAACTGCAGGTAACCAGGTGAACCTGACTGTACCTGGGGTAGAACTGTTCCAAAGTTCCGGCACAACTTTGCCTCTGTATGCGTGCCTCTCGCAGCCACCAGCTCCGCTGCCCATAATCTGGGGACTGACCCCCCTGGGTCTGGCACGCGCGTAGGGTTGGTTCTCCCTCGTTCATCTTCCCTTGCAAGTTCACCCCGCCCCTTTTTTTGTTTTTAAAGCTCGGTTTCCCTTCAGCCGGAGAACCGTCTTTCAGATCAAGCTTGATTCTGCTCCAGAGTCCTAATGGGATCGATTCCTCTCCTTCCTGGGGAGTGATGGAATTGAAGAGCCATTCTGTGGGATTTCCTATTAATAATGGACTGGAGGTTTTCGTCCTGTCAAGCGAGGGAGGTTGTGTCTCTTTTCCCCCTTTTCGGGCTTTTCGCTTTTCCCCCCTTCCACAATGACTATGTATTGCAGCAAAGCCGCTGGCTTTTTACCAAATCGGGAGCTGCGGTATTTTCTTCCGACAGCATAATTTCCAGCCCACTTGAGCTAGCATGACAATCTTATGTGCTTATTACGAGTAGGCGTTCACATCCTTTTACATGCTAATCCTCTCGCACCTGCTGTGCCACCTTCGTTTCCATTTTTTCCCCCCGGTTCCATGTGAAGGAGGGGGCAATTTCATCCATTCTCTGCCACCACCCCCCCCTCAGTGGAAGGGGGAAACCCGGGCGCTTCATGATTGATTCTGCATGGTTGATTCACCAGCCCAGAAGGGGACGGCGGAATTGGGGGCACAGGTGGCGGAAAGGCTGGGAAGTCGCTTCGGAGCTGCCTCTGTTTGCTCTCCCATGTGCCGGGCTGACTGCTTGTTTTCAAAGCTCTGTCTGGCTGCCTCTGCTGCAGCCCGCAAGGAATGTGCCGTACTCTTAACTCTTCTGACCGCGTTACACCAATGATTTGCCACTGCAAAGTTGCTTGCACCAACAACACCCTGTCCCTGATGTTTGGATGCAAGGTAGGAGCCAGCGGGGCCCGTTTGTGTCTGTCTTCTGCACTGCTGTGCCCAAAATACCTGCTTGGGGTTTTTTTGGAACAGCAGTGACAGATAAGGGATTTGGGGTGAATGCCGAGAGAGGGAGAGAGTGGCTGGTACATGTTTGTGAGAGCTGTTCGGTATCTGTGCAAGTGCAGCTGTTCGGGAATGAACTGGGAAGAGACAGCTCTGCCTTCGGACCCTGGGTAGCGCCAACTCTGGTTTTGAGGGCTGTGTGGATTCTCTGTGGTTTCGTCTCGGGCTCGGTCGCAGCCTCGATTTTCCGAAAGATTGCTTAATCAGGACGCGGCTATTTCTGTGCTCAGAGTTTGACATCCATCCCCGTGCTCTAAAAGCCCCGAAGAAGCAGGGATGGACCGGCTTGTCTGTCCAGATTAAGCGCCGCTGCTCATAATGAGATGAGAAACGCTGGGGAATTCAGCTCTGCAACCCTCCCCCACCCACCCCATACAATCGAATAAGTTCACAGGATCACTAAAACGCCTACAGAAGGTGGCAGAGAGAACCACAGGGTTTGGCAGAGGACATCTTCATTTTGACTCTGAAGATGCAGTCAAGAGGTGGCGCCCTACTCCGGACACGGTCACATTTGGGGGCCTGGGGGCTGTTCTCCTCCCCGAGGCGGACCAGGAGGGATGCTTTCGTATGTCACGAAATGATCAGAACTGAGTTATTTTTGTTTTTACTTGCATTGATAAATACAACTCCCTGTCCGGTTTCCTTTCTGAAGTTGCGAGGGAACTTCCAACTTAGTCGTATCGGTGGGGGCAGAATCCCTCTCCGTTAATTTCGTCTGGTTAAGGGGCTTTTCTTTTTAGTGTGTCGATCGCCCTTTTTTTGGTGTGTGAACCGAGTAGTCAGTTTTGAAAACAGAGCAACGAGAAACAGCAGAGCAGTTCATTACTAGCAGAAGTGTGATATTTAGCAGCCAACTCATCTTTATTCAGGCGTCTTGACACAGATTAATCATCTTTTCAAATCGACGGTCGCGGCAGCACGAGCCTGTCAGAAGCGCATTCTAATGTTCAGGATTCTCATCTAAGCTAGCAATTGTGACTCTCGGGGTCATAGATATGCCAGATGGTGGTGATTCAGGGCCCGCAGAAGCAATCTATGAAAAGGGGAAGAGCATTGGACGTTTTGGAAGTGACTTCTGGTACCCTCTCGTTGTCTTGAACAGGGCCATGGTGATATTTTACTAGAGCAGTGTTTTTTCCTTTTCAAATCTTTACCCAGTACGGTAAGACGGTCTACCTGTCAGAGAGAGAGAGAGCGTGGAGTTTCCTCAGGCTATTTAGTGAGTTTGTGGCAGAGGAGAGGCTAATTTATAAATAATAATAAAGTTACTCTTTTGGGTAACTCTGCTTGTGGTGCTCAAATCAGTTAAAACGAACTTCATAAGAACATAAGAACAAGCCAGCTGGATCAGACCAGAGTCCATCTAGTCCAGCTCTCTACTACTCGCAGTGGCCCACCAGGTGCCATTGGGAGCTCACATGCAGGAGGTGAAAGCAAGGGCCTTCTGCAGCTGTTGCTCCCGAGCACCTGGTCTGTTAAGGCATTTGCAATCTCAGATTAAAGAGGATCAAGATTGGTAGCCATAAATTGACTTCTCCTCCACAAATCACCAACAAATCTTTTAATTTTAAAGTGGCAGGGGGGCAACAGAGGCTTAAATCAGGGAAAGTATAACTCAGTCTTTCCTAGCCAGCTTTAGCCAGTCGCAAAGTACTACAGAGGGAGAAGGTGGGCCGGAGTTTGCTTGACAGGGAGCTTCCAAAACTGAGCGTCGTACCTCAATACTCGTGACTTGCCACTTCACATTTTTTAGTCCTGGCCCACCCCTGCAGGAGAATGAGAAGGTATCATCCTGAGGGAATTCTACTGTTGGCTAGCCTGCCTAATCTCCAGGCTGGGTTTGGAGTTGTCCCCGCGGCTATACAGATCAGTTCACTTGGAGAAAAGTGACCGCTTCTGAGGGCAGACTCTGTGGTGCGCCATACTAGAAGAAGAAGAGTTTGGATTTATATCCCCCCTTTCTCTCCTGCAGGAGACTCAAAGGGGCTTACATTCTCCTTGCCCTTCCCCCCTCACAACAAACACCCTGTGAGGTAGGTGGGGCTGAGAGAGCTCCGAGAAGCTGTGACTAGCCCAAGGTCACCCAGCTAGGGTGTGTGTGGGAGTGTATAGGCCAATCTGAATTCCCCAGATAAGCCTCCACAGCTCGGGCGGCAGAGCTGGGAATCAAACCCGGTTCCTCCAGATTAGATACACGAGCTCTTAACCTCCTACGCCACTGCTGCTCCTCTTCCAAATACTCCCAAATTCTCCCCTCGAAAGGCACTGCCTTCAAACTTCCAAGAATTTCCTAGGCCACAGTTGGCAACCCAGTCTTGGCTACAGGTTAAAGGTACCTTTTTTTCAAGGGTTTGGATTTTTTCAAGTTTTGGATTTATATCCCCCCCCTTTCTCCCTGGTAAGGAGACTCAACTGCTTTCACTCCCTCCCCCCCAACAAACACCCTGTGAGGTGGGTGGGGCTGAGAGAGCTCCAAAGAACTGTGACTAGCCCAATGTCACCCAGCTGTCATGTGTTGGAGTACACAAGCTAATCTAGTTCACCAGCTAAACTTTCACAGCTCAAGTGGCAGAACGGGGAATCAAACCCGGTTCTCCAGATTAGAGTGCACCTGCTCTTAACTACTACACCATGCTGGCTCTCCTGTGTTAAGACTCTCTGCAAAGGCTAATTTTTGTTTAGATTCTTGAGCAGACCCATGAGGGTACTAGCTGTTTACATTCAAAGAATTGCTTATGCAAGGGAACTTTCAAAATGTGATTCCTCCCCTTCTTTCTGCGTAGTCTGAAAACTAGTACTACCCTATCCACCACTCCAGATTGTTACCTCCTCATTCGGTTGCGCCGCTCAACCGGGCTCCAATCGGTCTGTTCATCGGCTCTGCTTCAAAAGCGAGCAGTTTGCTGCCTGCGACCCAGTTCCTGCTCATTGAAGCCAAAAGGTGTGCCCATTATCAGTATCCATTTTTATCGGCTCTTCCAGTCTGTGCAGCAGCTCTCCTCAGAAAGAAGCCAAAATGTGCGTACTGGGAAGAAGACGTGAGAGTTGAGTTGATTTTTCTGGGTACAAACTAACCGAAGGATGTCATGTTGGTGAGGGAGCAAGCTTGTTTTTTGTGGCTCCAGAGACTGGGACCAGCAGTCTTGGGTTCAAGGTGAAGGAAAAGAGACTCCACCTAAACATCAGGAAAAACTTCCTGACAGTCAGGGCTGTTCGGCAGCAGAATGCACTACCTCGAAGCGTGGTGGAGCCTCCTCCTTTGGAGAGTCTGGATGGCCATTTGTCAGGAGTGCTTTGACTTTCTGTTCCAGCATTGCAGGGGGTTGGGCTTGATGGCCCTTGGGCTCTCTTCCAACTCTATGATTCTATGAAAGGCACGAATGGGACAATCACCAGCGAAAACTCGGCCCAATCCAGAGCCTCTGATCTGCACCAGGTCTGGCACTGTACAGGGCTGGGGCAGTTGGCCAGCAGTGGATTTGCCCCTCCATCAGGGTAAGTGCCCCAGGGAGGGCAAATCTGCCAGTGCAGCCCTATGCCCCCCTCCATAGGTGGAGTAAGCCCAGAGGTGGGATCCAGCAGGTTCTCACAGGTTCCCGAGAGTAGGTGACTAATTATTTGTGTGTGCCGAGAGGGGGTTACTAATTGGTGATTTTGCCACGTGATTTTTGCCTGAGTTACGCCCCTCCTCTCAGCAGTAGCGCGCAGAATTTGAAGCAGTCTAGCAGGACGTGGCAGCCTGCGCCTGCGCGCATTCATTTCCCGCCCAAGGACCGGCGCAGCGGCTGCGTCCTTGCCACAGCCCTGCCCAGGAATGCCCCACCCCCGGAATGCCTGGCCACACCCCTGTCGTGCCCCGCCCAGACCCACTGGCGCTACGCCACAGTTTGAATTACACCACCATGGGAACCTGTTACTAAAATTTTTGGATCCCACCACTGAAGCCCTTTCTTTCGATTGGGCCATTAACCATTTTGTGTAGCTTCCAGCATAGTCACAGGTGTTTTACTTTTAATGGCTACCTTCCTGCACTGCTTACATAATAGTTTTCTGACAAGTTTTCTAAATAGTTCGAAGATATCCCTATTAATATCCGCGTCGGAGCGTCGCTAATGACCTGGAAGCACCAATCTAAACTTCTTTCATAACTTAACATATTAATTGCTCTTATGAAACCTGCCGTCTCTTCCTGAATATTAAAATAAACAAATTTATTAGCCATGGGAAATGAAAGGCAAGTTACCAATCTAGAGAAGATAGGCCAGTATCCTAGGGACCTGTGCACAATTTGTACGACTGCCTCGAAGCATGCTTGTAAAACGATCTCCTTTGATGCGTTTCAGCTTCTTCTGGGTGGTTGTTTTTTTTTTTTTCAATACTTCTTTTCCCATAAAACAGCAAAAGCTGAAAACTGCTCCTTATAAAAAGTTAGTCATTTCCCAGTGACAGCCTACAGCCCATTTGGGTTTTCAGAAACATGTTTCATGAATGAAAGGCCCCAATGTGTGTTTTGTAGAATCCTCCTTCACCCCTAGTATGCAGGGCAAGAGTTATGAGATCCAAATGGCCCCAGGCTGGACAAGTCATGTCAGATCTCAGAAGTTTAGCAGGGTCAGCCCCGGTTCTGCTTGGATGAGAAACCACCCAGGAGGAGGAAGAGGAGGAGGAGGAGGAGGACAGTTGGATTTATATCCCCCCTTTCACTCCTGCAAGGAGACTCAAAAGGGCTTACAAACACCTTTCCCTTCCCCGCTCACAACAAACACCCTGTGAGGTAGGTGGGGCTGAGAGAGCTCCGAAGAACTGTGACTAGCCCAAGGTCACCCAGCTGGCATGTGTGGGAGTGCACAGGCTAAACTGAATTCCCCAGATAAGGCTCCACAGCTCAAGTGGCAGAGCGGGGAATCAAACCTGGTACCTCTAGATTAGAGTACACCTGCTCTTAAACACTACGCCACTGCTGCTCCTCAAAGAGGTTGAGCGTGACCCACAAACAGTACCCCTGAGTTGGTTGTGGCTTTGCTTGCTGCAAGAATTCCTTTTTTAAACAAAAATAAAATTTCATTTTCACAAAATTAAAATTCATTATTTGATTTGTTTTATATGCGGAGTTTGCTTACTTCAATTGTGGTCCGATCTTACAAAACGTTACATTCCAGTTAAGACTTTTAAGTCATAATGGGATTTAAAATCTACGTTTGACATTTTATTCTTATACAGGCAGCCCTTATTACCTCTAGTTATCCAAGTCTTTGGTTTATAGTCCAGAAAAAAAATCCCATCTTCTTCCATAGTGCGGACAGTGTTATTTACTCCCTATTCTGTTGCCATTTTATTCACTGCAAGAATTCCTGTGACTATCATAACACTTCCCCCTCTACAACTGAGGATTTCCTTCCCAGTTCCTCCCAAATCCTGCTATCCACATTATTGCTCCCTTAACCTTATTAATTGGCTTGCAATTAATAGTATTTCAGTGATGTTTGCCATACAGAAATCTGGGTTTGACTTTATATTTGAGCAGAAATTTGCAGTTAGACACAAACACGGATATCCCACTAATTCCTTAAAGAGCCTTGGGCTTTTCCTCAGGTTTCCTGAAGGGATAGCCCAGGAGTTTAATTTGTGGTGAGATGTAGCCCGGGCCCCTTAAGTTGTTGCCCAAAATTTCTACTTCTTCCTTTCATGTCCCCTGCGCTTGTAAATAGCACATACAGCATCCCAGAGCACAGCCTGTAGCAAGATCTAGTGGCTCGTTTAAAGTTACTTATTAGAACTGTTAGATTTGAGTCCAGTGGCATTCGGGTAGAAACTGTGATTGGGAGAGTGGCAGCATACAGACTCAAGAACATATTTTGTTGTTCTGCTGTTGTGATGATGGGAAAAATATTTAGAGCAACTTTTATCCTACAAATCCTATTTTGTTGCCAAAGTTTCATTCAGGCGCCTGGCTTCAATGAGCAGGAACTGGGTCGCAGGCAGCAAACTGCTCGCTTTTGAAGCAGAGCCGATGAACAGACTTCATCTTCATGCAGGTTTTGGGCTGGTTCCCCTCCTACTGGGATTGTGGGGGGCCTTGAGGTTCCCCTGTTTTGTGCTCCTCCCACTGTGTGCTCCTCCCACTTTGGGGGGTGGTTAGGGTGGAAGTTTTAGAGTTTAGATAGTTTTATGGTTTTAGGATTGGTTTTAGAAGAAGAGTTTGGATTTATATCCCCGTTTCTCTCTCCTGTAAGGAGACTTGAAGGGGCTTACAAATTCTTTTCCCTTCCTTTCCCCACAACAGACAACTTGTGAGGTAGGTGGGGCTGAGAGAGTTCCGAAGAACTGTGACTAGCCCTAGGTCACCCAACAGGCTTCAACTGGAGGACCAGGGTAACAGATCTAGTTCACCAGACAAGAGTTCCCCACTCATGTGGAGGAGTGGGAAATCAAACCTGGTTCTCTATATTAGACTCCGCCTGCTCTTAACCCCTACTCAACGCTGGCTCTAAGATTTTCTCGTATGAGATTTTATTAGGGCTTTTATTGTAACCCGCCCTGAGACCTGAGGCAGCACTTGAAACAAATTAACATCGACAAAATCAACATCTGTCACCTTCAAAAAGCCACGCTGCTGGGCTCCGCAAACATCCTTCGCCGATACGTCACAACATCCTAGGCCCTTGGCTGGGGCTCAATGGTGACGTAGACCAACACTGACAGTGATACCTGGCTGCCATGTATAATAATAATAATAACAATAACAGCAACAACAACAACAACAACAACAACAACAATAAATAGAGAAGGTCAAGATACTGTGGGACTTTCGAATCCAAATGGACAAAGTGTTGAAACACAATACACCAGACATCACCATGATCGAGGACAAGAAAGTGAGCGTCATCGACATAGCTGCCCCGGGTAACAGCAGGGTCATTGAAAAAGAACACGAGAAGGTCACTAGATACCATGATTTGAAAATTGAGCTTCAGCACAACCAGCACAAACCAGCTCAGGTCGTCCCAGTGGTAATCGGCACGCTGGGTGCCATTCCAGCTGAGGTCGTCCCAGTGGTAATCAGCATGTTGGGCGCCATTCCAAAAACACTAGGGCAGCACTTGAAACATCTTCGAATTGACAAAATTAACATCTGTCAAATTCAGAAGGCAGCCTGCTGGGATCTTCACGAATACTACGCCGATACATTACAACTTCCTAGGCCTCTGGGTGAGGCTCGAATTGTAATGAAGGCCAACAGCCAGCTAAAGATCTGGCAGCTGTGAAATCTACAATAATAATAATAATAATAATAATAATAATAATAATAATAATAATAATAATAATAATAATAATAATACTGGACGCAAGCAGAGCTGGATGATCTGGACAGAAAAACAAGAAAACTGATGACAATCCACTACTCATTACACCCGCGTAGTGATGTTGACAGACTTTACCTACCCAGAAAATCAGGAGGTAGAGGGCTTCTGCAAATTGGAAGAACAAAGCCGGTTGGAAGAAGAGAAACATGCACTGGCAGATTATGTGAAAAACAGTGAAGAACCAGCATTGATGGAAGGTCAACAGCAGAAAGAAACTGCTCAAAGTGCAAAAAAAGACAAAGGAAGTTGAATACCCGTAAAAATACACTGCAAAGCAGAAGAAAACTGGCAAAAGAGAGGCTCTCCATGGACAGTTCCTAGAAAAAATTGAGGACAAAATTGACAAAGGGAAAAAAAAAAAACCTGGTTGTGGCTCACAAATGGAACTTTGAAAAAAGGAAACTGAGGAAGCTTGATTCTTGCAGCCAGAACAAGCTTAATTCGAACAAATGCCATCAAAATAGCCAGAATTGAAAAGTCAACTACTAGATCCCAAGTGCAGACTCTGCAAAGGGAAGCAGAGCCGCAAAACAATAGATCCACATACTTAGCTGCTGCAAGAGGATGGCATATGAGGCAGGGACTACAAAGAAACAGAGGCATAATACTGTTGCTCAGATGATTTCACGCTGGAACTTGTGCCACAACTACCATCTGCCTGTGACAAAAGAACTGGTGCGGAATCACAAAACCTGAAAGAAAGGTCACTGAAAATGAACACGATAAAAACCTACTCTGGGACTTCCGAATTCAGACTGACAAAGTTTTGGAGCACAATACTCCTGACCTCACAATTGGCTGGAAAAAAAAGAAAGTGTGGATAGATTGATGTTTGCAATTCCTGGTGACAGCAGGATTGATGAGGAAGCAACTGGAAGAAAACTTACACGATACGAGGATTTAAGGATTGAACTACAAAGAACTCTGGCACAAACCAGTAAAGGTGGTCCCAGTGGTGAAATCGGCACACTGGGTGCAAGTGCCTATTTCAAGATCTTGAGTGACGGCACTTAAAAACAATTGGCGCTGACAAAATCACCATATGTCAGCTGCAAAAGGCCACCCTACTCGGCTCTGCACGCATTATTCGTCGATACATCACACAGTCCTAGATGCTTGGGAAGTGTCCGACGTGTGATGTAATACAAAATCCAGCATATTGATCTTGCTTGCTGTGTGTAACTGTTTTGTATAATAAATAATAATAATAATAATAATAACAATAATAATAATAATAATAATAATAATAATAATAATAATAATCTCAAAAACACTAGGGCAGCACTTGAAACATCTTCGAATTGACAAAATTAATATCTGTCAAATTCAGAAGGCAGCCCTGCTGGGATCCGCACAAATACTACACTGATACATTACAACTTCCTAGGCCTCTGGGTGAGGCTCGAATTGTAATGAAGGCCAACAACCAGCTAAAAATCTAGCAGCTGTGAAATCTACAACAACAATAACAACAACAATAATAATCTGACAAAGATAATAGAATTACATTATTAGTAGCTAAATTTTTGCTGGTGGTAATCAATTGTAAAAGGGGTTAATTTGGGGGATTTTATTAGAGTAATGCTGCTTATGTCCTCAAGGTCATTTAAGCAATGTCATTTAAGTGAGGAAATAAGAGAACAGTAGTGTCTTTGAGACCAACCAAATTTGGGGGGCTTGGCTTTCGAAAGCTTACACCCCAATAATCTTGTCGGTCTCTAAGGTGCTGCCAGACCCAAATCTACCTGTTCTCCTTCTGTCCAACATGGCTACCCTGTCAAACTCTCATTAGAAATTGCATTCTCGGGAGAAAAAAAAATCCTTATGTTTCTAGAACTTTAACATGGAATGGTAATTTTAAGTGGCAAGGCATTCCTCCTTTAAAACTTGCCCGGCTGTATCCTGAGTGTTTCATGTGCAGCTGGGCGGAAGTTCATTGTGGGCTTCCATGCTACGCTGATGCAGCTTAAGAGACCTGCTCATTTCTTACACATGAGCAGTCTCGCTTGCTTCAGCAGAGGCCCCAAGGCACGTCCATAGAGATTTCAGCTAAACCAATATAAATGCCTCACGCGGGCAAGTCTTGAGGCTTCTATTCTGATGTCCTTCGTCTTCATCTGTTCTTAATTTCTTTGGTGTATATATGTAAACACTACCCCTCTCTTTCCTAGGGAGGGCTGGTGGTTCAATGGAGGGGGGGGGCGCAGACTTTCCCCTCAAAAGTCCCAGGTTCAATCTAGAGAATATCCAGAAAAAGGATATCAACTGGTGGGCGTTAGGCCGAACCATTGGTCTGACTTGGGCTAAGGCGGATTTGTATTTTTTTTCCAGTAGCCCTTATTGTTGATTATCCAGTTCAGTCTACCAAAGTAATGCTTTTTGTGTTCTTAAGCGGTTAGCGTCAACATTCTTCTCATTTACTGAAATATCTTGAGTAGAAGATTTATTTGACTGTTTATTATTAATAGTATTTATATCCCACCTTTCTATGTTCAAATCAGCTTACAAAATATGATTAAATACAATATAATGCGATAAAATACGATATAATAAGAACAAGCCAGCTGGAGTCCATCTAATCCAGCATGCTGCTACTCGCAGTGGCCCACCAGGTGCCTTTGGGAGCTCACGTGCAGGATGTGAAAGCAATGGCCTTCTGCTTCTGCTGCTCCCAGGCACCTGGTCTGCTAAGGCATTTGCAATCTGAGATCAAGGGGGATCAAGATTGGTAGCCATAGATCGACTTCTCCTCCATAAATCTGTCCAAGCCCCTTTTAAAGCTATCCAGGTTAGTGGCCATCACCACCTCCTGTGGCAGCATATTCCAAACACCAGTCTCGCGTTGTGTGAAGAAGTGTTTCCTTATATTAGTCCTAATTCTTCCCCCCAGCATTTTCAATGGATGCCCCCTGGTTCTAGTATTGTGTGAAAGAGAGAAACATTTCTCTGTCAACATTTTCTATCCCATGCATAATTTTATAGACTTCAATCATATCCCCCCTCAGACGTCTCCTCTCCAAACGAAAGAGTCCCAAACGCTGCAGCCTCTCCTCATAAGGAAGGTGCTCCAATCCCTCAGTCATCCTTGTTGCCCTTCTCTGCACTTTTTCTATCTCTTCAATATCCTTTTTGAGATGTGGCGATCAGAACTGAACACAGTACTCCAAGTGCGGTCCATAGCCCACTCACTTAATGTATCAAGGTCCGCTTGGAGCTCTTCACAATCCTTTGCAGTTCTCACCACCCTACATAATTTGGTATCATCCGCAAACTTAGCCACCACGCTATCCACCCCTACTTCCAGGTAATTTATGAATAGGTTAAAGAGCACTGGTCCCAAAATGGATCCTTGGGGGACACCACTCCTTACATCTCTCCATTGTGAGAATTTCCCATTTACACCCACCCTTTGATTCCTGTTTCTCAACCAGTTTTTAATCCATAGGAAGACTTCCCCTCTTATTCCTTCATTGCTGAGTTTTCTCAACAGTCTCTGCTGAGGAACTTTGTCAAAGGCCTTTTGGAAATCCAAGTAGACAATGTCTACTGGTTCCCCCTTATCCACATGCCTGTTTACACCCTCAAAGAACTCTAGTAAGTTTGTAAGACTGGAAGAAATATACAATAATAGGATGAAATATACAATAACAGTAGTACAATAACAAGAAAACCCAATACAATAGAAGAGGACGAGGAGTTTGGATTTATACCCCGCCTTTCTATGTTCAAAACAGCGTACAAAATATGATAAAATACAATATAATAGGATACAACCAGTGGTGGCGAACCTTTGGCACTCCAGATGGAAATTGTAGTCCATAACATCTGGAGTGCCAAAGGTTCACTACCACAGCAATATACAATAACAATAATATAATAACAAGAAAATACAATACAATAGAAGAGGATGAGGAGTTTGGATTTACACCTTGCTTGTCTCAACCGGCTTACAAACTCCTCCTCTTCCTCTCCCCTAAGCAGACACTTTGTGAGGTAGGTGGGGCTGAGAGAGTTTATTTATTTATTTATTTATTATTTCGGCTTTTATACCGCCCGATCCCCGAAGGGCTCCGGGCGGTGAACAGCAAAAAATTCAGAGACAACAGGAGCAAAACACACATACAATATAAATACATAGGCTCCATCTCATGTCAACACTAAAATAACCTAAAACCAGCGGAAACAATTAATACAGCAGGCGTCCAACCTCAAATTTAAAACCTACCCCCAGAAAAGGGGGGGACGGTAGGCCCCTCAATATGAGGGGACCCTGATGTAACAGCCCTGAACAACAAGGGCAATAAGGAGCAGTAGGGGGCACCACATCAGCGGCCGGACACTCCAAAGGCCCGGTGGAACAACACCCGCAGTCTTACAGGCCCTCGCGGAACTCACCCAAGGTCCGCTTGGGGCCCGGACCGCTGAGGGAAGAGGGTGTTCCCACCAGGCGAGGACCAAGTGCTAGTAAAGGTCCTGTGGCCCGGCGTGGAGGCCAGCCAGCATCATCGAGGGGCCAGGGATCACCAGCAAGTTGGCCTCTGCTGATGCGCGGAGAGCCGAGTGGAGGAACATATGGGGTGATGCGGTCCCGAAGGTACGAGGAGTCCCAGGACGCTGTCTCAAAGGCCTTAAAGGTCAAAACCCACACCTTGCCAGAAGAGTGATTGAGATTCGAGCTGGAAGCCAGTGCAACTGGCGCAACACGAAACTTCGAATATGGTCGTCCTAAAGCCAGCCACCACCTGTGAGCAAGCGAGCCGCCCGCATGCCTGGACCAGCTTTAACTTCCGAATCCAAATGCAAGGGAAGGCCCGCAATAAAGCGAGTTACAATAGTCTAGCCTGGAGGTTTGACCGTTGCATGGATCACAGTGGCCAGGTCCGTTTGGGAGAGAAAGGAGCCAGCCGCCGGGCCTGGCGAAGATGGAAAACGCCAGTCTGGGTTGTAAGGGCCACCTGGAGTCTCCACCATTGAAAGAGAGCCGCAGATCCAGGTGGACCCCCCCCAGACTTGGACGGAGTCGGCCAATGAGACCCCCTCCCACACCCGGCGGACTGGAAATCCCCAGCCTCTCCTTGGCGGCCCAGCCAGAGGACCTCCGTCTTCGATGGATTCAGTTGCAGCCTTCTCTGTTTCCAACCAACCAGCTACCGCCTCCAGGCAACTTGTGCTGGAAAGCCACCCAGAAGGCGACAACGCTCCCCTCCATCAACAGAATGAGCTGAGAGTGTCATCAAGCGTACTGATGACATGGATCAGCCCAAAGCTCCCGATTACTAAGCTGAGCAAGTGGTCACATATGTAGATGTTAAATAACGAAGCGGGGATAACTTGGATTGCCCCTGAGGCACTCCGCAATGAAAGCGGGCACCTCCGGGAGGCTTCATCATCCCGCACCACACTTTGCTGGCTCCGACCCCGGGCTTGAGGCAATCCCACTGAAGGGACAGTGCCCGCGCAGAGGCGGCCAGGCAGTGGGTCAAAGGTGCGTGATCGACCATATCAAAAGCGCTAGCGGTAAGATCTAACAAAACCAGCAGCGCCGATCCGCCTCGATCAAGCTGTATACGGAGCGCATCTGTGATGATGGCGAGCGAAACGAGTCTCCGTCCCATGCCCAGCATGGAAGCCGGACTGGAAGGGATCGAAAGCCGATGTGTCATCCAGGAAACCCTGAAGCTTCTCCAGCACCACTCTCTCAATTACCTTCCCCAGAAACGAAAGATTCGAGACGGGGCGGTAATTGGCCAGATCACTCGGATCTAACGATGGTCTTTTTAAGAGTGGGCGGACCACTGCCTCCTTCAACCCATCCGGAAAGACTCCTTGCTCAAGGGAGCCATTGATGATATTCAACAGAGAGAACTGTGATTGACCCAAGGTCACCCAGCAGGATTCATGTGGAGGACTGGGGAACAAATCTGGTTCCCCAGATTAGAGACCACCACGCTCAACCATTATACCACGCTACTACAAAATCACGCCATACCGTAGATCAAATCACACCATACCATCAAAGATCAAATCTACAATAAAATACACCTCTAAAAACTAAAACTCTGCTTATTAACATTTAGATGGTAAAAGCTGTTTAAAATAAAAATGTCTTCACCTTACAACAGGAGAGCAAGGAAGGAACACACCGGGCTTCTGTAAGAAGAACATTTCAAAGTCTGGGCACCACCACCAAGAAGGCTTTCTCCTGGGTCCCTACCAAATGTACTGATGGGACGGAGAGGTAGCCCTCCCCGGATGATTTTAGTAAATGGGCAGGTGTTTGGTTTACATATTTATATTTGCTTCACCGCAAATAATTAGCATGAGGCTGTGCTGTTGGTGCATTTTGGGTCTAGTGCTGAGAACATTCATCTCAATTTTGTTGTGGCTTCGGCTTCCAAGACTAGCCAGGTAAAAGTGGAAGATTCACATCACCTGCAAGGAGCATATCTTAACCATGGATCTGGGCCACCCAGAGTATATTGCTATAAAGGCTTTTAGCAGTTAAGTACACCAGATGGCTGCCTGTGGGAGATCACCGGAGCGTAAATCATCTTGAGCGCTCACTTTGCACCCGTTGTGGAACACGTGAATGCTTTTGGGAGTAAGGAAGCATCTAAGTATGCTACCCAAAGTACTCTTGGGCTGCAAGATCTTGACGTCTTGCCAAGCAGTCACCAAGATAGAGATCTCTTGATTTTTGATCTTAATCGATGCCGAGCTAGAAGTGATGAGATGCAACCTCCTCTGGCCGGCCACCAAAACTTTGTATCAAATGCACACCGAGAGTTCCATAACTCCCAAGGAGAAGAGGTTGGATTTCTCTTCTGTAAGAAAAAGAGGTTTCCCTTCTGCAAAAAGTCTCAAAGCAGCTTACAAGCTTCTTTCCCTTGACAGACACCTTGTGAGGCAGGTGGGGCTGAGAGAGTTCTGAGAGAACTGGGACTGGCCCAGGGTCGCCCAACAGCCTGGGAAACAAATCCAGTTCACTAGATAAGAGTCCTCTGCACAGATGGGGGAGTGGGGAATCAAACCAGGTTCTCCAAATTAGAGTCCACCTGCTGTTAACCACTATACCCTGTTGGCTCTCAAGAGCTCAGAGACCTTCTTAAGGGACATCAGTCTTCCCCAATCACTTTTACCAGAAACTGAAATTGGGAAACTTACATGTGGCCACCAGTAAGTAAATCTGGAGAACCTGTTCCTCCACATGAGCTATAATCTGGACAATTGGGTTCAATTCCCCCCTCCTCCACATCAAACTTGCTGGGTGACCAGCGGTGAGTCACTGTTGGGAATATACAGAGCCCCACCTCCTTTGGGGAGTGTCTGTTGTGGGGAGGGAAAGGAAGGAGGTTGTGAGCTCCTTTGAGACTCCTTAATAGTAGAGAAAAGTGAGGGATAAAAATCAGCTCTTATTCTTGGTTTTGCAAGCAGAGAAAATAACAGCTCTCTGACTTGGTATCACGGGAACGGACCCTGAGGAGGGATTCTCCCATGTCAATTAAAAAAAATACTAAAAGCAGCTTTTAATGTCACAGGGAAATGCCATGAGTCAAGAGGGTTAAAACTTCCTTATTCAGCTTTCAAGCTTCACTCTGAGCTCCTTCCTCCCCACAGCTACTTTTAACCTTAAAAAAAAAATACAGATCTCTTTGGTCTAACTGCGGTTGGCCCTTAAAGAGACAGTGTGTGATGTGGCACAGCATAAAGAAATGAATGCAATTCACCTTTATGTTGTAGTCTGTATGCTGATGATTTTGCTTAACTCAAGTTGAGGTTAATGAGCATTGTGTATTTTTTTAATGAAGTTGGCTCTCCTTCTGTTGCTTTGAGTTTTAGGGGAAATCAGATTGGAATAAAATAGAACTGAGATAAGTAGCACTTAGGAGAGTTTTTTGTAGTATAAGCTTTTGTGAGTTAAAGCTCGCTTCGTCAGATATAAGTAGAGATGGAGATCCTGATGTCCTTATATCCCAATCAAAATGTGGAGCCAGTGTTGCAAAGAAAGGGACCAAGTGTTGCAAAGTGTTGCAAAGAAAGTGTTGCAAAGTGTTGCAAAGAAAGGGACCAAGATGCAAAGGCACCATACAGGATATAATCAGCTTTATTAGCGCATGAGAGAAATGCTATGGGCAGAACTTTAGCATCTGTGGTGAGATGAGAATCCTATCTCCCTTTTCTACCCTGAATGGGTTCATTCTTCCGAATCTGTGAATGAACTCAAGTTCAGCAGTCCCACATTGAAATCTACCCTTGAAGCTTCCCGGTCTGAGGACCGCTGCACTTGGAATATGCTGCTGGTCTTGAATCTAGCTCTTCTACTGTAGATAAACGCAGCTGGTGATGGAAAGTGCCATCAAGTAACTTCCAACTTATGGCAACTCTTTGGGGTTTTCAAGGCAAGAGACTGTTCGTCATTGCTGCCTCTTTGTAGCAACCCTGTGCTTCCTCGGTAGTCTCTCATCCAAATATTAACCAAGGCTAACTCTATTTAGCTTCTGAGATCAGGGGAGATCATAAATAACTTAGGCTGTGCAGGACAGGGTTCAAAGACAACAATCCTTCTCAAACAGTCCAGAGTGGAATGGAGGCTAGTTACCCAGACCATTAACCAGAGGTGGGATCCAGCAGGTTCTCACCCAGTTCCCGAGAGTGGGTTACTAATTATTTGTGTATGCCGAGAGGGGGTTTCTAATTGGGTCTGCTTTTCCATTAGAATTCCATTAGGTCCAAAAATCATAAAGTCCTGTTGTTTCCTATGTGGCTGGTTAGCGAAGGTAGAAAACGGGATAATTCTCCCTGTTGGGCTGTTTTAAAAACATGTTTTAGAAATATGGTAAAGTGCCTTTCTTAAGAAAAGTATCCTTCTTTTGATTTCTAGACACAAAATTAAGTATTTGAAAGTACCAAGTATTTGACAGGCAGTCAATTAGAGGAGAAGTCGTTGTTTCTGTTGGCAGTAGATGATAGGACTTGCTATAATGAGTTCAAATTATGGACAGAAAGATACCAGCTGGAAATTAGGAACTTTTTTTACAGTAAGAGTTTTTTAAAGTAACAGAGAAATTATTAATGCCCCGCCTCCGGAATTCCTGGCCACGTCCCCGTTGTGCCCCGCCCAGCCCCATTGGTGCTACGCCACTGTTCGAATCCCACCACCATGGGAACCTGTTACTAAAATGTTTGGATCCCATCACTGCCTTTAACGCAATTGCCCAAACTTGCCTATGCTCCAAGGAAACGATTTTCTGCCACAGTCCACTGATTCATCTCTTTAATTCAGAGCCTAGTAGTCACCACCGTGACATCCACAGATAACAGTTCTGTTCCCCACTTCCTGAGTTGCAGTTTTACAGAATTCCCAGTATTAGGGCTTTCTGAAGCCGTTCATGTTTGCAGAGCTTACTGTATGTATGCTTGCTTTTCCTGTGGCTTTTGTTTCGACGGGATGTTCCTGCTGTAAAGTGTCTCTAGCTCAGTGGTTCTCAACCTTCCTAATGCCAGGACCCTTTAATACAGTTCCTCACGTTGTGGTGACCCCCAACCCTAACTTTTATCCATTTTACAGATGGAGAACACTGATGCAGAGAGTCTTAGGCGACCCCTGCGAAAGGGTCGTTCGACCCCTTGAGAACCACTGCTCTAGCTGATCTGTTCATTCGTTTTGCTCCCCTCCACTTCCTTGTTCTATCTGTGCAACCTCCGACTGTGGAGGCTGCCTGTGACTTTTGAGCGGGGGGGGGGGGACCGTCTTATTTTGCTAGTTTGTGTAAGTTTTAGGTCAAGCTCAGGTGTTATTGCTCAAGCTCAGTGTGAATATTAAAACAAAAAACAGCCTTTTCCATACAGTGGTGCTCAGAAGAGCAGGAGGAACAGCTGCTGGGTGGGTCACCAAAGCAAGAAAACCCAAAGAAAGCAAAATGCTTTGCTCTTCCTGCAAAGGGAGAGGAATAGTCACGCTTTCAAATGTTTCAGAAACTGCGGAGATTCTCCGATCTGAGGTGTGGTGAATTTGGGAGTGGGGGAATTTGGGGAATTTGGGATTCTCCGATCTGAGGTGGGAGTGAATTTGGGAGTGGGAACATCTCCAGATGTTCATAGACTACAAATCCCATCAGCCAATTGGCCATGCTGGCAGGGGCTGATGGGATTTGTAGTCCATGAACATCTGGAGAGCTGCAGGTTGCAGACCCCTGATCTGAACCAAAAGGAATGAACGTTCAATGCGAAGGAGACCACAACTGCATAAATGGCTTGATCATCCATTTGTTATGGAACATTAACTATATCACCAGGCGGAGTTGGGATGGTTTTGAGACATGTCAAATCTCTCTGGAGCTGAAATCTGATGGCTTCTTAAGAAGCTGCAGGATATGAGTGTTCCTCTGTAGGGGAAGGAAGGCATCAACAAGATACTTTGCTGATTTAGCATCTCTCAGGAGCTATAGGAAGCAAAAGGCCAGCTCTACCTCCTGCCGGGCTGGATGTGTCTGATCACTGTACCAGAGACACCCTTGGGCTTCCATCCAGATGTAGCCCGAACTAATATTTTCCCAGTGAAATTATGATTAAAAGGCATGAGCTAATTGGCAGACATACATCTCGCAGCGCCGAATTCTGGCAACGAGGATGCTGATTGGAGCAGAGCCAAGGGTACTAAAGTAGAGGGGATGGAGTCTTATTCATAAAAGTTTTTATCAGCTGGGTAAAAAGTGCCAGTATGGTGTAGTGGATAAGGTGTCAGACGAGTGCCTGCAAATCCCTGGTTCAAATTCTCACTCTGCCATTGGAAACTTGCAGAGTGACCTTGGGCCTGACACTCTTTCTTTCTTTCTTTCTTTCTTTCTTTCTTTCTTTCTTTCTTTCTTTCTTTCTTTCTTTCTTTCTTTCTTTCTCTTTCTCTCTTTCTCTCTTTCTCTCTTTCTGTCTGTCTGTCTGTCTGACTCTGTGTAATGTACTATGAAGTTCCATCTGACTTATTCTGATCCTAGCAAAGGGGTTTCATGGCAAATGAGAAGCAGAGGTAGTTTGCCATCCCCTTCCACTGCTTCCTTCATGGTTGTCGGCATAGAGAAGAAAAAAGGTTTGGATTTATATTCCCCCTTTCTCTCCTGTTAGCAAAGGGCCTTATACTCTCCTCCCACCCCCACAACAAACACCCTGTGAGGTGGGTGGGTCTGAGAGAGCTCAGAAGAACTGTGACTAGTCCAAGGTCACCCAGCTGGCAGGTGCTGGAGTGCACAAGCTAATCTGGTTCACCAGATAAGCCTCCACAGCTCAAGTGGCAGAGCAGGGAATCAAACCTGGTTCTTCAGATTAGAGTGCACCTGCTCTTAACCACTGCACCAATCTGGCTGGTATAGGGAACCTGGGAGCCCTAAGTCATGGTCAGGGTTCTCCCACCTATTATCTTTGTCATATCTCTGTGAGTTGGTTTAGGCTGAGAGAGAGAGAGACTGGCCAAAGGTCATAAACACTTTCACATGAGTGCAGTCTGTTCTTGCCGGTGGTTGAAGCAGGAAGTCATATTTGCCGCTGAGAGACCTCTCCTCCACAAATCTGTGAAATCCATTGATTCCAGGGGAACTGGTCTCTACCTTGAAACCTGCAGTTTAAAGTTTGATCCACCCAAACCTAGTGTGTATCAGGTGTGCCCCACCTCTGACCTCCATGTGGAGTTTGAGGGCAGGGCAAGGCATTGTGTTTTTCCTGGGTATAGAGGCGGAGCACTCATAGTGACATGTAGGGTCACATGTCCCTGGGCGCATGCCAGCTGGTCACATGGGGGGAGGAAAAGTGACCTCCATACCCCTCCCCTTTCCCCAAATCTTTTCAGTTAGTCTCTGGAACCAGCACAGAAGAGTAGCAGTGGAGAAGAGCAGTGGTCCAGAAAGGGCTGAGTGAGCTCTGGTTTTTCTTTTCAGAGGGCTTTTCTCAAAGCCACATCTTTTAAACAGTGTATTTTAAACAGAGGTTTCCTCTTTTTTTCTCCTTGTCCTGGGGCTGCTGATTGGTGGAGGCTGCTGAGGCTGCTGATTGGTGGGGCTGCTGAGAGGTGGGACTTCTCAAATTTTTAAATCTTTTCAGTTAGTCTCTGGAACCAGCAGAGAAGAGTAGCAGTGGAGAAGAGGAGTGGGCCAGAAAGGGCTGAGTGAGCTCTGGTTTTTCTTTTCAGAGGGCTTTTCTCAAAGCCACATCTTTTAAACAGTGTAGCTCCCAAAGGCACCTGGTGGGCCACTGCGAGTAGCAGAGTGCTGGACTATTATCTATCTATCTATCTATCTATCTATCTATCTATCTATCTATCTATCTATCTATCTATCTATCTATCTATCTATCTATCTATCTATCTATCTATCTATCTATCTATCTATCTATCTATCTATCTATCTATCTATCTATCTATCTATCTATCTGCCTGCCTGCCTGCCTGCCTGCCTGCCTGCCTGCCTGCCTGCCTGCCTGCCTGCCTGCCTGCCTGCCTGCCTGCCTGCCTGCCTGCCTGCCTGCCTGCCTGCCTGCTGCCTGCCTGCCTGCCTGCCTGCCTGCCTATTTTATTTACCTACCTACTTACTTACTTATTTATTTATTTATTTATTTATGGGATTTCTATGCCACCCAATCCCCAAAGGGCTCTGGGCGGTGTACAACATGGATTCCACATACAGTATATAAACAAAACCCCATTAAATTAAAATGTAAGTTTAGAAGTTTAAATATTTAAAATGCAGCAATAATTCAGTAAAATGGCGTCAGCAATACCCCAGATTAAAATACCTCCCAAAAAAGGGGGAACAAGACAGTAACAAAAGTGGGTCCCCTAGATGACAGGGGGACTCCGAAAACTGGAGGAATAGAGTAGAAGGGGCACCTAGATGGACTAGATGGACTCTGGTCTGATCCAGCAGGCTAGTTCTTATGTTCCCCACAGCTGCTCCCCACCAGGCTGCTGCTTCATCTGGTGGAGGCTCCACTGACTGAAGGAGCATCCTGGTGGGCCCAGGCTGAGGGGGGCTTGTGGCAGGCTCCCATTGGCTAAGGTAAATGGGGCACAGATGGGTAGTGAGCAGGTGTTGCCTCAGGCACCATTTCTGCCCCCCCCCCCACCTGAGTGCTGTTTTAGGCAGCTACACCCATGTGTGTGTGTGTGTGTGTGTGTGTGTGTGTGTGTGTGTGTGTGTGAGTGTGTGTGTGTGTGTGTGTGTGTGTGTGTGTGTTGTGGAGGGGAGGGGAGAGAAGAACCAGTGCTGGTGAAGAATCTCCTTGAGCTTTTTACAAGGCTTCCTCTGCCATCATTTAGTTCTCAAGCACTGAACCCAGGAGTGTGGGAGGCGAGCCTGCCTTCAGCCATACTGTGGTATTTATTTATTTTAAGCATTTCGTATCTTGCTCCTCAGCCAGAAAGCTGGTTTCCAAGGTGGCAGACGGCATGGCCAAATGACTGAAGAGCCACTCCGTGCCGTTTCAGTTTCAACCCATAAAAAAGCAAAAAACAAAACAAAAAAGTAGAGACAGTAGTATGAGAAAGCACTTCATAGGGTTATATGACATGGTTACGTAGCACAAATAGCAAATCGTTGTGATATTCCAAACCAAAAATTCAAGCACCAGAAGTTGTACACGGAATTAAACCATAAACAGGGTTTCCTGGTTCCTCCTGAAATGGGTGGCGGTGGGTGGAAAGCCCAGACTGGTGTTGCTGGCAATGTGGTGAGTTCACTTCCGGCCCACACTGGAAGTGACATCATCACTAGCTACACAGGGATGCTGTAGTATTTGAAATCTGTATGGTAGAGGTGCTTTTTATCATAGAGTTTTGCCCAGGGGGCATTCATTGAAAATGCTGGGGGGAAGAATTAGGACTAATAAAAGGAAACACTTCTTCACGCAACGTGTGATTGGTGTTTGGAATATGCTGCCACAGGAGGTGGTGATGGCCACTAACCTGGATAGCTTTAAAAAGGGCTTCGACAGATTGATGGAGGAGAAGTTGATCTATGGCTACCAATCTTGATCCTCCCTGATCTCAGATGGCAAATGCCTTAGCAGACCAGGTTCTCAGGAGCAGCAGCAGCAGAAGGCCATTGCTTTCACATACTGCACGTGAGCTCCCAAAGGCACCTGGTGGGCCACTGTGAGTAGCAGAGAGCTGGACTAGATGGACTCTGGTCTGATCCAGCAGGCTAGTTCTTACGTTCTTATGTTCTTATGTACTCCTGTGTCACCACTGTGTCACTCACATGCAGGATGTGAAAGCAATGACCTGCTGCTGCTGCTGCTGCTGCTGCTGCTGCTGCTGCTGCTGCTGCTGCCGACGACGACGACCACCTGGTCTGCTAAGGCATTTGCAATCTCAAATCAAGGAGATTGGAGCGCTGAACGGTTAGAGAAGCTATGGAGGCATCTGTGTCAGCATTCAAAGTTGCAAAGAGGAACAGCAATTGAGCTAAGAATAGAATAGTGGCACATCTGGCAAATTCAGACACAGGCTCCCCTCCAACTCAATAATTTTGAGGGCGTAAAAAAAAATTAGATGCTAGAGAATCAATGGATGAAGCTTCAACACACTACGTAGAATGTGATTTGACAAAGGAGGAAAGCAAAGGCGTTTATGAGCTTGCGTACCAGAGATTTGGGAAACGGATGCTGAAAAAGACCTTTGGAGATCCTTGAATATCATACTTATCCACACAAAGCCGCTGGCAAAAGAGAGACAATTTCACTGCCTCATTTGGGCTTCAGATAAAAAGCTGGAATTTATGTGAAAGGAGGTACCCAGGCCCTGCCTACAGACTGGCAAATTAGAAACTTTGAAGAAAATCAAACGAGACACAGATAACAGTTGAGGAATTTGAGAAAGGTGTCACTTTGTAAGAGGGAAATTCCTATCTCTTTGGTGTGGACGTTGGCCTGCTCCAACAGATTTAATGATGCTATACAAAAAAATGCACAATTTTGTTTGTTAGGAGTCCATGCCATAGTTAAGAAGGCCCAACAAAGACTGTACTATCTGAGACTGTTAAGGAAACAACAACTGAATGGAAAACTCCTGGTGTCCTTTTACCGCTGTGCTATAGAGAGTGTCTTAACCTTCTGCATCTGTGTATGGTTCTCTAGTTGCACAGTGGCAGATAGGAAGGCGCTCCAAAGGGTGATCACAACTGCACAGAGGATTATCAGCTGCCCTCTCCCCTCCTTGGAAGAAGTCTATAATTCCCGAAGCCTAAAAAAAGCCCAAAATATTCTGAGAGACCCTTCTCATCCAGCACACTCTCTTTTTGAACTGTTATTATCCGGCAGACGATACAGGTCTATCAAAACTAGGACAAAGAGGCTTAGAGATAGCTTCTACTCTAGAGCTGTGGCTATGCTGAACTCCGTGGCTTCGTGTTGATGTGTTTGGGGCTGTGTAGGGATGGGTGGACAAAAGGGAAAGTGAGGATGGGGTATGAGTCTGAAATTGTGAGCATCGAGGAATGCTGCTGTAAATTTCGTTGTGCGTGCACAATGACAATAAAATGCTTATGCTTATGCCCTATGAAGAGAGGTTTCGGGAGCTGGGGATGTTTAGACTGGAGAAGCGAAGGTTAAGGGGGGACATGATAGCTATGTTTAAATATATGAAGGGACGCCATGTCAAAGAGGGAGCAAGCTTGTTTTCTGCTGCCTCAGAGACTAGGACACGGAGTAATGGATTCAAGGTGCAGGAAAGGGATTCCACCTAAACATCAGGAAGAACTTTCTGTCTGGGCTGTTCGACAGTGGGATTCACTGCCTCGGAGTGTGGTGGAGTCTCCTTCTTTGGATGTTTTTGAACAGAAGCTGGGTGGCCATCTTGTCAGGAGTGCTTTGATTGTGCGTTCCTGCATGGTAGGGGGTTGGACTTGATAGCCTTTGGGGTCTCTTCCAACTCTGGCCACTTCCGCACATGCGGAATAATGCACTTTCAATCCACTTTCACAACTGTTTGCAAGTGGATTTTGCAATTCCACACAAGTGCATCGAAAGTGGATTGAAAGTGCATTATTCTGTATGTGCGGAAGGGGCCTCATGATTCTAAGTAAAACAGAGGCAAGCATAAGAACATAAGAAGACCCCCCCCCCCGCTAGATCAGACCAGTAGTCCATCTAGTTCAGTATGTTGTCACACACAACGGCCAGCCAGATCCCCTGGAGGGCAAACAACAGGGCATAGATGTTGAGGTCTTTCCCTAATGTTGCCTCCTGGCACTGGGATTGAGGTTGACTGCCTCTGATTGTGGAAGTTCTCTTTAGTGACCAGGGCTAGTAGCAGTGGTGGGATCCAAAAATTTTAGTAACAGGTTCCCATGGTTGTGGGATTCAAACAGTGGTGTAGCGCCAATGAGACTGGGCGGGGCATGATGGGGCGTGGCCGGGCATTTTGGGGCGGGGCATTGCTGGACGGGGCTGTGGCAAAGACGCAGCCGCTGCACCGGTCCTTGGGCGGGAAACGAATGCATGCAGGCTGGTGCACCTCCTGCTAGACTGCTTCAAGTTCTACGCGCTACTGCTGAGAGGAGGGGCGTAACGAAGGCAAAAATCACGTGGCAAAATCACCCATTAGTAACCCCCTCTCGGCACACACCAATAATTAGTAACCTACTCTCGGGAACCTGTGAGAACCTGCTGGATCCCACCTCTGGCTAGTAGCCATTAGTAGACAACTCCTCCCTGAATCTTGTCTAATCCCCTTTTAATGCCAACTATGTCGGGGGCCATCTCTGCATCCTCTGGCAGCCAAGTCCACATTTCAGTCAGCCGTGTGAAGCAACAATCCCTTTTGTCTGAACTTTTCTCCAGCTCTGAAAAAAGACTGGCATTTTACAGTCATAGTGGGAAAAGGGACTAAAATTTCAGGTCAGCGTCACCTGACTAATTACATATAATCATATCAAAATATATAGCAAGAGAGGTGAAGCCGACCTGATATCATAATACTTTTTGAAAAAGATATTCTCCAGGCGTCTTTACCCCTATACCTGGTCTAATCTTTGGATCTGCTTATTTTCCTGTTGGCAAAGGTGTTGATTGAAATACTTGCCCACAAGTGGCTTTCTAAAGCAGCCACAGCAGCCTCACGTGACCTCCTGGGAAATGGGACCAGTGGTGGGATCCAACAATTTTAGTAACAGGTTCCCATGGTGGTGGGATTCAAACAGTGGCGTAGCGCCAATGGGGCTGGGTGGGGCACGACGGGGGCGTGGCTGGGTATTCCGGGGACGGGGCATTAATAATTTCTCTGTTACTGTAAAAAACTCTTACTGTAAAAAACAAAAGTTCCTAATTTCCAGCTGGTATCTTTCTGTCCATAGTTTAAACTCATTATAGCAAGTCCTATTGTCTACTGCCAACAGAAACAACGACTTCTCCTCTAATTGACTACCTGTCAAATACTTAATACTTTCAAATACTTCATTTTGTTTCTAGAAATCAAAAGAAGGATACTTTCCTTAAACAAGGAACTTGACTATATTTCTAAAACATGTTTTTAAAACAGCCCAACAGGGAGAATTATCCCGTTTTCTACCTTCGCTAACCAGCCACAAAGGAAACAACAGGACTTTATGATTTTTGGACCTAATGGAATTTCTAACGGAAAAGCAGACCCAATTAGTAACCCCCTCTCAGCACACACAAATAATTAGTAACCCACTCTCGGGAACTGGCGAGAACCTGCTGGATCCCACCTCTGAATGGGACGTTTGGGAAGGATTTCATATTATGCATTCTCCATCTGTTGAAGTAGGAAAGGCAACAGTGTTCTGATGATTGACAGCTTCCCTCTATTGCCTGCTTTTGCAAGTGGTAATGACCGCCTTAAAATCTGTTGGGGAGGACAAAGGAACGGACCTGCATGGAGAAAAAAGGTCAAATCTTAAGAGGAATGCTGGAAGAGTAGGTGGGAACTGAACATGATTGGCTGGACAAAGGAACAATGGGGGATTTCCTCCACTCTGCTCAGGGTGGCGTCGTGGTTAAGAGCAGGTGGATTCTAATCTGGAGAACTGGGTTTGATTCCCCACTCCTCCACCTGAGTGGCAGAGGCTTATCTGGTGAACCAGATGTGTTTCCGCACTGAAAGACCTATCCTCCACCAACCCCGTTAAAGCTTTTTGGGTCTGTGACCATTATTACATCCTCTGCCAGCAAATGCCACATTTTTATCACTTGCTGTGTAAAACAGTATTTCCTTTTGCCTGTTCTGAAATATACTGCCCTTCAGCTTCCCTCAAATTGGAGTATTTTGGGAAAAGGGGGAAGAACATTCTTTGTCAACTCCCTCCTCCCCCTGCGCTATTTCATAAACCTCTATATTGTCACAAGCAGCAGTGGCGTAGGAGGTTAAGAGCTTGTGTATCTAATCTGGAGGAACCGGGTTTGATTCCCAGCTCTGCCGCCTGAGCTGTGGAGGCTTATCTGGGGAATTCAGATTAGCCTCTACACTCCCACACACGCCAGCTGGGTGACCTTGGGCTAGTCACAGCTTCTTGGAGCTCTCTCAGCCCCACCTACTCACAGGGTGTTTGTTGTGAGGGGGGAAGGGCAAGGAGATTGTAAGCCCCTTTGAGTCTCCTGCAGGAGAGAAAGGTGGGGGTATAAATCCAAACTCCTCCTCCTCCTCCTCCTCCTCCTCCTCCTCCTCCTCTTCTTCTTCTTCTTCTTCTTCTTCTTCTTCTTCTTCTTCTTCTTCTTCTTCTTCTTCTTCTTCTTCTTCTTCTTCTTCTTCTTCTTCTTCTTCTTCTACGTACTTCCTTAGTCGTCTTCTCTAAACTCAAAAGTCCCAGGCTCTTCAGCCTTTCCTCATAGGAAAGATGTACCCGTCATTATCTTTGTGGCCCTCCTTTGGACTTCTGCGATGCCCTTTTTGAAATAAGATGACCGGGATGACCAGGAAGGGGTCCAGAGGAGGGCAACCAAAATGTTCAAAGGTCTGGAATCCATGCCCTATGAGGAGAGACTTAGGGAGCTGGGGATGTTTGGTTTGGTGAAGAGAAGGTTAAGAGCAGTGGTGGGATCCAAAAATTTTAGTAACAGGTTCCCATGGTGATGGGATTCAAACTGTGGCGTAGCGCCAATGGGGCTGGGCTGGGCACGACGGGGGCGTGGCCGGGCATTCTGGGGGCGGGACATTCCTGGGCGGGGCTGTGGCAAGGACGCAGCCGCTGCGCCGGTCGGGCGGGAAACGAATGCATGCAGGTGCAGGCTGCCACGCACACCGGTGCACCTCCTGCTAGACTGCTTCCAGCTCTGCACGCTACTGCTGAGAGGAGGGGCGTAACTAAGGCAAAAATCACATGGCAAAATCACCCATTAGTAACCCCCTCTCGGCACACACAAATAATTAGTAACCTACTCTCGGGAACCCGTGAGAACCTGCTGGATCCCACCTCTGGTTAAGAGGTCACATGATTGTCATGTTTAGATGTTTGAAGGGATATCATGTTGGTGAGGACAAGCTTGTTTTGTGCTGCTCCAGAGACCAGGACCAGGAGTCATGGGTTCAAGGTGAAGGAAAAGAGATTCCTCCTAAACATCAGGAGCAGCAGTGGCGTAGGAGGTTAAGAGCTCATGTATCTAATCTGGAGGAACCGGGTTTGATTCCCAGCTCTGCCGCCTGAGCTGTGGAGGCTTATCTGGGGAATTCAGATTAGCCGGTACACTCCCACACGCGCCAGCTGGGTGACCTTGGGCTAGTCACAGCTTCTCGGAGCTCTCTCAGCCCCACCTACCTCACAGGGTGTTTGTTGTGAGGGGGGAAGGGCAAGGAGATCGTCAGTCCCTTTGAGTCTCCTGCAGGAGAGAAAGGGGGGATATAAATCCAAACTCTTCTCCTTCTCTTAAAAATTTCCTGACAGTCAGGGCTGTTCGACAGTGGAATGCACTACCTCGGAGTGTGGTGGAGTCTCCTTCTTTGGAGGTTTTTAAAGAGAGGCTGGACGGCCATCTGTCAGGAGTGTTTTGATAGTGTGTTCCTGCACTGCAGGAGGTTGGATTTGATAGCCCTCGGGGTCTCTTCCAACTCTGTGATTCTATGATTCTATACTATGACTACATGCAAAGTTTCATCCCCAACTCTCCAGATATTTCCCAAACCGGAGATGGCAACCAGAGTCTCAATGGACATATGCTCTGGATAGATTTGTCACTGAAGCCCCGACATTCTCGTATCTCATTTTCAAGAAATTAAATTTCAACTGGCGCTGAACCCGCTAGCACCGATTCTGTGTTATTTCTGTTTCTTGGACTCCAAGGGGAGGAGGGGGCGCGTTCGGATTCCGGCATCTGCAGTGCGAGAGCTGAACGTTAGCATCCTTTTTGGCTCGAGTCCCCTCCTTGTCTTCAGCCAGGCGATAAAACGGTATTTATAGAGCCTAAATAAATGCTAATTCAATTAATTATATGGTGAAATGGAATTAAGGCACTATTAGGACTGCGATATTTTTAATTATACGAAAACTGGAAAAATTCTTCGCAAAGGGTCCTGTGGCCATTTTTAGCCTGCCCCGCCCACATGCTGTACACATTTGGGCTTCAGGGAATTTTCACACCAGGTTCTGTAAGGGCCAAATTGCAGAGTGGATACAGATTATTAAGGGCAGTGGCGTAGTGCCCAGGGGACAGGGGGGTGCGCAACACACTGGGTGTGTGCCCCTGCGGGGGCATGGCAAGGGCATTCCAGGGGCATTCCAGGGTGGGACGGATGGGGGCGTGGCAGGGGCGCAGGGCACAGGTGTGCAGGGGTGCATGGCAGGGATGCGGCGTATGCCCCGGCGGTGTGCCCACGTGTACCCAGCCTTCCTTGGTGGTTTGCCATTGCCTTTCTCTGCAGAGCCTTCCTTGGTGGTTTGCCATTGCCTTCCTCTGCAGAGCCTTCCTTGGTGGTTTGCCATTGCCTTTCTCTGCAGAGCCTTCCTTGGTGGTTTGCCATTGCTTTTCTCCGCAGAGTCTTCCTTGGTGGTTTGCCATTGCTTTTCTCTGCAGAGCCTTCCTTGGTGGTCTCCCATCCGAATGCTGACCCTGCTTACCTTCTGAGATCTGATGAGATCAGGTTATACTATGCCACCTTCCCTCCCCTTATCCTTTCTAGATGTAAGTAAAAACAAAAAGACCTTCTAGAGTAATTAGATTCTGACATTGCTGTATATTTGGATATCCCTTTGGTTTTTCTTGTCATGGAAGTGGAAACTGGGACACATCATTTTCCTTATAATAAGGCTGAAGACTGTTTTGGTTCAAGGGGGAAAAATCATTTCTCCTGTAATGGCTTCTGATCAGTCCACTTTGTCACAGAACATGTTAGTGTAGAATAATCTGAGTAACTTAATTTACAGTGTTCATGTAGTGTCTTTCTTCCATTTGTTTTTTCCCCCCAGTGGTAATAAAAAAGGTAAAATACCATTAATTAAAATTCTTGTGGATAAAAAAAAAATTCAGTCAGAAAATAAAACTTGGGGAATATCTTTCCATCATGCCAGTTTCCTAAAACATGGATTGTATAATTCTTCCAATAAAATCCAAGAGGAGGAGCTATCAGATCTCTAGAAAGACATCACAGCAGAGTTTGGGGGCAGCTGCAGTAAGAACATAAGAACATAAGAACAAGCCAGCTGGATCAGACCAAAGTCCATCTAGTCCAGCTCTCTGCTACTCACAGTGGCCCACCAGGTGCCTTTGGGAGCTCACGTGCAGGATGTGAACAGCCTTAATGGCCTTCATCGGCTGTTGCTCCCTGAAAGCACCTGGTCTGTTATTAAGGCATTTTGCAATCTCCAGATCAAAAGGAAGGATCAAGATTGGTAGCCATAAAGTCAACTTCTCTCCTCCATAAATCTGTCCAAGCCCCTTTTAAAGCTATCCAGGTTAGTGGCCATCACCACCTCCTGTGGCAGCATATTCCAAACACCAATCACACGTTGTGTGAAGAAGTGTTTCCTTTTATTAGTCCTAATTCTTCCCCCCAGCATTTTCAATGAGTGCCCCCCTGGTTCTAGTATTGTGAGAAAGAGAGAAAAATTTCTCTCTGTCAACATTTTCTACCCCATGCATAATTTTGTAGACTTCAATCATATCCCCCCTCAGCCGCCTCCTCTCCAAACTAAAGAGTCCCAAACGCTGCAGCCTCTCCTCATAGGGAAGGTGCTCCAGTCCCTCAATCATCCTTGTTGCCCTTCTCTGCACTTTTTCTATCTCCTCAATATCCTTTCTGAGATGCGGCGACCAGAACTGGACACAGTACTCCAAGTGCAGTCGCACCACTGCTTTATATAAGGGCATGACAATCTTTGCAGTTTTATTCTCAATTCCTTTCCTAATTATCCCCAGCATCCCCAGTAAAGACCCTGCTTATGATGTGATGTGAGAAACAAAACCAACAGTGAAGCAGGGCTTGCTGCTGCTGAAATCTTAAACATTGAGGTTGATTTAAACCCAGTTTTAAAAATGAGTCTCCTCCCGGGGTTTAAATTCAGATTATCACAATTCTAGATAATCTGCAGACTACGGAAACAGACTTCCTGAGAGAAAATAGGTGCTGTAGCATTATATCCTTCTGAGTTGTCGCTTCCTAAACCCTACGTTCCCAAGGCTCCACACACACACACCCCAATTCTCCTGGAATTTCCCAACCCTGAGTTGGCAACCCTGGTTTAATACTAGATAATCCAGGTGAGTTTCAGAACTAATGTCCTTTTGAGAAGGCTTTGTCCAAGCGGTAATCAGTTCACTTCTTCCGCTGATAACATATGACACAGGGCCTCTGCTGCTGGTGGAGGAGCGATCCACCGGTTTATTTAATTATTTGTCTACTTGTTGTTTATTGTTTAGATTTTTAAAACCAATTTCCTCTGTTGAAACAAGCTCAGAGCGGTTTACAACCTACGTTCCCAATAAAATGCTACAATAATCATTCATGGTGTCCTAAAATAAACCTGGCAAGGATGGGATCATCAATATTCAAATATTAGAAGAGAAGAAGAGTTTGGATTTATATCCCCCCTTTCTCTCCTGCAGGAGACTCAAAGGGGCTTACAATCACCTTGCCCTTCCCCCCCCTCACAACAAACACCCTGTGAGGTAGGTGGGGCTGAGAGAGCTCCGAGAAGCTGTGACTAGCCCAAGGTCACCCAGCTGGCTTGTGTGGGAGTGCACAGGCTAATCTGAATTCCCCAGATAAGCCTCCACAGCTCAGGTGGCAGAGCTGGGAATCAAACCCGGTTCCTCCAGATTAGATACACAAGCTCTTAACCTCCTACGCCACTTCTGCTCCTAAATGAGTATTAATACTCATTTAGCCTTAAGATCAGCAAAAACTTGTTTTTGCTTCCGCTGTTGAGGGAAGGAAGGACAGCTAAGGTAAATAGAGACTGTTGCTGCCCTCGACTATAGACCTGGTGAAACAACTCCGTTTTCCAGGCCCGCAGAATTGCGATAGATCGCGCAGGATGTCTGTCCCACTAGGCAGAATGTACCACCAGGAAGACCAGAGATGGGTGACCTTGGGCCAGTCGCAGTTCTCTCAGAACTCTCTCTACCCCATCTACCTCACAAGGGGTCTGCTGATATTTGTAAGCCGCCTTTGAGTCTCCTTTCAGGAGAGAAAGTCAGGGTATAAATCCAACCTCTCCTTCTCTTCTTCTTCTGGATCATGGCACTAAAACTTTGGAACTCCCTTCCCAAGGAAATTCATGCGTCCCACTCTTTCATTATGTTCTGTCAGTGAGTAAAGACTTTTCCGTTGTGTTTGGCGCACCCTCGGTCACTCTTGCTGACCCGCCTCCCTGATTTTGTGGTATTTTTATGTTGACCTGTTTTTACTGAATTGTTTAAATATTCAAATGTTGTTCTGATGTTTTAAACGGTCTTAATGTTCCGATGTTTAGCACCGTGGGGACCTTATTTAACAATAAAAATGATAAATCACTTTGAGAGTGGGGGCGGGAGGCCTAGCCAAAAAGGGCATTTGTGGGATAAAAACCATAGAGATTGGAAACTCCTAGAGCATCACATCACATGACACAGTGATGTCATGGGTGTGCTGCCAGATGGGACATGGTGTTGCATGACATCATTTTGTTCCCAGCTCATTATCCTTCGCCACCTTACCAGTTAAAGGATTTGAAGCAGGAGGTGTAAAAGAAGACCTTTTTCTCTTCCTGAAACCATGACAGAGAGAACTGTTGCCAGCCAGAACAGACCTTGCTGCGACTGGCAATTTTGTGCATGAGATGTGATCTTTCATCCAACAAATAACAAACTTGTTTGATTATCCCTTTTAGTGCCGGACCTTCTTTGTTGCAGAACGCTCAGCCCGGGTCCTAGTGTCTACCCAGCCCTGCCCCCACCCCCATACCTTTGAAAGTCTGAAAGTAGAAATACACGCTCTTGTATCGAAGCACCATGTTCAATAATGCACACAATAACGGTTTTGACAAAGGCAGCGTGTAAAAACGGATGATAACGCTCATATTTGTTTGGGACTATTTTCTCATGCGGAAGCGTACAATTTTCTCGACTACTGCACCTCATCTGGCTGTACTAACATCTTTTTCTCTGAGGCAGAGTATCAGTATTCTCCAGGCCTCACATTCATTCATTCTAAGCTCGGTATTGGACCTTGCCCCTTGTAAACCTCAAGTCCCAGTTCAGTCCCAGTCATTTCCAGTGAACAGCGTTGCCAACTTCCAGTGCCACCGCCCCGCCCCCCATTACAACTGATCTCCGAGCAACCAAGATTAGTTCCCCTGGAGAAAATGGCGACTTTGGAGTGTAGCCTTTATAGGAGCAGCAGTGGCGTTGGAGGTTAAGAGCTTGTGTATCTAATCTGGAGGAACCGGGTTTGATTCCCAGCTCTGCCGCCTGAGCTGTGGAAGCTTATCTGGGGAATTCAGATTAGCCTGTACACTCCCACACATGCCAGCTGGGAGACCTTGGGCTAGTCACAGCTTCTCGGAGATCTCTCAGCCCCACCCATCTCACAGGGTGTCTGTTGTGAGTGGGGAAGGGCAAGGAAATTGTAAGGCCCTTTGAGTCTCCTGCAGGAGAGAAAGGGGGGATATAAATCCAAACTCCTCCTCCCCCTCCTCCTCCTCCTCCTCCTCCTCCTCCTCTTCTTCTTCTTCTTCTTCTTCTTCTTCTTCTTCTTCTTCTTCTTCTTCTTCTTCTTCTTCTTCTTCTTCTTCTTCTTCTTCTTCTTCTTCTTCCCTGCTGAGGTCTCTCCCCAAACTCTGCCCTCCTTGGTCTCCACCCTCTAAAATCTCCAGGTCTTTCCCGCCTCAGAGCTGTGAATCCTACAACAGAAAGGTCCCCTGGTAGCAGACCTCAGATCTTGGTACCCCAAATTAGTCTGGGGTTCAACCAACAATGTGACGCTGCATAACATAATAAACAGGTTTGTGGGGCCATTTCTGGCTCGGCTATAAACACAGCCGGATCATTTCCCCCTTCTTTATTCTTAAACCGCTTCATTGACCCATTTGCTCATTTTCCCTTCTATACATTTTTTTTAAAAAACCCTGCCATTTTCTCTGTGCCTCGCTGCAACGCTGTGTGGGCAGGTGAGTTCCAGCTTTTTGGGAGGAGAAAAAAAAGAGTCACCCACACAGCTGCTGTTCCTCTTGTCTCTGGAGCGGTGTGATGCGCCGTAGGTGATGTGCGGCGTGCGACTTTTCTTGCCTCCAACATTCCAACCTGCCAGCTCTAATTGGTGAACCCGAGGAAGCGAGGAGGCCTAGTTTTTACGTTCGAGCAAGCCGGCTGACGGGACGTGCACCTCGGATCAGCGTCGCGGCCGCCTCTCGCGGCGGCTTCCTGCTTTGATCAAAGAAGCCAGTATTGAATCTCTCCCCCGCTCTTTGAGCGCCGGCATTAAAAGATAGGCCTGTAGTGAAACAAATTAAATGTCTGTCGTGGGGGGAGGGGGCAGACGATGGGAAAGGAGCCAGATTTGGCTCTGAAGCCACTTTCTCAGCTCCAGAGCATCACCGCCAAATGTGCGTTCAGGAGTGGGAAAGATTTCTGCTCACTGGGACTCCATTTGTAATGTGTGCAATTGTACTGAATGCCCAGAGACATGAAGCTGTCTCATCTGGAATCAGACCTTTGGTCCATCCACAGGTGTCAAACTCGTGGCCCTCCAGATGTTATGGACTACAGTTCCCATCATCCACTGCCAGCTGGCAGTGGATGATGGGAACTGTAGTCCATAACATCTGGAGGGCCGCGAGTTTGGCAGCTGCTCATGAGGACCTCATTCTGTGGTTTCTCACCTCATATTAAGATTTGATGGTTCAAACTGGAGATGCTGGGTTTGAACCTGGGACCTTTTGCATAACTCAGCTAATGCAGAGGACAGCATTCCATTTTGGCACCGCATCCTAGACCTTTACTGCAAAGATGCTCATGCCCTTATGCAAAGCAGTGGTGCGACTGCACTTGGAGTACTGTGTTCAGTTCTGGTCGCCACATCTCAAAAAGGATATCAAAGAGATAGGAAAAGTGCAGAGAAGGGCAACGAGGATGATTGAGGGACTGGAGCACCTTCCTTATGAGGAGAGGCTGCAGCGTTTGGGGCTCTTTAGTTTGGAGAGGAGACGTCTGAGGGGGGATATGATTGAAGTCTCTAAAATTATGCATGGGGTAGAAAATGTTGACAGAGAGAATTTTTTCTCTCTTTCTCACAAGACTAGAACCAGGGGGCATTCATTGAAAATGCTGGGGGGAAGAATTAGGACTAATAAAAGGAAACACTTCTTCACACAACGTGTGATTGGTGTTTGGAGTATGCTGCCACAGGAGGTGGTGATGGACACTAACCTGGATAGCTTTAAAAAGGGCTTGGACAGATTTATGGAGGAGAAGTCGATCTGTGGCTACCAATCTTGATCCTCCTTGATCTGAGATTGCAAATGCCTTAGCAGACCAGGTGCTCGGGAGCAGCAGCAGCAGCAGCAGAAAGCCATTGCTTTCACATCCTGCATGTGAGCTCCCAAAGGCATCTGGTGGGCCACTGTGAGTAGCAGGGTGCTGGACTAGATGGACTCTGATTCAGCAGGCTCTTTCTTACGTTCTTATGGCCACCCTACAAAGTTGGCGGGATCAGGATGGTTCGAAAGCAGAGCTCCCCCTCCCTGCCGTGGATCTGTCTGGTGACACAATGCAGAGTTGCGAAACCATCCCAGAGATTGTGGAGCATGCTTTCCCCGTGACCTGCCAGTGTTCCTATTAGAGATGAACAAATGTTCCCTATTTCATTTACCTGTACATTGTTGTCACGGTTTGTGTTCTCCGTTTTTCACTGTTGGTTTTACAGACTCATTTGTATTATGGGCGCCCTTTGCGAGCTTTTTATATGGCATTTCAGCACGCCGTGTACATCATTGATAAGGATAATATGAGCTCATGAAACTGATTTATTGATGTGTAAACAATGCGGAAAATATATCATATTTATGGGGGCAACGTGAAGAAACTGAAAATGGCGTGAAAATACATACCTGTGAGTCCGAATTGCAAAAGGAATTTTTTAAAATGGCAGTTCTCCAAATGAAATGGGAGCGATATTGATAGAATGGTTATATAAGATGCAGCATTACTATGTACAAGGCACGTCCTGAATATCTGGATGTACGCACGCAACCCTCCAACCCGCAAAAGTCACAAGGCTCAGGGTTTGACATAGGGCAGTGGTGGCGAACCTATGGCACGGGTGCCAGAGGTGGCACTCAGAGCCCTCTCTGTGGGCATGAGCAAACAGAGTGCCCCCCCCCCACACATCTAGACTGGCCTGGGCTCGATTATTAGCATTAAACCTAAAACCTAGTTTTGGGGAAGCAGTGTAGGTAGCCCTGTTAAGTGCTGTTAAACCCCACTGATTTTCATGCGAAGAACTAAAGCGCGATCCTTTACCTGGGAGTAAGCTCGGTTGCTGGCAATGGGGCTTGCTTCTGAGTAAACCCTCCAAGGGTCGTGATTCACCTGTTGGAAGAGTTGCACGGTTGCTTCAAAGCAAAGCCACCAACTACCACCAAGCTTACGCCTGAGTAACGCACGCCTCGGAGCCAACCGTTTTTCCTAAACTAAAACCTCAGTATTCAGGTTAAATTGCCGTGTAGGCACTTTGCGATACATAAGTGGGTTTTGGGTTACAATTTGGGCACTCGGTCTCGAAAAGGTTCGCCATCACTGACATAGGGAGTGATCTAACGCACAAATGCATAGATGTGTCATTTAACAAGTAGATATGTTCTCTCAGCATTTGTGACTACTTAGGGCTGGAACCAAATGTTCTTGGAGACGGTTTTCCATTTAACAGTGATCGAATCCATCTGCTCTTTCTGGAGGGCGGCTACTTTTTATGAAATGCCTGCTTGAAATGTATCGAAGACCATAGGGTTTGGAGTGTTCTTCTCTTGATTTCAGTCCCGGTGACAGGAAGAAAGTTGGTTCGTTTGAAATGTAGTATTTGGAGGAGAATTTTGCGGCTATTGTGGGCTGCCAAAAAGACCAATCAGTGGATTCTAGGTCAAATCAAGCCTCAACTTTCCCTAGAAGCTAAAATTACCCCACTGAGGTTATCATACTTTGGCCACATTATGAGGAGGAAAGAGTCACCAGAAAAAAAAAAAACCATTTTGCTAGGAAAAGTTGAAGGTAGCAGGAAAAGAGGATAGGCCAGGGGTCTGCAATCTGCGGCACTCCAGACGTTCATGGACTACAAATCCCATCAGCCCCTGCCAGCATGGCCAATTGCTGGCAGGGGCTGACAACATAGGGGGGAAAATAAGATATAAAAACCAGCTTTTCTTCTTTGAAAAATCTGTCTTTCCCCCTTCAGACTGTGATAACAGAAAGCGCATCAGTTTAACTTGGCTAAATCCCACCAACCCTTTGCATGAGGCCCTGATCCAAATCACTGGGGTCCAGACCCCCAGCAGGTGACTGCTCGGTGGGGGAGGGACCTTACTAGTGATGTAATGGCATAGCTGGTGTCACACTCCCATGTGCCTGGAAGTGACGTCAGTGTGTTGTTGAGGGAGCTCTAACATTCAGCAATATGATTTTGCAATCGAGTTTTTGCAGAATGCTAGAGTGTTCCGTGTCACTTCCACCTTAACCCAGAAATAACATAGCTTGCCAGGGACCCCCCAGGAAGCTAGACCTTTTATACCTCCCCTCTCCCATCCTGGTAAATAATTACAGGAATGTCTTTCAATATATATTGAAAGGTCTGGTAGCCCGACAAATCGCACAGTTTACTTTATGCAGAATGACAGAAATCTGTGATCTTTGTCATATGCCCCCAAGGCAGTGGTGGGATCCAAAAATTTTAGTAACAGGTTCCCATGGTGGTGGGATTCAAACTGTGGCGTAGCGCCAATGGGGCTGGGCGGGGCACGACGGGGGCGTGGCCGGGCATTCTGGGGGCAGGGCTGTGGCAAGGATGCAGCCACTGCGCCGGTCCCTGGGTGGGAAATGAATGCACGCAGGCACAGGCTGCCACGCACTCCAGTGCACCTCCTGCTAGACAGCTTCAAGTTCTACGTGCTACTGCTGAGAGGAGGGGCGTAACTAAGGCAAAAATCACGTGGCAAAATCACCAATTAGTAACCCCCTCTCGGCACACGCAAACAATTAGTAACCTACTCTCGGTAACCTGTGAGAACCTGCTGGATTCCACCTCTGCCCCAAGGTGATAAACCTATCTTTGGGTTGCCATCTTTCCCGCTGTGGATGACACAGTATGGAGTCCACTGTTATTTTGATCAGGGGCAGGATAATTTAAAGAACCCCATGGGTGTTATGCACAACAGCATGGCGTCGTTTCCAGGTTTTCCCAGGCGAGATCATATTTCTCTGAGAGTTAACAGTAGAGTGATGTGGCATCTCTTTTGGTTTTTCCACAAGTGACCCCCATGCTACATAAGATGTTAGCACCCCATCTCTCCCCACAAATCAGGATCCCCACCTTCACTCAGATGAGGGTTGCCATGTCCCCCCCTAGCCACCAGGAGGGGATGTGGGGTAGAGTTGCCAGAGCCAGCGTGGTGTAGTGGTTAAGAGCAGTGGAGCCTAATATGGAGAACTGGGTTTGATTCCCCACTCCTCCACCTGAGTGGCCAACTCTTCTCTGGTGAACTGGGTTTGTTTCTCCTACACTTGAAGCCTGCTGGGTGACCTTGGGCCAGTCACAGCTTTTTCAGAACTCTGTCAACCTCACCTACCTCACAAGGTGTCTGTTACGGGGAGAAGAAGACGAAGAGTTTGGATTTATATCCCCCCTTTCTCTCCTGCAGGAAACTCAAAGGGGCTTACAATCTCCTTGCCCTTCCCCCCTCACAACAAACACCCTGTGAGGTAGGTGGGGCTGAGAGAGCTCCGCAGAGCTGTGACTAGCCCAAGGTCACCCAGCTGGCGTGTGTGGGAGTGCACAGGCTAATCTGAATTCCCCAGATAAAACTCCACAGCTCAGGCGGCAGAGCTGGGAATCAAACCCGGTTCCTCCAGATTAGATACACGAGCTCTTAACCTTCTACGCCGCTGAAGGAGTTTGTGAGCCACCTTGAGTCTCCTTACAGGAGAGAAAGGAGGGGTATAAATCCAAACTCTTCTTCCTCATCCAGGTTGGGAAACTTCTGGATATTTGGGGATGGAACCTGGGGAAAACAGGACCTCAGGTGGGGAACAATGAAATAGAGAGCAACCTCCAAACCAGCCATTTTCCCCACGGGAATGACCTCCGTAGTCTGGATCTGTTGAAATTCTAGGAGATTTCTAGACCCTACCCAGATCTTCACAATCCTATTTCCAATTTTGAATCCTACCCTTTCAAATCCTGGGGGGTGGGGAAAAGCCATGCACACCCGACCCCCTCCCCACATCCTGTCGGTGTCTGTAGCAGAGAAACCTTTGTTGTGGCATCTATTCATCGCCGATGTCACAGCATAAGGACATGATTTTCTACCTGGAGCAAGTACCAGAACTGCCAGACCGTGGGCGAGACACTTCATCTCTGGCTGTGTATAAACGGTTCCCTTGAGACAAGTACCTGCCAGATTTTTCACATTTTATGTAAATACTGGAGTACGAAGTACACAAAGGAGGAAGTCAAATGGGAACCATACCCGGGTTAATTGGCTTTTTCCGCACACATCTCCGAAAGCATTTGTAAAACGTTTCCGACCCCTTCCCTTTTTTCAAATGTTCGTAAAACGTTTTCAAACTCACCCCCCCTTGAAACAATTCCTGACTGCCATTTTCTGTTGATTTTTTTTCAATGCTCGGACAAATCAGTGCTTCGATACCTCACAGCCTCATACTGTAGTTCCTGGCGTCTTCTATAGTCAATGCTGTGAAGACTAAGCTCTGCCCCCCCCCCATGCAAATATAAAAAAATGCTTTGAAAAGCTCCAAAAAGAGGGCAAGTAGCCTCTGCAGGAAAACAGCGATCTCACAAAAGGCCGTCATAAAGAGACAGCACATGAAGGAAGCTGTGGTGGGATCCAAACATTTTAGTAACAGGTTCCCATGGTGGTGGGATTCAAACAGTGGCGTAGCACCAATGGGGCTGGGCAGGGCACGACTGGGGCGTGGCCGGGCATTCTGGGGGTGGGGCTGTGGCAAGGACGCAGCCACTGCACCGGTCTTTGGGCAGGGAAACAAATGCACACAGGCGCAGGCTGCCACGCACTCCAGTGCACCTCCTGCTAGACTGCTTCAAGTTCTGCGCGCTACTGCTGAGGAGTGGAGGAGGGGCATAACGAAGGCAAAAATCACGTGGCAAAATCACCAATTAGTAACCCCCTCTCGGCACACACAAATAATTAGTAACCTACTCTCGGGAACCTGTGAGAACCTGCTGGATCCCACCTCTGGAAGGAAGCCTTTTAAAAAACTTGTCAGCCAAAAGAATTGCTAGGAAAGGGGATTCATTTGAAACATTTTGAGGCTGAAAATAAAATGTTTTGGGGGAAAACTGTGCAGAAACGGCCAGTGATTGATAGCCCCTTTCCATAAACATGTCTGGAAGTCCCAAATCATGTATAACGTTGGGACTCCAGTGGTCATCTCAGTTAATTACAGGAAGGCTTCTATTAGCTCCCATTGGAAACAATGGGGGATGGGGGCACCCCCTTTGGGAGTCCATAACTTTGGCCCCTACCTGATGGAACAACCTCCCCCTGACTATCAGGGCCCTGAGGGACTTAAAACAGTTCCGCAGGGTCTGCAAGACGAAGTTGTTCCGCCGGGATTTTGGGGAGGCCAGCCGCTGAGGTGCCGTCCCTTATATTCCATTCCCCCTTTGGAACTATATTTGAGATCGACTGCCGTTGAGTTGAGCTGGGCTACGGACACTGATAGGAATATATTGATATCTAATCTGCGATGTTGTGGAGTTATTGGATGTTTAAAATGTTTTCATTAAGATGTAATTTATGATTTTATTGGGGTTTGTTGACTGTTGACGTGGATTTGGTATTAAACTGTACACTGCCCAGAGCCCTTAGGGGATGGGGTGGTATATCAAATCAAAATAATAAGTAAGTAAGTAAGTAAGTAAGTAAATAAATAAATTAAACCGATTGAAATCCAACCATCTTACTAGCAAGGGCTGCCGCTAAATATTCAGCAACTGCTAAGGTAGTTTTCCAATCCTCATTTACAAGCAAACACTGAACTTTTTTCTCTCTCTCTCAAATCAGATCAGGCTTCATAGTGCGTGTGTGCGTGCGTGCGTGCGTATTTTAAGGACTGTAGCTAACCAGATTTACAAACCCTGTCCAAATATGCAATGCCTGTGAATTGGCCTTCCGAAATGACCGAGGGAAAAGTGTTTAACTGTGCAAGTGTAACTGCTCTTGTACAATGAGGGAGCATTAAGAACTTTCAAGAAGCTCATAGTAGCACAAGAGAAGACATCTGCAAAGAACACAGGTGAGAGCATACCTTCCTGGCGCTCAATAAGGCACTTGACCTATCTAAATTCAGCACTGAGGGATTGATTTGTTTCATGATGTCCACATCTTTATCATCAAACCCTACCCACTGGAGTCTGTTCTTAACCAACACCTTCCATGGCCCCATATAAGGGTCTTCCTCAATAAGATTCACAATCCCTTTTCTCATGGGTCGATTTCCCACTGGCGATTAATCCTGGGATAGTCACCCGAGAAATTCCAGGTTTCCTCGCGATCTCCCCACTGCTGAACTGCGGAACACAGATCAGTCCCATTTCTGGTGCTCCCCCCCCCCCAACTTATCACGGGATTTTCCTGGACTTGCTTGTATATGCACCTTTTTGAAAAAAACACTCCAATGGGAGCTAATAGATGTGGGCTAAACATTTGAGGGTCCATAACTTTGGCCCCCATGAACCAAACTTCATCAAACCTGGGTGGTAGCATCAGGAGAGCCTCCTACTGATATCATCTGGGTTTTGTGAAGTTTGGTCTAGGGGTCCAAAGCTATGGACTCCCAAAAGGGGTGCCCCATCCCCCATTGTTTCCAATAGGAGCTAATAGAGATGGGGGCTACACATTTGAGGGTCCATAACTTTTGCCCCCATGAACCAAACTTCACCAAACCTGGGTGGTATTATCAGGAGGGTCTCCTAAAGATACTCTGAAATTTTGGTGTTGCTAGCTTAACAATTGCACCCCTGACAGCAGGCACCCCACCCCCCAAGGGACAGGCCTAGTAGTTTTCACTAGAAACATGCTACAGTGAGGATGTTGGAACCTGGATGAAAAGGTGCCGATTCTTTTGAAACTTGGTTGTATCTAGATTGAATTTTCAGTGGGAATTCGGCCATGGTCTCTTAGTAGTAATAAGACATATTTGATGCTGATAGAAGCGATAAAAGTGCAGAATATAAATCGAAGCAGCTGTGGCTTTCTGACTCCACCGGTCGAAATGTGAAAAATGCCCTCCTGGACTTCTGTCCATCTTTCCTGTGAACAGGAAGCAGCAGATTGTCTCCGTCACAGAATCTTCTATTTGGTTTTGGGACAACTCAAAACTAAATTTAATATATATTCCCACTTTCTTACGAGTCTGCCTTATCCAGTATCTTTTTTCTTGAAACTCACAGAACTAACAGCATGGTGTGGCGGTTAAGAGTGGGTGCGCTCTAATCTGGAGAACCGGGTTTGATTCCCCGCTCTGCCACTTGAGCTATGGAGGCTTATCTGGAGAATTAGATTAGCTTGTGCACTCCAACACATGCCAGCTGGGCGAACTTGGGCGAGTCCAGAAGTGGGATCCAGCAAGTTCTCACAGGTTCCCGAGAGTAGGTTACTAATTATTTGTGTGTGCCGAGAGGGGGTTACTAATGGGTGATTTTGCCATGTGATTTTTGCCTTAGTTACGCCCCTCCTCTCAGCAGTAGCGCGCAGAACTTGAAGCAGTCTAGCAGGAGGTGCACCGACGTGCGTGGCAGCCTGCGCCTGCGTGCATTCATTTCCCGCCCAAGGCCCGACACAGCGGCTGCATCCTTGCCACAGCCCCGCCCAGGAATGCCCCGCCCCTGGAATGCCTGGCCATGCCCTCGTCGTGCCCCACCCAGCCCCATTGGCGCTACGCCACAGTTTGAATCCCACCACCATGGGAACCTGTTACTAAAGTTTTTGGATCCCACCACTGGGCGAGTCACAGTTCTTCTGAGCTCTCTCAGTCCCACCTACCGCACAGGTTGTTTGTTGTGAGGGGGGGAAGGGAAAGGAGATTGTCAGCCCCTTTGAGTCTCCTTACAGGAGAGAAAGCGGGGATATTAATCCAACTCTTTATCTTCTGAGCTCCCATTTTCTCCAAACCGCTTTGCTCCTCCTGGGTTTTACAAATCTTGCTTGAATCCATTCCTCCCCCTCCCCCACCCCGTCAGCGGATAAATAGCTGATGCCTCTGATAATACTGCTTGTGGTGTCTGTCACACTCTTCTGCTATGCCAGTGGGGGCTGCCAGCTCATGATGAGTCAGGGCTCAGTTGCCAGCGGTTGAAGCCAAAACATCACCGATTCAGTTTAACCACGTGGGGAGTTTGCACAGGAGGGCTGGCCCGTTGCAGGCAAAATTGGACGAGCCGTTTGGTCAGGGCCACAGGGAGCAAAGAGAAAAGCGGTCACTAGGAGTGGAGTAACGTGTGGAGGGATTCCTCGCTGGTTTCCTCGGGCAACGAGTTGTCCAGGAGGACAGACTTGAATGCTTCACATTGAGTAGTGCTACAAGACTGGCTACATCGAGTAGTGCTACAAGACAGACATGATTCTACAAGACTGGTTTTCAGGTTGGGCTGCCGAGCGCCCAGCTCCTGTTCCCGAACACAACCTGTGTGCTCTGAAAAGCGTGCAGAGATCGCTAGCCTGTAGATTTTGCAACAAGATTATTAGGGAAGGAGGCAGGGATTTCCACCAGTTTGCTTTCTTTCCGTGACCTTTTTTTTAGCCTGGATCCAGGCTTCTTGGCAACTCAGGAGCAGCAGTGGCGTAGGAGGTTAAGAGCTCATGTATCTAATCTGGAGGAACCAGGTTTGATTCCCAGCTCTGCCGCCTGAGCTGTGGAGGCTTATCTGGGGAATTCAGATTAGCCTGTGCACTCCCACACACGCCAGCTGGGTGACCTTGGGCTAGTCACAGCTTCTCCGAGCTCTCTCAGCCCCACCTACCTCACAGGGTGTTTGTTGTGAGGGGGGAAGGGCAAGGAGATTGTAAGCCCCTTTGAGTCTCCTGCAGGAGAGAAAGGGGGGATATAAATCCAAACTCCTCCTCCTCCTCCTCTTCCTCTTCTTCTTCTTCTTCTTCTTCTTCTTCTTCTTCTTCTTCTTCTCCTTCTCCTCCTCCTCCTCCTCCTCCTCCTCCTCCTCCTCCTCCTCCTTCTTCTTCTTCTTCTTCTTCTTCTTCTTCTTCTTCTTCTTCTTCTTCTTCTTCTTCTTCTTCTTCTTCTTCTTCTTCTTCTTCTTCTTCTTCAGTTGCCTTAATCTGTTGAAGGGGGGGGACCCAGGAGACGGGGACACCTCTAGTCCTGAATGAGAATGCAGGTGGGGACTTCTTCTAAGGAAGGGAGGTTGTTTACAAGGGATACCAGCCTCCAGGTGGGACCAGGGATCTTCCAGAATTATACCTCATCTCCAGACTACACCAGAATTGAACATTATTCCCACAGATCAGTTCCCTTGGAGAAAATGTGTGTTTTGGAGGGTGGTCTCTAATGGCATTGAACCCCCCCTCCCCCGAGGTTCCTGTGCTCCCAAGGCCCCATCCCCAAATCTGAAGGAGTTTCCCATCCTGCATCTGGCCACCCTACCCACCATCCTGTGCTTGTGACTAGGGGAGACCTGGCAACCTTGCTGTTTACCAAGGTGGTAAATATTTTTGCTGCCAAAACATCAGCAAGAGAAGAAGAGAGGGCCTGTCATTCCCATCTTGCTTTCCCACGTAGATTTGGGGGGGAGGGGGAATCAAACCCAGACTTTCAAATTAGTACAAGCATGCCGCTAGCTCATAAGAATTAGTTTGATTGTTCTCGTCTGTTTATCAGCAGCACATCAGCGGTCTGACACCTGTGTTCCAGCTTGCAAAAAGGGTTGGATCCCTTGGATTGATGGCCCTTGGCGTCTCTCCCAACTCTATGATTCTATGATCCAGCCAACTTTTTCCCTCATTCTTTTTTTTAACTTTTCTTCCTGACTGCATCCTCTGACTTCTGTCCATGCTGATTCCAGCATAGCTTTTTTGGTGATTGCAGGGAATCACTAGTGGAAAACCATAACATTTCAAAACCATAACATTTCATTCCTTGTCCACCTAAAAGTGATTTGTGCTGGCAGCAAGATGACTTGCCAAATGTCGTACAGACATGTCCCCACTATCCGGGACATATCTACTAAAAATGGTGCCCAGGGTAATAACTGCCCATCCTTCTTGATCTGAGGTTGCAAATGCCTTAGAAGACCAGGTGTCCAGGAGCAGCAGCAGCAGAAGGCCATTTCTTTCACCTCCTGCATGTGAGCTCCCAAAGGCACCTGGTGGGCCACTGTGAGTAGCAGAGTGCTGGACTAGATGGACTCTGGTCTGATCCAGCTGGCTCTTTCTTATGTGCTTATGTTCTTATTGAGCTGCATTCGCCACCCCTGAACTTCATGTGGAGTTCAGGGTAGGACGGGGTCTAACAGTAGACCCTCCTCTTATTCTCCCTTATCTTGTGCCCAGACTGCTGCCTGCGATTGTCTCTTGTCTCTGGAGGCTGAAATGTGCAGGCCGATAACTCTGTCAAGGAATGGAGGTTGGGCTCTGGGCTGCCTGGTGCCTCCTTCCCCAAGGAGCACCCAGGGCATCTGCCCTCCGCCCCTCTAGATACGCCTCTGCCCACAATTTCCTTTCCCCCAAACACACTGTTACCTATGTATTGTCGAAGGCTTTCACGGCCGGAATCACTGGGGTGCTGTGTGGTTTCTGGGCTGTATGGCCGTGTTCTACCAGCATTCTCTCCTCTGAAGATGCCAGCCACAGATGCAGAAGTGACGTCAGGAGAATGCTGGTAAACTATGACCATACAACTTCCAGCCTAACTACCATATACCTGCTTGGGATGGGGTACTACATTTTCTCATTCACTGAGAAAATATAGTACCCCATTCAATGAAAATATAATTCCCCCCATTAAATGAGTGGCTTTAGATAATTTGGAATTAGTTATGTGCACTAGCACCAAAGTTCAGATTCAGAATTGAGAATCACAACCCTTCGGATCTGGAATTGTGCATTCCACTTGTTTCAAAAAAAATATTTTACCTGCCTTTTTGCTAATTAGCCGTGGCTGTTTAGAAACTGAAGGATGAATAGGTGTCATCTGAGACCGTTTTTGATCCCATCTGCTGTGGTTCTCAATACTACCATGTTCCAAGCTACCTTCTGCCGCTGAAGTCCCGTCCTTATTTTGGTACCGTCAGTGATTGTTCGGCGAAGCTACAATGCCAACAGTCAGTCTGGAACACTGTGCTGTTTTAGAACACCAAGTTCCCCCCCACGTCTGCATGTCTGTGTGCTTTTTTGTCAGCCTTGATCCTGATTTATCAGAGGTTCTATGCAACCAAATGTCCTACTCCTTCCCCCAGAACACTGTTCAACATTGAGCCATGACAAGAATTTATTTCACAATAGATGAGTATATTGCATCATTAGCAGTACCTGTTGACATTGGGCACGATGACCTGAGGTGTCATCTGGAATTGCACGGTCATTTGTGTGAGGTCTGTCTCTTCTACTATTTGCGTACCCTCACGATCTGGGGTTGCTGGTCCTCCCTGATAAGTCATGGTAACCTGAATGGAAAGAAATCCATTCCTGGTAGAGTCCTTAAATTGGAGTTCTCAGATTTGGATAGGCGTTGGAGATCTAACCAGCCGAGACCAAATGTTAAGGTCATTAAATGAGTGACTTTAGATCGTTTGGAATTAGGTATGTGCACTAGCACCAAAATTAAGATTCGGAAATCAGAACTATGGCTCTTTGGATCCGGAATTTGGAGTTTTAAACATTCGGGATTTCCAGATTCCAGAATTCTGTTAAAGTCAACCTAAATTGTCATTTCCCCTTCCCCCCCCCCCCCGCCTCCCCTGGAAAACATTTACGATGATGATGAAGAAGGAGGAGGAGGAGGAGGAGGATGTATTTATATTCCCCTTTCTCTCCTGGCTTGAAATCTCCTTTCCCTTCCCCTCCCACAACAAACACCCTGGGAGGTGGGTGGGGCTGAGAGAGCTCTGAAGAACTGTGACTAGCCCAAGGTCACCCAGCTGGCATATGTTGTAGTACACAAGCTAATCTAGTTCACAGATAAGCCCCCACAGCTCAAGTGGCAGAGCGGGGACTCAAACCCGGTTCTCCAGATTAGAGTGCATCTGCTCTAAACCACTACACCACACTGGCTCTCTTTAAGGCAGTGGTTCTCAACCTTCCTAATGCCGCAACCCTTTAATACAGTTCCTCATGTTGTGGTGACCCCCAACCCTGACATCGTTTGACCCCCCAAAGGGGGTCGCCTAAGACTCTCTGCATGAGTGTTCTCCATCTGTAAAATGGATAAATGTTAGAGTTGGGGGTCACCACAACATGAGGAACTGTATTAAAGGGTCGCGGCATTAGGAAGGTTGCTTCCTCTGTTCTTCCTCTGTCCATCGCCTTCCTCTTCAAAGCCTTCTTTGGTGGTCCTCCATCCAAGTACTGACCTTGCTAAGCTTCTGAGATGTCATAAGATCAGGCTATATACCATGCTGCCTTCCCTCCTGATATGATTATAAGCTACTTTGAGACTCCCGGTTTGAGAACCACTGCTTTAAGGAGTCTCAAAGTAGCTTATAATCATATCAGGAGGAAAATTGTAATATATAACCTGATCTGAACATCTCAAACATCAATACTTGAACAAACTTTGAAGAAGTTTGGATTTATATCCTCCATTCTCTCCTGCAGTAGTCTCAAAGGGGCTTACAATCTCCTTGCCCTTACCCCTCACAACAAACACCCTGTGAGGTAGGTGGGGCTGAGAGAGCTCCGAGAAGCTGTGACTAGCCCAAGGTCACCCAGCTGGCGTGTGATGGAGTGCACAGGCTAATCTGAATTCCCCAGATAAGCCTCCACAGCTCAGGCGGCAGAGCTGGGAATCAAACCCGGTTCCTCCAGATCAGAGCACACCTGCTCTTAGCCACTTCTCTTAGCCACTACGCCACTTGCCTTGTAAGCCCCTTGCTTGGGTCATTGTAAGTCAGTTGCAACTTGACAGCACTTACGTGAGATTGGCTCATAAAGTATCTGGGCGACGGAGGCCGGAACAGACCTGGCACATGCAGAAAGAAATTAGTAGCAGCGATTTCACAAGTTCTCTCAGATGGGTGGGCGGAGCTGTGCACTGGTTCTGATCATTGGTAATTAGGAAAAAGACTCCCATCCTGGCCAGAGCCAATGGCTCAGAAGCTTTGTATCCCTTTGACGAGGCAGAAGCGTTTACATGGGGGCTTAGAAAGCAGGAAGCGGCAGTGCCAAGTATGAAGGATCCCTTTCCTATGCAAATGTGAGTTGTCAATATGCAGCTGGTCAGAATAGACTCTCAATAAACACGAATGCATTAGCATTTCAAGGACACGTCGCCTCTCATTTCGAACAATAACATTAGTCAATTAGACCTTTCACTGAACAAGTACTGAGCAGTAGGACTGCACTTGCTGGCAGGGAGTGCCGTCAAGTCACTCCCAACGTAGTGTGGGGGTGAAGTTCGGGTGCACTCTAATCTGGCGAACAGGGTTTGATTCCCCGCTTTGCCACTTGAGCTGCGGAGGTTTATCGGATGAACCAGATTAGTTTGTGAACTCCAGCATATGCCAGCTGGGTGACCTTGGACTAGTCACAGTTCTTTGGAGCTCTCTCAGCCCCACCCAGCGGTGGGATTCAGCAGGTTCGCACCACTTCAGCAGAACCAGTTGTTAAAATGCTGCTTGTAGTAACAACAGCCAGTTGTTAAATTATTTGAATCCCACCACCGGAATTGGTTGTTAAATTATTTGAATCCTGCCCCCACCCACCTGTGGGGGGGTCAGAAGGAAAGGAGATCGTAAGCCCCTTTGATCCTCCTACAGGAGAGAAATTCCTGCTCCTCCTCCTCCTCCTCCTCCTCCTCCTCCTCCTCCTCCTCCTTCTTCTTCTTCTTCTTCTTCTTCTTCTTCTTCTTCTTCTTCTTCTGGGCAAGCGATTGGTAGACGTGGTTTGCCATTACTTGCCTCAACATAGCAGCATGCCAACAGAAAAAGGGTCAAAAACTTAACCTCAGTACCAGGGGATAGAATCAAAATATGAAATTGGGCCTTTTAAAATGGAAACTGCTATGTAGCAAACATGCAAATGTGTTTATTCAAATTAAAATCAAAAGATCATAGAAAAAGGCTACATGAATCCTGCTGGGTGGCCTTTTGTCAACTGTAAGGAGTCCCCAAGCAACTTACAGATTCCTTCGCGTCCTTACCCCACAACAGAAACCTTGTGAGGTAGGTGGGCCTGAGAGAGTTCTTCTGAGAGGACTGTGACTGACTTAAGGTTACCCAATAATAATAAATATATATTAAGAAGGTTACTCCAGGGAACAGACACTAATATTACATCATCAGTTGCAAGATTTTTTGTTTACTTGTGTAAATTTAAGAATTTTGAAGAACAATAAAAAATAGGGTGAAGTGACTTTTTAAACAGATACTGAGAAACACCATTATAAGTTTTGGTCACCTTGGCTGCTGAGATACGCAAGAGTATTACTTTAATTGTTATCTTATATTAGCTAAGAAGGTTCTAAGATTGTTTATTTTAAATTGTATTGTAAATGCTTTGGTCAAAGACCGTAAATAAATCTTACTACACACCCCTGACAGCAGGAAAATTGACCCCCCCCCCCCAGATTTCCCCAGATTCTCCTTTTGAAAACAACCCCTTCGGCATGGACTTAAAGGGAGAATCTGAGGTCCCCAGATTAAACATTGAAAGTGATGCTGTTTCAGGGTGGGGGATAATCCACCCCAAAGCAGCATCACTTTCAATGGTGTTTTAACTGGGGACCCAAGATTCTCCCTTTAAGATGGATTTAAAAGGAGAATCTGGGCGCCCTAATTTAAACACCATGGAAGGTGATGCTGTTTGGGGGTGGATTTTAGCATCACAGCAGCCACCCATGGGGGGGGGGGGGGGCGCAAACCTCGGGTTTTGCACCAGGCCCCATTTTCCCTAGCTACTCCTCTACCTGGAGGGGAGGGAGAAGGGACTGCCGCTACCAGCTGGGAGCCCAGCTAGTGGGGGGCGGGGCAGGCATGGCAGGAAGTCTGCAATCTCTGACCTCGGAGAGGTGCTTTTATAAGCACTGAGGCCAGGGGTGGGCTTGGGGAGGCGTGGCCACGCCCCCAGGGGCGGGTAGGTGCGTGGCCTTGCCCCCGAACCCTCCCATAAAAAATCTATACCTATGTCACTGGATGCCAGCTACTGATGCAGGTGAAAGGTCAGGAGAAAATGCTACTGGAACATGGCCATACAACCGGGAAAACCCACAACACCCTAGCTCAAGAAGTGATTTGAAGTTCCGATTACAAAGGTGGTCTTGAGTCAGCCAATGTCACATCCTCTTTTTAAGAACACACGTTTCTCTAAAGGCTTTTGAGAACCAAGAACTGCCAACACATTTCTTTTTTCCCCCTTTAGGTAGCACAGATAATTCTTCCTCCAGCAGTTACAATCACGGAATGAAATTTGATACGCTGCGGTTTAAAAAGAAAACCCCTTGATCAAAGTTCAGATAAATGTCCCAAGGACTCTCTTCCTGCGAAAGCAGTATTGACTTTCCATTCTTGTTCGCTGATTTCCCAAAGGAAAACGCTGTTTGTTTTCTTACTGAAAGGCTTTTGATGTTGCAAGTGCCAAACATTTACCATAAACTTTAAAGGGTGCTTGTTTGCAAACTGGCTTTGAAAAGCATTGAGAAGAAATCCCCGGGAGCAGGCAGAGCTGGGAGGTGCGCTCAGAGAATCTATTAGGGATATGTGCTCAGATGTATCTGATTTGAAAATATACCCCTAAATAGGTTGTTGGTATTTCACTGGTATATTTAGGATTTCGATCGATGTTCGGAAATAGCACAAATACTGCTGTGGTGGTCCTGAATATTCCTGGAAATTTCCGGAGCTGGCATTTGAAAACTCCACATTTGTTTGTTGTTGTGTTATGGGGGTTTTTTTAGTCTTTTGTTTTTTAGTCAAATATGTATAGCCTGTCTTCACCTGGATATCTTTGGATAGAGCAAACTCATCCGTTCTCAGAAGCTAAGTAGGATTGACCCCGGTCATTGTTTGGATGGGAAACCACCAAGGAATACCAGGGTTGCTACGGAGAAACAGGCATCAGCAAATCAACTTTGAACACCTCTTGACTTGAAAACTCTACAGCACAGGTGTCAAATTCGCGGCCCTCCAGATGTTCATGAACTACAATTTCCCATCAGCCCTTTCCAGTATAGCCAATGCTCATGTTGGGAGGGACTGATGGGAATTGTAGTTCATGAACATCTGGAGGGCCGCGAGTTTGACACCCCTGCTCTACAGGGTAGCCAAGAACTAACTACGTCTTAATGGCAGAAACAAATCATAGACTCCAATTTTGCACAAGGATTTTCTAGCTGGATTTTCTGGGGTTTAGAGTTCTAAAAAACTGTCTCTACTGTCTATATGCCATAGGTGTCAAACTCATGGCCCTCCAGATGTTATGGACTACAGTTCCCATCATCCCCTGCCAGAATCATGCTGGCAGGGGGATGATGGGAACTGTAGTCCATAACATCTGGAGGGCCGCAAGTTTGACACCTGTGGTCTATGCACTCTGTCTCAAATGATGGCTGACTGACACAAAGACAATCTGGCTTCATTAACCCTATCAGAGAAACACTCTGTCAGATGAGACTCGGGCCTTGCAGGAGGTGATGGAGCTGTTCCACCAAGAGTTGGGGCAACCACAATATACCATCTAATAGCCTCCCTCTCCTCCGTCTTTCTGTCTCTTCCCCTCCTATTTGCGGCCTAAGAGAATAGGAATTTTATGCTGCTGAGTGCTAGTTGCTGTCAGGTTTTACGATAAATTGTTAATATGGATTCTAATTCTTGTTTTATTGTATTTTTACATTGGTGTATTATTGCATTTGTGTATTGCTGGAAGCCACCCTGAGCCCATAATGAATGAATGAATGAATGAATGAATGAATGAATGAATGAATGAATGAATGAATGAATGAATGAATGAATGAATGAATGAATGAATGAATGAATGTGGTAAAAATATATAGAAGACAAAGAATCATGAGATTGGCCCTTTCCACACAACCAAAATAAAACGTTTTGAGGCAGGAAATAAAATATTTCCTCCGAGAGGTTTTGCAACCCAAAATAATTGCCTGAAAGCATTTTATTTGGAGGTATTCAAAGAGAGACTGGATGGCCATCTGTCAGGAGTGCTTTGATTGTGTGTTCCTTCATGGCAGGGGGTTGGACTAGATGCCCCTGGTGGTCTCTTCCAAATCTATGATTCTATATGCTTCCTCAATTTTGGCAATTCTTTTTTGGAAAACTTGTTCAAAACATTTTCACTTGCTGTGCGGTCTCTTTAAAACATTTCCCACACCTCTCTGCAGTCCCTGGACTTTTTTTCGGCGCCATTTTCTGAGCTTGCTCTGTTGTCTCACGACTCTCGAGTTCATTTTCATCAGGTCTTTTCATGGCGGGGGGGGGGGCAGATATTTTCGAAGCCTTGGTGTGAACAAACAGAAGGAGAGGGGAGATTGAAAATGTTTTGCAAATATTTTGCAAAAGTTTCATTGCCTTGTGTGAAAAGGACCACTGTCTCTCAGAGCTGCCAAATTTACACGATTCCTCCACTCTGTGCCATCTGCATAAAATGTATCTCCCATGTATTGTTGAAAGGGTAGGGTTGCCAACTGTGGCCCCTTCTACATATGCAGAATAATCCGCTTTCAATCCACTTTGCAGCTGGATTTTACTGTGCGGAGTAGCAAAATCTAGTTGCAAACAATTCTGAAAGTGGATTGCAAGTGCATTATTCTGCATGTGCAGAAGTGGTCTGTAAGTTGGAAAATACCTGAAGATTTGGGGCTGGACCCTCGGCAAGGGGAGATTCGGGGAGGGGAGAGACCGCTCTGGTTTATAATATCATAGAGTCCACCGTCCGAAACAGCCTTTTTTCTCCAGGGCAAATGATCCCTGTCATCCAGTTGGAACAGCAGGAGATCTCCAGGCATCATCTGGAGGTTGGTAACCCTATTCCTACACACTTGTACCCCCCCACCCTAGTGAAGGCCCTATGGAAGGCCCTGGATAGTTGTGGCATAACTAATGGTAGAAAGAACTACAGCTGTGGTACAGAATAGTTAAGAGTGCTGAAGGCATACTGAGGAGGCCCATTTTCATATCCCCATTCAAGCATGTTTCCGACTCACAAGCTTACCCATTTTGTGGAGTTATTGTGAGCATAACAGAGACCAAAGGAGATTCATGAGCTCTGTGAGCAACCTAGAAGAAGAGATGGATGTATACCCCCCTTTCTGTCCTGTAGGAGACTCAAAGGGGCTGACAATCTCCTTGCCCTTCCCCCCTCACAACAAACACCCTGTGAGGTAGGTGGGGGTGACAGAGCTCCGAAGAACTGTGACTAGCCCAAGGTCACCCAGCTGGGGTGTGTTGGAGTGCACAGGCTAATCTGAATTCCCCAGATAAGCCTCCACAGCTCAAGTGGCAGAGCAGGGAATCAAACCCGGTTCCTCCAGATTGTGGTAGGCTGAACTTCTGGTTCAGAGGAGATGTGTTAAAGCTTTGCTTCTTTAGAATGGCTTTTCTTCTCTGAGGTAACGGGCGTGTCATGGCGGACATACCTGCCAGCACTGGAACACATGTTACCAGGACCTGCCTCTGAAGATGTCAACCATAGATGTGGGCAAAATTGTTTGGAGCAAAAACTACCAGACCGTGGCCAAACAGCCCAGAAAACCCACAACAGCCAGTTGATTCTGGCAGTGAAAGCCTTTGACGCTACTATTCCGTTGAGTTTGGAGGCTTTTGTTTGTTATTTTAGCAGTTTTAAAGGAAATTTTTCTATCACTCGCTAAAGTAACCCCTGAGGGTTAGTCAGCAGGATTATAAAATGAAGCCATAAACAAACTGACACTCTTTCAGTCAGATCTCTGTTTAATATGCAACGGCTGAAATAGAGAAGTCTTTCAAAGAATACTATAATATTGCAATTAAGTCTCTTACGTGGGGATTGCATGGCTCTCGCCTACTAAAAAGAATGGGGCCTTGTGGGTTTTTCTATTTCTCTACTAGCCTAAAAAAGGTTTGCATACACATGTAGAGGAGGCATTGTTTAATTTTAATAACTTATAAATGTGTTGGTGTCTGTTCATTATTTTTCCTATGTGTTGTTGTTGTTGTTGTTGTTGTTGTTATTGTTGTTGTTGTTTCATTCAATTTGGTATACCGCCCCATCCCCGAAGGGCTCTGGGCAGTGTACAACATCAACATAAAATACAATAACAACAGAGCGAGTAAATAGCAACTAATAAATAATACCAAACATTAAGAACTCAGCCCCATAAACTCTAAAATCATTAATTTAATTTAAAACAGCGATTGCTACATAAAATTGGCGTCCCGCAAACCCTTACTTAAAAATCCTCCTAACAAGGGAAGAGGGAAGAGGGGGGCACAGTGGGTCCCAAAGATGTAAAGGGACCCTCACAGGAGAATGTGGGGGGGGGGGCACAATTCAGCGACTGGTTTCTCCAAAGGCCCAGTGGAACAACTCAGTCTTACAGGCCCTGCGGAAATCGCCGAGATCCCATTGTTGGACTAAATGTGCTCGGTTTACATAGTAGCATGGAAAGAAGGCCCCTAAATGTGTTGAGGAAAAGATCTTTGTCAGCGAAGGGGTTAAGACTAGAAATTAAGGTTGCCAACTCTGGGTTAGGAGATTTTAGGGTTGGATTCTGAAGAGAGTGGGATTTGGGGAGGTGAGAGACCTCAGTGGGGTAGAATGCCATAGAACCGTGGTGGCGAACCTTTGGCACTCCAGAGGTTATACAAGTCTATGCTATACAAGACTATAAGACTATACAGAACTCTTCAGCAAGAACACAGTGAACACACACAGAACTTAGACACTCTGGACTTAGACTCAGAATCAGAACTTAGCATATACATTCTTATACATTCAACCGAATACTTTCCCCCCGCCCCGGCAACAGCTTCTCATTGGTCTATTTTTCAAAGCAGCCATTTTCTCCAGGGTAACCAGTCGCTGTCATCTGAAGATCAGTTGTATAAGCAAGAAATATGCAGGGCACAACTGGAGGTTGGCAACGGATTCCAGCCTCTGGGTGACACCTGAGGATCCCCTGGAATTACAGCTCATCTCCAGAGAAGAAGAAGGGGAGGCAGAGGAGGAGTTGTTGTTGTTTGGATTTCTACCTCACCTTCTCTCCTGTAAGGAGACTCAAGGTGGCTTACAAACTTCTTTCCCTTCCTCTCTCACAGACACCTTGTGAGACAGGTGGAACTGAGAGAGTTTGGAAGAACTATGACTAGCCCAAGGTCACCCAGCAGGAATGTAGGAGTGCAGAAACACATCTGGTTCACCAGATAAGCCTCTGCCACTCAGATGGAGGAGTGGGGAATCAAACCCAGTTCTCCAGATTAGAATCCACCTGCTCGTAACCACCACACCACGCTGGCTCTCAGAGGTTAGCTCCCCTGGAGAAAATAGATGCTTAGGAGAGTGGGCTCGGTGGCATCATACAAAAAAACACTGGCACAAGTCAAGGAGATTAGATACAGATAAACATACATATTCCTTATCCTATGTATTTTGCGATTAAAAGATTAAATACAATTTCAGCTGTTCTCACCAAAGCACTTTCGGAAAGGCAAAAATGGCCGCTGTTTTCATTCTTTGAGTCATGGAAGTTGATGAGCCAGCACGGCGTAGTGATTAAAAGCAGTGGACTCTGATCTGGTGAATTGGATTTGTTTCCCTACTCCTGCACATGAAGCCTGCTGGGTGACCCTCGGGCTAGTCACAGTTCTCTCAGCCCCACCTACATCACAAGGTGTCTGCTGTGGGGAAAAGGAAGAGAAAGGAGTTTGTCAGCTGTTTTGAGACTCCTTACAGGAGATAAAAGCGAGGTGTAAATCCAAACTCGACTTCAAACTTCTATGATTGATTTTATTGTTCTATTGATTGCATCTGTTTGTATTTTATTTGTATTTAATGTATTTTTAAATGTTGTAAGCCTCCCCAAGTCCCTTGTGGGGAGAAGGTAGAAGAAGAAAAGTTTGGATTTACACCTGGTCTTTCTCTCCTGCACTTTTACACCAGCTGATCTTTGATTGTAATAAATATTGCTTGCAGAGTCATCCCTTAGACTGGATGGACTTCCACGAGTTCCATGTGGTTGGCCACTGTGGGAACAGACTGCCCGCCTTGATGGGCCGTAGTCTTCCCTCAAGTAGGGCTGACGGAAGTGCTTAGAATCAAACAAGAGAGAATGCTCTATGATATTCTACAAACATTTTGCTGGAGTAAAGTTTTTAGGTGAATTTCCTGTTTGAAAGTAAGACGAAGGTGCTTTGTCTGCTCCTAAGGAGATATCCCGTAGTTTTGTTAGTACTGTGGTCTGTTGAAGGCCAACTTACGGAGGCGAAGCTTCCACAAGGCGGGGTGGGGATAGGCGCTCTGGGCAGCCACTGTTGGGGTCACCCCCCTCCTTCCCTCCTCGCCCTGCCAGGCCTGGCAGAGGCTGCTGCCAGGAGCCCCTACCCAGCCCTGCCCCACCCCACCAGGGCCAGCAGAGGCCGCTGTGCGTGCCTCTTCCTGGCCCTGCCCAGTGGTGGGATCCAAAAATTTTAGTAACAGGTTCCCATGGTGGTGGGATTCAAACAGTGGCGTAGCGCCAATGGGGCTGGGCGGGGCACAACGGGGGCGTGGCCGGGCATTCCTGGGGCGGGGCATTAATAATTTCTCTGTTACTGTAAAAAACTTTTACTGTAAAAAGAATTTCCTAATTTCCAGCTGGTATCTTTCTGTCCATAATTTAAACTCATTGTAGCAAGTCCTATCGTCTACTGCCAACAGAAACAACTACTTCTCCTCTAATTGACTGCCTGTCAAATACTTAATACTTTCAAATACTTAATTTTGTTTCTAGAAATCAAAAGAAGGATACTTTCCTTAAACAAGGAACTTGACCATATTTCTAAAACATGTTTTTAAAACAGCCCCACAGGGAGAATTATCCCGTTTTCTACCTTCGCTCACCAGCCACATAGGAAACAACAGGACTTTATGATTTTTGGACCTAATGGAATTTCTAACAGAAAAGCAGACCCAATTAGTAACCCCCTCTCGGCACACACAAATAATTAGTAACCCACTCTCGGGAACTGGCGAGAACCTGCTGGATCCCACTTCTGGCCCTGCCCCACCAGGCCCCGCCAATGGCTAAGGTAAATGTGGCGTGGGGGCGGGGCACAGAAAACTCTGCCCCGGGCTCCATTTTCCCTAGCTACGCCCCTGCCAACTTCCAAGAGATCTTTGCTGAAGCAGCTGAGATGGCTGCAGTAGAAACCACAGAGCACGCGCTCCTACACTGTGATTTCTACCGAGGCATCTGAATTTGATACATCTCTCTGACATTGCTTGAATATCGAGGCAAAACTGACCATTTACTGCTTCTTGATGATAGACCCAGTGAAATCACACACAACTAGACAACTAGACATAAGAACAGTTTTTTCCCGAATGCCATCACTCTGTTAAACAAATAATTCCCTCGATAATGTTAAACTATTTATTATGTACTTATTATATAATTACTGCACTACTTTTTTCATCATTCCTATTACCCATCTCCTCCCACTTATGACTGTATGACTATAGCCTGTGCTGACATTTTATTTTATTTTATTTTATGATTTTATTTTATGATTTTACATTTTATGTTTTCATTACTACTGATTGTTTCCTGATTGCTTACTAGACCTATATGACAATCATTAAGTGCTGTACCTTATGATTCTTGACAAATGTATTTTTCTTTTATGTACACTGAGAGCATATGCACCGGAGACAAATTCCTTGTGTGTCCAATCACACTTGGCCAATAAAGATTCTATTCTATTCTATTCTATTCAAAGAAACAAGCTTCGGTGTGATCGCTTGTTTAATCAGATGGAGAAACGTGGGCTCGATTCAACAAATAATTTTGTTATCCCGTTTATTTTACTATAATTGCGATATTTTAAAATTTAAATGAACTATTGTTGGATGATCGTTAATCTCGTTCAACTGATTTCCCTTTTTTGCGGGGTGGGTGGAGAAGTTGATTTTTGATCATAATGAAAACGGATACAGATGGGCCGTAGTCAGATCCAACAGGGCTTTTCTTACATTCCTATGTTTATTTTAAGGAGCGTTCTTTCTGCTCAGGTTGGGAGAAGGTGTCAAACTTTGCTTACAGTTCTGAGAATCATTTTCTTCCCTAATCTGCCCCCCACCCCACCCCAGATTTAAATCTGCCACACCTCTCCACTTCCACTCGTCTCATGTTAGCTGTGAACATTCAGTCAGTTTCTCTCCTCTGCAAGTGCTGGAAAGGTGATATTTACACCTTTGCCCTCCCTCCTGGTGTGGTTATTGCCCAAGGCAGATGAATCTATTAAGGTGGAGAGTTTAGTTATTTGCTTCCCTGTTTAATAGCCCAATAGCTTGTAACGTCAAACAGGGAGATCAGGAGGGTGGGCGGAGGGATGGAGATATCAGGGGGGCGGGAGGGAAAAATGAACTGGTTCTGCTCCTGTGGTATTTGCACAGTAGCGGGCTCACCCCAGGATTTCTGAAAAAAATTGCCAAGTTGGTGATTTTTGAATACTCTGGGAAGAGGGAAATATTGCAGGGCAAACCCGCTTAAGAACCGGGAAACTCTGCAAACCTCTTGTACGGAACAGGGTATTTCTCTTGCTCAACCCAGGATATTCGGACCATGCAGAAATGGCCAAAGATAAAAAAAAATTTAAACTGTGATTGGCGTGATCATTTGAATGGCTAATAGAAATCTTTTAAACTGGGATCTGAAACGATGGTTTGAAGTTAGTTTTATTGATTGCACTTAGTTTTAAAAAATTGGTTTTGAATGTATTTAGGTATCTATACGGTCTCTGATCTGGATAGGCCAGGCTAGACTGATCTTGGCATATTTCAGAAGCTAGGTAGGGTTGGCCGTGGCTCATACCTGGAGGAGAGATTGCCAAGAAAGACCAGAGTTGCTATGCAGAGGTAGGCAATAGCAAACCACCTCTCTGAATGTATTGTCGGAGGCTTTCACGGCCAGATTCAACTGGTTCTGGTGGGTTTTCCGGGCTGTGTGGCCGTGGTCTGGTGGATCTTGTTCCTAACATTTTGCCTGCATCTGTGGCTGGCATCTCCAGAGGGGTATCACGCAGAGAAGTCTGTTATACACTGTATCCAGATTTCTCTTATAACAGACTTCTCTCTGTGCTACACCTCTGAAGATGCCAGCCACAGGCTCTGCAGGCACGTCCAGGATCAAGATCACTGAATTCGGCAATAACCCACCAGAACCTCTGTGACTGTCTCTTGCCTTGAAAATCCTACTGAGTTGCCACAAGTCACTTGTTACTCTAAACCAGGGGTTTTCAAACTATGGCCCTCCAGATGGACTACAATTCCCATCAACCCCAGCCAGCATGGCCAAGTGGTAGGACTTATGGGAATTGTAGTCTATGAACATCTGGAGGGCCATAGTTTGAAGACCCCTGCTCTAAACCCACATCGTTGTTCTCCCAAAAGCTGCTGACAACATCATGTTCCTCTTTTATCCTTACAACGACCCTGTGAGGAAAGTTAGTCTGCATTAGAGACCATTTCCACACAAACCAAATAAAATGTTTTGAAGCAGGAAATAAAACATTTTCTCCATGGGGTTTCAGAATGGTTTTTAGCCCAAAAGATTTTATTTCCATCTTGAAGGCGTTTTCTTTGAAGACTGTTCCCTAGCGATACTTTCGTGAAAATTGTTTTCTGGAAGTGGTTCTTTTGTGGAAGTGTTCTAGCTTGCTGTGCGGATTTCTTTAAAATGTTTCCCATGCTGCTCTGCAGTTCTCAAACTTCACCGTTGGCACTGTTTTCTGATCTTGCGCCGCCTGTCTCACACTGTATATAAGTCAGATTTCGTGGAGGGTCATGTCTACATAGCTATATAGACACGATCCCTAGAGAATCGCAGCACAAGACTTTGAAGCTTCGTAGCCATCAATCTGAGAATTTTGAAAAATGGAAAGACCACAAAATAGTGGCCGGGAAGCATTTTTGAGGGAATGAATGCAGACAAACAGCAGTATTTGAAAATGTTTTGAAAACATTTGCAAAACGTTTTCAGGGGCTTGTGTGGAAAGGGCCAGAGAGATTAAACTAGCCAGTGTCTCCAGCAGAGGGAGATTCCTGCCCAGGTTTTCCAGTTTCTAGTTCATTTGGTGTTTTTTTTAAAAACCAAACCCTAACCCATGGCTTGAAGAAATTCAGCTACCCTCAATCTCGGACCTTCTGTGGATGGACTTTGCTTGTTACATGCAGATTTTGATGTCTTGCAATAGCATATCATATACTTGATGTGTTGCTGTTGTAGATCATAGTGGCATTCACTGGAGGTGTAACTGAGGATTTAAGTTACTTATCATGAGAAGTCTGTTGGCAGAAAATGCCAAGATCAGCAAGATCCGAGAACCGCCTTTCAGAATCTGGCTAAATACACTTTGTCAGCTTTTAAGCTTAGGAATTCCAACTTTTGAAATGTAAATAGTTCCTTCTGTGAATCTTCTTTCCTTTGGAATTATTTCTTCTCCTGTTTCTCATAGATGAGCAGAAGGCCATTGCTTTCACATCCTGCACGTGAGCTCCCAAAGGCACCTGGTGGGCCACTGCGAGTAGCAGAGTGCTGGACTAGATGGACTCTGGTCTGATCCAGCTGGCGTGTTCTTATGTTCTTATGAGCAAGCAAGGTCCTTTTCCTCTCCTTTCCACTCAGGGTTCATCTACAGATGGCCATCCAGCCTCTCTTTAAAGACCTCCAAAGAAGGAGACTCCACCACACTCTGAGGTAGTGGATTCCACTGTCGAACAGCCCTTACTGTCAGGAAGTTTTTCCTGATTGGGTAGAATCTCTTTTCCTTCACCTTGAACCCATGACTCCTGTTCCTAGCCACTGGAGCAGCAGAAAACAAGCTTTCTCCCTCACCAACATGACATCCCTTCAAATATCTAAACATGGCTATCATGCCACCTCTTAACCTTCTCTTCACCAAACTAAACATACCCAGCTCCCTAAGTCTCTCTTTCTAGGGTGTAGATTCCAGACCTTTTACCATTTTGGTTGCCCTCCTCTGGCCCCTTTCCATCTTGTCAATAACCTTCTTGAATTGCGGTGCCCAGAACTGTACACAATATTCCAGGTGAGGTCTAACCAATGCAGAATAGAGAGGTACAATTACATCTCTCGATCTTGAGGGAGGCAGCTGCATTGTGTTAACAGGAGACCCCTTACTTGCTAGCAGACATGGAGTTTCTTATGTGCGTGCTTTTGATGAAAATCAGCAGTTTTTCCTCTCTCCGTGAGAGTGTTGCTTTGGATTGTTTGACCTAAGAGAAACAGAGCGAGCTGTTTTTAATGGGTTTGGGATGAGAAAGAAAAACAACACACGCAAACACAATATAGCCTCAGAATTTGTCTGGCTCCGTTCCCTGGTGGCTGTTTTTTGTTTAGAATCTTTTAATTCCCCTAGTAGCATGTATGTGTGTGTGTTTATAAGTGTTTTCTTTGGGGAGCGGATAACTTTGCTTTACCGAGGACAGCAATTGGAAGAATCCTCCGGCCCTTTACACCTTTTCTTCTTTCAACTATGCACAAGAGAAGGGCTGCTTTGATGTGCATTTATTCTTTTGGTTTTTTGCGATCCATTGCCAGGGTATTGCTTGAAGTCCTTTTTGAAAAGAATAGGGATGAGTAAATCTAGCCAAAGAGAACAGGTGTAATGTAATGGTTAAAGCCCCTTCCGCACTAGCAGAATAATGCACTTTCAATCCACTTTCACAATTGTTTTCAAGTGGACTTTGCTATTCCGCACAGTGAAATCCAGCTGCAAAGTGCATTGAAAGTGGATTGAAAAAGTGCATTATTCAGCAGGTGCGGAAGGGTCCTAAGAGTGGAAGAGTCTCATTTGAGGAGCCAGGTGTCAGGCTCTCGAACGTGGAAATAACAGAGACCGTAGGAAAGTCCTAAAGCAGTTTATTTCTAACAACGCGCAGAGTAACAATAGAAAGCTGAATCTAAGCTCTCCAGCTTAGATCCAGAGATTATATCCTTCAACCCCCCACCCATTTGTCCCACACCAAATGTGCCTTTCAAATTCTACAACATTTGCACTACAGAGCTCCAAAGAACCTGGGAACCGTTCGCACCTTCTTGCAGGAGATCTGGCGCCAGGGAGTTGCCAGGAAGTTGCCTTGCCTTGAAAACCCTACGGGATCACCGGAAGTCAGCGGTGACTGGACAGCACTTCCCTCTACCACCAAACCTACCCAAAAGCTGGGCAAGGCTTCTAGCAAGAACTGGGCCTGGTGATTTGGTGAGGGTCTCTTTATAGGATGGAAAATGTCCAAGAGAACCATGACTGGCCCAAGGTCACCCAGCAGGCTTCGTGTGAAGGAGTGGGGAAACAAATCCAGTTCGCCAGATAAGAGTCCACCGCTCACGTGAAGGAGTGGGGAATCAAACCCGGTTCTCCAGATCAGAGTCTGATGCTCTTAACCACTATCCCATGCTATCTTAAGACCCATTGCCCAGTGGTGGGATCCAAAAATTTTAGTAACAGGTTCCCATGGTGGTGGGATTCAAACAGTGACATAGCGCCAATGGGGCTGGGCAGGGAATACGGTGGGGGGCAGTGGCCAGGAATTCAGAGGGTGGGGCATTAATAGCTTCTCTGTTACAGTAAAAAACTCTTTACTGTAAAAAAAAAAGTTCCTAATTTCCAGCTGAGTATCTTTCTCTGTCCATAATTTAAAATCATTATAGCAAGTCCTGTCGTCTACCTTGCCAACAGAATAGCGACTTCTATCCTAATGGTGACTGTCTGTCAAATACCCAATACTTTCAAATACTTAATTTTGTTTCTAGAAATCCAAAGAAAGGATACTTTCCTTCAACAAAGGTACTTTACCATATTTCTAAAAACATGTTTTTTAAAACAGCCCAACAAGGAGAATTATCCCGTTTTCCTATACAGCTAACCAGCCACATAGGAAACAACAAGGACTTAAGTGATTTTGGGACCTAATGGAATTTCTAACGGAAAAGCAGACCCAATTAGTAACCCCCTCTCGGCACACACAAATAATTAGTAACCCACTCTCGGGAACCTGTGAGAACCTGCTGGATCCCACCTCTGCCATTGCCGCCTTCAACCAAAGGCCTGGTTGGCAAACCACCTTTGAGCACCCCTCACCTTGAAAACCCAATGTCAGTTGTGTCTTGCACGTCATTCACCACCATGTGTCTAATGCAGGGGTCTGCAACCTGCGGCTCTCCAGATGTTCATGGACTACAATTCCCATCAGCCCCTGCCAGCATGGCCAATTGGGCGCACTAGCAGGGGCTGATGGGAATTATAGCCCATAAACATCTGGAGAGCCACAGATTGCAGACCCCTGGTCTAATGCCAGTTCAGGGTTGTTTTTTAAAGTTATAATAATGCATTCAAAAAAGCAGTGGCATGCGTGGGTAGAAACTGAAGGTCGTGCCACGTTGTTATAGTTTGGTTTCACACATATCCTTTATTGTTGTTGTTTAAAAAAATAGATGCTTTGATCATTGAGCTTCTAACAAGTTTCTGGTTATTCAGCATCTGAGAAGGCGTTTTGGAAAGAGAGGAGAGGGACGATGCGATTGGGGGGGGGGAATTACTTGCCCTCCCTTTTCGGCTCCCCATTTCTGCATTTTGCGGTTCCCTTTGCAATGAATCAGCCAGTTGTTACAGCCTCTTCTGTGTGAGTGGAGTCAGTAAATTGTAAGTAAATTCGATGCTGCACTCCTGTTTCTCAGTCAGAGGACCAGTTTCCCCTCTCCTCCTCTGCATTGGGTGGCAAGGACAGAAAAAGGAGTCAGAAAAAGTGTTGGCTCCTTCTTGTTGGGCCTGCATGGTGTGGTGGTGAAGAGCAGGTGGACTCTAATCTTGAGCCGAACGGGTTTTGATTCCCCCACTCCCTCCCACATAGAGTGGCCGGACTCTTGTTGCCCCAGTGAGGCTGGATTTGTTCCCCTCCTACATTCCTGCAGGGTGACCCTGGGCCAGTCACAGTTCTCTCTGAACTCTCTCAACCCCACCTACATGTGGGGAGAGGAAGGGAAAGGAGCTTGTAAGCCCCCTTGAGGTAAGCCCCCTTGAGGTGGGGTATAAATCCAAACTCTTCTTCTAGTCAATTTTTTCAGCAATAAACAATGCAGGTGTGAACTTCCTTTACTCTAGGGCAGTGGTGGCGAACCTATGGCACGGGTGTCAGAGGTGGCACTCAGGAAGAACCCTCTCAAGTGTGGAAACAAGCTCAAACAGAGTGCACCCCTCCACATCTAGAGCTGGTCTAGGGCCACTGGAGCTCGATTGTGCCAGCATTAAACCTAGGAGCCTAGTTTTTTTTGGGAAAGCAGTGTAGGTAACCCTGTTAAGGTGCTCTTAGGCCGCACTGATTTTCATGCTTGAAGAACTAAAGTGTGATCCTTTACCTGTGGTAGTAACCTTGCGGTTTGGCTGTGCAACTTGAAGCTTGCTTCCTGAAAGTAAGAAAATCCCTCTTGGGGTCGAAGTGATTCACCAGTTACTTGGAAGAGTTCGCGGTTGCTAGCTTCAAAAGCAAAAGCCACCGACTACCACCAGAAAGCTTGCTCACTGAGTAGCACTAGCAGCCTCAGAGCCAACTGTTTTCTAAACCAAAACCTCAGTGTTCAGGTTAAATTGCCGTGTTGGCGCTTTGCAATAAGTAAGTGGGTTTTGGGTTGCAATTTGGGCACTCGGTCTCGAAAAGGTTCTCCATCACTGCTCTAGGGTTTCTAATCTCCAGGTGGGCTTGGAGATTCCCTAACTCTCCACTGATCTCCAAACTACAGAAATCAAGGGAAAGGCAGCTTTGGAGGGCAAACTCTATGGTGTTATACATGGCTGAGGTCTCTATGCAGGGTCCAGTCTCAAATCTCCAGACATTTCCTAGCCCAGAGATTGCAACACTACTTAGAATCATAGAATTGGAAGAGACCCCAAGGGCCATCAAGTCCAACCCCCTGCAATGCAGGAACACATAATCAAAGCACTCCCAACATATGCTAGTCCAGCCTTTGTTTAAAAACCTCCAAAGAAGGAGACTCCACCACTCTCCGAGGCAATGAATTCCACTGTTGGTCTATAAGGGTCATGCTGGTCTATATGGATCTTTCCCTCCTAATTTGGTGTCATCTGCAAATCTGATTAGCATGCCCTCTATTCCATCATCCAAATTATGGATAAAAAGATTGAATAGCACTGGGCCCAGGACAGAACCCCGTGGCACCCCACTAGTTACTTCTCTCCAGTATGACGATGAGCCATTGGTGAGCACCCTTTGGTTTCAGTCAGTCAACCAATTATACATCCATCTAACAGTAACATTATCTGGCACACATTTTACTAGCTGGGATAGGAAAACCATCAGCAATGCATTGGACCTTTACGCTTTGTCCCTGCATTTTCTTATCATGTATAACGTCCCTAGATTAGATCATATTTTTTGATCCAGTCTTGTCTTTTCATCAGTAGTTGGGCGTGATTCATCATCCACTCTGATGGACTGATTTCTCTTGATCTTTGTAACACTCTCTCCTCCCCTGTTTCTGCAATACTCTGTCTCAGTGCAGACATCACACAAAACCACAGTGAGTTCTAGCTACAGGAAGTCTGTACAACCAGATCTGGCTGGTTTTGTTTCTGTCTTTCTGTTGCCCTGGAGTTTCGCTCCACACAGGGCCATGGAAACAGATATGTGGGCGTTAGGAATTTCTCTCCCAAGCTGGCCCTAGACAAATCTGAAAGTGACTCTGACTGTTCTGTTGTGGAGCTTCTGATAAACAACACAGATGTTGGAAAAAGTAGCAAAATTTCTTTTACAAGTGACAGAACTTTCTAAGTAATGTATACTGCTATATACAGTCTTCCTCTCTGCGTTTCGAATGTGCTCTTGATTTGTATTTCAAAAATGTCTGGCAATGCTCTAGAACCTATTTTTTAAATGCCAAATAAAGGTGGTGGTGGTGGTGGTGGTGGTTGAGAGAAACAGATCTGAGCCCTTCGGGGATAGGGCAGTATATTAAATTCAATTAACAATAATAATAATGATAATGAAAATCATAATGATCATAATGATCATAATGATCATAATCATAATCTTCCTGTGACATGCCTCTGAAGATGCCAGCCATAGATGTGGGCAAAATGTTAGGGGCTTAAACTTACCAGACCACAGCTGCCCACCCCGGAAAACCCACAACAGCCAGTATCAGGCCCGTTCCGCACATGCAGAATAATGCACTTTCAATCCACTTTCACAATGGTTTCCTAGTGGATTTTGCTATTCCATACAGTAAAATGCAGCCGCAAAGTGCATTGAAAGTGGATTGAAAGTGCATTATTCTGAGTGTGCGGAAGGGGCCTCACTCTGTGGTTGGCCACTGTATGAGACAGAGCGCTGTACCGGATGGATCACATTGTAATTTACAGGAAACAGTCATCACAAGGAAGCAAAATGCCAGGGATATACAGACAATTGATTCAGGTTGCTCAAGTGAGAAGCCAAATCAAATTAGGGATTGAGGGGCTGAACCAACAAGGAGGAGAAATCCGACAGCTTCTCCAGTTCTTCAGCCAGCCTACACTTCTGAATACAACTATGACACAGGAGCCGAACTCTCCAAAGGTCTCCTGCAGGAGCAGCAGTGGCGTAGTGGCTAAGAGCAGGTGCACTCTGATCTGGAGGAACCGGGTTTGATTCCCAGCTCTGCCGCCTGAGCTGTGGAGGCTTCTCACAGGGGTGATTCCAACTGTGCACTCCCACACATAGCTGGGTGACCTTGGGCTAGTCACAGCTTCGGAGCTCTCTCAGCCCCACCCCCCTCAGAGGGTGTTTGTTGTGAGGGGAAAGGGCAGAAATTATCAATACTGAGTCTCCTGCAGGAGAGAAAGAGGGATATAAATCCAAACTCTTTTTCTTCTTCTTCTTCTGTCAGGGACCCGTTTGGTAGCTTATTTAACCGAATGATTAATCCAGGCCTGGAAGCACTTCTAATGAGAGGGGCCGGTTGTGGTGTACATCTTAAAATAAAATAAAAAAAAATTGTCACCCCATTTGCTGACTGAGAAGTGTCAAATGTCGCACTGTGGCATTCGCACTCCCGGTCCTTCCTCCCAAAGTGTGCTTGATTATGATGAATTGCTTTGCTTCTAATCAGAGATGGTTAAATATAGGCAAATCACACACGTTTTAATGTTCTTTTTCATTACGGCTGGAAAACTTCAGATTATTTTAAGAGCCTTTTTGGGGAGGAAAAAAAACCTCCTTTCTTTTCTAGCGAAGATGAGAGACTTAGGGAGCTGGGCATGTTTAGTTTGGTGAAGAGAATGTTAAGAGGTGAAATGCAGGGGTGTAACCCATGTCCCTGGGCGCACATAGACCTGGGTACCGCCACCAGCTCCAAGCAATAGACCTGGACTCTGGCGGTAGTTCCAAGCATCAGTGGTGGAGCTACAAGGGGAAAGGGGGTGTGCCATGCACTGGGGGCACGCCTGGGGGCACATGGAAAAGTACTTGGGCCCTTCCACTACCCACCCCGTGGCCCTGCCAGTGCCCCATAGAGTGGTGGGATTAGACGAGTTGCACCATTTCAGCAGAACTGGTTATCAAAATGGTGCTTGTGAACAACCAGTTGTTAAATTATTTGAACCCCACCACCAGAATTGGTTGTTAAATTATTTGAATCCCATCACTGCCCCCCATCCCCCGTTTCACACTTACCTTAGTTCCTTTCCTTTTCCTAGAACTTTTTCAGGCTGAAAAAAAGGCCTGTTCACAGTACAGGCTAAAAACAGCCTGAGGAACTACAGTTCCCAGGAGACCTTGGGACTCACAAGTATAGTTCCCATAAGACCGTTATTAAGCCTGAACTGTGAATAGGCGCTTCAGTCTAGATTCTAGGAAAAAGAAAAGAACAAGGTAAGTGAGAAAGCTTGAAGAGGGACACCATGGGAAGGGGGGGGGGGGGGGGCATGAGAGTGAGGAAAATATAGACTAAGCATTGAGCAGTTTGGCTAACTATGCCTCTGCCGAGCAGTAGACCTGGACGAGCTCCAGGCAGTAGACCTGGCCTCTGGGAGGTAGACCTGGGTGCCTGCAAGGGGGGGGATTAAGATTTTGTCTCCAGGCTCCATTTTTCCTAGAGACATCTCTGGTGACATGATAGCTGTGTTTAGATATTTTAAGGGATGTCATGTTGGTGAGGGAGCCTCACTTGTGGCAATTTTGAACTTGTGGAGGCAAATTTGACTTTGACTGTAAACTACATTGGGTGTCATTTATGGTGGCCAACTCTGGGTTTGGAAATTCCTCGAGCTATTTGGGGGTGGACCCTAGAAAAGGTAGAGCTTGCGGGGGAGAGAGACTTGAATCGGGGCTCCAAAGGAGCCATTTTTTTTCCAGGGGAGCTGATCTCTGTAGTCTGGGGATCAGTTGTAATTTTGAGAGATCTCCGAGGGCCACCTGGAAGTTGGCAACCTGATACCCGTTGAGATCTTATTGAAGCTGTGACCACTTTCCACCAGTATCAGGGCCTGTTGGTCATTTCCCACTGCCACTTAGGCAGTGGAAGAAAAGAAAGAAAGAAAGAAAGAAAGAAAGAAAGAAAGAAAGAAAGAAAGAAAGAAAGAAAGAAAGAAAGAAAGAAAGAAAGAAAGAAAGAAAGAAAGAAAGAAACCTGGTACGACAACAGGATAACATCATTTACAGGAAGACAAAGTAATGTCATTCCTCTCTAGGAATCACTGGAAACTCTATGGTTTTAGGGAACCAATATAACCTCCCCGAAGCACCTTTATATCTACTTTTTCTGCTAATTCGCCAGCTGCTTCGCAGGTCTCAAATGTACCCAAACCCTGGCCCAAAATTAAGTACTTTAACTTCTTGAACTCTTTCTTCGCTTCTCTGTGGGTTTAAAATGTTTCCTGAAGAATCAGGGGCAATATACCTGTGTGGTTGTTAGAACTGCAGACCCATGAAACGGCAGGCACTGAAGCAATAGGAAATCCCTGAGTATCCATGCGAGCAGCTTGCAGATTCATAGGATTTGTTAATTTGTTAAGTGGGGAATAAAACTGTACTTGACCTGAATTTCAAGAGAAGTCATTTCCTTCTTCACAAGTCCCTGCAAAACACTGGCTGGGACCAAGGTGCTGAAGCATAAAATATTAAAGGAGACCATTAAAAATAATCACATTTTCCCTTCAGTGTGAAACTTAAACACTCGAATGTCCCAGCATTCATTTCTGACCATCACCTGATCTTCTCCTTTGAGAAGTGTGAAATCTTTTAACTTTATGGCCAGGAATTTTTTTTTTAATCTACAAACCATTATGTGGAAAACTATTCGACCTTTATGTCGAGATTGCTGTAAGAATAAAACTTCTCCTTTTTGGTTTCCCAAGCCTGGAAAAGGGAGGTACATTTCGAGAGCTGGCAGGAGGGCGCATTACCCCATATGCCCCTACTCGGCCTCTGCGTTGAGCAGAGGCCAATTTGCTGGTGGTTCCTGGCCCCTCAGTAGTCATGCGGCTGGCCTCCCACACGGGCCAGGACCTTTGGCCCTGGCCCGGCCTCTGGTGGAACACTCTTCCCTCCAGCTGTCCGGGCCCTGCAGGGATCTTGGTGAGTTCCACTTGGGAGGCCTGTAAGATTCCAGTTGTTCCTTGAGACGCTGGAGTGTCCAGTGGCATGAGTGTCGCCCCTTACACAGTTATTTTACCATCTTATACTACCACTTAGAGGAGTCCAGCCGTTCCCTCTTTTAGGGAGGCCTTTAAATAAATTGAGTTTTGGGACGCCTGATATTTTGCACTGACCCGGCTGTTTTTAATGGATTTTGTGGTTTTAGCAAAATGTACTGGTGGTGTTGCAGTGATATAATATTGTACACATGTGTGGAATATTGTTGTGCACCACCCAGAGCCCTTCGGGGATGGGGCGGTCTACAAATCCAAACAATCAATCAATCAATCAATCAATCAATCAATCAATCAATCAATAGTTAAAATGGAATTTTTATGCCACATGTCAAGTCACATGAAGACGAGGCCATCTTCTGTTTTCAAATTAACTCTCCGATTAACACTGAGAGTCAATAAAGAACTCCTGAGCACTCACAGGAATTTTGCTCTGGCATTTTTGGTGGCTTGGAGGCAGGGGCGTAGCAGCAATGGGGACATCTGGGGCAGCTCGCGTGGGCACCGCCATTGCAGTCACGTGTCAAGGGCGGGACTGGGGCTGGGTCTGTTTTGGGGGTGAGGTATTTCGGGGGCGGGGCATGTTGGGGGTGGAGGGCGCGCAGGCAGTTCATGCCCTGGGCGCAGCTCCCCCTCCCTTCGTCGCTGCTTGGAGGTGGTCTTTCAATGAACAGTGTTGCGTGGTGAGGAAGGGAAAGGAGCTCGTAAGCTGCCGTGAGTCTCCTCACAGAAGAGAAAGGGGGTATAAATCCAAGCTCTTTTTCTTCCTCCTCAAAAAGTAGAACCAATAATTTGCAAGAATGTGATCTCTCTTCTGTAAGACCTAACCTGAAGTGCCTCTTCGTATGTAAATAATATCGTGGGCTTAATTTTCCACACTGTACCTGAAAGGGAGGCTTTTTTGCCAAGTGGTTTTTTGTGTAGTACAGTGTCATCGAATAATACAAAAAACTCACTTGACAAGGTCAAGCCAGCTCACAGATGAAAGAAGAGGAGCAGAGTTTGAATCCTGACAGCATTTCGGATGGCCCAGCGCTTATCCGGTTGCACCGTTACGGTGGCTCTCTCCTGATGATTAAAGCAGCAATTTTCTTCAATCTTTCCAACAGGTAGCTTTGCAGAAAATGGCTCCGCCTCTCTCATTTCTGGTCAGCAGGCGGAGTTCTGCCTGATTTCTACACGAAGCTGGCACTTATGTGAATGTGAATAATGAACACATTATTGTGTTCTTTCAGTGACTGCGCCGGGGGGGGGGGAGTGTAAATGCCACCTTTCTCATGTGCGGGAAACTATGATCAACTGACTGATACTGTCAAAGCATTTCACAGCAATACTCTTAGATATTTCAGTATGCCCCTAAGTGACGATTGGAATATTTACAACATAGTCATGACAAAATGGCCAGCTTAGTTAGCCTTTCTTGGTGGTTCTAAAGAGCATTAACCACGATTCCTCGAGGCGATTAGAGGGAGTCAAGAGGAAACCAATTAGGTGAGTGAGTGGAAAACTGTGATCCAGTTACAACCAATTTATGGTGACCCTGTAGGGGGTTGATGGCAAGAGACTAACAGAGGTTGTTTGCCACTGCCTAACTCTTTGTAGCAGAGGCATAGGGGGAGAAAATGGCAGCCGGACAACACCTGCTTTGCCCCCATCCACCCCCCACTTCCCACACACCCCTGCGCCACACTTATATTAGCTGGCAGGAGCCCCTCGGCCCAACCCTGCCAGGCTGCTCTTTCAGCTGGCAGAGCCTCCGCCAAGAGGCCCCAAGCAGTGACCCAACCAGGCTTTACCAGCTGAAAGAGCACCCTGGCGAGGCAGGCCCAAGGGGAGGGATGTGGGGGCAGTTCTCTGCCCCCCCCCCCACGTGACCAGCTTGCATGCACCTGGGGGCATGTAACCAGTGGTGGGATCCAAAAATGTTAGTAACAGGTTCCCATGGTGGTGGGATTCAAACTGTGGCGTAGGGCCAGTGGGGCTGGGTGGGGGCCTTGCGCCAGAGGCGTGGCCAGGACATTCTAGAGGGCAGGGGGCATTCCTGGGGCCGGGAAGCAGATGCATGCAGAGCGCCAGGCTGCCTGCATAGCAGCTGGTGCACCTCACCTGCTAGACTGCTTCAGAGGTTCTGCTGGCGCTACTGCTGAGGAAGGGAGGAGGCGTAACTAAGGCAAAAAATCACGTGGCAAAATCACCAATTGGTAACCCCCCACTCGGCACACATGGAAATAATTCAGTAACACTCCCTCTCGAGAACCTGTGAGAACCTGCTGGATCCCACCTCTGCATGTAACCCCACATGTTGCCATGAGCGCTCCGCCTCTGCTTTGCAGCAACCCTGAACTTCCTTGATGGTTTCCTATCCAAGGACTAAGCAGGATCATCTGGGCTTGCCTTCTGAGGCATGGTGAGATTGAGCTAGCCTGGGTATTTGGGCCCAGCCCTTCCCATTCAATCTTACAAATTCCTTCCCTTCCTCTCCCGACACCTTGTGAGGCAAGTGGAGCTGAGAAAGTTCCAAAGAACTGTGACTGACCCAAGGTCACCCAACAGGCTTCATGTGTAGGAGCAGGGAAACAAATGTAGTTTACTGGATAAGAGTCCACTGTTCATGTAGAGGACTGGGGAAGCAAACCTGGTTCTCTAGATTAGAATCCGCTGCTCTTGACCACTACACCATGCAAGCTGTCATACATAACATACTACATGATCCATACACTATAGTTAAAGATGTGCTGTCAGAGGCTTTCGTGACCAGAACCGACTGGGTATTGTGGGTTTTCCTAGGAGCAAAAACTACCAGACCCTGGCCACACAACCCTGAAATCCCACAACACCCGGTATAATTAATGTTCACGTTCCATTTGGCATCCTTAACATTAAACAACAGTGATGGAGCTAAGCAGTCAGGTAGGGCAGCGGCAGAGAAAGCGATGGGAAGGCAGAACCAAAAAAATACCGAAAACTGGGATGTTGTGTGGTTTCCGGGCTGCATGGCCGTGTTCTAGTTGCATTTTCTCCTGACGTTACACCTGCATCTGTGGCTGGCATCTTCAGAGGATCTTCAGCCACAGATGCAGGAATAACGATCGGAGAAACAAACCAGACAACCATTACCGCCTGGAAACTCACACAGCGATCCCACGTGAAAGCCTTCAACGGCTGCAGTAACCTTCAACAGCACCCAAAAGCGATCAAGAAGAAAGAGCTTCGGAGGAGGGGGACCCACAAGTGATCCCTGGCCCAAAATGAGTCAGGCTGGCCTACCGGCGAGGGCAGGGGCCTTTTCAGCCCTGGCCCCTACCTGATGGAACAAGGCTCCCCTAGGGGAGATCAGGGCCCTGCGGAGACGTGCAGAGTTTCCTGCAGGGGCCTGCAAGGCTGAGACCTGTTCCATGGAGCCAGGCTTTGTAGCCAGCCTGGTTAAAAAGACATCTACCATGACATCTGGCCTCCCGTGGAGCACGGGGAGGGCTGGCGAAGGTAATAGCCAGGCGCCCGTCCATTTTTTAATAGGTTCTGTTTTTTGTGTAATTGGTATTTAAATTATGTTTTTTAATGTATGTTTTTAACCTTGTTGTGAAGACAGCCCTGAGCCCTCTCAGGGGAGAGCGATTATATAAAACTAATAATAAACAAACAAACAAACAAACAAACAAATAAATAAATAAATAAATAGTACACAGCAGAGCAGTGAGGTCACCTTTTGGGAGACCTTTCCACTTCGCCCCTCTCAGAGACCGACGGCTGGCTTTCCCCTTCAAATGCAAATGCCACAAGAGCAGCCTCCACAATACCAATATAAGCAATATCAATATTCCCTTGAAAGGGTAATATCGATCTTTCCTTTTGACTTTTGCGATCTTGCCTTTTGAGCCACTGCGGGGGGCCGGCGGGTGAGTGAGCGATGCGTGACATACAGTGGGGAAGCGGATCTTAATGTTTGAACAGAGGAAATGCCAGAGCCAGCGGTGTAAAGGGAGCAGCGCGGGCCAAGAAAAAGCACTTCATGCATAATAGGCCGAAGTCTGTTTACTTGACATTTCGCACCGTTGGGTGGAAGATGTTGCTGGCTGCCGCCGATTTTTTGGTGCATTTATTATTTTCAAAGAGAAACTTGCAGTAACTAATTTAAGAGAGATACCGTTCCAAGGCACCTACTCTTCTGCAGGGTGGTTACTCATTAATGGAGTCCAAGAAGCGTGAGCAGACTGTTAGTTACTGGACACAACCCACTGCTCTTGATAGAAACTAAGAGCAGTAGCCAAAATGTAGCTAGCAAAGGAGAAAAATTGATTTTGTACATCTGGCTGGAAAGGAGCTCAGGCAGATAGGGTGAGTGGGTTTGTGTATGTACACATTTCAAGGACTATAGATTATGGTAGCAAGAGACTATAGAATCATAATGTTGGAAGAGACCCCAAGGGCCATCAAGTCCAACCTCCTGCAATGCAGGAACACACAATCAAAGCACTCCAGACCAATGGCCATCCGGCCTCTCTTTAAAAACCTCCAGAGAAGGAGACTCCACCACCCTGCGAGGCAGTGCATTCCACTGTCAAACAGCCCTGATGGTCAGGAAGTTTTACCTGATGTTTAGGTGGACTCTCTTTTCCTTCACCTTGAACCCATGACTCCTGGTCCTCGTCTCTGGAGCAGCAGAAAACAAGCTTGCTCCCTCACCGACGTGATATCCCTTCAAATATCTAAACATGGCTATCATGCCACCTCTTCACCTTCTCTTCACCAAACTAAACATCCCCAGCTCCCTAAGTCTCTCCTGAAAGGGCATGGATTCCAGACCTTTTACCATTTTGGTCGCCCTCCTCTGGACCCGTTCCAGCTTGTCAATCTCCTTAAGAACATAAGAACATAAGAACAAGCCAGCTGGATCAGACCAGAGTCCATCTAGTCCAGCTCTCTGCTACTCGCAGTGGCCCACCAGGTGCCTTTGGGAGCTCACATGCAGGATGTGAAAGCAATGGCCTTCTTGAATTGCAGTGCCCAGAACTGTACACAATATTCCAGGTGAGGTCTAACCAATGCAGAATAGAGAGGTATAATTACATCCCACGATCTAGACCAGGGGTCTGCAACTTATGGCTCTCCAGATGTTCATGGACTACAATTCCCATCAGCCACTGTCAGCATGGCCAATTGGCCTTGGTGGCAGGGGCTGATGGGAATTGTAGTCTATGAACATCTGGAAAGCCGCAGGTTGCAGACCCCGGATCTAGACACTATGCTCCTATTGATACAGTTCAGAATCCCTAGCACTGAGACCCTGTTCTAAACATCTTTCATTATTCGTCACTGACTTGGTTGATGTGTGTGGTCATTTTTATGCCTCTGTCTAGCATATATATCTGTAAGGTAGATGATCTCCGATGAAGCCTGTAGTTTGCACTGACCTATTAACAGCTGTAAGATTTCACTTCAAAACATCCATTGATTAGTTTATTTTTGCAAAAACAAACAGGACCTTTTCTTGGCCAATAAACTGCATGGGATGGGGCAAAATAGGTACATTAATTTTTGAGAGGTTGTTTTATGTCCCAGATGCTTTTCTACTTATCTAAAGAAGCCTGTAAGAAGTTTAGTTCAGTTAAGTGGCTGAACTTTATAGACGCTGCTTATTCCAGTCCAGCCCTTGAAAGGCCAAAGTTGTTTAGTGCCTTCTCTATTCATTTTGCTATAAAAACACAGAGATTTTCCTTAATCAAAGATTAGCACTTCAGCTGGGGATGTGTGAATGTTCCCAATCCCGTTTCCGGCGCTTTTTGCTTTTATATTTGACAACACTTTTGTTCCTCCGCAATTTGCTGTTGGTTCTTAGATTTCTTTGTTAAGAATAGGTGAAGTGCCCTGTTGGATAGATCAAACCAGGGGTCTAACATCGTGTTTCATACAGAGGCTAACCAATTGCCCCGGAGAGCCAACCAACATAACATAGGAGTCCCTGACCTTGATAGCCCAGGCTAGCCTGATCTTTTCAGATTTCAGAAGCCATTTGAACGGGGCCACTTGACACACTACCTGTATTGCTTAATAAACCCTGCCCAAAGGAGAGCCATAATGCTCGCCAGGTTTAATGTTATGCCTTCTGCCTTGTTACATGGTAGATTTAATAAGCAAGAAAAGGCTAAAAGATTGTGCCCATGTAATGATGGCTCAGTTGAATCTCTAGCCCACCAATTACTACACTGTCTCAGATTCAAGGAAATCAGATCCAAGTATGTGAATCTTACTCCTTTACATTTACCCCATCTCCCTGATTTAATTAGATTACACTACTTGTTGGACAATCCTGATCCTTCTCTCTGTATGATAGTGGCAGACTTTCTCCTGGAAATTACTAAACGCCAGTAGATTTCCTTTGACCTAACATTTATTTCCTGTATTGTATATGCTTTTTAATCCGTTTTTTATTATTGTTGTACTGTTGTCTATGCCAATAAAGGCTTGCTGAAAAAGAAGCTAAGCAGGGTCAGCCCTGGTTAGTACTTGGATGGGAGACCGCCAAGGAATTCCAGGGTTGTTGTTCAAGGGCAGGCAGGCAATCTTACATTCTCTTGCACTCTCAAGTCACAGCCAACTTACAGCATTTGGCAAGAGACTTCAGAGGTGATTAGCCATTGCCTGCCTCCATGTGGGCTGAGAGTTCTGAGAGAACTGCGACTGGTCCAAGGTCCTCCAGAAGGCTTCCGGTGGAGGAGTGGGGACGTGAACCCGATTCTCCAGGTTAGAGTCTGCCACCCTTAACCACTACACCCCACTAGCTCGCTCCTGGCTCAACGGACCCTCCAAGTGTTGCTTTCCCTCAGCTATGCACCCATCTATTCCTTGAGAGCCAGTGTGGTATAGTGGTTAAGAGCATGGGCCCTCTAATCTGGAGGAACCGGGTTTTATTCCTCGCTCTGCCACATGAGCTGTGGAGGCTTACCTGGTGAACTAGATTAGCCTGTGCATTCCAACACAAGCCAGCTGGGTGAACTTAAGCTAGTCACAGTTTTTCACAGCTCTCTTAGCCCCACCCACCTCACAGGGTGTTTGTTGGTGGGGGGAAGGGAAAGGAGATCATAAGCCCGTTTGAGTCTCCTACAGGAGAGAAAGGGGGGATATAAATCCAAACTCCTCTTCTTCACCATCTTATAATTGATGCTCGGCTCGAGCTTGGCTTTGCGCTGTGAGTGTTACGATTCCTGGCTCATCCTTTCCCTCCCGTTTCTCGTGAGCCCTTCCTTTCTCCTCCTTCCTTTCAACCTAGCCGCAGAAAAGCTTATGCAACTGAATGAGACATGCCTTGCGTTGCAATAATGTTTCTTATAATAGCTGATATCAGTGAATCGTAGTACAGCTTCGGATGGGAGTTGTAATTAGGTCATCCGAGAGAAAGTAGCTCATTGTTCCTTCTCACAACCTTTTAAAAAAAAAAAAAACCCCAGTCCTCCTAATTTTAGAGCAAATGATCTTCATGTAATCTTGGTGTCTCTGGAATGTCATGACTGAGTGCGCCGGCAGATCAGGTGAGGAAAGTTAACAACCTGCTCCAAGCAAAACGCAAAGGTTTTCTGCCCTGGAAGGGGAAGGTCACAGCAATGCTTCAGAGCAAGGCTGTTTAATTCTCCACCGCTGCCGCAGAGAGACAAATTCTGTTTAATCGTGCCCCATAATTCTGTGCACCTTTTAAATCACACAGATAGCAATATCCTGCAACACCAGTTATAGGCCTGGATCTTGAGCCCTTCTGGGGTTTATAAGACTGAATGAATGAACGAACGGACGGACGGACGGACGGACGGACGAATAAATAAATAAATAAATAAATAAAATCTTGTCAGACAATCAGTCAATCAGACAATCAGTCAATCAGTTAATCAGTCAATCAGTCAAACAATTAATCTATCTATCAATCTATCAATCTATCAATCTATCAATCTATCAATCTATCAATCTATCAATCTATCAATCTATCAATCTATCAATCTATCAATCTATCAATCTATCAATCTATCTATCAATCAATCAATCAACCAACCTTTATTGGCATATGATATGAAGCAAGAAAAGAAAAAGAGATATTCATAAAACGTATGCAAGAACAGCCAGCAGAGGCGTAGCTCCAAGGGGACAGGTAGTGGTGGGGCGCACTGGGCGCCCCCCCATGGGGGTGTGATGAGGGTGTTCTGGGAGCGTTCCGGGGCAGGACAGGGGCATTCTGGGGCGGGATGGGGGTGGAGAATGTACCAATGCACCAGGCGCTTTCCCCCCTTACTATGCCTCTGACAGCCGGTACCCGACCACAGTTTATACATGCATCTTAATGACATAAGAATTTGGCCGTTATCTCTATTACATTACAGCTATCTTTCAGCACATATAAAAAATTTTGTTGGCCCGAAAAGCCTTTTTTTGCTGTCTGATAAAGGAGACAACGACCAATTATGGACCAGGGGGCTTATTTCCTCTCTGCCTCACTGCTGCATCAGACACACCCCTGAAGTGCTCTTGCTTTTCTCAGCAACAGCCATGAGCAAGAGCAGGAAGCTCACGGTGACTTCCTTGTGTGTCAGTACAAGGAAGTGTGGTGTGTGCCACTTCCATTTCCTGTGCGGGGCAACTTCCTTGTACAGGGGCCCCCTACCATGTTGATCCTGTGGGCATGTTTGCAATGCTGATTCTAGGTTTCACCACAAAATGGCCACGTTGGAGACTAAGACCCATCAAAAGCTTTTGGAATGTTCCAAGCGACTGGAACTTCCTACAATGGAGGCGGCTGCTTCCAGTTGAGTGCTCGCTACACTGAACCAATGATGGTGCCTCTTGGGTTATTCTAAAGCACAGGTGTCAAACTCGTGGCCCTCCAGATGTTCATGAACTACAATTCCCATCAGCCCTTGCCAGTATAGCCATGTTCACTTTGGGAGGGACTGATGGGAATTGTAGTTCATGAACATCTGGAGGGCCATGAGTTTGACACCCCTGTTCTAAGGCACCTCCTGCTCCAGGATTGGCTCTTTGCTTTAGCACAGTGGTGGTGAACCTTTGGCACCCCAGATATTATGGACTACAATTCCCATCAGCCCCTGCCAGCATGGCCAATTGGCAGGGGCTGATGGGAATTGTAGTCCATACCATCTGGAGTGCCAAAGGTTCGCCACCATGGCTTTAGCAGAAAAGCAGATGGGCCCAGAAAATGACTTAAAAGGCAGCTCCTTGGAGAGTCACTGATCTCAAGCAAAGGACTGCTTGCTTGTGAGTCCTGCCATGAGCTCTGTCCATGGTGCTGATATGAATTCATTGGACTAGGGCAGTGATGGTGAACCTTTTTGAGACCGAGTGCCCAAATTGCAACCCAAACCCCACTTATTTATCGCAAAGTGCCAACCCGGCCATTTAACCTGAATGCTGAGGTTTTAGTTTGGAAAAAAAACGGTTGGCTCCCTCTTCCTCCGCCCCACCCGCTTGAGCAGGGGCCAGCCTGCTCTAGCCTCCAGAATGTCCCGTGCGCACCACTCTGTGCCTTTCTAGCATCTCTGCCTCCTCTGCGCCCCCCCCCCCCCGGCAGCAGCCACTCAGAGCACAGGCACGAGGCCCGCCAGCCAAGTCCTCCCTGCTCACTGCGGTGTGCACACGTCGTGCTCAGTGTCCCAGGCCAGCCTAGGTGTGTGTGTGTGTGGGGGGGTGATTTTCCATCCCCCACATGACGAACTCTGTGTGTGCGTGCCCACAGAGAGGGCTCAGAGTGCCACCTATGGCACCCGTGCCACAGGGACATTAGAAGGCAAAACATACATATTGTCAAAGGCTTTCATGGCCAGAATCACTAGGGTGTTGTGGGGTTTCCGGGTTGTGTGGCCGTGTTCCAGGAGCATTTTCTCCTGACGTTTTGCCTGCATCTGTGGCTGGCATCTTCAGAGGATCTGATGGTAGCAAAGCAAGTGGAGTATACATACCTTGGGGCTGCAAAGGTTCTTCCTGCGTGTCACAAAATGTAATTAATATGATTAGGCCGTGCTTTCAGTATATTCAGTTCATAGAAGACCTTTGACATAACACTCTGAGAAGACAACACGTCCCAAATGGCAGGGCGTTCTCGGCTCCCTCTCTGCCAAAAAGAGGCTGCTGCTTGCTACTACTACCATCAGATCCTCTGAAGAGGCCAGCCACAGATGCAGGCAAAACTGAAGAAGAAGAAAAAGAAGAAGAAGAAGGAGGAGGAGGAGGAGGAGGAGGAGGAGGAGGAGGAGGAGGAGGAGGAGGAGGAGGAGTTTGGATTTATATCCCCCCTTTCTCTCCTGCAGGAGACTCAAAGGGGCTTACAATCTCCTTGCCCTTCCCCCCTCGCAACAAACACCCTGTGAGGTGGGTGGGGCTGAGAGAGCTCCGAGAAGCTATGACTAGCCCAAGGTCACCCAGCTGGCGTGTGTGAGAGTGTACAGGCTAATCTGAATTCTCCAGATAAGGCTCCACAGCTCAGGCGGCAGAGTGGGGAATCAAACCCACTTCCTCCAGATTAAATACACGAGCTCTTAACCTCCTACGCCACTGCTGCTCCAGAAAATGCTACTGGAACACGGCCATATACCCCGGAAAACCCACAACACCCTAGCAAAAAATACCCTCGGAAAGCTGAATTTCACATTTCAGATTTGAAATACGCCAGCCAGTATTTTTGTTAGGGATCACATGCATAAAATAATAGTCACATTCTTGATAATTCTGTACAATATTTTCTTTCGTGGGTTACAGAGGGGCTGGTACCCTCCCCACCTTTTCAAACCGAGGGGTTTTAGCTCTGGCAGAGGACGATTTGGCAGTCAGTCGAAACTGGCGCTGTCTGATTCCTGCATCTGCCGCTGAATTGACTTCCTCTTGAATGACTTCTTTGTCGCTCCTTTTGTGGGCACAATGACAGCGCTGCGGAAATGTGTGGCTGATGGTCTCGGGATGGCACGACTGTAGCCCGCGCCCTCGTAATTATCTCAGCGGCAGAATGCATGTTGATTACCTATGTGAAGCAATTATATGAAAGAAGAGAGTCGTTAACATGGCTTACTTGAGCCTCTGAATGCGTGCAAAAAAAAAGAATTCGGGCAGCCTAGAGCTGAATTATAAAGTCCTCTCTGAAGTGCGGGTGGAAAAAGCCAGTGCCTTTTTTCCCTACTGGAAAAAAAGAGGGAGAGATTGTGGATAAGTTGCTCGTTTGTTGCATTCTCGTCTAATATTCATATGCAAATGTCGTCTGTTCAGGTTCTCTTTGATACCTGACTGCCTTTTAATGAGGACCTTAGTAGTTTAAATTTCCACATATTTGTAAAGGAACTTTTCTGGAACGTAGCTGTCTTTCTCATCAGAAGGGAACGTATTATTCTCTTAATCCACTTATGCTGGAATGGTTGCAGAGATCTCAGCAAGGGGACGCCGAAGGCAAGGTGTTTGGAGAGCTGATCGGGCCTGTGTTGAAGTCTGACTAGCTCAGATGGCAACGTAAAGAGAACTAAAATCATGAAAACACACACAAATCCGTGCGTTTTTAAATTTATTTGTCAATGTATTTCAAGTTTATGCCCTGCCTCTGAAGAGTCACAGGATTCGAGGTGGCTTACAACTTACAATAAATCATCTATCAATAAAAATAAAGCACACGGAATCTTGAGATACAATTTGTACAATATCGTAGTTCAAGCATCACAACCAGCTTGCCAGTCTGCTGTCGAAAACAGGTGGCATTGCGAAACAGATGTTAGAAAACTGGCCGGGATTGTTCTCAGCAGAAAACCTGGCAGAACAATTATGTCTTACAAGTCTTACAGAATCTAGAGAGATCCCATAGGACTCAGACGTTTCACGAGCCAGGAGCTGCTGAAGAAGAAGAAGAAGAAGAAGAAGAAGAAGAAGAAGAAGAAGAAGAAGAACAAGAACAAGAAGAACAAGAACAAGAACAAGAAGAACAAGAAGAAGAAGAACAAGAACAAGAACAAGAGGAGGAGGAGGAGGAGGAGGAGGAGGAGGAGGAGGAGGAGGAGATGGACTTATATCCCCCTTTCTCTCCTGTAAGGAGACTCAAAGGGGCTGACAAACTCCTTTCCCTTCCCCCCCTCACAACAAACACCCGAAGAGCTGTGACTAGCCCAAGGTCACCCAGCTGGCGTGTGTTGGAGTGCACAGGCTAATCTGAATTCCCCAGATAAGCCTCCACAGCTCAGGCGGCAGAGCGGAGAATCAAACCCGGTTCCTCCAGATTAAAGTACACCTGCTCTTAACCACTACTCCACTGCTGCTCCTTGAACTAAAATCACAATTTTAATTGCCCTCATTGAATTAAAATCACAATTTACAACTAAACGAATCAAATGCCGTCCTGAGTAGAACAGTTTTAAAGATTGAAAGTTGTATATGGGGTTTCTTCAATAAGTGACTCAAGATATTTGGGTGCTGTGTGGTTTCCGGGCTGTATGGCCGTGTTCTAGCAGCATTCTCTCCTGACGTTTCGCCTGCATCTGTGGCTGGCATCTTCAGAGGATGATCCTCTGAAGATGCCAGCCACAAACCTCTGGCAACAATCGAAAAATGCTACTGAATACTGATACATATTGACTCACCAACACTAATATTCGACAGTGAAAGCCTTCGACAATACATTGACTCAAGATACTTTCCACATTTTAAAATATGCATTTCACCTCAATTGACCAAAATCAGAGACAGAAAGAGGGCCATCAAGGCAAAAATTCGTTTAACGTCCCCTTCTGCCTCCATTTTACATTTACTTTTGAATTCTATCAATGGTGCTTTCTGCACTGCCCAAATACATACATACATACATACATACATACATACATACATACATACATACATACATACATACATAATTTCTTTCTTTCTTTCTTTCTTTCTTTCTTTCTTTCTTTCTTTCTTTCTTTCTTTCTTTCTTTCTTTCTTTCTTTCTTTCTTTCTTTCTTTCTTTCTTTCTTTCTTTCTTTCTTTCTTTCTTTCTTTCTTTCTTTCTTTCTTTCTTTCTACTGCCTTCCTTCCAATAGATTTCTCTTTGATGAGAAATAAATGAAGCCCTTTCAGTTGTTTTCTGTTATAGACCACAGGATTGTGTTCTGTTAGGAGGACAGGACAAGTTTGGGAAGACATTCCCTGCCTCTGAGCAGCAGTGGAAGAGTTCGGATTTATACCCCACTTATTCTCAACCGTAATGAGTCTCAAAGCGGCTTACAAATTCCTGCTTTTCCTCTCCCCACAACAGACCCCTTGTGAGGCAAGTTGGACTCAGAGAATTCTGAGAGAACTGTGACTAACTCAGCAGTCTTCAAGTAGAGAATTGGGGAGTCGAACCCGGTTCTCCAGAGTCCGCCACTCTGAACCGTTACCCCACGTTGACAGATTCCGAGTGAAATTCTGAAAATGTGCAAAACCTTTCTCCCTGCCCATCACTCTTCAAGTTTCACTCAGATTAAAGCAGAATTGGGAAGAGACAGGCTGTATATTCCTACAAAGTAGAAATGAAATGGATGATGCCTGTCAGGGAGAAATCGGGTAAAGAGGATTTAAGAGAATTTCTCAGTGATGCCAGCCAGGAGATTTTAACACCTCCACTTGGGGCCGAGGCTCCCATGCAGATTGACCCACGGCAGGCTGGGAGCTACCAAGGGGGGGAGTGGGGAATTAGCGTTGCACGCGGTGCACACCTGGGGTGAAGAATTACCCCCCCTGTCCCCAGCCAGGCAGCCCTCCACACTTATTTTAGTGAAATAGTGCAGGCTGGAGAAGTGGCCTGTTCCCTTCAGGCTGAAATCCTGTCAGGCTGTTGTTCACCGCCCTGAGCCCTTAGGGGGAGGCCGGTTTAGAAATCAATCAATCAATCAATCAATCAATCAATCAATCAATCAATCAATCAATCAATCAATCAATCAATCAATCAATCAATCAATCAATCAATCAAATAAATAAATAAATAAATAAATAAATAAATAAATAAATAAATAAATCGACCTGGTGGTAACTTTCCAGGAGACCTTGCAGTTAGAGATTTTACCATGGGAGGTGTAGTTCCCACCAGGCGTTTCTTTCCCTAGAAGAGACAGGCCACTTCTCCAGCCTACGGTGTTTTGCTAAGAGCCAAGTAGTGTGTGTGTGGGAGGGAGGGGCCGAGTCGCACTGAAGCAGTATGAAAATACAGCCACCTCACCACACAACCCAGCCGGATGGAGTCCATTGAATCTATTTTTGAAAGCCAATTTTTAGTTTTCAAAGTCATGAGGCTTGGCATAAGAATAGTTTGGCAAGACCCGGTGGGTTCTCAGACGTGGAGGAGACAGCAAAGGGACTGCTTGAGGAGGTGATTTACGTATTGCAGCTATCTAGCATGGAGTATTTATCTCCCACGTGACGGCAACAGCTGAATGGGTGCCACTAATCAACTGAGGCTCCGGGGTAACCTTTATTTGCATAATGCATGCCTGTTACAGGAACCCGTACTTTTTATCTCTTGCTGAGATGGATGTTTAGAGTTTTTTTTTAAAAAAAAAAAAATCAGTGCCAATGTTTCTAACTATAAATCTTGAACGAGAATGTTTGACTTCAGAATGGAATGTCCTAGGACACTTGGCATGTCTCGGGTTTTGTTCTAAGTCGAGTAGATTTCAAATCAAGAGCTTCTAAGCAGTCAATGGTCAGACGAGGCCTGTCAGGGAGAAATTGGGTAAAGAGGATTTAAGAGAATTTCTCAACAATCAGGAAATTTTAACCCCTGCAAACAAGCTCCCATATGGAGTGACCCACACAACAGAGGCGGAGCTACCAGGGGAGAGTAGAGTCGCTGTTGCACGGTAGCATGCCTAGAGGGGCAGAAAAATTCACACATGGTTTTGTACCCACAGCATGTAGCCACGGCATTTATTGAGCCAGCTGTCCTGCTAAAGGCAACCTCGTGTGAAATGCTACCGAACTTGCGTATCGAACATGAATTTTAACATCTGAGGCTGTCAAAGTTAAGAGTCGGTGGGAATTATGAAATGTAATTTTCAGAACATTTTCGTTGAGTTGTGATCTTCACCCTGAAAATGCTACTGGGTCAGAATTAGTGACTTCAGATGTACTTTTAAAAAAATCAGACAAAAAGGGGCCAAAAAACATTTTAGAACATTACCAGCTGTGCAGAATACCTCCAAAGTACAACCGCTTCCCAGTTACAGCTTTCTTTTGTAAAACAGACACATGTGAATAGAATAATACACACATCCTAAGCAATAAAATGCTAAGGAATTGAATGTCGTAACGACGAACCCTCTACCAATGGGGGAACAGGAGTCTCCCATTGGTGCAGGGTTCACCGTCCCAACATTTGATTTCTTCCTGCCTACAGAGCATTGGGATATTTTTCTATCCCATGCATTCATTCAGAAAACAGTGATCCGGGCAACTGTTTTTTAAGCCCTTCATGACATTCACAAACAACAACAACCTTGTGGGATATTTTGATCCTTAGACGAATGTGAAATTTGGTTTGGGATGGAAATGTACCCCAAATGCAATATGTCAAAAGGGGGATAATCAATTGAAGGCTCGTCTACATTTTGAAATCAGCAATCTCTCTCCTCCTTTCTCTCATTATTCATTACACTCTTATGACAGCCATACACAATTATGTGTTTTTTGGAAGCATAATAATTAAAAGTTATCTTTATATAGTATGTCCCATAAATTTGAGACTTTATTTTTGTGTATGTAAAATGGCATCAAGAGACTGAGGCCCCTTTCACATAGGCAGAATAATACACTTTCACAATTGTTTGCAAGTGGATTTTACTATTCCGCATATAGTAAAATCCAATGCAAGAAACGAGTGAAAAGTGGATTAAAAGTGCATTATTCTGCACATGCGGAAGGGGCCTTAGTCTGCCAATTCCAAGTGGAAGGCTTCAAAACTCCAGTTCCATTCAGACCCTAGCAGAAAGTCATTGGATGGAAAGTGCATTATTCTGCATGTGTGGAAGTGGTGGTTTGCCATGGCTTACGACATGTTGACAGAAAGACAGTTTTCTCTTTCATAATACTAGAACCAGGGGGCATACATTGAAAATGCTGGGGGGGGGGGGGGGAATTGGGACTAATGGGGGTTTGGAATATGCTGCCACAGGGGGGGGGGTTGGCCACTAACCTGGATAGCTTTAAAAAGGGCTTGGACAGATTTATGGAGGAGAAGTCGATCTATGGCTCCCAATCTTGATCCTCCTTGATCTGAGATGGCAAATGCCTTAGCAGACCAGGTGCTCAGGAGCAGCAGCAGCAGAAGGCCATTACTTTCACATCCTGCATGAAGGCACGTGGTGGGCTACTGCGAGTAGCAGAGTGCTGGACTAGATGGACTCTGGTCTGATCCAGCAGGCTCTTTCTTATGTTCTTAGTTCCACATCATGACCATAGAATTCATCGGGGGTCTCCCATTCAAGAACCACCAGGGCTGACCTTGCTTAGCTTCTGAGACCTGATGAGATCAGGTTAGCTAGGGGCATCATAGAGTATGTTTCTGTCTCTCCATCTCCCTATTTAAGGACCCTTTAAAACCAAATAGCAGCCCAGCCAAGTTTTCATTGACCAACAGACAGCTTTGCATGGCAATTGTGGATTACAGCTGTGATTACATCTTTGCTGTCACTCATGCCAGTTTGGGCCACTTGTCATTCTTAAGGAAAAGAGCATGTGGCGTCCACAATTTCATTCTTTTTATTTAATTGCTGGCTTCTGTTTCTGCCAACATAAGGACAGCTTATTTTAAGACTCTTTTGCTGACGTGTGTTCTTTTTATATCGTAAAATGATAAACAATGGCGCAAATGCACTTTCTTTCGGCGGTCCGGGTCTCGTCTTTTGTCAAATCCTTTGTGGGGCAAGAGCCTTGCGACCCTTGTTTGTCTGAAAAGATTGTGTGGGAAAGGTTAATTTACCAGAATATCTCCTTGAGAGTAGCGCATTCCGGCTGTCATGCCTGCATGCTCTCCGTGGCAGGCTCTAAAACAGGGGTCTTCAAACTATGGCCCTCCAGATGTTCATAGACTGCAATTCCCATGAGCCCTACCACTTGGCCATGATGGCAGGGGCTGATAGCGGTGCCAGTCCCTAAACGTATCTGGAGGCCATGGACATGAACCTCGCTGGTTGCTGATAGGAACGCAGTGTCATATACACACTGGCACATACCATGCATATTACTCTTTCTCTCATGAACAAATGTAAGCATTTTAACAGTTTACCAGCCCTTTGCTGGATGGCTTCCAAGCCATGCCTACGGTGTTTAAAGTGCAGAGAAGGGCAACGAGGATGATTGAAGGATTGGAGCACCTTCCTTATGAGGAGAGGCTGCAGCATTTGGGACTCTTTAGTTTGGAGAGGAGACGTCTGAGGGGGGATATGATTGAAGTCTATAAAATTATGCATGGGGTAGAAAATGTTGACAGAGAGAATTTTTTCTCTCTTTCTCACAAGACTAGAACCAGGGGGCATTCATTGAAAATGCTGGGGGGAAGAATTAGGACTAATAAAAGGAAACACTTCTTCACGCAACGTGTGATTGGTGTTTGGAATATGCTGTTATGGTTATGGCCACTAACCTTGATAGCTTTAAAAAGGGCTTGGACAGATTTATGGAGGAGAAGTCAATCTATGGCTACCCATCTTGATCCTCCTTGATCGCAGATTGCAAATGCCTTAGCAGACCAGGTGCTCAGGAGCAGCAGCAGCAGAAGGCCATTGCTTTCACATCCTGCATGTGAGCTCCCAAAGGCACCTGGTGGGCCATTGCGAGTTGCAGAATGCTGGACTAGATGGACTCTGGTCTGATCCAGCAGGCTAGTTCTTATGTTCTTATGTTCTTATGTCTGCAGCTTTCTTCTTGTCAACAGTTAGTGGTCATAACCCTTGAGTGCTGACAATTATGTAAACAGGTAGAGCATTCATAGAGAGGCAGCGTGGTATAGTGGTTAAGGTATCAGACTACGGCAGTGGTGGCGAACCTATGGCACGGGTGCCAGAGGTGGCACTTGGAGCCCTGTCTGTGGGCATGCGCAGAGTTCATGTGGGGAGGAAATCGCCCCCCCCCCACATCTAGGCTGGCCTGGGCCGCTGGGCTCGATTATTAGCATTAAACCAAAGACCTAGTTTTGGGGAAGCAGTGTAGGTAACCCTGTTCAGTGCTGTTAAACCCCACTGATTTTCATGTGAAGAACTAAAGTGTGATCCTTTACCTGGGAGTAAGCTCAGTTGCTGGCAACGGGGCTTGCTTCTGAGTAAACCCTCCTAGGGTTGTGATTCAAAGAGTTCCATGGTTGCTTCAAAGCAAAGACACTGACTACCACCAAGCTTACTCCCAAGTAACAAATGCCTCGGAGCCAACCGTTTTTTCTAAACTAAAACCTCAGTATTCAGGTTAAATTGCCGTGTTGGCACTTTGCGATAAATAAGTGGGTTTGGGGTTGCAATTTGGGCACTCGGTCTCAAGAAGGTTCACCATCACTGTACTACAGCATGGGGAACCCAGATTCAACTCCCCACTGGTGCCGTGGAAGCATGGTGAGTGAGTCACATGCTCTCAGCCCTAGCCCTGGCTAGTATATGGATGGCAGACCACCAAGGACCACCAAGGTCATGACACGGAGGCAGGCAATGGCAAACGCCCTTTGAATGTCTCTTGCCTTGAAAATCCACTAGAGGTCACTGTAAGTCAGCTGTGATGTGACAGCCCAAAAAGGAAGAGCATTCATGAACCTCTTGGCAGCTAAGGCAGTAGCCAGGGACTCACTGAAGTTGATCAAAGTACTTCTTGAAGCACATGGACTATATCCCATGATCCATTGGTGGAAGGCTCTGTCAACCTCTGAAAATCAGTGCTATGGAGTAACATTAGGAGGTGGCTTTTGCTTCTATGTTCTGTTTGTTTGACCCGCCAGGGAACCCGGATGAAACAGGATGTTGAAGGAGATAGACCACAGGTATGATACCATTCAGTTATTCAGTTCCACTAAACTCTTGTGCAGTTTGAAAAACAGCGCTCCGCTTGAACCACCATGAGTAGAATGCCTGCGTAGGGCCTGTGGCACTTGTGCTGTCAAAATCATTGGCTGTTCTCCTCAGATTCCATCCAAGTCGAATTATTTATTGACAATGTAATGTGCAGACAGCAGGAATGCCAAGAAAACCAACAATACAGAGAGGCCTCTTCCGCCCATGCAGAATAACAGAAGAAGAAGAAGAAGAAGAAGAAGAAGAAGAAGAAGAAGAAGAAGAAGAAGGAGAAGGAGAAGGAGAAGAAGAAGAAGAAGAAGAAGAAGAAGAAGAAGAAGAAGAAGAAGAAGAAGAAGAAGAAGAAGAAGAGAGGGAGGAGAGAGGGAGGAGGAGGGAGGGAGGAGGAGGAGGGAGGAGGAGGAGGAGGAGGGAGGAGGAGCTTTTCTGATTTATATCCCCCTTTCTCTCCTGCAGGAGACTCCAAAGGGGCCCTGACAATCTCCTTGCCCCTTCCCCCCTCACAACAAAGCTTTACACCCTGTGAGGTAGAGTGGGAGCTAGAGAGAGCTCCGAGAAGCTGTGACTAGCCCAAGGTCACCCAGCTGGCGTGTGTGGGAGTGTACAGGCTAATCTGAATTCCCCAGATAAGCCTCCACAGCTCAGGTGGCAGAGCTGGGAATCAAACCCGGTCCCTCCAGATTAGATACACGAGCTCTTAATCTCCTACGCCACTGCTGCTCCTAACATACTTTCAATCCACTTTCACAATTGTTTGCATGTGGATTTTGCTATTCCGCACAGCAAAATCCAGCTGCAAAGTGCATTGGAAGTGGATTGAAAGTGCATTGTTCTGCATGTGCAGAGACAGGAACAATGGAATAACGGGATATGTCATTGACTATTATCTTTTCTTTTCAACCGCCCCATGAACGCGAGTCTGAATCAGAGATTTTTGAAGTAGTTTGAGGTAGTTTGGGCCATTCTTCAACAGGCTTCAGTTCGGCCTTGTTATCCCCACGCAGCTTGGAAGCCATCTCTTTGTGTTGTTAGGGATGACACAACGTTGGGTCACTGTGATCTCTGTTATCGTGATATTTTAAGTGGCAAGCTTCCCGGTTGGCGTAGCACTTGGGACGCAGGATTAGGGTTAATCACTCTCCAGCGTTCAAATTGTAGCTCCTCGTTTGGGCTGCTTTTCTTTGCTCGCTCCACTCGCCGATCCCGTCGAGGGTTTGGAGTCAAGAATGCACAACCCCATGCCAGCTCTGCGTCCTTGTCGACGTTTCTGTGCCAGAGCGAAATTGGACATAATTATTTCTCTTTTGTCTCCCTCTCTTTTTGTTCCCCGCCTTTGATACGTAGAGGGGATGCTTTTATCTGGCACGCTGTAATAACTTTTCCAGCAGCGAAAGAGATTGGATCAGGAGTCAGAGAATTAGGCATCTTGAGAGATAATGACTCGAATTCATCAGAGCAGCCCCAGATAGATTAGGAACGATAATTTATGTTTGTAATAATGCAAGCGGGGCCGGTTTTTACAACGTTCGGCTTTTCTCTAAACATGGAATCCAGCAATTAAGCATGTAATAGATTTTGTCTACTGCAGATTTCTTAGCAACATTTAAGCCTAGCGGGTCATGTTGAAATGTCATTGCAAATTTGACTTGAACACTTGGCCAGATTCTTCCTAGGAATCCAGCTGCGGCATTATCTCCTCCTGCCAATTCCCCCGTCATCGAATCCAAAAATATTTGGTGATTGTGGTGTGCCGACATGAAATTGTCCTCTTCCTCCTCTTTCTTTTTGTTTTATGATCAGTTCCCCCTACTCCCTTTTATCATAGCAGTAGGTTGGCGAGATTGCAGCCGACCCAATGTCCCAGGTAGTGTTGTGACCTAGTGGAAAAGAGGAATTTTTAAAGATAAAGAATAGGTAAATGCTTCTCTAAAATAGCAGCCGTGGCTACAGGTTGGAACCGTGGTGTTCTTAGCATGGATTTGACTCCATGAGTATATTTTGAAAGTACCTTTTGGGATGGAGCGCTGAGGAAGGCATTCGAAAAGCTAAACATACCCGTGTAGCTTCTGCTGCAATGAACAGTCCGTAATGGAGACAAGGCTCCTTTAATCGCCATTCATGAACGGACTCCGGAGGGAGATTATAAATTCTGTTCAGTCATAGAAGTGGTGAATAATTTTGCACCTTGAAAATAATATTCCGTGAACATATCAATGTTTCTTGTCGAAAGTGATACAGTAAAAGGACGAAAAGAACAAAGGACGATAGCAAAGACTGTATCCTTATAATATTGAACTGAATGAAACCAACGCAATGGACTAATATCGCCGGAATTCTCCCAAAGGGGTCATCTGTAATGAAAGCGAAAATGTATTATTGAAAATTGCATTTTATGTTTGCTTATATGACTAATTAGACTGTAAAATATATAGACGCCACTAAGCAGCACACGCGCGTCACTGTTTTTTCGGTCCGACTTTTAGATAGCTCTTAAAGGGCGCACGCTATCCACTCAGAGATTGCAGCCTACCCAATGGCCCAGGTAGTGTTGTGACCTAGTGGAAAAGAGGAATTTTTAAAAAATAAAGAATAGGTAAATGCTTCTCTAAATTAGCATCCGTGGCTACAGGTTGGAACCATGATTGCCATAATGTCTAGTTCTGTCCTTGAATCCACCAATCCAAAAAAGCTCAAGTTGTTCAACATGCAAAATTAACTGATTTAGCATGAACACTTTTGAACTGGCAATTTCTCCTCGGTTTATATAGTTGCACGGTAGCATGAATAATTCACTGTGGTAAAAGGTAAAGTTTCCCCTTCAGTCGTGTCCGACATTGGGGTACCACTGCAAGCAGTGATTTCATAGGCAAGCCGTTTTTGTGGGGTAGTTTGCCATTGCTTTCCCCGGCTATTCTTTACCCCCTAGCTGTGTGCTAGGTACTCATTTACAGACCAAGGAATGGATGGATGTACTGCCAAATCATAGAATCATAGAATCAGAGTCATTTTGCCTTGGGCGCCATGTTTCCCCTCTACATCTCTGGCATGCAAGGTGGTTTGCCCACAAGCAGAGGTGGTTTGCCCTTTCCTGCCTCTGCATAGCAACCCTGGACTTGCCTCGTGGTCTCCCATCCAAATGCTAACCAGGGCCGACCCTGCCTACGCTTCCAGGATCTGATTAGACTGGGCTAGGTGGACCACCCAGGTCAGGGGATTATAAATAAGCTGCAGTTACCTGTACGAAACACCTGGCTTACTGAGTAATCGTTAAAAGATGCGTTGGGCTCTTACTGTACGCTTGCTGTTTGGTTGACATAGATGCCAGTTGAAGTACGAAAATGAGCGATGTTATATAATTGACGGAGCTTCAAAGACTCCATTAATGGATTGAGTTTTAGTCTTTAAAGAGCCCCGAGACTCCAATTTATTTTCTGCGCAGCCACGTATGTTCTTTTGCGAGTCTTTAAGCCGTCTATTGTTTGTGAGTCTGGGGCTGCTCTTCTCCAGCTGCCAATAGTCACTCTGGGCGCTGAGAAAATGGCATGTAAATGCTTTAATAAGTTGAGCAGGCCTTCGGCAATATTGTTACGGACCGCGGGGGTAGCGTTGGATTAAAGTTAAGAGCCGCGGCTTTCGTTTCCGGGCAGGAGGTTGGCTTTTGGGGCGATTTTAATGAATTTGGCCATTTCGTATGATGGCGCCTTAACTTGATTAACGTGTTGACAGGCTTCGGTTTTTTGACAATGCAAAGTTATGAAAAAAGGAAGAATAATTAACTGTTCCGAGCAGGTGGCTATAATAGGACTTGAATAGGAAATACAATTGCCATCTCTGGGTTGGGAAATTTGAGGGTGGAGCTTGGGTAAGATGGGGGTTAGGGAAGGGAGGAGGAGGAGGAGGAGGAGGAGGAGGATTTTATTTATTTATTTATTTATTTATTTATTTATTTATTTATTTATTTATACTTTCAACTTTTATACCGCCCCGTCCCCGAGGGGCTCCGGGCGGTGTACAACATACAGTAAATACAGTCTTAAAAACCAACATAAGTTAGATAAAACCTATAAAAGCAGCGAGAACTAGCTAAATTTAGATGTATACCTCCCTTTTCCCAAACATAAGAAGTGTCAAAGTGGCTTACAAACTCCTTCCCTTTCTCTTCCTACAGGGAGAGTTCTCAGAGAACTGTGACTAAGCCAAGGTCTCTCAGCAGGCTTCATGTGGAGGAGTGGGGAAAGAAACCCAGTTCTCCAGATTAGAGTCCATTGTTCGCAGCAGGAATGTGATGGCACAGAGTTCCCCCTTCAAAGAGAACTAGCCTGGTGTAGTGATTAAGAGCAGGCGGATTCTAATCTGGAGAACTGGGTTTGATTCCCCACTCCTCCACCTGAATGGCAGAGGCTTATCTGGTGAACCTGTTGTGTTTCCGCACTCCGACGTTCCTGCTGGGCGATCTTGGGCTAGTCACAGTTCTTCGGAACTCTCTCAGCCCCACCTGCCTCACAAGGTGAGAGGAAGGGAAAGGAGCTTGTCAGCCACCTTGAGTCTCCTTACAGGAGAGAAAGGTGGGATGCAATCCAGAACTCTTCTCTTCAAAGCAGCCATTTTCTCCAAGGGAGTTGATTGCTGTTACCTGGGAATCAATTTCCATTCCCAAAGATCTCCAGGCCCCACCTGGAGTTTGGCAACTGTAGTAGGAAGGCCGAGCTGATTTCCCAGAGTTCCGGCAGAAGACAAAGCCGAGCTGTGCCTCTTGCTCTGCCAATATCTGCAAAGTTCACGTCGACACCGACCTTCAGAAAAATCAATAGGTTCCCTGGAAGGCTTTGAATTCGATGCTTCTAATGAGATGTTGACATTCTTTTTTTCCTGACATCTCTAAATATGATTGCCCACACGAATGGATCTTATTAAGGGAAATCGCAGGCTCTTTTTTCATATATAGCTGTGCACATCTAGTGAGTTAATGGGATTTTTTTTTGAAAAAAAATTCTACTTCAAGTTTATAGCCACACAACTGCTGTGAATTGCCGCCTTCCTCAGACTGGTCCAACTTTAGGCACCTTGACTGTTATGGTTTTCCTGCCATCTTGTGTTTTGTAGCTGTAACTACACCAAGTCATGGCAAAAAAAAATATGCAAACCTTGGGGTGCTGTGTGGTTTCCGGGCTGTTTGGCCATGTTCTAGCAGCATTCTCTCCTGATGTTTCACCTGCATCTGTGGCTGGCATCTTCAGAGGATCCCCTTCCAACTCTATGATACTATGAACATATGAATCCAGGAATCTCTGTTTCAAAACACCATTTGTGGTCGTACTTCAGTCATAAGTAGGTTGGTTTGGCATGCAGGAACATGGGGAGGTGGCTGTGGTGGCTCCTGTGCTGTTACATCACTTCTGGGGAAAACCAGGAAGTCACTTAGGGTAGCTGTAGCAATTGCTGGAAACTCTATTGTAAAACCATAGAGTTTCTGCTGATTCCTAGAGCTGTCCTTTGTCACTTAGCAATTTTTGCTGGAAGTGAGGTAACCGTGTCGATGCCACCATCATGTTTTCCTTCCACAGCTATTCCAAGTGGCAGAGGGCAATGTGATTTGGGAGGTAAACGTGTTTGTGGTCTTCCCCTTCCCTCTCAGATTTATTTTGAGTCTATGTCACCTCTATCTGTGGGTTCTGTGGGGCAGAACTTGGAATGAGTTTGCAACCACAAATTTTAAAAACAAAATGGTATACTTCCTTAACATATAACATATAACATCAACATTTAACATCACACTTCAAGGTCCTGTTCAGGTTGCATTTTAAAGTCCTTCTAGTTACAGTCTTCTGATATTGCCAAGTCCAATTCTTCCTGCAAGTGGGTTGGCTCCTGAAGACTCCAAGGGCTTGGTGAACAGGATTCAACATGATGAAGGTTTCCAGGAGAACTCTCACCCATTACAAACAAACAAAAAAACCCTGAAACAATAAACTCCAACATTTACAACATAGCAAAAACAAACAATTCCCTTCCCACTAGTTCCCAACAACATTGCAGTTACCTTAACAAGGTGTTAAGGGCTTATACCAATCAAGGTCTGAGTCTGGTAGCCTTGTCTCCTCCAAACTACACGAGCTCCGCAGCCTTCTGCTGCTTTGAGTCTCCACCCCTTTCTGGGTCAACCCATTCTGAGCATGGGGGTTACATCTACAGACATTATTTGTGACTCATGAAACTGCTTTTTTATCCTTGTGGAATGCAGGTTGAGGGTTCAGCTCTGGAGGCTGTTGAAAGAAAATCATCATCACGTTTTTAAAGTCATTTCCAGTTGGGGAATGGCTCGATTGTGTTTACTTTCCCTTTTTAGCTTCTGGGTTTGGTAACACGGAATCTACCCACTTTGCAACCCTGTGACTTCTGTTTCACTTTTTTAAAAAAACAAAGCCCTGAGTTTTTTGCGCTGTTTAACTTAAAGACAGCCACATTTTCCATTAACGGTTTCCAGCTGCTCAATCTGTTCCCCTCCCATTAGAAGTAATTACAGGGGATTTAAAATATCTATTGTGAGATGGTATGGCACGATGCCCCGTCAGTAGCAGGCACTGTCTTGTAATTTAATTATCATTCATCATTCACCAGTTCTTTTGTGAAAATGAGAAGTATGTATGCAGAAGGGGGTGTAACCCTTCCCGACGACAGCAGGATGGATGAATGGAATCGACTCCAATTTTGCAGACGCTCCATTGGCTGCTCATTTGTTACCAGGTTCGGTTTAAGGCAGCAATTGTCGCATACAAAAGCGTTCACAGCCTTTGCTCTTTTTATTTGTGGGACTACCAGCATGGTGTAGTGGTTAAGAGCAGGTGGATTCTAATCTGGAGAACCAGGCTTGATTCCCCACTCAACCACCTGAGTGGCTGAGGCTTATCTGGTGAACCAGATGTCTTTCCGCACGCCTACATTCCTGCTGGGTGACCTTGGACTAGTCGTAGTTCTCTCAGAACTCCCTCAGCCACACCTAACTCACAAGGTGCCTGTTGTGGGGAGAGGAAAGGAAAGGAGCTTGTAAGCTACCTTGAGAAAGGCAGAAAATAAATCCAAACACCACCTCCTCCTTCTCCTCCTTCTTCTTCTCCTTCTTCGCTCCATCAGCATGCTTCTCAAATCAGCTGGGGTTTCAGTGGGCCTGCAAACAGCCAAAATCAGCAACTGCCTGGACCTGTGCCTTCTCTATTCTGCCCCCCCCCACCCGCATGGTGTAGTGGTTAAGAGCAGTGTACTCTAATCTGTAGAACTGGGTTTGACCCTGCTCCTCCACATGAGTGGCCGGCTCTTATCTGGTGAACTGGATTTCTTTCCACTCTCCTCTAGATGAAGCCTGCTGGGTGACCTTGGGCTAATCACAGTTCTAAATATAAAGAATGAGCCAGAAGCAGTATGGATATATGAAGGAAAAACTGCCCTGCCTGGCTCAAGAGATCAGCAATAAATATAGAAATGATCAAAATGGAAATGATTAAAAGCACTATATCCTGTAGCCCAAATATCAACAATGGAAATACATGAACAACACTGACAGACAGAAAAGGGATCCCAAAATATGCACAAAAGATAATAAGTCTCTGTATAAATGATATCCCTTCAGTGAAAACCTTGCAATTCAATTGTAAGTGTAACCTCAGCTTGTGGGTTCTGTGGGGCAGAACTTGGAATGAGTTTGCAACAACAATTTTTTTTAAAAGTGGTTAACTTTATTAACATATAACATATAACATCAACATTTAACATCACACTTCAAGGTCCTGTTCAGGTTGCATTTTCAAGTCCTTATATTTACAGTCTACTAATATTGCCAAGTCCAATTCTTCTTTGCAAGTGGGTTGGCTCCCGAAGACTCCAAGGGTTTGATGAACAGGATTCAACATGATGAAGGTTTCCAGGAGAACTCTCAGCCATTACAACCACAAAAAGAAACCCTGAAACAATAAACTCCAACATTTACAACATAGCAAAAATAAACAACTACCTTCCCAGTAGTTCCCAACAACATTGCAGTTACCTTAACAAGGTGTTAAGGGCTTATACAACCAAGGTCCAAGTCTGGTAGCCTTGTCTCCAAACTACATGAGCTCTGCAGCCTTCTGCTGCTTTGAGTCTCCACCCCTTTCTGGGTCAACCCATTCTGAGCATGGGGGTTACATAAGCATCAAGCAGACCTCCAGGAATCAGATCCACTGAACTGAAATGAATGCTTGTCCTTCATCAAAACATTGGGGTATCCAAATAGTCAGCTGCTTGTTGCTCTGATGATAGAGGCTTGAAGTACTCCAGCTGCCAGATCTCACCTGGATACCAGGTCAAGAGAGAAACTGGCCACGCAGAAGCCTGAATAAATACCAAAAGTTGGAAGTACTCCAGTTGCCAGATGTTCCGCTGGATTCCACATCAGGAGAGTCCACGCGAAATAGATATCAGTAGTGCTAACCCGGGTAAATTAAACACTTTCCACCTTCGTCTTCTTCAGCCACAACAATTCTGCAGAAACCACATTCCAGTGCCAGTAAAAAATACTAAAAGAAACTAAATAAACTAAATAAATTCACATCTGGCAACTGGGATACTTCCAACTTCAAGCCTCTATCATCAGAGCAACAAGCAGCAAAGTATTTGGAGAGACTTCATGCTGACAACTGAATTGCAAGGATTTCGCTGAAGGATATTATTTATACAGAAACTCGTCTTTTGTGCATATTTTGACATCCCTTTTCTGTCTGTTAATGTTGTTCACATCTTGCATTATTGTCTCCATTGTTGATATTTGGGATATTTGGGATATAGTGTTTTTAATCCTTTCCAGTAAAGTTTACAATTTTATTGCTGTTCTTTTGAGCTAGTCACAGTTCTCTCTGAACTCTCTCAGCCCCACCTACCTCACAAGGTTTCTGTTGTGAGAAGAGGCAGGGAAAAGAGCTTGTAAGCCAATTTGAGACTCCTCCTTGGTAGAAACAGCATATAAAAAACATCTCTTCTGTGGCAAGAGAGAACTTGCTGAGTTTACTAAGGGTTAAAGTGAGTGGGTATGGATGCCTAGGGCAGTTTCCCCCTCATTGCCTCCTACATGGATGGATGATCTCTCCTTTGTGTGTTAGTACCTGTGTCCTTTAAATGTGAGACTAATTGCCTAGAAGGAATTGTTTCCAGGGACCCATGGTAGCTCTGGGCCAGGGGTCTGCAACCTGCGGCTCTGGAGCCGCATGCGGCTCTTTCATCCTTGCACTGCGGCTCCGCGTGGCTTGGGTCCTCTTGGGTCCTCTCCTTTGGAGAGTCGCCTAAGGGTTAATGGGAAAGAGTCCCCGTTCCTAGAGAGGCACAGCCCGAGATGGCTATCCCAAGCCACTTCTGGCTTTCCTGTCCCAGCTGCCTGGTTGGCTGATACCGGTGATGACGGCGCAGGGGGGGGGGGGGGGGGAGCACCGCTGGTGGATCCTCTTGAGCAGGTGAGTGGCGAAGGGCGGGAAATGGGAGGGAGTTGCAGGAGTGCAGATTTTCAGCACAATCCTAACCTTAGTCTGTCCCCCTTGAATGGGGGGTCGGGGGTCGACCCTGCTTTGGGTGGCCTCATTTCCCCCTCCCTGGGTCCTTCTTGGGGGCAGGACCCCCAGCAGCAGCACCTTGGGTTGCAGACCCCCCTAGCAGCTCCACTGAGCTCCAGGGGCTTTCCTGGCGGATGGCAGCCTGGCTGAGTCCAGGTGAGAAATATGATGTCAGGTTTTAAAGGAGTTATTACCTGCAGCCCTGCAAGGTTGCACTCGTCGGGGCTGTTTGATGAAGAGGTGGGGGTGGGTGAGAATTGTTTGCTTCTGCATTGCCAAGGAGGGCAGGAGGGCATGGGGACGGCATGAGTTACAGCTCATCCCTTCCTGCCCGCCCACTACCATCTTCCTAAATTCACAGAATCAAGGTCAGGTTTCGTATCCAGTAGAGGAACTGCCACTGTGCTTTGGTATTTTATTGCATCCTAAGAAATTGTGTTCTCACACCTTTGCTGAAATTAGGCATTTGCCTTTGGTAGAATCACAATTCTGAGAGCCAGTGTGGTGTAGTGGTTAAGAGCGGTGGACTTTAATCTGGAGAACCCAGTTTGATTCCCCACTCCTCCACCTGAGTGACGGACTCTTATCTGGTGAACTGGATTTGTTTCCCTGCTCCTCCACGTGAAACCTTTGGGGTGATTTGGGGGTCAGTCACAGTTCTCTCAGAACTCTCTCAGCCCCACCTACCTAACAAGATGCCTGGTGTGGGGAGAGGAAGGCAATTGTAAGCTGCTTTGAGACTCCTTTTGGTAGATGAAAGCCAGGTCTAAAAAACAACTCTTCAAAATGACCTCCCTTACAGCATGTTGTCAGATCATGGGCTCTATTTGTGAAGTATTTAAAGGCGTGACAAAAATGCTAAAGACGTAAGTAGTAATGATGGCATTTTAATTCACATAGCTCGTGCAGTGTTGGGAACGGTCAGCATACATTATCCTGGCATCTTGACAACAGCATTGGTTGGCAGTGGCGTAGCGCCAAGGGGACGGTGGATGCGTGATGCACCAGGCACACGCTGGTGCGGGGGCGTGGCAGGGGTGTTCTGGGGTTTGGTGGGCATTCTGGGGTGTGGCGTGGCATTCTGCGGTGTGGCAGGCATTCTAGGAGGCATGTGAAATAGGCATGCTTAGGGCTTTCGTTGATATTATTTTCCCGATATTACAGCGGGTGAGACTGAGGAGGAGTGTTTTGCTTAAGTTTCCCATTGAGTTTATGTATTTGTTTTGATATTTGTATCCTGCTTTTCTCTCCCATGGTGACCCAAAGTGGCATCCCAGTTCCATTTTATGCTCCTGACCCCCCCCCCCCCGCCCTTGAGGTTGGTTAAGCTGAGAGAATAGGTTTGCCAGACTACCACTGGGGGATCCCCCTTTTGGGGACCTCTGCCCCCAGCACTGTCCAGCTGGCTAACGAGGGTCTTCAGTCTTAAAATGCGGCCAAGGCCTATTGAGGAAAAATCTGTCTTAAAGATTTTTGTTTAAGATGCATGATAGTCCAAAGGTTATTCATCATGAAATAAGGAATTCGTTTTTGATTTTGAGTCCGGGAATGGGCGGGGTGTAAATCTAATAAAATAAAATAAAAATGATTATGTAGCATGAGGCTGTATATTCATGCAATGTTTAATTTTTTTTTTAGTAAATGGATTCCATTAAGCCATACACAATGTTATGCTCTTCCAGAGGTTTCCATAAGGTTATTTTGGGCAGTTTTTTCACCTGGAAGATACTATCACGGATGCTTGGTTTTGCAGTTCTCAAAAATGATCAGCTGGCCTTGACGAGGGGCAGGGCCTTTTCAGCCCTGGCCCCTACCTGGTGGAACAGGTTCTCTAGGGAGATCAGGGCCAGCCTGGTTAAAAATACATCTACCATGTCATCTGGCCTCCCGTGAGCACAAGGTGGGGGAAGGGGGGTAGCCAGACACCATCCACATTTTAAAATGGGTTCTGTTTTCAGGTAATTGATATATAAATTATGTTTTAATGTATTTTTTAACCTTGTTGTGAACCGCCCTGAGCCCTCAGGGGGAGGGCAGTATATAAAATTAATTAATTAATTAATAAATAAATAAATAAATAAATAAATAAATAAATAAATAAATAATAAAAAACCTGTTAATTTTTGTCTGCTGAAATAGCATGCCTCTCCTTCACAATAAAAATGTTATAAAATAAACAGAATTGAGAAATTGAGAAAAAGACCTTAATTCCATTGTTCCTTTGCAAATCAGTGTACACAGAATCAACCTCTTACCTCCTAAGTGCTTAAGTTTCAAGAAGGTGAATGAAAAGAAGATTTTTTTGGAGTGGAATAGGACTGCAAAGGGAGCTAAGTGTGAGGAGGGAGTGACCAGTAATATGAATGAATGTGAAACCTTTTGAGCAGAATACTCCAGAAGTCTTGGCATCTTTGTGTGCACAACTTGAGGTTTATCATATAATTTTCTCCCTGAAGGGGAAAATCTATAATGGCAGCTTTCAGTAAAAGAGACCCAGTTTTGGGAATATTTTAATGAAGTTCCTCTCCCTTTGGATAAGGCTGGCATACATGCAAAATGCAAACGCTGCATCAAATAAATGCAAGGCCTGGTGGTGTGAATGAAACTTGGGCTAGTTTACCTTGCAATAATTTTGTAATTATCTATGTATTTCTAATGGTATGATCAAATGAGTGATGTTTTATAAACCTGTTAAACGTATCTGGAAAGTTAATATTATGAAAATGAAACCTTCGTCTGGTTGCAAATTATTCCAGCAAGAATGAGTCTTTATGTAGAAAATCATGATATAAATCGATTTGAATCCAATCCACGCTCCCTGGCAGAGGTAAAATTCAAACCCGGGACTTTCTGGATCACAGTTCGTTCTTTTACCTGCTTTACTATGCAAAGACTACAGACATGATTCCGCACCAGTTCTTACCCTAATCATCGGGTTTTATTGTTGCTGAGCAAAAAGCTAAATAACGGACTATCAAAAGTTCCAGAAATAAAGTTTTATTATTTGCTCATGCCCACTGGGAGTTTCTCTGTGGAGCTCTGCCAAAAGGAAGTCTTTTATACACGGAAACCAACCCCTGGTTTTCCATAATTGAAGAAAAAATGGCCTCTATTGGACTGTCAGTGGATTCACTTTGCCCTTTGTCCTATTCAGAAGCTTATAAAAAATTAAAAGGTCAACTATTGGATAGAGAGTTCTCTACCCTAATCACCGCAGCCAAGAAAACGTGCTCTCCCCTGTATTTTTCTCTCCCCTTTGAACGGGGCCACTTGGCACACTACCTGTATTGCTTAATAAACCCTGTTCAAAGGAGAGCCATAATGCTCGCCAGGTTTAATGTTATGCCTTCTGCCTTGTTACATGGCAGATTTAATAAGCAAGAAAAGGCTAAAAGATTGTGCCCATGTAACGATGGCTCAGTTGAATCTCTGGCCCACCAATTACTTCACTGTCTCAGATTCAAGGAAATCGGATCCAAGTATGTGAATCTCACTCCTCTACATTTACTCCATCTCCACGATTTATTTAGATTACACTACTTGTTGGACAACCCTGATCCTTCTCTCTGTATGATAGTGGCAGACTTTCTCCTGGAAATTACTAAATGCCAGTCGATTTCCTTCGTCCTAACATGTATTTCCTGTATTGTGTATGCTTTTTAATCCATTTTTATTATTGTTGTACTGTTGTCTATGCCAATAAAGGCTTGCTATAGTATACACGGAAACAAACAAGGATCAGGCTATTCCAAATAAGGTTGCGTATTGCCATATCCTAAATTAATTCGTTCTTGTACATTCCAGTTGTACTGGACATGTCCATTTTTTTCTTGCAAGTTTTGCAGTCTTCTACTTCACAGGTTTGCAGACGTTGACTGTCCCGCCTAGCACGTATGGATTCCTTCTCAAGCAAAGGTTATCGAAGCCAAAGCATTAATATATTCATTAAATACGATCCACACGGCTGCTTCAGAAAACAACCCAGAAGTGCTTCCAGTTATCACCCGTGATGCAGTCTTTTACTCCCAAGCACTAAAATCTTCTTTATTCCCCCCCCTTCCTGCTTTCTAGAAGTATCGCTACCAAGATGAGGATGGTCCGCACGATCACAGTTTGCCTCGTTTAACCCATGAAGCAAGAGGGCCCGAACTTGTGCACATTTCCGAAAAGAATTTATCCCAGATAGAAAATGTCCACGGATACGTCCTGCAGTCACATATCTCACCCCTGAAGGTCAGTCATGATTCTTTGTTGCGACACCTGATTTTTATTTTTAAGGGAACAGACTAGATTTATAAAAGTCTAACGGGAGGGCAGGCGGATTGGTGGATGCGGCTTGGTGTAAACGTTATTGAACCTTTTACGGATTGTATTTGGTGGTTGAAACTGTGCAGAACGGTTGGATTCCGTTGGGTGCAGAACCTGAGAAATGTTTGGATCCTGTGAATAATTGCGTTGTTTGAATAATTGCATTGTTCCTGTGAATAATTGCGTTGTTGAAGGTTGCGTGTTTCCGAATGTAATGCGGCTTTATTGCAGGGTGTCGTTCCTCAAATAGCCAAGGCTGCTAAGAGAGGAAGAACAGAGGAGAAAAATCCAGGGTTCCTAGTCACCTGTAGGGACTCATGCACCTGGGTTGGTCATGTGACTAATTTTCAGGCAACGATTGGCTGATGAGGAGGCGCAACCTGTGAGGAGTCCTCATGTGTATTCGGGGGCTCTTGGTACCGTTGCTGGCTGCTTGCAAGATGCATTAGAGCTGAATCATGAGTTGGTCTCATCCCGTGCCTGGTAGTCAGATGGTTAGGAGCGGTTGGCTGTAATGACGTGGCACGTGGTCTAAAGCAGGGGTCCCCAATGTGGTACCCACCATCACTTTTTTTGGAGGTGGGGGTCAGGTCAGACTTTTGCCCAGCAAAGCTTCTGATTGGTTACAGGAGATTTTATTGACTGCGTGGATTTTTAAAAAAAATGTTGCTTTGGGAGGAACCGTCACCACAGCACAAGGATCTATACTGTGTTACCGAAGCTAAGCTGCGGCAATGATTTTATGACAGGCTCCGCCTCTTGTGGCAGTCATTTTTGTGGCCGGCACTTTGTCACTGCACCCATCCTGCTGTGTCACAATTCCAAATGTGCCCGCAGGTTCAAAAAGGTCAATACCCCTTGGCCTAAGGGATAGTTGTGCTGCTTTTCAACCAAATGTAGCTGTCGATGTGCCAAAGTCTCCGTTGCAGAAGTAGGCACTGCCCTATTTGTCCCTCACTGCTGGCGTTAGTTGATTGATGTATAAACCTAGACGCAAGCTATCTGTTTAGGCGTTTGCCTCAGCAGTGTGATGCGGCGGCCAAAAAAGCCAATGCGATTCTGGACTGTATCATAGGAGTATAGTGTCTAGATCGGCGGATGTAATTGTACCTCTCTCTTCTGCATGGGTTAGACCTCAACTGGAATACTGTGTACAGTTCTGGGCACCGCAACTCAAGAAAGATATTGACAAGCTGGAACGGGTCCAGAGGAGGGCAACCAAAATGGTCAAAGGTCTGGAATCCATGCCCTACGAGGAGAGACTTAGGGAGCTGGGGATGTTTAGTTTGGTGAAGAGAAGGGATGTCATGTTGGTGAGGGAGCAAGCTTGTTTTCTGCTGCTCCAAAGGCTAGGACCAAGAGTAATGGGTTCCAGGTGAAGGAAGAGAGATTCCACCTAAACATCAGGAAAAACTTCCTGACAGTAAGAGCTGTTCGACAGTGGGATTCTCTGCCTCGAAGTGTGGTGGAGTCTCCTTCTTTGGAGGTTTTTAAAGAGGGTCTGGATGGCCATCTGATTGTTTGTTCCTGCATGGCAGGGGGATGGCCCTTGGGGTCTCTTCCAACTCTGTGATTCTATGATATATGTCTGTGTAAAAAATGGTAAAGAAACAGTGTCAATCTAAACTATCAACCCTCTGGACTGGCCGGGCTTAGTCAAAGCAGCAAGGGCCCTTTTGTTTTTCTTTAGTCCAGGGGTCTTCAAACTATGGCCCTCCAGATGTTCATAGACTACAATTCCCATGAGCCCTACCACTTGGCCATGCTGGCAGGGGCTGATGGGAAATGTAGTCCAGGAACATCTGGAGGGCCATAGTTTGAAGACCCCTGCTGTAGTCCCAGAGGAGGATCTCTTGCCTCCTGTGCTTTGAATTCTGTTCTAGCTTTCTCTTCCAGTTCCAGCAACAAACAGCAGGGGGCGGTAGAGCTCTCATTCTGGATCAGCCTTGGGTACATCTTCTCTGGCTGGGACACCTGCGCTTTGGTCAGAAAATTCTAAACTAACGAATCTTGTAAACAGACAAAGCGAGAGTCTGGTGGGACGTGAGAATTGTATTTTTTAGTTGCGTCTGCATCAATTACTATACAAAAAATTAATTAAAAAAAGAATAATGCCAATGGATATCAAAATTAGATTCAGAGGAATTGAATGAACAGGTAACTATGTAATTCATATGTCAGCCGTTCAGGCTATAAACAGTTGTTAAATCGATGTATATATCAGTGTGCGTTAATTAAACGATTGACTAGCAGGATGCTGGATGAAATACTTAGGGAATCTTCTCTCTCAAAACTGCACCATTATGTTTTTATGAATAATATTAAGATCCATCTTTTTGTTGTACTGTTAGTTTTACGGTCTGTTATTTTTCTTTTGCATGTTTTTTCCATTTTGGTTTGTGTAAATATACAGATAAAAATAATCAAAAGATTATATTTTAAAAAAGGAAATTCTAGACAGGAACTTCAGCAAGAATGTACTCCACAGGGGCGTAATGTCCATTGGGCAAGGTGGGCAGCTGCCCAGGGCATCACCGTGTGGGGGGCACCAAAAATGCAGGGTTCGTTTTTGGGTATTTTTAGTGGTTTTCCGTTTTTGGCGTGCATGTATTCTATTTCAATGTGCTTTCCAGCAAAAATTGGCTTCAAGTGTGTAGGAAGTACCAAAATCAATAAAGACAACTAGATCATGGAGTTGATCCGGTATGGTGACACAGGTGCCCTGTTCTCCCTTCAGTGACCCCATAAATGACAGGACTTTCATTGGGGACTGGAGCAAAGAAAAGATGGAGAGTTTTGTACTTTCTCCTGGGACTGCTAAATTTGTTTAAAATCATACTATTATCGTATTACAGGTTTTGTGATGGTGCCTCAGCTGTCAGCTACAGCAACCTGGTCACTCTTTAATCCAGTGTTTCTCCACCTTCCTAATGCCGCGACCCTTTAATACAGCTCCTCATGTTGTGGTGACCCCCAACCCTAACATTTATCCATTTTACAGATGGAGAACACTGATGCAGAGAGTCTTAGGCGACCCCTGTGAAAGGAGTCCCTACCCCCAGGTTGAGAACCACTGGTTTAGGCCCTTTTGCATATGCAGAATAATGCACTTACGATCCACTTTCAATGCACTTTGCAGCTAGATTTCACTGTGTGGAATAGCAAAATCCACTGACAAACCACTGTGAAAGTGGATTGAAAGTGCATTATTCTGCATGTGCGGAAGGGGCCTTAGAGATGTGCTTTCTGTGCTCAATTTGTCTATGGCGTTTATTGAAATGTAAGAGATCGCTGCCGGGATCAGGCTGGCAATTCTGCAGCTTGTGATAACTGCAGCTTGTGATAACTTCGAGTTGAAAAGCAACCGTGAAACCCAAGATGCTCTGAAATCCTCGCCCGTGTCCTTGCCTTGTTTTGACACTAGATGGTGCAGTTAGATGGAGATCCTTTTTGTCCAGGGAGTCCTTCAGTAGCTAAACACTGAAAAATCTTGCGAACTGACGGTTGAAGGAACAGGAAGTGAGCAAATGCAAAAAGTAGTCGGCTGTGGATAAACTTAACTTGTACAACACCAAACAAATTGAACCGTTTCCTGCAACAATGTAAGGTTGTTGCGCCATTTTGCATTTGAAAAAAAGATATCTGTTAAAGCCATGTATGGTTTTGAAGAAAGTGGGGAGAAGCTAATAATTTCAATAAGAATTTTGGGAGGGGAGTCAATGCATCCCCACCCCCCACCCCAGAGGTGTATCTAGAGAAAATGTAGCCCGGTCCATCCGAGGGAGAGGGCCGTCCCTGTATGGGCAGCTGCCCTCCCCAACCATGACCAGACAACTTTTTTTGCACCAGGTCATCAGGGAAGGAGGAGGGGTATGGGGGGTGATTTTCCACCCCACTCTTCCCACGTGACTAAATGGTCGCATCCCGGGGACATTTGTCGGCACATGCCTCCCTGGTCAGTATGCCCCTGCATCCTGCAGTAAGTGTCGATATACAACAAGCTATGCTTCTTGTTCTGTGTAGATGCTGGAAACGTATTGCCAAGGGTAGTAGGTGGAAGGGCTGCGTCCTGGATAAACCAAGTTGGAGCAATTTTGCCAGGTCCTAGAAGCTAAGCAGGGTAAGCCCTGGTCAGGATGGGAGACCACCAAGGAAGCCCTGGTCAGAAGTTGGATGGGGGACCACCAAGGAAGCCCTGGTCAGAAGTTGGATGGGGGACCACCAAGGAAGCCCTGGTCAGAATTTGGATGGGAGACCACCAAGGAAGCCCTGGTCAGAAGTTGGATGGGAGACCACCAAGGAAGCCCTGGTCAGAAGTTGGATGTGAGACCACCAAGGAAGCCCTGGTCAGAAGTTGGATGGGGGACCACCAAGGAAGCCCTGGTCAGAAGTTGGATGGGAGACCACCAAGGAAGCCCTGGTCAGAAGTTGGATGTGAGACCACCAAGGAAGCCCTGGTCAGAAGTTGGATGGGGGACCACCAAGGAAGCCCTGGTCAGAAGTTGGATGGGAGACCACCAAGGAAGCCCTGGTCAGAAGTTGGATGGGGGACCACCAAGGAAGCCCTGGTCAGAAGTTGGATGGGAGACCACCAAGGAAGCCCTGGTCAGAAGTTGGATGGGAGACCATCAAGGAAGCCCTGGTCAGAAGTTGGATGGGAGACCACCAAGGAAGTCCACGGCTGCTAAGCAGAGGCAGGCAATGGCAAACCACCTTCGTATGTCTTTTTACCTTGAAAACCTTTTGGGTTGCCATAAGCTTGCGGCGGCTTGATGCCGCTTTCCACCAGGTGAGAAGGAGCAAGAGAAGGCCCAGCTCTGTCAAGGAACGCCTTTCCTTTCCCTAACTATTTGCAATTCAAATGTACCAGATTATTACTATGATCTCTCTTCCCTCTCCCTCTCTGATTAAAGCACCAACATATTCCCTTGTTCTCCAGGGAGCCGTTCTGATCCATATTCATCAGGCCAGGCCCGCTTTTGCGAAAGCAAATGTTCAAGTTTCATCATTACCGGCTCCAAGTTTTCCTTCCCGTTAGTTTACTGCAAAAATGTGTGCGGAAAGTACTGTCGATTCACGGCCGATTCACGGCAAACCCCCGTAGGGCTTTCAAGGCAAAGAGGCAGAGGTGGTTTGTCATGCCTCTCTCGGTGCTGCGAACCTAGAATTCCTCAGTAGTCTTCCATCCAGATCCTGGGAGCCAGCGTGGTGTCGTGGTCAACAGCAGGTGAATTCTAATCTGCAAAACTGGGTTTGATTCCCCACTCCTCCACCTGAGTGGCAGAGGCTTATCTGGTGAACCAGACGTATTTCCACACTCCTACATTCTTGCTGGGTGTCCTTGGGCTAGTCACAGTTTTCTCAGAACTCTTTCAACCCCTCACTGTTGTGGGGAGAGGAAGGGAAAGGAGCTTGTAGGCCACCTTGAGTCTCCTTATAGGAAAGAAAGGTGGGGTATAAATCCAAACTCTTCCTCTTCTTCTAACCAGGGTCTGGACCAGAGGTGGGATCCAGCAGGTTCTCACAGGTTCCCGAGAGTAGGTTACTAATTGTTTGTGTGTGCCGAGAGGGGATTACTAATTGGTGATTTTGCCACGTGATTTTTGCCTTAGTTACGCCCCTCCTCTCAGCAGTAGCGCGCAGAACTTGAAGCAGTCTAGCAGGAGGTGCACCGGCGTGCGTGGCAGCCTGCGCCTGCGTGCATTCGTTTCCCGCCCAAGGACCTGCGCAGTGGCTGCGTCCTTGTCACTGTCCCGCCCAGGAATGCCCCACCCCCGGAATGCCCAGTCACGCTCCTGTCGTGCTCCGCCCTGCCCCATTGGCGCTACGCCACAGTTTGAATCCCACCACCATGGGAACCTGTTACTAAAATTTTGGGATCCCACCACTGGTCTGGACTGTCCAGATCTGGGTACTGCAAAAATCAGAGAGCTATCTGTGTTCCATATTCACACTGGAAGAAACATTGAGGTGGAAACCCATTACTTCTACCGCCAAAAAAAAAAAGGCCATTATTTAATGGCTGAAGCGAAAAAACTGCTTGCCGTCCAACAGAAGAGCAGAGACTTGCTAAGTCAGCGATCTTACGATTCTGCCAGGGCCCTATGAATTACTTGGCACCCCCTGGATTTATTCGTTTCTGTCCTGGTTCGGCTCGTGATGCATCACAAGGCATCCCCGACTTGATGAATCCCCGCAGGCTCCACCCCAAGTCTCTCGTCTTGCCTCTGGGTTTGCCCAGACAACCAGTGTTTGTGAGGGGAAATTGGCTGCCCTACGCACCATATTTCAGACTAAACAGTATTAACAGAGAACATTTATGTTTCTAGCCAACTCACTGGTTGGATGCAACCCAAACTTCCCCAATTTTAAATGGTTAAATGGGTGGCCATGCTGGCTGCGGGGGATCATGAAAAGAAAAATCTCTCACATCCCAGTACCCAAAAAGCAATGAATGTTCACTAATTCTCATAAGATCTTGTTTTCTTCACTGCTGGTTCTCTTCTCTCTCTCTCTCTGTATCTGTATATCACCTCTTAGGGCATAGGGGTCAAACTCGCTCCCCTCCAGATGTGGTGGACTACAGTTCCCATCATCCCCTGCCAGCATCATGCTGGCAGGGGATGATGGGAACTGTAGTCCATAACATCTGGAGGGGCACGAGTTTGACACCTGTGGCTTAGGGGTTCTCTTTAGTTTTCTTACCAGCACTGGACCTAAGCAAATCTACATTTTAAATAAGCATATTCATTTTTCTACTCAATCCCTCATAAGAACATAAGAACTAGCCTGCTGGATCAGACCAGAGTCCATCTAGTCCAGCACTCTGCTACTCGCAGTGGCCCACCAGGTGCCTTTGGGAGCTCACATGCAGGAGGTGAAAGCAATGGCCTTCTGTGGCTGTTGCTCCCGAGCACCTGGACTGTTAAGGCATTTGCAATCTGAGATCAAGGATCACTACCAGGGGGCATGGTTCTTGAAGAAAGTGTATAGTGGGTGATTGTGGTCTGCCAAGGACTTGAAGAAATCTTGGTAAATGTTAGGGCAGTAGTGGCGAACCTATGGCACGGGTGCCAGAGGTGGCACTTAGAGCCCTCTCTGTGGCCACGTGGAAACACAGTGCCCCCCACGCACATCTAGGCTGGCCTGGGCTGCTGGGCTCGATTATTAGCATTAAACCTATGACCTAGTTTTGGGGAAGCAGTGTAGGTAACCCTGTTAAGCGCTGCTAAACCCCACTGATTTTCATGCGAAGAACTAAAGCGTGATTCTTTACCTGGGAATAAGCTTGGTTGCTGGCAATGGGGCTTGCTTCTGCGTAAACCCTCCTAGGGTCGTGATTCACTCGTTGGAAGAGTTGCACGGTTGCTTCAAAGCAAAGCCACCGACTAGCACCAAGCTTACTCCTGAGTAACACATGCCTCGGAGCCAACCGTTTTTCCTAAACTAAAACCTCAGTATTCAGGTTAGATTGCCGTGTTGGCACTTTGCGACAAATCAGTGGGTTTTGGGTTGCAATTTGGGCACTCGGTCTTGAAAAGGTTCGCTATCACTGTGTTAGGGTGCCTAACAGCTCTCAGTGAGGGAACAGAAATGTTGCTTTTTTCAGGATTCTAACCTTATAACCCTTCAAAGTTTAGAAACTCCACTGGGTTTGATTCTTGGCAAAAGTGGTAGACTCCGATCTGCTGAAATGGATTTGTTTCCCGGCTCCTCCACATGAAGCCTGCAGGGGTGACTTTGGGCCAGCCACAGTTCTCTCTGAACTCTCTCAGCTCCACCTACTTCACAAAGTGTCTATTGTGGCGAATTGAAGGGAAGGAGTTTGTAAGCCGCCTTGAGTCTCCTTACAGGACAGAAAGGCAGCAGTATAAATCCAAACTCCTCCTCCTCCTCCTCCTCCTTCTCTTTCTCTTCTTCTTCTTCTTCTTCTTCTTCTTCTTCTTCTTCTTCTTCTTCTTCTTCTTCTTCTTCTTCTTCTTCTTCTTCTTCTTCTTCTTCTTCTTCTTCTTCTTCTTCTTCTTCTTCTTCCATGTACCACTCTATGGAAGGAGGTGGTTTAGGCATGAATGAAGAAGAAACCCTCTTTGAAGCCCTAACAGTCATAGGTGTCAAACTTGCGGCCCTCCAGATGTTATGGACTACAGTTCCCATCATCCCCTGCCAGCATCATGCTGGCAGGAGATGATGGGAACTGTAGTGCATGATATCTGGAGGGCCGCGAGTTTGACACCTCTGCTGGATCTACTGTGGCTACTTCCAGCAAACTGGCAGCAATATAGGTGGGGACGATTGTCGGGGTGGTGCTGATAAATAGTTGATGACAAACAGTTCAAACCAGTTGGTTGCAGCGTTGCAGGCTCGCTCCCAGGGCTACCGAGGGCAATAGCCCCCTACTGAATTTCCCATGAGTTCAAAGGTCAGTCTGTCCCTGCTGGGAACCTCTCTCCATGTGAATTGCATTTAACTTTGGCTTTTAGATCGATGGGAATGGGATGGGAGAGTTGTTTGTCTGCAAAGTGCTTAGCAAACATGTTGTCATTAGCCACCGTAGGGCGAACTTTGTCTCCATTAGGTCCTGGGTCTAATGGGCCATTAACCTCGCAGAAAAGCTCTGCTGGACATGGACAGCGCTGTGCCTGCACGCAGAAGACTGGCGTCTCAAAAAACGGTACCTCAAATGGAGTGTAACTGCACTTAGTTGGATTTCTTCCACTTTTCCCCCACTTCTGAGGCTCGCGGTCCTCGCTATAGATCAGTGATGGCAAGCCTATGGCACGGGTACCAGAGGTGGCACTCAGAGCCCTCTCTGTGGGCACGCACAAACAGAGTTCATCATGTGGGGGGGGGGAATTGCCCCCCCACACACACACACACATCTAGGCTAGCCTGTGCCGCTGGGCTCGATTATTAGCATTAAACCTAAGACCTAGTTTTGGGGGAGCAGTGTAGGTAACCCTGTTAAGCGCTGTTAAACCCCACTGATTTTCATGCGAAGAACTAAAGCGCGATCCTTTACCTGGGAGTAAGCTCGGTTGCTGGCAATGGCTTGCTTCTGAGTAAACCCTCCTAGGGTGGTGATTCACCCGTTCGAAGAGTTGCACGGTTGCTTCCAAGCAAAGCCAACAACTGCCACCAAGCTTACTCCCGAGTAACGCACGCCTCCGAGCCAAACATTTTTTTCCAAACTAAAACCTCAGTATTCGGGTTAAATTGCCGCGTTGGCCCTTTGCGATAAATAAGTGGGTTTTGGGTTGCAGTTTGGGCCCTCGGTCTCGAAAAGGTTCGCCATCACTGCTATAGATCGAGGGAAGTGAAGGCAGAGAAAATAAGCTGAGTTTTGACAACAGTTTGCTATCTTCACAGATGAGAAAATGCTGAGTATCTCAAAAGTCTTACTGATCCATCTCTCCAGCCTGGAAAGTGTATTCTGTGAATATGAAAAGGGTGTCTGGGGGGGCGGGGGGGAGAAGAGGAATATAATCGGTTCTCCGAGTAAATCTCACACTGGGGAGTGGGCTTGACATGAGCCTGTCATCACCCATCACTTATTTTGTCGGGAAGGAAAACAACCACCACCCGGCGTTTTCTGTAGTTTGCTTCTGACGGCAAGATTTTCTCCCCCAGCCCCAATTAAATTGCCTGCTGACAGAACCAAAGACAACATTGTCAGGTGTCGAAGTGATAAACAGCCCAAGCCTGCAAGAGCAGAAATTGGGCGAAAACTTACCAGCCGCGCGTTTAGAATGAAATCAAACGCACGGAAATTGGGCTACGGTTCCGGGTGGAAGTTGGAATGTTTTTGCATGTTATTGAGATGGAACAATGGGTCGTGATAGGATCCATCAATGACAAGGGGAAGAAGAGTTTGGATTTATATCCCCCCTTTCTCTCCTGCGGGAGACTCAAAGGGGCTTACCATCTCCTTGCCCTTCCCCCCTCACAGCAAACACCCTGTGAGGTGGGTGGGGCTGAGAGAGCTCCGAGAAGCTGTGACTAGCCCAAGGTCACCCAGCAAGGTTTCCAACATGGCCTGCCAAATGTTGGGAGTATTGCTTAGAGAGGGTGGAGTTTGAGACAGATGTGGCATCACTTTCAGGAGACACTCTCTAGGACCATAGAAACACAAAGGAATTCCTAGAGTGTCACCATGGAGGCCATTTTCTCCCATTCCTCCATTTCGTGAGGGTTGGGGATAAGTGCTGAGGGTGGGGAAGCAAATGGCAAGCTTAAGGTAATAGAACAGGGAAAGGTCTTGGGAGAGCCATTCCAGTTTGAGCTATCCTTTGTGTAGTCCAGTGTGGTGTAAAGAGTACTGGACTTAGGGAGGGTGGAGTTTGGGACAGATGTGGCAGCACTTCCAGGAGACACTCTCTAAGACCATAGAAACACAAGGGAATTCCTAGAGTGTCACCGTGGAGGCCATTTTCTCCCATTCCTCCATTTCGTGAGGGTTGGGGATAAGTGCTGAGGGTGGGGAAGCAAATGGCAAGCTTAAGGTAACAGAACAGGGAAAGGTCTTGGGAGAGCCATTCCAGTTTGAGCTATAATCCAGCATGGTGTAAAGAGTGCTGGACTCTAATCTGGTGAACCGGGTTTCTTTCCCCACTCCTCTGCTCCTGCTCTTAACCACTACACCATGCTGAGATGACCATTTCTCTAAAAGGCCCAGCAAGTCTGTAAGAAACAGGACCTCCAATAGCATGGCAAACATCTGACTTCTCTGGTTCTGAGGTTGGATGCAGATTTTCTTACACATCTTGAGATGTGTAAGGCCCTTGAGATTGCTTAACTCAAGGAAATCCTGTCTCCCGAAGGACGTGATGACATGCCAAGGACAGTCTGCAGTAAATGAGGGGTTTTTTGAAAACCTTGAATGCTCCCCCGGTACTAATACGCTAACTTAACATGCATCCGCTTCTCAACTTCAGCATCTCGGGCGGGTGGGGGGGGGGCGCTCAAAAACAAAGAAGAGAAAAAGAAGAGAAAAATGCACCGATTGTGAGAAAAAAATTGTTAATTGACTTTATGGAAGATTTTAGAACTGATGATAAATCCGCTGCTAAGTGGGAAAGGTAAAGGATTGGTAATGATACTGTCAACACTTTTTGACTTCAATGCGGATGCTTGTGTGTGCTGCCAATCCTGCCTTTGATCAATAGGTAATTAGATGGGACAATCGGAGCCAAAGTATTTAGCAAAGGAGATGGGGGAACGTGCGGCCGTGATTGAGCTACGTGAAATATTGGGGACTGGATGAGAAGATGCAAAACCAGTAGCTGCGATATTCATTCTCCTGCCTTCGCGTGGGTTGACGCAGCAGCCTCCCAACCTCCTGAGGTCAGTAAAACGAGTAAGCTTGCTGGGGGTCAAGTGAAAAGAACTGGGGAAGGTAATGGAGAACCACCCCTATCTAGGAGGAGGGGGGGTGTCTTGAGCAGTGGTGGGATTCAAATAATCTAACAAGTGGTTTACAAGCACCATTTTAACAACTGGTTCTGCCAAAGTGGTGCAAACCGGCTGAAATCCCACCACTGGTCTCGAGCCTCAGGCACCACTTCTTGGGGGGGGGGCATATTTATTCCCCCCCCCCCCCGGTAATTGAGCTTCAGTCCAGAACTCCCCGTGTGGAATTCTCCACATGGAGATTGCAAACCATTCCAGCGGGAGTTGCCCCACCCCCATCTTCACAGATGGGAGCAGCGAGGGCTGGTTGAGCCCATCGGGGCCAAGCTTGGATCCAAATCTAAGCTGCATCCTTTTTTAGCTTTAAAAAGGGCTTGGACAGATTGATGGAGGAGAAGTTGATCTATGGCTACCAATCTTGATCCTCCTTGATCTCAGATTGCAAATGCCTTAGCAGACCAGGTGCTCAGGAGCAGCAGCAGCAGAAGGCCATTGCTTTCACATCCTGCATGTGAGCTCCCAAAGGCACCTAGTGGGCCACTGCGAGCAGCAGAGTGCTGGACTAGATGGACTCTGGTCTAATCCAGCAGGCTAGTTCTTATGTTCTTATATCCTGCCAACGTGGCGTAGTAGTTAAGAGCAGGTGCGCTCTAATCTGGCGGAACCGGGTTTGATTCCCTGCTCTGCCACTTGAACTGTGGAGGCTTATCTGACGAACCAGATTAGCTTGTGCACTCTCAACACATGACCTTGGGCTAGTCACGGTTCTTCAAAGCTCTCTCGGCCCCAGCAGGGCTCAGACTGAACCTGACCTTAAGGAGACTCAAGGCAGCTCATAATTGCCTTTCCTTCCTTTCCCTACAACAGACACCTTGTTAGGAAGGTGAAGCTGAGAGTGGTCGGAGAGAACTGTAACTACCCGAGGCCATTCTCCGGGTTCATGTGGAGGGCGGGAGAATCCAAACCGGTCCTCCAGATTAAAGTCCATCACTCTTAACCAGTACATCATGCCGGCATGTCGGTGATATGATAGACCCGTGGTGGCGAACCTTTGGCACTCCAGATGTCATGGACTACAATTCCCATCAGCCCCTGCCAGCATTGCCAACTGGTCATGCTAGCAGGGGCTGATGGGAATTGTAGTCCACAACATCTGGAGTGCCAAAGGTTCGCCACCACTGTGATAGACCCTCTGCCTGAGACCAAGGAGAGTCTCTGCCAGTCTGACCTTGAGGGACAAAAAGTCTAATTCAATAAACAGAAGCGTCAAGTGCTCATTTGTGTATTCCTCTCCCTCCAGGTACCCAGGGGTATTGGTTAACCTCGTAACGCAGCAGTGGCGTGGTGATTAAGAGCAGGTGCGCTCTAATCTGGATGAACCGGGTTTGATTCCCAGCTCTGCCGCCTGAGCTGTGGAGGCTTATCTGGGGAATTCAAATTAGCCTGTGTACTCCCACACACGCCAGCTGGGTGACCTTGGGCTAGTCACAGCTTTTCAGAGCTCTCTCAGCCCCACCTACCTCACAGGGTGTTTGTTGTGGTGGGGGAAAAGGAAATTTAAGCTCCTTTGAGTCTCCTACAGGAGAGAAAGGGGGGATATAAATCCAAACTCTTACTCTTCTTCTCTTCTTCTTAGGCCCCTCTATTTTAAGCCATTGGATGCAGATTTATATTGTTGCCGTATCTCTGGTGTATCCCCCCCCCCTTTTCTTTCTTACATGCTGCCAGGAGGAGGCAGGTACCACCCCTGACACAGTCATATCAACATAAGGGGAAAGGAAAAAAACAACCGAATAAAAGAAGGAAGAAGAAGAAGAAGAGTTTGGATTTATATCCCCCTTTCTCTCCTGCAGGAGACTCAAAGGGGCTGACAATCTCCTTGCCCTTCCCCCCTCACAACAAACACCCTGTGAGGTAGGTGGGGCTGAGAGAGCCTGCTGCTCCGGGCTCCGGGCTTCCACTGCTGCTCCGGGCTTCCACAGGCAGTCCATGGTGTTGCAAAAGCCATGTCATGTCCATTTAACAGCTCTTCTCACATAAAAATCCACAGTTTAAAGGATGCTCTCGGCCTTCGCCCTCCTTCTGTTTAATGCCTCCTGAGAAAAAGGGAAGATAGAAGAAGAAGAAGAAGAAGAAGAAGAAGAAGAAGAAGCAGAAGAAGCAGAAGAAGAAGAAGAAGAAGAAGAAGAAGAAGAAGAAGAAGAAGAGGAGGAGGAGGAGTTGGGATTTATATCCCCCCTTTCTCTCCTGTAGGAGACTCAAAGGGGCTTACAATCTCCTTGCCCTTCCCCCCTCACAACAAACACCCTGTAAGGTAGGTGGGGCTGAGAGAGCTCCGAGAAGCTGTGACTAGCCCAAGGTCACCCAGCTGGCATGTGTGGGAGTGTACAGGCTAATCTGAATCCCCCAGAGAAGCCTCCACAGCTCAGGCAGCAGAGCTGGGAATGAAACCCGGTTCCTCCAGATTAGATACACGAGCTCTTAACCTCCTACGCCACTGCTGCGTAGAAAGGGATGTCTGACCACATGCATGGAAGTAACCCAGCAAACAGGCACAAGCCGCTTGTAGCCCAAACCACTCGTTGAGCCGTCAGGCCCTGGCTCGCAGTGAGCAAGCAGAACAAGAACGGAACCAGCAGGTGCCTGAGCGTGTCCCCTGGAAACGTGAAACGATCCCTGTAAAAGAAAAGAAAAATTAAACTGGGCATTATTTTGACTCGTATTTTTTGCTTCCCTTTGCAGGGGGCATCCGTCATTCTCTCCGCTGCAAATGTCCCGGTGCTCTAAATTAAATCTAGCACGCAGGTACGTGGTGAAGGTTGACATTTTTCTGCTCGGGATTTGTTCCCGCACCGCTCTCCCCAAGGCGATGCGAAGGACCTGCTCCGAAATGGACCCGGCCTTGTTCTTGAATATTAAACAAGCGGAGTTCGGTGGAATTTAATTAGCGGCTCACCTCCGCGCGGCTCCTCTAGCGCTGCAGCTCTGCTGCCGCTGCAGTATTGAATGATGAGCAAGTTCATCTTAATTGACTAGTTTGGGTTGGGAAGGGGGAGGGGGGGGAGGAAGCCTTCCTAGTTGGCAGGGAAGAAAAATTCCCCATAGAGGCAGTTATAGAATGAGCCTTGATCTTTGCAGCTGCCGAGAGACCAGACTTTCTTTCCACAGATCGGCTGTGCTAATACTTACAGGCCAGCAAACGGAGAAGCTTGCAATTCGAGTGCAGGAGCCAGGCTTTTCTAAAGAAAATAGTAGCAGGAGGAGGCAAGAGCGTAGCGGTTAAGAGCAGGTGCACTCTAATCTGGAGATCCGGGTTTGATTCTACACTCTGCCACTTGAGCTGCGGAGGCTTATCTGGTGAACTAGATTAGCCTGTGCACTCCAACACGTGGCAGCTGGGTGACCTTGGGCTAGTCACAGTTCTTCAGTGCTCTCTCAGCCCCACCCACCTCACAGGGTGTTTGTTGTGGCGGGGGGAAAGGAAATGTAAGCCGCTTTGAGTCTCCTTGCAGGAGAGAATGGGGGGATATGAATCCAAACTCTTCTTCTCTTCTTCTTTTCAGATTCCACATCCAAGAGTCTTGGCCAGGGCTGTATTATCCCTTAGGGTGACTAGGGACCCTGCAGGAATTGAGGCCCGTAAAGTTTTTTTCTGTGTCACTGTTCCTAGCACCCTCGGGCTTCAGCCTTTCTGACAGATGTTGACTGAGCGAGCGTGCGAGGCAGTTGAGAGCAAATTGCAAGGCACATTTGTAGTCAACTGAGGTTTGTTTTGAGTCAACGGGGAAGGGGTCAAGGGAGGCAGCAGGCCAATAGTGCGCTAGCGTCAGGGTTGTGACCTCACGCTCCCTCCTCCCTTCTTACACCTCCACGAACAATACAGTCCAGTCATAGAATCACAGAATCATAGGTCGAATTCCGCATGGGCCAAAAACAGTGGTGTGAAAACGGTGTAAAAGGATTTAAAATGGTGTGAAAGGGTTTACACCGTTTTCACACTGTTTTCACACCGCTGTTTTTGGCCCATGCGGAATCCACACTAGAGTTGGACCATCCAGTCCAACCTCCTGCCATGCAGGAACACACAATCAAAGCACTCCCGACAGATGGCCACCTAGCCTCTCTTTAAGACCTCCAAAGAAGGAGACTCCACCACACTCCGAGGTAGTGCATTCCACTGTCGTACAGCCCTGTGGTATAGGGCGGGTAATAAATGCAAATAGAAAATAGAAATAGGAACATCATTCCAGGAGCTCCATGCAGTGTGCCTGGCTCTTCATTCCCTATTTTATTGTCATCACAGCTGTGTGAGGAAGCTTCAGCTCAAAGTTCACCCACACAGACTCATGAGGATATTGAAGAGGTAGAAAAAGATAGAAAAAGTGCAGAGAAGGGCAACGAGGATGATTGAGGGACTGGAGCACCTTCCTTATGAGGAGAGGCTGCAGCGTTTGGGACTCTTTCGTTTGGAGAGGAGACGTCTGAGGGGGGATATGATTGAAGTCTATAAAATTATGCATGGGGTAGAAAATGTTGATAGAGAGAAATGTTTCTCTCTTTCCCACAATACTAGAACCAGGGGGCATCCACTGAAAATGCTGGGGGGAAGAATTAGGACTAATAAAAGGAAACTCTTCTTCACGCAACGTGTGATTGGTGTTTGGAATACGCTGCCACAGGAGGGGGTGATGGCCACTAACCTAGATAGTTTTAAAAGGGGCTGGGGCAGATTTATGGAGGAGAAGTCAATCTATGGCTCCCAATCTTGATCTTCCTTGCTCTCAGATTGCAAATGCCTTAGCAGACCAGGTGCTCAGGAGCAGCAGCAGCAGAAGGCCATTGCTTTCACATCCTGCGTGTGAGCTCCCAAAGGCACCTGGTGGGCCACTGCGAGTAGCAGAGTGCTAGACTAGATGGACTCTGGTCTGATCCAGCTGGCTTGTTCTTATGTTCTTATGACAACACTGAGATTTGAAGCAGCCAGGCCTACCAGACTGAAGTACACATCTCCATGGCTACTCCATGGCATTGCGGTTAAAAATGGCGTCGTCTAATCTGCAGAACTGGGTTTGTTTCTCCTCCACACTGTGAGGAGTGTTCTGTGTGTCATAGAGAGAAACACATCTTACCATGAGATGCCTCTGAAGATGCCAGCCATAGATCCGGGTGAAACGCTTGGAGCAAAAACTACCAGAATCCCACAAAGGCTGAAATAATCTATATCGTAATCTGCTGAATGGAGAGTTTCTGACGTTACCGAGCCTGGGGTTTTATTCTTTTCCCCAAGCAAAACTGTTTCTGGTGCCCTGTCCCCGAGAGAACAGAGTGGGAGAGTCACCAGCGAGGTTCAACAGCTCAAACAAAAGGTTTCATATTTAGATGAACGGAGACCCTAACTCCTCCCAGGGTCTGCCTAAAATAAAGTACTTGCTTGACTGGACGGTAGAAGCTGTAGACTTTTGCTCTTTCTTTGACTGCTTCCAGGAAAGTCCACTTCTGTAAGTTCCTTGAGTCTTTGGCCGTTTCCGCACGGCCATGATGGGGGTTGGGTCGGCGTACATGACGCCGACCCAACCCCCCTAGGATCGTTTGCACGAACAGTTCCAGAAACTACCGGGACGCCGCCACCGCGCCGCCGCCCTATCGACTTACCTTCTCTGCAACCATCCAGCGCATTGCCGAGGCCAGGGGACATGCCCCCCTGCCCTGCACGACCACTCCGGCGTCGCAGGGCAGGGGGCATGTCCCCAGGCCTCGGCGACGTGCCGGACGGCCGCAGAGAAGGTAAGTCGATGGGGAAAGGGGGGGAGGGATGGCGCCTTCCAGCCGCTGCTGTTCCTATGGCAGCGGCTAGAAGCCGCCGTTTTCCAAAAACCTTGCTGGGGAAGTGAGGTGGGAAAACGGTGGCTTCACACCGCTCAGAGGGGAGCGAGGGGAGCGCTGCGGCGCAGCAGCTGCACCCCCTGTGCGAATGGTTTCCTGGGGATGGCATTTTTGCTGTCCCCAGGGCGCTGTTTATGGCCCATGCGGAAAGGGCCTTTATCTGGCTACTATTCTCTGTAAACCTCAACTTTAGGCTCTCTTTACACCTTGGATGTGACAAAATACTGCTGCCTCCTGACTCCCTAGGCACCTGTACTGAACTGAACTGACTGAACAGGGGGATTAGTGGGTAATAACAGAAGACTGCCTCTTGGGAAACTTCTTAAAGGGACAGAGGCTAACTAAAATTCCCTCCCTTTGAAGACTATACAGAGGACTAAACCCATGCTATCTATGGGGTAACTGATACTTAATAATGAAAATAATAAAGGCTTCTGTGGGGGGCATGACAGGTTTTCTGTTTTTTTCTTTTGTTTTATTTCAATAGCAATTTTGTACGGGAAGGGGTTTTCGAGAAAGATACAACCTGACCAGAGGAGAATGTGGTCAAGAGTTGTCCAGTTAACAGTACAATAACACTTGAATTTGAGGTTAGTTTCCGATAGTCCCGGGGCGACAGTGGAAAGGCCAAAGTGAAGGTTGCGTACCCAACTTCTAGAGAGAGTCAGCAAGACCCAGCATAGCCCTCCTCCCCGGCTAACTCACTTGATTGTTTTTTCTGTGTGTATCATTAGAATACCAGGACATTGTGCGCTCAAAAAAGACACCAACAATTGGGTGGGCGGGCTGGTGGACATAACAGGCATGGTGAGTCAGACTTCCTGAGTACCAGCGATTATCGAAATGTCATTTCGCCTTTTTTTGCGGAAAAAAATTGGTCTCCGTGCCATCCTGATGCATTTACATCATACGGATCGTTGACAATGGAGCGTGGGAGAGGGTGGCGGCATTTTAGCAGCCCAGGTGGAACGCTCTGGGTGCAGCTGTGGATAAAGGTGTTGGAGGTTTAAATAGGAACGCAACCAGATTTTGTGAGCGTGCTCCTTTGATTCTAAAAATTCTCCTTTCTGTTCTGTTGAGTGGTCTGGCTCGGGGAAAAAAACCTAGGCATTCTTCCCCATTAACCACGCTAACAAAAGTACGTAGAATTAATACCACTATACTAAAGTTGGATCTCTTTGGCTGAGTCCGCATGGGCCAAAAACAGCAGTGTGCAAATGGTGTGAAAATGGTGTAAAAGGGTTTAAAAGAGTGTAAAAGGGTTTATACTGTTAACCAGTTAAACATAACGGCCCTTTCTACACAAATGGTTGAAAACGTTTCTAAAATGTTTTTGATCCTCCCCTTCTATTTGTGCTCGCCCCCTTGAAAGGATTCCTGGCCACCATTTTGTGATTTTTTTCCCTTTCTTTTGTCAGTTCTGTGTTGAAGTGATGCTTCAATTTTTCACAGTCTTGTGCTGCATTCTCATATACTCAATGCTTCTACGGGCGATTTCCCACTGGCGATTAATCCTGGGATAGTCAACCGAAATATCCACGTTTCCTCACAATTTCCCCACTGCCGAACCACAGAACACAGATCAGTCCTGTTTCTAATGCTCCCCCCCTTTATCACGGGATTTTTCTGGACCTGCTTGTATATGCACCTTTTTGAAAAAGCACTCCCATGGGAGCTAATAGGAGATGGGGGCTACACCTTTGAGTGTCCATAACTTTGGCCCCCATGAACCAAACTTCACCAAACCTGGGTGGTATCATCAGGAGAGTCTCCTAAAGATACTCTGAAATTTTGGTGCTGCTAGCTTAACAATTGCACCCCTGACAGCAGACACCCCCCCCAAAGGGGCAGGCCTAGAAGTTTTCACTGGAAACATGCTGCAGTGAGGATGTTGGAACCTGGATGAAAAGGTGCCGATTCTTTTGAAACTTGGTTCTATCTAGATTAAATTTTCAGTGGGAATTCGGCCTAAGATTGACCCTCCCAAAATAAAAGAACGAGCAGATGAATGCTGCAAATAAGCGGGTTAGGGGAAAGACCGAGTGAGCTCAAAAAATGGTGGAGGGGAGGAAATTCAGGGAAGCAGAGACAGGATGGAAACGTAGTCAATAGATCGCACAGCAACTGAAGACATTTTCAAAATGTTTCAGCCAGAGAATCACTTTCAAGTGGGGGGTTCATTTGAAACGTTTTGAGGCTGGGAATAAAATGTTTGGGGGCTCGATGGGTGGCTCAGGTGGGCGCCAGTGGTGGGATTCAAAAATTTTAACAACAGGTTCTGATGGTGGTGGGGTCAACGGGGCCAAGTGGATCATGACGTGGTGGGGGCGTGGCCTGGGCGTTCTGGGGGCGGGGCGTTCCAGAGCAGGGTGGGCAGTGCTGCGGCAGGGGCGCAGGTACTGTTCCCCCTCGTTCCGCCTCTGGATTTAAATAATGACTGTTTACAGTATTTTAAAAGCGATATACCGAAAGGTAGTGTATTATTTCTTTTTTATATATATAATTATATTGATTGATTTTATATGATAACATAAGGAGAAAAACCAAAAACTGTTTACAATTGTTAACGTATTACAAACATATCTAATTGTTTATCTCTTTGAACTCCCCCAATTAAAACATCACCAAAAATACAGTTGCCCTGCTATTTTGCCTCCCTCCTTCCCATATTTCCCTCCCCTGAACTTTCTACTTACCCTTCAGATTCCTATAACTACTTTATCTATTCCCCTTGAAAGAAAACTAATAGAGAGATCCAAAATCCTTAATCTAAAAGAGTAGTTTAAACATGACCAAAAGGTGTGCGTCCGGCGACATGGGTAACCCCATATTCCTAAAGGCCATACGCCTCCGCCAGGCAGAGAAAGGTGTTAGCTGACACCAGCTTCTTTGAAACTTCGGTTGTCAACCTGCAGGTGGGGCCCGGAGTTGTCCCAAAGTCCATCTGACCTCCAGACAACAGAAGTCAGTTGCCCTGGAGGACAACTTTGGAGGGTGGAGTTTGCGGCATCATCTCTCTGCCGAGCTTCCTCGCCAAGCCCTGCCCTCCCCAGGAATCATCCGAAATCGCCAGGAACGTTCCAAGCCAGAACTGCCAACCCTGCTTGTGACCCTCTAATTGCAGATGCCGAGGATCGAACCTGGGATTTTCGGCATACAGTGATGGAGCTCTATCTGGACCATAACCATCCCAGGGTCACTAACCTCTCAGTGGTGCCCAGAAATCTGCCAGAATGACAACTGATCTCCAGGCCACAAGGATCTGTTGTCCTGGAGAAAAATGGCTGCTTTTGAGGGTGGACTCTATAGCATTAGATCCCTCCCAAGGATCCACCTCAAATCCCCCACAACTCCCCAACCCAAAGCTGCCAACCCTAGGCCCTCCAGATCCCCTAAGTAGAATCCCACACCCTTCCTGCGATCTCAGTAACATGCTAGCCTAGGCACTGGGTTAATTTACGGGGAAGCAAAGGTATGCAAGACACATTCCCATCCATTCTCCCTCCAGCATGATTTACTGCCTGCCGTTGCTGCGTGGCAGCAGAGTCGCCCGTTCCCTTGTAACAAATCCTGCCTTATTTTTCTCTCAGCGGCTAACTTCGCCTAATGAAAAGTGGAAATAAGCACCCTCCAGGTCCAGCGCAGAATACATTAAGGAGCCATTTTAATTTGGACAGCGTCTTAAATCAGAGGCCAGGACTGTTTACTGCCAGCCGCCCGGTTTGATATCGGGCCATGTCAGCAAGGGTACAGCCAGATCCCATTTCGTTTCTTAGCTGCCCTCCCAGGAGGCATCAAACTGAAGGAGGGTGAAGGCCGAGAGCATCCTTTAAGCTGTGAATTTTCATGTGAGCAGAGCTGTTAAATGGACATGACATGGCTTTTGCAACACCATGGACTGCCTGTGGAAGCCCGGAGCAGCAGTGGCTTAGGAGGTTAAGAGCTCGTGTGTCTAATCTGGAGGGACCGGGTTTGATTACCAGCTCTGCCACCTGAGCTGTGGAGGCTTATCTGGAGAATTCAGATTAGCCTGTACACTCCCACACACACCAACTGGGTGACCTTGGGCTAGTCACAGCTTCTCGGAGCTCTGTCAACCCCACCTACCTCACAGGGTGTTTGTTGTGAGGGGGGAAGGGCAAGGAGATTGTCAGCCCCTTTGAGTCTCCTGCAGGAGAGAAAGGGGGGATATAAATCCCAACTCCTCCTCCTCCTCCTCCTCCTCCTCCTCCTCCTCTTCTTCTTCTTCTTCTTCTCCTCCTCCTCCTCCTCCTCCTCCTCCTCCTCCTCCTCTTTGATACAGGTGAGTTGCTGGCACGCCTTCAGATCTCTCTCCAGAGCACAGCTTCGAAGTCCCCTGCTGCCTAGTTTGCGAGGTGTAGGAATAAGTATAACTGTTGGACGGAGCTTGATGCACATTTCAGCGATCCCTAAATTGGCTGTAACCTTCCAAGAACTGCTCTGAAGATGGAGGAGCCAGGTTCTTTAAAAAAAATGGAAGCTGGGTGGCGGCGTTAAAGCAGGGAAAGACAGAAAAGACTCGAGCTGAAAATGTGGAGAGAGACGGAGCCAGGAAGCACAGGTGTCAAGAATATGCCAAATATCCCTTCCTTACATTTTTCAGAGGGGAACATTTTCCGGCAGGCATATCTCCCAAAATAGTCCTCTGATGGATGCATTTATCTTGTCCCTTCCTTGATTGTTCCACCGAATTTTCCGGTCTCGGCACTGTTGTGAGGGAAAGGGCAATCTTTCCAAGGCGATCCTAGCCAATCAGTGATCGGGTTCATGAACGGGACCGCCTCGTAGCGCTACCTGGTTAGGTTCATCTCTTGAAGAGCCGGTCGGGAATGTGTGGAACGTTTCTCAGATCGGCCCTTCTGAACGGATGAATGCTTGTGTGCTCTTTCAAGGGAACAAAAGCGAACCCTGTCAGAAAGTAGAGAGCTTATCCCTGCCGCTGTTTTTTTTTTTTTCATAAATTTTTAGAGTGGGAAATGCCTCTGCTTTATGTAATTGTTGTCGAAATCTTCAGTGCCGTCACATCTAGAATACAGCATTGAAGCAAAAAAGCGAGGATTAAAACAGGCTGTAGGAGTTTGAAAAGGACAAAAAAAAAACGAATAAGCAATCGTACACCATCCCTGAGACGCATCGCTCATGCAGAGGCACGTGCACCCGCAAAACAAAACACCTACACAAATGTTCTTCGCCAATATCGATCTGCATCAAAATCTGACCACTGGCACCACCTTTTTCGATTTGGATCTCCCATGCTGTCTCTCAGCAAATATTTTGCAGGGCGAGCGTTGTGGAGTGATCAAGAGAGGATTGGGGTAGCAAGTCTTATAGCTACAAGAGTGCAGATCTGATTCCTCCTCCTCCTCAATCTTTAAAACTATTCTACTCAGGATGGCATCTGATTCGTTTAGTTGTAAATTGTGATTTTAATTCAATGAGGGCAATTAAAATTGTGATTTTAGTTCAAGGAGCAGCAGTGGAGTAGTGGTTAAGAGCAGGTGTACTTTAATCTGGAGGAACCGGGTTTGATTCTCCGCTCTGCCGCTTGAGCTGTGGAGGCTTATCTGGGGAATTCAGATTAGCCTGTGCACTCCCACACACGCCAGCTGGGTGACCTTGGGCTAGTCACAGTTCTTCGGGAGTTCTCTGCCCTGCACTCCCACTCCTCAAGCAGGTGTGTTTGTTGTGAGGGGAAGGGTGGAGTTTGTCAGCTCTTTGGAGTCTCCTTTGCAGGAGAGAAAGGGGATATAGTTCATCTCTCCTCCTTTCTTCTTTCCTCTTCTTCTTCTTCCTCCCTTCTCTTTCCTCTTCTTCTTCTTCCTCCTCCTCCTCCTCCTCCTCCTCCCTCCTCCTCTCCTCCCTCTTTCTTTCTTTCTTCTTTCTTTCTTTCTAAGTCACAAGCCAACCTTCTTGTGCTCAGTATTTGGAAAATATATTTGGGCTCAGAGTAACTCCTGGGAAGCTGTAAAGCGTGGCGAAAAATAACACCCCAGGCAAATGGGGAGAATAAAACAATGCCACTGTGTGGGATGGCAAGAGCCCACCAATAAAAGAGAGGTGGGGACTTGTTTGCGGTAAAGTGTTCAGAAGCTTAGGGAACTATAGAAAAAATAATAATTGCCTTAAAGATGAAGGGACAGATGGGGATGGAGCAGGAGAAAATACATACACAAAAGAAGTCAACAACAGTCCCGGCTAATCTAGTGGTTCGAAGTGTTCTGTTACTGCCTTGCCATTTTAAACACGATATCCTTGACATTTTCTTTTGGTTGCCATGCTAATTTTTGTTTTCTGTGCCTTCCCTTATCTCTTCCCGCCTCCAAACTTTCTTTTCTTTTCTTTTCTTTTTTGAGCTGGTATTTGCAATCCCCAATGTTAAAAATTCGACCAGGTATATAAATTCAGTCAGTGTTGTACCCTGGCTGGCTCAAGGCATGAGGGACAAACACGGCTGTTGCTATGACGGTATCGTCTTTAGCGTGGCTAGCCCATCTCTGCCCTCCCTGAAGTAACCAGTTGGGTTCATTTCCATTGTGGTCTCTAAAATGTGTAGGGACTTGTTTTAGTTTTGTTTTTTAGATCATTTTCCCACAGCAGACCCACAACAGTGCCGGAGTGGTGCAGTGGTTATAGGAGTCTAATCTGAGAACCGAGTTTGATTCTCTCTGTCACTGAGCTGTGAGGTCTGAGAATTCAGATTAGCCTACACACTCCCTGCCAAAGGCCAGACCCACAATACAGCTGGAGCTCTCTTCAGGCCCCACCCACCCCAAAGGGTGTTTGTTGTGAGGGGGGAAGGGCAAGGAGAGCTCCCTTTGAGTCTCCTGCAGGAGAGAAAGGGGGGATATAAATCCAAAACTCTTCTTCTTCTTCTTCTTCTTATATTGTGTAATCTGATTTGTTTCCCTGCTCCTACACATGAAGCCTGCTGGGTGACCTTGGGCCAGTCACAGTTCCCTCTGAAATCTCTCCGTCTCCACTTCTTCTCACACACAGTGTTCATTGTTGTGGGAGAGGGCAAGGGATTTTATAAACCTACTTTGAAAGCCTTTTGACAGGAGAGAAAGGCAGGGGTATAAAACCAAACTCTTTCTCCTCCTCCTCTTCTACTTTTCCTCCTCTTCCCTTCTTCCTCCTCTTCCCTTCTTCTCCTCCTCCTCTTCCTCCCTTCCTCCTTCCTCCCTCCTCTCTTCCCTTCTTCCCTCTTCCCTTCCCTCTCTCTCCTTCCTCTTCTCTTCTTCTTCTTCTTCTTCTTCTTCTTCTTCTTCTTCTTCTTCTTCTTCTTCTTCTTCTTCTTCTTCTTCTTCTTCTTCTTCTTCTTCTTCTTCTTCTTCACAACATCCAGTTCCAATAAAAACTGAGCTTCGCAACAGCTTATCGGCTTAATGTTCACCCCTGAAGTGCTTGGAATGATCTCACCAGTGTCTCTACAACATTTCCACTTCACCTCACAAGGGCCGAATTCCCACTGAAAAATTAATCTAGATAGAACCAAGTTTCAAAAGAATCGGCACCTTTTCATCCAGTTTCCAACATCCTCACTGTAGCATGTTTCTAGTGAAGATGTCTAGGCCTACACGGTGAAATGTTAAGCTAAGCAGCACCAAAAATTTCAGAGTATCTTTAGAGACCTCCTGATGATACTCACCCAGGTTTGTCTCACATGGGGACTTCAAAGTTATGGGACCCTCAAATGTGTAGCCCCCATCTCCTATTAGTCTCTATTGAGCAATGGGGGATGAGGGCACTTCTTTGAGTCCATAGCTTTGGACCCTGACCTGAGAAACCTGGGTGGTAATGTGGGAATCAGCCTGGATGAGGCACCCAGGTTTGGTGTTGGTTCCTGGGGCCAAAGTTATGGACCCTCAAATGTGTAGCCCCCATCTCCTATTAGCTCCCATTGTAGTGTTTTTTTCAACAAGGTGCATATATAAACAGGTCCAGGAAAATCCTGTGATGGGGGGGAGAGCACCAGAAATGAGGCTGATCTGTGTTCTGCAGTTCGGCAGTGAGGAGATCATGAGGAAACCTGGATATTTCAGGTGACTATCCCAGGATTAATCGCCAGTGGGAAATTACCCAAGGTGGTGCCTCTTGTGGGGAGAAGAAGAGAAGGCCATTGTAAGCTGCTTTGAGATTCCTGTGTATGAGACACTGTATGATTTTTCAGGCTTTCTCAGCAACAAGCCCTATAAGGTAGGCCACCAGGCTAAAATTTTGTTACGGGCCCAGGGTTATCCAGCGAGCATACTGGCAAATGTTGAGATTTGAACCCAAGGTTTCCTGGTTTGACACTATATCTGCTATATCAAGTTGGCCCTTCAGTGCCTTGTTTGTTGTTTAAAAAAATGGAGTCACAGAAGTTCAGTATGAAGACTGAAATTGATTAAAAGTTATCTGGGCTTTACCCAACAGCTGTAATCTTTAGTTGCTTTAGCCAGTGGTGTAATGTTCATTTAGCTGCTTTAGCCAGTGGTGTAATGTTCATTGGGCAAAGTGGGCATGTGCCCTGGGCTCAGGGGGAGACTGTCCTGATGATACCCCCCAAGTTTGGTGAAATTTGGTTTAGGGGGACCAAAGTTATAGACCCCCAGCAGTAGTTCTCTATCCCCCCATTGTCAAATGTGGGAGCTATGATGGGAGCTGCACATTTGAGGGTCCATAACCTTTGGCCCCTGAACCAAACTTCAACGTTCAAACTTGGGAAGTGTCATCAGGACAGTCTTCCGATGATCCCCTGAAATTTTGGTGTCAATAGCTCAACAATTGCACCTATGACAGGTAACTCCCAGAAATTTACTTCTACATTGATTTTTTTCAATTGATGTCAATGGGGAATTTCTGGTGTTCCACCTCCTTCCGCTGCCCATGGGAGGGGCATCAAACCCAGAAGTTTTGCCTAGGGTCTAGTTTGCCTCATATTTCCCCTATTTTGAAGCAATCAGAGCTGTGGAGATCATAGGTAGAGGAGCTTTGGGGCTAAGCAACACACAAACTGTATTCTGCCTGTCGGATAACCAAGTACGTCAAGGACTCTCCCCAAGACAACCCCCCCCTTTGAAATAGCTGGGAACTGAAATCTGGGGTCAGGAGCGCGAAACTCATTCATTTCAACTGGGCCTCTACAATGATAACAATTGTCACCATTTATAGCATTTACTTATATTATCTTGTCCTCATCCTTACCACTGCCTCGGCTGGTAGGTATTAGACCCATATTGTGCAAGAGAAATTGAGTCTGAGAGAAAACGGCTTGCCTGTTAAGGAACTGAAATTAGACTTGAACCCTCCGTTGGTCGTATCACTCCTCTTCTTTGCTATATTACCTGATCCCAGGTAGCAGAGAGAAGCTTGCGTTGGATAAATGCAGAATTACCTTATCGCAAGCCTGTGAACAACTCTGTAAATTGGTGGTTAGGGGTGGCTTTTTCAAGTTTCTCCTTTACCGAAAAGACCCATGCAGAGCCAAATAAGCCTGGTGCTGAAAAAGCCGAGTACGATTCGGCATTTTTTGGCACTTAGAGCAGGGATGGGCAATTATTTTTTCCATGGGGCCGCATAAGAAACAGAAAATATTGTGGAGGGCTGGGCCAAAAAGGCAGGTGAGGAGATTTGCCTTCTACAGAAGCTGGCAGCCAAGGCAACCAGCTTCTCATGGAGTTGGGGGCCTTTGCTCCCTCCAGCAGTAGGGTGATGAGCCTTCGCGCAGAAGCCGCAGCCAAGGCAAACCGGGCTTCGCTGAGCTTTTCAAAGACGCCTCAAGCCCCCGAGCAAGGCAGTAGGGGCTGGGCCAGGGTCACCGGGTACTGGATGTGTCCCGCGTGTCCCAGAGTAATGCCCAGGTCTGACTTAGAGCAACATCTTCCCACGTCACTGTTTCCCTGTAGACTTGGGAAACTTTTGCGGGAAAGCACTTGAACCGTTGAGGTTTCCCAAGTCCACGTGAACTTGGGAAATGTCAGTGGGAGAATGGGAGAAAAACTTCAGTTGTACAAGTGCCCAATTCCCCACCAGTATTTTCCCAAGTCTGGGACTTCTCTGTACTTGCTGGAGGATGGGCGGGGAAGAGAACTGAATTCAGTTCTTCCCCACCATGGCTTCTTAAGACCATGTGAACTCGAGAAGCCTCAGCAGAGAGAACTGCGCTACTTCTCTAGGTCAGGTTTTGAAAAAACGCGGAAAATTCTGTGTAAGAAAATCCCCAGTTTTTAAAATTTGAATTTTTCTGGATTTTTAAAAACCCAAACCTGAAATCTACTGACTTTACGGTAGAAAGTGTCATCAAGTGACAGCCGGCTTATGGTATCCGCTAGGGTTTTAAAAGCAAAAAGCCCTTCGGAGGTGGTTTGCAATTGCTTCTTCTGTATAGCAACCACTAACCAGGGACCAACCTCTGCTGAATTCTAAATCCAGTGGTGGATCCAAAAATTTTAGTAACAGGTTGGGTTCCTATGGTGGTGGATTCAAACCTGGGTGGCGTGAGCCAATGGGCTGGGTGCATGACTGGGGCAGACCAAGTGGCTGGCATTCCCAAGGGTAATTCTAAGCGGGTTGTGGCAAGGACTAGCCACTATGCCTGGTCCCATGGGAACGTATCGCACGTAGGGCTTATGGTTGCCACGCGAATTTTTTCACGTGCACCTCCTGCTAGACTGCTTCAAGTTCTGTATGCGCCTGCTGAGAGGAGGTGGGGTAGCATAACTCCCAACTCCTAACTAAGGCAAAAATCACGTGGCAAAATCTCACCACTAGGTAACCCTCTCTAGCAATAACACACAAATAATTAGTAACCTACTGAAACCTGTGAGAACCTGCTGGATCCCACCCTCTGGTCTCTAACATCTGATGAGATCAGGTAGGCATTATTATTTTCCCATACGTGAAGCTCTGTGGGCACAGAAGGTGTTAAAAGGGGCTTTCATTTTATTGTGGAAGGCTTTGTGGTGGGTTTTCTGGGCTGTGTGGCCATGGTCTGGTAGATCTTGTTCCTAACATTTCACCTGCATCTGTGGCTGGCATCTTCAGAGGTGTATCACAGAGGAAAGTCTGTTACACACTGTGTCTAGTCTTTCATTTGTTTGTTTGCTTGTGTTTTATTTCATTTGCTTTCATTTGTTTGTTTGCTTGTGTTTACTGCACTCACACTCACATATAATGTTGCACTCATACTCACATATAATATGGCGCACAATTTCCTCCTTTGGACTTGTGAGAGCTCCCCCTCCAAAAGCATTTTGTACTTTTGATCTCCAACACACACACACACACACACACACACACACACACACACACACACACACACACACACACACACACAAATCCTGACGTTAGACAAATGCTTACTTGACTATCATTTTATTTTGTCTAGAAAAAAAAAATCGATGCTATTCTCTCTCCTCCTGGTTCATTTAGGCAGTTCAGAATCAGATAATGGTTAACAGATAGTTAGAAATAAAGTATGGGAGGCTAAAATAATTGATGCTTTAGACTTTTCAGAATAGCCCCTTGACAGATGGAAAGCTCGGGCTTAAAACCCAGTCCGTGACCGTACGCAGCCCCTACAAAATCAAACTCTCAGTTAAAAGGCTAGGTGAAAGGGGGCGTTTTCGATTGCCAGCTAAGGCAAGCAAAGTTGCATTCCTCACAGCTCATTCATAACAAGTGTACCTCATTATGGATGCACCTGTCTGCCCCTTTCACCCTTTCCACATGAGAAGGTTACCCATTCAGGAAGCAGCAGCGAACATTCACACAGAGACACATTTTTTTCCTTCCCAGGATGCGGGTGTAGCTATGGAGATCTTCAGGCCACACAGTTCCCAGGCAAGAAAAGAAAAGAAAAGAAAAGAAAAAAAGTATCTCCCCGTCTCCACCTCCAGGCTCGGTACCTTTGAATGGTGGGCAGCAAAAGATTCCCACACACACAAGTGAGAATCTCCCCCTCAACTGAGAATCTCCCATCTGAACGTAGCGGCTGCCATTTGAGTGGGTTCGCTAGTGCTGCCATTTGAGTGGCCACTGTAGAGAACCCACTCAAATGGTGGACGGAAGGGAGCAGCAGTATGCAGTGTAGTGTGGCTAAGAGCAGGCTGTTATAGCAGTGTGCACTCTGATCTGAGTGGAACTGCTTTGATTCTGTGCTCTGCCACTTTCTGAGCTGTGGGAGGCTTATCTGGGGAATTCAGATTAGCCTGTGCCACTCCTGCACACACGCCAGCGTCAGTGGACCTCCCATGGCAAGTCTCACAGCTTTCTCGGAGTTTCTCTCTGCCCCACCCACCTTCACAGGCTATGCAGGGTGCATGAGGGGGTAGGGCATGAGATTGTAAGCCCCTTTGAGTCTCCTAAAGGAGAGAAAGGGGGGATATAAATACAAATGACTCCTCCTCCTCCTCCTCCTCCTCCTCCTCCTCCTCCTCCTCCTCCTTCTCTTCTTCTCTTCTTCTTCTTCTTCTTCTTCTTCTTCTTCTTCTTCTTCTTCTTCTTCTCTTCTCTTCCCTTCTGCTGTAGTTTGCATAGGGCAAGCAGGTAAGCGCTTTGAAAACCTGAGATTTTGCAGAAAAAAAAGATCGCTTCATTTGGCTTATTTTTGTAAAACCCGTGTTGAAATAAATCTTAACAGGCTGAGCCCGTTTTGGGGGAAGAGACCTGTGCAAAGTTCTTCCCCAAAATGGGACATATTCCTTCCTCAGCCCGTGATATTTGTGCTGTGCGGAATCCATCAAAGTCGAGTACCAAATGACTCTCCACTGGATGGGCCACCGCAGATAAGGCCCTGTTTTATTGCTAGCTGCCTGACATTACTGTTGCTTTTGTTGCAGTGAGCGTTTGTTGGTGTTGTCGTTCTGCTGTGAAACTTTACGCCTCATTCTTTGGGAATTCTCAAAAATCCTTTACAAACAGAAAAAGAAGTGGATTTGCTAGTACTGACCTGGGTGGACCAAGGATCCGATTCAGTATCAAGTGTTTCCATGTGAATTCATGTCAAAATGTGAAATGAGAAGCTGAGTCTGGGTGGATTTTGTTTCTTGTGGTAGAAAGTAGTTTTTATACAGAAAATTCTATCTGACAAAGGGTGGGGTACAAATATCCCAGTCTTGAGTGAGCTCTCTAGGTAGTGGCGTGACCTATATAATTTGAGATGATCATACTTCTGACAGCTCCTCGCCAGTGCATGGCCACTTGGCCACTAAGGTAGGGCTGATGGGAATTGTAGTCCATGAACATCTGAGAGGCATAGGGTCTGCCACAACAGCTCTCTTAGTGGATTTCCTTCCTTCCTTCCTTCCCTTCTTCCTCTTCCTTCCTTCCTCTTCCTTCCTTCCCTTCCCTTCCTTCCTTCCTTCCTTCCTTCCTCTTCCTTCCTTCCTTCCTTCCTTCCTTCCTTCCTTCCTTCCCTTCCTTCCTTCCCTGAGGAGCTGCAGTGGCATGAGGGAGGTTAAGCCATGCAGCAGTGTATGAGGGAGGGTTAAGAGTGAGCCTCAAGTGTATCTAATCTGGAGGGAACCGGGTTTTGATTCCCAGCTCTGGGCTACCTGGATCTGTGGGAGTTTCTTATCTGGGGAATTCAGATTAGCCCAGGCCAGTCCCACACATAGCTAAGGACCTTTAAGGAGTCGCAGCTCTTCTGAGTTCTGCCTCTGCACCCACCCTCACATCACAGGGTGTTTGTTGGGTGAGGGGGAAGGGCAAGGAGGATTGTAAGCTCCCTTTGAGTCTCCTGCAGGAGAGAAAGGGGATATAAATCCAAACCTTCTTTCCTTCTCTCTTCTTCTCTTCTCTTCTTCTTCTTCTTCTCTTCTCTCTTCTCTTTCCTTCTCTTCCCTCTTCTCCTCTTCTTCTTCTTCCTCTTCTTCTTTCTTCCCTCTTCTTCTTCTCTCTCTTCTTCCTCTTCCTCCTCTTCTCTTCCTTTCTTCCTCTTCTTCTTCTCTCTTTCTCCTTCTTCCTCTTCCTCTTCTTCTCTTCTTCTTCTTTCTTTTTTCTCTTCCCCTCTCTTCCTCTCCTCTTCTCTTCCTCTTCTTCTTCTTCTTCTTCTTCTTCTTCTTCCTCTTCTTCTTCTTCTTCTTCCTCTTCTTCTTCTTCTTCTTCTTCTTCTTCTTCCTTCCTTCCTTCCTTCCTTCCTTCCTTCCTTCCTTCCTTCCTTCCTTCCTTCCTTCCTTCCCCCACCTACTCACCCACCCATCCTGGTGCCATCCTAGAGAATACAATAACGGATATGATATTCAACCACAGACAATACTAGACAGCAAAATTTAAATAAGCAAAGAAACCCTAAATCACCAAATTGAAAAGAAACGCTTTTACTTCCTTCAATTCCTCGGCGTCTCCACGCCCGCCCCCCTTTCCCTAAGCACAGCTGTTTGAGCAGACAGATTGTATTGTAATGTGGGGGGTATTGTAATTCTTCGGGCAATATCCCTCTCTCAGTCTGAAAAGCAATATATGTTTTCCAGGTGAAACAAGGCAGCTATGCTTGATTCTCTCGGGCTGAAAATTGCCTGAAACATGTTCAGTTCCTCCTCAAGCAATGACGTCCCACAAATATTAGAAGTTGTATTGACTGCATTTAGTTGCCAAACCATTTAAAAAAATTGGTTTACCAGACAGCCATCGCGCTCACAGTGATCCTCAATTACTGTGTTTTCGTGAAGCATCGAATCTTAGCTAGACATTGATTGTTGTTTTCTTCCAGATCAGGCTGAATGAACATACTGTTTGGGAGTGTACTTCAGCCTTCTCACACTGTTGAGTTAACTGCGATTCTACCAGAGTAAGGCAGCGTGATATAATGGTTAGAGTCTCAGACTAGAATCTGGAAGACCTGAGTTCCAATCCTCACGCTGCCATGAAGATAGTTTCAGAGGATGGCAGTGCCACTCTGCAGTTGTACAGCTAGATTCGAATCCAGTTGTAGCTTAGAAACCAACAAGATTTTTTTTGGGGGGGGGTATGAACTCTCAAGAGTCAAAGGTTCCTTTGTTGGGGACTCTGCCATGGGTGATCTTGAATAAGCCCCCTCCCATACATGCAGAATAATGCTCTTAATGCTCGTGTATCTAATCTGGAGGAACCGGGTTTGATTCCCAGCTCTGCCACCTGAGCTGTGGAGGCTTGAGTCTGTAAATTCCCAGATCCTGTACACTTCCAAGATTTCAAATCCACCAGCTGGGTGACCTGCAAGGGGCTGGGGTCACTGCAGCTCTTCGTTCCTCTCTCAGTAGCTCCCCACCTAACTTCTTGCTACAGGGTGTTTGTTGTGAGGGGGGAAGGGCAAGGAGATTTTAAGCCCCTTTGAGTCTCCTACAAGGAGAGAAAGGGGGGATGTAAATCCAAACTCTTCTTCTTCTCTTTAAATCCACTTTCAATGCACTTTGCAGCTGGATTTTACTGTGCGGAATAGCAAAATCCACTTGCAAACAAACAATTGTGAAAGTGGATTGAAAGTGCATTATTCTGCATGTGTGGAAGGGGTCTAAGTCTCTCTCTGCCCGGTTGCCAGGCCAACTAGCAACCCACAGAAGTTGTGAAGATGGGGAAACTGGGAATACATATGACGTTGCTGCTGTGACTCAAAGTTTCGACCTCCCTTATGGGCAATTGTAGTTCTAGGAATGGTTAGCAACTCTGTGGTAAAACCATAAAGTTTCTGGCAATTCCTAGAGTTACCCTGTGTTATTTCTAGGTTTTGCCTGACAGAGCTATTAAGAAAATAAAATGGAGGGGTGGAGATTTTTGTAAGCCACACCCGGTCCCCATTGGGGAGAAAAGTGGGGTACAAATATCTCAACAAAGGAGATGCTATCTTTGTCTGACATCAACGAGGCAAGGAAAAGAGGCAGCAAGTAAAAGAAATCTCTGGTTTGCCAAGGTAGTAATCCTGAACTTGACTCACTGTCTCATTGGGGAATCTCTGTAGCCCATTTGCGCTGAGTAACGTGCACACATTTCTTTTGGCATGGAGTGCACTGTAGTACTGATTAATGAAGTTGAGCTCTGAGTCTCCGGTTTGTGATTTCTAGTCCTGCATCAATCTCAGCCTTTAGTCTGGATTCATTTTAGTAGCCTTGCAGATGATTCGTCATGATTTCACGTTTTAGGAAGGATCCTGTACCCTAAAGACTAGTTTACACGTCACAGCATGAGAAGCTCAGGAGTGCACAGTTGGGACAAATAATATAATCTCAGGGTATCCGGTCTCTCTTAGGAATGCCAACCTCCAGGTGGGGACTGGAGATCTCCTTGTGGATTCTGCACAGCCAATGTGTAACGGGTTACAGTTGCTATGAAGAAGAAGAAGAAGAAAGAAGAAGAAGAAGAAGAAGAAGAAGAAGAAGAAGAAGAAGAAGAAGAAGAAGAAGAAGAAGAAGAGGAGGAGGAGGAGGAGGGGGAGGAGGAGGAGGAGTAGTAGTTTGGATTTATATCCCCGCTTTCTCTCCTGTAGGAGACTCAAAGGGGCTGACAATCTCCTTGCCCTTCCCTCCTCACAACAAACGCCCTGTGAGGTAGGTGGGGCTGAGAGAGCTCCGAGAAGCTGTGACTAGCCCAAGGTCACCCAGCTGGCGTGCGTGGGAGTGTACAGGCTAATCTGAATTCCCCAGATAAGCCTCCACAGTTCAGGCGGCAGAGCGGGGAATCAAACCCAGTTCCTCCAGATTAGACACACGAGCTCTTAACCTCCTACACCACTGCTGCTCCTTAAGGGATTTGTTTTCCTTTTTCCCAATTCACATGTCTGCTGTGCAGGGAGCCATGGTGGTGGGATTCAAACTGTGGCATAGCGCCAATGGGGCTGTGTGGGGCATTCCGGGGGCGGGGCATTCCTGGGCGGGGCTGTGGCAAGGACGCAGCCGCTGCGCCGGTCCTTGGGCAGGAAACGAATGCACGCAGGCGCAGGCTGCCACACACGCCGGTGCACCTCCTGCTAGACTGCTTCAAGTTCTGCGCGCTACTGCTGAGAGGAGGGGTGTAACTAAGGCAAAAATCACGTGGCAAAATCACCAATTAGTAACCCCCTCTCGGCACACAAAAAATAATTAGTAACCTACTCTCGGGAACCTGTGAGAACCTGCTGGATCCCACCTCTGGTTCTGGCGCTTGAGCAAGGATACTATCTTATGGATTGTATTTTAAGATTTTGCATTCTTTCTCACTATTGATAGAATGCTTATTGATGGTTGTGAGTCACCCTGAACCCTGTGACTGAGTGGAGAGGTGGGATAGAAGTATAAAATACCTAAATGAATAAATAAAAATAAGACACAGCATGCCAGCATATTTTTATAAAAATCCACCCCCTCCCCCACAGCTGGTGTGTGTTGAAGTGCACAAGCTAATCTGATAAGCCTCCCCAGCTCAAGCGGCAGAGCAGGGAATCAAACCTGGTTCTGCAGATCAGAGTGCACCTGCTCTTAACCACTACACCACGCCGGCTCCTTTCTTCGCTGCAATTAGGAGAATATCAGCCCCCTACTCCATAGCTCTCAGAAAGGATCAGAAAAGGAAAGAAGAAGAAAAAGAAGATGAAGAAGAAGAAGAAGAAGAGGAGGAGGAGGAGGAGGAGGAGTTTGGATTTATATCCCCCCTTTCTCTCCTGTAGGAGACTCAAAGGGGCTTACAATCTCCTTGCCCTTCCCCCCTCACAACAAACACCCTGTGAGGTGGGGTGGGGGGCTGAGAGAGCTGCGAGAAGCTGGGACTAGCCCAAGGTCACCCAGCTGGCGTAGGTGGCGGGGAGGTAAAATGTACAGGCTAATCTGAATTTCTAGGATAGTTTCCCCCCACAGCCTGTGTGGGCGGCAGAGCTGGGAATCAAACTCCGTTCCTCCAGCATTAGACACACACGAGCTCTAACCTCCTACTTAATAAGCTGTTCCTTAAGGGATTCTGTTTTCCTTTTTTTTTTTTTTTTTTCCACCATATGTCTGCTGCGCAGGTAGCGATTGGGCCCATGGAAACAGTCCGGGTTGCTTTCACACCTTTGCATGGAGACCCTTCTCTCTCTCTCTCTCTTTTAAATTTCCTGCAACACATGCATAGCTGTGCAGGCTTAAAGAAATGAACCCCCGCAGCCAGGTTGATCGTCCCACAATCCCATTGGCTGCGCCAGCGTAGCTGCGCACGTGCAACATGCAAAAATAAAAGAAAAAGGGGTTTCCCTGCAACAGTAGGTCAATAATGAACATGTTGCTGCCACGGGGAGAAACCTGCTTGGGGGACTTTGCCCTCGGAGAATCTGCCCACAGCCCGCTGGGCGACCTGCACAAAATGGAAGGTGGGTAGATTCTCCCTGCAATGCATAGGACAATATATATTTTTTGTCTGGGTAGTGGAACAGAATATGCATTGTCGTACCCGTCACACAGCAGTTCCAATGTATAGTGTGTTGTGCGTAGTTCCAAATGATGCAGAGAGACAGCTGCAGCATCCCAGACTAACTTTATTAAATCAGTTTTGGCGCTCACAGGAATATGGAGCTAAATTTCCTTTTCCTCTTCCCTTTCCCCTCCACTCCTCTTCTTTCTCCCCCCTCCTCCCCTTTAATTTATCTTTCCTGCTCCCTCTGTTGGGATCCTGTGCCAACTAAATAATAATGAATTTATAATAGCAGGAGGGATCCATGTATCGAATTAAACTGAACCGTGGGCCTACGTGAGGTCCCTTGCTGGCGCCTTTTTAAAATGGAACGATAAGTAATTGTAATTTTAAGAAGTTATAATGTTTTATGTATGGTTTTATAGAATCATCAAGAACTCTCAAGCGAGCTATGATATAAAAGGGACACGCACAAGAAATGGGAAAGGGGGGAAATTATTACAGAGGAATTCAAACAAATAGCCAAGACATGTAGGGAGAAAGTCAGAAAAGCTAAAGCTCACAATGAGCTCAGACTTGCGAGAGATGTTAAAAACAATAAAAAGGACTCCCCCCCCCCCCCGTTGTGTTCATAGCAAAAGGAAGAAAAAGGATATGATAGGGTCACTGCATGTGGAAGGTGGTGAAATTCTAACAAGGGACAGAGAAAAGGCAGAACTACTCAACACCTTCTTTGCCTTGGTTTTTTCCCAAAAGAAAAACAGTGCTCAGCTGGGGGGAAATGGATCAAAAGATACAGTAGGGGAAATTCAGCACAGAATAAATAAAGGGCTTGCATGCCACCCCTCCCTCCCCTCCCTCCCCTCCCCTTGCATGCCACCCCTCCCCTAGCATGCCAGGCCCCCTCCCTTACATGCCATCCCTCCCTCCCCTCCCTTGCATGCCACTCCTCCCTCCCCTCCCTCCCCTTCCCTTGCATGCCACCCCTCACTCCCCTTCCCCTTCCTCCACTAGGGTGGGTGGGCCATGTCCAGATGCCGGGGCCCCTCCCTCCCCTCCCTTGCATGCCACCCCTCCCCTCCCTTCCCTTCCCTTGCATGCCACACCTCCACGGCCTGATGAACTAAGTCCCAAGGTATTAAAAGAACTGGCAGAAGTAATCTCAGAACCGCTTGCTATAATCTTTGAGAATAAGAGAAGTCCCAGCGGACTGGAGGAGAAGTAGAATCATAGAATCATAGAGTTGGAAGAGACTAGAAGGGCCATCAAGTCCACCCCCCTGCAATGCAGTAACACACAATCAAAGCACACCCGACATACGTTCAGGTAGCACATGGGGATCCCCCAAAATTATAGCTCAACTCCAGACAACAGAGATCAGTTTCTCTGGAGAACATGGCTGCTTTGGAGGGTGACATTGTGTGACACTCTACCCCACTAGGGTCTCTGTCCTCCGCAGGCTCCATTCACAAATCTCCAGGAACTTAACATACTATCAAAGGCTTTCATGAACAACATCAGCTTTGGGTTTTCGGGGCTGTGAGGTCAAGTAGTTTTTGTTCCGAATGTTTCGACCACATCTATGACCGGCATCTTCAGAGGCAGGTCACGGCAGAGGTGGGATCCAGCAGGTTCTCACAGGTTACCGAGAGTAGGTTACTAATTATTTGTGTGTGCCGAGAGGGGGTTACTAATTGGTGATTTTGCCACGTGATTTTTGCCTTAGTTACGCCCCTCCTCTCAGCAGTAGCGCGCAGAACTTGAAGCAGTCTAGCAGGAGGTGCACCGGGCGTCAAGTGCGGCAGCCTGCACTCTGTGTGCATTACGTCGCTTCCTGCCACCCAAGGATCTCGGTACGAGCGGCTGTAACAAGGTTCCTTGCCACAGCCCCACCCCCCCCCAGAATGCTCCTTCGCCACGCTCTGGCCGTCGGCTGCCCCCCCCACCCAGCCCCATTGGCGCTACGCCACAGTTTGAATCCCACCACCATGGGAACCTGTTACTAAAATTTTTGGATCCCACCACTGGCTGAGAGGTGGCCTGAACGAAGGCTGGAGGGACAGGGCTCGGGCAAGCGTGGCAGCAGCAGGCCGGTCCAGGAGCTGGCTTGGCGTCACAGCGCCTACCCCCTGCCAGTGGTGGGATTACAACCAGTTTGCCGAACTTGGCGAAAAATTAGCTACCGGTTCTACCAGACGGATACGAACCGGCTGCATCCCATCACTGGGTTTCGCCCTTCAAATCTTGTATTCCTAAGTGTTTGGGTTGGTTCCTGTGGATCTTAGTTTGCTAATGGTGTTGATATGACTCCTTGGGTGACTCTTGTAAATGGAACCAGTCCCCAGGATGTAACCTGACATATTTTATGAGCCACATGAGTCTTTTAGTTTAGCTATTAATCGTTACATTCTAAGGGGAAAGTTGTTGCAGTAGTAAATGGAGATCACTGGCTAATAAGTCATTAGCTGTACACTACTTGCTGCTACATTAATTTAGAGCGGTGGCTGGAGGTAAAGGTCAAGAATGAACAGGAGAACGTATTAATTGGAGGAAGGTGAGATTTGGACGGAAAGGTTATCTCCCGGGGTATCTAAATGTCAGAACTGACTTGGTGTGTTAGTACAGCCGTGACAAACAGAACAGAGATTATGTTGGGTGTGCGCGTGTGTGTTTTTATTAAATAGCACAAACAGATAATGATGGGAAGATATAGAAGCTTGCCCTGTGTGCGAATAAGGCTTCCAAACATTATTGTGTTTGTATTGTATTGTCGAAGGCTTTCGCTGCAGGAATCACTGGGGTGTTGTGGGGTTTCTGGGCTGTATGGCCGTGTTCCAGTAGCATTTTCTCCGGACGTTTCGCCTGCATCTGTGGCTGGCATCTTCAGCGGATCTCTGAAGATTCCAGCCCCAGATGCAGGCGAAACATCCGGAGAAAATACTACTGGAACACGGCCATACAGCCCAGAAACCCCACAACACCCCATTATTTGTTTGTTTGTTTATTATCCTTATCATTTATTTATTATCCTGACTGCACCCCCATCCCCCATCATTTGCCTGTATTTTTTTCTCTGTCTTTCTAAATCTGTTTTAAACATTGTAGGCCCAAATAAACACTGAATTAGTTCCAATGGCATCTCTGGGATTTATGTAGATAGAGGCTAGAAGATTTGTGAATGTGTTCTGTTCTGAAAAACCCTAGTAGTTACCTTCTGAGGGTAGTTGCTTTGGATCAGAGTTATCACATAGAAGAGGAGTGGAATTGCTAGTGACAAATGTGGAAGTGACATCACACCCCTTTAGGAATGCTTACAAACTCTGTGGTTAAACCATGGAGATGTTGGCAATTCCTAGAGAGGCCCGACATTACTTCTGGGGAAGATTCAGTTTGAACGTTGCATTTGGTCATGATGTCGGGCCGGAAAACCCTGAGGAGGGGAGATCTGGAAACCCTGGATGCGGACTGACTGGATGGCCATAGGCAGAGAAAATTCAGAAGTGACACCGCCTTATAGGGTTGCCATCTCTGGGTTGGGAAATATCTGGAGCCTGGAGAGAACGGGGTTTGGGGAGGGAAGGGAGCTCAGCAGGATATAATGCCAAAGAATCCTTCCTCCAAAGCAGCATTTTCTCCGTTGAAACTGATCTGCGTCATCTGGAGATTTTTTTTTTTTAAGGGAAAATGGAGGCGAATAAAGCACCTCTTTCCCGGCCATTCACTTGCGAGCGGCCGCAGTCAGAGGTGGGATCCAGCAGGTTCTCACAGGTTCCCGAGAGTAGGTTACTAATTATTTGTGTGTGCCGAGAGGGGGTTATTAATGGGTGATTTTGCCACATGATTTTTGCCTTAGTTACGCCCCGCCTCTCAGCAGTAGCGCGCAGAACTTGAAGCAGTCTAGCAGGAGGTGCACCGGCGTGTGTGGCTGCCTGTGCCTGCGTGCATTCATTTCCTGTCCAATGACCGGCGCAGCAGCTGCATCCTTGCCACAGCCCTGCCCAGGAATGCCCCACCCCCGGAATGCCCGGCCACGTCCCCCGTCGTGCCCCATTCAGCCCCATTGGCGCTACGCCACAGTTTGAATCCCACCACCATGGGAACCTGTTACTAAAATTTTTGGATCCCACCACTGGCTGCAATTCAGGATTTTTGAAAAGACTCGCTAATAGCGGGATTTAAAAAAAAACTGGTTTGGGGGAAATAGCAGGGCAGACTCGTTTTAGGGGCGGGATCTGTGCAAGTTTACCCCCCCCAAAACCGTTTTTTACTGTCCTACACCTGAGTTTATTGGTCCATGCAGAGAGGGCCTGAGTGCGGAGGGGGGAAGGGGGGCTCACCTGCCCACCCATGAAACTCTCAATTCAGTTCCAGTGTGTCTGGACCGAAATACATGTAGGAAAGTGACCACATTTTGTGACAACTCATCTTGGGTTTAAACGTTTTATGGCCTCTCCACACTCGAGGCAGAACTGTAGGCTTCCTCCAAACTCCTCCTCCTCCTCCTCCTCCTCCTCCTCCTCCTCCTCCTCCTCTTCTTCTTCTTTTTCTTCTTCTTCTTCTTCTTCTTCTTCTTCTTCTTCTTCTTCTTCTTCTTCTTCTTCTTCTTCTTCTTCTTCTTCTTCATGCTATTGAAACTGATGTATGCATCTGTTGTGTGAACATGGGTGCACAAGCAAGGCAACAACCAAGCAAGGCAACAACCTAAATTTAGCTCAAGGAATTTGTTGGAAAAAGGGTCTTCCTAAACACGCATGAAAAATGTAGAAGAGTGAAAAATATACATTTGTACCTCTCTCTATATACATACAATTGTGACCTGGATTTAGGAAATTCTTGGAGATTTGCCGATGACATATGGGAAGAGTTTGAGGAAAGGAAGGAGCTCAGTGGGGTTGTGATGCCACTCTAGGACTTGTTGCTACTAGACTCTGATGGGGCCTTTCCCCACTTTTCCCTCCACCACCATGGCTGCGCTCCACCTCCAGTCTTGCTTGAAGTCAGTTTCTGGCAGCGTGCGTCTCGGCTTCCCCATGACCCCATCACTGCCCAAGGGTGCATCAAAAGTACTCATTTTACCTTTCCAGCGCCAGGGAATTGCTGCAATGCTTCATGAGGGAGGCACTTCCAGAGAGGCAGCATCGAGGTGGCTGCGTTCTCGCCGCCCCTGAAGTAGGGAGTGCAGCTGGACCCCGCGCTACTTGAGGAGAGTAGCGCGGGGCTTAAGGTAAGTGGGGAAAGGGCCTTGGATACCATAGAGTCTGCCCATTTCCCCCAAGTAGTTTGGAGGTCAGTTGTAATCCCAGGAGAATTCCAGGTCCCACCTTGGGGCTGGAAAGCCTAAATATAGATTTACAGGACAAGGAGTAAAGACTTATAGCTTTCCATCGGTGGTTTTCTGGAAAAACGTCTGAGGATAAATAGCAGCGCTCCTTAGACATCCCTTGTTCTTTTGCGCTTAAGGAGCTGCAACTTTCCCCCATAAATCAGAAATCTATTCAGCAGCCTGTCTGGCTCTCCACAGTAAAATACTGTATTGCTCCGTGTGCAGCCTCGTGAAACGTTTCTTTGCGAATGTGTGTCCTCCCTTGTGAAGCCCGGGCCAGCTGTTCCACAGGCCAAAGGAGCGGTTCTGCTCAGCTGCATCCTAATTAAAAGGGGAGCCTTTATTGGATTTTTACAGTTCAAACGCTGAATGGATAATGCTTTGCTCTGCCCTTCTCTGATCCCGCATATAGCGCGAGCGAGAAATGGATAGGAGGACACGCATGACCTATATGGGGAGCCGGCTCCTGTTTCCATTTAAGAAATCAGGGCACAGAGCTCAAATAGGGCTTCTGTCACCCCACACACACACCATACCCCACCCAATGGTGAAAAAAATAGCAAACTGCAAAAACATAAAGAATCTTGGTTCTGTTTGCACAAAGGAGAGATGAATTGGTAATGGGAATATTGTGACCCGAAGTCGTCCGGCCTGTTCCCACTTGATTGGGGGAATTAGCAAAAACAGACCATGAAATGCAAGGGGCCAGGCTTTGAGATTTCCACCGATTCGTACAAGGGTTTTTCCCCTTCAGACATCCACATCCAACTGGAATTTAAATGTGGTTTAATAATTTTAGTAAAGAACAAAATATAGTAAAAGGTACCCACACAGTTTGGCAAAAACACACAGAGAGAGTTTCAAGGAGCCTAGGATTTAGGCAGAGAAGAAAGATAGGTTTAGAATAGGAGGGGTCACTGAGGGGAATGCAGTGTTTACCAGTTCTAGACATAGAAGATCAGGGGAAGTAGGATCCAATGCCCACTTGATGCAGAGAGAGTAAGGCCGTTTCTGCACGGCCATGATGGGGGTCGGGTCGGCGTGCATTATGCAGACCCAACACCCCCGGGACCGTTCGTGCGAACGGTCCCGGAAACTACCGGGAAGATGGCGCCGCGCAGCGCCGTCGCCTGATCAACTTACCTTCCCTGTGACTGTCCAGCACATCGCCGAGGCCAGGGGACACACCCCTGCTCTGCGTGACCGCTCTGGAGTCGCAGGGCAGGGGGGCGTGTCCCCAGGCCTCGGCGACGCGCCAGACGGTCACAGAGAAGGTAAGTCGATTGGGAAAGGGGGGAGGGATGGCGCCTTCCAGCTGCTGCCGTTCGCACAGCAGTGGTTGGAAGCCGCTGTTTCCCAAAAACCTCGCTCGGGGAGCGAGGTTGGGGAACAGTGGCTTCGCGCCGCTGGGGAGGAGCGAGGGTGGCGCGGCTGCGAAGCAGCTGCGCCCCCCTTGCGAACAGCTCCCTGGGGATGGCGTTTTTGCCGTCCCCAGGGTGCTGTATTTGGCCCGTGCGGAAAGGGCCACAGAGAGAGAGAGAGAGAGAGAGGACACAGTGGGACTGAACCAAAGGCAATGCAGGGTCCAAGGTGTAGGGGCCCTCATTTGGAGGTTCACCATAAGTTGTTATTATTCACTTAACTTTTGTCCTGCTCTCTCCACCAAGGTGGGCTCAGAGCAGCTTAAATCATAAAATATTAATACACATAATAAAACAGTGCTACACTCTAAAACCTATATACATGGTGTGTAATTTACCAATATTATAGTATAAAATGCTAAAAGCAAACAGGGACAGGAGTGGAACATCAGCCCTCCTGTTATAGCACCATCTTCCCACAAGATCCTCGATTTCTCTCTGTACTATTTAGCTCAATTTGGAATCTCCTGGACACTAGCTGGATTCTGTAACTTTTGGGGTCTGGTCCTCTTAAAGGATTCCCCTGCTTCTAGGGAAGCCAACATGATGTTGTGGTTAAGAGCGGTGGACTCTTAACCAGGAGAACTGGCTCAGATTCCCCATTCCTACACATGAGCAGTGGACTCTAATCTGGAGAATCGGGTTCAATTCTTCATTTCTCCACATGAAGCCTGCTGGGTGCCCTTTGGCCGGTCACAGTTCCCTCAGAACTCTCTGGTTTCTCTTCAGATCATATCAATCTGATCAGAACTCTCTCAACCCCACCTACTTCACAAGTTGCCTGTTGCGGGGAGAGGAAGGGAAGGCATTTGTCAGCCACTTTGAAACTCCTTTCAGACGAGAAAAGCGAGGCATAAACCCAAACTCTTCTTCTTCTCTTCTAGATGGCACATTCGATATGTTACATTATTTTATTAAATCCCTGCATTCGTTCTAAGAGCTGCAGGATTCTACTGTCGTTGAGGGATTGACCCAAGATCACCTAACGAGCTTCCCTGACAGAGCAGGGATTCAAATGTGAGTCTCCATCATCCAAATTCGTCACTGGCACTCCCAAGAAGCCCATGACACATTAGCGGTAGCCTTTCCAAAGCCTTGGCTGACGTAAGCCTCGCTGCGGTGGATCAGTCCACCATTTTGTGTATGATAATCACTCCAAAATCACATAGGGGGCTATGGAAATTTAAACTGTATTTATTTATTTGTTCGTTTTTCGTTAGCTCGCTCGTTCGTTCGTTCGTTTGCTCGTTCGTTCATTCGTTCGTTCGTTCATTTTTCTTTCCCTCCCTATCCTAAAGGGCTCAGGGTGGGTTACAACAGTTAAAAACACAATAAAACATCCAATACAACGTTAAACATTAAAAACTATTTTTTTAAAAAATGCCTACAACATCCCAAAACAATACATTAATAAATAGATTATAAATGAACAGATGGCGACTTAAAAGAATCCAACCATCCCGCCCCTACTTCTCCCCCCTCCCGCCCCGTCCCGGAGGCCAGGAGGAGCTGTTGGTGCCGGCTGGCTAGTTGGAGAAGGGGTCACCAGCATCCAAATTTTGCTCAGCCTTGTGGTGTGTAATAGATCACTATGATCATGAACAGAAGACATGATGGGCTATCAGCCTTACCAGGGGACAATTCTGAAGTCCTTCATTGCAGCAAATCCCATTAAAATCAATGCGAGAGACGCCCAATGAAGAAGGGACCATCATTTCTTCCCAACTGGAATGACCTAAGAACATTAAAACCAACCTGAGCCCGCTCCATTAACTTTTGCAAAGCTACAGCAGGGGACGATTTTCATCCCATGATATCAATCAGGGGCATGGCTTGCTTCTAATATGACATACATGAAGAACATATGGGGCTATAACAGCATTAATGGCAGCCGCTTCCAAAAAGGATGCCTTGTTTCATAGCCATAATTAAAGTGATAAATCTGCGAGGCCCTCGGCTGCAGGCAGCTGCTGTAACCAGGAAGACATTCTGTAGCAGCCCGCTGTCGAACCTGAATGATATCTTTCCTGCCTGTATGTCTACAGAGGCCAGGTGAAACTTCGCATAACTCTTTTGGTTTCTTTGTTTGTTTTGCCATCAACTCACAGCTGATTGAGGCAACCCTGTGGTGTTTTCAAGGCAAAGAGACATTGGGAGGTGGTTCACTTGGCCTGCCTCCACCTCAGCAGTGGCGTAGGAGGTTAAGAGCTCATGTATCTAATCTGGAGGAACCGGGTTTGATTCCCCGCTCTGCCACCTGAGCTGTGGAGGCTTATCTGGGGAATTCAGATTAGCCTGTACACTCCCACACATGCCAGCTGGGTGACCTTGGGCTAGTCACAGCTTCTCAGAGCTCTCTCAGCCCCACCTACCTCACAGGGTGTTTGTTGTGAGGGGGGAAGGGCAAGGAGATTATAAGCCCCTTTGAGTCTCCTGCAGGAGAGAAAGGGGGGATATAAATCCAAACTCCTCCTCCTCCTCCTCCTCCTCCTCCTCCCCCTCTTTCTTTCTTTCTTCTTTGCTTTCTTTCCTTCTTTCTCTTTGTTGCTTTGCTTCTTCCTTTCTTCTTCTTTCTTTCTTTTCTTTCTTCTTCTTCTTCTTCTTCTTCATGCCCCCCGATTGTCAGGGTGTGTTTTCCCCTGCCATCAAAGGGCTGGAATTGGGTGCAAGGATTCACACCTGGCCAGGGGGAGGGGGCAGCCATCTTCACCTTCTGATATGTCAATGAACCTTTTCCTTTTCACCTTCTTTTGATTGTGGTAACTGTAGCCAACTAGGAGCAACCCATGCACCTTCCTGGTGGGAGGGGGTGGCAGGTGGCTGAGAACTATCGCTGCACTGGCCTTGAGATGCTCAACTCCCAAACATCTCTCTTTCCATTGGGTTATTCTCACATTCCATGGGAAACAGGGAGGGGGGGTTATGGCGGGAACTCTGGGGAAATAAAGGCCATCATATTTTCGCGGTCTGGCAGAACTGGCTTTCTGAAAGCCAGGTACTAGCTGTTATCAAGAAAGACTTCTGATCCAGCATCCTAAGTCTGCTTACTGACTTCAGTCTCAAGACCTGACACTGGTATTCCTTGGAGCTTTCCCATCCAAAGCTTTCCCATCCAAAGGTCGAGGCTGACAGTGTGTGACTGGGCCAAGGTCAGAGTGAAGATTCAAATCTGGGATTCCCAGATCCTAGTCCAACACCTTCATCACCAAACCACACTGGCTTTCTCTTTTTTTATTACTGGCCGATTATGCACATACAGTGGAACCTTGGTTTACAACGACTTCGGATTTTGTCAGTTTCGGTTATCGTCGATCGTTGCCATCCTTTGTATTGCCTCAGTTTTCGTCAGTCGCCTTGGATTTCGTCGGCATGCCAACGAAATCCGAGGCGACTTTTGCGTAACTTTGCTGCGTTGTTTGTGTTGTGCCTGCGCAAATGGCACAATGTCGCTGTGTCGTTTGCGTTGTGCCTGCACAAATGGCATACCTTGGTTTTCATCCGTTTCAGTTTTCGTCGGGTGTTTCTGAACAGATCACCAACGAAAACCGAGGTTCCACTGTATATGCTTGCTGTGTGTTGAGGGTGAATGTCCATCACAGCACAATTTCTTGTACGGACTTGTTTCCTCAAGCCCCGCTTTTACTTTCTGTTCTCTCCACAGCAAGCAAGACCACTTTTAACATGACTTTTCATTTGCTTTGTTGCCAGAGTAGGGAGATTTGCCAGTGAGCACAGCTTTGCCCTGGAGATCTTCCCTCACCCCACAGCCAGCCTTTCCTCTCCCTCACGCCACTTTGCATGCCTTCCCCCTTGCCCCCTCTCCCATATTGCCAGCTGCTTCAAGTAACAGAAAATCAGGTCACTCACCAACACTGACCTCTAATTCTCTTGATATTTCAAGATATTAATATAAAGAGGGCTTGGAAATAACAAGCCTCTGTTCTTTGATGGCAGCAGCACCAGCAGCAGGAAGTGGTGTGTGGAGGGGAGGAATGAGAAGGGGGAGAGACTATCTGCTCTAGAATGGTCCCCTTCTTTAGCCCCACCTCTCCCCTCCCTTGCATGCCACCCCTCCCTCCCTCCCTCCCTCGCCTCCCTCCCTCCCCTCCCTCTACCTCCGCTAGGGTGGGTGGGCCATGTCCAGATGCCGGGCCCCTCCCACCCCTCCCTTGCATGCCACCCCTCACTCCCTCCCCTCTCATCCTCCCATTCCCTTGCATGGCACCCCTCCCTCCCCTCCCCTTCCTTCCAAGCAGCCCCAGGGCATTGCTTTGCCTCTTTCATTTGAACAGAGGGGTTACAAATTACTTTTGCAACAGTAATATCGACATAAGTGCAGCTAAAAGGGCTAAGCCAGCAGCCTTAACTATCAGGTTTAATGAGATCTGTGTCTTTAAGAATCACTTGATGGGTGGAGTTAAGAGAACCAGGCGTGGAGAGCTCCCTGCAGAAAAACTCTGAGAAAAGAGGGAGCGCCTCTTCGCATGTCAACAGAGAAATGTAAGGAGAGCCCTCTGAAAGCCCACTGTGCAAAGAAGAGTCCTGGATAAGTGTTCCATGAGTAATGGGCCACTGTAAATCTAATTGTATCCCATCGGGCACACCGATCTACATTTTTAAAAGTAGGGGGATAGATGACACAGATGCACCATCTTTGAAGAGGTTTGTTGCAATGCACCCATCAACCTAACAGCGATGCTCCCTCTTCCTCTGTGAAAAGGTTGTATGCAGCCCAATGGGCTACACCACCATTTTTGCTGGCAAATTGAATATTCTTGGGTTGAAAGGACTCAGGAAGCCAACTGTAGACCCCTGCCCCAAGGAACACCTCCTTTGGCACCAAGGTGCACTTCTGCGCCAGACCTTCATCCCTGCCACAGCTGTACTGGTGCTCCTGCCACACTCCAGCACCCGCAAATGTACCCCGGCAAAAGTGGCATCTATACCAATGCCAGGACCATGCCACTTCCTCAGCCCTTTATCCCCTCCCTCTAGCGGATTGCACTGAAAGTCACTCATCTGAAAAACTGGCTGCAAACGGCTGGTGTATATCTGACCGATCACTCTGTTCACGGTTACCGCTGCCTCTCGGGCAAAAAGCTCGACCCTTTAGAATTGATTTTTAAAAGCATTTCTAATGTTTATAAAACATTTTCCCCACTTCAGAGCACCCCATATAAGTTATCTTGGTGCTCTTTGTGACAGACAGATCGTGGTGGTGATGATGAGAGCTTGGCTGAATTTGTATGAGTTAAGTCTTCTGAAAGTGGTGTAGCCCTTGAGCTGGAAGCATAGTTGGAAGGGGCCACGCAGGCCATCTAGTCCAATCTTACTCAATGCAGCATCAACCTAGACTAGAGCATTCCTGACAAGGGTTCGTCCAGTTGCTGCTGAAAGACCACCAGAGAGGGAGAGCTCAACATCTTCCTAGAAATCCCATTCCACCACTGAACAACTCTTACTGTACATTTTACCCCCTAACATCCAGCTAGTACCTTTCTGCCCATAATTTAAACCTATTACTGTGAGTCAGAGGCATATCGGGGCGGGGGGGAATGGCACCCGGAAACAACTCTTTCTCCAGGCACCCTCCACCTCCACGCCCCCGGTCCTTGGGGCCAGGGCTCAAGGGCATGGCCCCACCTAAAGCCCTGCCCCCAGCCTCGGTTCTGGCCAGCTTTCAAAAGCCAGCTGGCATGGAGGCCGGGGGGCAGGGCTCATGGGTGGGGCCATGCCATTGAGCCCTGCCCTCCGTGCAGACTGGCTTTTGGGCAAAAGCAGGGGGCAGGGCTCAGCGGTGGAGGGTGGCCAAGGGAGCGGTCCAGCATGGAGGTGGGTAGTGGGGCTTGACGGTATTCGCCCGGGGACATGGGTGACCCCATGTCCCTATATGACAGTGATTGCGAACCTTTTCGAGACCGAGTGCCCAAATTATAACCAAAAACCCACTTATGTATCGCAAAGTGCCAACACAGCAATTTAACCTGAATACTGAAGTTTTAGTTTAGGAAAAAACGGTTGCTCTCTTTGGTACCTGCTTCACTTTGTCCACATCCTTTCTGAAGTGAGACCTCCAGAACTGCGCACAGTACTCACGGTGTTGCCTGACCAGGCTAGAGAGTGGCAGAGGCCCCTTCCACACATGCAGAATAATGCACTTTCAATCCACTTTCACAATTGGGTGCTGTGTGGTTTCCGGGCTGTATGGCCGTGTTCTAGCAGCATTCTCTCCTGACGTTTCGCCTGCATCTGTGGCTGGCATCTTCAGAGGATCTGATGTTGGGAAAGCAAGTGGAGTATATATACCTGTTGGAGTGTCCAGGGTGGGTGAAGAAACATTGTCTGTGAGTAACAAAGAAGACAACCAGATCAATAGATGAGGGCATCTGAATAGAAGTATGAGTAACAATGAAGTCTATAGCATGGGAGTAACAATGGAGATAGCAAGGTCACTGGTGGGAGCATCTGAATAGAAGTATCCTGGCCTTTGTTCTCCTTTGTCTATAGTCATCCTATGTTTGTGTGGAGCTGGTTAGACACTGCTCGCACTCTAGTATTTTTTCAAACTACTGGCAGCCAAGTTCTGTCTTTCATTTTTTCATAGTTCTTCTTCCTTTCTGTTAAAATTGTCCCATGTGCTTATGGATTTCAAATGGCTATCTCTGGGTGTAGTCTGGACGTGTAGTGGTTTTCCAGTGAGTGAGGTCCAGAATTTCTTGTTTTTCAAATAATATTCTATGTCCAGGTTGGTTTATCATGTGTTCTGCTATTAAGCTGATTTTTTTTCTGGCTGGAAATAGTCCTGCAGTGCCTTTCGTGGTTCTTTTTGATAATGCGTGTCATGCTTCTGGCGTGCTTGGTGGTTCCTATGTAGACTTGTCCACAGCTGCATGGTATGCGGTAGACTCCTGCATTAGCTAGAGGATCCCTCTTATCCTTTGCTGAATGTAGCATCTGTTGAATTTTCTTAGTCTGTAGATTGTTTGTAGGTTATGCTTCTTCATCAGTTTTCCTATGCTGTCAGTGGTTCCCTTGATGCATTGTAAGAACACTTTCCCTCTAGATGGCTCTTTATCTTTGTTCATGTGCTTTGTTCTTGGTCTTGCAGCCCTTCTGAGGTCTGTATTAGAGTAACCATTAGCCTGTAGAGCCCTGTTTAGGTGATTCAATTCATTTTGAAGGAGGTGGGGTTCACAGATTCTGTTTGCGCGATCTACCAAAGTTTTTATGGTGCTCCTTTTGCAATAATGCACTTTCACAATTGTTTGCAAGTGGATTTTGCTATTCCGCACAGCTGCAAAGTGCATTGAAAGTGGATTGAAAGTGCATTATTCTGCATGTGCGGAAGGGACCTGTGTGTCAAATACAGATAACTACTATTGGGAGAATGTTTGATCCTTCAGAGAACCACGTTCAGCGTGAAAATCCACAACCGGAGAATTCGGAGGAGGTAATGCCGTTCGACTTTGCCGCTCCAGTCATTGAAATCTTATTAAAATGACACTGAGAAGTGTGTCGTAATACCAAATTGTGCCATGTTGGTGAATTTGTTTATAGCCAACACAACCAGACTGAACAAACTGAATGTCGTATAACTGCACTTATGACTTAATATTGTACAGTTGACGGAGAGATAAATTCAATCCGGGCAGGTGGGAAGACCGCCGTAACTCTACGTGGGCCTGGTAAACAGCAGTCCTTTGCAAGTGAAGACGAATGCCCAGTCTAGAACGACGTGTGACGTCATTTATTTTTCACGGTTTTAAGGACTGCGGTGATGTAACGAATGAAAACAGGAGTGAGGGCAACGTCAGCTAAAAGTATTTGCAGTGCAGATCTGGATAGATGCTCCAGGCAAACAATTGACAAGGTTTTTTGTCAACTGGTATATCTCCATCCATTTATTTCAGACGTCTCTGGGACCAAAAGCGGGAATTTATCAGAAACGAAAATCAAATTGCTTCGTTCCTTTCCCTCCCGAGCGGGCGTACATGTGTTTCTCCTAGGGACAAGCAAATGTTCCCTCCTGTATTTCTTTCAATAGTCATTCATATTATTCTTCACTGTTCTAGTACTTTGCTTTTCACAGTCACTTCCAGGGAGGGCCCTTGAGTTAAAAACGTCCTTGCTTCCATTTTATCTCATGTTACCTGTTGCGTTGTCGCAGTCCCGATATCCTTGCGGTGCGGCCGCTGAGAACCATCGTGGCAAAATTGCGCATCTCGGAACATCGCTTTTTCTTTCTTCTCGGCCAGCACAGCTTGTAACGTTCTCACGGCCGAGGCACGCTTCCTTCCAGCTTTAGGAGAAACAAGCAATTGAATAAAGGAAATCGACAGATAGTCGTACAAATCCCCAGTAAGCCATCTTGGAAGATTTATGGGAGGTTAGCTCGAGCAGAAGCTGTAATGAAGTAGTTTATATTCTAACCATTGCCTGGGTTGGGAGGTAAAAGAAATCCCTATTATTCTGCTAAGATACACATTTCAGGAATATTTTATGCACGCATATATTTTGCATGTGCTGATATATTTTTTTTCACTTGCTTTGCTTGTCTCTTTCTTACAAATTATCTGGGCATTTGTATGCTGTCCTTTCTCCCAAGGAAATTGCGCAGGAGTGTGTGATTCTCTTTTCCTTTATTTTATCCTCGCAATAATGCTGCAAGGTAGGTTAGGCCCACAGCAATTGACTCACCCAAGACCTTCCAGTGCACGTCAGGGCTAAGCGGGGATTAGAATCCGGGTCTCTTTGGTCTAGCCCAGGGGTCTGCAACCTGTGGCTCTCCAGATGTTCATGGACTACAATTCCCATCATCCCCTGCCGGCATCATCAGGTGTCAAACTCGTGGCCCTCCAGATGTTCATGAACTACAATTCCCATCAGCCCTTGCCGGTATAGCCAATGCTCATGTTGGGAGGGACTGATGGGAATTGTAATTTGTGAACATCTGGAGGCCCGCAAGTTTGACACCCCTGGTCTAGCCTATCACTCAAACCACTCTACCACCCTAAGTTATCACAATCCATGCCCTACGAGGAGAGACTTATGGAGCTGGATATGTTTAGTTTGGTGAAGAGAAGGTTTGGAGGTGACATGATAGCCATGTTTAGATTTCTGAAGCAATGTCATGTTGGTGAGGGAGCAAGCTTGGTTTCTGCTGCTCCAGAGACTAGGACCAGGAGTCATGGGTTCAAGGGGAAGGCAAAGAGATACCACCTAAACATTATAAAGGACTTCCTGAGGGTAAGGGCTGTTCAACAGCGGAATACATTGTCCAGGGTGTAGCGGAGTCTCCTTCTTTGGAGGTTTTTAAGCAGAGACTGGATGGCCATCTGTCAGGAGTGCTAGGTACTTTGATTGTGTCTTCCTCATGTCAGAGGGCTGGACTTGATGGCCCTTGAGGTCTCTTGCAACTCTATGATTCTATGAATCCTAAACACACGGAGCAACCTTATGCTGAAACCATCATGGTCAATACTGGCACTTTTTGCACAAATCTCCTTTTGTTTTCACTTACTCCCTTGAAACGATTCCCGGCTGCCATTACTGATCCCCCCCCTTTTAGTTCTATGTTGAATGGATGCTCCAATGCTTCACAGCCTTGTGTTACGCTCTGCGCTCCTCATATACTCAATGCTTCAAAGATTGCCCCCCCCAATAAAAAAAACGAAACAGAAATACTTCAAATAAACAGGCAAGGGGGAATGGACCGAGCTCAGAAGATGACGCCAAGGAGGAAGTTTAGCCTCTTGTCCACTCTGACCGGTAGCAGTTTGTGATGATCTCAAGTGAAAGCCTTCAAGATCCGAGGCTCACCTGACAGCCAACATGGTATTAAGAGCAGGTGGACTCTAATCTGGAGAACTGGGTTTGATTCCCTACTCCTCCACATGAGTGGCAGACGCTTATGTGGTGAACTGGGTTTCTTTCCCCTACGTTTCTGCTGGGTGACCTTGGGCTCCCCCCTCATCCCCACCCAGAGGTGGGATCCAGCAGGTTCTCACCACTTCCCGAGAGTGGGTTACTAATTATTTGTGTGTGCCGAGAGGGGGTTACTAATTGGGTCCGCTTTTCCACCTCCACGCCCTCGCCTCCCCGAGAGGCATCCTGCCTTTTTATTTATTTATTTATTTATTTATTTATTTATTTATTTATTTATTTATTTATTTATTTATTTATTTATTTATTAGATTTTTATACCGCCCTATCCCCGAGGGGCTCCGGGCGGTGTACAACAATAAACATAATAAAATGGCAAAATCTTTAAAAGCTGCGATAAAACAGTAAAAGCTAAATCTTATAAATACAATACAATAAAATACAATAAAAATACAATAATAAATATAATACAATAAAAATACAATAATAAATATAAATGGCATCCAACTGCTCCGTATTTGAAATCCTCTCCCCAAGAGGGAGGAATGGCAGGTCCCAGATGTAGAGGGCCATGAGGCAGAGGGCCATGAAAGGGGGAGGCACCATCAGTGGCCGGTTCCTCCAAAGGCCCGGGCAAGGAACAGCTCCAGTCTCCTGACAGGCCCTGCTTGTGAACCTTAACCAAGGTCCCGCAGGGCCCGGACAGTTGGAGGAAGAGCGTTCCACCAGGCCGGGGCGGACCACACCAGACCGTGTGGAGGCCAGCCGCATCACCGTGAATGTGAAGGTTCCATATAGCAATTGCCACTAATAATGTAACTCCCTGAACTGGGTTAATCCCTTTTAGGTACTGCAGTTCATTGATTCTCAGTCTTACGCACCTTTTATCTCACCAGTCTCTATCAAAGAACCTGTGTGTTTCACCATTGCTGTGTTCAGATTTGAGTTGGGGCATTTTCTATAATGTGATGATGATTTAGAAATGACCTGGTGCAAAAAATTGGGGGGGGGGTCATGGTGGGGTGGCTGCCCATGGGGGGGCATCCAACTCAGGTTTGCCTAGGTAAGCCTCTGTCCCCTTTGCTGAGGGAGGGGGCTGGCGAGGGAACCTGTTACTAAAATTTTTGGATCCCACCACTGTCCCCACCTACCTCACAAGATGCCTGTTGTGGGGGAGATGAAGAGAAGGGAGTTTGTAAGCCGCCTTGAGACTCCTTACAGATGAGAAAGGCGGGGTGCAAATCCAAACTCTTCTTTTTCTACTTGAAGGACCATCTCCTTCCTTCTGTCTCGGGGTGCCAACTATGCTCTTCATGCAGCCATCTGTTGACTATCCTACCATGTTTGACACAGAACAGAGCCTGGATCCTTCCCATCATGCTTGGAGTCTGTGGAGTGGACTCTCTGAAGGAGGGAGAAGTGGCCGCTTCTTGGAGATCTTCAGGAAACATTGCAAAGCCTGCCAGCTTGGCAGCGTTTTTGAGAGGGCCGGCATCTTTTAAAGGGGAAAGGAGGAGAGATTTTGAGTTCGGCATTTTTTTTGTTTTTAAACGAAAGTGTTTTTTGCCTATTATTTTAAGCTGCCATGAGCCATGAGGAAAGGTGAGATAGAAGTATTGTCAAAGGCTTTCACGGCCCGAATCACTGGGGTGCTGTGTGGTTTCCGGGCTTTATGGCCGTGTTCTAGCAGCATTCTCTCCTGACATTTCGCCTGCATCCGTGGCTGGCACCTTCAGAGGATCAGATAGATCAGATCCTCTGAAGATGCCAGCCACAGATGCAGGCGAAACGTCAGGAGAGAATGCTGCTAGAACACGGCCATACAGCCCGGAAACCCAAGGTGACCAGACGTCCCGCTTTTGGCGGGACACTCCCGCCTTAAACCAATTTGTCCCGCATCCCGCGGGTTTGTTGAACTGTCCCAATTTTTGGAAGGCTGCCGCACTGTCACAGGGCGGGAAACAGGGGAGTGCCCCAGAAGGCAGTGCAGCAGCCTCCCACGCACATGGCCTCAGGAGCGCACTGCCTTTGGGGTGCTCCCATTTCCCGCCCTGTCACAGGGAAATCGGGGAGCGCCCCAAAAGGCAGTGTGCTCCTGCAGCCACCCGGCCAGCCACCCACACGAGTCCCAGTTTGCAAAGGTGACAATCTGGTCACCTTACGGAAACCACACAGTACCCGAGATAGAAGTGTTTTAATAAATGACAAACAAATAAATAAATGGATGAGGTGGACCAAGAGGGCCCAATTCCGTTCCGGCTCAATCAAAGGCGTGTGGTTTAGGGATAGCCACGAGGGCTCTCTTTTCAAAACCCCTCTCCTTTCGTATCATGGTCTTGCTGGACTGTCCCAAAATGTTGGTCGCTGTTGGTATTTTTTAAAAATAGAGATGGATGGGGAGGAAAAAATTCATTCTTCATCTGGGCGCTTTTGATCAGTGTCTTCCCTTTGTGCGTTGGAAACAGTTTGCCGTTGTGCTTTGTTCGGTCCTGGTGAGGATTAATCATCGCATTTAACCTCTCCTCCCTTGTACGGCTACAGATGAAGTAGGCTATAAGCCACCCGGCCCAGTTAACTGTGTCACAGTGTAGTGCTCACGTTATGGATTCCGCAGGTCCGATCTGGGGTCCCCACCTTGTGTAACGTAACTGACCTCACAGGGCACCTTTGAGGATAAAAAAGGAGGAGAGGAGGATGAAGGAAAGAACCAGTGTGGTGTAATGGTTAGAGTGCTGGTCTAGGGTCTGGGAGACCCAGGTTTGAATCTCCGCTCTGCTTTGGCCAGTCACACATTCTCAGCCTAATCTATTTCACCAGGTTGTTGTGAAGATAAAACGGAGGGTCGGAAAACAAAGTCAGCTGCTTTGGGTCCCCACTGGGGGGGGGAGAAAAGTGAAGGGACAAATTAAGAAAATAAGTAAGGGCCTTTCCCCACTTACCTTAAGCCCCACGCTACTCTCCTCAAGTAGCGCGGGGTCCCCCGGCACTCCCCACGACAGGGGCAGCGACAGTGCAGCCACCCCGACCCTGCCGCTGTCGTGCCCCCTTAGCGTGCAGCATCCCTAGCACTCTTCTAAACGGCACCTTTTGATGGGGCATCGTGGGGATGCCCGGGGACGCGCCAGGGATGCCGTGCGCTGAGAGCAGTGCGCGGCATAGGGGAGATCGACGAGAGTGGGGAAACGCCCTTAAACAAACAAACAAAAAGAAGCAATTTTTTGCTCAGTGCTCATGCTTGGGCTGCCCAATTTGGATCAGAACAATTATACACATGGATAAGGAGCTTTAAGCTCCCCCCACCCCACCCCAACACACACAATTTTCTTAGTCTGATGCTTTACTTTTAATTCAATTTCTATCCTGCCCTACCACAGACAAAGGCCGGATTCAGAGCGGCTCATAACATAAATAGCAAAATGCAGTATTCATCATAAAATATACATAATCGATAATATAAATCAGCTAAAAATCAGCTAAAATACTCAGTATGATGATTAGCCAGGATCTGTGGAGGTCAACTCCTCTATCGCTGTTACTATCTGATGAAATCAAGCCTGGGAGAGCCACACTTGTTTCGGTAAAACCTGGGTCCTTTCTTCCCATAACTCCAAACCAGCTGAGTTCTCAAGGATTTTATTGTGAAAATTCAAAGGAAATAAATAAAAAATAAACTTCAGTTATAAAAATTTCCTAGCTAAGCACATTCTTGTTGTTCTTATTTAGACTCCAAGCCAAGAGAGATGCTTCTCAGGGCTAGGTCCATGACGGAATGCTCCTTTCCCTTTGTCTTTTCCCCTCAGGGAAACTCCTCTCCTTGCCATGCAGCACTCCAACCCTTTGAAGAGCCCATTTGGCTCCTATTTTTGCATTGGGTAAATTTCCATAGCCTTTCCGGTTTCTCCATCCGGAGATCAAAGCTAGCTGTCATGTTGGTGTGATTTTGCCTGTTGGAATTATAGGATGCAACTGCATCACACTCAGCCTATTGTGCAACTATCTCAGTACAAGAGTACAATACAGTACAATACAGGAGTTTGGCACCATATTATTCCATTTCCCACATTTCCAAGGGGTCTCATCCAATATAAACAGCCACCTATGCAGCTCCCATATTTTTCAGCTCATTCAATGAAAGGGAGGGGAAGGAACAGAAAGGGAAGAGAAAAGGAAACAATGGGACTGATAAAGGTGGGAATAAAGGGGAAAGAGAGGGAAGGGGGGTGACCAGGCAGTTGATAGGATCCCTGGGGTCCTCTTTGCCCCATTCGGCAACTCTGTTTGCCCCACTGGGCAACTCCCTTTGCCCCATGGGACAAAAGCAGGTTTCCCCTGAGTTTGATTCCCCACTCCTCCACCTGAGTGGCAAAGGCTTATCTGGTGAACCAGTTTCCGCACTCCTACATTCCTGCTGGGTGACCTTGGGCTAGTCACAGTTCTTCAGAACTCTCTCAGCCCCACCTACCTCACAAGGGATCTGTTGTGGGGAGAGGAAAGGAAAGGAGCTTCTAAGCCACCAGAAAAAAGTGGGGTATAAATCCAAACTCTTCTTCTTCATCATCCAAGAACTAATCAGGGCCAAACTTGTTGAGCTTCCAAAATTCAACGAGGCAAGATGCCAAGTTTCAGCAAAAGCTATGTGAAAAAAAAAGACCTATCTTCAAGTAATTGTTAGGAGGATTTATCAACATTCAACGTCCTTTTTATTGATGGCAATAAAAACTGCAGAGCAGAACAATGGAATGAAGCAAGTCTCCCCTGTTTTAAGATTTATAACGCATCCGAATCAGAGTTACACCCTTTGGAATCCATTGAAAAGCGTTACTCTGATTAGGACGGGAAAGGCTAGAAAATGGAGAGAAGCCACAATCAATACAAAATTTACGTTAAGTGGTGTTTGTGTTTTGGAAGAACCGGGGACCCGCGGGTGGTTTTCGAGAAACGCCGTGGCTTGTGCGTGCAAAACCATTTCCTTGCGATCAATCTTGATGGTTTGGTGTTCGGCACGATTTAATGAAAAATTCCTTGAATGATGCTTGCTAATAAAAATGTTAATGAGTAAGTGGGGAAAAAAATATCGCCCTCGTGATCTGCCTTTGCGTACTTTGCTTATATGGGAACAGGACAGCTGAAGCGTACTGCTGATTTTTCACACAGCCGTGCAAAATGGTGGTTAACAGAAACGATCGACATTTTCAAGCCATCAAACCAATACAAATTGATATGTGAGGATCCCCAAGTACTTATTTGGTGAACCAGATGTGTTTCCGCACTCCTGCATTCCTTCTGGGTGATCTTGGACTAGTCACAGTTTTCTCTGAACTCTCTCAGCCCCACCTACCTCACAAGGTGTCTGTTGTGGGCAGAGGAAGGAAAAGGAGCTTATAAGCCACCTTGAGTCTCCTTACAGGAGAGAAAGGAGGGGTATTAATCCAAACTCTTGTTCTTCTTGTTCTTTTTCTTCTTGTTCTTCTGGGTGAAGGAACCCCTATTCTCCCCCCCCCCCCCCGTTCTGTCCTCCTTTCACCCTACTGATGTTGTCTGGGATGTTTCCGCTTTCTTCCCCTCTGCTGACAGCCAGTCCGCCTATGTTACATCCTCCTGAATTTGGGTGCCATCTTGGTTCTTCCTCCTTCCTAAATTATTCACATTGGTAATCCCATTGAACTGGGAATCCCACCCTGAACAGGATGATGGGGCAACCCTAACCAGAATTGTGCCCTTTTAAACCCATTCACTTCAATGGATTAAGAAGGGAGTCACTGTGTACCGTCACTACAGCAGCGTGGTGTAGTGGTTAAGGAGTCAGACTAGAATCTCCACTCTTGTCTTGGAAATTTAATGGGCCAGTCATAAGAACATAAGAACAAGCCAGCTGGATCAGACCAGAGTCCATCTAGTCCAGCTCTCTGCTACTCGCAGTGGCCCACCAGGTGCCTTTGGGAGTTCACATGTAGGATGTGAAAGCAATGGCCTTCTGCGGCTGTTGCTCCCGAGCACCTGGACTGTTAAGGCATTTGCAATCTCAGATCAAAGAGGATCAAGATTGGTAGCCATAAATTGACTTCTCCTCCATAAATCTGTCCAAGCCCCTTTTAAAGCTATCCAGGTTAGTGGCCATCACCACCTCCTGTGGCAGCATATTCCAAACACCAATCACACGTTGCGTGAAGAAGTGTTTCCTTTTATTAGTCCTAATTCTTCCCCCCAGCATTTTCAACGAATGCCCCCGGTTCTAGTATTGTGAGAAAGAGAGAAAAATTTCTCTCTGTCAACATTTTCTACCCCATGCATAATTTTATAGACTTCAATCATATCCTCTCCAAACTAAAAAAAAGAGTCCCAAACGCTTGCAGCCTTTCCCTCATAAGGAAGGTGCTCCAGTCCCCTCAATCATCCCTCGTTGCCCATTCTCTGCACTTTTTTTTCTATCTCTTCAATATCCTTTTGAGATGTGGTGACCAGAACTGAACACAGTACTCCCAAGTGTGAGGTCGCACCACTTGTGCCTTTATATAAGGGCATGACAATCTTTGCAGTTGTATTAACAATTCCTTTTCTAATTATCCCCAGCATAGAGTTTGCCTTTTTTTCACAGCTGCCATACATTGAGAGTTGACATTCCCATGGAACTACTCAATTAAGACGCCTAAATCCCTTTCCTGGTCTGTGACTGATAGCACCTGACCCCTCTGTAGCGATGTATGTGAAGTTTGGATTTTTTGCCTCTATGTGCAGACCACTTTGCATTTTGCTACATTGAACTGCATTTGCCATTTCTGAGCCCACTCACCTAATTTATCAAGGTCCGCTTGGAGCTCCTCGCAATCCTTTGTGGTTCTCACCACCCTACATAATTTGGTATCATCTGCAAACTTGGCCACCACGCTACCCACCCTACTTCAGGTCATTTATGAATAGGTTAAAGAGCATACTGGTCCCAATCTGGATCCTTGGAGGACACCCACTCCCACATCTCTCTCCATTGTGAGAATTTCCCATTTACACCCACTCTTTGCTTCCTGTTTCTCAACCAGTTTTTTTTTAATCCATAGGGAGGGACTTCCCCTCTTATTCCTTCATTGCTGAGTTTTCTCAATAGTCTCTGGTGAGGAACTTTGTCAAAAGCCTTTTGGAAATCCAAGTAGACAATGTCCACTGGTTCCCCCTTATCCACATGCCTATTTACATCCTCAAAGAACTCTGGTAAGTTTGTAAGACAGGATTTGCCTCTGCAAAAGCCATGCTGACTCTTTCTCAGCAGGTGTTGCTTTTGTACATGTTTTATAATTTTATCTTTAATGACAGATTCTACTAATTTACCAGGAACAGATGTTTAACTGACTGGCCCATATGTTTCCCGGGTCCCCCCTAGATCCTTTCTTAAAGATTGAGGTGAAGCATTAATGTCTTCCTTCCGGTCTTCAGGGATGGAGCCTGATTTCAAGGATAAGTTGCATATTAAAGTGAGAACATCAGCAATTTCATGCTTGAGCTCTTTAAGAACTCTTGGGTGAATGCAATCTGGGCCAGGGGATTTGGTAGCATTTAGTTTATCCATGGCTGCCAGAACACAACTCGCTTGTCCTACCACTATCTTAGTTAGTTCCTGGGATTAAGCCTCCTAAGAAGCAGTTTCAGGTGCAGGAATTTTCCTCTTTCCTCTTGGGTGAATACAGATGCAAAGGTCATTCAGCTTTTCTCTGCAATCTCCCTGTCATCTTTTAGCACTGCCTTTGTTCCTTTGTCATCTAGCAGACCTACCGCTTCCCTTGCTGGCTTCCTGCCTTTTTGATGTATAGCAGAAGAACTGTTTGTTGCTGGTTTTGATGAAATTTCGCAATATGCGTTCCTCATAATCACTTTTTTGCCTCCCTTACAGCTAACTTGCTTCTCTTTTGCCTGCATTTGTGTTCTCTCTGGTATTCTTTATCAGTTAAGTTGGACTTCCATTTTCAAAAAGACATCTTTTTTTCCCTAATAATTTCCTCAACGTCATGTTAACCATGGTGGCTTTCTTTTGGACTGGTAGCTGCCTTTCCTAACCTGTGGAACACTTTTGAGCTGACCTTACTGAGACTGTGTTTCAAATAACCTCAAAGCATCTTGGACATTTTTGACTCTCTTGATTTTCCCTTTCAGCTTCCTGTGCACTTTCCCCCTCATCTTTGAGAAATTTCCCTTTCACAGGCGAATGTAACTACGGTAGTAGTTGTCACTTGTTAGCATGCAGAGATACTTCGAATCTGACAGCATTGTGATGCGCTGTTCCCCTATCGACTCAACAACACTGACTTCCCTTTCCAGGTCCTGGAGTCCCTTATAGAATGAGATCTAGGATCACATCTTCCCTAGTTGGTTCTGCAACCATCTGCTCTAAAAGCCACAGTCATTTAGCATATCCAGGAATGTTCTCTCCTTACCTTGACCTGAACATGCATTTTTCCAGTTTATATAGGGATAGTTAAAATCGCCCATTACCACGACATTTTTTGCTTTTGTTGGCCTCTCCTGTTCTTTTTCCATCCTCAGAATCCTCTTGTGCGCTTTACAGTCAGGAGGGGCGATAATATATTCCTAATGTTAAACTATGCTTCACCCCTGGTATTGATATCCACAGTGCTTCTGTAGAGGAATCAGCTCCCCCTGCATTGTCTATTTTATGCTGACACTATGCTCTCTTCTGATGTAGAGAGTTACCCCACCCCCAATCACATGCTGTCCTATCCTTCCTGTAGAGCCTGTAACCTGGGATAACAGCATCCCACTGGTTCTCTCCCTCATTCCACCATGTCTCTGTGATGCCCACTATATCAATGTCCTCCTTCAAAACTCTGTACTCCAGCTCTCCCCATTTTTAGGTCAGAATACTTCTACTATTAGCATAGAGACACTTGTATACTCATCTCTGTCCCTAACCTGGGATTTATGTGTTTTGCCCTCTAGCCTTTTGTAGACACTATCATACATCACATTGCTATGTTCCTCACTTGTATGTGGTTGATTAAAAAAAACCTCCTTCTCTGTCTGCATCCCCATGGACTCTCTGTATTCAGACGAGAAGTCACCTCAGCTCTATGTCGGCTTTCCCCCAGGAATCAGTTTAAAAAACTGTTCTGCCACCTTTTTTTTAATGTTGAGCGCCAGCAGCCTGGTTCCTCTTTGTGGTTAAGATGAAGCCCGTCCCTTTTGTGCAGGCCTGCCTTGTATCCCAAAAGGTTCCCCAGTTCCTGACAAATCTGAAACCCTCTACCTTGCACCACCTTCTCATCCCGCGCATTGAGACCCTGTATCTCCGCTTGCCTTCTTCGCCCTGCGCGTGGAACAGGTAGCATTTTCAGGGGGGAATGCCACCTTGAGGGTCCTGGATTTTAACCTTTTTCCTAGCAGCCTAAATTTGGCTTCCAGAACCTCCCGGCTACATTTCCCAATGTCATTGGTACCAATGTGGACCACAACTGCTGACTCCACCCCAGCACTTTGTCTAGCAGCCTGTCTATCTAGGCGTGGCGTGACATCCGCCAACCTTACGCGCACCAGGCGAGCCAGTCATATGCGGTCATCACGCATGCTGTCACTGAGCCAATACTCTATATTCCTGATGATCGAATCACCCACTACAAGAGGCACCCCACCACCTCCCGAGGGGTATCCTCGAGATGCGAGAGGATAGCTGATCCTGCCAGTTAAGAGAGGGATCCCATCCTAGGGAACATCTTCCGCCACCTCTGACTGGCGCCCTCTGTCACCCAGACTCTCATTCTCCATGACATCTGAAGAGATGTCACCTTGGGAGTGGGTCCCGGCTGCCTGAGTCCCTGAAAGCCTTGTTTGTTGCCCTCTCTGCCTCTCTCAGCTTCTCCAGGTCTGCCACCTTGGCTTCAAGAGAACGGACACGTTCCTTGAGTGCCAGGAGATCATTGCAGCGAGGGCACACCCACGACTTCTGGCCTAGTGGCAGATAGTCATACATTGTTCTTATGTTCTTATGTTCTTATGTTCTTAAGAACAAGCCAGCTGGATCAGACCAGAGTCCATCTAGTCCAGCTCTCTGCTACTCGCAGTGGCCCACCAGGTGCCTTTGGGAGCTCACATGCAGGATGTGAAAGCAATGGCCTTCTGCGGCTGTTGCTCCCGATCACCTGGTCTGTTAAGGCATTTGCAATCTCAGATCAAAGAGGATCAAGATTGGTAGCCATAAATTGACTTCTCCTCCATAAATCTGTCCAAGCCCCTTTGAAAGCTATCCAGGTTAGTGGCCATCACCACCTCCTGTGGCAGCATATTCCAAACACCAATCACACGTTGCGTGAAGAAGTGTTTCCTTTTATTAGTCCTAATTCTTCCCCCCAGCATTTTCAATGGATGCCCCCTGGTTCTAGTATTGTGAGAAAGAGAGAAACGTTTCTCTCTGTCAACATTTTCTACCCCATGCATAATTTTATAGAATTCAATCGTATCCCCCCTTAGACGTCACCTCTCCAAACTAAAGAGTCCCAAACAGGCAGGCAATGGCAAAGCACCTCTGAACATCTCTTGCCTTGAAAGCCCTATTGGGTTGTCATATGTCAGCTGTGATCCCTGCCTTTTTAATGACAGAAACCATTTCTTGAAGGCTGACAATACTCTTTGGTTGCATACTGTATGGTTGCCTAGCAACAGCCCCTGAGGACATTCATTCCTTAAAGCTACAAGTGCTGCTGCTTTAAATTTTTTGTGGGGAGGGGGTTCAGCTTTATCTGCAATCTTGGGGTGTTTCTCATGTGAGTAGAAAGATCTGTCTTGTCTGTTCATGACCCATATCTCTACATTTAAGTATCCCAGATGGGGCCACACTGAGAATTAGGTATGTAGAAGAGGGAGGTTATTGCTGAAAGTTTTGCAGAAAAATGGAGATTCAGGGTTTTTTCATTGTTCAGTTCTATTTAAAAACATTAATATGCAGGTCATGGCCATATACCTCGAGCAGCTCGTGAGGCAGGGTGCATGAGACTCTTGAATAGTGATGTCAATTAGCACTACCTGTTAAGGTTTTGAACCGTCTCCTTTTAAAAAAACCGCTTGTTGTTTAATATCGAGAGTCACAACAAAGCGAATGCAAGCAATAAATTTTTTGTAACAATTTTGCAAGGCCTGCTTTTCGTGGGGAAAACTTGCCTTTGTCAGCAGTTTCCAGCCCATGTGGAAAATCAAAAGTGCGTCAGTCAAATGTTAGCGAAGGCAGAAGTTGAGCAAGTATCCATTTCAAGGTGAACCGGAACACAGCTCTGAGTGGGGCTTAAATCACTGAAGAACATTGCATATGGTTCCATATTAACCTCAAGCATTTGCGGACACCTAGCTCCGTTCTTTGCGAATGTTAATTTACTTATGCAGCGTTTAACCTTCATTTCTGCCAAAGCTCAGCAAGGTGGCTTCAATTTGGACTCGTCTTCAAAGCTGAAATCCAAGCCTAAAGATGCATAATCTGTTTAAAACCCCTGGTGCTTTGAATCATCAAAGACAGCCAGGGAAATAAACCCTCGGTGGGAGCATCAACAAAACAACAGCAATTATACCGACAGCAATTAAAATAGACACTCAGAACGTTGCAATAAAACAGGAATTAAAAATCAATACTCAGAACTCTGCAATGAAAGTTTTAATTGCTTTTCTATACATGGGAGTAATGGAACCAAGTGAGTCATTAAGTGGAGAGAAAAGGGTTAAAACAGAGCTAAATTCCCTTGATTTCCCCCACTCATGGTGCACGAGTCCTGTAAAGGTACAAGGTTATTAGAAGTTGTCTTCTGTCCTCAGTCTGGTGCAGGTACTTCTGGCTGGTCAACGTTTTGAGCAGCTGACATTTAAACGGAGAGAATAGAAATGGAATTTGGGACCTTGTATGCAGTGGTGGGATCCAAAAATTTTAGTAACAGATTCCCATGGTGGTGGGATTCAAACAGTGGCGTAGCACCAATGGGGCTGGGCAGGGCACAACGTGGGCGTGGCTGGGCATTCCGGGGGTGGGGCATTAATAATTTCTCTGTTACTGTAAAAAACTGTTACTGTAAAAAAAAAGTTCCTAATTTCCAGCTGGTATCTTTCTGTCCATAATTTAAACTCATTATAGCAAGTTCTATCGTCTACTGCCAACAGAAACAACTACTTCTCCTCTAATTGACTGCCTGCCAAATACTTAATACTTTCAAATACTTAATTTTGTTTCTAGAAATCAAAAGAAGGATACTTTCCTTAAACAAGGAACTTGACCATATTGCTAAAACATGTTTTTAAAACAGCCCAACAGGGAGAATTATCCCGTTTTCTACCTTCGCTAACCAGCCACATAGGAAACAACAGGACTTGATGATTTTTGGACCTAATGGAATTTCTAATGGAAAAGCAGACCCAATTAGTAACCCCCTCTCGGCACACACAAATAGTTAGTAACCCACTCTCGGGAACTGGTGAGAACCTGCTGGATCCCACCTCTGCTTGTATGTATTCAGAGCAGGTTCCATTTGCCATGGAACTCAACCAATCCACCTTCCAAGTAGAACATGTTACCGTGATCCTAATGCTGTTAGGAAAATTCTGTGTTGTGAGTGGCATCTGCCAATTAGCAAGAACAAGTCTGGAGCAGACTCTGATCAGCAAGTGGGAACCTAAGCAGAATCATTTCAAGGACATACAGAGGAACATCAGAAGAACTTGGCTGGATCACATTCCTGCTCTATCTTATCCAGTACAGTGGAACCTCGGTTTTCGTTGGTAATCTGTCCAAAAAGAACAGATGAAAAACGAAACCGATGAAAACCGAGGCAAACTTTTCCACAGGAATCAACGTAAATCCAATTAATCCGTTCTAGGCACTCCAAAAAACATACCAAAACCACATTTTTGGGTGAATAAACATAGTGTTTAATGCTGATAACATTAACAAACAATAACACTAGGACCAACTTCAGAGCCAGTGGACCAATGTCGCACCAGAAAGCTATCCAAAGAGGTCTGTTTCTGACGCCTCTTTAAGATTTGTCTGAAATGGGGCAAGACGTTGTCATTAAACAAGTTGCAAACACAGCCTGCAACAGCTTTGTCTGGGTGATTTTTCTCCACAAACCCCTGCACCTTACTGCAAATTGATGAAAACCAAGGCAAATCGATGAAAACCGAGACAAATTTTTCACTGAAAAAATTGATGAAAACCGAAACTGATGAAAACCGAAGGCAATGAAAACCGAGGTTCCGCTGTATTCTGTTTCAGAAGGTCAAAGTTCAGGATGATGTAGTGGTTAGGAGCAGGTAGACTCTAATCTGGAGAACTGGGTTTGATTCCTCATTCCTCCACATGTGAGAAAGACACTTATCTGGTAAACTGAATTTGTTTCCCGCGTCCTACACATGAAGACCACTGGGTGACCTTGGATTAGTTAAAAGAAAGGAAAAGAACCTGTCAGGCTCTAGTGTGAAATATACAAATCTATTTTAATGAAAATAATTCAAACATCTACATACCAGAACTACAACTCTTAATCAACAACATATTATACACAACAACAACAACAACAACAACACAATGAACAATATACACACAGAGGATCCCAAACATAATAATATAATAATATAATATTAAGCCTCTGTAATGGAGTAAGAGATCCACTAATGACGCAGAAGGATACCAATGTCTGATGTCTTTAAAAACTCAACTTCCGTTGTTAGGTTTCATGTATATAAAGATGAACAGGGTGTTGATAAAATCCTTGGCTGATGGACATTGGAAAGTGGGAGTATTGCCCCGGGGAAAGAACAATACTTTCGACAAATATGTCTTCTTCAGCCACTTTAGACACAATCGTTCTATCATAATAATAATGGTAGAAAAGATGAACAAAAGAATAATCCCACCACTGGCTCACTATATATATTTTGACCTTGGATTAGTCACAGTTCTTTGGAACCCTCTCAGCCCCACTTGCCTCATAAGGTGTCTGTGGTGGGGAGAGGAAGGGAAAGGTGTTTATAAGCAGCCTTGAGACTCCTTACAGGAGAGAAAGGCGGGGGTATAAATCCAAACTCTTCTTCTTCAATCCCTGGCATCTACAGTTGAAAGGACCAGGTCGTATGAGGCTTCTTCATGAAGGGACTTGCTGGCTTCAGTCTGCTCTGCTCTGATTGGCAGGCCGCTTTCCAGTCAGTGCCTGCTCTAATCCCAGATAGTGATTTCTGACATGTTAATCATTTCACAGATGTCCAAGAAGTTTAGCTTGAGCGCAGTGGTGGGATCCAAAAATTTTAGCATGGTGGTGGGATTCAAACAGTGGTGTAGTGCCAATGGGGATGGGCGGGGCACGATGGGGGCGTGGTCGGGCATTCCAGGGGTGGGGCATTCCTGGGCAGGGCTGTGGCAAGGACGCAGCCGCTGCGCCGGTCCTTGGGCAGGAAACGAATGCACGCAGGCGCAGGCTGCCACGCATGCCGGTGCACCTCCTGCTAGACTGCTTCAAGTTCTGAGCGCTACTGCTGAGGAGCAGAGGAGGGGCGTAACTAAGGCAAAAATCAAGTGGCAAAATCACCAATTAGTAACCCCCTCTCGGCACACACAAATAATTAGTAACCTACTCTCGGGAACCTGTGAGAACCTGCTGGATCCCACCTCTGCTTGAGCGGCATCCTTGTTCTAGATAATAGAGGACCGTAAACCTGTTCACATGTTACTGTATCGTGGAAGTACATGCATATTTCTGTTTGTAAGAAAGAGCCGACATGTGTTCTCTTTATAAACGAAACGGACACCAGTCCCTAGATCAGCGGTTCTCAACCTGGGGGTCGGGACCCCTTTGGTGGTCTAATGACCCTTTCTCAGGGGTCACCTAAGACTCTCTGCATCAGTGTTCTCCATCTGTAAAATGGATAAATGTGAGGGTCTGGGGTCATCACAACATGAGGAACTGTATTAAAGGGTCGCGGCATTAGGAAGGTTGAGAACCACTGCCCTAGATCGAGGTGGGGTTGAAATCACACAATGGTGGATTCCGCACAGCACAAATGTAACGTCTTTAGGACATTATAAAAAGCATTTTGGGGAAGAATGGCACACAGCCCTTTTCCCAAAATGGCTTCAGCCCGTTTTACTCCACTCAATTCTGTTTTTTTTAAATCGCTAAAGTAGTGATTTCCACACACATACACACATACACCCACACCCACACACACAACACACACACACAACACACACACACATGGCTGAAGACATTTCCTGCCTGCTGAGTGAATACAACCACGCAGGAAATGCTTCATATTTCCAAACCCCTTATGTTTATTTCTGCTGCTTGCGCTTGCCATTTTATGTGCTGCAGCAGATTCCCCACGGAGGTTTCCTCCGCTTGCAGGTCATCCATGCATGATTTTGCTGTACAAAGTAAATAAATAAAGTTTGTTTTGCCTAGCGATCCTGTGCACGTGTCATTTTTCCTTTGTTTTGTTTTGTTTTGAGGGGGATGTCCGTGAAGCTACAGCAACATAATTGCAGAAGCTGAAATATACATGTGTGTATATTTGTGTCCCCGTAGCTTTGCAGATATCCCCCTCAAAACAAAAAAAAAGGGGAAACAACACGTGCGTGGGATTGCCTGGCGACACAAACTTTATTAATCTACTTTTTGTAGCAAAATTGTTTACAGGTGAGCTGCAAGCAGAGGCACCTCCGTGGAGAATCTTCACGGATAATCTGCTGCAGCGCACAAAATGGTGGGGGCCACGGTGAAACTGATAAGAGTTCAATGCAGCAGGTAGGGGAAAAGATCCATTTTGACTGGCAATGCTTATGTTCTCCTTTGCTGTGGGAACACAAAATGCCTAAATGGATCTTTTATCATGTCCTAAAGACTATATTAATGCTGTGAGGAATCCACCTTTGAGTTTTACATGCTGCTACCCAGCTTTTAACAGGAAAATATTCTGAAATAATATATTTTGGGGTGTCAAGGGCAAGGCTAACAATGCATTGAACTTAACAGGTGAATTTTTCTGTGCGCCTATGAAGAAGAAGAGAAGAAGAGTTCCGATTTATATCCCCCCCTTTCTCTCTTGTAAGGAGACTCAAAAGCGCTTACAATCTCTTTTCCCTTCCCCCACACAACAAACACTCTGTGAGGAGGGTGGGGCTGAGAGAGCTCCAAAGAACTGTGACAAGCCCAAGGTCATCCAGCTGGCGTGTGTTGGAGTGCACAAGCTAATCTGGTTCCCCAGATAAGCCTCCACAGCTCAAATGGCAGAGCGGGGAATCAAACCAGTTCTCCAGGTTAGAGCACACCTGCTCTTAACCACTACACCACGCTGGCTACACTGTACATAGATTGTATGCTCAGTCACTGTGATTTATGAATGGGTCTACTGTGATGTTTCGTTGGGAAGGAAGGTTAAGGAAGGAGCCATCCTTGATTATACCTGTTCTTCTTTCTGGTTGAACACATAAAAGCATGAAGCTGCATTATTCTGATCAGGCCATTAGTCCATCAAAGGCAGTATTGCCTACTCAGACTGGCAGCTGTTCAGCTCTCGGGGTTATTCCTCAGAAGTCGGACTTTCTACCACTTGGTCTTTTTAAACTGGACCTGCTGGGAATTGAACTTGGGACTCCAGCCTCCATTCAGAAGTATTTCCCATCACTGACTGCTTGATCTTTTTTGATTGGAGGGGCCGAGGACCAATCCTGGGACTTTGGTTTCCTGTAGAGGTCTTTCACGTGACCTACTGCCTGGTCCTTTTAGCTGGAGATGCCAGGGTTCGAACCTGGGACGTACTGCATGCTAAGCCGATGCTGTAGCACAGAGCCATAGCCAAGGACGTAGGTAAAAGGGGGGGTTTCTCGGGTTCAACCCCCCCATTCATGTCCGAAGCTCCGCCCACCCGTTTGTGGGTTTTTAAAATATTTTAGTATTTTTCAGTTTTTTGCCTGCAGGGGGCGCATTATTTAGGCTAGCAGCACCAAACTTTCAGGGATTGTTTGGGGGAATCTCCTGATGATACTACCCAGGTTTGGTGAGGTTTGGTTCAGGGGGCCCAAAGTTATGGACTCCCAAAGGGGGTGCCCCATCCTCCATTGTTTCCAGTGGGAGCTAATAGAAGATGGGGGCTATACCTTTGAGGGTCCATAACTTTGGACACCCTGAACCAAACTTCACCAAACCTGGCAGGTATCATAAGGAGAGCCTCTTATTGATACCACCCATTTCCCCTCTATGTCTCTGCCCAGAGGGGAGGGCAGAAGGAACTGCCAGCTGCCGGCTGGGAGCCCAGCTGGGGGGAGCAGGGGAGGGCAGGGCGGGGGAGTCTGCCGTCCCCGGCCTTGGAGAGCTGCTTTTATAAGCGCTAGGCTGGGGGCGGGGCTGGGAGAGGCATGGCCATGCCCTAGTTGCAGGTGGGGGTGTGGCCCCCCCAACCCCCCCTGTAAAAATCTATACCTACGTCCCTGGCCATAACCCCTCTCCATGGCTTTCCAGGGCCACCGACTGAGGCCTTTCACATCACTTACCACCTGGCCTTTTTCAACTGCACTTGCCTGAGATAGAACCTGGGACCCTCTGTATGCCAAGGAGATACTCTACCACTGAGCCACAACTCCTCCCCCGCCAGAACTGTTTGTGGCTGATGAAATCAACGCAGCTCCTTCCATAACAACATCAAGTCATCCGCTCTGCCCACCTACTGCCGGCTTTATAATCAATTGGCGTCAGATGATTCATTCCCATCCCACCCCTTGAAAAAGGTTCCTTTTATCAATATGTATTATGAATTCCTTTCTTCCCTCCCCCATCAGAAGATCTTTTGAAAAGACTGGATTGTTTTCTTTCCTCCTGCATTGCTTCACTTGCTGTGTGTCCCCACCCACCCCAATTCCAACAGCTTTTCTGGACTCTCCCTTCTATCCCCATGTGGTGTGGTGGTTAAGAGCAGGTGGAGATTCTAACACCTAAGGAGAATCGAGGTTTGGGATTCCTTCACCTGAGGTATGGCCAGAAGAAGGAAGCTTATCTGAGGTGAACCACTGGATGTAGCTGTTTTTCTGCACTCCTACATTCCTGCTGGGTGACCTTGGCCTACTCGCAGTTCTCTCAAAACTCTTTCAGCCCCACCTACCTTACAAGGCATCTGTTGCGGGGAGAGGAAAGGAAAGGAGCTTGTAGGCCACCTTGAGTCTTCTTACAGGAGAGAAAAAGGGAGAAGATACAAGAAGGAAGAAGAGTTTGGATTTATGCACTCCTTTCTCTCACTGCAGGAGACTCAAAGGGGCCTGAAACCAATCTCCTTGCCCTTCCCCATCTGGCAACCAAACACCCTGTACAGGAATTAGGTGGGAGCTGAGAGGCTCCGAGGAAGCTGTGACAGTAGCCCAGAGTCACCCAGCCTTTAAGCGTGTGTGGGAGTGTACAGGCTAATCCTGAATTCCCCAGATAAGCCTCCACAGCTCAGGCGGACAAAGCTGGGGATCAAACCCGAGTTCCCTCAGATTAAGATACAGCGAGGCTCTTAACCTCCCTGCGCCACTGCTGCCTGCTAGTCCAAACTCCTCTACCTCCTCCTCCTCACTCCTCCTCCTCCTCCTCCTCCTCCTCCTCCTCCTCTTCTTCTTCTTCTTCTTCTTCTTCTTCTTCTTCTTCTTCTTCTTCTTCTTCTTCTTCTTCTTCTTCAGTTCTAGGTTTTCCTAGATTCCTGTAATCTGATAATTTGAGCTTGGAGGGAAATGTCAGAAGATGGGGGTGAGGTTAGCACAGGTGTATGAAGTTCAGTGGACAATCCTAACCATGACCGGCCCTGGCTAATTTGCAAGCTCTACCAAGTTCAGGCTAGCCACAGCTATTCAGGCTGCTACGACAGTACCTTAAAGACTAACCGAATTGATTTTGGCATAAGCTTTCTCAAATCAAGGTTCAATTTCTCAGAAGCTTGCACTGGGCTGGCCTGAGCAGCTGAGCTTGCTAAAGCTGGCTTTTGTGCTGGAAACAAGGTCCCCCGTTTTTTTTTTGAGTTAAGTGTTTTTGGACTGGACTCTGGTTTTATTTGGCATCAGTGCAAGTCTTGGCCCTTCGCTGCTTGTTTTTTGAAGTCTGAACTGGCAAACATCATAACCTGGCCCAGAGGATGAACAAGGAATTAATATGGAAAACTCCGTCGCTCTTGTGTAAGCACCAGCTCCTTTTATCTTTCCCACTTACCCAGCCTTGCGCCTCTGGCTAGACCCAGAGGTGCTAATTGGTCAAGGGTCTCCCGCTGAGATCCAAAACTGGGCACAGAAGTTTCAGATTAGAAAACCGCTCTTTCTTCTGTCTCACCCTGAGCTCTCTCCACACCTGTATCTTCTCTTTAATGTTGTAATTGTAGCTGTAGGAATGGATGTGGAGCAGAAATAAGGAGTCACTCTTGTGGAGACGAAGAACCTGGGAACAGGCAGTAGCATCAGGAAGCGTTTCTTCCTTACGGGGAGAAGTGTATCTGGGAAAAATGCAGCCGGTTGCAAAATCAGACCCCCATATGGGCGGTCACAGTGGTGGGATTCAGCCGGTTTGCACCACTTCGGCAGAACTGGTTGTTAAAATGGTGCTTGTAAACATCCAGTTGTTAAATTATTTGAACCCCACCGCTGGGCGGCCGCCCTCTCCCACCACAACCAAACAACCTGGGGTGTGGGGGAGATTTTCCGCCCCCCACGTGACTAAATGGCCGCAGCCGGGGACATTTGACCCCATCTGTCCCCTTGGGTGTTACGTCCCTGCTTTACAGGGAAAGCCCTGATGACTAGTCAGATTTCAGAAGCTGAGCAGTATCAGCCCTGGTTATCTATCTATCTATCTATCTATCTATCTATCTATCTATCTATCTATCTATCTATCTATCTATCTATCTATCTATCTATCTATCTATCTATCTATCTATCTATCTATCTATCTATCATCACACATCCATCCATCCATCCATCCATCCATCCATCCATCATCTCTCTCTCTCTCTCTCTCTCTCTATCTATCTATCTATCATCACACATCCATCCATCCATCCATCCATCCATCCATCCATCCATCCATCCATCCATCCATCCATCCATCCTTCCTTCCTTCCTTCCTTCCTTCCTTCCTTCCTTCCTTCCTTCCTTCCTTCCTTCCTTCCTTCCTTCCTTCCTTCCTTCCTTCCTTCCTTCCAATTTATTGGCCGCTGGTTAGTACTTGGGTGGACATGAGAAAGACAGCAAAAGACAATTCTGGCGAAAGGGCGCCAAAACTGTTGGTAATATGTTGAAGCAAATCCCCACCCCCGTATGTGAACCAAGACAGTAGAAAGAGCTCAGTCCAAGAGCTCATCCCAGCCGCAGAGCTCCAAGGCCAGAGAAACAGGTAAGCAGCACCTGCACAAAACTAAAGCACTTTCCAACAATTCTCGCCTCTGAGGAAATGGCAATCCTGACATTAGCTTCCAAGATCTAACCGTGCAGGGCAGATGATCGGAGGTGGTTTTGCCATTGCCTGCCTCCGTGCCATGCCCTTGATGTTCCTTGACAGTCTCCCGTCCAAATACTGGACCAGAACCGATTTTGTTTAGCTTCTGAGATCTGACAGGGGAGGGCAGATGAACAGGTGGCTTGCCATTGCCTGCCTCCTTGCCATGCCCTAACCGTCTCCCATCCAAGCACCAACCAGGACCGACCCTGCTTAGCTTCCCAGATATTGCGGAGTTCAGACTAGCCTGGACCATCTGAAGTTACCCTCTTCTAAACTCCTTGGAAGCCGGTGGCTTTCGAACAGCAGCATCCAGGCAGACAGGAGAGGCTTTCTTGGCTGCTGGTGTGGGTGTGGGTGTGGGTGTGGGTGTGGGTGTGTGTGTTGGGGGGGCTAAGTGGCTCGCGTCTTGGAGGGCTCAGAAGGGGCCTCGAGCTCCACGTGTCTGGCTTCTCTTTGGCCCCCGCCGCCACCCTCCCTCTCGGGCTCCTGCGGCTCTCCAAAACGGCGCGGTTCCGCGGCAGGAGCGCGGAGTTGCAGCGTGGAGCCGGCGAGAGCGCAGCGCGCTGCTGCTGCGCTCCTGCGGCGCCTTCCCTCCTGCCCCTTTGGCGAGGTCCCTGCGCCAAGGCTGGCCGCGATCTGGGGGTCCGGGCGCCTCTCCCTCCTGCCCAGCGCTCCGGCCCGCCCCCGAAGCTACCTGCTGGCTGGTGGGGGGTGGAGGGAGGCGGGAGACCTCCCCCTTTCCGTCCCCCCTTCCCCGTCTCCAGCATGACGGGGCTGGACCGCCCAGCCGCGCCCGAGCGCTAGCCCAGCCGCCGGCAGCAACTCTGCGCCCAGCTCCCCCGGGCCAGCGGCTGGGGCGCCTCGCCGTGCCCTTCCTTCGCGCACCATGTTCGCCTCCATCTGGTACGCCAAGAAGCTGGGGCGCCGCTTCGTGCACAACGCCCGCAAAGCCAAGGCGGAGAAGGTAGGCACGGGCCGGGGGGGGGGGGGGCTCCGGACTTCCTCCGTGGGGCTGGCTGGGGAAATGGTCCGCGGGTGAGCTCTGGGGAAGGGGCCCGGGACGCCTTTCCCCTTCTCCCCATTGGCAAGATGAAGCCACCCTTCGTTAACTGGTGTTGAGGGCGCACGGTTTTGGGGAGAGACTTTGATAAACTTGTTGCAGTGATGTGCTATCTGGACATGGATGCATGCCAGGCTGCTCCAGGGAGGAGCCTTGGATACAATGTAGCATCTATCTGTCTGTCTGTCCGTCTGTCCGTCCGTCCGTCCGTCCGTCTACCTACCTACCTACCTACCTACCTACCTACCTACCTACCCTGCCTGCACCACCACCTACCTGCCTGCCTACCTGCCCTGCCACCTACCTCTGCCCTGCCTGTCTTTCTGTCTGTTGCTGTCTGCCTACCTGCCCACCTGTGCTGTCTTGTCTTGTGTCTATCACCTACCTGCCTGCCTGCCTGCGCCTATATGTGTGTCGTCTATGCCTGCCCTGCCTGCCTGCCTGCCTGCCTGCCTGCCTACCACCTGCCACCCTGCCTGCCTGCACACACCTGCCTGCCTGCCTGCCACCTGCACCTACCTGCTCACTGCCACCTACCTGTTTTTCTGTCTGTCTGTCTACCTACCTACCTGCCTGCCTGCCTGCCTACCTGTCTTTCTGTCTATTTATATCTACCTACCCACCTGTCTATCTGTCATCTATCCACCTGCCTGCCTGCCTGCCTATATATGTGTCATCTATCACCTACCTACTAACCTAGCTACCTAACTGTCTTTCTGTCTATCTATATCTATCTACCTACCTACCTGCCTGTCTGTCATCTACCTGCCTGCCTGCCTGCCTGCCTCTCTCTCTCTCTGTCTTATCTATCTATCTATCTATCTATCTATCTATCTATCTATCTATCTATCTATCTATCTATCTATCTATCTATCTATCTATCTATCTATCTATCTATCTATCTATCTATCTATCTATCTATCTATCTATCTATCTATCTCTCTATCTATCTATCTATCTACCTATCTATCTATCTATCTATCTATCTATCTATCTATCTATCTATCTATCTATCTATCTATCTATCTATCTATCTATCTATCTATCTATCTATCTATCTATCTATCTATCTATCTATCTATCTATCTATCTGTCTGTCTATCTGTCTATCTGTCTATCTGTCTATCTCTATCGAACAACAGTTGCGCTATGCCCTTTGAAACCGAATTGCCAGGTATGCTAGAAATGTTTTGAAAAAGAAAACGCCTCGGTCTCACTCTCAGCAATTTCACCAAGGGCCCAGCATCCTTTCTACCTTGAAATGTTGAGAATCTCCCCCCACCCTCACCCCCCATGTGTGGGGCTACCTGGCCATTTTCTCCCACAACTTCCCTCCACCCCCCAAAACTCAGCAGCGAGGTTTTTCTTGGACCCGGCGTTTTCGAAACTACACCCGCCAGCAGGTTGGGGAGAAATGCAGCTTGCAAATGCTCTTTCTCTCTCTCTCTCTCTCTCTCTCTCTCTCTCTCTCCCTCCCTCCCTCTCTCTCTCTCTCTCTCTCCCCCCTCCCCGCCCCGCAGATAAGATGGCCATTAACTCCCCTGCCTAGTAGGGGAGCAGCCGGATCCCTTTTCTGAATGGAACGGGGTCTGTGTGCTGAAAGATGTCCTAAGAATTTGGTTGGGGAGGGCAGAGGCTGATGCTTGTCTTTCACAGCTGGCGTGGGAAGGTTCCCAGGAATTGCCGCCTTCCACGCCAGGAAAAAGGAGTCATCCATCAGCCACCTCCTCTTTCTCTTTTGGTGGGGTGTAATCAGATCTGGCCCAGCTCAGACTCCCTCCCTGTTCACCTGAATTCCCTGAGAAAAACCTGGAGCCGTCCTGTAAGGTGCCTTTCAAGGGTGTCGCGGGCCGGCCGTTGCGGACTTCGTGGGGGGAGGCCAAATTCATCTTCCTTTCACAGATCTTATTAGAACAGAGGGAGAGATGTATAAACGGTGGGGGGAACCTGATATGGTTGTTGCGGTGCGGCCCTGAGCGGAGTTTGTGCCTCTGCGCTTTGGAAGGCGCAACAGTGTGTCGGGCTGCTGTTGTTTATGTGCCCATCCGGCCCTGTCTCTGAGAAGTTCAAGGTGGTTTGTGCCATTCTCACTGACTCTGTTGTATTTCCACAACACCCCTGCGAGGTTGGAGAGGGCGAAAGAGTGATTGGCCCAGTGTCACCCGCTGGGTTTTGAACCCAGATTTCGCCATTCGTCATCCTGAACCCTAATTACTGGCCCTTGTGGGTGTGGGGTGGAGGTGAGGTGGATTATAGCATTCCCCTACATACAGTGGTGGCGAACCTTTGGCACTCCAGATGTTATGGACTACAATTCCCATCAGCCCCTGCCAATTGGCCATACTGGCAGGTGCTGATGGGAATTGTAGTCCATAACATCTGGAGTGCCAAAAGTTCGCCACCACGGCCCTACAACTTGGAGAAATGAGACCCCTTCAACTTAATTTTTAAAAATACCGCAGGGTGACAAATGCATGTAAGTCTTATGTGTTGTCGTGGTTGAAGTGTTAGACTAGGATCTTGGAGATTTGGGTTCGAATCCCTCACTCTAGCCACAACCTTCCTAGATGACCTCGGGGCAGTCCCTCTCTTAGCCTTCACTACCTTGCAAGGTTGTGGTGAGGATAAAGGGGAGGAGAGGGGAACAATGCTGTAAGTTGTTTCAGGATCCCATTGCAGAGAAAAGCAGAATATAAATCGCTAAGTAAAAAAACAAAGTTGGGTCGCGGTTCATATAACCCAGTGATTTGTCTCCAACTACGGCAAAGTTATGACACACACTTAAAAATGTGTCTTGCTGGAAGAGGTTCTGGAGGTCCACCTAGACTAGAAGAAGAAGAAGAGTTTGGATTTATATCCCCCCCTTTCTCTCCTGTAGGAGACTCAAAGGGGCTTATAATCTCCTTTCCCTTCCCCCCTTACAACAAACACCCTGTCAGGTAGGTGGGGCTGAGAGAGCTCAGAAGAACTGTGACTAGCCCAGGGTCACCCAGCTGGCGTGTGTGGGAGTGCACAGGCTAATCTGAATTCCCCAGATAAGCCTCCACAGCTCAAGCGGCAGAGTGGGGAATCAAACCCACGTCCTCCAGATTAGAATGCACCTGCTCTTAACCACTACTCCACTAGCATCCTTTTCTAGACAGGGACCACCAGGCAATTCTCGGAAGCCCCTAACCAGGCAGGAAGATAAAACCTCTCCCTTCCTGTTCCTGGCCAGCATTCATCACAGTCTCTGGAGGTTCTATTTACCCCTTTGAGCTATCAGTGCTCTAGTCCCTTCAAAGCCCTTGGGTGCCCCCATGCCACTCATCAATGCATCCCCCCCCCCAGTTGCAGAAGCATTTATCTGGTTTGCCCAGAGCCTGTTGACCATCAATCACCCTGAATGATCTGGAGTTCTAGTTCTGTGCATTTCTGCCTGGAGAGAATCGCCTCTCCCGCTCTGCGCCATTCATAATTTCGTAAACCTCCCCGATGTCCTCTGCAGAGCGGCGGGCAGTAGATAAAGCACACCTTTCGATTTGTGCCTCGCTCTCCGTGTCCTAAAGCAGATGGATCCCTCCCGCTCGACGCTGCCCAGCCTTGGCGAACGGCCACGAGGATGCTTTGCCCACCCTTCCTGCACACGAATGCCGCGGGCGAGGCGCTTTCTCGCTGAAGGCCCCTCTGCAACCCGTATTGCATTTATCTCTTTCCTCCTCTTCTTCTTCTTTTGTTTTTAACCATAAATGCTTCTAGTGGGAGCCGGCAACATAATTGTGGGAGACGGTACAAGATAAAGCAACGCAAGAGACAAAGTGCTTGTGAGTGGGACTTCGGGGAGGGGGGGGGATCCACAGCAACTAACTCCTTTGTTTTGTTATGAAAGGTCTTTTCTCCGTATCTCACACCTAAATGGAGTTCCGTCCAAGAATTATTTGTTAAGTTCTACACCTGCGGATGGTTGCCATAGGAACCCAGGCACACTTGTGCGATGATACATATTTCCTTAATTTATACCTTGCCTTCTTCTCCAGCGGGGTACCAAAGTACCTTATGCCGTTCCCCTGTCCTGTATTCCATCCCCACAACAAACTTGTAAGGTAGGCTAGACTGAGCGTGATTTGCATACAGCACAGCCACCAATTCCCCATGAGAGAGACAGGGCCCTGCGTTCTGAGAGCATTCACAAAGTGTAATGTATCTCCATGCAGGTGATATAAAAACCAAAGACACACCTCTGATTTCAATGCACGTGCGTACTTATGTAAACTTGGGAACAGGGGCAGAGCAAGGCGGCACGCATGTGCGCTGCTCCCCTGCCGCGGCCCCTCCCGCCATGGAATGCCCCCGCCATGGCCCCGCCACGGCCCAGCTATGCCCCCACCACAGTTCCACCTGGGGTGTTGTGCACTCCCCCATTGGCTCTACACCACTGATTGGGAGGCTGAAAGGAATCTCAGGGCAACAAAATGTTTAGGGACTCCCCTTTCCCCAAACGTCCAGCATAGTGTAGCGGTTAAGAGCAGCAGACTCTAATATGAAGAACTGGTTTCAATTCCCCTGTTCCTCCACGCGAGCAGCAGACTTATCTGGTGAACTGGGTTCGATTCCCCACTTCTCCTGGTGATCTTGGGCCAGCCACAGTTCTCTCAGAACTCAGCCCACATAGGGGGAGACACTGGAAAACCACCTCTGAAGGTCTCTCTTCTTGAGAACCCTGCAGGCTCGCCGTAAGTCAGGCGTTGACTTGACAACTTTTTTTACCTCAGACACCCTAATCCGCAATACCCTGAATTCGTAATCCGTTCAGTTTCCCCGTATTCCTCCTTTCCCCACGCAGTGTCTAACTCTTGGCATTGCGAACACAGTGAGGGTGCTCACTCCGTATCTAGCTTTGGGTTTGTTTTTTTTTGTGGTGGACAAGTCTTTTTTGGAGGGGAAAAAACCAAATCAATATTTTTCTGCAAGGGTAAGAGATATGACCCAGGGACAAGATGCATACTTCTCACGGATAAGTTCCTAGATTTGTTCCCTTGTTATCTCTCGCTAGCTAATGGATCACAGACAGCAGTGTGGTGAAAAACCTCTGGCAATAGTTAGCTGCCAATGGGAACCCAAGAGGTGGGATCCAGCAGGTTCTCACAGGTTCCCAAGAGTGGGTTACTAATTATTTGTGTGTGCCGAGAGGGAGTTACTAATTGGTGATTTTGTCACGTGATTTTTGCCTTAGTTACGCCCCTCCTCTCAGCAGTAGCGCGCAGAACTTGAAGCAGTCTAGCAGGAGGTTCACCGGCGTGCGTGGCAGCCTGCGCCTGCGTGCATTCATTTTCTGTCCAAGGACCGGCGCAGTGAATGCGTCCTTGCCACAGCCCCGCCCAGGAATGCCCCACCCCAGGAATGCCCGGCCACGCCCCCATCGTGTTCCGCCCAGCCCCATTGGCGCTACGCCACAGTTTGAATCCCACCACCATGGGAACCTGTTACTAAAATTTTTGGATCCCACCACTGGCTGTGTGGAATAGCAAAATCCACTCGCAAACAATTGTGGAAGTGGATTGAAAGGGCATTGTTCTGCATGTGCGCAAGGGACCCTCGGGACCAATTGCAGGACTTGACTCCGGTTTGGCGGAACCTCACGTTGTCGAAGTGCCGGGCACCGTTTTCGAGGAAGGCTGGTTACCGATTGGGAGAGGGTCTGAGGAGAATAGCCAAGGTTGTGGAATTTTGTAGCAGATCAAACATATTCGAAGAGTCTGCAGGAATCAGGTGTTTTAGCCAAGAAAACCAGAGGTGGGCATGGCGGCAGCACGAAAATGCTGAAAGCCACAACAGGAGAAAAGGAAGAATTGCCGGCGGTGATAAAAACTGGTCAATATTAGAGTGTTGGACTTGGGTTTGGGAGAACCGGGTTCAAATTCCGCTTTGGCTGTGAAGCTTGCTGGGTGTCTTTGGACCAGATACAGACCCTTTTTGTACAAACCTCCTAATATAATTCCAATCACCCTTTTTTGTCTGCACTTGCCCCCTCAAGAAGATTTCTTGTGATTGCCCCCTCCCCTTTTTGAGTTTGTTGTCGAATCGATGCTTCGGTGCTGCGATTCTTTGCCACTCGAATACTCGACGCGTCCAAGATTCCCCCTAAAATAAATGTAATAAGCAGGCGGCGGGAAACGAAGAGTGAACTCACAAAATCACTGGCGTAATGCCCATTGGGCAAGGTGGGCAGCTGCCCAGGGCATCACCTTGTGGGGGACATCAAAATGCTGGGTTCGTTTTTGGGTATTTTTAGTGGTTTTCCATTTTTGGCCTGCAGGGGGCGCAGTTTTTAGGCTAGCGGCACCAAAATTTCAGCGTGTCATCAGGAGACTGTCCTTATGATACCCCCCAAGTTTGGTGAGGTTTGCTTCAGGGAGTCCAAAGTTATGGACTCCCAAAGGGGGTGCCCCTATCCCCCATTGTTTCCAATGGGAGCTAATAGGAGATGGGGGCTACAGTTCTGAGGGTCCATAACTTTGGCCCCCCTGAAACAAACTGCACCAAACCTGGGGGGTATCATTAGGGAAGTCTCCTTATGAGACCCTGAAAGTTTTGAGACTGTGCCTTCAGAAATGTGCCCCCCCCCCCAGCCTGCAACCCCCATTGACAGCAATGCAGAAACTCAATGCAGAACAAAGATTCTTGGAGCTGGCAAATTTCAGGATGTTGTTCTTGCAGGAGGGCATTCTTGGATGTATCAGCACCAAAATTTCAGGGTATCATCTGGAGACTGTCATGATGGCACCCCCAAGATTTGGTGCAGTTTGGTTCAGGGGGTCCAAAGTTATGGACCCTCAAAAGGGTAGCCCCATCTCCTTAGCAAAGAATGGGGGATGGGCTGCAGCTTTGAGAGTACAACTTTGAACCTAAACTAAACTCGCACCAAACTTCAGAGTACCATAAGGACAGCTTCCCGGGCTACCCTGAATAGCCGATACATCCAAAAATGCGCCCCCTGCAGGCACCAATGTCCTGGTGCAAAAAAAATTGGTTGTGGTGGAGTGGCCGCCCGGGTGCGGGGGGGGCATCCAACTCAGGTTTTGCCCAGGACTACAGTTTGCCCAGGGCTGCCTCGTTACGCCCCTGCACAAAATGGGGCCAAGGAGAAAGTTCGGGGACAGCAGAGGCTTGTGAAACGTTTTCAAGAGATACGCACAGCCAGCGGAAATGTTTTCAAAACATTTCAGTCTCAAGAATTGTTTTAACAGCGGGATTGATTGAAAACGTTTTGAGGCTGGGATTAAAACGTTTCAGGGTGAAAACAATTCAAAACTCCATGGAGGAAACATTTTATTTCCTTCCTCAAAATGTTTGAAATGAATTGTGTGGGAACGGCCATCCTTTCTCAGTCTGATCTACCCCCAAATAAGATGTGGGAACGGCGGGGGAGATACATGTATGCCCAAGGCTCAGGGGTCTCCACTGTAGTTCCTGTGGGCTGCATGGTGCCCTCTGACCCCTTTTCAGGCACCCGCCAAGTGTATTATAAAAAATGGGTGGGACCAGGCAGGGCTTTTGCCTAGCACGGCTTCTCATAGGTTCCTGGAGATTTGATTGGCTGTGCAGATTTTTTTGTGTTAGTCGGCAGCAACTGCCAGTTTAGGACAAGGTTCTATGATGTGTAAATGAAGGTAAACTGTGCCAATCAGTTTGTGGCTGGCTCCGCCTCCTGCAGCAGCCATTTTGTTGTGCCTCACCCACCATATCGTGTCAGGATTCCAAATGTGCCTGCGGGCTTGAAAAGGTTGGAACCTGTGATCATTAGAGATGGGCTAAAATGTGAGTGACAAATGATTAAAGCGTAGTAGTAGTAGTAGTAGTAGTAGTAGTAGTAGTAGTAGTAGTAGTAGTAGTAGTAGTAGTAGTAGTAGTAGTGGTGGTGGTGGTGGTGGTGTTGGTGGTGGTGGTGGTGGTGGTGGTAAAATAATTAAGATGTCATTGTTGTGTCATAGTAGTAGTAGTAAAATAATTAAGACATCGTCATCGTCATAGTAAAATAATTAAGACATCATTGTTGTTGTTGTTGTTGTTGTTGTTGTTGTTGTTGTTGTTGTCGTCGTAGTAGTAGTAGTAGTAAGATGTCATTGTTGAGCCCTTCGGGGATAGGGCGGTATACTAAATTTAATAATAATAATAAATAATTGTTGTCATAGTAGTAGTAGTAAAATAATTAAGACATCGTCGTCATAGTACAATAATTAAGATGTCATTGTTGTTGTCATAGTAGTAGTAGAAGTAGTAGTAGTAGTAAAATAATTAAGATGTCATTGTTGTTGTCATAGTAGTAGTAGTAAAATAATTAAGATGTCGTTGTTGTCATAGTAGTAGTAGTAAAATAATTAAGACATCGTCATAGTAAAATAATTAAGATGTCATTGTTGTTGTTGTTGTTGTTGTTGTTGTCGTCGTAGTAGTAGTAGTAAAATAATTAAGATGTCGTTGCTGTTGTCATAGTGGTAGTAGTAAAATAATTAAGACATCGTCGTCGTCATAGTAAAATAATTAAGACGTCATTATTGTTGTCATAGTAGTAGTCGTCGTCGTCGTCGTCATCGTTGTCATCCACCTTTCTTGCTGGGATTCAAGGTATTGTGACAAAAACTATTTGGTCAGTCTTCAAGCGGATGAAAAATAAGATAACATTTGAACCTAACAATAAAGATTCATAGTAACACAAAGCACCATGGGGCTGGGATGCAGAACAAGAAAAAAAATGTCATCAAATATAACTATGTATAGTTAAAAAGAAGTCAGAGTGTTTATTTTAATGGCCGGCATGTGTGTCTCTGCGTGGAAAGCTATTGCATGTCTGAATGTTGTTCTTCAGGGAGGGGGGCAGTGGTGGGATCCAGCAGGTTCGCACCACTTTGGCAGAACTGGTTGTTAAAATGGTGCTTGTAAACAACCAGTTGTTGAATTATTTGACTCCCACCACTAAAGGGGAGCAAACTTTACATGTACAACTTGAGCACAGGAAGAGTGCCCGCCGGGCATTTGTATCTGCACAGTTTTTAATATGGAGTAGTATTCACATATGTAAATTTCTGTCATCACCCCCCAGCCTCCCCCCAGCGTATAATGGAATGTAACAGGAAAAGGCTGACTGGTTGACTGCATAAATTGTACATGCTGTGTCTGGAATTAAAAGTGTGGAAAGTCAGTAGGATCAATAGCCAGAAACCCATCCCCTTTAGGCTGAGGGGTCTGTGCATGCCATTATGTATGTGCGTGTGGGATCTCGTTTGAATTTTCTCCTTTTTATTAAGAAGAAAGGCTTTGTAAATGCAAAATGAGGATTTTGAGAAGAGGTAGTCAGCCCGGGCTTCTTTCTGAGTGGCTGTATTTCTGTGTGGGAGAATTTATTTGGGGTGAGGGCCCCATTCAAAGGTATAACCAGTAGTGGGATCCAAAAATTTTAGTAACAGGTTCCCATGGTGGTGGGATTCAAACAGTGGCGTAGCGCCACTGGGGCTGGGCGGGGCACGACGGGGGCGGGCATTCCTGGGGTGGGGCATTCCTGGGCGGGGCTATGGCCAGGACGCAGTTGCTGCGCCGGTCCTTGGGCGGGAAACGAATGCACTTAGGTGCAGGCTGCCACGCACCTCCTGCTAGACTGCTTCAAGTTCTGGGCGCTACTGCTGAGAGGAGGGGCGTAACTAAGGCAAAAATCACGTGGCAAAATCGCCAATTAGTAACCCCCTCTCGGCACACACAAATAATTCGTAACCTACCCTCGGGAACCTGTGAGAACCTGCTGGATCCCACCTCTGGGCATAACCCTTCTTATCTCTAGCCTCGAGTGTCCTTCCATAACAAAAGGCTTGCCAATCTCCAGGTGACGGCTGGGGAATCTTCTGGAATTGTGACTGGTCTGAGTGTAAGAGAGATAAGTTCCTTCGGAGGAAAGGGCAAGTTTGGAGTGTGGATTTGATGGAGTCATATCCCACTTGGGTCTTTTTCCTCCCCAAACCCAATCTTCCGCAGGCTCCACCCCCAAAATCTCTGGGAATTTCACAATTCAGAGTCGGCAACTCTGCTCCAGAAGGGCTTCAGCCATTGATTCCACATCGAGTCTCGATTTCAATTCCAGTATTGCAAATATTTTAAGTGGATTGAATACTGTCCAATCCAAATTTTTCCGTAAAATTATGGGCCTGCCAAATTGTGTACCGTATGCGGCCCTCTGTTTAGAACTGGGCCAAAATTCATTAGTTTATAGGGCTTGGTTGAGAGCTTTTAAATTTTGGCTTCGCCTGCATTTCTCGCATGATGAGCACTCGCTGACTCACCTACTTTTGTCTGATACTCAGGCTAATCCATGGTTCTCTCTGATCGAAAGAAAGATTGAATCACTTGGTATATCTCTCGACTCGCTTTTCCCGCTATCTAGTTCAGAATCCTACAACTTGTTAAAACAAAAATTGTTGGAAAGCGAATGGATTAATTTATTTAGGGCTGCTATGAAAACTTGTTCACCCTTACATCTTCCAATACCCCTATATCAAAACAGGATGGCTCCCTATTTGTATTTTTTGACTAATTCAATGCAGAGAAGAGCCCTCACACTTGCTCGCTTCAATGTTTTCCCCTCCGCTTTATTGCGTGGTAGATTTAACAACTTGGAAATGAAGCTGAGGCGGGTATGCTCTTGTGGTGAACAACAAATTGAAACATTGGCACATCAACTGCTTTGCTGCCCTAAATCTGCTAATATCAGATCAAAATATTCCAACATTCTTTCTAGGATACCTAGTGAAATGGAAGAATCAGGTAGACTTCCTTTCCTTCTGGACAATTCTGACAATGAAACTTGTGAATTGGTTGCACAATTTTTACTGGAGGTGATGCACAATCAATAATTTATATTTTATCTTAAACCTTTGTATTTGTATACCTTTTATCTTAAACCTTTGTATTTGTATACCTTTTATCTCAGGTTTTTTTATTGTGTTATGATTATTGTTATGCCAAATAAAGGCTTATTATTATTATTATTTTAAGTGGAAGATGTTGGAGTTGTGCAAGTGAGAACGTCCTGTCGGGATGTGTGTTCTTTTGGGGGAACTTTTTTATATAGACTTGCTAACCTCCAGCTGAGGACTGAAGATGTCTTGGCATTACAACTGACCATCTAGACTACAGAGACCTAGAGAAAATGGTTACTTTGGAGGGTAGACTCTATGGTATCATACCCCGCTGAGGTCTGCCCCCCATGTCCACACCTGGGTTGCTGTGTACCATCTAGACACCAATAGGAAATGTGGCAGTGGTGTATCTGCAAGGGGAATGGGGGGGGGTCAAATGGACCCAGGTGCAATAGCGGGGGGCACAAAAATTGCCCCACCCCCTCCTCCCCTGCGTCGACCCGATCCGAGAGCCTGGAGAGGCCGGGGCATCTGAGGGCCTGCAGGGAGGATGGGGGTGTGTGGCTTGGGGGGTGGCTCCGATGGGCACTGCTGTGGCGCCTGTTGGAGTTGCCCCCAAGCCCCACCCCCAAGCACAGGGGGCCCCCCAGAGCATGTTCTCAGGCGCAACATGACATTTGAAGGGATGTCATGTTGGTGAGGGAGCGAGGTTGTTTTCTGCTGCTCCAGAGACTAGGACCAGGAGTCATGGGTTCAAGGTGAAGGAAAAGAGATTTCCCCTAAACATCAGGAAGAACTTCCTGACAGTAAGGGCTGTTCGACAGTGGAATGCACTCCCTTGGTATGGGGTAGTCTCCTTTTTTGGAGGTTTTTAAAGAGTGGCTGCATGATCATCCATCAAGAGTGCTTTGATTATGTGTTCCTGCATTGCAGGGGGTTGGACTTGATGGCCCTTGGGGGTCTCTTCCAACTCTATGATTCTATGATTCTAGCCTTATTCTAGGAGCAGCAGTGGTGTAGGAGGTTAAGAGCTCATGTATCTAATCTGGAGGAACCGGGTTTGATTCCCAGCTCTGCCGCCTGAGCTGTGGAGGCTTATCTGGGGAATTCAGATTAGCCTGTGCACTCCCACACACGCCAGCTGGGTGACCTTGGGCTAGTCACAGCTTCTTGGAGCTCTCTCAGCCCCACCTACCTCACAGGGTGTTTGTTGTGAGGGGGGAAGGGCAAGGAGATTGCAAGCCCCTTTGAGGAGGAGAAGGAGTTTGGATTTATATCCCCTCCTTTCTCTCCTGTAGGAAAGGGGGGGATATAAATCCAAACTCCTCCTCCTCCTCCTCCTCCTCTTCTTCTTCTTCTTCTTCTTCTTCTTCTTCTTCTTCTTCTTCTTCTTCTTCTTCTTCTTCTTCTTCTTCTTCTTCTTCTTCTTCTTCTTCTTCTTCTTCTTCTTCTTCTTCAAGGGAATTGCTATGTGCAGCATCAATCAGGGCCATTGTTAGGCAGTTTGACACCTCTTTAATTGTCTGGCATTCTGCAATTTACTATATTCAAAGAAGAAGGAGGAGGAGGTGGTGGTGGTGGTGGTGGTGGTGGTGGAGGAGGAGGAGGAGGAGGAGGAGGAGGAGGAGGAGGAGGAGAGGTGGTGGTGGAGGAGGAGGAGGAGGAGGAGGAGGTGGTGGTGGTGGTGGAGGAGGAGGAGGAGAAGGAGAAGGAGAAGGAGAAGAGGAGATAGAGGTGGTGGAGGAGGAGAAGGAGGAGGAGGAGGACGAAGAAGGGGTGGTGGTGGTGGTGGAGGAGGAGGAGGAGGAGGAGGAGATAGAGATGGTGGTGGTGGAGGAGGAGGAGGAGGAGGAGGAGAAGGAGGAGGACGACGAAGAAGGGGTGGTGGTGGAGGAGGTGGAAGAAGAAGAGGAGGAGGTAGTGGTGGTGGTGGTAGTGGGGATGGTCACCTAGCAGGCTGCATGTGGAAGAGTTGGGTAACAAACCTGGTTCTCCATAATAGAGTCCACTGCTCTTAACCACTGCACCAATTGTGACTTCTACCTGTGGGTCCTTTGGCTTTGCACACTGAGCTATCACCCCGAGTTTCTTACCCCATTGCAGGGAGGATCTCCCTGTGGTGCAATATACATAATGCCTGTTTGCCCTGCCAGCAGCAAACAAACCCCTGGAATCTGTTCAGCCGTTCCCCTTTAAAACATTTTTTTTTTAAATTACCTGTAATTTTCTGTTGCTTGCCTGTATAGTCAGAAACAGTACTGCTCATTAGTATTTAGTATTTGTGCACATCACCAGGACGACAGAAATGTAATATGCAAGGCCTGTCATTTGCCAAATGAAAGATGCTTTGTGGAGCATAATGACCAGTGGACAACATTTGTCAACTGAAATCTCATTCCCTGTTTCCCATTCCTGGCACTTGGAAACCATGGGGAAAAAATAAGCGGACTGTGAGGAACGGAAACTGTCTGGCATAGGCTGGATTGGGGATGCCCACCCTCATCTAGCAACTCATGGGACTCAAAAACCCTCATCACCAGCCTGGGGACATTACTTCTGGTTTTAGACACCAGGGTGGTGGCTATTTGTCTGTCTGTCTGGTCTGTCTGTCTGTCTGGTCTGTCTGTCTGTCATTATTCATTCATTCATTCATTCATTCATTCATTCATTCATTCATTCATTCATTCATTTCATAGACCACCCAATCCCCAAAGGGCTCTGGCCGGTATAGATCAATAAAACAATACAACAATATACAATAAATCTGTCTGTCTGTCTGTCTGTCATTATTCATTCATTCATTCATTCATTCATTCATTCATTCATTCATTCATTCATTCATTCATTCATTCATTCATTTATTTCATAGACCACCCAATCCCCAAAGGGCTCTGGGTGGTATAGATCAATAAAACAATACAACAATATACAATAAATCTGTCTGTCTGTCTGTCTGTCTGTCTGTCATCATTCATTCATTCATTCATTCATTCATTCATTCATTCATTCATTCATTCATTCATTTCATAGACCACCCAATCCCCGCAGGGCTCTGGGTGGTATAGATCAATAAAACAATACAGCAATATACAATAAATCTGTCTGTGTGTCTGTGTGCCTGTGTGTCTGTGTGTCTGTGTACTTATTTCCCACCCATCACTGAAGTCCTGGACTGGTGTACAGCCATAAAATGTTGGAATGTTCATAATCATTGTGATGGAAAGGCATGAGCTGTAATTGATCCTGAGTGGGTTGTCTATGTCAGGGGGACAGCTAGCAAGTGGCAAGCTGGAAGTCTGGAAACTCTGTGGTAAAACCATAGGCTTTCTGGCGATTCCTAGAGCTACCCTATGCCGCTTCCAGATTTTCACCAGAAGTGACATAGCAACACAGCCAATGGTGCCATTTTTTAAAAAAATATATATCTCAGCGGCCAGTGGGAGTGCAAGCCACTAGGGATGATGAAGCATAAACCCATATAGCAGCTGTTTTTGAGCAATAAAATATGCTTGGGAGATCTATTTACAGATCTGCTGGAGTCTAATTTTAGCTTGACTACCAGTCAAAGGCAATATCTAAGACACCACACTGGCTCTTTTATGTGTTCTGGAGTGCCATAAATTTGGATTCATTTTTAGGGGTTCGCAAGCTCTTGAACAAACAGTGGATATGAATACAGCCCGCGGAAGCCCAGTATAATCACACATTTTCAGTCCGGGAATACAGCCAAGGGCAGTAAAGTCTGACTCCCTGTACACTATAGCGAGGTTTGCTGTTCTCAAACGCCAGGGGCTAACTCAATGCTCTGAAAATATTACTAAGAAATTTCCTTTTATTTAATGGTGATAGGAAGACGCCGGACTGAAAGTAATACATTAAGAGTGGAGTGATAGTGCTTTATTATGCATAGGAGATCCAGCGTCAGATGCGTGAAGTAGATGGGCTTGCAGTTCTGATGTTTTGCTAAGGAGATAGATAGATAGATAGATAGATAGATAGATAGATAGATAGATAGATAGATAGATAGATAGACCCCATCCATCCATCCATCCATCCATCCATCCATCCATCCATCCATCCATCCATCCATCCATCCCATCCATCCATCATCCATCCATCCATCCATCCATCCCATCCATCCATCCATCCATCCATCCATCCATCCCTCTCTCTATCTATCTATCTATCTATCTATCTATCTATCTATCTATCTATCTATCTATCTATCTATCTATCTATCTATCTGTCTGTCTATCTGTCTATCTGTCTATCTGTCTATCTGTCTATCTGTCTATCTGTCTATCTATCTATCTATCTATCTATCTATCTATCTATCTATCTATCTATCTATCTATCTATCTATCTATCTATCTATCTATCTATCTCGATAGAGAGATAGAGAGATAGAGAGATAGAGAGATAGAGATAGACAGAGATAGATATATAGAGAGAGAGTCTGTGGAAACAGTATCAGATCTGTACACTATGACTTAGGCTCCTTCCGCACATGCAGAATAATGCACTTTCAATCCACTTTCTCAATTGTTTGAAAGTGGATTTTGCTCTTCCGCACAGTAAAATCCAGCTGCAAAGTGGATTGAGAGTGGATTGAAAGTGCATTATTCTGCATGTGCGGAAGGGGCCTCAGGGCTGGGGCATTCCCTGGAATTACAGCTCATTTCCCAGAGTAGAAAGATCAATTCCCCTGGAGAAAATGATGTTTTGGAGGGTGGACTCTATGACACTGTATCCCACTGGGGTCCTTGTCTTCACCAGGTTCCATCCCCAAATCCCCAGAGATTTCCCAACCTGGATCTGGCAATCTTCACCTCCTCATCCCCTGCCAACAGCCAGGGGGTATCTGGCTACCCTACTGTGCGTAATTATAATAAGAACATTGTACCCTATTTTATAAAGTAATAATTCATTTAACTTTTTAGCGTTCAAATCGCTTAAGGCACAGGTGTCAAACTCGTGGCCCTCCAGATGTTACAGGGCTACAGCTCCCATCATCCCCTGCCAGCATCACGCTGGCAGGGGATTATGGGAACTGCAGTCCACAATATCGGAGGGCCGCGAGTTTGACACCTATGGCTTAAGGCTGTGGTGGCGAACCTTTGGCACTCCAGATGTCATGGACTACAATTCCCATCAGCCCCTGCCAGCACAGCCAATTGGCCATGCTGGCAGGGGCTGATGGGAATTGTAGTCCATAACATCTGGAGTGCCAAAGGTTCGCCACCACTTAAGGCCTGTTTTAGCACATCTGTAAGGAGCATGTGTGTAATTCTGCCTGTACCGGAAGGGGGCATTGCATGTGGATACCCGAAGACTGCATAGTGGACAGAACATAATAATTTGGAAAAATTTACATGCCCCTTTTTCAGAGAATTGCTCAAGTGGCCATCAGCAAGAAATAAATAAATAACATCATCCAGATTTTAAACGTAAACAATCCATTAAAAAACCCAGCCGGATCGTTAAAAACACAGCACAAAACATTGACCAGTCTAAAATAATCCCCAGGAGATGCCTTCCGGGTAGAAGCAAAGTATAAAACGATTGCTAAAAAATCAAGAAGAGAAGGGTTTCCGGACGTTGGGTTGCCGGAAAACAGACATTTAGGGTTGCTGGGAAACGACCAGAATGTTGTGGGTGGGGATATGGCAGAGGCGTGGACTTCACTCTCACGAGGAGGCTATTCTGGCTATCCTCACCTTCTGGTCGAAGTAGCAGGTACGATAAGAGCGCCTGAAGGAAGCCGAGGCGGGATCCGGGCGGGAGGCCGAGCGGAGACGAGGGTAGGAGCCCAGGAGGGTAGGAGCCTCACAGACCACCGCTACCCTGACCCCCAGAAGCGCCCAAAGACTCCACCAAAACCTCATAGCTCCGCAGCTCTCCTCAAGGGAAAATGGCGCTGGGGGCAGCACCTGCTTCGGGCACCCCCCACCCCCACCCCACCGACCCTCCTGCACCCCACTTACCTTAGCCAGTGGCAGCAATTCTGGGTAGCCTGGTGGGGCCGGGCCAAAGGGGGAAGGAGGAGGCGTGTGGGGGCGATTTTCCGCCCCTCACGTGGCCAAACAGGGGCCTGACCAGGGCGTTTGTCACCAAACGGCCCCGTGGAAGAGCCGCCTCTGGGAAACATGGCAAAATAGGACAAGCTGTGGTGCCACATCATTTCCAGTACAAAACCAGAAGTCATGTACGTAGCCTGAGGATAGTGGTGGCGAATCTATGGTATGGGTGCCAGAGGTGGCACTCAGAGCCCTCTTTGTGGGCATGCGCACCATCACTCCAGTTTGGGCACTTGGCAGTGGCCTAGTGTCAAGGGGGAGAGGGTTGCACAACGCACTGGGGGCGTGACCCTGCGAGGGCATGGCAAGGGTGTTCCAGGGGTGTGATGGCGTGTTTTGGGGTGTTCCAGGGCAGGGCAGGGGTGTGGCAGGGGTGCAGGGTGCACACGTGCCCTGGACGCAGTTTTCACTTGCTCCACCCTGGCACTCAGTCTCTAAAAGGTTCGCCATCACTGCCCTAGGAAGTGCCAGAACATTTAGAGTGAAACAATAGAGTTTGGGGTGCTTTCTAGAGCTACCCTATAACACTTCCAGTTTTTTTTTTACCAGAAGTGACATAGCAGCACACACAATACTGCATTTTTTTTATTCCTGCCTCTTCCCAGAGTGGCCGTGGGAAATAAGAACAGTGATAGGGGATCCCCCTTCCCCACGGGAGAGGGAACAGGACCCCTGCGTGCATGGCTTTCCCTCTCCTTTTCCCAAACAGCTTTTGAAACCATTTCTCCGCCTTTATCAAAATCTCGCCCACATTTAAACAAAGCGAAACACCGGGGGGAAAAAAAAAAGAAACGGCAAGACATCCGGAAAACAACTTCCACTCCAGTGCTTGCAATAATTGCTAGCTGGGGAGCTCCTGCTGTGAATTGAATGGGGCTGGTTTGGATCTCTCGCTAATGAATAACCATCTTTATTATGGCCAAGCGTGGAACGCTGTGCTTTCTCTGAAAGGAGAAGGGAGAGTTGAGATCTTGGTTAGCCTTCGCCCTCTGGTCCTACAGGAACGCTCTTAAAATACCATCAGCGCCTTAAAAATGCGATAAGGTTTGCCGCATTGATTTTTCTCCACTTTCATTGACTATCTCATTCCTGTCCCTTCTGAGTACTACAGATAAATGCATTTGATACCACTATCACTCAGTGCTGTAAGAGCGCCTCCGTTTCCTCTACCTGTTTTTGCAATTCAGGTTGTAAAAACGGTGTTCCTTCTAAACTGGTATAGCTAACCGATAATATTTTTTGATAACATGTGTGATAATCCGCAAACCTTTGTTTGCTTGGGAAACACACCATGGCATTCAAAGTGCTTAGAAGCAGGAGTGGCCAACCTATGGCACTCCAGATGTTCATGGACTACAATTCCCATCAGCCCATGCCAGCATGGCTAATTGGAATTGTAGTCCATGAACATCTGGAGCACCATAGGTTGGCCACCCTGGCTTAGAGTGTTCAATTTGGATTTGGGTAATCTGCCTCGGTTTCCAGTGCCCTGGAGATGTTCAGGAAAGGTCTTTTTCTTCATCCTCTGCCCCTCTTGGGATTTGAGTACCGTAACTTGGGAAAAGGCCTCATGACCCAGCGTCGGAAAGTCCCACAGGCAGGAATAGAGAGAGATTAAGGGGTGGAGCCTATGAGTTTGGGGAGGGGAGGGACCTCATTGGAATGCCATGGAGCTCCTGCTCCAAAGCAGCCATTTTCTCCACGGGGACTGATCTCCGTCGTTTGGAGATCAGCTATAATTCTGGGAGATCTTCAGACTTCACTTTGAGTTAGGTTACCCTTGTAACAGCAGTGGCGTAGGAGGTTAAGAGCTTGTGTCTAATCTAATCTGGAGGAACCGGGTTTGATTCTCCGCTCTGCCACCTGAGCTGTGGAGGCTTATCTGGGGAATTCAGAATAGCCTGTGCAATCCCACACACGCCAGCTGGGTGACCTTGGGCTAGTCACAGCTTCTCGGAGCTCTCTCAGCCCCACCCACCTCACAGGGTGTTTGTTGTGAGGGGGGAAGGGCAAGGAGATTGTAAGCCCCTTTGAGTCTCCTGCAGGAGAGAAAGGGGGGATATAAATCCAAACTCTTTCCTTCTTTTCTTCTTCTTTCTCTCCTTCTTCTTCTTCTTCTTCTTCTTCTTCTTCTTCTTCTTCTTCTTCTCTTCTTCTTCCTTCTTCTTCTTCTTCTTCTTCTCTTCTTCTTCTTCTTCTTCTTCTTCTTCTTCTTCCCACCTTCTTCTTCTTCTTCTTCTTCTTGTGCTTCTTCTTCTTCTTCTTCTTCTTCTTCTTCTTCTTCTTCTTCTTCTTCTTCTTCTTCTTCTTCTTCTTCTTCTTCTTCTTCTTCTTCTTCTTCTTCTTCTTCTTCTTCTTCTTCCAGATCATAGGTCCTCCAAGTAAAGGTTACTTACTGTTGGCCTAATTGCTGGAAATGTTATGATTTTGCAATAGTTTAAGGCAATTCCTTGAGTTACCCAGTGTCACTTCCAGGTTTTCCCGGAAGTGGTGACATTCCACAGACAGTGTTCCCCCCTACCATGCCCGCAGCTCCGGTCAGTTGGCAACCTTTCCCCTGGACCTGTAGTCTATAAAACGGGACTGTTTCCTTCCCCAAAAACAGAAAGTTGCAAAGCACTTGGCAAACGAGGAAATGCAGTGGGTACGCAGAGTGAGTCTGGTTTTTCCAGGTTCCTTCTGTATCTCCGGTGATGCCTGCAGATACAAAGCGGATTAATACAGACCATCATAAACAACCTTTATGGTGGTATTAAAAACTCCTGAGAAAACATAAAAGCTGCCGCCAGCCCACACGCCGATTCATTATCCTCCCTCTCGCCTTCGAATTCTCGTAGACCAAAGCGTTTCTGCCTCCCCCTGACAGGATAAAAGGGTTGGATCTTTAGATGGGTGTTAAAATTAATTTGCAGATAGAATTGCTGGCACTTAGGATTCGGCGTAGAACATTGTACAAATCACTTTGAGAGAAGTCTGGAGGTTTCTGCGGCGAGGCGCTTCGGGGAGGGGAGCAGGGGACAGCGACGTGTTTGTTCGAGTGAAGAATTTGGTCATATCTGGCACCGACAAGCACTGTTAGCGGTTTACTGCAGAATAATGTCAGAACGTCTGAAAACGTCTCGTTAGAAAGAGTTGAGTGATCAGAGCTGGATTTACACACTCTAAATCAGGGGTGTCCAACTCTGGCACTTCAGATGTTCATGGACTACGATTCCCAATTGGCCATGCTAGCAAGAGCTGATGGGAATCGTAGTCCATGAACATCTGAAGCACATAAGAACATAAGAACTAGCCTGCTGGATCAGACCAGAGTCGATCTTGTCCAGCACTCTGTTACTCGCAGTGGCCCACCGGGTGCCTTTGGGAGCTCACGTGCAGGATGTGAAAGCAAGGGCCTTCTGCTGCTGCTGCTCCTGAGCACCTGGTCTGTTAAGGCATTTGCAATCTGAGATCAAGGAGGATCAAGATTGGGAGCCATGGATTGACTTCTCCTCCATAAATCTGTCCTAGCCCCTTTTAAAGCTATCCAGGTTAGTGGCCATCACCCCCTCCTGTGGCAGCATATTCCAAACACCAATCACACGTTGTGTGAAGAAGTGTTTCCTTTTATTAGTCCTCATTCTTCCCCCCAGCATTTTCAATGAAGGCCCCCGGGTTCTAGTATTGTGAGAAAGAGAGAAAAATTTCTCTCTGTCAACCAGAGTTGGACATCCCTGCTCTAAGTCAATTTGTTTAGGCCCTCAGATGACAAACAGCCCTCTATAGTACAGGTCCCCAATGTGGTTCTTGTGGAAGACACGTTGCCTGGTGAAATGTTTTGTGTCACTCACCAAATGTTTACAGAAAATGGGCAGGGTAGGGTTGGCCATTGGAGACTTGGTTGACTGTGCAGATATTTTTAGTTGCTTTGTGATTGGCTGCCACCACAGCATGAGGAGCTTTACTGTGTGACTGACATTAAGATGCTGCAGCCATTTTGTGGCTGGTTCAGTTTCTTGCGGCCACCATTTTGTGGAACTGACCTCCGTTGCTTGGAGATTGGTTGTAATCCCAGGATATCTTCATCCACCATCTTAAGGTTGCCCATATGACATGTATGTAGAATCATAGAATCAGAGTTGGGAGAGACCACAAGGGCCATTAAGTCCAAGCCCCTGCCATGCAGGAACTGGTAGAGGTTGGACTTGATGGCCCTGGTGGTCTTTTCCAACTCTATGATTCTACATACATGTTGTATGGGCAACCTGAAAGTGGTGTGACAGCTGAGCCTGAATTAGGGTGATCAGGTGTAACGGGCAACCCTATAGAAGGAATCGGGGGGCAGGAACATGCACTCCAGAGGCACACCAACACGCAACTTCACTTCCCATTTGCAGCAGTATGGTATGAAGCTACGGTGACCTCAGCTTGTGGGTTCTGTGCGGCAGAACTTGGAATGAGTTTGCAACAACAAATTTTTAAAAACAAAATGGTTTACTTTCTTAACATATAACATATAACATCAACATTTAATGTCACACTTCAGGGTCCTGTTCAGGTTGCATTTTCAAGTCCTTATATTTACAGTCTGCTGATACTGCCAAGTCCAATTCTTCTTTGCAAGTGGGCTGGCTCCTGAAGACTCCAAGGGCTTGGTGAACAGGATTCAACAGGATGAAGGTTTCCAGGAGAAATCTCACCCATTACAACCCCAACAAGAAACCATGAAACAATAAACTCCAACATTTACAACATAGCAAAAATAAACAACTACCTTCCCAGTAGTTCCCAACAACATTGCAGTTACCTTAACAAGGTGTTAAGGGCTTATACAACCAAGGTCCCAGTCTGGTAGCCTTGTCTCCTCCAACTACATGAGGTCTGCTGCAGCCTCTTGCTGCTTTGAGTCTCCACCCCTTTCTGGGTCAACCCATTCTGAGCATGGGGCTTACACTACCATACACAGCATCAGACTGTCTAACTCAGTATTGCCCGCTCTGACTGGCATCAGCTCTCTAAAAACTTCTCAGAATCCTGCTCGAGTCTACTCAGTGGGGATTTATGCCATAAGAAAGAATTCTCAGGAGCGTCAGTCTCTTAAGTTTTGCCCGGCTGAAACTGCAATGTATGAAAGTTGCAAACTGAGGCTCGAGACACAATAGAGGGAAATTGCGTTGATGAGAAGGAAAGGAAGTCGTTATTGTTCCTCCGTTACATTATGTGCACACATACACACCTGGCCCTTCTTTAGCTAGTGGAAGAGAATCTGCCAACGGGGTTCGGCTCCTAACGCTTCGGCTTCAGATCTTGCCGCCGCCGCCGCACAGGAGGCAATTAAGCCTTCTGCCATTATGGAGGAATTTTAATTTCAGCCGAGTACCTTCGGCTTTGCCCCATTTAGTAATTAAATATTTAGCTGTGTATTAAATTAGGCACGCCGCGCGCAATCTTTGGAAAAAGGGCTCTTCATTTTCTGCCGCATAAATGTTTTACGAGGATCTTGTGTTGCTTCTGCTAAATTAATAATGAAGGATTTTGGGGAGGGGAGTTTTAACTGATTATTAAAATCGAAGAGAAATTAATTTTGGGATGCAGAGTGTACATCAAGAGCCGGCGATCTCCGTTCGCGGGGGCACTCAAAGTGGGCTAGTTATCAGTTAATTGGAACAGTGGAGGAGAAATGAAATGAGTCTACTGGTGCAGTGTATGTCTCGGGGGCTGATTTCCTCTTTGCATATTCATAAGTACAAGTTGACCCCTCCCTCTGCTCACAGCCTCTTTTGAACACACATGAAGCTTCCTTATACTGAATCATTGGTCCATTCAAGTTAGTATTGTCTGCTGTGGCTGGCGGAGGCGTTCCAGAATCTTAGGCGTTCCAGAGATCTTTCACATCTCCCATCTGTTTTTCAGCACACGCTGAACTCCGTATATATCAAGTCAGATCCACTCCCGGACTGAAACCACTTCGGAGTAGATGTTTAACATATGCACTTAAGGGACTTGACGTTAACTTGCAGGAATCCAGATCCAAAAGCTGCTAAACTTTTCCTCTTGTCATAGACAAGCCCTCCGGAACCAAGGATAGTCCACACACAGGTCTCAGCAGGTTCATACATTTAATGTGCACAGAGCAAGGAATCCAGACAAGAAACAGAAACAGTAACCTGCAAACTAAATCACAACATTGCTGCCATGAGCTACCTCAGCTGAAGAGTCTCAGACTGCAGCTCTTGCTGGGGAATCTCAGAGCTTGGACCTGGCTGTGGATCTCAGTCTGAATGCTCAGCCTGAGGACCTGGTCGTGCAGGAACTTCTGGCCGCTCAGTCTCTGCATCTGGAACCAACACTGTCCCCTCTTCTCTATCTGAGTCTTCCTCCCAGGGGTTCCCATTCAGACCAGGCTGAGCCCTAACATCCTCTCAGAGAGATTCCTCCTTTCTCACTGAGTCATCAGAGCTCAGGTCTATCTGGGTGCTTGCCCATTCCTAGCCAGTTTCCCCCCACTCTGTTGTGGTAGCGCCTGGCTCCACTGATTGACTTGCACTTTGAAACCGGTGTTCCATAATGCGGTCCGTCACACCAGCCTAGGCCTCTCTTTGCTCCTGGTAACCCCCCATCCTTCACCAGTTATCGGGGGGGGGGGGGTCCGTGTATCTGCTAAGAAGAGAGATTTTGGAGGTATGAGGAATTGTGGCTTCATGAATTCACATTTGCTTTCTGCACAGAAGGTCCCAGTTCAGTCGACAGCACCTCTAGTTTAAAGGCTCAGTTTTGTAGGTGATGAGAACATAAGAGCCCCGCTGAATCAGACCAGTGATCCATCTACTCCCGTGGTGGCGAACCTTGGGCACTCCAGATGTTATGGACTACAATTCCCATCAGCCTCTTCCAGCATGGCCAATTGGCCATGCTTGCAGGGGCTGATGGGAATTGTAGTCCATAACATCTGGAGTGCCCAAGGTTCACCACCACTGATCTACTCCATCATCCTGTTTCACATGGCGGCCAACTAGTTTCTCTGGAGGTCCAACCACAGGCCTGCCGTGGCTCCCATTATGGAAGGAACTGCCCTTCCAGCAAGCTCTGTAGCCCACTGCTGCTTAGTGCAAGAGTAGAAGAAAAACGTCACGGCATCTCCTCCAGATAAAATCTGAAGCACCATTGGGTTGTTCTAGGGATTGCCAGAAACTGTGGCATCATAGAGTTTCCAGTGATTCCTGGAGCTACCCCATGTAATTTCTGAGGGGCTACCCAGAAATGACTTAGTGACATCAATGATGACACTCTATCACATCCACCCCATGTCCCTGCCCCTACCCTCCAGTTGGTGGTCATGCTTGGCCTAGAAACCCTAGCCTGAGACCCCAAAATACTGCTGCTGAAGTGATAAGACAATCCTGACCTTGAGGGACCGACTCAGTAGAAAGGTGTTTCTGTTGACCTGGCCATTGTGCTATATTACTTCTATAGTAATATAGACAGAGGTGGGATCCAGCAGGTTCTCACAGGTTCCCGAGAGTAGGTTACTAATTATTTGTGTGTGCCGAGAGTGGGTTACTGATTGGTGATTTTGCCACGTGATTTTTGCCTTAGTTACACCCCTCCTCTCAGCAGTAGCACGCAGAACTTGAAGCAGTCTAGCAGGAGGTGCACCGACGTGCGTGGCAGCCTGCGCCTGCGTGCATTCGTTTTCCCGCCCAAGGACCGGCGCAGCGGCTGCGTCTTTGCCACAGCCCCGCCCAGGAATGCCCCACCCCCGGAATGCCCGGCCATGCCCCGTCGCTGCCCGCCAAAGCCCCATTAGGGCGGCTTATCACAGCTTCCACTGTTGGAATCCCACCACCATGGGAACCTGTTACTAAAATTTTTGGATCCCACCACTGAATATAGAGCAGCAGTGGCATAGTGATTAAGAGCAGGTACATTCTAATCTGAAGGAACTGGGTATGATTCCCCGCTCTGCCGCCTGAGCTGTGGAGGCTTACCTGGGGAATTCAGATTAGCCTGTGCACTCCCACACATGCCAGCTGGGTGACCTTGGGCTAGTCACTCCCACACACGCCAGCTGGGTGACCTTGGGCTAGTCACAGCTTCTCGGAGCTCTCTTCAGCCCCACCCACCTCATAGGGTACTTGTGTGAGGGGGGAAGGGCAAGGAGATTGTAAGCCCCTTTGAGCCTCCTTACAGGAGAGAAAGGGGGGATATAAATCCAAACTCTACTTCTTCATCTTTGTCCCGACTGTTCAGCAAAAGCTTTCTCATCACACACTATAATCTTGAGGGGGGGGGGGGGCCTGCCGGAAACTATTGTTCATTCAGATCCTACAACGCAAGGTGATTTAACCATCTGCACCACCACTAATTAAAACAGCAAGCTGACACTCTTCTGAACATAATGAGCCCGGTTTTAATCACTCCTACCCATAATTCAGGATATTCCCCCCCCCCTTCAACGTTTCTGCTGCTCTCTAGAAATAGGTCATAGCTACTGTGGAGGAGGATGATTATTTTAATTGGCATAATTAACTTTTCTTGTGATTATCTTTTTCAAACGCCTGTGATTTCTCTTTCTCCCTTTCCCCCGTGCTCTTCCCTCCTGGCTGCATTCATACGGACAATGTAGGAGCTGCGGCTGAGTGTAACAAGAAAGATGGCTTCAGGAAGGCTTAACTGTACATAACTTAAGCTCAGGTGTCATAGTTTTGTGTCTACAGGAGGGTGAGGAGAATCGGGCGGGCCTAATTGGCTAGAAGGCGAATCGAATTAACAGCCGCCTTTTACACATTGTTTTCATTAAGGGAGCTAATAAGCCTATTTATTAAAAGCAGCTGCATCCCGGGAGAGATGTCTGGTAATATGACAAATAATTTGTAATTAATTTTAAAAAATGGCGAGCCCGCTTTTGCGCGTTCTTTCTAGAAACCCGGACGGCACGTTCGGCAGTACGTTTACGAAGCCCTGCTGAGGCAGATGTAGTGACGATGACGTCCGTTGCCCGTGTTTGACTCATTGTGAATGCTGGGAGTTGCTTTCAGATGTGACAAGGTCAGGACAGGAAGCTGGGAAAGAATTGATGAGAAGGATTTAGTGAGAATCCAGGGGAGAAGGCAGCAGCAGAAGTAGTTGTCCTGGATATCACTTTTGGACATTTCATTTTGTGGATGGGTTCCAATATAGTTTCAGCGTGGTGTAGCGGTTAAGAGTAGGTGAACTCTAATCTGGAGAACCAGGTTTGATGCCCCCCTTTTTAACATAGAATCACATAGTTGAAAGAGACCCTCAAGGTTCATTAAGTCCAACCCCCTGCAATGCAGGAACACACAATCATAAGCACTCCTGTCAGATGGCCATCCAGCCTCTCTTTAAAAACCTCCAAAGAAGGAGACTCCACCACACTCCGAGGTAGTGCATTCCACTGTCAAACAGCCCTGACTGTCAGGATGTTTTTCCTGATGTTTAGGGGAAATCTCTTTTCCTTCACCTTGAACCCATTACTCCTGGTCCCAGTCTCTCCCTCACCAACATCACATCCCTTCAGATATCTAATCGTGACTATCATGCCACCTCTTAACCTTCTCTTCACCAAACTAAACATCCCCAGCTCCCTAAGTCTTTCCTTGTAGGGCATGGACTCCAGACCTTTTACCAGTTTGGTTGCCCTCGTCTGGACCCGTTCCAGCTTCTGGAATTGTGATGCCCAGAACTGTACAGCATATTCCAGGTGAGGTCTAACCAATGCAGAATAGAGAGGTACAATTGCATCCCTCAATCTAGACAATATACTCCTATTGATACACCCCAGAATCTCATTGGCTTTCTTGGCTGCCGCATCACACTGCTGACTCATGTTTAGTTTGGGTTCTTCTAAGACTCCCAGATCCTTTTTGTCTGTAGTGTTGTGAGTCCAGGTGTCACCCATCCTACATCTGTGCATTTCAATTTTTTTCTGCCTTAGTATCTTACATTTATCTCTGTTGAAATTCATTTTGTTTGTTTTGGCCCAGCATTCTAACCTGTCCAGGTCATTTTGAATTCTGACTCTGTCCTCTGGGGTATTAGCTACCCCTCCTAATTTGCTGTCATCTGCAAATTTGAATAGCATGCCCTCTTCTCCATCATCCAAGTTGATAAAAATATTGAATAGCACTGGGCCCAGGACAGAACCCTGTGGCACTCCACCACTCACTTCTCTCCAGGGGTCTGCAACTTGCAGCTCTCCAGATGTTCGTGGACTACAATTCCCATCAACCAATTGGCCATGCTGGCAGTGGCTGATGGGATTTGTAGTCTATGAACATCTGGAGAGCCGCAGGTTGCAGACCCCTGCTCCAGGATGAACATGAACTATTGATGAGCATCTTTTGAGCTTGGTCAGTCGACCAATTAGAAATCCATCTGATAGTAGCATTGTCTAGTCCACATTTCACTGGCTTACTTACAAGAATATTATGGGACACTTTGTCAAAAAGCTTTACTAAAATCAAGATATGCTACATCCTCAGCATTTCCTTTGTCTGTCAAGGTTGTCACTCTATAAAAAAAAAAAAAACCAGACAGAAATATGGCAGGACCCAGGCTAAGACACTAGAGGTTAATGACGCCCCCCTCCGCCCAATCTCCAGATATTTACCAATTTACAGCTCACAACTCTAGTTCAAAGCCCCACTCTGTCATAAATCTCCATGGGTGGATTTAGGCTAATTGGATGAAATTTCTCACAGGACTGTTGTTAGGATGAAATAGGAGTGAAAGGGCAGAACGAAAACGTGATAGATCACTCTCCGAAGGCCTACATTGCGAATCGGAAAACTGGGGAGTGTGAATATCTATTTGAGAAGCCCGATACCAGCACACCGATTTTCTTTCTTCCCACCAAATAGCATGTGACAGAAAGCCGGATTTGATACATATCTCACCCTTTTGATAACGCAATTGTATTGTTCTTGCATCGACTCCTCCAGGAACGCTGTAAGTAGTTTCTTAGAAAGCCACCATGCATACAATTGCCCAATTACTGTGTCACAACATTCTACAAATTGACAGAAACCTGAGCAATGTATTCTGCAAGCAGAGGGTAATCATCAGGTGACGTGAATGGTATGTTGCAAGCATGTGTTTAATCTACTGAAATGTGCTCTAGCCCACAGTGCAGTTTGACAAAATGGGTTGCTGCTCTCGAGAAAGTCCCCTCCTGTTATAATTTGTTTTCTGTATTTGCAAGAGGAGAAAGAAAAAGAATTTGAATGTGTACTCTGCTTTTCTCAACCGTAAGGAGTCTCAAAGTGGATTACAAACTCCGTTCCCTTCCTCTCTCCACAACAGACACCTTGTGAGGCTGGTGGGTCTGAGAGAGTTCTGGAAGAACTGACTGGCCCCAGGTCACCCAGCAGGCTTCATGTGTAGGAGTGGGGAAACAAATCCAATAACCAGATAAGAGTCTGCCTAAAGGTGGAGGAGTGAGGAATCAAACCCGGTTCTCCAGATTAGAGTCCGCCTTCTCTTGACCACTGCACCATTCTGGCTCTCAGTATAAAGTCTGCCTAAAGCACTGAGTATTAATGTTCGCATTTCTCTTGGTGTTCTTGTTTCTTTCACGCTTGCTGTTCGCTCTTTTATGTGAAGGACGAGCCAGAGGAAAAAATACCTTGCGATCCATTACAAACTGATGTTTCTTATTTGGCAGTGCTTATTTCCTTTAGGATGCTTTTTAGAGTTTCTCTATAATTCCCGAAGCCTAAAAAAAGCCCAAAATATTCTGAGAGACCCGTCTCATCCAGCACACTCTCTTTTTGAACTGTTACCATCCGGCAGATGATACAGGTCTATCAGAACTAGGACAAAGAGGCTTAGAGACAGCTTCTACTCTAGAGCTGTGGTGATGCTGAACTCCAGGGCTTCGTGTTGATGTGTTTGGGGCTGTGTAGGGATGGGTGGAGGAAGGGGAAAGTGAGGATGGAGTATGAGTCTGAAATTGTGTGCATCGAGGAATTGTGTGCATCGAGGAACTCATACCCCATCCTCACTTTCCCCTTCCTCCACCCATCCCTACACAGCCCCAAACACATCAACACGAAGCCGCGGAGTTTAGCATAGCCACAGCTCTAGAGTAGAAGCTGTCTCTAAGCCTCTTTGTCCTAGTTTTGATAGACCTGTATCGTCTGCCGGATGGTAACAGTTCAAAAAGAGAGTGTGCTGTAAATTTCGTTGTGCGTGCACAATGACAATAAAATGCTTATGCTTATGCTCTGGCAGGGGCCAGAACTTTGCCCATCCAAAGCTCTGCAGCCAACAGCAAATGCAATCCAGTCTCGTAAGAAGGAGCACGCTCATGCCTGGTTTGATCCTGACTTGCCTTTCTTCTAAAACTCAACTTTGTGCCTTCTTTGGCGAGTACTGTCGCTGTAGGAACATCTGTTTTGACCATCTTTTGAACATCTGTTTTGCCCAGAGACAATCATTTTCAAACCACGATATTAGATAAGAAAAAGCAGCATCAAATAAAAAGCTGGAACAATTTGACAGAGGTTGCTAGGTCAGGAAATAATAGATGGTTTGGGGACTTGATTTCTCGGGATTCGGGAGATACGAGCCGCAGAACGCTGTGCCCAATATCACCGATGACCTGGTCAAGATTTCTTGCTAACCAGTTTTCAGATCTAGGCAGTACCTTGTTAGCCTACTCAGACCTTATTCCATTAGACATCCCAGAATGGTTGCCTGTGGAGCTGCAGGAAGGAATAACTGAAATCACCAGACTGAAAAAGGAGAAAGAGCCAGGACCAGAGAATCTTTCCTCTGAATTGCTCAAACAGCATAAAGAATGGTGTGGAAGTGAGCTGGCACTCCTGTTTACCTTCGTTGATCACTGTAGCATCTTACCTGACTCTTACCTGACTCTGGCTGAATGCTCTTATTTGTACCCATATACAAGAAAGGGGACCCCCAGTCTCCAGACAATTATCATCCTATTAGCCTTCTTTCAATAAGTGGTAAATTACATGCTGAACCTCTGAATAAATTTACTAAAATGGATGAGGGAGCATCATCTACACAGAGAAGAGCAAATTGGGTTTTGTAAGATGATCAGCACTTGATCATTGTATGGCACTTTCCTTCTTGGTAGAGAAATGCAGCAGACCCGGAAGGCGGAAACGTTACGTGGCTTTTATTGATCTTGAGGGTGCCTTCGACTCTATCTCCAGAGTTATTATCTGGAATAAGCTATCTGAGTTGGGTATCGATGATCAACTTCCCTTCCTTATCAGGAAGTTGTATTCTTCCACAACATGTCAAGTAAGATGTAACATTTCTGGGCTGCGTTCCACCAAAAATCCAGTTTTCAAGGCAGGTATGCAGAGTTGCATTGTTGCCCTCTCTTTTTAAGTTTGAGTGACTTGGCCCCCTCATTCCTATCTGTTGATGCCCATTATTGCAATAATGGTCACAGACCTGTTCCCCTTCTATTATACACCGACAGTATGATTTTGCTATCTTTCTTCAAAGCTGAGAACTACCCCAGGTTTGCAGAAAAATCTGAAATCTTAAAAATGATAGGCGTGCCTGTAGGTTTACAAAATGAATGTCCTCCCAATGGCCATTGTGGGGTTGCTAGGAAACCACAGCATTATTGCCTGCCTGCAAGCCTTGATTTCAGTCAGTAAAAAGCAGGTTGGAAGGGGTTGGTCTTAAAAGTAGATTTTTTTGGGCCGCATCTGGCAAGAAACACCAAACAACTTGATACCGTGTGGCTTTCATGACTCAACCAGGCCTGGTTGCTTACTCCTAGTCAACAGAAGCCACCCCATGATAGCTAGTGGGTGTAGTGGTTAGGGATTCAGAGTTGGATATGAGAGATCGAGGTTTGGTTGCGCTGAGGACCTTAGGTCACTTACACATTCTCTGCCTAACCTACCTCATAAGGTTGTTGTGAAGATACAATGCAGGAGATGTGAGCTGCTTTGGGTCCCCATTGGGGAGAAAAGTGGAATATAAGTAAGTAATCAATATAGTGGAAGATGGAAACAGATGAAAGGTGGGTGGGTGGGTTAGTGTGTGAGAAGAAAACATGAAAACAGAGAAGGGTGAGGATACAGGGGCTGCTGGGAAGATAAAATGAAGGAATAGTATAGGAAGGGGATATAAGGGAGAGTGAGGTACCCCCTGCAAGTCCCGGTGGCTTCCCGCCACAGAACTGGCCAGGAGTGAGCAACTGGGTCATAATTTTTCCAGATAGAGATGGCCAGTACAAGGGAAGGCGCATAAGCTGAAGGTACGGCAGCAAATAAAGAAGATGATGATTTTGGATTTATATCCCTCCTTTCTCTCCTGTAAGGAGACTCAAAGGGGCTTACAATCTCCTTTCCCTCCCCCGCCTCCTTACAACAAACACCCTGTGAGCTGGATGGGACTGAGAAAGCTCCGAAGAACTGTGACTAGCCCAAGGTCACCCAGCTGGCGTGTGTTGGAGTGCCCAAGCTAATCTGGTTCACCGGATAAGCCTCCACAGCTCAAGTGGCAGAGCGGGGAATTAAACCCAGTTCTCCAGATTAGAGTGCACCTGCTCTTAACCACTACACCATGCTGGTTGACTGAAAATGAAAGCGGGAAAAGGGGAGAGGCTACGGTGCATTCAGGGAAGGGAAAGAGGAATCAGTGGGAGAGGGGGAACTGAGATGCCTTCCCTGCGTCTGTGCAGGCCCCCCACTTTTTATTTATCTATCTATCTATCTATCTATCTATCTATCTATCTATCTATCTATCTATCTATCTATCTATCTATCTATCTATCTATCTATCTATCTATCTATCTATCTATCTATCTATCTATCTATCTATCTATCTATCTATCTATCTATCTATCTATTTATTTATTTATTTATTGTATTTGTATACCGCCTTCCCCGAAGGCTCAGGGCGGTATATATTTACATTGTGTGTGTGTGTGTGTGTGTGTTAGTTTATATTGCACAGCACTCTACTTTCTGCTCTAATTCATTTGGTAATTAGGGCGCCTGCCTTAAATAAGTCAACTCAGTCAATATTGTGTCGAGAAAAGCCAGGTTCTGTCTCCCAGCCTGGCAAAAGTTGTCAGCGAGTGTGACTAATGCAATTGGCTCATCAAGATAATGACTATCCTGAGTCAGACAAAAACCTCTCCTTATCGAGGGATGAATTCCTTTGCGGCTGATGCAACAGCGTTGAGTGAAAAGACCCCGATGTTCTCATGAATCGTTAACGGTGGCTGTTTATGATGCCTTGTGTACCTATGGATATCCCATAGGAAAAGGAATCCATGATAAGAACATTGAAACAAAAATGGGAGAAGGAAGGATTTCTAGACGTTGGTAATACTGAAAAATTAATAGACAGTTGGAAAAATATAAAGATTGAGAAATATATGGAGTTAGAAAGAAAAGTGATATTAAAATGGTATAGAACACCAAAACAACTAGCATATATGATAAAAGGACTTAGTTCTAAATGCTGGCACTGTGGAGACCAAGAGGCATATTATAGCCATATGTGGATAGAATGTACAGAAGTAAAAAAAAAATTGGACAATTGTATTAATATATATCGAGAAACTGGTGAAGATAAATATTGATTTAAATAATGACTTAATGTTCATGGGTGTAATGGAAGACAGAAGGGTGGATAAACAATATAGCGGTAGTGTCCAGTATCAGAAAGCTACGGCCCAGTTAACTGAAAGAAAAATGACATTTGGAAAAGGAAGGTGGTGTTTGTGATCCAAAATCTCATTTCATTAAAAAAATTAGAATGTCTAAACAAACAAAAAGAGCTTTATTAGGCATTTGAGAATGACACAGTGGTCTAATGGTTACAGTATTTCACTTGGGCTAGGATGGATCAGTTCAAATCTTTACTCAGCTATAAAGCTCATTGGTAGTTCTTGGGCCAATCACACTAATCCTACCTTGACCCCTGGTTCCAAGGAAGACTGGAGGGGCATGGGGGGGGGAGTAGCCATCAATGATGGTGTAACATCTTATCTCTCTAGGAATCATCAGAAGCTCTATGGTAAAAACTATGGTTTGCCCTGGAAGCAGCACCAATCCTTTCTAGAAATCACTGGAAATTCTATAGCAAACCATAACATTATGGTTTACCATAGTGTTTCCAGTGATTCCTAGAGAGACATGACATAATTTCCAGTTTTCCCCTGGAAGTGTCATCAACCTGTTGATCCACTAACTACGTTCTTTTTCACCTGCTGCCACTCTGTGAAGTTACAAGAAACAAGAGCTGAAGGCGGGGGATTCAACAGGGCGCCTGTTACGTTGTTAAGCTATCAATAATTGTTGGGATATGAATGGCTCAGAGTTGAGAAAGTGAAGTATTAGTCAGTTGGGAATCTCTCAACATTTAGGTCTACTTTTATGTTCCTGGAAATGATTTCTATACTATGTCACAGTAATGTATTGTCGAAGGCTTTCACGGCCGAAATCACTGGGGTGCTGTTTGGTTTCCGGGCTGTATGGCTGTGTTCCAGCAGGATTCTCTCCTGACGTTTCACCTGCATCTGTGGCTGGCTTCTTCAGAGGATCTGATAGTAGGAATGGAAAGCAAGTGGAGTATATATACTGTGAGGTCAAAAGGTGAGGCCCTCTGAATATTGTAGCCTGGTATGTGAGTCACAAAGAAGTCTGCAGCCTGGGAGTATTGACCTTGCTATCTTCATTGTTACTCCCAAGCTACAGACTTCTTTGTGACTCACATACCGGGCTACTCTATTCAGAGGGCCTCACCTTTTGACCTCACAGTATATATGCTCCACTTGCTTTCCATTCCTACTATCAGATCCCCTGAAGATGCCAGCCACAGATGCAGGTGAAATGTCAGGAGAGAATGCTGCTAGAACACAGTCATACAGCCCAGAAACCACACAGCACCCCTATGTCACAGTAAGCTGATATTCCCAACTTTCTGCTTTCTGCAGCTGCTGTTTTTAAATCTTGAAAAGGTAAGATATTAGAGAAGCTATTATAATGTTTCTTACTCACGTTGCCCACTCTGAAATGGACTGAAAGATGATGTTCTGTGCCATTCGTTGCTTTGCGTAGTTAATTTTGTGATTTATATGGATTTCGTTTATTTATTCATTTGTAAAACCACCTTTGTTTCCAGTGGGGGCAAGAGCAGCTCCTACCATTTTTCTCCCCCCCCCCACTTTATCCTCACAACAAGCTTGTAAGGTAGGCTAGTCAATGAATATGTGAGTGACCCAACTGCAACATAGCCTTCTGGGATAAGAGTGGGGATTCGAATCTGGATCTCCTAGTTTGACACGTTGACCACGCCACCACACTGTTGGTTTTCTGTCAGCTGCTTTAAGCTTTCCAGGAAAGGCCCAATAAATGTGCTTTTGATGCTTCAAAAAACGAGTTTAGATAAATTTTAAAAAATCTTAATCCTGCACTACAGATAGTATAAATACTTAATGTTTTGGTGGCGTGTGTAGGCTCTGTGTTAGTGCTAATGAGAGGGATTCTTGTTTGTTAGTTTTATTTTTCCATGGGAAAATAAATCACAGCCTTGATTTAAAGCTCTAACGCAGCTTCTTTCAGCCTCGGAATTGGCATCTCTTTTTCTTTCTCGCGCTGCTCACAGGTAGCCAAACTTGGCTGATGCAAACGGAATGTGTGGGAGCTACGCAGAGAGAATAAATGGGAGTGCTGGAAGATGGGATGTTAGTTGCAATCCGTTTTCGTTGCAATCAATTTTTAAATTGTTTTTTTTTTAAATCAGCACTGCGGTGATTTTCTCTTTCAACAATATATTTTCTGCATCATCGGGTTTCACGTTTTGCTTTCCACTTGCATCAAATGTCTTTTGCTAAGAATGTCCAATGTTGTTGGCTATCAGCCAGTGGTGAGATTCAAATAATGTAACAATAATTTAACAACCGGTTCCGGTGGTGGGATTCAAATAATTTAACTACCGGTTGTTTACAAGCACTGTTTTAACAACCAGTTCTGGCGAAGTGGTGCGAACCGGCTGAATCCCACCACTGGCTATCATGCTGTTGTTCGGCAACAGCAGTCTCTTGCAACTAGGTTTTCTTGTGTGGACAGGACCATCCAGTTTAGGTTTAGCAGCCTCCAAATTGGACCCGGAGATCTCCTTGGTCGAGTCCCCACTTGAAATTTGCACGCAGATCCAAACCTGTTCGTGGTGAAACTGTGTCCTCTTCATTGGAGTTTCTCCCTCCCCACCATAGCGAGCACACAGCAGACACACCCGGTTGCAGAACTCTTAGCAATCCCCACTACCAGGCAAGCTCGCTTCGCCGGTCTCCCCGATTGGCTGGCATGCCTTGATGGGGCGGGACCTTTTCCCACTGCGGAAACGTACATTGTAGGGGCGTGATTTTAAAAAAAAAAACCGTGTAAAAGTTTAACATTTAACTGTGTAAACAGTCAATCGTTACCTGTGTAAACCATTAACGATTCAAAGTTACACGTTTGACTGTTTAACGTTTGCGTCCCCTTCTGCTGGCCGATCGGAAAAGCGGAAACGAAACCAAGGAAAGGCTGTGCGCGCATCGCAGCGCTGATTGGTTGCCCGAATTCGGCGTCACACTCCAGGGCGGGAAACGAGTCAGGGTTTCAACCCTCATCCCTCCCCTCGGATCAGCCCTGAACCGTGTTAATGAGGTCTATGCCACTTGCAACCAGGTCTTGCCAGAATGCGGATTGAGGGGAGAACGAGCGCCAGAAACGGAATCTGCCATGCAAGCAGTGGGGAGGTCGTCCCTCAAACCTGGTTAGTTTGTGTTCTGAAACCTGGCTAAGACGGTAGTGGGGATTCGACCCTAAAGTTGAAGCTGATTTTCAGATGAGAAGAGGTCAGGGCGGCCTTGGGGATTGGACTCCCTGTGGTGGTCCCATAGGCTCCTCCCTCAAATCTCTAGGAGTTTTCCAACATGAATTCGGAAATAAAAGCACACTTTACAGATACACTTTGCCATTTCCGGGTAGCTCTAGGAATCACCAGGAACTTTGTGGTAGGACCTCTCTATAAGTAGACAAAGCACTTTTTCCATTTTTCTCCCAGGAGGCTCCCGCCACACACAAAAAAGATACCCTAATGGACTCAGATGGAAATAATTCCTTCATCTTCTCTGCCATCTGCTAGCATTAAGATGGAAAGTTTTTCCGGGTGCTTTGGATGCCGGTTCAAATCACAATTTTCAGCTTCAAAATGTGCAGAGGTAAAAAACTGAGCACACATCTAGGTAATTCAGTTTCATATGTCAACCATACACGAGGAAGACATTTAATTGGTTTTATCCAAGTGCAAAAAAGATCTGCTGTTACCAACCAGTTATTCAATTGCATCATAAGCGACATGATAAAAGCAATAAAATGCTTTGAGAAAGTGGGTGTAGTTAGTGTGATGTAGTGGTTAAGAGCAGGTGGATTCTAATCTGGAGTACCGGGTTTGATTCCCCACTTCTCCACCTGAGTGGTAGAAGCTTATCTGTTGAACCAGATGTGTTTCCGCAGTCCAACATTCCTGCTGGGTGACCAGTGGTGGCATCCAAAAATTTTAGTAACAGGTTCCCATGGTGGTGGGATTCAAACTGTTGTGTAGCGCCAATGAGGCTGGGTGGGGCACGACGGGGGCGTGGCCAGGCGTTCCGGGGGCAGGGCATTCCAGGGTTGGGCTGTGGCAAGGACGCAGCCGCTGCGCCGGTCCTTGGGCAGGAAACAAATGGACGCAGGCGCAGGCTGCCACGTCCTGCTAGACTGCTTCAAGTTCTGCGCGCTACTGCTGGGAGGAGGGGCGTAACTAAGGCAAAAATCATGTGGCAAAATCACCAATTAGTAACCCCCTCTCAGCACACACAAATAATTAGTAACCCACTCTCGGGAACTTGTGAGAACCTGCTGGATCCCACCTCTGCGGGTGACCTTGGGCTAGTCACGGTTCTTTGGAACTCTCTCAGCCCCACCGACTTCACAAGGTGTCTGTTGTGGGGAGCGGAAGGGAAAGGAGTCTCCTTGCAGGAGAGAAAGTGGAGTATAAATCCAAACTCTTCTCTTCTTCTTCTAGCTGGGTATTTTGCACAGCAAGGTTCTGATTGGTTTGTAGATTGAAAAGGCATCCTTCCAAATGGAGCTTCTGCCTGACAACTCAGGAGAGTTATATATCAAAGTAATACACAATCTCAGGCTCATTCCGCACATGCAGAACAATGCACTTTCGAACTGCTTTCAGTGCTCTTTGAAGCTGTGCGGAATGGCAAAATCCACTTGCAAACAGTGGTGAAAGTGGTTTGAAAACACATTATTTTGCGTGTGCGGAAGGGGCCTCAGTCTCTTGTGAGCCAATGAATATCGTAATAACAAAAAAAATAAGAAAGTAAAAAAAGGGGAGAGAGGGAAAAGGGAAGGAGTGGGGAAAGGAAAAAGGGGAAAGGGAATGGGAGGACAAGAGGGGAAAGGGAGGCCAGTTAGGATCCTGGTCTCATTACCCAGAGGTTTCCAGAAGATGCTGTAGGATGTAGTCACAATGACTATAGCAAATGCTGACCCGTGCCACTCCTCTGCCTGAAACACTGAAACTTGACCCTGGTCCGAAATACACTATTTGTTTGCTTCACCTCTGGAAACCTGATCTCTGCTTTGAATGACTCTGCCTCTTGGAACATTGCTGGCTGGTATTGTGTCCAAGAGCTGAGCAGGCTGCTGTAACCTGATACCTGTAGCTGGCAAAACCGTACAGTAGCCCTGCACAGAGCAAATTTCAGTTGTCTAGCCCAGAGTTGACCATTGCGTGGCTTGGTTGGGGCAGGACAGGTCGGGCATCAGTTGCTGAACATGGCATAGTTGGAAGAATGCCAATTTGATACCATTCATGACCTGGGCCTTCATGGTAACGAAAGAGGCACCTGTCGAATGATGGCGCACTTGGTGGGAAACTGTTGCTTCGAGCTTCTCTAGTAACTTTTGGGTTGTGTTATTTTTAGCCGTCGACTAAAGATGCTAGGTCTTTAGCTATCTTGTTAATCTTGGGAGTGTTGTGCCCAGACTGCTTCTCTCTCTCTCTCTCTCTCTCTCTCTCTCACACACACACACACACACACACACACACACAGACAGACAGACAGACAGACAGACTCTCTCTCTCTCTCTCTCTCCCTCCTTCTCCTTCTCCCTCTCCCTCTCTCTCTCCCTCTCTCCCTCCCTCCCTCCCTCCCTCCCCCCAATATGTGCTCCGGGGCACATTGCGAGAACACCAGTTCATTATGTAAATGTCACTGGACGGTCTTCGGCCATTGTGACTGGAATTAGAAGCAAATCCGCCTCTAAGCTGCTGCTTTGCAGGCTTAGACTGATTCTTTGCACACTTTGTTCCTGTGGCAGAGAAAACGCTTCCAAATGAGAAAACGATAACTTTTCCTTCCGACACAATCGGTTCTAATCTACCAGGACGCTCAGTTACGCCACAGTCGTCCTCTAGTGGAAAATTCCCAATACAGAGCGACAGTATAGAATTCACAGTCTATGCCATAGATTTTAGGTTTGGGTATCCTACATCGTCTAAAGGCATTGAAACTGATTGCTGATTATGTCCTTGATACGTCCCTCTCCTGATGTTTTTGAAAGCTTTTTTTAAATAAGTGTCTTTATTACAAGTGCATACGCATTAAAATGGACCTCAGGTATAAGCTCTCACCTGGAGAGTGAATGCATGAGGCAGTCCTGGTTGTTTTACCTGGGTATTTGCCGGTCTCCTACCACTCCACTTTACCAAATTTGATGCCTTCCTCACCTGTCCAAGGAAGAGCCACTTACAGAGGCATAGCTCCAAGGGGGCGGGGCGGGGGAGTGCGACGCACCTACGCACGGCCCTGCGGGGATGTGGCGAGGGCATGGGTGGGATGGGGGCATTTTGGGGTGGGACAGGGCGGACGGGGTCACGGCAGGGGCGGAGGATGGACCCATGACCAGGCGCTTTCCCCCCTTGTTCCGTCCCTGGCCGCTTACGTTGGGAGTAATTTTCCTAGACTGAAGGAGGGCTTCAAACATTGCTAGTGAAGAGGGAAGAGAAGGGAAGAGGAATTGGGCCAGAGGTGGGATCCAGCAGGTTCTCACAGGTTCCCGAGAGTAGGTTACTAATTATTTGTGTGTGCTGAGAGGGGGTTACTAATTGGTGATTTCGCCACGTGATTTTTGCCTTAGTTACGCCCCTCCTCTCAGCAGTAGCGCGCAGAACTTGAAGCAGTCTAGCAGGAGATGCACCGGCGTGCGTGGAAGCCTGCGCCTGTGTGCATTCGTTTCCCGCCCAAGGACCGGCGCAGCGGCTGCGTCCTTGCCACAGCCCCGTCCAGGAATGCCCCACCCCCAGAATGCCCAGCCATGCCCCTGTCGTGCCCCGCCCAGCCCCATTGGCGCTACGCCACAGTTTGAATCCCACCACCATGGGAACCTGTTACTAAAATTTTTGGATCCCACCACTGAATTGGGCTCTCCTGGCACAACTGACTCACGGAAACCCAGGACAGAAGGCTGAGTCGACCTTGAGCTGGCTACCTGAAACTGACTTCTGTCGGGATCGAACTCAGGTCATGACTGTAGTTCTCCCTTGAATAGAGGAGAGGAGAGTCATGGGGAATAGACATGCTATCAAAACAGACCTTCAATCCACTGAGGTCAGTGTTGTCTACACAGATTGACAGCAGCTCTCCAAGGTCTCGGTTCATTTAACTGGATATGCTGGGAACCGAACCTGGTACCTTCTGTATGCAAAGTAGAGGCTTTTCCACTGAACGCTGGTCCTTCCCAAGGTTCTGATACTCTGGGAGACCTAGGATCTAGCCATTAAATGCTCTTGTTATGTCTTCCCTCCCTCCAGTTAAAGGTTTCTCCAGCAGGTTGGTATAGCGCAGTAGTGGCGAACCTTTGGCACTCCAGATGTTATGGACTACAATTCCCATCAGCCCCTGCCAGCATGGCCAATTGGATGGGAATTGTAGTCCATAACATCTGGAGTGCCAAAGGTTTGCCACCACGGGTATAGCGGTTGAGCCAGTGTGGTGTAGTGGTTACGAGCGGTGGCCTCTAATCTGGAGAACCGGGTTTGATTCCTCACTCCTCGACATGAGAGAAAGGCTCTTATCTGGTGAACTGGATTTGTTTCCCGCTTCCTACACATGAAGCCTGCTGGGGGACCCTGGGCTAGTCACAGTTCTTTGGAACTCTCTCAGCCCCCACTACCTCACAGGGGCTCATTCCGCACATGCAGAATAATGCACTTTCAAACTGTTTTCGGTGCTCTTTGAAGCTGTGCGGAATAGCAAAATCCACTTGCAAACAGTTGTGAAAGTGGTTTGGAAACGCATTATTTTGCGTGTGCGGAAGGGGCCAAGGAGTCTGTTGTGGGGAAAAGAAGGGAAAGGAGTTCGTGAACCGCTTTGAGTCTCCTTACAGTTTAGAAAAGCGCAGTATAAATTCTTCTTCTTTACTTCTACATCATCTCTTTCCCTCAACAGTTAACGTAGGCTTCTGAGCTGCCGTCTAGCTTTTGAATAATTAAACCCCTTTCACCCTTTATTTAGATCACTATCATTTTTTTCCCCAAACATTTATTTTTCTGTGCCAACTTTCTCGGTCCAGCCTAAAACGTTCAGTTTCATAATTCTTTTTTAGACAGGTTTCGTTATCGCGCAATTATAAAGTGAAGCATCAAAGCGTTCTCCCCAGCCTTTGAATTTCTCATGCGGCCTGATTGAGAAGGTGTATTGCTTTATCACGCACTGACAGAAGAAAGAGGCCCGGCTCATGGATTGCCTGCTTCAATGCTAATTATCTCCCGGATCCTGCAGAGCCCAAGGAGAAATGTAGAGGAGATGCTAAATTGTGTGATGGCAGTTTTAATCTTCTAACCTCCCATTGGTATTGAATGTAATCTGGATGGCGAGAAGCCGGCATGGTTCGCATTGCTGTCGTATTCTAGAACGTGGCTTTTTTCCCCACTCTAAACTGGTAGGGAAGCAAGGTGAAATGAAAGAGCGATAAATATTTGGGGATTATTTTAAAAAGGGGAAACAATCTTAGTTTTGCCAACCCCCCCCCCAAAAAAAACCAAGACTGCAAGAAATCCCAAGTAGGAAACCTGAACTTGAAAAAAAAGCACATTTTGAAATTTGGCATACAAAGTTGAAGAAGAAGAAGAAGAAGAAGAAGAAGAAGAAGAAGAAGAAGAAGAAGAAGAAGAAGAAGAAGAAGAAGAAGAAGAAGAAGAGTTGGATTTATATCCCCACTCTTTCTCTCCTGTAAAGAGACTCAAAGGGGCTTACAAACTCCTGTCCCTTCCCCCCTCACAACAAACACCCTGTGAGGTGGGTGGGGCTTACAGAGCTCCCCAAGAATCACTCGCTGGACTGATAAGCCCCACCTGCAATACGATACTATCAACCACATCTTTGCATAATAAGTTCTACCCAAACACTTATTGATTGGTTCCCCTCCCTTCTACATGGACAATATATACCCCAAACATTCCCTTCTCTCTGGACATAGTGTGTAACAGACTTCCCTCTGTGATACACCTCTGAAGATGCCAGCCACAGATGCAGGTGAAACGTTAGGAACAAGATCCACCAGACCACGGCCACACAGCCCGGAAAACTCACCACAACCAGTAAAACAACAAAGTGACACACACAAGTGGCAAAATACACACACAGAGCGAAAATTTTGAAGAAGCCTAAGATTTAGGAAGAGGTGAGGCTCTTAGGAAGAGGTGAGTTCAAAATAGTAGAGGTTGCTGCAGGAAGGGTGATAATTACCTAGTCTAGAAGAGGAAAAGGTCCGAGGAGGCAGAGTCCAATGCCTGCGTTGGAGTCCAAGAGGAGGGGATAGCATACTGGGCACAGTGTAAATGAACCGGAGTTAATCCCAAAAACACTTGGCATGGGCCTGTGGTTTGGGCAGTCTAGATGTAGGAAAATGTGACCTCCTGGCCATGCTAGGAGAGCCAATTTTCCTACACAAAGAAGAGTTTCTGTTCTCTGCAGTGGACAATGACTTGATGAGTCAGAGCCAGGGAGTGTCCAGCTTTTGATTAGATCTAGGGTGGAACTGATGAAATTACAACTCTGGGGTATTCCAATTCAGAGTGAGGTTCAATGATCCTCTGGTAGCGGGGCAGGAAGAGTGCGATAGGATAAGCGAGGTGAGAATAGAACTCAGGAGAGCTGATTGAGAAAAGCTGATTGGTAGTAGCATATCTTTTGTGAATGAGTGAACTGGTGTGCTGGTGTGAACTGGTGTGGTAGCAGCAGTGGCATAGTGGCTAAGAGCAGTGGCTAAGAGCAGGTGCACTCTGATCTGGAGGAACCGGGTTTGATTCCCAGCTCTGAGTTGTGGAGGCTTATCTGGGGAATTCAGATTAGCCTGTACACTCCCACACACACCAGCTGTGTGACCTTGGGCTAGTCACAGCTTCTGGGAGCTCTCTCAGCCCCACCCACCTCACAGGGTATTTGTTGTGAGGGGGGAAGGGCAAGGAGATTGTCAGCCCCTTTGAGTCTCCTGCAGGAGAGAAAGGGGGGATATAAATCCAAACTCTTCTTCTTCTTCTTCTTCTTCTTCTATTTCCAGGGCAGTGGTCTGTTTTCCAGGGCTTTGGGTATTGTAATCCAAATGGCAATTCTTGAGGCTACAGGAAAGGTGTAGCTGATAGTTATGCATAGTAATATGGGAACTGGGAACTTGCCCTATTGCAGAGGGTCTGCAACCTGTGGCATGGGCTGATGGGAATTGTAGTCCATGAACATCTGGAGAGCCACAGGTTGCAGACCTCTGTTCTATTGGTACCAAAGCCCAAGCTTGGGATATGGCATCCATCTTGGCCTGTATTGTGTATTGCACCTTTAAATGGAACAGGTAGGACACTGTCTGAGAAACAACCCTCCCTGTCCTACCACAGGTTTGCCTGGTAACATGCAATGATGTCCCTTCCAGTTTTGTTCTGGAAGTGATGTCACATGTTGCCATGACGCCAAAGAAATTGTTCTTGTCCCAATGTCTCTGTGGCTGGCATCCCTGGTACAGGGAGAGCATATTAACTGAAGAAATAAACCTGGTAAAATAAGGACAGTTATCAGCGGAATTCAATCAGGTTCTAGGGCTGAAATCCAGTTTTTTTAATTGAAATTCAAGATCCTGCCACTTGGTACAAATGGAATGGCTTCAGATATGGCAAATAACACTTGGTTGTGGGATTCTAATAATAATAAAACGTGCAGAAGGCCTGTTCTCATTAGGCTAAACAGAGTCTCGCTCGCATTATGCTCTCTGTGTGTGCAGACTAGGATAATTGAGGTCAGCGTTGTCTGCGAGCGGCATAGTGTGAATGTCTTCTGAGACGTGATCAAAGCGAGGCATCTCTGCCTTTCTTAACAAAGCTGCCCGGGGGTATTATGGTGTCTCCTTGCTCAGATTCTTTCAAGGAACGGCTGGACTGACATCTGTCAGGCTTGCTTTTCGTCTCTCTCAGATTATCATGCTGTACTACAGAAAAATTGGATCGGATGCCCCACAGGGTCTCTTGTAACTTATAAGATTAAGGTAACTGCAAGGTCATCCAGATTACCCCTTTGCTCAGCACAGGACGGCACATCTACGAAGCCTCACACGGAAGGAGATGCAGCGCCTGCTTGAAGTCTTCCAGCAAAGGGGAGTTTATCAAGGCAATCTGTTCTGTTGCCAAACTGCTTTTGCCGTTAGGAGGGGCATCTATGATGTCACTGATCTTCCTAGGACCTGGTTGGCCACTGCGTGAGACAAGGGAACTGGAATAGACCAGGGGTCTGCAACCTGCAGCTCTCCAGATGTTCATGGACTACAATTCCCATCAGTCTTTGCCAGTTAGCCATGGTGGCAGGGGCTGATGGGAATTGTAGTCCATGAACATCTGGAGAGCCGCAGGTTGCAGACCCCTGGAATAGATGGACCACTGATCTGATCTAGCAGGGCTCTTTTTTTTTAGAGAGCAGCGGTGGCGTAGGAGGTTAAGAGCTCATATATCTAATCTGGAGGAACCAGATTTGATTCCCAGCTCTGCCGACTGAGCTGTGGAGGCTTATCTGGGGAATTCAGGTTAGTCTGTACACTCCCACACACCCCAGCTGGGTGACCTTGGGCTAGTCACAGCTTCTCGAAGCTCTCTCAGCCCCACCTACCTCACAGGGTGTTTGTTGTGAGGGGGGAAGGGCAAGGAGATTGTAAGCTCCTTTGAGTCTCCTGCAGGAGAGAAAGGGGGGATATAAATCCAAACTCCTCCTCCTCCTCCTCCTCCTCCTCTTCTTCTTCTTCTTCTTCTTCTTCTTCTGCTTCTGCTTCTTCTGCTTCTGCTTCTGCTTCTGCTTCTTCTGCTTCTGTTTTTATGAAGGTTCTGTTACTAGGAGGCCGAAATGCTAACATTCCTGTAATTTCCACCCATTAGTTCTAGCCCTGCTCTCTGGAGCAAAAGAGAACAAGTCTGCTCCACCATTTGGTCTGAAAATGTCGCCGGCTACATTTTTAAGTAGTTGGTGCTGTTCTTCTCAACAAACATGAATGTTGTAAAAGTACAAGAATATTTATGGGTGCAAGGATACGTTTGAGAAGCATGTACATTTTATGGAGGGGGGATTGGTATGAGGAGACACGAAGGCACAGGAATCAGTAAGCATCCTACTGTGGGTCGAACAATGGGCAAGGGTAAAATATAGGCCAGTGTTTCCCAACCTTTTCGAGGTCAGGGTACCCTTGACCTCACTCTTCATATCTCACGGTACCCCTGCCGCCACCCTCCACCTTCCCCTCCCATTGCTCCTGCTTGCCACCCCCCACCTTCCCCTCCCAGAGTGAAGGGAAGCACTGGGGGGGCGGTGGCTGCTGACCTTGTGGCAGGCCCTGCCCCATGGGTCAGCTCCATGTCCTTGCTGGCGCCGGTGGGAGACACCACAAAAATGAGGGGGGGGGGGCAGTAGTGTTGCTGCGGTACCCCTGGGACATGCTCACAGCACTCCAGGGTACCATGGTACCTTGGTTGAGAATGGCTGATATAGGCTTAGTAGGGTTTCTCCTGTATAAGATCTTATGTGACTTCTAATGCTTTCCTCTCTACAGGTTATAGTTCCCAGAAATTAGTTGCATAAAGTCTTGCTTGAGTAGGGATACCGGTCCTGAAACTCATCCCGCCATGCCTATTTTGTCATATTTGCTATAGGGTTTGAGTTCGTCTTATTTCCCATGCTGTGTGCTTTAGCGTAGAGACTTCTAAGGCCATGATTCATTCCTACTGGCTGTGTATTTAAGGTTTTTTCTCTAGTACTATGGGGTTCTTGAACTATCGCTCAGTTCTCAAGCTGAACTATAAGATGAAATAACTGTATAATCCCTAGGCCATGTCTCCGTTCACTGCTCCAAAGTACCAGAAACACTTTTCCGTGAAAGGAAAGTAATTTTCAGGTTGTGCAGGGCAACAAATTACCATCTGCAGAGGATAGTTCCACCCTATGAACCAGGCGATTAAAGCTTCTGACTACAGATATTTGCTTCCGCTTCATCAGCCAAACACTGAAGTGGTTTCCAAAGTGGTGGTTGGAATAATTGGATTTCTTCTCTGGCTATTAGTAATGATTTGAACTTCTTTGAGCCCAGCTAAAATTTGTAATTTCCCCACCAATTAGAACATAGGAACATAAGAACAAGCCTGCTGGATCAGACCAGAGTCCAGCTCTCTGCTACTCGCAGTGGCCCACCAGGTGCCTTTGAGAGCTCACATGCAGGATGTGAAAGCAATGGCCTTCTGCGGCTGTTACTCCCGAGCACCTGGTTTGTTAAGGCATTTGCAATCTCAGATCAAAGAGGATCAAGATTGGTAGCCATAGATCGACTTCTCCTCCATCAATCTGTCCAAGCCCCTTTTAAAGCTATCCAGGTTAGTGGCCATCACCACCTCCTGTGGCAGCATATTCCAAACACCAATCACACGTTGCGTGAAGAAGTGTTTCCTTTTATTAGTCCTAATTCTTCCCCCCAGCATTTTCAATGAATGCCCCCTGGTTCTAGTATTGTGGGAAAGAGAGACACATTTCTCTCTGTCAACATTTTCTACCCCAATTGTCTCCTTCTGGTTGTTTCTCCACTGAAGGTGACCTGGTTGGCTTCAGTTGGACCTGGCCTTTTTCTGTAGGGGCTCCCATCTGGTACCAGGTAACCTTGCAGGTGATGGTGTTTTATTGTTATGTACATGTTTTTCAATTGTAAGCTGCCTTGAGCCACAAAGGAAAGGTGAGATAAAAATCTTCTAAGGAATCAATAAAGGGTCATTTTTGTCAAATTGAGAGGTTGTCCCTCTCAGTTGACTAGAGTTGCTCCAAGTTATTCCACAGCCAAATCTGAATGGGATCCTCCTTTTCCAGTACGTGAACTCTGATTAGTTGGCATCACTGATGTGACATAAAAATTACTAACCAGGAAGTGGGGAAAACCAGCAGTAAATACAGGATGCAATGTGAAATGAAAAGTAAAGGTTAATATTCTCAGAACTGAAGCATTTTGGAAGAATTTGCTTTTCCCGTCAAAATTACTGGGGAGGGAGTGAAAATCAACAATGAAAAATATTTTTATTTCTGGTGAAATAAGTTTTAGTCTGTCTGTCTGTCATCTGTCTGTCGTCTGTCATCTATCTATCTATCTATCTATCTATCTATCTATCTATCTATCTATCTATCTATCTATCTATCTATCCATCCATCCATCCATCCATCCATCCATCCATCCATCCATCCATCATCCATCATCCATCATCCATCATCCATCCATCCATCCATCCATCCATCCATCCATCCATCCATCCATCCATCCATCCATCCATCCATCCATCCATCCATCCATCCATCCATCCATCCATCCATCCATCCATCGATCGATCGATCGATCGATCGATCGATCTATCTATCTATCTATCTATCTATCTATCTATCTATCTATCTATCTATCTATCTATCTATCTATCTATCTATCTATCTATCTATCTATCTATCTATCTTTCTTTCTTTCTTTCTTTCTTTCTTTCTTTCTTTCTTTCTTTCTTTCGGTCAAAGTCCAGCATAAGGTAAATAGGATACAACTAAAAGGATAAAAATAGTAAAAAACTGTAAATATATATCGAAGGTATCTACTGACAGAAAAAAAAATGGGAACACAAAAAGGTATTGGAACAGAAAGGGTATAGGACAAGAGCATAAAACCAGTCTTGAACAAGGAGGAGGAGTTTGAATTTTCTACCCTGCCTTTCTCTCCTGTAAGGAGACTCAAGATGCATATAAACTTCTTTCTCTTCCTCTCCCCACAACAGACACCTTGTGAGGTAGGTGAGACTAAGAGAGTTCTGAGAGAACTACAGCTACCCCAGTGTCATCCAGCTGGATTTTGGGAGTGGGGGGGAAATGTGGTTCACTAGATAAGAGTCCACCACTCATGTGGAGGAGTGGGGAATGAAACCTGATTCTTCAGATTAGAGTATACCTGTATTAACTGATTATATCAAGAGGTAAATAACTTAGGCCCTCCATATGTTCATATGACCATAATTCATCAGCCCTTGCCAGCATAGCCAATGCTCACGTTGGGAGGGACTGATGGGAATTCATGAACATCTGGAGGGCCGCCAGTTTGACACCCCTGCACTACACCATGAAAGAAAAAAGACTAAATGCCTTCATATTTCAATTACCAATCTACGTCTGTCCATTTTCTTCTGTTAAAAAAAAGAAAGAATCGGTCCCCTTTTAAGAAGAAGGGTCCAAAGGGTGTAAATAAAATTGGAAGGTCTTGGTCTCTTCAGCATTGCATTAGTGTGTTGAACTGGTGCGCAGAAGGGAGTGCGTGAATGCGATCCGTGCCCTTGTGCGAGCTCAGTCAAATAGTTCCATTAATCTCGCCAATGGGCCCCGTGGCATTTAATTATGTGGCCGAGCCAATTATGCTCTGTCTTTTTTTTCAATGGGATGGTTGGCTTCCATTGGGTGGATTGACTATATGTCAGCTGAGCTTGTTTCATTATGTTCAATGCCCACCGCATGACTGCTGGGAAGATTCAAGTGACTCTTGGCGAGGGGGAACTCAAACAGCCAAACGGTCCGGCCCCTGTTGGAACAGGGTCGCGAAACGATCCAGAGTGTGGTTTGTATCACTTTGCACGGATGCTGGCGAAGAGGAATTGTGGACAGGCTAAACCAGGAGGCTGCCAGCTAAATGAAAACGAAAACCTGGACCCACTTCCTAGCGAAGAAGATGCTCTAAATATTAATTGACTTCAATCGCTTTTCGGGAGGAGGTCAACAAGCAGCGTCATTGAAGCGTTTTGTTGTTTTGTTTTTGTTTTAATTTTGCATTGAAGAACTGGCACCCACAGAAGTGCTGCGGCGGTTAGGAATTCCGATGAGTTTTTGTACAATGACAGAAGATCTTTGAAACGTGTGGATCTTCCCAATCTTGGACCTGGCCGCTGACAATGAAAACTCCCTGAAAAGGGGAGAGAAAAATGGACGATAGCATGAGCGATAATTCAGCCTTGTTAAACTATGGAGGAAGCGAGCGTTCCCAGTACAGGAGTTGCACCCTGTGGCAGTTTGTGTCAGCCGCTCCAGGAAAGGTGTTCCGTAGACGAGCGTAGAGCCCCAAGCCAAGATGGTAACCAGCTCAAATGGTCGTCCCTCCTGACAATTTTCAGATGGAGACAGGCTTTGGACCAGCGCCTTCAAAAGAGCCATAAAAGTAGATTGAATTGTTTCCAGGTAATAGTTTGGGCTCTATATTACAGAGCGGGTGACTGTAAATCCGGGCATCTCTTAGCACATTCCGCCCGGTGATGGGCACCGTGTGATTTTTGAGACTTGTTCAGTCTGAGCGATTTTGCCCGATGAAAGAAACGTGGCAACTGTATCTTCTTAAGCTTGTGGCTGAAATTTGCTGAGGAAATCTGGAGGGATTCTCTTCGTGAAAAAAAAACCTCTAAGGGATTTCAAGGGATGCTAGAGTCTTGCTGGAACGATCAGCAAGATTTGAGTTGAGTAGCAACTAAAAGAGCAATGTGTTTTGCAGGGTATAAGCTTCCAGGTTGAAAGCTGGAAAAAAAAGGGAGCAGCAGTGGCGTAGTGGTTAAGAGCAAGTGCATTCTAATTTGGAGGAACCGGGTTTGATTCCCCACTCTGCCGCCTGAGCTGTGGAGGCTTATCTGGGAATTCAGATTAGCCTGTGCATCCTCTACACACGCCAGCCAAGGCAGAATCCCTTGGGCTAGTCAGCCAGTTCTTCTTCTGAGCTCTCAGCTCCCACCTAATCTCACAGGGTGTTTACAGAGGAGAAGGAAAAGGATATTGTAAGCCTCTTGAGTCTCCTTACAGGAGAGAAAGGGGGATATAAATCCAAACTCTTCTCCCTCTTCTTCTATGATTCTCAAAAGCTCATCAGACCCTCAAAAACTGACAACATGGAGATCGTGTTGGTCTTGAAGGTCTCCCATCCAATTGCTAAAGGTCACCCATTATATTTCCAAGGAAGAATGGGGGTGTGGCGGGGTGTAGGGTGCACACATGCCCCGGGCTCAGTTCCCCCTCGCTATGGCTCTGGGGACTACCATTCTCCATGACACTTCGTCGAGGTTACGATGGTGGGGAATTTTTAGAGATAGCGGTATCGTTGAACGCTTCAAGATGCGCTCTAGGCGCTACGCTCTTCTCTTTAGAGACATGAGATGTGCAGAGACGCAGTGTGTGAGACGTTGGGTGTGTCGCATTATGAGAAAACAACTGTTTTCTGATTTGAACGAACTGTTGTCGCAACGCTTGACATGATCCCGAAGAAAGGTTGGAGTGGCATCTTCCTTCTAAAATGGTCTTCCATCATATCAATATTTGATTCTCTCTGTTTGGGGCCCTTGAATGATGCAGGCGCTCTTTGTAACTTCACTTCTCTCGCAGATTTCCTTTATCTCTGTCCCTTTGAAGTCCCAAACTGTGCAAATGTCAATGAGAGTGAGCCGTGGATGAGAGAAAATTGTTTTGTTTTTCTTCCCCTTGGTTTCTTCCAAGCAGGCCTCGTTTTCTTTCCCAGAAAATAATATTATTGATCTTGCTGTGTGGTCGTGGTTTGAGGTTTCCAATGTCATAAATGTATTTCCAATGACCAGCCGATTCTTTTACCGTCTGTAGTGGGGTTGCACAGGGCATGTTTTCCTGCATTCTTTGCGACTCCACACTGCTACAGTTTGAAATGCAATGAATATGGGAGAGGGTCTCCTCCTAGAGCAAGGGTCTGCAACCTGCGGCTCTCCAGATGTTCATGGACTACAATTCCCATCAGACCCTGCCACCATGACCAATTGGCTATGCTGGCAGGGGCTGATGGGATTTGTGGTCCATGAACATCTGGAGAGCCGCAGGTTGCAGAGCCCTTCCCTAGAGGATCCCCCACTCCTTGGCAGCAACAGGAGAAATACATTAAATAAATTACAGTTGTGCTTGTGGCACGACATCGTAGAATCATAGAGTTGGAAGGGCCCAGACAGGCCATCCAGTCCAACCCCCTGCTCAATGCAGGATCAGCTAGGCCCCTTCCGCACATGCGGAATAATTCATTTTCAGTCTGCTTTCACAACTGTTTGCAAGTGGATTTTGCTATTCCGCACAGTAAAATCCAGCTGCAAAGTGCATAGAAAGTGGCTTGAACGTGCATTATTCTGCATGTGCGGAAGGGGCCTTAAAGCATCCCTGACAAGTGTTTGTCCAGCCGCTGCAGAAAGACTGCCAGTGAGGGGAGTTCACCACCTGCCCTAGGTAGCCGATTCCACTGATTTTCATGCGAAGAACTAAAGTGCGATCCTTTACCTGGGAGTAAGCTCAGTTGCTGGAATTAGGGTCGTGATTCACTCGTTAGAAGAGTTGCATGGTTGCTTCAAAGCAAAGCCACTGACTACCACGAAGCTTACTCCCGAGTAACACACACCTCAGAGCCAACCGTTTTTCTATACTAAAACCTCAGTATTCAGGTTAAATTGCCATGTTGAAATTTATGTAAAACAAGGGTTTTAGGGTTGCAATTTGGGCACTCGGTCTCGAAAAGGTTCGCCATCACTGTCCCAGCCTATCTCTGCGTCACAACCCTGGTATTCCTTGGGGGTCTCCCATCCAAATACTATCCAGGGTAGACCCTGCTTAGCTTATGAGATCCGATGTGATTATTCTTGCCTGGGCCAGTCAGACCAATGCACTCTTAACGATAACATGTTCCTATTTCATCAATGTAGACTTTTTTGTCACGGGCTGGCCAGGAGCACTGCAAGCTTGGGGGGGGGGGGCTGGAGGTGAGCTCTGGGACTGTTCTGGGGATGCTTGCTGAGCTGGCCCTGGTTCTGTACAGCCGTCAGAGGCCGGTGTGGCCGCAGCTGGTTCCTCATCCTCCAGTGAGTCACTGTTGCCAGGTCTGGCTGCGGGGGTCTCACCTCGTTGGAGTCAAAAGACCGGCATGACAGGTCATCATCCTCACTGTCAGACACAGCGGGGGAACAGACCCTGACACTTTTCTTCCAAAAAGGATAGGATTGTTTATGAAGCAGGTTCTCACAGGTTCCCCCAGAGTAGGTTACTAATTATTTGTGTGTGCCGAGAGGGGGTTACTAATGGGTGATTTTGCCACGTGGTTTTTGCCTTCGTTACGCCCCTCCTCTCAGCAGTAGCGCCCAGAACTGGAAGCCGTCTAGCAGAACTTGAAGCAGAACTTGAAGCAGCAAATCACCACCCTGTGGGGCCTTGAAGAACTGCACCCCGCTTTCCTAGCAAACATCCGGCCGTCTCTCGCAACTTAAGAGTTCCTCCTGGCTGAGCAATTTGCTTAGTTTAATGAGCTGCAATCATGGTTCATTTACTCGGCCCGCAAGTTTGAGAGAAAGGAGGAGGCCGGGGTTCAGCCCTGCTGGAATGTAGGAATTTGTGTTTTCCGGAGGCATCTTTTTTTAAAAAAAACACAAAATTAATTTTGCTGGGTAATTTGATCTCCTCTAGTGCCCCATCTGCACTGGGTCGCTTCAGGTTGGATCCAGCAGAACGGGGCATTCACAGCCTTCTTCAAAGCTTTTTCGACCTTTCTTTGTGGAACAGATGCCAGCTAGGGGCTGGGAAATTCCTGAATATTTGGGTGGGAGGGACACTTGAAGAGGGACCTCAACAGGATATGATGTCATAGAGTCCACCCTCCAAAGCAATCATGTTCTCCAGGGAAACTGATAGCTGTACTCTGCAGATCACTTGCAATAGAGGGAGATCACTGGGTCTTACCTGGAGGTTGGCAATCCTAACCTCATCAGAGGGGTGGTGCGGGACAATAGGGAGGGTTCCAGAAGGATATCACAGCAGGCAGGTAGGTACTGGATCCTGTTGCATATTCGGACTCCACCTACAACAGCCTTGTGAGGCAGGTTATTTTGAGAGCGTACGACTGGCCCAAGCTCCCATGGCAAAGTGGAGATTCAAACCTGGGCTTCCCTGATCCGAATGCAATGTGCTAGCATTACATCATGTGGTTGTTACATTATAGCAGAGGCGTAGCTCCAAAGGGATAGGGGCATGCAACGCACCGGGCTCGTGGCCCTGTGGGGTGTTCCGGGGTGAGGTGAGGGCGTTCCGGGGTGGGACGGGTGTGTGGCATGTACCAGTGCATTGGGCACCTTTCCCCCCTTGCTATGCCTCTGCATTATAGCCTTTGAGTCTGGAGTCGAGCGTTAGCGTGTTTTTGCGTATCGTATCTGGATCCGATGGCTTTTCCGTTTCCTTTTGTGTGGCCCATCAAGCAGAACAGGTTGTCATGCAGCAGGACTTCCTGCTATTTGACCCAAGCCTGTCACCTTTCATTACTTCTTCTATTAGAAATGTCCTGATTGTGGCCATCTTTGTTTAGCTCTCTGGACTCCTCTGACAGGCGGATGTGCTTAACTTTTTCCCTTGCGTGGGGTGAGCGAAAGCTTTGGATCTAGCTCAGGCTCCAGCGGGTGAGTTTCTAGCTATCCTCTTGTGTTGGGTTCTGACAAGTCCCGGGACAGATGCAGTGGAAAGCAAAGCAGCTCATCCCTGCAGTTACAGACAAACTTCATTACAGTGTTGCCAGACCCTGGCAACCAGCAGGAGCTTGGAAGCTTAGGACGTGGGGAGCTGCAAGCATCACGTGTACTATGACATCACTTCCAGGGGAAACGCAGGAGTGATATAGGGCTTAATCAGAGGTGGGATCCAGCAGGTTCTCACCAGTTCCCGAGATAATACTAATTATTTGTGTGTACGAGTGGCTACTAATTGGGTCTGCTTTTCCGTTAGAAATTCCATTAGGTCCAAAAATCATCAAGTCCTGTTGTTTCCTATGTGGCTGGTTAGTGAAGGTTGAAAATGGGATAATTCTCCCTGTTGTGCTGTTTTAAAAACATGTTTGAGAAATATGGTAAAGTTCCTTGTTTAAGGAAAGTATCCTTCTTTTGATTTCTAGAAACAAAATGAAGTATTTTGAAAGTATTAAGTATTTGACAGGCAGTCAATTAGAGGAGAAGCGAAGCTGTTCTTGTTGGAAGTGGTGACGATAGGACTTGCTAGAATGAGTTTAAATTATGGACAGAAAGATACCAGCTGGAAATTAGGAACTTTTCTTTTACAGTAAGTGTTTTTTACAGTAACAGAGAAATTATTAATGCCCCGCCCCCGGAATGCCCGGCCATGCCCCCATCATGCCCCGCCCAGTCCCATTGGCGCTACGCCACTGTTTGAATCCCACCACCATGGGAACCAGTTACTAAAATTTTTGGATCCCACCACTGGGCATAAGGCTGTTGTAGGTGTCAGAATGTTGTGGCACCTGGTGTAATTAATGTATTGCTGCTTATTATTGTGTTGTACACCACCCTGAGCCCTCTGGGGGAGGGCGGTATATAAATTAAATTTCAAATCAAATCAAATTCTAGGAATCCCTGGAAACTTGATGATAAAACCATCACGTTTCTGGCAATTCCGAGAACTACCTGACATCATGTCTGGGTTTCCCCTGCAAATGAATCATGACACCTAGGCTCTAAAAAAAATTCTCCAACTAGCAGACAATGAGGGCTGTCAGCATGGGGCCCTGCATAATACCTGAAGTCCTTACTTCATCAAATATGGTGCTGTTATTGCACTATAGCAGTTAGGACTGTCTGTGGACCAGGCTATCCAGTTGAAAGTCATAGTTGCAGCACAAGAGTTTGCGGTATGGAGTCATAGAGTTGGAAGGGCCCATACAGGCCATCTCGTCCAACCTCCAGCTTCCCTTAGCACCTCATTGAGACTGACTGACGAAACTAAAACAGAGGGTTGCTGGGTAAGGAAAGGAAATTGCCTACTGGGAAAAGTCTTAAAATGGCAGGACTAACTAAAATACCCTCCCATGGAACACTTCACAATAAAGCAAAACATACTGACTATGGGGAAACTAAATCTTAAAGGGGAAATAACCAAAGGCTCTGTGGGGGCATGACAGTCTCCCTGGGCAGCCATTTCTACTGCGGAGCTGCTCCTCTTGAATTTTTTTAAATTTTACTTGTTTATTTTATTGTTTCTTTACTTGTTCATTTAACTTGTTTATTTTATCCTGCCCTGCAGGAGTTTCTTGAACTATTTTAACATAAACTGTCCCTGCCATGGCTGCAAAAGTTGGTCTATTGTTCCAGGCTCCTGGGATGTGCACACATACACCCCACATTTTATTACATCTGTCCAATTTGTTCACCAGCCTCTGTTTTTTTCACTCTGAGAAACTTCAGGTAGCCCCTTCATACTCTCCTTTCCCATTTTATGAACAACCCTGTAACGTCGGTTAGGCTGAGACAACGTGACTGGGTCACGGAGCCCCTTGGCAGAGTGGGGATTTGAACTCGAGTCTTTCCAGCCCTAGACCAGCACTTGTACTATGACATAACATGGGCTCTCTAAACCACTGTTGGACTCAGCCGCTCTTGAGTTTAGGATAGACTGGAGCATAGGTGTCAAACTCGCAGCCCTCCAAATGTTATGGACTACAGTTCCCATCATCCCCTGCCAGCATGATGCTGGCAGGGGATGATGGGAACTGTAGTCCATAACATCTGGAGGGCCGCGAGTTTGACAACTGTGGACTGGAGCAAGTTTAAACATGGAGTGATAGGAGCATCTGATTACACCTGGCTACCTTTCTAAAGGTGTGAAATACCACCTGTTCTGCTCTGGCCAATTAGAGGGAAATGGCTTCTTTGGCAGCATGGCATCTTTCCCTGCAGTTCCTTCCTGTGGCCAGAGGGCGGTGTCGTGCACAGGCTGAATTATTGCACAGCATTGCAGTTTTCCTGTTCCCAATCCCTTACAAGCTCTAGTGTTGATAGCTGCAGAACTACACTGGGGATGTGCGGCATGGTGCTTCAATCATCTTCCAGTCTTTAAGGAAGACCGGCTGGTCCTAGCCATCAGCCACAGGAGGGGCAGCTGCAGAGAACTGACTTCCCCAAAAGCATGTTTTAGCCGGCTGTTATTTGCTCAGAGGCTGCAGACTGGAGAGCTGGTGTGGTGTTGGGTTGGGGGACCTGCGTTTGAATCGCCACTCTTGACAGGAAAGCTTGCTGAGTGACTGTCAGCCAACCTCTGTCTCATTTTCAACCTAAATTACTAAGTGGGGGCGTGTTGAGGTCAGTATTTCAGGGAGAATTATGTATGCCCTCCTGAGCTGCTTGGAAAAAAGCCAGAATAAAATACGAGGGAAGGGATCTGCTACTAATCAAACCTGGTTCTCCAGATTAGAGTTTGCCACTCTTTACCACTATGCCATACGTACCTCCCCGCCCATACACACAACTACAGTGACCCCTGCTCAGTGGTGGGATCCAAAAATTTTAGTAACAGGTTCCCATGGTGGTGGGATTCAAACAGTGGCGTAGCGCCAATGGGGCTGGGTGGGGCACGACGAGGGCATGGCCGACATTCCAGGGGCGGGGCATTAATAATTTCTCTGTTACTGTAAAAAACTCTTACTGTAAAAAAAAGTTCCTAATTTCCAGCTGGTATCTTTCTGTCCACAATTTAAACTCATTATAGCAAGTCCTATCGTCTACTTCCAACAGAAACAACTACTTCTCCTCTAATTGACTGCCTGTCAAATACTTAACACTTTCAAATACTTCATTTTGTTTCTAGAAATCCAAAGAAGGATACTTTCCTTCAACAAGGAACTTTACCATATTTCTCAAACATGTTTTTAAAACAGCCCAACAGGGAGAATGATCCCATTTTCAACCTTCACTAACCAGCCACATAGGAAACAACAGGACTTGATGATTTTTGGACCTAATGGAATTTCTAACGGAAAAGCGGACCCAATTAGTAACCCCCTCTCGGCACACACAAATAATGAGTAACCCACTCTCGGGAACTGGTGAGAACCTGCTGGATCCCACCTCTGCCCCTGCTCTATCCCTGGAGGATTGTCTGGAGATCAGTTGTGATCCTTGCAGATCTCCAGCTCCCACCTGGAGGCTGGCAACCCTGCGTCCAGCCCATATCAAGGAATTTAGTGCATGGCTTGCCTCAACCATGTAGCTAGGCATGGCATCAAAAGCTGCCCGATGGCATGCTTTTAAGTGCCTGGAAAGGAGCGTTTCTTCAAAGGTCACTCGGGGTCTTTCAAGAATCCCTCCCTGCAGCTTGTATCCACGGGGGCTCTTCTCGTGTAGGGATTTGAGAGCAAATGAACCGGCCTATTGTGTTGACAAATTGAAATACCTGGGCTGAGAGGAGGCTTTGGAAAAGCTCTTTCAAGGCAGCGGGATCAAAGGAAGCCGTTCTTATTGTAAACAATGCTATCTTCCTCTGTCCGTAAATCACGGCTTTTTGTGCCTGGAGCCGCCGTTTCTAAATGAGTCTTCATATAAGACAAATAGCTCCGTGTTGTTGTTGGCGATGAAGCAGCCTCTAAAAAGTTAGACGCCATTCATTTGTAAACTAGAACAGAAGTCCATTTCGCCCCCTAAAGGCCAGGGGTAGAATTCGTCATGGAGTCAGAAGGAGAGTTCTGTTTCTAAAATGGGTTGGCCTACTGGGAGAAGAAGGGTCTGTAAATCTGTTTTTAATACCCCACTTTTCTGTATATGCTGTTCCACATAAAGAACTAAGTTCGGTCTGGGGTGGTTCGCAGCAAAGGGAAGAAGCAGAGGTGGGATCCAGAAGGTTCTCACAGGTTCCCGAGAGTAGGTTACTAATTATTTGTGTGTGCCGAGAGGGGGTTACTAATGGGTGATTTTGCCATGTGATTTTTGCCTTAGTTACACCCCTCCTCTCAGCAGTAGCACGCAGAACTTGAAGCAGTCTAGCAGGAGGTGCACCGGTGTGCGTGGCAGGCTGTGCCTGCATAGATTCATTTCCCGCCCAAGGACTGGTGCAGTGGCTGCGTCCTTGCCACAGCCCCACCCAGGAATGCCCCGCCCCCGGAATGCCCAGCCACGCCCCCGTCATGTCCCGCCCAGACCCATTGGCGCTACGCCACAGTTTGAATCCCACCACCATGGGAACCTGTTACTAAAAATTTTGGATCCCACCACTGGGAAGAAGCATACTTCCATTTAAGAAAATAGTCCCAAAACAATGTTAGCTGTACAGATTTGTTTTTAAGCGCTGCCCTTGTTGAAAACGTCGTTCTGTGCAATGTGAAAGATAGCAGTTTGAACAAAGAATATTGCATTGCCCTGTATGATTATCAAGAGCCAGCGTGGTGTCGTGGTTAAGAGCAGGTGGATTCTAATCTGGAGAACGGGGTTTGATTCCCCGCTCCTCCACCTGAGTGGCAGAGGCTTATCTCGTGAACCTGGGGAGTGCCCTGGGGAGGGGGAATCTTCTGGCACGAAAGTGCACTGCTCCCAGAACTAGATTCCCCTGGCAGCCTTTGAGTGGGGCTCTAAATATTTAAAAAGTTAAATTAGGGAGCATCGTAAAATTTGAGCTGGGAACATAAAGATTTGAGGACAAATCTGAGGGCAAAAACGACAGATCAATTTTTACGGCCGCGGAACCTGCCTCTGAATTTTACAAGAATTCACTCCCAACGAACATTTTGGTCCAAGCGTGCATATTGAAACTTGGGTCGGAGCCATCGCGCGTCACAGCCGTTATACAGCTTTTAAAAGAAACCCGCTATCAATCAAATGTCTCCTGTTGTTAGAATCTATAAGGCACAGGTGTCAAACTCGCGACCCTCCAGATGTTATGGACTACAGTTCCCATCAGCCCCTGCCAGCATCATGCTGGAAGGGGATGATGGGAACTGTAGTCCATAACATCTGGAGGGCCGCGAGTTTGACACCTATGCTATAAGGGATAGCTACTCTGTTTCAAGAAGTTCCAGCTCAGAAAATGCAAAGGAACAAAACGGAAGCTCGGTCTTGTTTGCTTGTTGGTTTGAATAAATCAATCAAAAATCTTATGTTTTTAGGAAAAAGAAGAAGAGTTTGGATTTATATCCTACCTTTCTCTCCTGTAAGGAGACTCAAGGGCTCCTTCCGCACATGCAGAATAATGCACTTTCAAACTGCTTTCAGTGCTCTTTGAAGCTGTGCGGAATAGCAAAATCCACTTGCAAACAGTTGTGAAAGTGGTTTGAAAACGCACTATTTTGTGTGTGCGGAAGGGGCCAAGGTGGCTTACAAGCTCCTTTTCCTTCATCTTCTCACAACAGACACGTGAGGTAGGTGGAGCTGAAGAACTGTGACTGGCCCAAGGTCACCCAGCGGGAATGTAGGAGTGCGGAAACACATCTGGTTCACCAGATAAGCCTCTGCCAGTCAGATGGAGGAGTGGGGAATCAAACCCAGCTCTCCAGATTAGAATCCACCTGCTCTTAATCACTACATGGAGCAGCAGTGGCGTAGGAGGTTAAGAGCTCGTGTATCTAATCTGGAGGAACTGGGTTTGATTCCCAGCTCTGCCGCCTGAGCTGTGGAGGCTTCTCTGGGGAATTCAGATTAGCCTGTACACTCCCACACATGCCAGCTGGGTGACCTTGGGCTAGTCACAGCTCTTCGGAGCTCTCTCAGCCCCACCTACCTCACAGGGTGTTTGTTGTGAGGGGGGAAGGGCAAGGAGATTGTAAACCCCTTTGAGTCTCCTGCAGGAGAGAAAGGAGGGATATAAATCCAAACTCTTCTTCTCTTCTTCTACACCACGCTGGCTCCTTTTTTAAACAAAAAGGTCATCCTAGCAAGATGAATAAGAAAATGATTCAGCTTAACAAGTGGAGGCTGGCTATTCAGAGGTTTCAGAGAAAATAAATACTGCAGCATAAGATACATTGGTATGTACAAAGAATAACAATATGGCTTGGGTGCTGTGTGGTTTCCGGGCTGTATGGCCGTGTTCTAGCAGCATTCTCTCCTGACGTTTCGCCTGCATCTGTGGCTGGCATCTTCAGAGGATCAGATCCTCTGAAGATGCCAGCCACAGATGCAGGTGAAACGTCAGGAGAGAATGCTGCTAGAACACTGCCATACAGCCTGGAAACCACACAGCACCCAAGTGATTCCGGCCGTGAAAGCCTTCGACAATATGGCTTGGGTTGAAGTCCTTAATGGAAAGCCCAGACCATTATAAATTAACTTTTCAGGGAACTTCACCTCATACCAATAGGGTTTTTCAAGCAACAGTATGTTCCGTGTTTGTATTTTGTTTCTTCTAAAAATGGAGCATTAGACATTGAAAAGCTTATCCAGTGACATATTATCCAGTTTTCCTGTACTAGACAGACTCTGGGTGACAATGGGCTAGTCACAGTTCTTCTGAGCTATCTGAGCCCCATCTACCTCACAGGGTGTTTTTTGTGTGAGGGGAAGGAAGATTGTCAGACCCTTTGAGTCTCCTTACAGGAGAGAAAGGGGGGATATAAATCCTCTTCTTCTTCTTCTTCTTCTTCTTCTTCTTCTTCTTCTTCTTCTTCTTCTTCTTCTTCTTCTTCTTCTTCTTCTTCTTCTTCTTCTTCTTCTTCTTCTTCTAAAAAGCCATGCAGGACGCAGAAAGAAATAAGTGGGAGATTTTCACAGCCAGATTCAACTGGTTCTGGTGGGTTTTCTGGGCTGTGTGGCCATGGTCTGGTGGATGTGGTTCCTAATGTTTCGCCTGTATCTGTGGCTGGCATCTTCAGAAATGTATCACAGAGGGAAGTCTGTTACACACTCTGTCCTAGGAGTGTGCCCTGTGCCATCCCCCTACCAGCGACAGTGGAATTCATGGCATCAGAGAATAGTGGAGTCTTCTTCTTTGGAAGTTTTTAAACAGAGGCTGGATGAACACACATTGAGAGTGCTTTGATTGTGTGTTCTTGCATGGCAGGGGATTGGACTTGATGGCCCTTGTGGTATCTTCCAACTGTATGATTTAAAAACATTTTAGATCCCTCCAAATAACACCATTTTTGTCACACTCATTCCCTTGAATTGATTCCTGGCCGCCATTTTTGGGTTTTTCCTGTTTTTCCCCAGTGCACTGACAAATCCGCTTCTATGCTTTGCAGCCTCGTGCTACCATTCTCCGAGTCTCTGTAGTCAATGCTGTGAATATTAAGCCCCCCAAAAAGGCAAATATGCTCTGAAATGTCGCAAAATCTTGCAAGTTCTTGTAAGTCTGTAGTTCCCAACTGAATGCAGAGGGGTGTCCAACTGGTGTTCCTACAAAGCAATACTTGCACAACATTTGTGTCTCTTTGGAAAGCAACTTCCAACTAATGAATGTCATGGAAATGTAATGTATTATCACTGCATGGCGAATGTCAGAGCAGTGACGAAGGGAGGGGGAACTACGCCTGGGGACATGAACTGCCCACGCGCCCCTTCCTACCCCACCCTGAAATGCCCCCGCCCCTGACATGTGACTGCAATGGCGGCGCCCGGGGCTAGCTGCCCCAGATGTCCTCATTGCAACTACGCCTCTGCGTTAGTGTACTGAAAAATGCACTCTCTGGATGAAGCTTTGCTTGAAATATTTAAAGTGTACCAAATCCAAATTACGGTATCAATCTGTTTGGCTTTACACATTCTTTTCTTAGGATACACCAGCAAACCCTTCCTATGGCTTTTTTCCCCATCGGCTTCCGGTCCTAGCCTGCAGAGCTGCCATTTCGTACGACATAAACAACATGTACCTAATTTGCTCTGACAAATGTTGGGAAGGAGCGTAGGCCTGACAGTTATGAACAAATTTTCCACCTTTGCGCCCTCGTTCCGCGTTTGCCGCAGGTTTGCTCAGAAATGAATGATGGTAGAGCCAACGTCTCCCGTGGTATGAAAAGAATAATTGTCACTGAGAACAGCAGGAGAGGACTTGAGTCTTGCTGTGATTGGAGCATGTTGGAGTCTCTGACAAATGGCAGCCCAATTGATCATTGTTACATATGAGTGTCTTCTGATCTAGCCACGTTTAAAATCTGTGGGAGTAAGAACAGATTGCAGTGAGCGTTCCACTACTTTTGCTTACCTAAACCATCCGGGTTTTCTCCTTAGGCGCTATCCCGAAATCTCCCAGAATTTCCCCAGCTATAGTTGCTGACTGTAGCTTAAAGGGGTGTAACACTGCATAGTATTGCACTGAGGCTAAGTCACAGTCATAAGAACGTAAGAACGAGCCTGCTCCTATCAGACCAGAGTCCATCTAGTCCAGCACTCTGCTACTCGCAGTGGCCCACCAGGTGCCTTTGGGAGCTCACATGCAGGATGTGAAAGCAATGGCCTTCTGCTACTGCTGCTGCTCCCGAGCACCTGGTCTCCTAAGGCATTTGCAATCTCAGATCAAGGAGGATCCAGATTGGTAGCCCATAGATCGACTTCTCCTCCATCAATCTGTCCAAAGCTTCTCCCTTTAAAGCTATCCAGGTTAGTGGCCATCACCACCTCCTGTGGCAGCATATTCCAAACACCAATCACGCGTTGCGTGAAGAAATGTTTCCTTTTATTAGTTCTAATTCTTCCCCCCAGCATTTTCAATGGATGCCCCCTGGTTCTAGTATTGTGAGAAAGAGAGAAAAATTTCTCTCTGTTGACATTTTCTACCCCCTGCATAATTTCATAGACTTCAATCATATCCTCCCTCAGACGTATATTGCTCTTTGTCATGAACAAGCTACCCACCGAGTCCCACTACGATAATATACAATTTCCACTCAATTCCAGGTTCAGAGCACAAGAGCCTGTTGACCAGACGGTGACTCCAATTCAGCCTCCCCTCTCCCAGCCTGCCGATTTCTGCTCAGCGCCACTTTTTTGTTACTGGTAGATGAGTAGGGACAAAAATTAGGCACCCGGTTTCCGAATCAATTATCATTCATTTAACCGCAGCCTGTGTAACGAAATGCATGGAGAGCTGGATCTGCAAACAGTTGTGATTGATTTCTTGGAGATGAAAATTAACAGCATGTTGTTGGGGAAATATTGAGATTCCAATCCTCGCGTTACAGATCTGTTACTGTCTCTTAGTGCAAATCAGCAGCGAAGCCAAGGAGACTGTAACGCACCTTGATTATGCTGAGCACTCGGCATGCAATATTTATGGGCTTGGAAGGGCGTAACGCAGGATAACAAGGGAGAATGGGAAAACTGATCTACATTATCAAGTTGTTTTATAAATGAACGTGAATATTCTAACGTGCTCCCTGATGGCGGGAGGTTTGACTTTCAAAAGCTCATATCATATGCCGAAATTTTGTTGGTCCCTAAGATACTGTTTCACTCGGATCCAACTGCTCTGCTGCATACCAGCATGACTACCGTATGGAATTAGCATGCGCTCTGATACTGTCTTGATGCAATGCAGGTCAGAATTCTAGATGGTTCTCTGTGGATGACGTGAAGGGCAAAGTGTGGGGCACAAAATCAGGGATTTAATTATTCCTTGAGAGCCAGTTTCTTTTTTCCCCATTCTCGCCACAGCAAAAGAAGAAGAAGAGTTTGGATTTATACCCCTCCTTTCTCTCCTGTAAGGAGACTCAAGGTGGCTTACAAGCTCCTTTCCCTTCCTCTCCCCACAACAGACAACTTGTGAGGTAGGTGGGGCTGAGAGAGTCCCAAAGAACTGTGACTAGCCCAAGGTCACCCAGCAGGGATGCAGGAGTGCAGAAACACATCTGGTTCCCCAAATAAGCCTCTGCCACTCAGGTGGAGGAGTGGGGAATCAAACCCGATTCTCCAGATTAGAATCCACCTGCTCTTAACCACTACACCACGCTGGCTCCCCAAAAATAAACCACAAGTGTTTGTGTTATTTCTGAACCAAGCCAGAGAGACTGATGGATTTATATTGACAGGTTTTTATATCACTCTGAGCCGACTAATATACTTTTACATCGTCCTGAGCCCGACTTGTTGGGAAGGACAGGGTATAAATTGAATAAATGAACAAAACTTCCTATTTTTCTCCCTGATCCGGGACCCAAATCAGCTTTCCGCATCGATCCCCTCTCCTCTATGTTATTTGCCCAAGGACAGCTTTTGGAGGGGGAGGTTAGACTGATGGATAGTAATGGGCTGAAGGTCACCTGGTAGCAGAGGCGTAGCTCCAAGGGGACAGGGGGTGCAACACACCAGGTGTGCAGCCCTGTGGGGGTGTTGCGGGGATGGGGCGGGATGGGGCAGAGAATGCACCGGTGCACCAGGTGCTTTCCCCCCTTGCTACGCCGCTGCCTGGTAGGCCTCCATTGCTGAGCAAGTGGTTCGAATCCAGCCATCTCAGGTCTCAGCCCAAATCTTGAACCATTATGTGATGCTAGCTCTCAGATTTCTGATTTGAATGTTCAGGGGGTACCTAGCTAAACTTTGATTTGGAGAAAACAGGGTGAGGCGAAACTCTCCTGTTAGCTCTGAGCCTAACCTAACTCACAGATTCAGGTTGGGAAACACCTGGAGATTTGGGGCGGAGCCTGAGGAGGGCAGGGTTTGGGGAGGGGGAGGAGCTTCAATGGGGTATAATTCCACAGAGACTACCTTTCAAAGTGGCCATTTTCTCCGGGGGGGGGGGGTGATCTCTGTGACCTGGAGGTCAGCTGTAATCTGAGGAAATCCCCAGACACCATATGGAGACTGGGAACCCTGCTCACAGGATGGCAGTTGTGAGGAAGGGGAGGATGATCTCATCATTGGGTCTCCATTGGGGCCAGCGTGGTCTAGTGGTTAAGAGCAGGTGGATTCTAATCTGGAGAACTGGGTTTGATTCCCCACTCCTCCACCTGAGTGGCAGAGGCTGATCTGGTGAACCAGATGTGTTTCTGCACTCCTACATTCCTGCTGGGTGACCTTGGGCTAGTCACAGTTCTCTCTGAACTCTCTCAGCCCCACCTACCTCACAAGGTGTCTGTTGTGAGGAGAGAAAGGGAAAGGAGCTTGTGAGCCACCTTGCGTCTCCTTACAGGAGAGAAAGGTGGGACATAAATCCAAACTCTTCTTCTTCTTCTAAATGTAGAGAATCTGTTGTTCAGTGTGAGTAGATCCACTTTCCTTTGGTGCTTTAGTACTTGGGGAAGAAGGTGAAGGAATGAGAGACGGACTCTCTAGTCAAATCCCAAATGGGAGGATGGAAAAACATATTTCTGCTCTTTATGCCCAGGTTTTGATGGCTGCAGTCACTAAAATATTTAGTGTGGCTAACGGCTGCCATCTCAATTTTCATTGAGTGACTTTTTTAATCCTACGAACAAAAGGAGGTTCCTCATACTGAATCAGTGGGTACCAATACAAAGGGAAAGTACAGTGTAGAACAGTGGTGGCGAACCTTTGGCACTCCAGATGTTATGGACTACAATTCCCATCAGCCCCAGCCAGCATGGCCAATTGTAGGGGCTGATGGGAATTGTAGTCCATAACATCTGGAGTGCCAAAGGTTCACCACCACGGGTGTAGAAGCTAGGGCAGTGGTTCTCAACCTTCCTAATGCTGCGACCCTTTAATACAGTTCCTCATGTTGTGGTGACCCCCAACCCTGACATTTATCTATTTTACAGATGGAGAACACTGACGCAGAGAGTCTTAGGCGACCCCTGTGAAAGGGTTGTTCGACCCCCAGGTTGAGAACCACTGAGCTAGGGAAACAACAAGGAAAATTGTACTCAGAGAAAGGTTGTTACAAGGTGTTAACAATCCAGTGAAGCATCTATTGGGGGGAAACATTTATTTGTATATAGCATTAACTTCATACCAATTCACCAAAGGAGACAATCCTTATACATAATTACCTAAGAGATGGAACGTCCAACAACGAACCCTCAGCCAATGGGTGTGCAGGATTCACAACATTCCATCCCTAGTTCCTTGCACCCCCTTCCCCAACTCCAGGGAGCCTCCCTCACCCCCCCAAACAGTGGCATGGAGAGCTTGCTTCTCCTGGCGGGATGGGAGGTGAGGAGGAGGAAGAAGGAGGGAAGGAGGAGTGGGGAGCTTCTATGTTAAAATTTATTATAATTTGAAATGGGCTCTAGTGCTAGTTTCAAAATAAAAGGACCACTGGAGTATGGGTGTAAAATGCAAACAATCCAAACCTTAAGGCAAAAAAAAAAAAGTATTAATCACATCTCACCAAATATCACTGCAACAGACTATTTGGCAAAGTTCCACATAACAATCCTACAGAAAATAAAGCAGTGCTTTAACACAAAGCTATTGCAACTATTGCAACTCGCTCTACGCTGGCCTTCCCTTGCGTCTGATTCGGAAATTAAAACTGGTCCAGAATGCGGCGGCTCGTCTGCTCACAGGGGGTGCCGCCAGAGACCATATTTCACCTGTGTTGCGCCGCCTGCACTGGTTACCGGTGAAATTCCGAATCATTTTCAAGGTGTTGGTGACTATTGACTCTTTATAGGCTCTTGCAGGGTCTGGAG